>NC_064926.1:372509375-373903375 GCF_023897955.1 Schistocerca gregaria
GTGGACCAGATTGCTGTAGTCATCGCTACCTCTATTACCTAGCAGCACGTAATCTTGTGTTAATGTATGCCTGTATTTGTCTTGCCACACTATGCACACGTTCATCAATGCACTGGTGGCCCAGATTGTCCCACAACTCAATGGCGATTCAGGATGGATCCATCAGAGTGGTTGGTGGGTCACTTCGTGCTTTACCCGCCCTTTTCAATCTGTCCCAGGCATGTTCGATAGGGTTAATGCCTGGAGAACATGCTGGCCAATCTAGTCGAGTGATGTCAGTATCCCGAAGGAAGTCATTCATAAGATGTGCACGATGCGGGCTCAAATTGTCGTGCATGAAGACGAATGCCTCGCCAATATGCTGCCGATGTGGTTCTGAGGATGGCATTGACGTATCGTACAGCCGTTATGGTGCCTTCCATGACCGCCAACGGCGTAAGTCGGCCCCACATAATGCCACCCCAAAACATCAGGGAACCTCTACCTTGATGTACTCCCTTGACAGTTTGCCTATGGCGTTCAGCCTGACCGGGTTACCTCCAAACACGTCTCCGACGATTGTTTGGTTGACGAAATATACGACACTCATCGGTGAAGAGAACGTGATGCCAATCCAGAACGGTCCATTTGACATGTTGCTGGGCCCATATGTTCCGCGCTGCATGGTGTCGTGATTGTAAAAGTAGACATTGGCATGGACGTCGGGAGTGAAGTTGCGCATCATGCAGCCTATTGCGCACAACCTGAGTCGTAACACTATGTCCTATGGCTGCACGAAAAGCATTATTCAATATGGTGGCATTGCTGTCAGGATTCGTCCGAGCCATAATCCGTAGGTTAGTAGCCCTTGGGTGGCTTGAACGAGGCATGTCACTTACAGTTCCTGTCTCTCTGTATCTCCTCCATGTCCAAACAACATCGCTTTGGTTCACTCCGTGACGCCTGGACACTTCCCTTGTTGCGACACCTTCCTGGCACGAAGTAACAATGCTGACACGCATATTGACAGTTTAGGCGTGGTTGAACTACTGACAACACGACCCGTGTACCTCCTTCCTCGTGGAATGACTGGAACTGATAGGCTGTCTAACCCCCTCCGTATAATGTATGATTGTTTACGTCTTCGAGCGGGTTCAGTGACGTCTCTGAGCAGTCAGATGGACTGAGTCTGTGATACCGTATTCACAGTCAACGTCTATCTTCAGAAGTTCTGAGAACTGGCGAGATGCAAAAGTTTTTTGATGTATGTTTATTACCTCGGTGAAGGAAAGTACCGAGATATCGTTTTTTACTCAGAAGAAGATGTGGTGCTAGGTTAATTTTTTGTTGTTGTGGTATAAAGTGAATTCAAATTACATAATACATTACTATAAGTAAATAAATAAATAATTCTCTCAATTGACTTCCTCTGAGTATCCCTGATACCCTGCAGGGCGAGGGGGACACTGTGGCCAGGCCTCGGGTTACGATCCCTTACGGGTTACGGACCTTTTGAAACTGACTGGGAACCTATAAAATCTGAAAAGGGGAGTCCTAAGGCTCAGTTTAGAAATAGTGGGCGTCAGCGATGTGAAATTTAAATAGGACAAGGATTTTTGATCAGATATAATGGTAAAACGGGAGTAAAATCCGACATGAATAGGAAGTTAGGACCAATAGTTACTGAGAATAGTTCAGTGATACGGTTGTTGTCATCAGAATCGACAGGAAAGCAACACCGACAGTGATAGTGAGAGTACAGGCCGACGTCGCAAGCGTAGATGAAGAGATAGAGAAAGTATATGGTGATACTGAATGGGGGATTGGAAACCATAACAGCAGACTATGGGCTTGGTACTAGGAATAAGAGAGCAGAGGGAGTACTTGAGTTCTACAAGAAATTTACGCCAGTAGAAGCGAATACTCGAATAGAGAGTCACAAGAGGAAAAGGTGTATTTAAAAAGGGTGAGGCATACGGGAAGATTTCAGTTAGATTACATCTTGGTCAGGCAAAGATTCCGAAATAAGACATTGGATTGTAAGGAGTACCCAGGAGCAGATATAGACTCAGATCCCAATACAGAAGTGACGAAGAGTAGCCTGAAGTTTAAGAGACTAGTTACGAAGTATCTACGCGCAAAGAAATGGGATACGCAAGTGCTGAAGAATGAAGAGGTAATCTTGAAGTTCTCTCTGGATACGGATACTGTGATAAGGAATAGATCAATATGCAGTACAGTTGAAGAGGAACTGATATTTCTAAAAAAAGGCAGTCACAGAGTTTGGGAAGATAAACGTAGGCTCAAAGAAGGTGACTGCTAAGAAACCTTGGGTAACAGACGAAACATCAGTTGATCGACGAAAGAAGAAAATACAAACTTTTCATGAAAATTCGGGAATACAGAAACACAAATCACTTAGGAATGAAATACATGGGAATTACAGGGAAGCTGAGGTGAAATTGCTGTTAAAAAATATGAAGAAATCCAGAAAGAAATGATTGTCGGAAGGACTGGCTCAGCATACAGGAAAGTAAAAACAACTTCCGGTGGAATTATAAGCAAGAGTGGAAACATTAAGAATGCAATGGGAATTCGACTGTTAAATGCAGAGGAGTAAGCGGACAGGTGAAAAGGGTATACTGAAAGCTTCTATGAGGGCTATACTTGTTTGATGACGTTACAGACGACGAAAAATGAGACGGTTTAGAAGAGGTAGAGAATTCAGTATTATAATCAGAATTTAAAAGACCTTTGGGAGACTTAAGATCTAATAAGGCAGTAGGAATAGATAATATGCCATTAGAATTTCTAAAATAATTGAGGGAAGTCTCAAGAAAACGACTACTCACTTTGTTGTGTGAAATGTATGAGACTGGCATATACGATCCGACTTTCGGAGAGAAATCATCCACACAATTCCGAAGAACTTTAGGATGTGTTAGATGACGGAAAGCAGGCCATGGTGGTCTCGCGGTTCTAGGCGCGCAGTCCGGAACCGTGCGACTGCTACGGTCGCAGGTTCGAATCCTGCCTCGGGCATGGATGTGTGTGGTGTCCTTAGGTTAGTTAGGTTTAAGTAGTTCTAAGTTCTAGGGGACTAATAACCACAGCAGCTGAGTCCCATAGTGCTCAGAGCCATTTTTTTGATGACGGAAACTTTGGCTTCAAGAAAGGTAGTGGCACCAGAGAGGCATTCCTAACGTTACGGTTGTTACTGGAAGAAAGACTACAGAAAAATCAAGACAAGTTCATAGAATTTGTCGATATGCAAAAGGCTTGCGACAATGTCAGATGTGGCAAGATGTTCGAAATCCTTAGAAAAATAGGAGTAAGCTACAGGGAAAGACGGAAATATACAATATGTTCTAGAACGAAGAGGGATAAATAAGAATGAAAGTCCAAGAACGAAATGCTCCGAATAGAAAGTGTATGAGATAGGGATGTAGTCTTTCGCCCCAACTCTTCACACTATAGATCCAAGGTGAAACGATGTCAGTGATACGGTTTCCTGATAACAGTCGTATCCTCAGTGAAAGGACAATAACGGGGATCTACTGAATGGAATGAAGAATCTAATGTATTCAGAATACGGACTGAGAGTAAATCGAAGAAAGACGAAAGTTAAGAGAAATAGCAGAAATGAGAACAGAGAGACACTTGTCCTCAGAACTGGTAATCACGAAGTAGATGAAATTAAGGAATTATGCTATGTAGGCAGCAATGTAAATCGTAACGGATGGAGCAATAAGGACATAAAAAGCAGACTAGCAATGGCAAAGAGGGCATTTCTGCCCAAGAGAAGTCAACTATTATCAAATATAGACCTCAATTTGGGTAAGAAATTTCTGAGAATGTACGTTTGGAGCACAGTGCTGTATGGTAGTGAAACATGAACTTCGGGAAAACCGGAAAAGAAGAGATTAGTAGCATGTGGAAAGTGGTGCTACAGAAGAATGTTGAAATCCAGATGTATTGGTAACGTAAGTGAGGACGTTTCCTGAAAATTTGCGAGGAAGGGAATACGTGGAAAACGCTAACAACATGAAGGAACAGGATGGTAGGACATGTGTTAAAACACCAGGGAATAACTTCCATGGTACTAAAGGGAGCTGTAGAGAGTAAGAACTGTTAGAGATAGGAGTACATTAAGCAGGTTATTGAGGATGTAGTTTGCAAGTGGTACTCTGAGATGAAAAGATTTTCACCGCAGAGGAACTAGTGGTGTGCCGCAAGTAAACGGTCAGAAAACACTGATGATTAAAAAAATAGAAAAAAATAGAAGAAGTAACACCGTTCCTTGATTTCATCTTCTTCGTGGTCACCCGTTATGTTCTTAGGCTTCTCACTGTTCTCTTATATGCTGCTTGTCAGTACATCCACTTTTCTTCGACTTATTCTCAATCTGTATTCTGTACTTCATGGACTGTTTGTTCTATTGAACAGGTCGTGTAACATTTCTTCATTCTGTGAGGATAGCAACCTCAGCCTCCATAGCAAAGCATTAGTCCACCAACTCTTCTTTAAGGTCTCTATCGAAAATGGGAAGTTTGCCTCCTCATGTTTTCTGCGTTCTTAAGTGTACCATACTGGATGTTCAGCAGTAGTATAATAGCATTAAACTGATAACCTGCCGTTTTCCAAACAATTAATATTTCTGAAGAACATCAACAGTTTTAGTCATTTTGGACACACTCTCCTTTCTTCGATAAACCTTTTCCTTTATTCCCTCGAAATGTGCAATATTACTCCAAGAAAATAAGAGTGTGTACTAATATAGACGGACTTTAAACAAGAAAAAGTTAGGAGTCTGTTTTAAGGAACTGAAAGGGGTTCAGTTAACGCAGCTACATTGACTAAATAAGCTTTTAACAACACGTATGAATGAAATAGCGCAAAGATAATAAGAGTGTGTACTAATACAGGCGGACTTTAAACATGAAATGTAAGAAGTCTGTTTTAAGGACCTGAAAGGGGTCCAGTTAACGAAGCTACTACTACTACTACGTGATCAGGCCCAGTGGACCGCACGCATCTACAAGTTTCCTCCTCCCCTGTATTCTGTCCATTGCTGCTCTCCGCCATTCGCCCACATGTATTGACATTTGTTTTAAATCTTCATGGAGTCCATCCCTCCTACACTTCTTTGGTCTCCCTGGCGGTCTCTTTCCTGTAGGTGTGAAGTCCAGGAGCTTCCGAGGCCATCTGTGATCCTCCATCCTGGCCACATGGCCGGCCCACTGCATTCGTTTGGCTTTCACAGCTCCTGCTATGTTGGGCTGCTGGTATAGTTCTTCAAGCTCTTGGTTGTATCTGATCCTCCATTCCCCTGTATCTGCATCCAGAACCGGACCGAAGATCTTCCGAAGCACTTTTCTCTCAAAGACAAGGAGCTTATGGAAGTCCGGTTTCTGGATACTCCATGTCTCACAGCCATATAGAACAACAGGCTGGATCAGGATTTTGTACAGTCGAATCTTTAACTGTCTGGAGAGACATTTGGACCAAAGCAGATGTGCTAGGCTGTGGTAAGATCGGATTCCTGCTTGTATTCTGGCATTGATCTCTGCTTCACATGACGAGTTCTCAGTGAAAAGTGCCCCTAGGTATTTGAATTCTTGCACTCTCTTGTAGGACTGGTCCCCAACCTGCAGTGACTGTAGATGATCAGCAGACTGACAATGACCACGCGTCATAACGAGGTACTCTGTCTTAGCTTCGTTTATGTTTAGCGAAGCTACATTAAATAAATAAGTTTTTAACAACACGTATAAGTGAAACGGTTTAGTCATAAATATTAATCTTAAACCTCACTATTCAAGAAAACATATGATGAAAGGCCTGCATGCCAAGGTCTAGGTCAAATAACAAGATACGTAACTCAATGTAAAAGCTTTTTCCATCGTCAAAACTTGCAATGGTGAACTGGTAAGCAGCAAGTGGAGCAGGCGACTTGTGAACTGCGCTACGGACAGCTAGAAATCTAAATTATTATTTAGGATGCCAAAATTGCTATTTACACTTAGTCCCAATAGGGTTCAGGAACAGGTTCAGGTGATAAATTATTTGGTTTGCTTTAGACGGAGCAAGTGTTCGGAATGGAAGTCTAATTTGGGACACTATCATTATTATTATCACAGCACACACTGCACGAAATCTTTAGAGTGTGAAGATGTTGGGGAGGAGAGTCCAGTTTAGGGCACTTTCTTCCTTTGTTATTAAAATCACAGGGTACGTCGCACTGAAGTGGAACTGACATTATAACCTATCTGGGGCAGTGAGGTGGAAAACTGGAGCAGAGAGAGTAATAAACCTCAACTTTCCTCAAGAACCAAGCACTGGAGCCACGCTTCATAGCAGGAACGATTTCGGACGCGGCAGAAGATTAGATTATCTCATTACATTGCTGAAGCCCTGCTGGGGGTGTCTACCGAGTTAACTAAGTCACACGCCTTCATTTTTGTGTAACGTTCGTTTCACTTGAATACCTGTATGCCTCCTCGTGCTTGCGATTGTTCGGAATCGCTAATTAAGGACGGCCGGGGCTGACAGGGCCGGTGAGGCGCGTGGTATGGCGGGCGGCCCGCGCGCTGCGTGCTCGGCCGCTGTGCTTACGCCGCTCTCACGCACGCGCCGGTGTCAAGACTAAGCCCGGCTAATTATATTTGCGGCGGAATCCCGCCGCACTGCCTCATCTCTGGCTGGCGTTAATATTCATACGCGCGGCGCCCGAGGAAGGCCAGCCTGGCGGGCCGTGCCGGGCTGCTACGGTAGCCGTGCCCTTGGCCGCAGCTGGAGCGCGCTCAATAATTAAAACTTGGAAGCCAAGCATCCAACAGACCCCACCCCCATCTCACTGCGTGCAACCCCGCCCTGTTCTCCGCGCACAGTGCTCTTGCGAAAGGCTGGAATGTGCTGTTAAGAAAAGTCTGGCTCATTGGAGTATACTTGGCCTCCATGAAGAAACAGCATTGTTCGCCCCGCGGCCTAACATGCTCCTCGTAACCACATCTGTGGATTATTTTTCTGTATTTCGTAGCTGGTCTCAGTCCGGTAATACCTTTCAATCTGAGTGTTGTTATTTGTCATTTATATCATCACATACTCCATCAATGCTGCAAAACTGAATGTTCTGTGCCTCAGTGGACGGCAGAAAGAACCGACGGCGGTGTCAGAATAATGAGCTCGCCCAAGGTACCGTCTTCCCCACTTCGTACTAACTATGACTACGGATTTTACAAGAAATGATCACAAAGGTAGGAAATTATTCCACCTTAGCAAATGTGACAGAATGCAAACTGCGGAGTATCTGAGTGGTCAGCATTAAATATTCGTTGCTGAGGACGAAGATGTTGAGCGTGTGTGTGCATTGGGGGCTTATGGGCGCTCAACATCGAGGTCATCTGCGCCCGAAGATGTTGAGCACAAAGGGAAAAGCACCAAAGCGTCGTTCAGCATGCCTTACACAAGTATAAGACGCAACGTGTGTAGCCGCCGTTTGACAAAACTAAGTGATCATAGAGAGCTCGATCACACAATCAAGAGATGTGAAAACCTAGGTAAACCGTAAGAAGGGAAAAATAAGCATAAATAGAAGAGTTCAGCGGCTTTGAAAGTAAAAACCCTAAGAGGTTTCGTTCTTACATAAAGTCAGTAAGTGGTTCAGCCCCCTCTATTCATTCAGTCAGTCACCACACCGTCACCAAGAAGGAAGATAACAGAGAGAAGGGCGAAATATTTTGTTTGATATTCCGAAACTGTTTCATCACGGGAGACTGTCACACGGTCCCTCCTTTCTATCGTCACACGAAAGTCTGAATGGCAGATATTGCGATAACCGGTAGAAGTAAGTCCAATGGATTAGTAGTGGCAAGAGGTCAGAACCAGATGAATTATCTATAAGATGCTACAAAGACAATGCTAAAAAGCCTCTTAGCTGTAATTTATCGTAGATCGCTGTGGTACAGAAAAGTGTATACCGACTGGAAACAAGGGAAAGGTGATTGCCGTTTTCAAGAATGATCGTAGGGCCGATGTAAGTAGTTACAGGCCTATGTCACTGATGTCAACCTTGTGGAATATCGGAACATTATTTATGACCAAGAATTATTACGGTTTTGGAGAACGAAAATCTCCTATACAAAAATCAACAAAGATTCCGAAAAAATATAGAACTTTCGAAACTCAGATCGCTCCGTTCCTGCATGAGACCCATAGAGCTTTAATACGGTCCTCAGATTGACAGTTTGTTCCTTGACTTGACACCGTCCTGCACTGCCGGTTAGGAAAATATACGAGCTTCTTAAATGTGCCATAAGGGCTACCAGTAGGGAGGCGAAAACGGTGAATAATTTACGTTGTCTGCAATTTTCTTAACCGATCGGAGATGAAGGAATTATAGAGCAGAGAAAAATAATAACCCGTATTCCTTAATTTATTAATCCATTTTTACGCGTTTTGATGTTAGCTTTCATCACAGTACTGGTCTAGAGAAAAACCACAGATCCACATACCCTAGTTACACATGTTTGACTTGCTACGAACATGAGCATGTTCAGTGCCAGTTCACTATGTAACTACGTAATCCTCTACGTAATCTGAACCAGGATTCTGATGATGGCTAACGCCAAATCGTACAAAAGTGGTTTAATAAGTGAAGGAATATTGGTTTCTAATTTTCTCTTCATTGCGCTCCCTTAATCTGCGAGCAGTTCAGAAAATTGCTGACTACATAGAATACGAGGCTACGGAAAATCGGACCATATCTGCCACTGGATTCAAGGCTTCCTTGCAGATAAATCTCAACATGTCGCTCTTAAAGGAACAAAATCGACAGGTGTAAAAGTAATTTTATAGTTCCAACCAAGTGTAATACTTGCGTTCTTGTTTACAATGTATATTTCACTAAAACTGTCTGAATATGGTGCCATTGTCTATAAGAAAGTAGCAACGCCAGAAGGCAGTGTCAATTTTCAGAATGACCGACAGGGAATTATAAGTGGTGCAGGCTCTGGCAGTTGACACCACGTGATACATAAATGTATCATAAAGCTTGCGCATAGGAAAACAAACCTACTACTGTACAACTACACTGTTGATGACTAATTGCTGGAACCAGTATGTAACGAAAAATGTCTACGAGTAACTATCCAGAGTCGCCTTAAATGGAATGACCACATAAAACAAAATCAGGAAAATCGGACGTCTGACAGTTTCGTAGGAAAAATCTTAAGGAACTGTAACTCATCCACGAAGGAAGTGTTTTACAAGGGGCTTGCTCGACTGATTCTTCATTGTTCATCAGTGCTACCAGGTAGGACTGATAGAGGAGATCCAACGAAGAGCGGCGCGTTCCGTCACGGGATCATTTATTTGCCACGACAGTGAAACAGAGATGCTCAACAGACCCCACTGGCAGACTTCACAAATGAGCCGCAGTGCATCACAGAGAGGCGTTAGCCGTGCGCGGCTCGCTTTCTTACAGCTCATAGCATGACGTAGTGTAAAAGCAGTAGTGGCGTCTCGAGTCCTTCTTGTGTTAATGGTGCCACTGAGTTGCTAGTATTGTTTGTCCATGAGTGGCCGCAGCAGCGGCTATCGATAGCCAGATCTTTGGTGACACAGCTAGTACTCGGGTCGTCGTGTGTGTCAGCCGGTTCGGCTTCGGGCGGAGCAGCGAGGAGGTCCATGGCGCCAGGACAGGCCGGGACTGCTAGCAGCGGGCACGTACTGTCGGGCCGAGGGGCTGTAGACGACGACCGAACCCAGGCAGTACGTTTGAAGTTGAGTTAACCGTGTCCAGTACTGAAACCTCCACTGTCTGAGATCTCACTGTTGTCTGCATGTTGCTGCTCCCAGGGTCGGCGAGGCCAACCGCAACAGGTGGAGTCTGTCATGTTGGCAGAAGGTATTAGCCACCTTCTACTCTTTGATTTTAGTTTGTATGTAGTATTATTCTTAATAGTGAAGTGCAACCAGCGGCATTTTCTGCCTTGTGGGCGCTAACGGCCCAGTTACCTACCCTGTAGGTTAGTGTACCTTTCCGGCAGTGTACCTTTGCTCTTCGTGTTGATGCTGTCCGACACGGCGTATAGTTCGACAGCCTCTTGAACTGTACGGTGCATATGATTTTGGGAGGTCTACCTTGGTTCTAGTGTTTCCATCGGCCTTGGGTGTGTTTCTGAAGATGTGGTGCTGTCCATCTCTTCGCCCTTGCGTAAAAATATTCCATCGTTGTACCGGTGATCGGACGTTAGGCGGATTGGTTAGTCGATCGATCGGCGCTTAAGCTACTACTATTGTGAGTTGCCATGCTGTTATGTGAGTAAAACTCTTGGCTGCCTGTCTCACCGGTTACACTGGTCGATCCAGGGTACACTGTCTGTGGATCACTCCGTCTTATTTGGGCAAGTTGTCATTTTTTTTAAATTTACCCTAATGTTTTAACATGTTATACCTTCCCCACTTGTAATTCTGGGATTCAGCCGTTAATTGTTTGTAACACTGCTTGTGGCCTTCAGCTGACAAACTATTTTCCATTTCCTCTTAATAAGGCCTGCAGCCGTCACTATATCCTGTTACAGTTCGTTAAGATTGTTTTAAGAAGGTTTTAATATTTTAACATGCAACTGCCTTCCTTACTTGTAATTCAGGCCTTCAGCCGTTGAGTACTCTGAAGATTGCTTGTGGCCTTCAGCCCCCAATAATTTTGAATCCTTTCTTAATCAGGTCTTCAGCCATTAATTGTTTGTCACATTGCTTGTGGCCTTCCACCGACAAATAATTTTAAAGCCTGTTTTAGTGAGGCCTTCAGCTGTCACTGTAGCTTGTTACAAGTAATTAATATTATTGGAAAGGGTTTTAGTATTTTTAAAGTGTAATTGTCCGCCTTATTTGTAATTCAGGCCTTCAGCCGTTGTGTATTTTTTGAAATTGCTTCTGGCCTTCAGCCGTCGAATAATTTCAAACCTTCTTAATCAGGCCTTCGGCCGTTGATTGTGTGTAAGATTACTTGTGGCGTTCAGCCGACAATAACTTACAATTCTTCTAATAAGGCTTTCAGCTGCAAGTGTAGTAAAATCTTTAAAATATGATTGTTGAGAGTTTCCGTTTTTAAAACTAAAGTGTATGTGCTTTCCGTGCAACCAACGGTAACTGATAAGGCCCCATCCACATCTTTCCTGCTTTCCGTAAGTCTCTGGCTTATTTCTGAAGTTTCGAGAGAGCAATTTCCAGGAAGAGACGGACAACATTTTATTCCTCCCGTACACATCTCATGAAAAGACCATGTCGAGAAAATCCGAGAAATTAAAGCTAATACGGAGTCTTTTCGATAATCATTCTACCCACGTGCCTTGCGCGAGTGGAACACGGAAAGTGGGATTATGAGACGTGTTATCAGAGGTACCCTATGCCACCTACCGTTAGGTGGCTTAATGAGACGAATCGTTATGACCAACTGGTTAACAATTTGTTTGTCCGTCTTTCTAAAGAAATACATCACTTAGTATGCGTTTCATGGTTCCGACAATTTGTTAGAGGGTGTATGAAGGTATGTGGCATTAGATGTCTACATAATTCGCATAAGTAACTTGCCGCTGATTTGCATACGCAATGATGGTGCCCTATAGTGCCCTACAGTGATCCAGATGAGTTTCATAGGATTTACATCAGGCGAATCTGGTCGCCGAGATATCGGTGTCAGTTCACTATAACCCTCGTCAAACCACTGCATCACGAGTCTGGTTCCAAAACATGGACCGTTATACTGCTGAGAGATGACATCGTCTTCCGAGAAGACATCATACATGATGGGATGCAGGTGGTTCGTAGCCGTCAGTGTGTCTTCGATTACTGCCACAGGTCCGATTCAAGTACAGGAGAATGTCCGCCGCAGCATAGCACTGCTCCCACCAACCTGAATCCGAGGCGCGGTGCACGTTTCCAGCCGCCGTTCACCTCAATAAGGGCGTTTGTGGAGACGACCGTCGACCTAGTGTTGCAAGTAATGTGTTTCCATCGATCTACGGTCGAACCCCAATGATCCCCTGCCCACTGCACTCGTAATTGTCGATGACGTTTGGTCAAAATGTGAACATGTAGAGGTTGTCTGCTGCGGAGCTCCATGTTCAACAATGTACGATGAATGGTGTGCTCCGAAGCACTTGTGCGTGTACCAGCATTGCGCTCTTTCGGCAGAGATACCAGAGATCACCATCTATCCTACCTTGCACAGTAGACAATTCGCAGAACGCGACGTTCTGTGAGGAATTGTAGGCGTCCAACCATTTAGCGCATAGTGGTAGTTTCAATGACTGTGTACTTTTTTCCGTAGATGGTCACGACAATTGCACGTGAACATTCGAACAGCTTTCCCGTTTTCGAGATATTCGTTCACTGGCTCTGCTTAGCAATAATCTATCCCTTCTTAAAGTTAAAAAATGGTTCAAATGGCTCTAAGCACTATGGGACTTAACATCAGTTGTCATCAGTCCTCTAGATTTAGAACTACCCATACCTAAAGACAGGGAGCGAAAGGCTATTTACAATTTGTACAGGAACATCATGGCAGTCATAAAAGTCGAGGGGCACGAAGGGGAAGCAGTGGTTGGCAAGGCAATAAGACAGATTTGTAGCCTCTCCCCAATGTTATTCAATCTGTATATTGAGCAAACAGTAAAGTAAACGAAAGAAAAATTCTAAGTAGGTATTAAAATCCATGGAGAAGAAATAAAAACTTTGAGGTTCTCCGATGACATTGTAATTCTGTCAGAGACAGCAAAGGACTTGGAAGAGCAGCTGAACGGAATGGACAGTGTCTTGAAAGGAGGAAATATGATGATCAACAAAAGCAAAACGAGGATATGGAATGTAGTCGAACTAAGTCGGGTGATGCTGAGGGAATTAGATCGGGAAATGAGACTCCTAAATTAGTAAAGGAGTTTTGCTATTTGGGGAGCAAAAGTAGAGAGGATATAAAATGTAGACTGGCAATGGCAAGGAAAGCGTTTCTGAAGAAGAGAAATCTGTTAACATCGAGTATAGATTAAAGTGTCTGGAAGTCATTTCTGAAAGTATTTGTATGGAGTGTAGCCATGTATGGAAGTGAAACGTGGATGATAAATAGTTTGGACAAGAAGAGAATAGAAGCTTTCCAAATGTGGTGCTACAGAAGAATGCTGAAGATTAGATGGGTAGATCGCATAACTAATGAAGAGGTATTGAATAGAATTGGGGAGAAGAGGAGTTTCTGGCACAACTTGATGAGACGAAGGGATTGGTTGGTAGGACATGTTCTGAGGCATCCGAGGATGACAAATTTAGCATTGGAGGGCAGCGTGGAGGGTAAAAATCGTAGAGGGAGACCAAGAGATGAATACACTAAGGAGATTCAGAAGGATGTAGGTTGTAGTAGGTACTAGGAGATGAAGAAGCTTGCACAGAATAGAATAGCATGGAGAGCTGCATCAAACCAGTCTCAGGACTGAAGACAACAAACAACAACAACAACAACAACAACAATACCCAACTAACCTAGGGACATCACACACATCCATGCCCGAGACAGGATTCGAACCTGCGATGGTAACAGCAGCGCTGTTCCGGACTGAAGCGCCTAGAACCGCTCGACCACAGCGGAAGGCCTTGTCAAAGTCGCTCCTCTCAGTGGATTTCCCCATTTTCAGTCCGTATCTTCGCTAAGATCCCCCGTCTGTTATACTTCTGTTATACTTACACACTTTTGTTACTGCGTCGCGTGCCCGCAACCCCACCAGGCGGCATGCAACGTCGCGATGGGCAACAGCCACAATGATTTGGCTTATCAGTATAGATGTAGATGTAAATGAATATATATGCTAATGATCAACCAAGACAATTATACAAACCAGTTTCTGTAGACCGATGATTTGTTCGTTAGACCTCGCAGAAAGTAACTTGAGATTTGCTATAAGTATTGAAATTTCCGAACGCAAATCCCTTATAAACACATGTCAGAACATTAAAAGTACTTCAGAAACAATTAAAATGAAATCTGACTGTAATGTAGTGTGACATCACATTGAAACACAGACAAACCAACATATTTCGCTGTACACTGGGCAGTCATTGGCGTGCAGATATCGCTGTCAGAAGATTCGTCATAAATTCGCAGCATCAAATACCGTACTAAGAAAATTACCTAATAGCAAACTGAGAGCTAGAGAAAACATGCTGAGAAGCGCAGACCAGGCACTGTGTTTCTCCGAGGCACAATATGCTTGACCTGTGTGGACCACATCTGTACATGCCAAAAAGGATAACTTAACCTTAAAATAAACGTTTCGTGCCATTAATAAGATCTTTTGGGGCACATACGAATTTCCGCCTCGCCCAGAACAGTACCAGCGAGAGAGGTGATCTAAAGTGGCACCAAGGGGCGTGGCTACTGCTGAGCTGCCGGACGGACCGTCTCGCCGAAGGTAACTGTGGCGGTTCGGGAGAGCAAATGACAGTGGGAAATGCGGGATTAGAGTGACATCTTGAAACGAGAGCCAGCACTGAGCAATGGGCTGCTGCCGACTTGGAGCCGCAGAACTGAGCCATGGGCTACTGCCGTCTTGGAAAGCGCGGTTGGGGATCACGCTTAGCTCGTTGCAGAAATTGTTTTCCATAGCCTTGGCTGGCCCATGTGATTGCTATGGTGCACGTAGTTCGGTGTAGATGGATGAGTCGGTTGGCAGTTGGAATCAACTGACGAGAGCGACTGTATTCTGTTAAAAAATGGTTCAAATGGCTCTGAGCACTATGGGACTCAACTGCTGTGGTCATTAGTCCCCTAGAACTTAGAACTACTTACACCTAACTAAGGACGTCACACACATCCATGCCCGAGGCAGGAT
Organism: Schistocerca gregaria; assembly: GCF_023897955.1. Lineage (NCBI taxonomy): Eukaryota > Metazoa > Arthropoda > Insecta > Orthoptera > Acrididae > Schistocerca > Schistocerca gregaria. The sequence goes on from NC_064926.1 coordinate 372,524,234, forward strand.
TTGAACCTGCGACCGTAGCAGTCGCACGGTTCCGGACTGCGCGCCTAGAACCGCGAGACCACCGCAGCCGGCTATCCTGTTAAAGCTCAAAAGCACTACCTGAAGTCAGGGCGGATAGCGTGGAGTTTGAAACGCAGGGGTTCGTGGATCATCAACACTCCGTATGTCCAGAGAATGCGGCAACTGGGAGCCAGGAAGTTTTGGCGACAGATAGATTTGCGTAAATAACAAGGGAATGGTCAGACTTGTCATGTCGAAACCTATGTTGCTTTTTTTACCACTGTGAGTTAACATTGCAAGAAGTCTGTATGCAGAATTTTAGCAGCTGACATGACCTGGAAGTCTGTAAACAATTTTATGAAGTAAGACATTATTGTCGCATGGTTTCCGCCTCTTGTACAAATCTGACCTCTCTCGCTACGTTATACCAACGCCATCTAGGGACAATATGGCGTTAGCTACGCGCCGCTCTCTTGCCACAGCAGTGAGAGAGCTGATTCCCCCAGTGAAAGCGATCGTACGATAATTAAACATCCGTTGACAAATATGGCTGATATGTTATCTACAACATTCTTTCCAAATAGATATAAAATAGACACGAATAAATATACGGTTTAGAACACGTCCAAATTTTATTTCTTGTAATTACCGCAAAAATGCGAAATATTGATACAATGTTCAAAACATAGGTTTTTTCTTTGCACCAAGAACATACAAGCAAAGACGACATATGACAGTCCTGGGCTCGTGTTAGGAATGAATCAGGCCCAGTATCAGTAATTTCGAGGAGTGCCACGCATATTTAATCAAATTCTGAAACCGTGGGGAGGGAAATTGATAATGTACTACTGATTGCAGCTAGAGAATATTGTCGCGGTGATAGACAGGAAATTGCAGTGATCTGCACACAATAAGTTTCTCTGTTAGTTTTCTGTAAACTGCTTTCCACTGACGGAAAAATTCTCTGTCTAACGGTTGAATTACGTTCGTCGTTCCGGGTGGAATCTGAAGTATCTCTACTCCTTTGTCAGGGTGGGCTCGAAATACAGGTTTTAATGAATTAGACCTTTTATAACCTGACTACGAATCTAGAAGAAGAGATTTGTTCCCGCAGAACGGAAGAAAAGCATGACGCATTAAAAGTGTAACGTTTTCATTTCCCATTTTTCCAGACTTCGATGCGTCTACCACAACATTGTTTGCGTAGAACATTCTTCTTTTGACACGTGGTCCAAAACTTCCAGTTGGTTCTTGAAAACACACAAGTAGTTTAGGCAGCAATGAACCATCCAGACTAATTATGGGCATTAAAGTGTATGAATGGGTGAGTGCAGTCGTGCACGGCGCAATCGCCAAAATATGTTTTTCCCCTTTGAATTACAGTGTTGTTTTCGCACACATTTCTTTTTGAAAAACTGACTGATCTGCATTGTACACGTACGATTCACTAAAAGTAGCTACCTTATTTTTTGCATTCGTAAGAAACGCTTCTATCATTTCGATTTGTGTCACTTCATTTTCCAACCTGTTTCTCGATACAAATTTTGTTATTTTTCTTGCCACAATTTTATGTGATCTTTAGAAGCGACTAATACAATTTTTAGAAGCTGTAAATTCTTTAACGTCTGTTGCGTTGGCAATCTCTAACGTCCAATCAGGCAAAGTGGTATCGCTGACACTAAATGACTGTTGTCTGGAGGCGGCCGATGTGGCAGAGAGGTTCTAGGCGCTTCAGTCTGGAACCGCGTGGCCGCTACGGTCGCAGGTTCGAATCCTGCCTCGGGCATGAATGTGTGTGATGTCCTTAGGTTAGTTAAGTTTAAGTAGTTCCAAGTTCTAGGGGACTGATGACCTCTTCTGTTATGTCCCATAGTGCTCAGAGCCATTTGAACCATTTTGAACTGTTCTCTGGCGTCGGTAAATAGCTCAAGAAGTCGCGCATTTATCTCCGTCGCAATTTCCAGTCGACTGTTACATCGTCCAGCGACTTCCTTTTTCCATCTATACAATTCACTTTCAGAACAGTACTGACACGTAGACGTTTCTCACCACTTTCGTTCAAACAATACGTCATCGCTTTTTCTTTGTCTGATAAGGCAATTGTAGTTGCTGGTGTTACTTTCGGAGATAAGTGATGATGGTACGTGGCACTATCACTCGAAGAGTCTTCATGAGTACAACCTTCGTCGGTGTCTTCGCCGTCTGTAGATTCACAGTCTGCAATATCAAGTGTTTCAGTTGTTTCTGTTGATTGCTTCATTTGGAGTCTGTGGTATATCTCCATGGCAAGCAGCAAAACATTTACAGGGTTCGCCATCATCTGTGAGGGTAGACTGAATGTTCACTGTAAAGTGGCTTGCGGAGTATAGATGAACATCTATCACATCTCTAACCAGTTTCAGGACGGTATGTTTCGAAATACGTACCAGAATGTAAAAGGACGTGCATGCCACAGAAAGGAATATTCGTTTCCCCTTTCCACCAAAACCGGGCAGCGATATTCCTCTTTAGTGCAAGCCGCGATAAGACGGCCGCACTTCCCGACAACGCGCACAGCGCTCGCGACTCGCCGTTTCCAGGGGTGGCCAGCCGTCACTGCAAGACCCAAGCAGGAAACACAGCAATGTTCGCGATTTTTTTTAGGTGTTCATGTTAGCAGCTACAATTTTGCATAACAATCTTTTGCACAGTTAAATAACAGAGCTAAAAAAAGCAATACATGCTTCGGCATGACAAGTCCGACCATTCCCTTGTAGGAGTGGCTTGTGCCACTATGTTGGGATGACGTTTCAGTTGGTGGTGATATTAGATCATGTATTTTGATTATGTATGGGGCTTGAGTATTGTAAAGCAAACGATTATGTGAGGCGCCTTATTTCGGTGACAAGTTATTAATGAGTCCAGTTGTTTTCTCTGTGCTTTGGTCACAGTGGAGTGTTCTTGTGCTACCTTGTTGACTAGAGCGCGTGTTTATAGGCTGTGCGGACTAGCATTCTTTTAGTCCCATTTGCGCTCTCTGGTAACTGTAGGGTTCTTACTGTTGATACAATTAAATTAAGTGAGTTAAGTGTCCACACCTATAGAACATCCAGTTAAACTGCACTTCCACCAAAATCGTGTGTCACAATCACAACAAATAACAGGTAGCATGATACCCCCATGCAACTCGATGGACAATATTAAAGTTTCTGAAACTGTTTCTGTAGAGGTTACTCGAGGGTATTGAGAAACTGATCTGCCTTTTTATTCATCACATTTCTAAGATGCCTATTTACTTGGCACACTAACTCCTGTATTTCGTTTGTACTGCACCGCGATAGCGATATTTAACTTTGCCACATTTAAAACGAGTCTGTTACAATAAGTTCCGATTAGTCGGTACAAGCACTGTAATAACCTCTTTGCTTATTCACAGATGCAAGTTTACGTCTTTGGCGAAACTCTTTGCTTCTGACCAGTGGGAATGATTGACAGGTTTCTGCCCTTGTCGTCTTCCTCGTTTGAAAGAGAATAACCCCTTAATGAGTTATGGTCGGGTCTACGTATTTAATGTTTCTGGTCGATGATAAGCTTATGAGACAGATCCGTATCTGCTGAGAAGATTGCTATTGTCTGGCGGAGGTCCTTGTTGCCACGCAGATTTCACAATGAATAAACAATCGGGTGAGACAGTTACAGTTTATTTGTCTCGGTGAAATTATTTATTGTGCGGGGTATAGGTAACTGCGTTCACTCCACTCGCAAGGATCGGGCTGTGCGCGTATGCGCAGTAAACCGGTAACTCATAGATCGCTAACACTTAAAGGAGTAGAAGATGATTATAGCGTCGTACGTTACTTTTTCGGTTCATCATACTGTAAAATAAATAGTATTGTCATCTACTTAAGTATAACACAGTTTTACCTTACATGAGAACTCTGTCTGGTGAATACATTGTTTCTATTGCTCGTTATAAACCAAAATATTGTAATTGTTTGTTTGAGTAGCCCTGATGGGTTGTAATTTCATAGCCTTGAATTTAGCTGCAGAACAACTGCTTATCAACCTGCTTCTTTCTGAGTTATTGCCCAAATCTCTCACCATCCGTTACATTGATCCGCCACGAAGTGCCACGTTTTTGGGGCGGCATCTTATACCACCATTTCACTGTCCACAATTTCTCGGGTATGACCGTAAATTAATCCGTGAATTCAGACCCAGGAAGAGAAAGAAAATTAGCCCAGTTTCTTTGCTTGTTATTAATACTCAACTTGTGATAAACGTAGATGTACCCACGCCGTTCTGCTCATTGCTGTTTGCTGATCATGGTGCTACGTGTAATTCCTCCCACTACTGCGGTGCTATGTAGGAGTGAGATTATGGTTGTAGTTGCTCACTAACCTTGTCTAACTATTTCACATAGCAAATATAACATTAAAAGATTAAGAAGATATCCTCTTTGCGCAACAGGGCGCAGTAAGTAGAAAGACGGCACATGTTCTATGTCGTTAATAGAATATAGGAACTTTCTGCGCTGTATACAAGTAGAGGTGGTGGACAAAGATGTCGAAACACTGACATCACGACCGCTACCATGAGTAATACGGTGTAGGGAAACCGTTGATGTTCAAAACAGCTTCCATTTGTCTCTGAATGAATAAATAAGAGCCTGTATGGTTTTCAAGATAATCTGATGCCATTAATCCTGCAAAATACAGACAAGCTCAGGCAACGAGGATGGCAGATACCGATGAAGAACTCTTCCGTCAAATTAGATCACAAAGGTCTAATAGCAGATATTAGATGTGGTGGCCAGAGAAGATACGAAATTCGACCATGTGCTCACAAAACGGTCCTGGACGTGAGAGCTATGTGAGCAGAGGCCGTGTCGTCTTGGAACACAGCACTACCATTAGAAAACTAATATTGTACCGTGCGATGGAAACTGATGATCCTAAATGCTCACAAAATTCTTGACAGTAATGAGACCTTCCAGAGTAACTTTGAGGCCCTTGTAGTATTACGACATCGCTGCCAACGTCAAAAGGCGGCTCTTGAAACAGATAACACATCAGCTATCCTGGTTACTAAAGTACCCGCCATAATAGCACGAACAGTTATCCGAGGTTCTAATTTACTTAGCTCCTACCTAATGCACTCACAACTACAAAGAACACTTTCCTGATCACGACTGACACTTCCAACGTCTTGAGTGCGTTACGTAAGTGCTCGCGCCGCCTGTGAGTTTGGCTATCGTCTCCGTCTGCGTTCTCCGTTCAGGAAGGCATTTCCCTCGGTGTTTCCAATTTTTGTCCATCCCCTGTATAAGAAATGCAGCCCTATTCCTTCCGTCGAACTTAATTTATGAATGGTCACGTATGTGTCGCTACTTCTATTCAAAATTAGGAGTTGGACACTGGCCGCGCGGCATTCGCCGAACGGTTTAGGGCGTTGCAGTCATGGACCGTGCGGCTGGTGCCGGCGGAGGTTCAAGTCCTCCCTCGGGCATGGGTGTTTGTGTTTATCCTTAGGATAATTTAGGTTAAGTAGTGTGTAAGCTTAGGGACTGATGACCTTAGCTGTTAAGTCCCATAAGATTTCACACACATTTGAACATTTGAGTTGGACACTGTTCCTAAATTCTCTGGAGCACTGGAACTACAGATTTTCCATATCTTGAATGTGTCAGGGCTTGATTATCACTAAATTTTGGAGTAGTCTCATTTTCTAAAGAATGCACACACACACACACACACACACACACACACACAAACACAAACATACACATACACACACCTCTTTCATATTCGAGAAAGTAATTGGGACTTCTGAAATTTTCCCGGCGTATTTCTTCTTCTACTAATTTCCGGGTATGAAACCGGATCCCGTCGACATTCTGCCCCGATATTTCGGCCCAGAGACGTCCGGCCATCATCAGGTGAGTACACAACTACTGAAGAGCCCAGGTGCAGTCGCGGTACTTATGTCGAATCTCGCGCATGCGAAATGTACTGGCATCCTACAGCGCATGCGTCAGATGTTGACATGCGCGGCATAGCCGAGTTGTACGTGCTGCGCTCGGTGGTGAAAATAAAAGATCATCTAGTCATTGAATATCGAATGACGCTGTAGATTCCGCTGTGATTGTATAATTATAATAACAAAAAAGTGGTTCAAATGGCTCTGAGCACTATGGGACTTAACATCTATAGTCATCAGTCCCATAGAACTTAGAACTACTTAAACCTAACTAACCTGAGGACATCACACTACACCCAGCCATCACGAGGCAGAGAAAATCCCTGACCCCGCCGGGAATCGAACCCGGGAACACGGGCGTGGGAAGCGAGAACGCTACCGCACGACCACGAGATGCGGGCTTTTAATAACAGGATTCCAATTTTTATTCAGATGAAAGCCGTGGTAACGAGTTATAAGATTATCGGCAAGACGTATTTCCACTGATTCCTTGAGTACGGAATCCCAAAATTCTGGAACCGTAGCTAAAATTTTTGTTCCATTGTATTCCATTGAATGTTCCATTGAAATACAGTGCTCTGCTATTGCAGATTTTGACGGTTGCCGCAGACGGATGTTTCTTCCATGTTCTGTACATCGTTCATGGGCAGTTCTTGTCGTCTGGCCAGTATATGCAGAGCCACATTCACAGGAAATTTTGTAGACGCCTACTTTCTTCAGTTGTAAATCGTCTTTAACGGATCCAATCAGGGCCCGGTTCCTTACTGGTGGACGGGAGATAACCTTCGACTACTTTCGACGACACATTACCGACGTTTGGAAGGAACACAGTCGATTTAAAGTCGTCATCAGCGTCCTCAGTGCGTTGTTTCTTGTTATGACAGTTGCGCATGGCCTTCCTTATTTGGCGTAAAGTGTAGCCATTCTCTTTAAAAACCCTCTCCAAGTGTTCTAATTCTGCGTGGAGGTTTTCATCATCCGATATTACATGCGCTTGATGTATTAAGGTACTGAGAACACCGGCTCTTTGTGCTGGGTAATGGCAGCTTGACGCCTGGAGATAAAGATCTGTGTGAGTCGGTTTCCTGTACACAGAATGTCCTAATGATCCATCATTTTTACGGCGTACTAGCACATCTGGTGAGCAAGATGTATGAGACAGATGAAATACCCTCAGACTTCAAGAAGAATATAATAATTCCAATCCCAAAGAAAGCAGATGTTGACAGATGTGAAAATTACCGAACTATCAGTTTAATAAGTCACAGCAACAAAATACTAACGCGAAATCTTTACAGACGAATGGAAAAACTAGTAGGAGTCGACCTCGGGGAAGATCAGTTTGGATTCCGTAGAAATGTTGGAACACGTGAGACAATACTGACCCTACGACTTATCTTAGAGGAAAGATTAAGGAAAGGCAAACCTATGTTTCTAGCATTTGTAGACTTAGAGAAAGCTTTTGACAATGTTGATTGGAATGCTCTCTTTCAAATGCTGAAGATGGCAGGGATAAAATACAGAGAGCGAAAGGCTATTTACAATTTGTACAGAAAGCAGATGGCGGTTATAAGAGTCGAGGGGTATGAAAGAGAAGCAGTGGTTGAGAAGGGAGCGAGACAGGGTTGTAGCTTATCCCCGGTGTTATTCAATCTGTATATTGAGCAAGCAATAAAGGAAACAAAAGAAAAGTTCGGAGTAGGTATTAAAATCCATGGAGAAGAAATAGAAATGTTGAGGTTCGCCGATGACTTCGTAATTCTGTCAGAGACAGCAAAGGACTTCGAAGAGCAGTTGAACGGAATGGATAGTGTCTTGAAAGGAGGATATAAGATGAACATGAACAAAAGCAAAACAAGGATAATGGAATGTAGTCGAATTAAGTCGGGTGATGCTGAGGGAATTAGATTAGGAAATGAGACACTTAAAGTACTAAAGGAGTTTTGGTATTTCGGGAGCAAAATATCTGATGATGGTCGAAGTAGAGATGATATAAAATGTAGACTGGCAATGGCAAGGAAAGCGTTTCTGAAGAAGAGAAATTTGTTATCATCGAGTATAGATTTAAGTGTCAGGAAGTCATTTCTGAAAGTATTTGTATGGAGTGTAGCCATGTATGGAAGTGAAACATGGACGATAAATAGTTTGGACAAGAAGAAAATAGAAGCTTTCGAAATGTGGTGCTACAGATGAATACTGAAGATTAGATGTGGAATGAGGAAGTATTGAATAGGATTGGGGAGAAGAGAAGTTTGTTGCACAACTTGACCAGAAGAATGGATCGATTGGTAGGACATGTTCTGAGGCATCAAGGGATCACAAATTTAGTGTTGGAGGGCAGCGTGGAGGGTAAAAATCGTAGAGAAAGACGAAGAGATGAATACACTAAGCAGATTCAGAGGGATGTAGGTTGCAGTAGATACTGGGAGATGAAGAAGCTTGCACAGGATAGAGTAGCATGGAGAGCTGCATCAAACGAGTCTCAGGACTGAAGACCACAACAACTAGCACATCTAGAAATGGTAAACTGCTATCTTCTTCAATCTCCGTCGCGAATCTGATGTTCTCATGTAATGAGTTTAAGTGATAAAGGAATTTCTCCAGTTCCTGTCTGCCATGAAGCCATACAACAAAAATATCGTCTACGTACCGCCAGAAGACCGTAGGCTATAAAACAGCAGGCTCAATTGCTTTCTCCTCAAATTTCTCCATAAAGAGATTAGCTACCACAGGGGGACAAAAGGCTCCCCATGGCGACGCCGTCTGTTTGTTCAAAGAATACGTCATTGAATAAAAAGTACGTTGAGGAGAGGATATGTTCAAACAAGGCCGTCATTTCTGCACTGAATAAGTTACCAATAAGATGTAACGATTCCATTAAAGGCACTTTGGTAAAAAGTGAACCACATCAAAGCTATCTAATAAATCCGAGATGCTAAGCTTAACTTCCTTCAAGCGACTGACAAAATCCTCGGAATTACATATATGGTGGCAACACTTACCCACATACAGCTTTAGTAATGAGGCCAGATATTTTGCTGTAGAATATGTCGCAGCACCAATATTACTCACTATTAATCGTAGTGGGGCACCATCCTTGTGTATCCTGGGAAGACCGTAGAGTCTTGGTGGTACTGCATTGTGTGGTCTCAATCTCTTGATAACTTGTTCAGGTAGAGTCGTTCAAAAGGGTAGCAGTTTTCCTTGATATTCGGCTTGTTGGGTCCTTTTCAATTCTGCTATACGTAGAATCATTTAATTGACAATATATCTTCTCGTTGTAGGCTTCTCTTGTCAGAAGAACTGTGGCGTTACCCTTATCCGCAGGCAGTACGAATGTGCTAGTATCTTCTCTGAGGCTGCGGAGAGCAGCTTTTTCAGCTGGCGAGATGTTACTCAGTTGTGGCGCACATTTCAACAACGTTCGGCAAGATTCGCGTCGAATTTCGTCTGCAGAATCCACAGGGAGACGTCTAATAGCTTCCTCAATGGAACTGATGAAATCCGTTAAAGGCAGTGACGATGTCAGTGCTTGCGAAAGGTTTAAACTTCGCTCCTACACCTGCTTCACTGCCTTTAACGGATTTCATCTTGTCGACCGCTGGGGACACACATACACCATCCGACGAAAGGAGACTGGAGTGGGAACGACCGTTGGTTAGTCGAACGATCGGTCGTCTCATTGGCAGACGTGTATTTGGTCTTTTGAACTTTTGCGTGTGTGTGGCAGTCGATCGGTTGGAGCAAAGCAGCGAGGAAGTCTCCGTGGCGCGTATTCAGGCCGGAGCCGCTGGCGGCGGGCACCACTTGTGGTTGGAGTTGTGAGGCACTTCTTGCGAGGGTTACGAAGTTCGTCGCCCAGCCATCCTGGAAACTAAAGTTGAGTGTTCACTTAACCTACCATTAAGCTTCAACTGCTATCACATCTCTTCGTTTGATCCTGGTTGTCGCTTTCTCGGAGATTCCCGCGAGCAACGACGTGTGTGCACTGCAGTCGGCTAGAATTGTAGCCATCTTCGTGTATCGTGTTTAACTTGCTTTAATTCATTCCTTGATTAATGAAGTGTACCAGCGGTATCTTCTGTCTTGTGGCTGTTGACGTTCCGGTGACCTGCCCAGTCGTTGACGTAGTTTTCGCCAGTGTATTTTCCTCCGTCGTGTTGATGCTGTCCAGCACGACGTGTAGTTCCACAGCTGCGGTGTTGTTGATACTTTTGGGCGTTTATTATGACTTGGCTGGATTGGGCACTAGTACCCAGAACGTTGTGCTATTGATATCTTGTTGTCGTTTTGCTGGTCGGGTGGACCAGAACTGATCTTGTAAGTTGGTTCGTCGGCTGGCTTTCCGTTGGGTTGCGGTATTCGGTATGGCTGTCTGTCTCATCTAAACGTGCGTTAGTGTTACCTTCCCAAGCTGATCCTTGGAACCTTCTGAGCGCTGCTCTTTGTGTTTTACATAGTAATTTCCTATTTATATTGAAGATAACTTTATTTCTAAAGAAGTGAAACCTCCAGAAGAACTCCTGTACCTCAGTTCCCTGCTTAGACCTTGTGCCTTGGATTTTCCATCTAAATTAAATCAAAGGAGGTCTTTCGTTAAAACCTTGAGTTTCGATTCTTGCTTGTGTGGTTGTGTGTTTTAACAAATAAAGTTTGTATGTTGAGTTCAACTGACAGTAACTTATTTTAGCTCCTTTCCACAAATATAACAGCAACCGTTCTGTCCTGGTAGCTCAGGGATTTCGATAACAAGGTAATTAAAAGAGGCAACATCGACCATCTCCCAGCGCACACTCATTCGGCAGTCCATCAGTCCGTCGTCGTCGATAAACTAGGTGAAACGTAATAACTTTTGTACTTGCCTCTGCAGTTGTCTGATTTAGAAATCTACAGTTCTAATCTTAGCCTGATGCAATTTTATGCACTTGACCATAAATAGAAGGAAGGTGTTTGTGAAACTCGCATCAGAATGTTTGTTTCAAATAAAATAGTTGGCTAAATAAAAAGGTAAAATAAAATAAAATGAAAATGTAGAAGCAAATAAGAGGATCCACGATAAAAGCAGACACTAAAAAGGATTCTATTTATCTAAAAGATTAGGAAATGCTAAACTAGACAAAGCGGCAGGGGCCTACGTCCCCCAACACCCAAAGGGCCGTCAAAAACATACTTAAGCATAGCTTCTATCAACGCTACTCCGTACTTGGAGCTCCCTGTGAATCTGGAAGACTTAAATCCTGCAAGAGGTTTTTGAACGAAGGACTCACCTAGTTCCTCGACTACCCACCGCTACAGGAGATGCCCAACGCCGAGAACATGTGGTGAAAGATTTGGAGGTCTGGACTGCATGCCAGTGAAGTCATACGTAATCGCTTTGGGCGTACAGGTGAATATGACGACGGACGTTATTTAGCCGAATATCAGGAAATGGAACATCTCCTATTGAGTCCTGATTGTTCCAGTAAGCACACAATCGATAAATTAAGGGAAGGAAGCAACGAAAGTATTGGACGTAGAGATTCTGGGAATAAAGTACAACAGATATTAAAGAACCCATATTTTAGGCTTACAGCATGTACTGACATCTCTTTTAGGTAGCGCTTTGAGTGTTTACAAGCGCTAAGGTATGACACATTATGTATAGCATAATCCGTCAATTGTCTTTTAATAGCGTTTTCACCGTGAAATTGTTCGTTTCAAAGTCATAGCTTCGTCATCATGAGCACGTTTGTTATGTGAGGACGATGCGAACACCACGGAAATTTATATCAGTGGGAGTCATAGAGCATTCTTCATTGCAATCTTCGAAACTGTGATGGAATATACACAGAAAAAATACGAATATAAGTATTTTTGAGAAAAAGTACAATATAACTGCTAATTTGATTGATATCATACACAAAACACAAAATAACTCAACTAAATGTGAAGGTACAGTACAGGTTGCCACAAAAATCTACATACAATTTGATAAATTCTGTTTATATTCCATTGAGAGGCATTCGTATTCATTCCGTTTCCTATTATGGGAAATATTGTATCCACTCCTAAGTTGCTAAATGTCTCCCATCAAGATTCAGTATATCCAACAGCACACATTTAGCATGCAGTGGAGCGTATTCAATTGGTTGTAATATTCACAGCATCTCTTAAGCAGTTTTCTAATTTTAGATAACCTCTGTTTCTCACTGTTTCCAAGCAACGTTTTCAGTTCCTGAGGAGGCTCTTCTATTTTGTAGGACACTGCTATGTCTCATCAAATACAAAAATAAAAGTTTAACTGCAAAAGAGGACCGTATATTTGTATAAAGAAGGAAAATTGTACTTTTTTCAGTAATGTTGTTTTATTATGTGTTCTTTAGAACAATATTCTCTTAAAAACTGCTTGTAATGACAGAACGGATATCCTGAACATTTTGTAATAGTGAGCGCAGGCCTGGTGCACAATTTTAGTAGCCGCAGACACATCTCTCAGCAGTGAACTACAGTAACGTACTCGTGAAATATTCATGTGGCTGTAGACATGCGAATGAGGTATACGTGTTTGTTTCGTGCTCATAAATGAGACATGCGCTGAGTGCTACATTACCTAGTCCTTCATAGTCTTCACAGAATTTACCTTCCTACTCTTTGGCAAATTGTTGTGTTAATTATGTGTAGCTGCAGCACAAGAGATTTGACCTGAATGAAGAGTACCAAGAGCGCTAGAAGCAGCGAGTCCTTTGTTTAGTAGAAAATACCTCACGTGAATTTTAGGCAGCGCTGTGCTCTGTGCCTGGGCCGCCGCCTCCCTCTAGCGCGTCTGCAGCGAGGAGATAAAAGTCTGACCGCAAACTACCTGAATAATTAAAAGTTCCTATTTCCCCGCATGTGCAACCCACTGCAAACCGTGCGTTTACTGGCGCGTTGTATCCACTACCCCAGGCTGACTGCATGGAGAAGAAACCACGTTTTATCTGTGCTGGTCATAAATATCATAAAATACTGGAATGAATTCCTGACTTTCCATCAGTACATAGATGAGTATTTATTTTTACTCTCATATGACTGTTCGCAAAAAATGTGTTACTTTTATATGAGTTTCTACACAGTTATATTTTAAGTTTCAACACTTCTGCCTGACACACTCCCGTACTGACTCTTTGCATTTCTTTCGTGCTTTACTTTTCAAGGACTTGTAAAATGTTGTACAAGCTCAAAATGTTACTATTGTCAGTCGATCCACTTTGCACGTTACAAATTCTGTAATCATAAATAAATGATTGCTTAATTTTTGAAAATGTCCATATTTTACAAGTATTTACAAAAAAAACGTTTAAAATCTTCTGAAACCATTTGGTAGCTGCATTAGCTGTTAGTAGTTCCTTAATTGCGTTGCGTTACGATTTAATCGTATCTTCAGATCAACAAATCTATGAATAAAAAATGAGACATAGTAATGATAAAAATGGCAGTTAACCAGAAGATAGATGAGCAAATATTCACGTAAATAATTTAACATTGATTTGTTAAAAATACACGGCTTTCCAACGTTTGGACGGCCTTCGAATTGTGAGAACCGCCTAAATTGCATGGGTACGAGACGAAACATATAAAATTCCGAAGGGCAGCAAGCGCAATCAGTGTACATGAGCACTGCGAGCCGCGGATATGGACCTAAATAAGCGTTGAAGTAAGACTCCAGAGGAAAACCATACGGAAAACCAGTGTCTGCATAGAAAAATGTAAAGACACTCACGTGACCATGCCTGAAGTAGGGAAACGAGACGGCGTAACAGCCCAGCTGACGCATTGTTACTGAAACCGCGGCGCGCAGAGTAGACGAGAGAAGCGGACAGCCAGAACTATGGAATTATGCCGCTAGAGATTTTCGATGATGGAGACAGAAGAAACATGATTACGTACCAACCGAAAGCTGGTAAGCGTTAGAAAATAGACTAAGGAGGAACAAGACAGTGAGCAACATTACAAATTCGTAAGGCAACTACCGGGCGCGTGGTAAAGCCTCTAATATAAAATGAAAAGTACCTAACAAAAATTTCCGGTGATAAAGCATTAGTAACATAAAGATTGCTTAATGACCTATAACATTAGCTACAATTGTGGCAAAATCCGTTAGGGGATCATATTAAAATGGAGACAAGTAACCTTTCCATAGTTAAAAAAAAATAGTACTACAACTGAGTAGTAGAAATATTTCCGTGGGTGGGTTGTGGAAGGAAACTAAAACGTCATAAAGTATAACTTGAATAATTTGAAAATTCACAACGCGGAAAACTGTAACAAAACCCGTCAGGGGTCTATTAAATGGAGAAATGCAACCGCACCATAGTCATAACCAAGCTGTTCTGCCAATTCGAACGCCATTTCAGCGATGGAAGGCAATTTATTTTTAACACACCATTGTTAATTCGGTTATATGTACTTCTTCCCCTGTTTTCCTTGTTAAGGGCCTCATTTTTACGGTTATTATGCCTCTTAATTCATATTAAATTTTTTCATGGATGTGTAAAGCAGAGGATGTGATTAAATCATCGCGAAACTTGTTGTCTATGATCCTGAAATAAAAGAATTACTAAGAAATCACACGGCTACAAAAACCTTTTTAGAAGATTTTAACAGGTGATTTAAAGAAGTTAAAAATATTCCTATCGTGTATCTAAACTATTAATGCCCAAACCATGAAATCGTATGTTCTTATTTTACAGTATTCAGTAATTGTAGCTGAAATTTGAGGAAATTATTGTCTTGTGTACACATAAATCCAGAGGCAGACAACCCTTTACGCAGCATTCAAGTTTTTCGTAAATACAAAATATGATAAATCCAGCATCTAGGCTTTACCTTTTCTTTGCACTAAATCTTCGTCTCCTTTTACATTACGGCCATACGAACCATCCAGGGTTCTACATGTGACACAAAACCACGCTACGTGGGAAAGGCGATTAAAATAGGTCTCTTGTCGTACGCTTAATTTTCCTATCGGCTTAGCGCACTTATCTTCCTTCTTTCCAGCAGCGAGCAGCAGTCGCGTTGTCAGCTCTCATAACCCTTATCTGTGTCTGCCCTTTTTTTAATTTATTCAGCATCATTAACCTATTATTTATCGTTCTTTCTCTGACCGCCCGACTTCTCCTCTATATGAGACTCCTTCCGTACTGCTGCAATTTTTGTTGGTATGTCATTACGCCGATTCAGCATAAACGTAGGTTAAGACCACGAACTTAACAAAACGTTAAAAACCCTGAAAATATTGTTCTAGCCTTATTCATTATAGTAAGCATGTTGTTTATTTTTGTTATTGCCACATAAGGGTCATACGCTCTACAAATTAATAAGTTCTGGTTTGATGTAAGACAGGGTCGGCAGGCCCTAACCGTACCACGTAAAATTCGCAACTAAATAAATGCAACAGTTTCATCATGGGTTCCAGAGGTATTTAAATCGGGGACAAAGAAAATAGCCATTCCAACGGCATAATTTTGTGCTAAATTTCCTTCCCAGTATTTCCAGCGGACGTTTACGCAGCTGCATCAAACAACCTAAAACTGTTTCTAGCGTTATTATCATTATTGATCAGGATGTTCATTAGTCTCTATCATTGTATTACCCGTAAGTTCCTGTGAATGTGCTAAATAGGCCACAGCTTTGGTAACATGGTAGATGATAGTGTATTGCAATGCAAGGCAAACCCAAACACTTCTGCCCATTTTAAGCCCTTTTGGGTACTTGCGAGCTATATGTTGAGAAACTGCCTGTGGTGCAGTAGCTAATTCTCCATCTTGCACACTAGTGGTGTGTAGGAAAATAATGGATGGCACAACATGGCCTTATAGATTATAGTTACTCGAATTTGTGAGTGAAGCAAGCAAATACTCTAAAAGAAAAGTGGATTCTAAATGACTGAGATGTCAGTCGAGAAATGCGAATGATTTCAGACGAGTATATGTTTTCAAAACGTCGTACTTCAACCCCCGGTAACTAGATTCTTTTGTAGCGATGACCGACTTGATCTTCAAATGGTCTTCGGGTGCCCTGTACACCGACGGAGAGAACGCTTGAGAAAGATTTATTATTTGACTGTCAGTACAGCGCTATATGGTGTATATGCTCACGAGAATTGTCAAAACACATTATCACTTACTTAGTTATCTACAACACCCTACATAAGAACAATAAGGATTGTCACATATAGTATAAGTCATTCTTCCTCACTGAAATTAACATATATAGTGGACCTGAGAGTGTCCATATGTATTTGCTAAGTTCATGAATACCGTCCATTAGAGAAGTGTTATTTGCTGTCAGTAGTAAAGTGTGTTACATAGTGATTTTTAAGACGTAATAACACTCTTCTGTCATGGCGTACTGTCGTAATTGGAGTCCACAAGTTTATAAGAAGGAGCCCTACATATTGGCAACCTCCCAGCTGATCTCTTTGTACAGATCGATGCAAATATGCATTTCGCTTTATCCTTTTCAGCATACTTACTTATTTGTACGGGCGAATGTAATGGGTTAGTTGTGAACTGTGACCTTGGCGATGTAGAAAAGACTCTTACATATAAAACGTAAGCCTCGTAAGTATGTTATCTTTGTAAAGCAGTCTCCACCTTTGTCTGACATACTCCTTTTGTCACTTCCATAGCTACCTTTCCTCCTCCTAGCCATGACCTGTTAGGATGTTTGTATCTAGGTAGTTCCTACAAATCAGACTGATTACTAATCTTCGTTCAACCATTATCGTATGTTTTTCAACTGATACCAAATGTTTCATTAATAAGTTTCAGTACGTTATGGACAGGTTACTAAGTGGAAGTGTAGTGAGTCTTACTGTACGAGTGTAAATGTTCAGTGTGGGCAACATCAGTTTAGCCTCAGTTGCTGTCATCTCACAGAGACAATTACGAAATGTGATAACTGCTTAGAACCAGGGTACCATTTAACTAACGAAGCTCGACTACCTAGCGTGAGTAAAACTGACGCATTTGAAATACTACAAATATTCACTGTCGTGAAAATACGAACCCACATCAGTTACTGCGAAGCAGCAAATATTTCCGATCACGTAAAATTTCAATCTGTAAAATTTTCGTTAAATTAACTCACGCGCTGCAAAAAAAAGGAGAGTTAAAGTTTGTCTATACGAATATAATCAGTTCCAATATTTTGTATTATATATCATAATAACAGTGACGTAGAATAACTTTTATGTTACTTGATATACGGAAGAATAAACGCGCTATATCGACATCGGCAACTCCGGCAGTGAAAAACAAAACTACTTAAAACCACCAAGGGACCAGACCGTTGACGTGATCCGTTTCAGATTTCCATTTGAGTACACCACACAGTTATCTTATCTTCCAGCTCGAATTTATGGGCTGCCGCTTGGGCTGCTAATAGCCCTGTGTGGATTTAAAATAAGAAAAATTGGAAATAGGCAATAATCAGTATTTATCTTTGTGAAACGTTAAAGATACCTAAAAGTTTGTTGTAGGTTCCTTTTAAAATCACTCTTCGGTACATAACGCTAAAATCACACGTAAGAAAGATGTCAAATGCGTAATGTCCATTGAAACCTTCACAAATCGCAACTAGCGCACTAAATTTTCATACTGTTAAATGGTGGGAACTGTACATCACTAGCTCTCACATACACCGATCAGCCAGAACATTATGATCATCTACCTAATAGCCGGTACGTTCACGTTTGGCACGGATAACAACAGCGACGCGTCGTATAATGGAAGAAGTGAGGCCTTGGTAGGTCGCTAGAAGGAGTTGGAACCACATCTGCTCACGCAGATAACCTAATTTCCGTAAAATCAGAAAAGGGGGCCATGAGCTCTGACACCACGTTCTATCACATCCCAGAAGTGTTCGATCAGGTTGAGATCAGGCGAATTGGGGGTCAGCAAATCAATTAGAGCTCGCCACTGTGTTCCTCGAACCACCCCATCACACTCCTGGCATTTGCACATGGCGCATTATCTTGTTGAAATATGACACTGCAGCTGGGTAACATGACCGTTGTGAGGGAGAGAACGACGCATGGATGCTCACTTGAATGTAATGGAGCCTCTGTCATCTTCCGTCCGTCCCTAGGAAACGGTGGATTAGCGCCGTCTCGTCATCATGCTGATGAAGATATCGGAATTAATCAGATCATGCAACGATCTGCTACTGCGCCAACGTCCAGTGCACACCGTCATGTTCCAGTTTCACTCGTAGTTGACATGTCGTGGTGTTAACACTGGCACGTACATGAATCAACGTTAGGGGTTTTCCGTGCAGTGTGTGCTCAGACACACTTGTATTCTGCTGAGCATTAAACGCGGATGTTAGTTCCGCAACAGTTCACGGACCTTACCAGTCTGCCCCGTCTACGGTTTCCATCTGTGAAGAGGGTTAGCTGCCCAATCCCACGACATCTGTGCATGGTTTCACCTTCATTTTGCCATGTGTAGAAGACACACTCCACAGCACTCGTCGAACACTGGGCGAGCCGGGCAGCTTCAGAAATGCTCGTGGCGAACCTTTTGGGCCATCACATCTGCCCTCGGTCAAACTCAGACAGTTACGCACCCTTCCCGTTCCGCAGACGGACAGCACGAGCACTGGTACTAAATGCACAGTGCGTGTGTCCGACTGGCAGTCATTCCTCATCAGGTGAGAATGCTGTCACTTGGATGGGCTTACATCGATAGTAAGTCGTTGGTCATGAAGTTCTGGCTGGTAAATGTATGTTCCACTATCTGTTATACAATTCGACAACCTTCATAAATAAAATCAGTGAAACATCACAATCCTTAACATTGCCTTAAACAAACAGAGAAGCAACACATGTAATAAATAAGCAAGGGCAAATTTAATACTAATTTTAAACAGGGAATGAACGAGGAAGACTCTCGGCAATCAAAACAAGCCCCTCGCTTGTACCAGAGGCACATCCACTAACATACGGTTTAACAAAAAACGAGTTGATGATGGTATTCAATACTGAAGCGGACCAAACCATGAGACAAATATGAAAGAAAAGAAGCAACTGAAAAAGATAACGCTGTAAAGAACCACAGTGAGAGCTTAAAACCACGATGCCCGTACAGCGATCAACCCCATTGTCTTCCAAGAAACGTTTCTCAAATTATGATCAATGAGAATGTCTATGTAACAACGTCATTACGTCATTTAAAGTACAGTGATGTACTATCTCCAAGCAGTATAGAGAAAGGGAGACTAAAGACACTCTACAAGAATAGAACACGTGGTGAACAATGGCAAACAGAAGACGACTCACTGGTTTGACGGTTATTTTTCCTCTAGCAGCACTGCTGACAGTCACGGTTACGTAATGCCGTCCGCTCCGCTTTCCTCCGAACATAGTAGCGAGATAGAGAAGCAGAGATGGCTTAGCGGTCTCACCTCCCATGACTGCAGTAAACATCCTGGCAGCTCGCCGAGCCGCCCCAGCAAACTGACCCTTCCCTTCGTCCTTTCTCAGTCAGTCTCTTGCCGAGACTCCCACCAGCGAACGGTGCTTCAGCTTCCTGCTTAGCCAAAGATAACACCACCCTCCCAGCACTCGCAATAAGACTTCTCTGACATCGATAGGCAGAGAAATTTCTGGAACGGTACACTCTCAAAGAATTTGCCCGTGTTCAAGGAAAACAACATGTGCGCAGTCCATCTTGCTTCATTAATAAACAATTTCTTGCTAACAATAGATGCAAGTGAACATGCGCATTTCATCCTCCCAGATTTCCATAAGGCATCGTATACTGTACCAAACCGACGAATCGAGATTTATGTGAGCCACGATGGCCCCTAACGATTTCTATTTCGCGCATTAGTGACGTGACCTTACTGTTCTGACGAGCCGGTTCGAGTTTTGCAGTGATCTCTAAATTGACAGCAAGAGCGGTTTCTCCAGGGGGGTTGGGGGTGGGGGGGGGGCGGTGTTAAAATAGAGTGTTGCCCAGTACGCCAGACCCGTTCGTGTTTGGGTGTTTTCTGGTGCATTCCATTCATGGGCTAAGTGGGTCAGCCCACCGCCTTCCAGGGACGTATGCTGCATTCACTTGGACGCCAGCGTCTCCTGTGAGAGTCTACACTTTCCTCATGCAGTTGACGAGACTCTCAATTGCATGATTACTGATGCCGCAATTTGTATTGGGACTGGCCACTTCTGTCTTCCTCTTGCGTTGTGTTCAATACGGCATTTTATTAGTGTTACTGTAAGTGTATTTGTTTCAACATAACCTTAACGTTTTGCATTCGTAACGGTTTCCCCGTATAGTTCTTTATGACACTAACCAAATTATTTGTAATAATTCCTCTCCAAGTCTGATCAACACTCTTCATAGAGAGCCCATATTGTGATTAACGTTATCTTATTGAGTTAAGGGTTTCGAGGCACGTCAATGTTGTTTAATGTTCTCCAGTACTGCGGTGCCAGTATCATACAAGTTTCTGCTCATTTGTGCTTAATCACGGTTATTCAGTTGGTGTGTATTCATGTTGTAATATATATTGATTTTAGTTATGTTTTAGATGCATGGACTGGCGAGGTCCTCAGGGGGTTTATTGAGTAGGTTAATAAGGGGAAATTGGATAGTTGGTCGTCGTTGCCATGTGTTTTTTTGAGGTAAGGTATTTTTTGACTTTTCTTACGTGACTGCAGATATCTTGCGTCTGACATTCATGCGTCAACAACCGAAAATTTTTGAGCCGCTTTTTGACTCTTCTCACGATCCCTGAGGGCAATTTACGATTTAATTAATTGTTGTTGCCAATTGTACGACATTTGTTTTTTTTTTAAACTTTTACAAAATGAGTTTCCTACTGAGCGAGGTGGCGCAGTGGTTAGCACACTGGACTCGCATTCGCGAGGACGACGGTTCAATCCCGTCTCCGGCCATCCTGATTTAGGTTGTCCATGATATCCCTAAATCGTTACAGGCAAATACCGGGATGGTTCCTTTCAAAGGGCACGGCCGATTTCCTTCCCAATCCTTCCTTAACCCGAGCTTGCGCTCCGTCTCTAATGACCTCGTTAAACACTAACCACCACCACCACCACAAAATGAGTTTGTTTAATACATAACCTAATGAATACTCAGATTCTAGCTTAGTTGGCAAAAAGTTGATTAGTTATTTTTTTTTAAATTTGTCATTTAATTGCACCTAATTGAGGGGGCTTAGGTATCTATTTTCACTTCCTTTGGTGACGGGCTGTTGTGCCTGTATTTTTGTTTGATTTTGACCAGTCTTACTACTTGTCAGCGCTTCTCGCCTTGGCTGAGGGACCTTGTGGTGAGGAGGTGGGGGGACCCGGTGCTGGAGTGACTGTGTGTGGCCGATTGCCTCCGGCCTGCTGTCTGTCGCGCAGCGTGAGATCTGACCCTATCACTTACGTACGTGGCGAGTTTTCATGCCGCTTCGTCAGCTCCCTACGTTGAGTTTACCTTTTGTTCTGGAACATGTATTCTGTATAGCCGCATAATCGTTACTGTCGGCATAATTGTGTGATGTTAATGACCTACTTCCCTTTACTCAAACGCTTGTTATTCAGTTGTATTGATTCTCTTAGAACAGATATTCGTAAGGGTTGTTTTTCTGATATTGTTTCGGAGCTCACTGTTAGCTTGGAATTGCTTTAAATAAATCGTTTCTTTACTTGTATGGCTTTGTGAAACTCACATGTAACTCAGTTCTAAATATATTCCGAGCGCCTTATATGTCAACTCTGTAGTGGTTCTAATTGACATCTGTCTCAACTAACAATTTTAAATTTTTTGTGTTCTGGCTTTTTTTATTTTTTTAAGAAATGAAACATGTTTTGTGAAGAACGATATTTGAGCTTGGAATGTCATTAACTGTTTTACAACTGTCCAAATTCTTTGAGGCTAATTAGCCCTTCTTCGATTGTAATTATCACCTTAAGAAAAAATAAATTAAAATTGGAAAAAATATGAATGATGTCATAACTGGGGCTTCGCTTTCCACGAGGATTACCAATATTTGTTCTAATTCTGAAGGTTTCAATGTAATTCGCTCGAGGAATGTTTGACAAATGGGATCCAACACGTAATACTGACAGCGGACTTTCCAGGAACAGAAAATTAATATTGACTGTGCCTCTAGGAAGCGAAGTGGGAGTTCTAATGTTTCCAATCAACCTGTACGTTTTATCAGGTAAGATGAGCAGCCCGACATTCTGTGAGACCACGGGGGAGGAGGAAAGTAAGCCATGGGAAATCTTTTAACAGTACAGGTGGTCTTGTAGTTCCATAGCTTTCCGAACAATATCTCGCCAATACGCGCTCTGTTTGGCGGACAGTCCTGTTGTTTAGCAGGTGGTAATCCCGACCATTTCTTATACACATGAATTATTGTCGTTAGTGTTACCAAGCTAAAACACGCTGGATTTATCTATCTGTGCATTAAGTATTTGTTATTCTCAATCAAAAATTTACTAATAAAATTAAAGCCATGTTGATTGCAATAACTTGCTATGGCTCAAAACGCAAACATGCCAAAGTAAGCGTTCCATTGCCTGACATCCATTACTTCCATTTCAACTCCTGTTATCCCTCCGTCTGAACTGAATGCACTCTGCAACATATTTTATTTAGCATTTAGTCACCATCTTTCCACGCAGACCAATGAAGTAACCGAATGTCTTAAGCAAAATCTAACATCAGGTTAATTAATTACAATAATGATACATTTCACAAGGTCAATCCTGTTAAATTTAATTATTGGTATAAACAGAAGACAGAACATTTTGGTACAAAGTGAAGCGTGAAATATAAAGTTTTTCAGTACAGTACAAAGTCGAAAGCAATACGTCCATTTTGTAGTTAACCACTGTTTACTAACTGGATGTTGAGCCATACACCAAGAACAGTGGCTTCCATGGCTTTAACCAGGTTTGTAACACGGTTTACAGTATTGGATCTGTGTAATATACCACTACAAACGCTAAATTCCTTGAGAAAACAATGTGGATGGGGGGAAATGGTTGTGGCGTAACAAAGTCTTTTTCAGCTGTTGATGATATACGTCAACATCTCTCTTAACCTATAGACTGAAACTGATGAATTTACCACTGTTTACAGTTCATGGTCGGTGGTTATAAACTTTCGTTGCATGAAGTACCAACACCCATTAAAAGCATAATTTAGATTGATATTGCATACCGAAAATTGAAAGAGTGGATGCAGAAAAAGCGACATCCCAACTGAAAAAAATGTATAGCCGAGGATAGAAAGGTTTTACAAATATAGTCGTTCAATCAACATCTCTCGTCGCAGAGCACAGTAAAATATGAGAAACTCATGTTGGATGTTGTGGGAGAAGACTCTTAATTAAACATCTGCCTATTTGAACTGGACACTTCAAGAACTGAATTGTAGAGAGTAGAGGTACGATTAGGGTAGAGGTTTCCACCCTACCATAAATGACATTTGTAAACAGTGGACGCTTTCGTACCATGAGCTGTGCTCTGCTAATGAACTAAGTTGAAATGTACACCGAGACTGGTTTAAGTCACTTTCAAAAATTTCTCTGGGCTTAAAGGGTTGATTCCACGTGTGGGTTGTTTTTATGAAAAATAAACTGAATATCAGTTTCGTATGATTTGTGTGATTTCGACCCTAAGGAATGAGGCATCCTGTAGACGAAATATCACGAGGTATAAGATAAAGGTGTCTCAAGTCCCATAGCACATATAATGGTAATAGCATCTCTTAAATCATTGTTTTCTTAT
This sequence comes from Schistocerca gregaria, assembly GCF_023897955.1. NCBI lineage: Eukaryota > Metazoa > Arthropoda > Insecta > Orthoptera > Acrididae > Schistocerca > Schistocerca gregaria. The sequence continues at coordinate 372,547,965 of NC_064926.1, forward strand.
GTAATTTCGATCTTAAATATCTTAGTTAATCTGTCACCCCTTTCAACGTTATTTTTGATCGGCATTGTCATCGTAACCTAGCTTCCACTTAATGATGGAGAAGTATGTCTAAATCATGTGTGTTGATGGTAACTACCGCCTAGTAACTGAAATGCACAAAAGGTCAGACAGGTACGAAATGTGAGCCTACAGCTCATTCAAAGTATAAAGTCGCCAAGGACTTTGTCTAATGTAGCTGTTCTTGAGTGGGAGGCGAGTTCGTGTTTAATTAGACTTTAAACTCGAAGAGAGATTAAAGCACCACGTTTGTGCTGCCGCTAGCCAGCTGCGCGCTCCCACGTCCTGTGAGGAGTACAAATTGCCTACGGACCAGTTCCTAATGACCCGTAGGCAATTAGCACTTGTAACTTCTGAATTAACTTGCTATCTCGCTTCGGGACATTACCATTACGTGATGACAATTGGAAAAGGAAGGCACAACACTCGATACTCTACATTTAGATCTTATTTCCTTGGAATACATTCTGTTGCGGTACTGGACGACAGCAAGCTATAGCAAACACTGTTGTCAGGAGTGCGATGACAAAAGAAAGACAAAACACACTTGGTGTTAGAGCAGGTATGTAGTAGGTGTATGGTGCTCCTCCAGATCTCAATAAGAGACAATTTAAAATAGTGTTGTAGGTATTGAAAGCTTCGCAGATAAAAATAAAATACGTAAGCAGCCTTCTCTTCACACAAATGTTTCCATACAGGCCTTCAGCAGGAGCAGCTTTGATTTTTGAACTGGAATTGTCGACTTGCAGGGCGAACGTATGCGGTGTTTACCGATCAGTTCGACTGAAAGAAATGAGAATTTGGGGGCTTACAGATCAGGGTACCTACAGCGTCAGTATCAGAGGAACCATACAAGCCAAATTGGAGCAGATATAGGTATTTTCCATCTGTACTCGGTGGCTGCAGTGCCTGATGATGTCAGTGCATGTGTTATGCGTTGTCTAGCATGTATTTCCGCCAGCAATAGATCTATTAGAACCGTTTCCCCTGTGCCGCCTAGTGCGTCCAAGTAAATACACTACTGGCCATTAAAATTGCTACACCCAGAAGAAATGCAGATGATAAAAGGGTATTCATTGGACAAATATATTATACCAGGATTACATTTTCACGCAATTTGGGTGCATAGATCCTGAGAAGTCAGTACCCAGAACAACCACCTCTGGGCAAAGTAACGGACTTGATACGCATGGGCATTGAGTCAAACAGATCTTGGATGGCGTGACAGGTACAGCTGCCCATGCAGCTTCAATACGTTACCACAGTTCATCAAGAGTAGGGACTGGCGTATTGTGACGAGCCGGTTGCTAGGTCACCATTCACCAGACGTTTCCAGTTGGTGAGAGATCTGGACAATGTGCTGGCCAGGAGAGCGGGCGAAAATTTTCTGTATACAGAAAGGCCCATACAGGTCCGGCAACATGCGATCATGTATTATCATGCTGAAATGAAGGGTTTCGCAGGGATCGAACGAAGGGTAGAGCCCGAGTCGTAACACATCTGAAATGTAACGTCCACTGTTCTAAGTGCCTTCAGTGCGAACAAGAGGTGACCGAGGCGTGTAACCAAAGGTACCCCATACCATCACGCCGGGTGATACGCCAGTATGGCGATGACGAATACACGCTTCAATGTGCGCTCATCGCGATGTCGCCAAATACGGATGCGACCATCATGATGCTGTATACAGTACCTGATTTCATCCGTAAAACTGAGATTTTGCCATTCATGCACCCAAGTTCGTCGTCGAGTACACCATCGCTGGTGATCCTGTCTGTGATGCAGCGTCAAGGGTAACCGCAGCCACGGTCTCCGAGCTGATAGTCCAAGCTGCTGAAAACGCCGTCGAACTGTTCGTGCAGATGGTTGTTGTCTTGCAAACATCCCCATCTGTTAATTCAGGGATCGAGACGTGGCTGCACGATCCGTTACTGCCATGCGGATAAGAGCCTGTCATCTCGACTGCTAGTGATAGGAGGCCGTTGCAATCCAGCACGGCGTTCCGTATTACCCTCCTGAACCAACCGATGTCATATTCTGCTAACAGTCATTAGATCCCGACCAAGGCTAGCAGCAATGTCGCGATACGATAAACCGCAATCGCGATAGGCTACAATTCGACCTTTATGAAAGGCGTACCCATTAGCCCTCATTACACGAGGCCTCACAACAACGTTTCACCAGGCAACGCCGGTCAACTGCTGTTTGTGAATGAGAAATCGGTTGGAAACTTCCCTCATGTCAGCACGTTGTAGGTGTCGCCACCGGCGCCAGCCTTGTGTGAACGCTGTGAAAAGCTAATCGTTTACATATCACAGGATCGTCTTCCTGTCGGTTAAATTTCGCGTCTGTAGCACGTCATCTTCTTGGTGTAACAATTTTAATGGCCAGTCGTGTAATAGTCCTACCCCCATGAACCACGGACTTTGCCGTTGCCGTTGGTGAGGAGGCTTGCGTGCCTCAGCGATACAGATGGCCGTACCGTAGGTGCAACCACAACGGAGGAGTATCTGTTGAGGGGCCAGACAAAGGTGTGGTTCCTGAAGAGGGGGCAGCAGCCTTTTCAGTAGTTGGAGGAGCAAAAGTCTGGACAATTGATTGATCTGGCCTCGCAACGCTAACCAAAACGTCCTTGCTGTGCTGGTACTGAGAACCTCTGGAAGCAAGGGGAAACTACAGCCGTACTTTTTCCCGAGGGCATGCAGCTTTACTGTATGGTTAAGTGATGATGGCGTCCTCTTGGGTAAAATATTCCGGAGGTAAAACAGTCCCCCATTCGGATCTCCAGGCGGGGAATACTCAGGAGGACGTCGTTATCAGGAGAAAGAAAACTGGTGTTCTACGGATAGGGGCGAGGAATGTCACATTCCTTAATCGGGCAGGTAGGTTAGAAAATTTAAAAAGGGAAATGGATAGGTTGAAGTTAGATATAGTGGGAATTAGTGACGTTTGGTGGCAGGACGAACAAGACTTTTGGTCAGGTGAATACAGGGTTATAAACACAAAATCAAATAAAGGTAATGCAGGAGTATGTTTAATAATGAATAAAAAAATAGGAGTTCGGGTAAGCTACTACAAACAATATAGCGAACGCATTATTGTGGCCAAGATAGACACGAAGCCCACGCCTACAACAGTAGTACAAGTTTAAATAACAACTAGCTCAGCAGATGACGAAGAAATTGATGAAATGTATGATGAGATAAATGAAATTATTCAGGTAGTGAAGGGAGTCAAAAATTTAATAGTCATGGGTGACGGGAATTCGAGAGCAGGAAAAGGGAGAGAAGGAAACATAGTGGGTGAATATGGATTGGGGGAGAGGAATGAAAGAGGAAGCCGTCTGGTAGAATTTTGCTCAGAGCATAACTTAATCATAGCTAAAACCTGGTTCAAGAATCATAAAAGAAGGTTGTATAAATGGAAGAATCCTGGTGGTACTAGAAGGTATCAGATAGATTATGTAATGGTAAGATAGAGATTTAGGAACCAGGTCTTAAATTGTAAGACATTTCCAGGGGCAGATGTGGACTCCGACCGCAATCTATTGGTTATGAACTGTAGATTAAATTTGAAGAAAATGCAAAAAGGTTGAAATTTAAGGAGATGGGACCTGGATAAACTGACTAAACCAGAGGTTTTACAGAGTTTCAGGGAGAGCATAAGGGAACAACTGACACGAATGGGGGAAAGAAGTACAGTAGAAGAAGAAAGGGTAGCTTTGAGGGATGTAGTAGTGAAGGCAGCAGAGGATCAAGTAGGTAAAAAGACGAGGGCTAATAGAAATCCTTGGGTAACAGAAGAAATATTGAATTTAATTGATGATAGGAGAAAATATAAAAATGCAGTAAATGAAGAAGGTAAAAAGGAATACAAACATCTCAAAACTTAGATCGACTGGAAGTGCAAAATGGCTAAGCAGCAATGGCTAGAGGACAAATGTAAGGATATAGAGGCTTATGTCACTAGGTGTAAGATAGGAAAATTAAAAAGACCTTTCGAGATAAGAGAACCACTTCTATGAACATCATGAGCTCAGATGGAAACCCAGTTATACCAAGAAGGGGAAGCAGAAAGGTGGAAGGAGTATATAGAGGGTCTATACAAGGGCGATGTACTTGACGACAATATAATGGAAATGAAAGAGGATGTGGATGAAGATGAAATGGGATATTCGATACTGCATGTAGAGTTTGACAGAGCACTGAAAGATCTGAGTCTAAAGAAGGCCCCAGGAGTAGACATACAATTGGAAGTACTGACGGCCTTAGGAGAGCCAGTCCTGGCAAAACTCTACCATCTTGTGAGCAATATGTATGAGACAGGTGAAATATCCTCAGACTTCAAGAAGAATATAATAATTCCAATCCCAAAGAAAGCAGGTGTTGACAGATGTGAAAATTAACGAACCATCAGTTTTATAAGTCACAGCTGCAAAATACTAATCCGAATTCTTTAAAGACGAATGGAAAAACTGTTAGAATCCGACCATGGCTAAGACCAGTTTGGATTGCGCAGTAATGTTGGAACAAGTGAGGCAATACTGACCCTACGACTTATCTTAGAAAATAGATAAAGGAAAGGCAAACTTACATTTGTAGCATTTGTAGACTTAGAGAAAGCTTTTTACAATGTTGATTGGAATACTCTCATTCAAACTCTAAAGGTGGCCGGGGTAAAATACAGGGAGCGAAAGGTTATTTACAATTTGTGCAGAAACCAGATGGCAGTTCTAAGAGTCGATCGGCATGAAAGGGAAGCAGCGGTTGGGAAGGGAGTGAGACAGGGTTGTAGCCTCTCCCCAATGTTATTCATTATGTATATTGAGCAAGCAGTAAAGGAAACAAAAGAAAATTCAGAGTAGGTCTTAAAGTCCATGGAGAAGAAATAAAAACTTTGAGGTTCGCTGATGACATTGTAATTCTGTCAGAGACAGCAAAGGACTTGGAAGAGCAGCTGAACGGAATGTACAGTGCCTTGGGAGGGGGATATAAGATGAACATCAACAAAAGCAAAACGAGGATAATGGAATGTAGTCGAATTAAGTCGGGTGATGCTGAGGGAATTAGATTAGGAAATGAGACACTTAAAGTGGTAAAGGAGTTTTGATATTTGGGGAGAAAAATAACTGATGATGGTCGAAGTAGAGAGGATATAAAATGTAGACTGGCAATGACAAGGAGAGCGGTTCTGAAGAATAGAAATTTGCTAACATCGAGTGTAGGTTTAAGTGTCAGGAGGTAGTTTCTGAAAGTATTTGTATGGAATGTAGCCATGTATGGAAGTGAAACGTGGACGATAAATAGTTTGGACAAGAAGACAAAAGAAGGTTTCGAAATGTGGTGCTACAGAAGAATGCTGAAGATTAGATGGGTATATCACGTAACTGATGAGGAGGTTTTGAATAGAGTTGGGGAGGATAGGAGATTGTGGCACCAGTTGAATAGAAGAAGGGATCGGTTGGTAGGACGTGTTCTGAGGCATCGATGTATCGCAAATTTAGCATTAGAGGGCAGCGTGGAGGGTAAAAATCGTAGAGGGAGACCAAGAGATGATTACACTAAGCAGAGTCAGAAGGATGTAAGTTGCAGAATGTACTGGGAGATGAAGAAGCTTGCACAGGATAGAGTAGCATGGAGAGCTGCATCAAACCAGTCTCAGGACTGAAGATAACAAAAACAACAACAACAGTGCAATTCTGCCACTGTCGTTCTCTACCCGGTCCATGATAATTGTGTAAAATTCATTTTGATTGTCACTGAGGTTGTTTTGTTGTGAACAAGTATGTAAGTTGCTCGTCGTGTTGTAGCTTTTCTCCTTTGCAATTTCTAAATTTAGCGCACTGATACCATGTTTCAGTGCTCCTTGTATCCCAGGTTCTACTAAGGTGTAATTGTTTGTTGCTACATATTTATCTTCTAGATGAATGATTGTTTCATTGAAGATGTTATCGTTGCATTCGAGGATCAATTCAGAATGAAATTGTCGAATTTGGTACTGTATGTCACCACTCATGCTCTCTTTGAAGGAGTTCCTTAGCTGTTCTGAATTTCATGGGTTACATGTTGTTAGAATTAAGGCGAATAAGTTTCTCATATGTTCAGCTTAGGCTGTGAGTTATGCTTCTTGTAGTGTTAATCCCCAGTTTTAGTCGTCTTTCAGTAATCGTAAGCGTTGGCATGCTTCTCTCTACGTCTACCATACGTAACCGTCAACAGTCTTAAGATCTGTGAAACTTGTTGGTCCCGTATTTCGTGCAGTATCATCCAGAGATAGAAATATTCGGCGTTGTTCCGATTGACGGTGTGTACTGCGCCTAGTGCTACAGTTTTCATGATTCGCGGATAACCTTGTACCGGAATTTCTTGTTTTCTTCGTTGAAAGATTTTTCTTGTTGTATTCAGCGTATAGTAGGTAGGGATGTCGACATATAGTAACGTTTTAGTGGATGGATTCGTTCGGCACAGTTGGTAAAAAGCTGTTAATGTTTTGTTTTGAGGTGATTAATTTGCAATTTGTCTGTCGTCTTGTGTGAAGTGAACTCTGTCCATTCTTCAAAAGTACTGCTAGATGTTGCACAGATGGTTCGCGTTCGTGTACGAGAAAACCGAAAATCTACTGTGTGCATGGAACATATTGGAAGGTGTGTTGTGTGCTACCTGGTACCACCTATTGACTATCTACTTCCAATTCGTATATTTGCGGCGAAACCACCCCTTTTTTTGTAATCGTCTTCAGTATTTGGGGTAGGTATCAACTTGGGTTTGTGTGTCCTCTAAGTATGGTTTTGGGCATTGTTTTTTACATTTTCCATCATTCATACATAGCGAATTGGGGTCTAATGACCATCATGGTCCGTGGATCATGATATCACTACTATGTCGTAGAGTTCCGGATCGTCTTGTGGATCGGAAAATTTAGCTCGTATGATTTTGTCGATATCGTTGGGATGAATTCTGTCGTGCAGCCATATAAGATTGTTTAAGTGAGACAATTCGATTGTGTTCATCCTACATCTAATGGTTCCCAAGTTGTCGTGATGACTTCAATAAATCTCCTTTGTTTTGGTCGGAAAACTGGAGCTATTAGGTCGTGTCGATGCATGGGGGTTTCTCCGCATCTTAGTTCTTCTTTGATGTCTGGACACGGCAAGTTGTATGTGAGTGTTATGAAGACGACAGGTCGTTCATATTTTATTATGTAGGTCACGTTGTCTGGTGTGTATTATTGCATGTTTATCGGACTTCCTGTTTACGACGAGGATGAGATAACCATTATTCCAATGTCGACAGGGTTTCCGTCCTTTATGATTGCGTCTCGAAAGTGAATGTATACGTGCGTACTTTCTTCTGATCCAGTTTTATGGAAAACATCCGTTCCGCTTGTCTTTTTTCTTTTTTTTAATGCGTAGCTACCAGAAGTTTTTTGAATAAACTATGAGTGTTAAGAATGTGATTCTACATCTCTTTATCTCTGATCATTAAGCGGTAAGCAAAGAATTTCTTGGAAGTGACTTTTTTGTTTCTTTCTACGTCTGTTCCATGTTTGATCCGTTCCACATTAAAATGTGAAAAATGTTAATGCATATTGTAGGGAATCATAACAACAGCGTGACTCTGTAGTGCATTGTATCCCTCTCTTCTTCATTGTAGAGTTATGCCACAACTTGTGTTTTCACTGGTAACAATGAAGATGGCAACTCTGTCTGAGGTGCATCAAATCGACATTGGTGTTCTCCAGGAAGGCTTGTCGGCTCGAATTATAACTTTATAGTCTTAGGAAAACAGCTAGTCTCCTGGTGTCCTGAACATCAGTTGATTGTATTTCTGAAAGATCCTCCGTATAACTTTGACTACTTTTCATCCCAGTCCACTGATATTTGAGCTTCGTTGATCAGTTTCTGTTTTCTTATTTTACATCTTGGACTACTTTTCTTCTCAATCACTCATATTTGTGTATCTTTGATCAGTTTCTGTTTCTTCATTTGCGATGAAATAAACTAGGAGAAATTTACGTTCTTCGTTAGGAGGTGGCATTAATGATCCCGTGTGGAGATTGATTTGTCCTTGGATGGCAAAACCATAATCGATTTCATCTGTTACTATTGATAAAATGACACCGAAAGATTTCATTCTGGGACAAAGTGTATTATGCTTCTATATTTTGAAGAAAATGAATATCAAGAGCTCAGATGGCAACCCAGTTCTAAGCAAAGAAGGGAAGGCAGAAAGGTGGAAGGAGTATATAGAAGGTTTATACAAGGGCGATGTACTTGAGGACAATATTATGGAAATGGAAGAGGATGTAGATGAAGACGAAATGGGAGATACGATACTGCGTGAAGAGTTTGACAGAGCACTGAAAGACCTGATTCGAAACAAGGCCCCCGGAGTAGACAACATTCCATTAGAACTACTGACGGCCTTGTGAGAACCAGTCCTGACAAAACTCTACCAGCTGGTGAGCAAGATGTATGAGACAGGCGAAATACCCTCAGACTTCAAGAAGAATATAATAATTCCAATCCCAAAGAAAGCAGGTGCTGACAGATGTGAAAATTACCGAACTATCAGTTTAATAAGCCACGGCTGCAAAATACTAACGCGAATTCTTTACGGACGAATGGAAAAACTGGTAGATGCAGACCTCGGGGAGGATCAGTTTGGATTCCGTCGAAATGTTGGAACACGTGAGGCAATACTGACCTTACGACTTATCTTAGAAGAAAGATTAAGAAAAGGCAAACCTACGTTCTAGCATTTGTAGACTTAGGGAAAGCTTTTGACAATGTTGACTGGAATACTCTTTTTCAAATTCTAAAGGTGGCAGGGGTAAAATACAGGGAGCGAAAGGCTATTTATAATTTGTACAGAAACCAGATGGCAGTAATAAGAGTCGAGGGGCATGAAAGGGAAGCAGTGGTTGGGAAAGGAGTGAGACAGGGTTGTTGCCTCTCCCCGATGTTATTCAATCTGTATATTGAGCAAGCAGTAAAGGAAACAAAAGAAAAATTTGGAGTAGGTATTAAAATTCATGGAGACGAAGTAAAAACTTTGAGGTTCGCTGATGACATTGTAATTCTGTCAGAGACGGCAAAGGACTTGGAAGAGCAGTTGAACGGAATGGACAGTGTCTTGAAAGGAGGATATAAGATGAACATTAACAAAAGCAAAACGAGGATAATGGAATGTAGTCAAATTAAATCGGGTGATGCTGAGGGAATTAGATTAGGAAATGAGACACTTAAAGTAGTAAAGGAGTTTTGCTATTTAGGAAGTAAAATAACTGATGATGGTCGAAGTAGAGAGGATATAAAATGTAGACTGGCAATGGCAAGGAAAGCGTTTCTGAAGAAGAGAAATTTGTTAACATCGAATATAGATTTATGTATCAGGAAGTCGTTTCTGAAAGTATTTGTTTGGAGTGTAGCCATGTATGGAAGTGAAACATGGACGATAACTAGTTTGGACAAGAAGAGAATAGAAGCTTTCGAAATGTGGTGCTACAGAAGAATACTGAAGATAAGGTGGATAGATCACGTAACTAATGAGGAGGTATTGAATAGGATTGGGGAGAAGAGAAGTTTGTGGCACAACTTGACTAGAAGAAGGGATCGGTTGGTAGGACATGTTTTGAGGCATCAAGGGATCACAAATTTAGCATTGGAGGGCAGCGTGGAGGGTAAAAATCGTAGAGGGAGACCGAGAGATCAGTACACTAAGCAGATTCAGAAGGATGTAGGTTGCAGTAGGTACTGGGAGATGAAGCAGCTTGCACAGGATAGAGTAGCATGGAGAGCTGCATCAAACCAGTCTCAGGACTGAAGACAACAACAACAACATTTTGAAGAAAGTGTCGTCATTCTACAGATTACCCTGTCATGTAATATAAACATTCCTGTGGAGTTGATTCCAGTGGTAGTAATCGAATTTTTCCATTCATGCTACAGAATCCTGCTGTTTCGCTACTAAATTTTTTTGGTGTTGCAAAATTTACAAGTTTTTTCCATTTTCTTCGATCACGACGGGGTTTGTTATGTTCTTTCTTCAGATCGTAGTGGAATGCTTCATTTATAATGTTGTACTGTTTACTTCTCCTCATCCGCGCTTCTCGGAGGGTGATATTAAAAAAATAATTCAAATGGCTCTAAGCACTATGGGATCTGCGGTCATCAGTCCCCTAGGTTTATAACTACTTAAACTTAACTAACCTAAAGACATCACACACAGCCATGACCGACGCAGGATTAGAACCTGCGACCGTAGAAGTAGCGTGGTTCTGGACTGAAGAACTTATAACACCTCAGCCACAGCGGCCGGGTGACATTATCAGGACTGGCTTGTGTTTGCCGTCTTTTATTTTAAGATTGTGTCGCAATTCTTGATTCTTCAATCCGTTCATTTCGTTCTTGTTCCGTTTCTCTGCTTCTCACGGTGCTCATCTCTTTCTCCTTTGTTGGGAACTTAAACGTTCTTCGCGTTTTCAACCTGTTTCGGTTTTTCGTTTATCATTTTTTTCGCCGTTTTGCTGCAGAACTGGCAAGATATCCTCCTCTTTTAAATTTGGGCGTTGTCTAATGTGTATATCAAAACAACTTTTTACTAACAAATACATTAACTACACTTAACACGCTTTTCACATTTTATTTCCTATTTGTATTGAGTCACTGTGTCGCTTTCACTGCTCGCAAGTAACTTTATTTTTTTCACTCACTGACTATATTTTCGGTCCCTCTCTTGATCACTGATGCCGACCTGTGTGGCCGTGCGGTTCTAGGCGCTTCAGTCTCGAACCGCGTGACCGCTCCGGTCGCAGGTTCGAATCCTGCCTCGGGCATGGATATGTGTGACGTCCTTAGGTTCGTTAGGTTTAATTAGTTCCACGTTCTAGGGGAATGATAACCACAGATGTTAAGTCCCGTAGTGCTCAGAGCCATTTGAACCATTTGATCACTAATAAGAAACTGACGTTCGAGACCACGACGGATCTTGCTTTTTATACCACTGCCAATGGGTAGCCCCACCAGTGGTTGAATCCACAACAAACCCAAAAGACTTTGAAAGGTCCACAATGTTCCACAGTATTCGAGAGTATTATAGAATGTTTCACGATGATCTGGGAAGTCCCGGGACGTTCCCAAATATTCTGAAATCTTCCTGAATGTTCCAGACTATTCCGAAAATTCCATAACATCCTGGTACATTGTGGAATACTTCGAAACATTCTGAAATGCTCTCGAATGATCTAGAACGTACTGGAATTTTCTCTAATTATCTCATATGTTCGGAAATGATCTAGGTATTTTAAGAGGGGGAGATTCCCAGTTCTTAAAACCTCAAAAGCTCGCAAGATCGGGAAGCTTCTTCATGGCTGGGGGGCAGAGGGCCAACACACAACGTAGTTCTCTTAATCATTACAGGAATCGCTTCCGAGCTTTAGCGGCCCGCACATTGTTCACTTACTTTTGTAACATATATTGATTAAGTTTTGGTTCTGTACTTTTTTGGTAAATTATTAAATTTTAATGTGTTTTTTGTTTCATTTGGAAGCTGTTGTTTTTGTATCAGACTTCTGTTGAAGTACAACGTGTTGCAAGTACCAAGTCATCGACGTAAGCCGACTTCCTTGCTATTGTTTCTGTCGTCTGCAATGAACAAGCTCAAGAGAAGTGGAGCAAGGACTAATCTCTGTGACAGACAACTTTTTTTTATTTTCTTGGTGAGCTGATTTTGGATCCCATGACCAACTTTAACACCCAGTCGTTTAGCGTATTGTAAACTAGGCGAGCGGTTGCTTTTTGCAAGGAACTATCCTCAATAAATCATTTGCCGCTGAAAAGTCAATAAATGTAGCTGTGGTTTAAATCGTTTTTGAAATTCAACCTCGATGTAGACAGTGAGTGGCAGAACTTGATCAGTGCATATTCATTTTGTACCGAAGCCTGCAGGTTCGACTGGGTTATATTACTGATTAGCAGTTCTGTTTGCTTTTACGTCACAGATAGCTGGGTCATTGGTATGTAGTTTTTAGGGCTATCAGTTGATTTGCCATGTTTTAACATAGCCATTACCTTCGAGTATGTAAATTCTTGTGGTGTATTGCGGGTTTGCGCAACGTCTGTGAAGAAGCGAACCATTCATATTGATATGTATTGGCCAGTGTTTCCACTCAGGGTGGATACTGTCAAATGCTGGACTTTTTCCTGACTTCTCATGTTTAAGTGTTGCTGAAATTTCTTCACAAGTGAAGGGACGGAATTGTTACGTTTATGTGGATTTGTCCCAGATTTCTGAGTTCTCATTTCACTTTGATTGAGCGAGATTTGTGTTTTGGTACTCTGAATCTCGCTATTACAAGTGAAGCAATGACTTTTGGATTAAGTGGCACCAATCTAAATGAAGTAGCAAATATTGGTGATCAGAGAATGCTGTGATTTTGTGACCACAAGACACATACTACTGATACTCAGAACTTTATAGTTATTAATCGAATTTTGTAGATTTTTATCTTTATTTTGGAATGTTTCCTCTTTTTGAAACACTACTGATTGTAAAGCGAATGATAAAACAGTTCTTAAAACTCTTTCTGCAGCTAGGGATTGAAAAAAATTGTAATGTGAGTTTAGAGTAGAGAGTTATTATGCGAGTAGCTTTCAAGAGTAATTACGGAAACAATGGAAGCTGCCAGATTTTAGAGTTTCGTCACGAATAGTGTCTGAACTCGTCACTTTGCATCTTCACAGACATATATAACACGAAAATGATAACGTACAGAACAAAATTTTCAAGGTTTGCGGACAAATGACGCATCCGACTACCCTAATCTTAACTGAGAACTATGCTGAATCATTAGACAACCTGAATCCATATGACGAGACAAACTCTAGGATAGAGAGAGAGAAAGAGAGAGAGAGAGAGAGAGAGAGAGAGAGAAAGAGAGAGAGAGAGAGACTGCAGTTGTGCAGAGGTAATTGTGTTCCAGAGAACAAGAACTGCAGGTGGTAGAACCGGTGGTACTGCGAGTAAGTTCTTGGATCAACGAAGTGTTAATGCTGTCTCAAGTGATAAGAAATACACGAAGCGACGACTTGAGGTATGGTGGACAAATGACGGAAAACATACAGGGGAGCGTTGATGTGTGCGCGTCCGTGTGTGTGTTTGGTGTGTGTGTGTGTGAGAGAGAGAGAGAAAGAGAAAGAGAGAGAGAAAGAGAGAGAGAGAGAGAGAGAGAGAGCGCAAGCATGCATACGAAAACCATAACGCAAGGAGAAGTCACGCAGAATCACTCTGGATTTAAAGTGGTTGATTATAAGTGAATTACCATTTTCAGAATCTGTCACACTTGGGAAATAATTAAGTATCAGTTTACTTACGGTATATCATTAAATTTTATGTTGAAATGAATGACTGCGATCTAACTATTGTCACCGCAATACGTTACTTGAAGCCTTTTCATAAAACCTGTGTCGCCTAATGGCTTTTAAATGGTTTAGTATCTTTGGTTCGTCTAAGAATGTGAGAGCACAATGCTGCCTGACAATAGCTGGCAATCCTGGAGGTAGCTTTAAATGAGAGCCATTGTCGAAAGGAGACAAAACAAGTGCTTGAATGGCCTATTGGCAGGTTTGGTGGAATGTTATGGCGTGTCACTGAGTGCCGGCGAATGAGATACATCTACTAAAGAACAACTGCGACGGAGTTCCTGCTGCCGAAAGCAGCGGGATACAAGTTCTCTAAAGCTCCATCTTAGTCGCTTCTCGTATCATCTCATTTCATGTAGCAATACTTTCCTCCGTAGCGCAATCTCAGATCGTTGCCTTGTTCACTCCAGCATGTGGAACTGATATTCTTGTAGTGTAAATCTACAGTTCAGTGGCTAAATGTAAGCTTTAATATAGCAAACCCTTACTTTTTTGAACTTCAATAATTCGGAACTGGCGATAATTCGGACTTTTTTTTTATCGCAAAGTGGAATGCCATTGTACTGGCCAGGAAATCTCTCGTGACAAAGTCATTATGGTAATACGTTCAAAGCATCCACTCCCTTCGCATGCGTTTGTATGTTTGTTCTTCCAAGACAATGCGAAGACAAAATAGCTGAAAAGACTAATTAAACCTAAAGTTGATAACAGTAAGTCTCCTCTCTTTAAGCTGTCGTCAATAGAAATTGAGAAGAAAAACATTCAGAGGCGACCAACCTAAGGTATTGTCGCATCTTTGGCCACTGTCGACCATGCAATTGTAGAATCCAAATGACGGCGGGAAATAGGGTAACTGGTAGAAGAACGTAACATTCTAATATTAATATAGAATACGAATTTCCTTACAAGGCAGACTTACATTTTTCACAATACAGTCGGTAACGTACAGTGTTATGCGACTCATTTGGTAATAAAAATGCTACCAGTCACTTTTTTACGAGTTATTCAACCTTGAACATTGAGCTGTGTGACTGCTCAAGTTACGCGCTAGACAAACCAAAATTGCAATTTGATCACAGCTACTTTAAGGTGATAGGAAGCTAGGGATCTTTGTTGATGGACAAACTTGTGGTTGGTACATAATTTTAATTTCGACTGAAGAACGAATTTTATTATCACAGAATTACAGAATCAGGATAACAATATACGAATTTAATTCGGACTTTGGCCTCTTAAGAAAATATGCAACTGACTTGAACCGACTGTCCCTTAAATAAAATACAAATGGTATTACCAAGGGTGAAGTCTTTAAATTTCGGACTTTTGTCACTCAACAAACTTAAAAACTATGTGATTAGATCATGAATTAAGATAACAAACAGTATTTTAAAGATAAAAATTAGATCTGATAGCAAAAGGACCACAGTCACCACCAAAAGCACACTGAAGGTTCATTGCTTACGTAACCAAAATTTACGCAACAGTAATGATTCACCTTGAGTTACATATAAAAGATCTCGTCCGTCCCGGCGGACAGACCGTATATTTAACTAAAGGATGGGAGCGCGGCTTATACGCAATGGTACTCGGAACAAGGGCAGGAACTCCCCTTCCCCACCCCACCCCGAACACGCACAGGATCTCAGACTGCACGCCAAGGCGACAAACTCCGTCTGCCCCACATGCCAGACCATTTCTGCAACAGCAAATAATTCACGCGGCAGACAAATTGAAGTCGTGATTCACCCTTTTCAAGACCATGCAAGGCCTACTAAAAATGTGATTATCTGTAACATAATTGTAAACCAAACTCAAACAATTATCGAATAAAAGAAAAATTAAAATTACACTGATTTTACAAATCTCTGCCCTTCATATTAAAAGAAATATTTAAACCAAAACTTCGCGAGAAGCTCACTAATTAAAATACTACATGAAATTAAAACTGCAAGGAACCTTCAAAACAAACACTAAAACTCCATTCCCTTTAGCATTGCTCGAATAAATTAGACTCCGCTCCGCGGAAACAACACCTAGTAGCCTTAGACTTCGTGAGTTCATTATAACACTCTATTATTCTGAAACATCATTAACTGATCTCCGGCAGATGCAACATGCCACCATAAGTTTCACAAATCTTCAGAGGCTAACAGAAGCGTATGAATCATACGTAACTTAATGCTTCCAGTTACGCGAAGAGAAGACGTCTAGCCTGAGATGACGGACCCGCCACCATTTTGCACGCAAACGTGTCGACTAATCAGCCCCGTACACCTTGCGCGGCAAAACGGCAAGGACGCCGTGGAAGGTGAGGCCCAGGCACATCGGATAGAGACGAGGGGCCTGCCTTCCAAACACGTTGCCTCGTTGAACGCCGACCGGAGAAAGAGCTCGGCCACACGCCAAGCCAGAAAATCAAAGGCGGAGCAGTGAGAGATAGAAGACCAGACGAGTGTCGATATCATCGATGCAAGTGGAAAATAACTTGCGCCAGTCTCCACGCCTCCAATATGTTTTAGAGCTACAGCAGGCTCATCATCAGATGGAGGTGTTAGAAGAACATTATGTTGTCGGCCAAATGTAGCTAGATGCAGTGCTGGTGAGTGCAATGCCTTGTGTAACCCCTATCAAATCGCTTCTTAAATCGAAAATTATTAATCTATGTAGACAAATATACACAGCATTTAGTCACACATCAGAAACAGCGGAGTCGAAATGTGCTAGCGAAAATAACGTCTGACAGTGGACCTCTTGTACTGCAAGCTCACTGCTTTCCATATTTTTGGAGAGAGTAGTATGGACCAAAACAATAAAAAATTGCCTAATAAATAAGAGCACTTGTTCGGTAGGAAAGATGTGTTTGACAGTAGCAAAGATGAACAAGTTCTCATAGCTCTTAACACATGCACCTTTTTTTATTGTTTTGGCTCATGCTACCTCCTCTCAAAATATGGAAAGCAAAGAACCTCCTTAAAAGAAGTCCACTGTCAGAGGTATCATAAAGATTTTCTCTTGTAACTTTTCATTCTGTAGTTTCTGGACCAGGATCTCTTACCTTTACCCTTCTCCAATATTCTTAAAAAGTTAATGATATCATCATGGAATAACCCAGTATGTGTGCAGTGATATAAATATCAAGCTTGTTTTAACGAACCTTTAAATATACACTCCTGAAAATGGATAAAAAGAACACATTGACACCGGTGTGTCAGACCCACCATACTTGCTCCGGACACTGCGAGAGGGCTGTACAAGCAATGATCACACGCACGGCACAGCGGACACACCAGGAACCGCGGTGTTGGCCGTCGAATGGCACTAGCTGCGCAGCATTTGTGCACCGCCGCCGTCAGTGTCAGCCAGTTTGCCGTGGCATACGGAGCTCCATCGCAGTCTTTAACACTGGTAGCATGCTGCGACAGCGTGGACGTGAACCGTATGTGCAGTTGACGGACTTTGAGCGAGGGCGTATAGTGGGCATGCGGGAGGCCGGGTGGACGTACCGCCCAATTGCTCAACACGTGGGGCGTGAGGTCTCCACAGTACATCGATGTTGTCGCCAGTGGTCGGCGGAAGGTGCACGTGCCCGTCGACCTGGGACCGGACCGCAGCAACGCACGGATGCACGCCAAGACCGTAGGATCCTACGCAGTGCCGTAGGG
Source organism: Schistocerca gregaria (assembly GCF_023897955.1). Lineage (NCBI taxonomy): Eukaryota > Metazoa > Arthropoda > Insecta > Orthoptera > Acrididae > Schistocerca > Schistocerca gregaria. Next base: position 372,565,104 of record NC_064926.1, read on the forward strand.
GACCGCATCGCCACTTCCCAGCAAATTAGGGACACTGTTGCTCCTAGGGTATCGGCGAGGACCATTCGCAACCGTCTCCGTGAAGCTGGGCTAAGGTCCCGCACACCGTTAGGCCGTCTTCCGCTCACGCCCCAACATCGTGCAGCCCGCCTCCAGTGGCGTCGCGACAGGCGTGAATGGAGGGACGAATGGAGACGTGTCGTCTTCAGCGATGAGAGTCGCTTCTGCCTTGGTGCCAATGATGGTCGTATGCGTGTTTGGCGCCTTGCAGGTGAGCGCCACAATCAGGACTGCATACGACTGAGGCTCACAGGGCCAACACGCGGCATCATGGTGTGGGGAGCGATCTCCTACACTGGCCGTACACCTCTGGTGATCGTCGAGGGGACACTGAATAGTGCACGGTACATCCAAACCGTCATCGAACCCATCGTTCTACCATTCCTAGACCGGCAAGGGAACTTGCTGTTCCAACAGGACAATGCACGTCCGCATGTATCCCGTGCCACCCAACGTGCTCTAGAAGGTGTAAGTCAACTACACACCAACTACAACTACACACCAACTACACACCAACGTGAATAGTCGTTTTGTTGCCACTTCCCCTTATGAGTTTAGAAATTCTGATGGAATGTTATCCATCCCTTCTGCCTTATTTGACCGTAAGTCCTCCAAAGCTCTTTTAAATTCCGATTCTAATACTGGATCCCCCATCTCTTCTAAATCGACTCCTGTTTTTTCTTCTATCACATCCGACAAATCTTCACCCTCATAGAGGCTTTCAATGTATTCTTTCCACCTATCTGCTCTCTCCTCTGCATTTAACAGTGGAATTCCCGTTGCACTCTTAATTTTATCATCGTTGCTTTTAATGTCACCAAAGGTTGTTTTGACTTTCCTGTATGCTGAGTCTGTCCTTCCGACAATCATATCTTTTTCGATGTCTTCACATTTTTCCTGCAGCCATTTCGTCTTAGCTACCCTGCACTTCCTATTTATTTCATTCCTCAGCAACTTGTATTTCTGTATTCCTGATTTTCCCGGAACATGTTTGTACTTCCTCCTTTCATCAATCAACTGAAGTATTTCATCTGTTACCCATGGTTTCTTCGCAGCTACATTCTTTGTCCCTATGTTTTCCTTCCCAACTTCTGTGATGGCCCTTTTTAGAGGTGTCCATTCCTCTTCAACTGTGCTGCCTACTACGCTATTCCATATGACTGTATCTATAGCGTTAGAGAACTTCAACCGTATCTCGTCATTCATTAGAAATTCCGTATCCCACTTCCTTGCGTATTGATTCTTCCTGACTAATGTCTTGAACATCAGCCTACTCCCCATCACTACTGTATTGTGATCTGAGTCTAAATCTGCTCCTGGGTACGTCTTACAATCCAGTATCTGATTTCGGAATCTCTGTCTGACCATGATGTAATCTTCCAGTATCTCCCGGCCTTTTCCAAGTATACCTCCTTCTCTTGTGATTCTTGAACATGGTATTCGCAATTACTAGCTGAAACTTGTTACAGAACTCAATTAGTCTTTCTCCTCTTTCATTCCTTGTCCCAAGCCCATATTCTCCTGTAACCTTTTCTTCTACTCCATCCCCTACAACTGCATTCCAGTCGCCCATGACAATTAGATTTTCGTCCCTCTTTACATACTGCATTACCCTTTCAATATTCTCATACACTTTCTCTATCTGTTCATCTTCAGCTTGCGACGTCGGCATGTATACCTGAACTATCGTTGTCGGTGTTGGTCTGCTGTCGATTCTGATTAGAACAACCCGGTCACTGAACTGTTCACGGTAACACACCCTCTGCCCTACCTTCCTACTCATAACGAATCCTACACCTGTTATGCCATTTTCGGCTGCTGTTGATATTACCCGATACTCATCTGACCAGAAATCTTTGTCATCCTTCCACTTCACTTCACTGACCCCTACTATATCTAGGTTGAGCCTTTCCATTTCCCTTTTCAGATTTTCTAGTTTCCCTACCACGTTTAAGCTTCAGACATTCCACGTCCCAACTACGCTATGCTAAAACTCAGCTTCTCTCGACATCATGTTTTATATAACAATCTTCTAAATGCTTTAATCGCCGAAATGTTATTGACATTTAATTTTAACATATCCCAACAAAAACGACGCATTTTTATGAATAGTCAATCGGTCGTTGCCTTACAACGGCTTACCCTCAAAGCACTCGAGTTATAAAGCGAAGACAACGAAGTACGAAAATTCTTTAACCACCAATATGAGGTTTCTCGTCATTTTATTAGAAAAATCTGTACCAGTTGCGATTCGTTCTCGCGACGTTCAGTGTTCTGATCTTTAAAAACAGCTTATATTCTTAGGGTGTAACGTGTAACCTAGAGCCCAACGAATATGGGCATCTGCTGACAATTACAGGATGGTGTCTTGCTTTCTTCTTGTGATGCAGCGAGCGTTATTGCCTTTTTATTGGTTCTACTACACGTGGGCATGTTTGCTTAAATAACGCGCAACATATTTGTGTTTCATGCGACGAAAAGGCTCCTCAGCGAGATATAAGAGGAAGAGCACCACAAAACGGGAAAAGCTCCACGACAACTTTATACAGTCGGACACTAAAGTCTACATCATCCCCATTTCGTAGCACGTTGCGTACAACATGGATGCACAGACTTAGACGTGCAGCTCTGTGCCTGTGTCCACATCCACAATAACATAATTTGTTTTGTTAGGCAGGCAAATGGTTCAAATGGCTCTGAACACTATGGGACTTAACTTCTGAGGTCATCAGTCCTCTAGAACTTAGAACTACTTAAACATAACTAATCTAAGGACATCATACACATCCATACCGGAGGCAGGATTCGAACTTGTGACCGTAGAGGTCGCGCGGTTCCAGACTGTAGCGCCAGAACCGCTCGGTCCCTCCGGCCGGTCGGGGCACGCCACCACAACTAAACTTCTAAATTTTTCCAAGGAAAATTCCACGCTGGCTGTGTGAATGATTTTTATTAAATCTTCGACCGGCTTCGTACCACTTATGGGTGCAGCCTTCGGCAATATACGCTATTTAAAGCATAGAAAGGTTGAACATTGCCCTGGTGGAGAGTGGCTACAGGGCAATTATCAACGATGCACCGATAGGTGGTGCGAAGCCGGTCGAAGATTTAATAAAAATCATTCAAACAGCCAGTGTGGAATGTTCTTTGGAACAATAGCATAAACCAAGGTCTTCCGACCGGTGTCGTGCACTGCAAGCGCGATAGACGCAATACTGTTTGTTTACTGCGGTACAGAAGTCAACATACACTCGAATCTGTCGTTAGATGTTAGAGAAATATTGCAGTGAAGTGGTGTGGTTTGTTGATACAATAGACTTGTATTGCAATACATAATTCGATTGCGTAACTCAAAAAGAACAGAAACACAAGTGGAGACGAGGAAAAATATTAATCAGCACAATAAAAAGGGCTTTTCACTGCGAAAAATTGGAGAAATTGTTAGAAGGAGAAATGCAAGTGTCCAAACCGCAATAAGAAATTACATGGTTCGAGAAAGCGTAGAAAACAAAGCTAAATGTGGACCACCACCAAAGTATGTAACAGGGAGGGCCGATACTTCATTAGAAAAGTTAATGCGTATCCCAGAATTACAGCTACGGAGTTGGCATTAGATGTCGAAAATAATCCCACAACAGTACGAAGACTGCTGCACGGTCATGGATTTGAAAGTAGAAGAACAAGGAAGAAACCCCTTTCGTAAGCAGGGTAAATGAAGGGAAGCACCTAGAATTTGCAACTCAGCACCGAAATAAAGATTCCATATTTTGGTATACAGTAGTTTTCACGGATGAGATCGAATTTAATATCAGCCATTGTGATGGACAGAAAAATGTGTGCCGAAACAGGAATGATAGTAGGAAGAAGAGAAATCCTGTCCGATCAGTGAAGTATAGTGGTAGAAATATCCTTGTGTGGGTTTGCATGTCTGTTGCTGGAGTTGGGAATTTATTATTTATTGGAGGTGTTACGGATAAATGAACTTATCTCACTATCTTAAAGGCGGATATGAAGCAATCTGCCGAGAAACTGGGACTAAGAACACACTGGGTGTTTCAGCAAGACAATGACACCAAACATACGCCATTGTTGTAAAAGAGTGGCTATTTTACAATGTACCAAAACAGTTGCATTCGACTCCCAGACATTAACAAAACTGAACATGTTTGGTGAGAACTAAAGACTAGGATAAAAAATACAACATCAAAAGCAGAGATAACTTAAAAGCAGTGAAAGAGTGTTATAACTTTACACCAGAATACATAAAGAAAATGGTGCAATTAATGCCTCGATGTTTGGAAGCAGTGATCGAAGCAGAAGGTGCCATACAAAATATTTAATTGGGCCTGAAAGTGAAGAACATCTCAGTGTATGTTAACTTTTGTGCCTGGCAGCTGTTTCATTTGTATGCTCAAGACGTTAGTATATGTAATTGTTACTAATTACGAAGTGTATATGTTGTTTTCCAGTTATTAAAATGTCTGTTTATATCACAGAAAGTGAATGCATAATATTTTCTTTACTGATTTTGACTACAAGTGTTATTTTTAAGGTGTATGTAGACTCAAGTGCCCGACTGTAGCTCTCTCGTATCTTATGCCCACAGCTTAATCCGCCGAAACCAGCCTGAATGACCGAGCGGTTCTAGGCGCTACAGTCTGGAACCGCGCGACCGCTACAGTCTCAGGTCAAATCCTGCCTCTGACATGGATGTGTGTGATGTCCTTCGGTTAGTTAGGTTTAAGTAGCTCGTAAGTTCTAGGGGACTGATGGCCTCAGAAGTAAAGTCCCATAGTGTTCAGAGCCATTTGAATCATTTAAGCCACCAATACTAATGGCGTTCGCAGTGCCGCTGTTTGCCTACGTCAAGAGCAACGCATTTTGGGCCACGCGCACCTCTATGAACTGCGCAGATTCCACTCACTGCTAAACCTGACATCAACATTCCAACCGACTGGAGAATTTAACTTTCACGAGCGATGTTGCGAACAGCAGCACGTAACAGTGGTCTGGGTTAACAGTGATGTTATTCAAGTTGGCCACCTACAGTCTTAGAGTCTCGAAGTCGGTTTGCAACGGTTTTGGGATTTCCTAACTGTGTAACTCCGCTCTATAAGAAGCTAAGAACGTTTATTATGACCTTTATACAGAGCGGAAGTGTCATCTGCCGCAATGAACATGGCTTCAGCAACCCAGGTCATGTTGTTCGTTGACGAGTTTCAACAGATGGTAGATACTAGCGCCTGGTACTACGCACCTTATCTTCTGAAAGAAATTCGATACGGTTCTACATTATCGCCTCAGTACGAGGGTGCGCAATTTTAGAAAAGCCTCGCAAATGTGTGAATAGTTTTCGTCAAACAAAGTACAGCTTGCCGTTCCTAACGGAGAGATATCTTTAGAGGTAGGAATAACTTCGGGTAACCCGAAGAGAACGTTGTAGGTATAGCACAGATCGCAGTACGTAGAAATAATGTCGACTGCTCCGTGAGGGAATTTTAGGATGATGGAGTGGGGAATAGAAAAACTGAAACACTAGGAAATTTTAACGAAATGCTGGAATATCTGCAGATTATATACGCTTGCTGTATCCTTTGGAATTTGACCATAAAAACAAACGAAAGGATTTATGGCACATACATAGGAGGACAAAACTTATTAGTGTAGCTATACAGTCAAGGGGAAACTGTCATAGCAAGTAAATATATCTGAGTATACGTAAGCAGGGATTTAATGTGAAACGATAACACTAATGCAGATACCAGCCTCAGATTCATTGGAAGTGTAGGCGGCAGGTGAAGGAGATTTGTTGGCTACTGGACCTCAGCGTTTGACTATTCCGGGTAGGGTGAAATAAGGACGAATTTGACCATGTTGGTTTTGTAAGGACGACAACATCTGGGAGACGCTCATCCATCTCAAGTGCCAGCGTTACAAGACGGACGTATTGCATCCCACTCTAGTCCACAGTCAAGATTTGCAGAGAGTACTTTTCTAAAAGAGTTAGTCTACACTGTGTCCCATCCTACATAAATCTCGCGTAGAAATCATGAGGGTAAAGCAAGAGAGGACGAGGGTGTTTGGTTTTTGGAGCGCTCAACTGTGGGGTCATCAGCCCCCTTACAAAGTCCCAATTATTACACAGTCCAATTTTTACACAATCCAGTCTAGCTACCGTCACGAATGATGATGACGATGATGGCAATGATGAAACGATTAGAACAACACAAATACCCAGTCCTGGTGCCAGAGAAAATACCCAACCCGGCCGGGAATGGAACCTGGTACACTGTGGTCCAGTGGCAGCAACGCTAGCCACTAGTACATGAGCTGCGGACTAAAACAAGAGAGATTCGATTTCGTACGGAGGCTTACCAAACTCGTTTCTCCAACAGACCATTCACGACTAAACAGGAAAGGGGCCGTGACCTGTATCACTTGAACCGTGTGTCTCGCTGGCGATACATGCATTCCCACATTTGCTCTATTTTCCGCTGGGCATTAGGTCTAAGGGGCAGCGCCGTTTTCGCGCAGTTGGGAGGTGTGACTCGAGCCGCGGGCGGGTAGGGGTGGACGCCGGTTCACAGCCTCCGTCCCCTGCCGGCTACGACATCCAGACTGGCTTCAGCACAAGTCGGCAGCGCGTACAGTGGGAGCCGGAAGGTTGTTCTTTCGGGGCCTAAGCTGTGGACGTGCAGCAAGGCCTGCCAAAGTCTTTCCTGGGGAGCGGCCGGTGCGTTCCGCTGGACGGTATTTTCAAACGTCAACAGCTGCTAATGACTGGTACTTTTCTGAAGTGGCCGTCGTGAGATCGTAATGTACCATGTGCCACGTATTTCTGATATATGGTCTGACCTTGTAAGCCTTTTTGTAATATTTACGGCTTTCCAGCTTTTTACAGCAACTGGAAAGGCGGCTGTGGCAAGATGACGTAATGTGGTGTGAGGTACCGGCGACAGATGGTTTGTTCGGTGAGGATATCGTGAGAAAGACCGCTGTAGTCCTCCGCGATTGACTGCTACGTTCGGAAGTTGCGCGCAAAAATGGTAATCTTCTATTATTAGTATTTGAAAAATTAAACAGCGTATTTACTTGAATTTCAAATTAAATCATCTCTCAACAACTTGCTATCATTCCATTATTTCGTAAGTATTAATAACCAGTAGAATAACATATAACTGCAAAACGAAAAGGCAGACGAAGCACTTCGGTGGTCTTCGGATCGAGTCTAACTTGGATCGTGGGGAAAAGTGGATCTGCTGTAAGGACAGAGCTCGTTCGGCAATCTTGGAGGACGGATACGTTATCCGCCACGGTATCAGTTAAGACTTAATTTGCAATGTCTAGTTTGTGAAGAGAGCTCCTTCGACAGTCTCGGAGGACGGACACTTTGTCAGCCGTGGTATCAGTTAAAACTTAGTTAGCAATGTCTAATGTGTAAGATCAGAGGTGGTCGGCAGTGTCGGTAGGCAGACATGTAGTTGAATACATTGCGTTGCTAATTACGGTAATATGCAGTTCATTAATTTCTTGAAGAACAGAAATCTTTTGTGACACTAAAATGTAATGTAATTGTGCAGTGTCTCATGTTCTGCTAATAAAAAGCGAGTGGCATGCCATACAACCAAACTGAATGGAAATTAATAATTTCTTACAGCCTCAAGATTACGAATTCACAACCTAGGTGCTGGTTTCTGCACTGCGGACAACAATTATAGAAGACTGCAGGCTAGTGAATTCGTTTTAGAACTTAGACATTCCACTCTGGGCAGTGGAAGCAAATAGGCACCTCGTGTTTACTGCGGCCTTAGTACAAATCAGATCAGTGACGTGTTATCTGTGGTAACAGAGACGAGGTATGAATAAATGAAATACTTTTGAGGGAAGAGATTTGTTATACACACGGACATATCCCCCTCACCCACTCTCTTTTTCAACTTGCCGCTTTTTGTATTTAGAATCTCTAATGCGACCACATGCTCCAGCTGGCTTTCTCGTTCCTAATTGGAACTTAACTCTGTGTGTTAAACTACGGTGGTCAACTGCCAGTCGTATCTGTGTTAATTCGTTGAATTAACAGCCGCTCCAGAATGGCCTCGCTATTGCGTGGCTATGCTATGAGTGAATTAAAGTTTCTGGAGTTACAAAAGGGTCAGGTACGCCCCATGAGAGACAGTATGTCTTGCAACTAAAGATTCATAAATTAAGGAGTGGTTACGTAAGACGAATTCTTTCCACAGTACTGTCTGGTTTGCCTGATAATGTTGTTTTATGAATGTAAAGAGTGAATTCGAGTGCTTTAATTCTGGAATTCTGGAATTCGGGCGTTGGGTTGCAAGTAACTCTGAGTTCTTTCCTGTGTTTGCTATACAAGCCTGCCCGGTGTACTTACTCGCGCTCTTGGGCTATGAGGCTGCGATTGTGTACTCGCGTCGTGACTGCCAGCTGATTGTCTGCATGACCGGCTGCCGCATGGCTGCGCTCGCTAACGCTTGTTTCCGCTCCCGCCCTGGATTTTCTTAGGTACCCACAAAAACCAGATAAATCGGTTCCCATGTTATGTACGTCCATATCTGAATTTTATCTATTCTGTTGCCGCTTGCTTATGGCCAATGTTAGACTGTTATAGATATGACTTCTTGGGTTTCTACCGTCAGTAGTCTGTTATATGCGGTGCCGTCACGATATGTCGCCTGCAGAGTGATTGGGCTACCTTACTCGTGGGACCATGGCTAAATTAGTATACCTTGTGATATTCTGCTGCAATTTTTGTAATTCAGCAGTAATGGAAGCCTGAAGGGGCACATTAAAATGTCTTCAATCCATTCTGCGGGGCTAATACACCCTCACATTTAATGTTTGAGTAATACGGTTAGGCATTGACCTGCAATGGAAAATCGAGAACTGAAGTCTTATGGTTTAGGTAAACTAATGATTTGGTTCATTTAGACAAGATAAAAGTTTGCTTTTGAAATTGGAAGCTCTAGTGTTAGCGTTTCTTAAGTTATTTTTTCCTACTTTAGTTAAATGTGGGAGAAGCGGCAGTTGATGTCCATGCAGGAGAAAAAATATTTTTACATTGGTGCTGCGAATCATGGTCATAAAGGGGTGGCCGATGGGAGAAATTGGGATCTGTTTGGCCCATTGTTTAGGTTCATTTAATTACTCTGTTGTTCTGACATGTTTTTGGTTTAAAAATTATTTGTAGGGTGACAGCATTCATTATTTGAGCCCTTATGGTTAAGTGTCGCCTCAGCGTGACTCTGGTTTGCTCGTAAATTTTCTTGGAGTTTGAAATTTTATTGTCTATCGGACGCTATGGTACAGTAATTTTGTCATAAAGTGGCTGGTTGAGTACCCGATTTTACTATCTCCGAGGCGTTTCATCAGTTGTTGAAATTCTCACTTAATTCTACACGAAATTTGTTATTTATTATAATCATTACAACTGCTAGAATTGAGTGACTGTTAATCGAATTCTCAAGTTAAATAAAGATTGTGTAACTATGAATGCTGCTGCCCCCATATATTTTTGGCTCCCTCTTCCACTCCATAGCCAATTGTGCTGCACATTGCTGGGTTTTAGCTCAGAAAAACACATCACCATCCTGCACATCGGAGGGCGGCTTGCGGGATATTCTTGTGGGTGTAGATCTACCTTCGGAGAGAGTGGAAATGTTCCGCTTGATTTCAAAAATGTCCCGAGTGTAACAGAACCATTACTTCCACAACGGTGGGTTCAGCATGCTGTGGTGGATCGCCAAGCTTGTTCCTTCCAACTCACAAATATTAGTTTCAGTGTACTTGTGTTTCGAACCCAGGGAAAAGTAAGTACCCAGATGTGTGCGGATATTGACTATCATCAGCTTCTTATGGACGAGACCTTAGGGCTCAGATTTCGCAGGTTAACGGCATGTAAGTAAGTATGCTAACACGATTTCGAGGTGTCACCAGTTATTTCTCGAATATCCGGCACAAAGTGATGTCTTACAAATCTTTCACTCCCTATTTTTGATAGATGCTATGGCATTTTACGCGAAGCACAGCTCAACAGGTTAATGAGTCTAGCTCACTAAAGATGTTGTCTACATCCACTTCAAGAGGCATCGGAAGGAAAGTAACTGCTCAGGCAGGACTTCTTCTCTGAGGAAGTGACTGATATCAATCTAGAGTGTATCTTTCATTATGTTCCACCCTGAACCACTTGGCTTTGTTGGCCTCATTGGAAAAACGCATACAATTGTAAGACACGCAGTAGTTTCTTTTGTTGTCCCAAAAGGTTCATGTAAGGAAGTTGACAGTAGATTCAGGACAATGTATAAATTTTATTGGTAATTGGAATAACTAACATTTAAGGCAGAGTTTACGGTACTGTAATAAGAGGAGCTGAATTTTTTAAAAACTACTGTGAAAAGACATTAAAAAAACCAAAGACGTATGCACAGCATTGTGAATAGAAAACCAAAGCGGGGAAAAGGCTTAAAGGTAATTTTATGAAGGAATAGCCAATCCATTAAGCAAGCAGCGGACACCGAGACGTGACTGTATCTGCTGGCGCCTCCGGGGAGGGAGGCCTACAAGGAAGCGGATACGCCGGCCACTGTGGCCGAGCGGTTCTAGGTGCTTCAGTCCAGAACCGCGCTGCTGCTACGGTAACTGGTTCGAATCCTGCCTCGGGCATGAATGTGTGTGATGTCCTTAGGTTAGTTAGGTTTCATTAGTTCTACGTCTAGAGGACTGATGACCTCAGATGTTAAGTCCCATAGTGCTAAGAGAAATTTGAACCATTTTTGAAGCTGATACGATTGCAACAATGGCAAATTGCTCTCTGGAAGGCCACAGCTCACCGACATATGCGTCAAGACGAACAAGAACGGAAGTCGTGAGGTCACACGACCACATACTTGTGATCCGAACATGCTGTGGAATGTTCTCGAAGAAAAATAAGGGTGTGGTTTCTGTGAGGTGACATACGAAGCGCATGTCACCTGAGAGAATTTATATTGGGCGTTGTAGCTCTTTAGGGGTCAGTGAGAGTCATTTGGAGCTGGAGTCGATTGCAGTCCGTCGGTCGTCTTGTCACGATTATTGGGTAACGAGTAATGTGGAAGAGACACCACTGTGTGATGGAGCAGGAGTAGATGCTAGTAGTAATTCACTACAATGTCTCAGATGGCCTTCCTGTAATACTTTTACTTCCATACCTTGCCTGTAACCTGCGGAGTTCCTTAATTGACGAAACTCTATCAGTAGTTCACTATTGTTTTCCTTTTTAGGATATTTATGAGCTGCTGACTGGTCCATGAGCTCTCCACATCACTCCACAGTCGAAGGTAATTGTTCTGTTTCCAGCTCGTTTTGCAGGACGTGACAACGGTCTGTTACAGAACCTCTCCGCTCTTGAATATCATGGTCACACAGTAGTTGCGACATCCTTAAGTACATAGCAGAAATTATATCTCGAAGTTTTCTAAACTTTCGCTACCTTGGCATTTCGCCAACTACAACGAATCAGATTTATGGGAAGGGAAGGTAAAGTTAGCGTGCGCCTGTGACTTGAGACAGGATCAGTGTAGTGGTAGATTCCAATTGAGGGTTCTCGTCTTTAGCCAGTCGACGCCACAGAAGAAATTATTCGCATCGTCGACATGACTGCAGAAGAACAACGATTTAAGGAGACAGTGCAACTAAATGACAGTCCAAATGATTCATTTCTCCGATTATAATATACCTAATTCCAAATTATGTTCCGAGATTCGTTCAAAGTCTATATTAAATTTACTGAACTCCATTACTTAACTATTATTTTGACAGTTTGCAGTTCTATTGTTTTATACCAGATCACTTTTGTGCAGAGACTTCGTTCAGTAAAATCAATAGACATTTATTCAAATTAGAATTTGAGCAATCGAGTGCCAATTCAGTAACATATGAATATTAATTACTTCTGGTAGGATTAAAGACAATGATTTATAATTTATATTTTGTATAATCATAACGTGTTTTATCAGTGAGACTGGCATGCACTGTTTTGGTGTAGTATCATCTATAGTGCATTTTTATGCTTGAATGTTAACGAAAAAAGTCATGTTTAACTGAAACTAGCGAAATGAACATTGTTCAACCCGTAGAATGAAGGCAGGTGTTCATGTGCTATGACTTAATAGGCTTCTCAGTGGGTAATAATTTTAACAATTACGCTACAGTTGTCTCAACTGATATGCATTTCTAAGTTGCTAAGCAGAGTCTCTTCTTCGACGTTAGCTGTATAGTTTTAGCAGGCAGATCTATTTTTCGTGCTGGGTGCGTATTATTTTTTCTGTAGACCTGGGCTAAACAGGACAAACAGATTCTGTCGTTGAATAGCGGAGAATAACAGCTTATTTGCTTAGCGTTGTTGAACATTCACCTTAAACACTGAGATAGCTCCCAAAGTCTTGTCGAACCTCCTTCTGCCCGATGTAATGCAGCAGCTCGACGTGGCGTGGACTCAACAAGTTGGTGAAACTCCAATCCACAAATATTGAGGCAGGCTACCTCTATAGCCGTCCACAATTGCTAAAGTGTTGCTAGCACAAATTTTGTGTACGGTCTGTCATCTCGATTATGTCCCATAAATGTTCGATGTGATTAACGTCGGCGATCTGGATGGCCAAATCATACGCTCTATTTATCCAGAATGTTCTTCAAACCAATTGCGTCAGTTGTTGCCTGGTGATATAGCGCATCCTCATTCATAAAAATTTCATAACTTTTTTTGAACATGAAGTCCATGAAGCGTACAAATGAACTCTACGTAGCCGAACATAACCATTTCCATTCAATGATCGGTTCAGTTGGACTGGAGGACCCAATTGACTCCGTTGAAATACAGCCAACATCATTGAGGAGCTATCACTAGCTTGCACAGGGTCTTGTTGATATCGTGGGTCCATGTATTCGTGATGTCAGCTCCATATTAGAAACCTACAATTAACCTGAAATAAGGACTCATCTGAGAAGACAATGGTTTTCCAGTCTAGGGTCCAACCAATATGGTCATTATCCCAGGAGAGGGGCGGCTGATGATGTCGTGCTGTTAGGAAAGGTACTCGCGTCGCTCGTCTGCTGCCGTAGGCTATTAACGCCAAATAGCGGCGCTCTCTGTTATCGGATACTCGTTCAACGTTACACACTGATACCAGCAGTTACTTCTCGCAGTGTTGCTTCTCTGTTAACGCTGGCAACTCTAAGCAAGCGCCGCCATTTTTAGGCGTTAAGCGAGGGAAGTCGACCACTGCACTGTCCGAGGTGAGAGATAATGCCCGAAATTTGGTATTCTCGGCTCTCTGTGGATCTCGGTCTACTGAGTTCTCTAACGATATCCGAAATGGAATGTCTCACGTATATAGCTCCAATTACCACTTTTCGTTCAAAGTCTATTATTCTCGCCGTGCGGCCATACTCATGTCGAACGTCTCTTCACACGAATCACCTGGGTAAAAATGTCTACTTCGCTAACGTACTGTCCTTTCATGCAGTATGTATGCAATACTACCGCGGCGGGCCGTCGTGGCCGAGCGGTTCTAGGCGTTTCGGTCGGGAACCGCACTGCTGCTACGGTCGCAAGTTCTAATCCTGCATCGGGCATGTCTGTGTGTGATGCCCTTAGGTAAGTTAGGTTTAAGTAGTTCTCAATATAGGGGACTGATAACCTCAGATGTTGTCCCATAGTGCTCAGAGCCATTTGAACCGATACTACCGCCATCTGTGTATGTGGAAATCGCTATCCCATCACTTCCGTCACTGCAGTGTATGGTATTCTTCTAATGGTGTTCAGATAATTCAATAAATAAAGTTGTGACACCTGAATCAGCATACGTAGCTGTACACTAACCAGAAAATTCACTGGTAATATTTCGGTTCATAGTTTTGAACCGCCTGGAATTACGGAGTGAGAATTGGAATACTAACCCAGAGCTTCAAAAAATACTGTTGCAGGAATTGCGTAAAACTATGTGGGGCAAGGAGGGGAGGAAAGCTTCTTGTGTCAAAGAGTAATGTGGCAACAGTGGTAGGCGCGTGGAACAATAAACTCCGGCCGGAACGTCCGCAGCAGCAGACAGACTGCGACAGCCGTACGTTATGCGGGGCAGCTGTCATCTTTCTTGATTAGTCCGACAGCGTGCGTCAAAAATCAGGGCAGCAGCCCTGGCCGCGCGTGACACGGAAATCCAGAGGCAAATCAAATCGTGGCTCGGTGGTCGCTGCGGTCGGCCTGCGCCACGCGCAGCGCACAGTGGCTGTGACGTGGCGGCCACGTGACTGCGGCGCACCGCCCGCGGCTCAGTCGCCTGGCGGAACGCGCCGCGTGTAATTGGCGACAAAGGAGCAACCACAACACGCTCTGGCACTGCCAACGTAAATATGATGCAGTCCACAGTTTTACTCTGTATTCAGGGACGACATAACCTGTTGTGTGTCATGTACTAGCGGCCACTTTTTTACGTTACTAGAGACATGTGAAAACTTTGGTGACTGTTTGTCACTCTTCCTTAAGCTCGCAGGCCGTCTCGTCACGTGACACAACATCAGCGATCCTGAAGCCTAAAATCCAAATTATTGTGTTCGTGACGTTATGTACGAGGACTGTTCGGAAAGTAGGTCTCATATTGGCCGCGAAATGAAAACCACAGTGAAAATCTAAAATGTTTATTAGTAACTGTTAGCTTCAAGTTCCAGCTACTTCTGTACGTAGAGGCCGCTACGTGGCGTCACATTGTACCAAATTTCCAATCCCACGTCGTAGAACAGAGTCGCCTGTTCTTTCTGCCAACAGTCTACGCTAATCTGCAGCATGTTTTGTGTTCCAGAGTATATAGTCTTGATAGCCAGCGGTTCATGTGAGCAGACAAGAAAATCAGAGGAAACCAAGTCAGGGTCCTATGTTGTGTGATATTACACTTTCCGTCGAAAATGCTGCAGGAACGTGCGCATCGCCACTGGAGGAGCAAGGAGAGCTGATGATCGATGTGTCGGCCTGCTTCGACGTGGTTTTCAGGCGGTTTCCCACATCCCAGTAGATGAATAGCTGGCTGGTACCGAAGCCCCACCTTGTGTATTGTGTATGGAACTGGGGGCATAGACACGATGGAGAGGCTTCGTCCCGCCGTAGTCCTCAATGGTTCACCACCCCACAACAGGCCACAGCAGTCCACCCACCCCCGCCTCCCTACGCCGAACCATCGGTTATTGTGCGGTTCAGCCCCCAGTGGACCCCCCTGGGAACATCTCATACTAGACGAATGTAACCCAGATGTTTGCATGGCTGAGTGATTATGGTGTACGCGTACGTGGAGACAGTCTTTGCACATCAATCGGCTACATAGTGTAACTGAGGCGGAGTAAGAGGAACTAGCGCACATCCGCCGAGGCAAATGAAAAAACACCTTAAAAACCATCCACAGGCTAGCCGGCACACCGGACCTCGACATTAATCCGTCAACCGGGCCCGTGCTAGGGACCGGCACGCCTTCCCCCTCGGGAAGTAGCATGTTAGACCACGCGGCTAGCCGGGCGGGCAGCCTCATCTCAGTTACACGACTCGCAAACTTTCGTCCACTTTCACACGAATGACGCTGCACACGGACTTCTGGGGTTACACAGATTCCGCCCCAGGGGTAACAGGGCGGCATCAGGAAGAGAATCAGGCCACCCATTAAATTTCACATATGCAATGCGATAAAGGACATTCCCATCCTGCACTGATGCGGGGATAAAAGGGAATAAAGAACAGGGGGTCATGCAAGAAGCTGTAAAAATCCGGTCATAAGTCGGCGAGAGTTTAGGTTGCATTCGAAACGTTGGTAGGGACTTAAGAAAGTTACGCATGTTGCCCCACGCTAAGACGATTACACAAAAGGAGTAATGCATTGTCGGAAGAGAGAACACGAGAATCCACTGACATGGTTCTGCTGCGGTACTGACAACAGGTGCATCAGACTCTCCACATTTTATATGAACTTTGTAGTGCTCTCATTGTTGGTAGTCTTCTTTCTGGCTACTTGACCCCGAAACATCGCGATTTTCCTTAATCGAACTAGTTTTCACAGATAATTCCACAATTTCAGTTCCTTCTTCAATCTAGAAAGTCATATTTCAGACTGCAAAGAGAAACGTCCAACACTGATGAACTGAACTGAAATGCTGACAGAAAATGCTACCAATCGAATATTGCTTACATTGTCCGTTGTTGTAACTGTTTACTCTGTTTCAGAGGTGAAATACGGCATTCGCATTCGAAGGGGAAGCAGGCTTCTTTTAACTACAACTCCGTATAAGAGCTTTTAACTGCGCCACGACTATGGACACATTTCAAAGTACTGTAAGGAGAACAGACTGATATGCTCTGAGGAGAAATTGAGAATCTGAGAAAAAATTCTTAAAGGTTGTAGGCAAGCATCAGTGAGCATTCTATGCACGGAAAGAAATAAGCTATGCAGCCGACGAGATAAAGACTCTGCAACGTACGAAATGATCTTGTAGCGAGAATTAGATGAATGGAATATGGATTCTGAATCATTGAGTAAACTGCTTCGAGCACTACACCAAAACACAAAAGCGTAATAAATACAACTTTGACAATAGAAGGAGGTGAAACACTGCACAGGAAGAGAGCTATTGAACCCTATCACTGTGATGAAACGGTCTAAAAAATTAAGTGTAAACTTAGTAAGACCTTGTGTCATGCAGTCGTTAAGGGTACACGAGTATCGAAAGTACATAACGATTATGTTTCGTTGAATGGTTCGTATGCTGACACTTGTTGCTAGCCCAGCATTGAAATCTGCAGCAATTTGCTAAAGGGTTGCACTTCTATCACGCTGGACGTTTCTCTTCAGCCATCGTCGGTCCCGTTCTTGTACGTCCTTTTTCCAGTCGCAGCGATGCCAGAGATTTGATGATTTGCCGAATTCCTGATATTCACGGTACTGTTGTGAAATTGTCGTACTGGAAAATCCCCACTTCATCGCTACCTCGGAAATGTGTCGTCTCGCTCGTGCGCTGACTATAATACCACGCTCAAACTCACTTAAATCTTGGTAACTTGCAATTGTAGCAGCAGTGACTGATATAACAACTGCACCAGACACTTGTTGTCATACACTCCTGGAAATGGAAAAAAAGAACACATTGACACTGGTGTGTCAGACCCACCATACTTGCTCCGGACACTGCGAGAGGGCTGTACAAGCAATGATCACACGCACGGCACAGCGGACACACCAGGAACCGCGGTGTTGGCCGTCGAATGGCGCTAGCTGCGCAGCATTTGTGCACCGCCGCCGTCATTGTCAGCCAGTTTGCCGTGGCATACGTAGCTCCTTCGCAGTCTTTAACACTGGTAGCATGCCGCGACAGCGTGGACGTGAACCGTATGTGCAGTTGACGGACTTTGAGCGAGGGCGTATAGTGGGCATGCGGGAGGCCGGGTAGACGTACCGCCGAATTGCTCAACACGTGGGGCGGGAGGTCTCCTCAGTACAACAATGTTGTCGCCAGTGATCGGCGGAAGGTGCACGTGCCCGTCGACCTGGGACCGGACCGCAGCGACGCACGGATGCACGCCAAGACCGTAGGATCCTACGCAGTGCCGTAGGGGACTGCACCGCCACTTCCCAGCAAATTAGGGACGCTGTTGCTCCTGGGGTATCGGCGAGGACCATTCGCAACCGTCTCCATGAAGCTGGGCTACGGTCCCGCACACCGTTAGGCCGTCTTCCGCTCACGCCCCAACATCGTGCAGCCCGCCTCCAGTGGTGTCGCGACAGGCGTGAATGGAGGGACGAATGGAGACGTGTCGTCTTCGGCGATGAGAGTCGCTTCTGCCTTGGTGCCAATGATGGTCGTATGCGTGTTTGGCGCCGGGCAGGTGAGCTCCACAATCAGGACTGCATACGACCGAGGCACACAGGGCCAACAGCCGGCATCATGGTGTGGGAAGCGATCTCCTACACTGGCCGTACACCTCTGGTGATCGTCGAGCGGACACTGAATAGTGCACGGTACATCCAAACCGTCATCGAACCCATCGTTCCTCGTTCTACCATTCCTAGACCAGCAAGGGAACTTGCTGTTCCAACAGGACAATGCACGTCCGCATGTATCCCGTGCCACCCAACGTGCTCTAGAAGGTGTAAGTCAACTACCCTGGCCAGCAAGATCTCCGGATCTGTCCCCCATTGAGCATGTTTGGGACTGGATGAAGCGTCGTCTCACGCGGTCTGCACTTCCAGCACGAACGCTGGTCCAACTGAGGCGCCAGGTGGAAATGGCATGGCAAGCCGTTCCACAGGACTACATCCAGCATGTCTACGATCGTCTCCATGGGAGAATAGCATCCTGCATTGCTGCGAAATGGGGATATACACTGTACTAGTGCCGACATTGTGCATGCTCTGTTGCCTGTGTCTATGTGCTATGTGGTTCTGTCTGTGTGATCATGTGATGTATCTGGCCCCAGGAATGTGTCAATAAAGTTTCCCCTTCCTGGGACAATGAATTCACGGGGTTCTTATATCAATTTCCAGGCGTATATAGGCGTTGCCGACCGCAGCGCCGTATTCTGCCTGCTTACATATCTCTGTATTTGAAAATACATGCCTATATCAGTTTCTTTGGCGCTTCATTGTATCAACAAGTCCGCAAGATGTATATTTAGAAGTGCTTCCGCTCCTTGAAATGTGGTGCCGGTGGAGGATTACCTACGACTTCATCTCGCTTCCAAGATCTAAACCTATCACGGGTACAGAAAGTGCTAGACGTACCAGTGCAACATCCAAATGGCTCTGAGCACTATGGGACTTAAGTTCTGAGGTTGGCAGTCCCATAGAACTTACATCTACTTAAACCTAACTAGCCTGTCACACACATCCGGACACCTCCAAAATCCTACATTTTTCATGTTAGGTGCACTGCGCTGCCACCTACTGCCAGTTACTCCATATCAGCGAACTCAGTAGTCACTAGACATCGTGAGAGAGCAGAATGAGGCACTCGGTGGAACTCACGGACTTCGAACGTGATGAGATGATTCGAGGTCACTGGTGTCATACGTCTGCACTCGACATTTCCACACTCCTAAACATACCTAGGTCGCCTGTTTCCGATGTGATAGTGAAGTGGAAACGTGAAGGGACACGTACAGCACAAAAACGTACAGGCCGACCTCGTCTGTTCACTGACATGAGACCACCGACAGTTGAGGAGGGTCGTAATGCGTAATAGGCAGACATATTTCCAGGCCATTACACAGGAATTCCAAACTGCATCTGGATCCACTGAAAGTACTGTGACAGTTAGCCGGGAGGTGAGAAAACTTGGATTTCTATGTCGACCTGCTGCTCATAAGCCACACATCACGCTGGCAAATGCCTAACGACGCCTCGCTTGGTGTAAGGAGCGCAAACATTGGACGTTTGAACAGCGGAAAAATGTTGTGTGGAGTGATGCATCACGGTACAAAATGTGGAGATCCGATTGCAGGGTGTGGGTAAGGCCAATGCCCGGTGAACGTTAACTGTCAGAGTGTGTAGTGCCAACAGCGAAATACAGGGGCTGTGGTGTTATGGTGTGGTCGTGTTTTTCATGGAGGAGGCTTGCACCGCATGTTGTTTTGCTTAGCACTATCGCATCACAGGCCTACATTGATGTTTTAAGCACCCTCTTGCTTCCCACTGTTGAAGAGCAATTCAGGGATGGCGATTGCATCTTTCAAGACGATTGGCCAATTGTTGATAATGCACGTCCTGTGGCGGAGTGATTACATTCCTGTAATGGACTGTCTTTCACAGAGTCCTGACCTGAATCCTACAGAACACCGTTGGGATACTTTGGAACGCCGACTTTGTGCCAGGCTTCACCAATCTTCATCGATACGTCTCCTAAGTGCAACACTCCGTGACTGACAAGACGCCTCACACCGCAGGTGAATGACGCGGCCCTGGAGAGAGAGGAGCCTCTCGCATTGGGCGGCAAGTAAGACTGTAGCGAATCTCACTCCGTGTGAGGTGCGTTTTAGGTATTCAAACGAATGGGCTGTCAATCCCCACGAAACCTTCCAGCACCTGACTGAACATATGGCTGGGAGAGTGGAAGCTGTCATCAACGCTAAGGGTGGGCCAACACCATATTGGATTCCAGAATTACAGATGGACGGAGCCACGAACTTGTAAATCATTTCCAGCCTGGTGTCCGGATACTTTTGATCACATAGTGAACATATTTTATATCGTTGTCTTTCTTGTACACATATTCTACAGTTTCAAACTAAAGACGAAATTGGAAAACCCATAACGCTTTAATACAGAACAGTACGATAAGGACGTTTCTATATTTGAAAGTTGTGGGGAAAAAAACAGCCACCCTCAAAGACGACGTCGATTTTGATATGAAGACGGCCTGGGGGGGGTATTAAATGTACTGATACTGGTTTCAACGTCGTCCACCAACAGATAGCGTATGGCAGAGTCTCTGTATCTGTCCTTCAGTAGGGAATACTCACATCCAGTAGGCTCAGTGTGGTGCAAATGCGTGAAGCTAGCAGACAACCATGCCGTTGAGATGCATTCGTGCTTCTTACAGCCAACTGAGCAGCTCTGAAAGCGTTCACATTGCGGTCATCCTATTAATGCCATGGTGCTTTCGGAGAATTGCCACAGAAGTTCGACGTGCTGTGCTAGTTTTCCAACTATTGCAGGTATCAGTGTTCACGTAAATATTATCACAACCGTAAATGATGTTCTGGACGTCCACGCTGCACAGACGCCCGCCTAGATCATCGTACTGTAACGACAGCAGTGGCAGACGAACAGCAACCAGAGCGCAGATAAGAGGGCATGTACACGATCTGTTGCGAGCTGGTTATTACCATCCGACTGCGGGCACGCACACCTATAGCCTGTCTTATACTCACGACACAGCATCGACGTGCGCGACTCGACTGGTGCCGTCCGACGATCGCCTGCAACACTGCGCCCGAGGTTTTCATCAATGAATTCTGCCTTGCACGCAAGTGATGGTCGCTCGCGCTTACAACATAGACCTGGTGGGCACCGTCCCCTAGAGACGATCGTCTAAGGCACACTGACCTCATTCCAGGCCTTACGGTCTGGGGTACAACGAGCTACAACTCTCTTTCATTTTCGGTGTTTATGTAGGGGATGCTAATCAGTGGTCGGTGGCTGGCTCTGAGCACTATGCGACTTAACTACTGAGGTCATCAGTGGCCTAGAACGTAGAACTAATTAAACCTAACTAACCTAAGGACATCACACACATCCATGCCCGAGGTAGGATTCGAACCTGCGACCGTAGCGGTCAAGCGGCTCCAGACTGTAGCGCCTAGAACCGCTCGGCCACTCCAGCCGGCCCAGTGGTCGGTACGTGCTGAATGTTGTTAGAACTATTTCTTGCCAATCTTACAACAGGAAGGTGATGTGTAGATCCAAAAGGGTAATGCTCGAACACACATTGCGCGTAAAACTCAATGTGCTCTGCAAGACGTGTAGAAACTTCCCTGGCCAGCATTATCTTCAACCATGTCTGGAATCGAGCTCGTGTGGAATACGCTAGGATGAGAAGGGAATCGTGTGACTGGTCACCCAACAACTCTTACAGAACTACTTGAACAGATAGAGCAGGCGTGAATGTAGGGCAGTATTCACCAACTGTACTACGGACTGAATGCCAGAGTCAGCACCTGCATTGCCGCCCGCAGAGGCTACATGAAGTACAGGGTGGCGCACAAAATGTGTTACCAATTGTTTCTTACACAATTCACGACGCACATTAGATATCCCGCTGGGATCTCTGCAGCAGTACCAGCAGAGCTTGTAAAAACAAATGAGTTACTAAATGACATGTAATTCACTGTACTGCCGCTAGGAGACTAGTAAGCATCAATGGCTGACAAGGGAAGACTGACAACACAGCAACGATCGGCAATTGTGGTACTTTTTCATGAAACGAAAAGCCTTGTTGTGACCCTGAGGCGTTTTCGACAACAGTTTAACACACGATGGGTCCTTTGCAAGAAAACCATCCACAGCTTGTACGATAAATTTGTACAGGAAGGAACAGTATTGGAAGCGAAGCGACCTCGACCTAAGCCTGTTTATAATCGCTGGAGAATATTGATGCGGTACGAGATCCTGTACAGAAAAGACCCGGTAAATCGTGTAGAAAGGCAGCAGTTCAACTGGGAATATCCAGACTTTCGTTCAACGCATTCTTTAAAGTGACCTCCATATGTACCCACACAAGGTGACTTGTGCACAGAAGCTAACTGAAAAACACAAGTAGCAGACACTACTGTTTGCTCAGTGGGCGGCGGGTACGGAAGAAACTCTCAACAACGTTTGGTTTTCAGACGAGGCGTATTTTCATGTAAACGGTGTGGTTAACAAACAAAGTGTACGCTTTTGGGCCACTGAAAACCCACAAGTGTTTCATGAACGACACATTATGCTCCGAGGATTACAGTGCGGGCAGCAATTTCCAGTCACGGACTTGTTGGACCGTTTTTCTTCGAAGAAAATGTAAACAGCGAGGGTTAGTTGCATGCTTCGCAATAGCTTCATTCCACAGCTTCTTGCTACTGCCCTGCCCTTCAACACGCAGCGGTTCATGGAAGGTGGAGCAAGGCCACGTACTGCAAACTCTGTGTTCGAGTTTTTACACGAGCATTTCGACATGCGGATCATTTCACTCAGGTTTCCAGGTCGCTTCAGTGACGGACAAAATTTGCCCCCCCCCCCCCCCCCAATTGTCCAGACCTCAATCCATGTGATTTTTTTCTTTGGGGGTGCCTAAAGGATAAGTTTTCCCTAAACGTCCACGTGATTTAATGGAGCTCAGAAGACTTGTTCTTGAAGCTTGCAGTGAAATTACGGAAGGTATGTGCCGTAGGGTTTGAAGGAAGTTAGGAAACGAAATGGTGCACATATTGAGCATGTGCAGAGTTATAACAAATCTCCACAGACAGCTCTTCACTGTAGTATATGTTCCTTTCAGATTGTATTGACAATAAGGTTTATATTCTAAAACAAAATGGTAACACGTTTCGTGCGTCACCCTATACTAATGTGGGTATCTCAGAACGCCTTGTGCTACTGATCTGTGAATGAAATCATTTAATCTACATGTATTCCTTATCCAGTGTTCCAAAATAGATCTTGAGTCAAATGGAACCCTCTAAAAGGGTGTAATAATTATTTTCCGGTGCCATATTTATAAATACAACTTCCATGCTGAACACATGGTTTTTCAACATTTGTTTCTCACATTACCTGCTACATCTGTGTTTCGGAAGTTTGGATGTACAGATCATCACTAAGAATATCCTCTGTAGGCCAGTTGGATCAATGTAATTTTTGTTCGCCCTGAAGTGGAAAGTACACTCCTGGAAATGGAAAAAAGAAAACATTGACACCGGTGTGTCAGACCCGCCATACTTGCTCCGGACACTACGAGAGGGCTGTACAAGCAATGATCACACGCACGGCACAGCGGACACACCAGGAACCGCGGTGTTGGCCGTCGAATGGCGCTAGCTGCGCAGCATTTGTGCACCGCCGCCGTCAGTGTCAGCCAGTTTGCCGTGGCATACGGAGCTCCATCGCAGTCTTTAACACTGGTAGCATGCCGCGACAGCGTGGACGTGAACCGTATGTGCAGTTGACGGACTTTGAGCGAGGGCGTATAGTGGGCATGCGGGAGGCCGGGTGGACGTACCGCCGAATTGCTCAACACGTTGGGCGTGAGGTCTCCACAGTACATCGATGTTGTCGCCAGTGGTCGGCGGAAGGTGCACGTGCCCGTCGACCTCGGTCCGGACCGCAGCGACGCACGGATGCACGCCAAGACCGTAGGATCCTACGCAGTGCCGTAGGGGACCGCTCCGCCACTTTCCAGCAAATAATGGACACTGTTGCTCCTGGGGCATCAGCGAGGACCATTCGCAACCGTCTCCATGAAGCTGGGCTACGGTCCCGCACACCGTTAAGCCGTCTTCCGCTCACGCCCCAACATCCTGCAGCCCGCCTCCATTGGTGTCGCGACAGGCTTGAATGGAGGGACGAATGGAGACGTGTCGTCTTCAGCAATGAGAGTCGCTTCTGCCTTGGTGCCAATGATGGTCGTATGCATGTTTGGCGCCGTGCAGGTGAGCGCCACAATCAGGACTGCATACGACCGAGGCACACAGGGCCAACACCCGGCATCATGGTGTGGGGAGCTATCTCCTACACTGGCCGTACACCTCTGGTGATCGTCGAGGGGACACTGAATAGTGCACGGTACATCCAAACCGTCATCGAACCCATCGTTCTACCATTCCTAGACCGGCAAGGGAACTTGCTGTTCCAACAGGACAATGCACGTCCGCATGTATCCCGTGCCACCCAACGTGCTCTAGAAGGTGTAAGTCAACTACCCTGGCCAGCAAGATCTCCGGATCTGTCCCCCATTGAGCATGTTTGGGACTGGATGAAGCGTCGTCTCACGCGGTCTGCACGTCCAGCACGAACGCTGGTCCAACTGAGGCGCCAGGTGGAAATGGCATGGCAAGCCGTTCCACAGGACTACATCCAGCATGTCTACGATCGTCTCCATGGGAGAATAGCAGCCTGCATTGCTGCGA
Organism: Schistocerca gregaria; assembly: GCF_023897955.1. NCBI lineage: Eukaryota > Metazoa > Arthropoda > Insecta > Orthoptera > Acrididae > Schistocerca > Schistocerca gregaria. The sequence goes on from NC_064926.1 coordinate 372,589,843, forward strand.
AAGGTGGATATACACTGTACTAGTGCCGACATTGTGCATGCTCTGTTGCCTGTGTCTATGTGCCTGTGGTTCTGTCAGTGTGATCATGTGATGTATCTGGCCCCAGGAATGTGTCAATAAAGTTTCCCCTTCCTGGGACAATGAATTCACGGTGTTCTTATTTCAATTTCCAGGAGTGTATTTGTTTTATTCGACTTGTCGCATGATATATCAAGAAGGCGACAAACGACAATATCAAGGAAAATATCGAAATAGAACGAAATTTTCACTCGACAGCCGAGTGTGCGCTGACATGAAACTTTGTGGCAGATTAAAACTGTGTTCCTGACCGAGACCCGAACTCGGGAACCTTTGCATTCCAAGGGCAAGTGCTCTACTATCTGAGCTACCCAAGCACGACCCACGTCCTGTCCTCCCACAGGAGAGTTTCTGTAATGTTTGGAAGGTAAGAGACGAGGTATTGGCTGAATTAAAGCTGTGAGGACCGGGGCCGGCACAGTAGCTCAGCGTGTTCGGTCAGAGGGTTACATGTCCTCTGTAAAAAATAAAAATAAAAAAAAAAAAGAGTAAATCGATCAACAACGAACATAAATGGATTTCTTACGACGTCCACCACGAGCAGATGCAACGAACAAACGCGAACAAAATGAGATTAAAAAAAAAAAAGTTGCTAGAGCACTTGCTCGCGAAAGGCAGAGGTCCCGAGTTCGAGTCTCGGTCCGGCACACAGTTTTAATCTGCCAGGAAGTTTCATATAAGCGCACACTCCGCTGTAGAGTGAAAATTTCATTCTAGAAACAACAACAACCCCCAGGTTGTGGCTACGCCATGTCTCCGCAATATCCTTTCTTCCAGGAGTTCTAGTTCTGCAAGGTTCGCAGGAGAACTTCTGTGAAGTTTGGAAGGTAGGAGACGAGGTACTGGCGGATTTAAAGCTGTGAGGACCGGGAGTCAGTCGTGCTTGGGTAGTTCAGTTGGTAGAGCACTTGCCCGCGAAAGGCAAAGGTCCCGAGTTCGAGTCTCGGTCCGGCACACAGTTTTAATCAGCAAGGAAGTTTCAAAATATCGAAATCTGGAGTGCGTCACTTCAAGTCTCATTTAGACTTAATATAAAACGTTCCCTGTGAAAACCATCCTAGATCTCTATTCGCGGTTCAGTGTTTCACTGAAGGAGCCACCCGAGACACACGATCACAAATTCACGAAAGGGGCCGATGACGTGATACACCAGCTGCATCAGACTGCTATAATTTTCCCGATTAGCTCTTGGCGACCCGGGATTCCTTTAATACTGCTCTGCTGCCCATGAACTATCCGAACAACGTTTGTGGAGCTGTCGGAATAAAGCAGCAGTCACTATCAAACGGTTAGAGACAAAAATCTCATTTTGTTCGCGTTTCTCGTTGCATCTGCTCGGGGTGGACGTCGTAAGAAATACATTTATGTTCGTTGTTGATCGATTTACTCATTTATTTTATTTTATTTTATTTTTTTTTTACAGAGGGCATGTAACCCTCTGACCGCACACGCTGAGCTACCGTGCCGGCCCCGGACCTCACAGCTTTAATTCAGCCAATACCTCGTCTCTTACCTTCCAAACTTTACAGAAGCTCTCCTGTGGGAGGACAGGGCGTGGGTCGTGCTTGGGTAGCTCAGATACTAGAGCACTTGCCCTCGGAATGCAAAGGTTCCCGAGTTCGGGTCTCGGTCAGGAACACAGTTTTAATCTGCCACAAAGTTTCATGTCAGCGCACACTCGGCTGTCGAGTGAAAATTTCATTCTATTTCGATATTTTCCTTGATATTGTCGTTTGTCGCCTTCTTGATATATCATGCGACAAGTCGAATAAAACAAATACACTCCTAGAAATTGAAATAAGAACACCGTGAATTCATTGTCCCAGGAAGGGGAAACTTTATTGACACATTCCTGGGGTCAGATACATCACATGATCACACAGACAGAACCACAGGCACATAGACACTGGCAACAGAGCATGCAAAATGTCGGCACTAGTACAGTGTATATCCACCTTTCGCAGCAATGCAGGCTGCTATTCTCCCATGGAGACGATCGTAGACATGCTGGATGTAGTCCTGTGGAACGGCTTGCCATGCCATTTCCACCTGGCGCCTCAGTTGGACCAGCGTTCGTGGTGGACGTGCAGACCGCGTGAGACGACTCTTTATCCAGTCCCAAACATGCTCAATGAGGGAGAGATCCGGAGATCTTGCTGGCCAGGGTAGTTGACTTACACCTTCTAGAGCACGTTGGGTGGCACGGGATACATGCGGACGTGCATTGTCCTGTTGGAACAGCAAGTTCCCTTGCCGGTCTAGGAATGGTAGAACGATGGGTTCGATTACGGTTTGGATGTACCGTGCACTATTCAGTGTCCCCTCGACGATCACCAGACGTGTACGGCCAGTGTAGGAGATCGCTCCCCACACCATGATGCCGGGTGTTGGCCCTGTGTGCCTCGGTCGTATGCAGTCCTGATTGTGGCGCTCACCTGCATGGCGCCAAACACGCATACGACCATCATTGGCACCAAGGCAGAAGCGACTCTCATCGCTGAAGACGACACGTCTCCATTCGTCCCTCCATTCACGCCTGTCGCGACACCACTGGAGGTGGGCTGCACGATGTTGGGGCGTGAGCGGAAGACGGCCTAACGGTGTGTGGGACCGTAGCCCAGCTTCATGGAGACGGTTGCGTATGATCCTCGCCGATACCCCAGGAGCAACAGTGTCCCTAATTTGCTGGGAAGTGGCGGTGCGGTCCCCTACAGCACTGCGTAGGATCCTACGGTCTTGGCGTGCATCCGTGCGTCGCTGCGGTCCGGTCCACAGGTCGACGAGCACGTGCACCTTCTGCCGACCACTGGCGACAACATCGATGTACTGTGGAGACCTCACGCCCCACGTGTTGAGCAATTCGGCGGTACGTCCACCCAGCCTCCCGCATGCCCACTATACGCCCTCGCTCAAAGTCCGTCAAGTGCACATACGGTTCACGTCCACGCTGTCGCGGCATGCTACCAGTGTTAAAGACTGCGATGGAGCTCCGTATGCCACGGCAAACTGGCTGACACTGACGGCGGCGGTGCACAAATGCTGCGCAGCTAGCGCCATTCGACGGCCAACACCGCGGTTCCTGGTGTGTCCGCTGTGCCGTGCGTGTGATCATTGCTTGTACAGCCCTCTCGCAGTGTCCGGAGCAAGTGTGGTGGGTCTGACACATCGGTGTCAATGTGTTCTTTTTTCCATTTCCATGAGTGTATATTACAGATCCCGCAAAGATAAAAGGGTATCCTAGGAAGAGAGCACGGGTCATACCTGAATACAAATAGGATAGCAAAGTGGTTCTCAAACCTACCGTTCTATATTTTTGAAACCCGTTTGTCGTAGAATCTGAAACATATTCTGAAAAACGTAATAAGGTATCTTGAACAAGACGACCTTCTCCAAACCAGCCAGCATAGATTCCGAAAACCTAGATCATGTGAAAAGCACCCCACATTTTTCTCAAATGACATACTAGATGTAGTATTCCTCGATTTCTAAAAAGCACTTGAAGTACTGTCACATTATCGCTTAATATCAAAAGTACCATCGTACTGGTTATGAAGCTATATTTGTTATTGGACTGAGGATTTTTTGGTTGAGTTTATTCAGCATGAAATACTGGATTGAGAGTCGTTGACCGAAGTAACTTTGGGAGTGCCTCGGGGATGGCTGTTGGGGACCTTTCTGTTCACGTTGTATATTAATGATGTTGTAGAAGATTTTAATAGTAACCTCAGAGTTTTTGCGGAGGATGTAGTTGTCTATAATGATGTACTATTGAATGAAGCTGTACAAATATACATTGACAAGATATCAAAGTGGTGTAAAGATTGCCACCTTGCTTCAAATGTCAGGAAGCGTAGAATTGTGCCCTCACAAAACGAAAAGAATCTAGTATTCAATGACTACAATAGAACTGAGTCATAGCTGGAATCAGTCAATTCATCCAAATACCTGTGTCGAACAATTCTTAGGGATGGAACAAAAAGGAACCTTCATAATCTCTGTCGTAGGTAAAGCGGGTGGTACTCTGCGATTAATTAGTGAGATACTGAGGAAATACAGTAGACAAAGGATACCGTATACGAGACATTCGTTCGAGCCATGCTAGAATATTCCTCAACGGAATGCAAACAAAGAGTGGCAGCACGGATTGTCATGGGTTTGCCTGGCCCAAAAAAGAGCGTCGCGAAGATCCCGAAAGAACTGAATTGGCAGACAGGCAAACTATCCCCCGAAATTATTTAGAAAATTTCTAGAACTAGCTGTACACAGTGAATCAGAAATATGTTACAACTCACTATTATCGCTCTGATTGGTTCTCGAAGAGGAGGCTATTTACAGCACGCACAGCGGCATTTAAACAATAATTCTTCCCACGATCCACGCGTGAATGGAAGGACGAATAGCCACAGTAGTTAGTATAGCAGGACGTACCCTCTGCCGTGCACTTCACAGATGTGGGATGAATATTGATGTGGATATAGCAGCCGGTTGGGGTGGCCTAGCGGTTCTAGGCGCTACAGTCTGGAACCGCGCGACTGCCACGGTCGCAGATTCGAATCCTGCCTCGGGCATGGATATGTGTGATGTCCTTAGGTTGGTTAGGTTTACATTGTTCTAAGTCTAGGGGACTGTTGACATCAGATGTTGCGTACAATAGTGATTAGAGTCATTTGAACCATAAGTCAAATAAATATCATAAAGTACTAATGTTGGTGATGCACTACGCGGCGTTTGTAATTGAAGGAGCTACCCAGCGTGGTAAGTAAAGACAGTCCATAATTCTATGGCCGTTAGATGCGCAGGCAGCATGGCATGCTTAGGGGGAGCCATAGTGATGCGGTTACGGACAGGTGCTGTAGTGGATATGCCGAGTGCCTGGGGGGAGGGGATTGCCGTTCTAGACTAAAGCCTACGCTGATACTTTTTTGTAAGTATTAAGTGGAGCATATCCACAGCCAAACTTACATGGTGGCGGTACAAAAATACTTGTCACCCCTGCTTTGGTTAGTACCTAAAAATAATCCTCCGAAAATGCAGTGATTTATTTTCACCTAAAAGGTTACCATTTGTAAATTTCAGCAAAGTGTCATGAGTGGCGATGTTTGAATAAAACTTTCACGTTTGTCTAGTTACCATGTTAAAATTTGCTTCTTTTCTCAAATCACAGTGGTGTTTACATAGGCTCACCACACTAACAGGTTGTGGATATGCAATTGCCAGACAATTCTGAAACAGTGGGTTATTAAGCTCATTGAGTGAGGAAATAAGGAAGAGTAAGGTCAGTGGCTTATGAAAAAGCACATAGTCGGTACAAAATTTGTCACTTACACTAATCTGCCAATTTAACATGAATATTATAAATTACCATTCAGGTCTAGAATTTGTCACCTACATCTAGTACTGTCCTTTTTAGGGTGACATTGGCTGTATATTGTTTACGCATTCGAGCTTGGAACAAATACAATATACTGTTATAACCATTGATAAGAAAGAAAAAATTATCTATTTACGCTACTGCTGACCAGAGCCGTGCCACTACAATTGAACCCGGAGTCGCTAGCAGGCCTCTTTCTGTGCAGGATTCTGGGCGTAATTGACAATTTAGGAAGTTCTCCACTGCCTATGGTTCTCGGCAGTCTAAGTACACACGGCAGCACCACTTAGGTAGGCTTTTTCTGGATTTTATAGCGCCAAAGTGACCGCCAAAGTATGCAATTCTGTTACTGTCGAGGTGGGTTCGTTCGGAAGGAAGAAGCCAAGTCGAGAAATTTTGTTCATTTATTTTACCAAACAATAATTTTGCAGACAAGCAGGTGATAGCTACTTTGCAAGGTTCCACGTGATAAAATGGCACTAATCTGGACAGTCAGGCATAGGTACAAGTAGTGAGTCTTCCGACAGTCTGGCTCGTCCGCAACATTTTGCACCATTTGGCCGCGTTCCTCCAACCGAGAGAGATGCCTGCCTTAGGTTGTAGTCGAGGATGGTGACAGTCCCTCGGGTACTCTGCCGGATCCTAAAATCACCGCAATTCAATATTTCGGCGGTCCAAGTGTCCGCTATCTGCAGGAAAGCGCGGCAGCTGCTGAGTACCGCGGGAAACTGATTCCAAGGTTGCAAATATTCCTCCTAAAGATGCCTCAGTACTGTACCTAGCGCATGCGCCTCGCATGAAATCTCTCTTCGTCTTTGACTTCATTTCTGTGATTAACGCTGGAACCACCTACATCGTTAACTACTGAAACAGCTTAATCGCCACAGTCAGTTTGGCACTGGAACAATGAGCCTGTAAAACATGCATATATGAAATGAGATTCGTTTTTTATTAACTGTATGTGCTCGCTTTCGTGAGGTTTTTTACAAAAATTGTATTTTAATGTAAGTACGATACTAGTAGAAATTTCAGTATTTGGAGTACTAATGTTACCGTCAATTGTCTTGTACACATTGTTCCACAGCTTCAGTCTCATGAAGAAATTTTGGAAACGCGTAACACTTAATAAAGGATTGTGCAATCAAGATCTATCTATATTTCAGAGTGGTGCCAAATCTGAACGGTCACCTGCCTCTACCATGGATGAATTTCTCTATCGAGTAACGGAATTTTCTCTGGGTGTGTATTAATATAAATCAGTTTGTTAGGAAGAGAGCCACTTTTCCCCAAAAGGAGACCACAATGCCTCGTAGATCAAAACAAGTAGGTATTTACCACAGCAAATTTTATCTGATGGAGCTGAAGTGTCATTAGGCGGATGTAAGTTAGCCATTTACTTTTCTGAGTTTGCCGAAAATCGCTCCAAGCAAATGTAATGGTTCCTTTGAAAAGGCGCGGCCGATTTAATTCCCCCATCCTTGAATCAACCTGTGCTTTGCTCTGTCTCTAATGAGCTTCTTCTTGACTTCTTTCACATGTGACTTACTTATTTACGTGATGCTCAGGCAATCAATCTTCTGGGAAATTTGGTAACTTACGAGGGTGCGCTGAAAAGTTATGACTTGGAATTTTTTATGTAATAAGTCTTCATTCTAAATGAAGCAAACATTATCAACATTATACTTCTTTATTCTTCATTTCTGCGTACATATATCTCAAGCTAGCCACCCTGGCGACCAACATCCTCGTCTCAGAGAAAGACCGGTTTGTTAACATCGTCAGTATGGAGTGTTTGACTGTTGACGGAGGCGTAACCGCATCACATCTTCCGCTTCATCACTGTCAAAGTTAAGTCCTCGAAGGTGTTCTTAAGGTTATGGAAACAGCTGAAAATCAGATTGACACAACGTACTGTTTGCACATAAGTAATAAATAAGAAGAAATTTAATTACGTTTGTTTTATTTAAAAACCTTCAACAATTTTCACATAAAAATTTCGGTGGCATTGCTCTTCAGCGACTCCTGGTGCTATGGAGAATTCAGTTGATTAAATGATGACTGTAAAGTTAGGAGGCCAAAATGGAAAAACAACTCTACATTCTGTCGTGCCCGTCTGTTCCGTTTTTACCGCGTTTCCATTTGCTAAAGACTTCTTGAAAAGAACAAAAATAATATATTATTTTTTGTCGATGCTGAAACTCCAGGAAATAAATTAGCCTCGCAAATGGTGTATAATGAAATACCAATTGGCAAGTGGGCAACTTTTCGTAGCTCCTGGAAACTTTGTCTCCAATTTTACTCTCCTAGATATGCACATCAACCGGTAATAGTTGAGCCGTGGTAAGCTCGAGTTGATGCCGTTTTTCCTTTTGGGCATTTTGTCACCATCGAGTGACGTCTTATTCCTCCCTCAATCTGAACGAGTTCTTCACTTGCCTCCGTCAGTGGTAGCAGCAGCGTTTGTCGATACTGGTACTGTCGTAACTTCTTTGGTGTGGCAGTTACATTTCCGTGTCATGGGCTTGTATTCAGGCCAGGTCCGCTTGCGGCGTGCACGTGCAGTCGGAGTTGTGTGGCACTAGCCGCGAGAACTGCTAAGTTCGTCGCCCACTGCACCTGCATACTGTAGTTGAGTAAACAGAGAACCTGTCATGAAAGCTCAACATCTATTCGTTCAATGCTGGTTGTTGCATCCAGAGCTGTCCCCGCAACTGTTGGCGTGTTGGAGTCAGCAAAATTTTGCAGCCGTCTCCATGTATGGTGTTTTGCTTTTGAAATAATTATAATTTATTAATAAAGTGCAAAATGGTTCAAATGGCTCTACGCACCACGGGACAAAACATCTGAGATCAGCCCCCTACACTCAGAACTACTTATACCTAACTAACCTAAAGACATCACACACATACATGCCCGAGGGAGGATTCGAATTTGCGACCGAAACAACAGCGCGGTTCCGGACTGAAGCACCTAGAACCGCTCTTCCACAGCGGACGGCTTAGTGACGAGTACCAGCGATGTCTTCTGTCTCGTGGCCGTTAACCTTCCAGTTACCTGCCCTGGTCGTTAGCATAGTTTTGTGGCAGTGTGTTTTCCTCAATTTGTTGATGCTGTCCGCCACGGCGTGTAGTTCGACAGCTTGGTGTAGTTCTCCTCTTCCCTTCAAGTGATTATTGTGCTTTGACTGTGTTTATACGCCAATTATTAAACATAATCCTGCTGCGAACCCCGTATTTGCTGGTACTTTTAGTTGTCGTGCTGTTGATCAGATGAAACGGAATTGATTAGTCGATTTGTTGGTTCATCAGCTGTCCGTAGATCGTGCTGCAACTCGAGTGTTTAGTGTTACGCTTGGCTGCCTGTCTCACCTAATCTGTGGTTAGAGTTTCCACCCCAGGCCGACCTTTGGGACATTTCTGAGCACCCCTGTTTGTAGTTTGCGTATATCGTTCTATTTGGCCGTAGGTACTGTGCCAGGCCTTCGGCTGTATCTTAATATTGTCTGTCTTATGTTTAGTATATGGACCTCAGCCGAACTTCGTAATAGCTTCAAGATTTAGTCTTCTGCCGTGTTCCATTGAAGTTCCTGTTACTCTGTATCCTTCTTAGGTCACCTGATTTCAGGTCAAAGTATTTCCAGCGACCGGAAGTGAACTAAAGCATTACACCTACTGATAAACGTGGAATTGCTGGGTTCATAATCATGGCCACATATGTTAGGCGTTTTGTCTCTAAATTAGTTAAGTTGTCGACTCCCTTAAATGAATTGCACCGGAAAGGAGTGTGTTTTCAATGGGGACCCGCCCAGGAGGCAGCGTTTGAGAACATTGAGACAGCTATAGCCAACCCTTCCGTTCTCGGAGTACCGGACATTATTAAAAGTTTACTATCCAAACTCGCGCATCTAATGCCGGTATTTCCGCTGTGTCCCTCCAGCGGTTTGAGGGTCAGAGATAGCCATAAGCCTACACGGCTCGTCTGTTGACTGGTCCCCAAGTCAAATATAACGTCTACGAGTCCGTGACGTTGGCTGTTTTGGTCTCGCTGGAGGAGTACCGCTTCTACCTTGAGCATCGAGGTTTTCAGTCAGAAAATGACAAATAGGCGTTGAGTTGGGTGTTATCCAAGCCACGTGAAACTGGCTGTATTTCCCGGTGGGCAGTTCGAATTTCTGCTTTTCAGTTTGAAGTTAAACATGTGAAAGGCACTGAAAATGTCCTTGCAGATGTCTTCAGCCGCAGTTTCACTGAGTCTACACCTAGTGAGGACATCCCGGAGGCAGAGGCAGGCAGTACAGTTGTAGCGTATTAAATGAGACTCCCCTTCTGTTGGATGACGTTGCTCAGCACCAGGATCAGGATCCTGCTTGGGCGCCCGTTAAGCAACGCCTCTTGGTTGGGGAACAGTCGGAAGAGTACGTTATCAAGCAGGGGCATTTTGTGAATAAGATGGGATGTGCTAGACAATTTAAAGTCTGTTTGCCAGTAGCTCCACTGCGCCAGGTGTTCCGTTAATTTCATGATTCATTGGTGGGTGGCCACTTGGAACTTATAAGACCCTGCAAAAAATTAAAGAGTATCTGACTTGGCCCTCCATGGATAGTGACATATGAGAGAGATGGTTTCTCGGTGTCGCATGTGTAATGTGGCCAAACCTAAGAATTCTCTTCAACAGGGTCTATTCAGTCCCGAGTACGAATCCTGTCCTATGCACAAACACTATATAGATTATATAGGAATCTTACCTCGTACTTAGAGGGGTAATCGGTACTTATTGGTTGTTATCGATTGTTTCTAGATTTACCTTGCTCCTTCCGAGCCGTAACGTGACTGCCATCACTACTATTTCGCATTTAACTAATGTTTTCAGTGTTCTTGGACCCCTGCAAACAAATAGTTAGTGATAATGTACCTGCGTTCCTTTCGGCTCCCTTCAAGGCTTTCTGTTTTCGGAATGGTGTTAAGCATAGCACTACTAAGCCGTATTAACCGCAGGGATCCTTTGCCGAGAGGGCCAATCAAATTATAAAATCAGATTTGATTATTTACCATCAGAAGACGCCTAGTAAATGTGACTCTAATTCGCTTTGGCTTAGTTTTGCCTTCAATACCGCCAACCATGAGGCCTTTAAGGTTTGATTCCGGCGGGTATCTCCCCTCACGTCGTCAGGTAAAACTGGAACCAAGCCAGGTGTAATATACTCAAGACTCGTAGTAAAAAAGCTGAGTGGTATAATCGTAATCGGCAAGCTTCTAAAGGAAGGCCATCGAGTGGCGTCTTATACCTCCCTCAGTTACTATGTGAAAGAGTTCTTCACTTGACTCTGTGAACGGCAGAAGCAGCGTTTATCGATACTAGTACTGCTGTAACTTCTTTAGTGTGGCAGTTATATTTCCGTGTCATGGTGTGTGTGGAGTTGGCCGGTTGCGGTGCAGCAGCGAGGAAGTCTCTGCAGCGTGTGATCAGGCTGGGGCCGCTGGCAGCATGCACGGACGGTCGGAGTTGTGTGGCACTGGCTGCGAGAACAGCTAAGCTCGTCGCCCACCGCACCTACATAGTGGAGTTGAGTAATCAATCAACCTGTCATGAAAGCTCAACCGTTGTGACATCTCGTCGTTGATTGCGGCTGTTGCATCCTGGGCTGTCCCAGCGCAAGCAGCAACGTGATGGTGTGTTGATGTTGGCAAGATTTTGCAGCCCTGTATTGTGTTTCACCTTTGAAATGATTATAATTTATCAGTGAAGAGCGACAGCGGTGTCTTCTGCCTCGTGGTCGTTAACCTTCCAGTTACCTGCCCTGGCCGTTAGCACAGTTTTGTGGCAGTGTGTTTTCGTCACTGTGATGATGCTGACGCACGGCATGTAGTTCGACAGCTTGGTGTTATTCTCCTTTTCCCTTCAAGTGTTTATTGTGCTTTTACTGTGTTTATACACCAATTATTAAACATAATCCTGCTGTGATGCCCGTACTTGCTGGTACTTTTAGTTGTCGTGCTGTTGATCAGATGAAACGGAATTGATAAGTCGATTTGTTGGTTCATCAGCTGTCCGTAGGTCGTGCTGCTATAACACTACCGTCTGCTACCGCTGAATCATAACCTCAAAGCTGGAAGCAGGTTGTGTGATAAAACTATTTTATTAAATCAATTATAGTACAACGCAACAGAGCAGTGTTACCCTCTGAGAGGAATTTTGTTGTGTTGACCGTGTTGTACCTAACGGAGGTGGCTTATAGGAAGTGAAAGTCAGAATTACGGAAATATTTGAACAGTAACAAACAAAATTTTGCCTATCTGCACTGTTTAACAGGTAAAGAAAACGGTCGCCAGCTTAACTAGACAAGAGAATGATTAACATTCTCGTTCAAGGAAATAGTTATTAGTAACTTGCATGGATAAACACAACCTATACTTTGTCACACGCGAGTGCAGTGAGCTCTTGACATATACATATGTGTACGGTAAGATTGAAACTAACAGTTAAAGCAGCACAAACTATTTGCAATATTATAACAGATACCGAAACACACCATTACTTTCAGGGCTTACACAAACTGAATGGTCTTTATAACGTTATTATTACTATTAACTGCAGAATCATTAATTGGATATAGGTTAAGACTCTCTCAGTTAAATACGTTACTATTTAAAATGAAAGTTAATTTGAATCCACTTACAGGTTGCTCCTCACTATCATTTGACTAAAGAAATTAAGGTTTTCCTAATTAGTGATCTTTCCGTTACTTTTTACCGAACATTAACCTAATAGACAAACTGTGTATCCTGTTATGTTATTAATAAGCACTTCTGATACACAGGAGAGACAAACACTTAGCAAACATAAGTATATAACGTTTCATACTGCAGTTTTCCACTCTTACTACGTTTGAGAGACAAAATTAACATATATGTAAGATACGACTCACCTTCTGTGATTTACAACAGGCAGTAATGAGATCATTTACGAAGCAAAACTTTATAAGCCTCAGTCTTACGAACTCTTAATTTAAAGTTGGCAACAATACATTAATAAGCAGTTTTATTAGGAAAATTACTTTCATTAACTTTCTTTTTTTATGTTCAAGAGGCATTAATTAGCAAAAACACTGGTCTTTAATGTTATTTCAGTAGGGACACTCGGAAATCACTTTAGTTCAAACGGAGAGGAACCTGAGAGGTGTTATGATAAGGAGAAAAATCAAAGTAGGTACATAAACTCAGTTATAAATTACCTCATATTTGACCACACTAACACATCCATTTAGCTGATCCTTCACTGTACATTGCTATAGTGCTCCATTACAGTGATTGCGCAATGTGGTGGCGATTGCATGTCGGTAGGTGGAATTGCAGGTAGAATTGCTGGACTCTTGTCATTTCTTGATGGCGATGATAGATACAAATTCCAGAATAGTTCCAGCTATTTATCCATCCATCCGAGGCATTGGAAAGGAGCAGAAAATTCCTCTCTCGGGACCAGCACAATATGCAACATTTACATGGCAGTGCACAGTTTGGTAGCTCGTCCCCGACTGGTAGCTCGTCCCCGACTGACTCCCACCTTTTCTACCTAGGCCAACCACAATTTGCGCGCTCTACACAGTTCCGTTCCCGAGGGGAGCCACAAAAACTTTTACATACAGAATAATTAATAATCCTAAGTGAGGATCAGCAGTTTACACAACAGTAACCAAATACATTAAATAAAACACAATATTCGCACATATTGACATTGCTACAAAAAAATTATTCACACAGAAATTACAATTATATGCAGTAAGTTTTGTTCCCTCCAAATGGGACAAAGAATTTAAATGACAGATACACTACATTGCGGAGAATCATATCATGACATCGAAGTTCTTACAAAGAAATGAGTATAAAATTTTATGTTACCGATTCAAACAAACACATTTACAGAAGCTCAGTGATGTAACTTTAAATGAAACAAAAACCAAAGTAAATCATTGGAGTATTAGAGCTATGATGTTACACTGCAACTCGAGTGTTTAGTGTTACCCTTGGCTGTCTGTCTGACTTAAACTGTGGTTAGAGTTTCTTCCCTAGGCCGACCCTTAGAACATTTCTGAGCGCCTCAGTTTGTTGTTTGTGATTGTCATTTTATTTGGTGCAGGTACTGTGCCAGGCCTTCAGCCGTGTCTTAATATTGTCTGTCTTATATTTAGTATATGGCCTGCAGCCGAACTTCATAACAGCTTCAAAATTAGGCCTTCAGACGTGTTTAATTTAAAATTCTTGTTGTTCTGTATTTAGGCCTTCAACCGAGTTTTTTTCCGGTATCTGTGGCTTTAATATGTATATCCCTGCGTGCAAGGTTTCCCTCTGATTATCCTGAATTCTTGTAACGGCTCCATCCGTGTTCTGTAAATGCCTGTCTTAAGGTTGTCTTTATTTATTCTTGACTAATCGTTTGGGCGTTGAGTCGATAATATACTTCAAGTGTTCTTAAGATGTTTTTTCTGTTGTACTGCGTAAAAGCTAATCTTTAAAGCCTCTCTTTTATTACATAAAGAATTTTTCTTTTGTTGGACCTTCAGCTGAAGATCTAACTTGAATTTTTTCTAACTTTTGAAATGCTTGGCTTTTAAAGAATTCCTTAGCTGATCTGAAATATTATTTCGGCCTTTAGCCGAGAAGATAATATAATTTTGCTTAAGTAAGGCCTTCAGCCGTTACTTTAAATCCTGATGTTTTAAAAGCAATTATTCGAACTTATTCTGGGCCCTCTGCCGTGAATTGATCCTTGTTGTTTTAAGGAGAAACTGTGCATTGGTTTGAGCCATATAGTTGTGTGTGTTCTTTTATAACTAACAGTAATCGACCTTGACCCCTTTCCACAACCTGATCCGCTCTGTCCTGCGAAACCATTTTTGAATAGCCACATGAAAATATTAAACTGTTCTATTTTCTTACATGCCCGAAAACAGCATGACGCTGACGCTTAGTCGTAATTATACGTTTCGTACTAAGAGACGTGTAATGTGTGCATAATGAAACAGAGAAATTAAAGTTTCTCTCAGACGCCGAGAACGTTTGTCACAGTATAGTCAGGCGATATCGTGTACACATAGCACCCGAAATCTAGAAGTTCCCATCCGCTAAAAAGGAAAATGCTTCACTCATGTTGCAATATTTTTACGCTACACTGGCCAAAAATAACAATGCTCCGTTTGTATCTGTTATAAGCCACCAAAGCGAAAAGATTTACCGATACTGGGCACTTCTTTACTAGACGTATACTGGAAATACTACTGTCCATAACGAAGGAGAACATCAAAACGAATGTTGTGCGGATTAGAGTCGATCTAAGAAACTGTGAGAACTCTTCGAATAAAGGATGTTGCCACGTAAATGATACATTTAACATCCGTATTACTCAGCTACATACAATTAATAGCCATCACACATTGTATAGACAAACGAGATCCATCGTTACATTGTCTCTTTAACACACAAAACATTCTGTATAATCTGTCCAGAGGGTGGAGGGAAAGGAAATATAATTCTATTACAATTATTGCCTGGCACAAGGCGAGTAGCAGCATTTGCAGTCACTAAATAAATTTTCTGTAAAGATGCTGTATTCATTCTCTTTCTATCATACGCAAGGGTAACTCTAGCACACACACACACACACACACACACACACACACCCCCCCCCACACACACACACACACACACACACACACACACACACACACACACACACAACGTTCTCGTTCTCTATCATACTATGTATTAAGTCTTTGAATTCCATATTACAGTTCTAAGCCATTACATATATGTAAATATAAGTGATGCATTTGACAAATATCACGAAAGAATCACACTTGCTTCTATAATGACTTGTGGAGCCAGATGAGTACGAGAAGTAATTCTGCAATACATTCAGTGCTTTGGTGAAATTAAAAGCAAAGAATGTAACATTAAGCGTGTAATGGCAATAAAAATGATAGGTGGGAAGAGTGTGCTGAAGGCCTAAATGGGTGACGCGAGGGGGGGGGGGGGGGGAGACTGGTCTCAAGACGTGTTAGAAGTAGAAATAGAATCGATAAAGAAGAAAGAACTAGAATCAAAAATTAAAAGAGCTATGGAAAACCTAAAATCGAATAAAGCGGAAGGGATAGATAACTTCCCATCAGGAATTTCTTAACTCGTTGGGACGGTGCCACCAAAACGACTATTCATGTTGGTGTCTATAATGTGTGAATCTGACGATAAACCATCTGACATTTGGAAAACATCATCCAAACAATGCCGATGACTGCAAGAGCCGACAAGTGCGAGAATCATTCCACAATCAGCGAAACACCTCATTCATTCAAACTGCTGAGAAGACAGAGGAATAAGAAATAAAATGGAAGATGTGTTAGATGACGATTAGTTTGAATTTAGAAAAGGTGAAGATAACAGAGAAGCAGTTCTCATCGATAGTGGAAGCCAAAATAAGGGATAACCAAGACTCTTTCAAACGATTTGTCGGCCTGGATGAACGTTCGACAATGTGGGTACACTATAGGGAAAGACGGGTGGTACATCGCGTACAAGAGACAAGAAGGAACTAAAAGACTGGATGACGAGGATCGATGTGCTGGTATTACAAGGGGTGTAACACAGAGATGTAGTCTTAAACTCCACTGACCAATATACAAGTCTGAGAAGCAATGACTGAAATGAAAGAAAGGTTCAAGAGTGAGATTAGAATTGAAGGTGAAAAGATATCAGTGATAGGAATCGCTGATGACGTTACTATCCTCAGTCAAAATGAAGAAGAATTTAGTATTTCCTGAAAGGAATGAAGAGTCTAATGAGTGCAATGTATGGTCTGAGACTAAATCGAAGAAATACGAAAATAATGAGAACAGTGAGATACTCAAGTTCAGGATTGGTGAACACAAAATAGATAAGGTAAGGAATTCCGATACCTATGCAGAAAGATAACCCATGAGCAAGATAGACAGAAAAAGCAGACTAGCACTAGGAAAAAAGAGTATTTCTAGCAAAGAGAGATCTAGTGGTATAAAACATACTCCTTAATTCGACGAAAAATTTCTACTCATTTACGTTTGGAGAACAGTATTGTATGGTAGAGAGAGACAGACTGGGAGAAAACCAGAAAAGAGAAATGAAGAATTTGAGATGTGTGGTTAAAGAAGAATGTTGAAAATTAGGTAGACGGGTAAGGTAAAGCATGAGAAGGTTCTCCGCAGAATCGATCAGGGAATCATATCTTCAAAACACTCAAATATGGAAGGGACAGTATTATATGACAACTTCCATGGTATATAAGGAGACTTTACAGGGTAAAAACCGTGGAGGAAAACAGAGATTACAATACATCTAACAAATAAATGAGGACGGAGATTGCAAGTGCTACAGTGAGATGAGGCGATTGTCACAGGAGAAAAATTCGTGGGAGGTCGCATCAAACTAGTCAGAAGTCTATGAGAACGAAGTCTTTCGCGACGGCACTGTTGAATAAAATATTCTCGGACTTCTTGCAGCGTCTAATCTTGGTAAAACCTCTAGCTTTCGACGATATTCACCACCATCGTCATCGTCAGGAAACTGACTGGCTAAACAGCAGCTGTGGTGGACCTTATGTAGCCCCAGGACGGCTTGTTATTGGACGGCTCCTGATTGGACGGCGAATACGTCACGGTGTCGCAGATGTTGTCGACGCCTGCACTGGTGGCGCCATCGCTCCCGGAGTATCGAAGACCCGCGGCGAATCTCTCTGACGCTTCTCCATATCGAGCGCTCGCTTCCATGCACCACTAAGATTGTAACCATTGTCACGATTAAAATTGTTATCGCAGATTCTAATTTCTATAGCCTCTTTAATTACCGAGTCCCAGTATGTGGAGGCCTGAGACAGAACTTTTGTTTCACCAAACAAAATTTTATGTTTCCTAGTGAGGCTACGCTCCGCAATTGCCGATATTTCCAGCTCCCTGTTTTTAATGTGACGTTGATGTTCTGTACAGGGATCGGAAATGGTCCGGACTGACTGACCAATGTAACTACTTCCACATTCACAAGGAATTTTGTAAATACCAGGAATCCTGAGACCGAGGCAGTCCTTCACAGGACGCAACATCCCCTTGATATTCCTTAGAGGTCGAAAGATCGGTCTTAAACCTCGTCTACGAAGGATCCTGCCTATTTTACTGGAAATAGAACCGAAGAAAGGAAGAAACACGCTAGGTTGTTCATCATGCGAATAATCATTATTTTCACCGTCCTTCCTCTTGCAGAACGCTGACTTTACATCCCGTGAACCATAGCCGTTCCTACGAAATGCGTATTTTAGGTGATTAATTTCAGAATTTAAATGGTCTTTGTCAGACACAGTTCTTGCTCTATATATCAATGTAGTTAGAACGGCTTTCTTCTGAGCTGGATGATGGAAACTCTTAGCGTCGAGATATAGATCTGTGTGCGTTGGTTTGCGGTGCACAGAGTGGCCAAGCTGCCCATTTGCTTTTCTTTGCACCAGTACATCTAGAAACGGCAGTTTTCCCTCTCTCTCTACCTCGGCAGTGAACTGAATATTCGTGTGCACACTATTCATATGTTCCAGAAAATTCTCGAGGGCTCCTGCGCCATGCGGCCAAACCAAAAACGTATCATCCACATAACGATAAAAAATAGATGGACGGAGTGGAGCCGAATTTAGTGCACGTTCCTCAAATTGTTCCATGAAATAGTTAGCCAATACAGGGGATATCGGAGAACCCATGGCCATTCCATCCCTCATTTCATAATATTTCCCGCCATACAGAAAGTAGGTGGTCGTCATGACATGTCGAAACAACTGTACAGTTTCCGGAGGAATGTGTTCTATCAGAAGACTGATCACACGAAAAAAAGTCCTTGTCACCTACCTCATGTCCGAGAGAAGAAAAATTATATAAAAATATACGTAAATAGTTCTGTTACTTACATAAAGTAAATGAATATTTTATTCTGTATTCTGTAGATTACATCTTGCCTCAGAAAACGCTGTTGTCGGCTTCGTGCTATAGATGTCGTTGAACGCATTCAGTAACACCAACAATGAATCCGATAACGCTATTCCAAACAAACAGCCAATAAAAGAAAATAAAAATGTAGTATTAAATTTGAAAAAGTGGGAAAGGAAATTCTCTCGAGTCGTTCTGATCCGGAGCGAGTACTTAACTATTTGCATCACATAGTTGAAAGTTGTAAAACGGTTCTGCAAAGAGTGCCGTATTCAAGACCGTGCTATCGCAGTTACGTGATTTTACTAACATAACGGCTGTGTCTTTGTTGTAAACACATTCCGCCAACTACAGAACCCGAGCTGGAAGGAAACTATAATATACTTACGTAGATACAGGTGCACATTTTGCGGAAAAACACTTTTTGAATCCAGGAGACCCAGAACCGACCTCCTACACTCACAAACTCATTTTTAATTATCGCAGAACTTTCGCTAATAGACATCAATTTTCATTATTTTACTGTCCACGGCTCGCGGTCTTGCGGTAGCGTTCTCGCTTCTCCCGCATGGAGTCCCGGGTTCGATTCCCGGCGGTGTTGGGGATTTTGTTCGCCTACAGATGACTGGTTGTTCGGTGTCTATCAGTATCATTTCATCCTCATTCACTCGCAAGTCGCCGTAGTGGCGTTAAAGAACTTATGGAGCGGCGGCCGAACCGCTTCGCGAGGGGTCTCCCGGCCACCAATGCTATTTGCTTATTATTATTTTACTTTCTTCAATCTCTGTTTGCCACGAAATAATGACAGCATGGAAATATTCACAACATTTCCAAATCGTAAAAACTGTTTAGTGACACAGAAGCTTTATTAACAATGGCCACAGCACAAAATATACACATGTAAAATTAAGCTCATTCACATCACTATCCCATGTACAGCGTGTGAATTGTTTTTGTTTAAACTTCAGGAATGTAACGATGAAAGAAAATATTTTTTTTTACAAAACGTGACACAGAACCCGGCAAGTGTTGCCTTACCCAGAAATCTGATAGCAGTGTGCGACCCACAGTCCCTCAACCACGAAGTTACGTCTCTGATTTCCCAACCTCCACGTCGTCCTCACAGTACGAGCTCAAATACGTTACGAAAATGTTCCACAATAAGACTAACATCTCTACACAGCGCATTTGTTGCTCACGGCGTGGCCATTCACATGCTGTTGTTTCAGTATCAAAACACCCTTAATTTTGATAACATTCTACTTACACAAAATACAGGGTGTCGAAATTGGAATGCTCAATACGACAGAAACGATCATTTGAAATCCAAAGTTTAATAAAAGTGGGCACCAAAATACATGCCTGTAAAACATGCCTTGTGTCCCCTAGGGTGAAACGCGTTTCTTCTGTTGAACAAGTGCTCGTTGCTCTTTGACTACGCGTTTCACATCCCATATTTACTAGAAAATTTTTTCTTGTTTTGTTCCATACTGCCTCATCTGAAAATATGGGAAGCAAACAGCTTGCAGTAGAAAGATTTGTTTCATAGCATCGAAGAAGAAGAAGTGCTCATACCTCTAAATTGCACATTTTAGGACCCACGTTTAATGGTCTTATTTATTTCGAATGATCGTTCCTATCGCAACCCTGAATACTGACCACTCCTCCAGAGACACCCTCTAAATCTCTAACTAAATCGCAGCACTACATTACATACAGAGTAATGTTTTCCTATCGAGTTATAATTGAAACCTAGACAATATTTACTCATGTTAGGCACATAATATACTTCTACCCGCCGGCCGGAGTGGCGCTACAGTCTGGAACCGAACGACCGCTACCGTGGCAGGTTCGAATCCTGCCGCGGGCCTGGATGTGTGTCATGTACTTAGGTTAGTTAGGTTTAATTAAGTTCTAGGCGTCTGATGACCTCATAAGTTAAGTCGCATTGTGCTCAGAGCCATTTGAACCATATTTCTACACATTCATGATTTACGCATGTTCTTAAGGCGATCTAGCGTTGTAATTTACAGTATTACTAGCCAAGATCGATTGATGTGAAGTAGTTTATTTCATGACCAGTTTCGACAGTTACTAGCTATCGCCCTAATAGTCTGAGATATCTCAGAAATGTAACTTCACATTAGGCTCCTCAGCACACTAAGAAGATGTTTCTCTAATATCGACGAGCCTAGTGTATAGTTACATTTCTGAGTGATCTGAGAAGATGTGGATGTCAGCTGGTTACTGTCGAAACATGTCATGAAATAAAATATTTCACATCAAGTAATCTTGACTTATAATATTAGGAATCTACATTTTGTCACTGGATAAAAGTGAACAAGGTAAGCAATACCTTAAACAACAAAACTGGAGATGCAAAAGACGGCTGTACGTATAGATCGATGAATACATCTTCAAAACAAAAAAAATATCCAACTCATAAAGTAAAAAGATTTAGTTTTATTGCAACGATGACGACCACGACATTATAAACTGATCGTAATCTGATGTTACAGAAAGTAAGAAATGGAAATCGGTCAAATCTTAAAAAAAATATGGGTAAGAGCGGCAAGAAGCAATAACAGTTTATTCGGAAAATACCTAGCACGAGCTCTAACATCTCTGATAAATTCTTCATTTTGCTAGACGTTTTTGGGACTAATTAACATATTCACCAAGTCTTCTTTAAAAGAACGCACTCAGAAATTCAAAACTCCTCTCTGTGGAGAACGACGCCTCTGGCTGGGTGGGGGGGGGGGGGGGGGGGAGAGAAGATATCTGTTCCTGTTGAGAATAACAGTAACACGCTCACCGAGTAAACCCGCTTTTCGTTGAATTTTCTTTATCTTCTCTACACTGCAAAACAAAGTTAAAGGATTACTTTTCCGGAACTCCGTAATTGTGCCCTACTGCGACGCATAATTTTGAAAGTTGCTTCAAAAGCGTCCACAAACTTCTTACGTAAGGATGCCAAAGCTTGGCGCCTCCTAGTCTCACCCTCTGCCTTGGCTACGCTTCAAAGAGCAAGGTTTGACACATACG
The DNA here is from genome assembly GCF_023897955.1 of Schistocerca gregaria. NCBI lineage: Eukaryota > Metazoa > Arthropoda > Insecta > Orthoptera > Acrididae > Schistocerca > Schistocerca gregaria. Next base: position 372,611,322 of record NC_064926.1, read on the forward strand.
AAAAAAAAAAGTCGCGCGCTCAGAAGTTCATGTGTACGGTGGGTTAATGATGTCACAATGGCAGAAAATGTTTACTTCGTTTCTGCACAACGGCACTGCGGCCGAGTCACACGATGTATGGTCGTCACCCTTTCCCCCCCTCTTACCATCATATCTACGATGGGGGTCAGAAAGACGAGGCACAGCTTTGAAATCAAGCGCTGATTTATTGGTGGACGGGTAAAATAGTTCAATCTTGTGGCGCTCAGAACTGCCATGAAAACGCTACAGGGGGGGGGGGGGGGGGGGTGTACGATTGGCGTCAATGAAACTACCTCTTCCATGGAGGCGTTGATTCCCACGCAGTTCTCAGTGCGACTAGCAACAGGGTAACTTTCGGCACTGGGTATTTCAAGGCTGCTGTAATGGCGTTGTGAGACTGCAAAATAATTAAATCTGACGCCTTTGTAGTGTGGTGTGACCGAAAATCTTGCTCTGGTGTACGAGGCGGAACAACTAGGGACAGCATAAAAACATTCGACGTAATTCGAACGTCATTCGTAGCAGCAAATAGCGTTTATGCTCCTGTTTGCGCCCTCCTAAGGCGTGATCACGCGGGAGTGTGTGTGAATGAAACCGCAAACGTCCCTCCAGGACTCCCAGTTCTGCAACACCTTCGGTGGAACTCCCACACTATTGCTGAGCGCGTTGCAAACTTCCATACCATTTCCGTCTGGGGCTACTCTAGCGCTTGAGGGTTAGGCAACCCCATCGACACCCTTTAGGTGGGGTTCTCCTACCAATGAACGACGCCCTTGTTTTCTTATATATATACGTTTCTGAGGCTCTAAAATATGTTTTTTAATTTTTTTACTTATTTTGGTTTTACCACCAATTCCCACTTTATCAAGATATGTTTCCTTTAGACGGAGCTGAGAGCTACTTTTCTATTTCATATGTCTGCTATGTAACGAAATTCATGTCGAGTGAACTTCAGTCCTGGAAGTGATCCTGTGCTCGTACTCATTGTTTTGTAGAAAATTAATCAAACGTAGATGTGTTACTACTTCTTACTAGTTACTAGGTTGGCCACAGAAGCCGCTGTAAGTTTTTATCCTCGCCAATCAGACTCCTCCATCTTTTCCGTTCCAAGCATTCTTCTCCAATTAGTTCCACCGTCCTTATATCTTCTGTGAACCAACAGTGCGTCTTAGGTCTGGTTCTCCTCTCTGTTCATTGCCTCTGAAGTCTTCATCCACCACCTTCCTAGTAATTTAGCCGTCTCAACGCATTGCGTGTTCATACCACCTCCAATCGCAGCCACAGTGTCCAGCGACTTGTGCAACTTCGCGGTTTTTCCTGTTTCTCCAGTTGTCTACATACCTCATTGGCACAAATATCTGTCACAGACTAGCAGTAGGAGTTTGCTGTCTTTCTTGTTACAGTCCAAGGCTTTACTTCGCATATGAACACAGGTTATAATACTGTCCTGTAGATCCTAATCTTCTTGGATCTGATAGAAGCCGACGTTTCATCAGCTTTCCAAATGCAAACCTTGACCTGTATTCTGCCTGGATTCTTTCCATTATTTTCTCGTCTATATCATTCCTTTCACTGAGAACTGCCCCAAAATATCTTAACTGTTTTACAATATTAACCATTTTACCAACTACATCTAAAGGTCTATTAGCGCTCTCTCTGCTCACTACTAGGTTTCACCCCCACTCATCTTGAACCCTACTCCAATGCGTCTCTTAACACTCTTGCCACCTGAACAAGATCCTGTCGATTTTGTGCTATTAAAACAGCATTATCTGCATAGACTAGAGTGTTGATACTTCTTCCCTGTTATACTCCCGTTTCTTGGCTTGTTATCACTCTCAGTTATCTCTTTAGAACCAGCTTAAACAGGAGGGGGGAGAGTCAGTCTCCCACTCGCAGTCCAGTCTTATCTAGAATTCCTCTGACTTCTTCCCATTTACTTTTACTGTGTATGTTGTCTACTATATGCTTGTTTGCGTCAGTTTTATTATTTTTCTGGGTACCTGGGGAGGTGCCAGTTCCTGCCACATTGCTTGCCATTGCACACTATCATATGCTTTTTGGAAGACCAGAAAAAGACAGTCAACACCTCTGCCAAATTCCCAGCTGTTTCATAGTATTTGCCTTATCATATGTAACTGGTTTACGGTTGATTTTCCCTTTTTAAACACGGCTTGTTGGAATCCAAGTACCTCCTCGCTATCGATGTTGCATCTTACTGGGTCCCCCTTCCTCAGTACTGGACAGATGAGACTGCTTCAGTTCTGACGGAATTATTTCTCTCCTCCAAGTTAAACAGGTTAGGTCGTACATTCTCTCCTGTAGGATCTCTCTTCCCTCTTTCAGCATCTTTGCAAATATGCCATCAATCCCTTTCTTCGGCATTTTATGACTTCTCCTTCCTCTTCCATGCTTAGCAGCTTATTCTCCACTGTTGGTATTGTTGCTCTATATTCTGTGTAACCTTCTTCCTCTTCTTGCTTTTCATCTGATGCTACTGTCGCAACGCTGTTTATGTTGTCGTTTACATTAAGGAGATTTTCGAAATAGTTTTTCCATTACTGCACAGCTTAAGTTACATTTGTTATCATTTGTCGCGCTCAACCTATGATCACGTCAATCCTTGCGTTACATCCTTTTTTGAAGAACCTGACTGTCTTATAACAGTCTCTTAAATTTTAAACTGTTCTTTGCTTACTTTGCTACTCGGAGGACTTTTATTGCTTCTCTAGCTGCCTCCATATATCTTACCCTCATTTTTTCACCTTGTTCGTTTGTAAACGATAATATTTTACTAGCTTTTGTCTCCTTGACTGTATATATTTATAGATGAACCAACCTCTTCTCCTCCTTCTTCTCTCCAATGGTTTCACCACTTCATCTGCGGTGGGTTCTACTTCCAACTTGGACTTGCAGCAGAGCTTGCCTACGTCACCTACGTAAATTTAATATCCACTGAAAATCCTGAACTGTAGAAAAAGAAGGTCAGTATACTTATACATGCCTTCAGCCGTATCAGAAGCTTAATGAGTTAAAGTTTTGCCCTGGAACTGACATTAGTCGCGTAGGAGCTTCTCTAACTACCTGTCCTGCATCTCTTACCCAAGAAGGGAAGCAGATATCGGTAGATCCGAATTCTTGGTAAAAGTTCTCTATAATTGGATCTGCTAGAGATAAAGTTTGTTTATCTTCCTACCTAAAATAAAAATGCCGTTCTGTATCTGAAATATGAATTCAAAAATGAAACAGCCGCCCGAGGCTTTGTTCAGTCGCTGATCCGTGCGTAAATAAGAAAGAGGCAGGAGTCAGACGCAAGAGCGGCGCGGCGTGGGCCCCAGGGCAGAGTCTAAATCTGTGGGAGGCGTCCAAGATAAACAGACAGGCCGAGCGGTGGCGCCGTTCATCCCCTAATTGAATTCGGTTCCACGCTTGATTTGTTGGCACCGGGCAGAGCGCTGGAACGGGACTTCGGCGAAAGGGGGGACGGCGAAGGGTGGGTGGGGAGGAAGTGGTGGGGGGGGGGGGGGTGAGGGGAAGATCAGACGTAGCACGCTCCTTTAGCAGTGTTTTAGCCGAGGAAATAAGGCGTTCTCCAGAGATTTGGCAAACCTGACGCAAAACCCTCGCTTTTCGAAGGCGGAAAACTCCGAAGCATGGTGAGCTCTTTGGCGTCGATGTCTCTGATGTTGAATGATGTAGCTTTCACTTGAAGAAATACAGGAGTGTTAAACACAAATACTGTTCACATCTCTCCCTCAGCAGAAACAAATTAACCTCGTTCAGTGATACAGTTGACTCAAAAGTTAACCCTCCATGGACAGCATAAATGTTAATCATTAAAGCCCAAAAACATAACTGCCATATTTGTGTTACTAAAAGACCATAATAAAAGCAATCTTATATGAAAAATACATGCAACCTACTTTTATACATTCCGCTTCATAAGCTGTGACATACTCGCTGCTTAAAACATCGATAAAAGAAATGTGGAATAAGTTGGTCCGTAGGTCCATTTGTCAGCGATAACCATCACGAGATCTGTTTTACAGTATTTATTAATACACTACTGGCCATTAAAATTGCTACACCTCGAAGATGACGTGTTACAGATGCGAAATTAAACAGACAGGAAAAAGATGCTGTGATATGCAAATGATTAGCTTTTCAGAGCATTCACACAAGGTTGGCGCCGGTGGCGACACCTACGACGTGCTGATATGAGGAAAGTTTCCAACCGATTTCTCATATACACTCCTGGAAATTGAAATAAGAACACCGTGAATTCATTGTCCCAGGAAGGGGAAACTTTATTGACACATTCCTGGGGTCAGATACATCACATGATCACACTGACAGAACCACAGGCACATAGACACAGGCAACAGAGCATGCACAATGTCGGCACTAGTACAGTGTATATCCACCTTTCGCAGCAATGCAGGCTGCTATTCTCCCATGGAGACGATCGTAGAGATGCTGGATGTAATGTTGTGGAACGGCTTGCCATGCCATTTCCACCTGGCGCCTCAGTTGGACCAGCGTTCGTGCTGGACGTGCAGACCGCGTGAGACGACGCTTCATCCAGTCCCAAACATGCTCAATGGGGGACAGATCCGGAGATCTTGCTGGCCAGGGTAGTTGACTTACACCTTCTACAGCACGATGGGTGGCACGGGATACATGCGGACGTGCATTGTCCTGTTGGAACAGCAAGTTCCCTTGCCGGTCTAGGAATGGTAGAACGATGGGTTCGATGACGGTTTCGATGTACCGTGCACTATTCAGTGTCCCCTCGACGGTCACCAGAGGTGTACGGCCAGTGTAGGAGATCGCTCCCCACACCATGATGCCGGGTGTTGGCCCTGTGTGCCTCGGTCGTATGCAGTCCTGATTGTGGCGTTCACCTGCACGGCGCCAAACACGCATACGACCATCATTGGCACCAAGGCTGAAGCGACTCTCATCGCTGAAGACGACACGTCTCCATTCGTCCCTCCATTCACGCCTGTCGCGACGCCACTGGAGGCGGGCTGCACGATGTTGGGGCGTGAGCGGAAGACGGCCTAACGGTGTGCGGGACCGTAGCCCAGCTTCATAGAGACGGTTGCGAATGGTCCTCGCCTATACCCCAGGAACAACAGTGTCCCTAATTTGCTGGGAAGTGTCGGTGCGTTCCCCTACGGCACTGCGTAGGATCCTACGGTCTTGGCGTCCATCCGTGCGTCGCTGCGGTCCGGTCCCAGGTCGACGGGCACGTGCACCTTCCGCCGACCACTGGCGACAACATCGATGTACTGTGGAGACCTCACGCCCCACGTGTTGAGCAATTCGGCGGTACGTCCACGCGGCCTCCCGCATGCCCACTATACGCCCTCGCTCAAAGTCCGTCAACTGCACATACGGTTCACGTCCGCGCTGTCGCGGCATGCTACCAGTGTTAAAGACTGCGATGGAGCTCCGTATGCCACGGCAAACTGGCTGACACTGACGGCGGCGGTTCACAAATGCTGCGCAGCTAGCGCCATTCGACGGCCAACACCGCTGTTCCTGGTGTGTCCGCTGTGCCGTGCGTGTGATCATTGCTTGTACAGCCCTCTCGCAGTGTCCGGAGCAAGTATGGTGGGTCTGACACACCGGTGTCAATGTGTTCTTTTTTCCATTTCTAGGAGTGTACAAACAGCAGTTGACCGGCGTTGCCTGGTGAAACTTAGTTGAGATGCCTCGTGTAAAGAGGAGAAATGAGTACCATCACGCTTCCGACTTTGATAATTGACAGTTTGTAGCCTATCGCGATTGCGGTTTATCGTATCGCGACACTGATGCTCACGCTGGTCGAGATCCAGTGACTGTTAGCAAAATACGGAATCGGTGGGTTAAGGGGAAAATGCGGAACACCGTGCTGGATCCCAACGACCTCGTTTCACTAGCAGTCAAGATGACAGGCATCTTTTCCGCATGACTGTAACGGACCGTGCAGCCACGTCTCGATCCCTAAGTCAACAGATGGGGACGTTTGCAAGACAACAACCATCTGCACTAATAATTTGACGACGTTTGCACCAGCATGGACTATCAGCTCGGAGACCATGGCTGCGGTTATCATTGACGCTGCATCACTGACAAGAGCGCCTGCGATGGTTTACTCAACGACGAACGAGGGGGCACGAATTGCAAAACGTCATTTTTTCGTATGAATCGAGGTTCTGTTTACAGCATCATTGTGGTCGCATCCGTGTTTGGCGACATCGCGGTGAACGCACATTGGAAGCGTGTGTTCGTCATCACCATACTGGCGTATCATCTGGCATGGTGATATTGGGTGCCATTGGTTACCTCGGTCACCTCTTGTTCGCATTGACGGCACTTTGAACAGTGAACGTTATATTTCAGATGTGTTACGACCTGTGGCTCTACCCTTCATTCGATCCTTGCGAAACCCTACATTTCAACAGGATTATGCACGATTGCATGTTGCAGGTGCTGTACAGGCCTTTATGGATACAGAAAATGTTCGACTGCTGCCCTGGCCAGCACGTTCTCCAGATCTCAAACCAATTTAAAACGTCTGGTCAATGGTGGCCGAGCAACTGGCTCATCACAATACGCCAGTCACTACTCTTGATGAACTGTGGTATCGTGTTGAAGCTGCATGGGCCGCTGTACCTGTACACGACATCCAAGCTCTGTTTCACTCCATGCCCAGGCGTATCAAGGCCGTTATTACGGCCAGAGGTGGTTGTTCTGGGTACTGATATCTCAGGATCTATGCACCCAAATTGCGTGAAAATGCAATGAAAAAAAATGTCTCTGAGCACTATGGGACTTAACGTCTAAAGTCATCAGTCCCCTTGAACTTAGAACTACTTAAACCTAACTAAGCTAAGGACATCACAAACATCCATACCCTAGTCAGGATTCGAACCTGCGACCGTAGCGGTAGCGAGGTTCCAGACTATAGCGCCTAGAACCGCTCGGCCACTCCGGCCGGCAAAAATGTAATCACATGTCAGTTCTAGTATAATGTATTTGTCCAATGAATACCCGTTTATCATCTGCATTTCTTCGTGGTGCAGAAATTTTATGGCCAGTAGTGTATAATGAAGCCATAGTGTCACTGTCAAAAGATACACACAAAATCAGTATTGGTTCGTTGCAAATGTACGCCACAGTAACATGCAGAGTCATCCTGTTAGCAGTGCTTTGGTTTGTCGAAAAGTAGACGTTACGGTTCATTACATGCTTGATTGTAAAAGTGACTGGGTGTTGTCGTAAGGGATGACTAGGTGTTATATCCAAGATTAAGGTGCAAACAACATTGTCAATTTTCTAGAAAAACTGTCTCTCTGTGATAAAACTGAATGTTTTGTTGTAGTCTTCAGTCCAGAGACTGGTTTGATGCAGCTCTCCATTCTACTCTACCCTGTGAAAGCTTCTTCATCTCCCAGTACCTACTGTAACCTAAATTCCTTCTGAATCTGCTAATGTATTGATTTCCAAAATTTTCTCTTCGCGTGAAGTGTGCTGAAGGTATTGTCTTCAATTGGTGAGCAAACCTGACAGTTAGTTGGCACTGTGTTGCGCATCTGAACAGAGTCGTTGCACGCTAAATTCGAAGTAAAGGAAATGAGTCCAACTAGATGCCAAAAGAAACTAATTGTGTTCCCAGTAAAACTCAGTGCCGAGGTACATTACACTTTGGAAAATTCACATAGATAAATTACTGCTCTGCTCGGTAGAAGATATCAGTTTCAAATGACGGATGGTGTTCATTGCTAGCACGACAAGTGAGAATGCTGACTACACATTGATTGCTCAAGAATGCAAGGTGATACCTGCCCTAAAATGAAAGTGAGTTACCTCAAGTTCACCATGCTATTTTTGAGTCTGCCTTACTGACGTTCTTGAAAGCAAATACCAATCAACAGATGCAGCACCTAAAGGAAAAGTAAGCTACTCACAATTAGGTTGTTTCCTTTTGGTTGTCAAAAAAAATCTCTGACCTCAGGAGGCGTGAGGTGCAAAACACACACGATAAGATATTCTGACCATTTTTGTGAATCATGGAGATGGGTTTTACTTAAAGAAAGTCGTTCCTAGAAAATTAAACTCTTTCTCATAGAAAAAATGCACTGCACAACATAAGACCACTAGCAATTACAAAGTTATCTCATTACAAAAATTACAGACATTTAAATCAATTGCATAATTTGTGACATAACGGTAACTAAGAGACCAAATTAACACTAATCTTAAAAGTTATGAGATATCTAAGGGACAAGAATTTTCTTCAATTAATAGTTATGACAAACAAACATTTCATTCTGGCACATGCCTTTGTTACTTTTAAAATTCCTTCTAAATCTTCTCCATCAATAAAAAGAATGAGAAAATGTGACGAACGAGTTTTCATTTCCAAAATGAAGTATTCCGTATACTTACTCCGAATTGACAAATAACACATCTCATTCTCTGAAAACTCTACGTTTCGCTACTATGCTTCGAATAAGAATGCTCCAACCATTACAGAACTGATTGACTTGAATGTCAACTACAGATAAAACTAAGCACAGAATGAAGAATCTTATTCCCTACTCATGCAGTGCGCTCATTCATCTTTCTTCAGGTACAATAAAGCTGAATTAGTTACAACAGCAGAAAATATATGTGAATCTTACAGTAGGATGCATCTTAGTGACAAATTCATGGATAGAAAGGTCATCAAACGGAACAATAGGCGGGAAATATCTTATCAACTCTCCTTGAGTCTCAATGTTGCTTGAGTTAGTTCACAATTACCAGGATACATGAAGCAGCGATACATTTGAATTAGTAAAACGCTATGTACGACGTATACAGCTTATACCGAAAGAAATTCTTGTTAGGTCATAAGTAAATTTTTTTTAATTATAAGAAAGGAAGGTATAACTTTCGTATACTAGATGGATCCGTGTTTACCATGGGGAATCTTTTCATGATTCATTTATTTAGTATTTTCCACTGTTCTTTCCATAGTGATTTAAACTACGAGTTCATTAAATCGAAATCACTTTTGTAAGTTCCACAACATGCATAATGTGAGTGTCTCTCCTGGGCAAGTTTTATTGTTTCAAACAAACACTTCATGTTTATGAGGACACCACACTGAACATTTACACCAGCAATCTATCCCGCTTCGCAGGAAATCTGAATCCCTTAGTGTGAGTGTTTGTGCAACGTGTGAACAGGCGTCGCCTTTCACATTAGGATAATTCATAATTCTACACGTCATCAGGAGTGGATAGCATATGGCTGATTTATTTCTCTGGTAAACGCAAAATCCATGGTAGAGCATGAGGTAGCTTATTAGTTTTGTGGTCCATGACAACACGCCGTAACACAGTATTAGTTTGATTGTTCTGTAACGGTTCTGAATGTGAATTCATAGCTGTCCCATATTCTCATGATATATTCATTGAACAGAATACTTTTCTTCAGGAATAGCTCAAATTTCCAGTTTCTTAGTATACTATTTACTCCCCCATCGCTCTCATGTGCTCATAGTAAAATATAACTACATAACTACATAACCCGATCTGAGATGTTAGGTACTCAGATCGGGTCTGACACACCTCAAATGACAACCACAACCGTTGAGGACGGCCAAAACTGACGCCGACGGCAGTCGGAACATCCGCGACTGGAGGGGTCCGTTGAAGCCGAGTCTGGCGGGCGCGGACCACAGGTGGAACACTCGACTCGGTGCGGACCGATTAGGGAACGCCCAGCTCCTCCAGGCATAAATACTGGACTCGATCGACCCAAGGACCAGTCTCAGACAGCGAGGCACGCTGTTGAAATATCGTGCGAGAACGACGCGAACATCCGGCTGAATTCCCGAATATCCAAGATGTCAACAGATCGCCGGGAAAGCATGAAGAATTACATCAGAAGACTCTACAGGGAGGAGATGTACCGTAACATCAAGAAGCTGGACAAGCTTCGACAAAGGATGCTGTGTTCTCTCAGTCTCCTGCTGAGATGCCGAGAGGGCGAAGTAGTTCCAGTTTTCGCCAGGATCAAGCATCACATTAACTCGAGAATGGCAACAGGATCAAACACCGAGCTAGTCTCGCTGTGGTTAGAGAGAGAGTGCGCGACCTACGCCACCGATTAAATGTGACATCTAGGGAACTGCTGTATCTTCACCTAACTATAGCAGCTTCCTTAACCACTTAAGACTGGGACCAGGTTGATGGTGCCTCCTGGTCTCTAGCAGAGTGCACCAGCAAGAAGTCAATGGCACGCCAGCTAGCCAAGTTTGAGCGCCTCAACAACAAGGTGCAACAGACTGTGGACACACGCACAGTGGTCAATCTAACTGACAAGAAGCTCGATGAGACCACCTTAAAAGTACTTAGCAAGGGCCTCAATTTCGCAGTGACCCCTAGAAACGTTCCTGTCACAGCCTTTGTCAGTGCAGTTGAGCAAGTGGCCATCACGCTTCCTTCTAGTGTGGCCGAAGAGATCCGAAGAGAAACCTGCAGGGTGCTCACCAAGACCAAGCCACCCAAATCCAACATTTCAGGTGATGAAAGGGTGCACTGAGGCGACTCCGGGAGGATGACAGCATTGTGGTGTTGCCCGCAGACAAGGGGAACTCCACAGTCATCCTACAAAAAACAGAATATGACAGAAAGGTGCAACAACTTCTGGAGGATCCTGCATACAGGTCAATAGCCAGAGACCCTACAGAGAAAGTGGACAAAAAGACCAGGGCTCTGTTGAAGGAGACAGGCCTGCCTGAACAAGTCATCAAGAAGCTGCGTCCCAAAGCGCCAACACCCCCTAGACTTTATGGACTCCCCAAGATTCACAAGGATGGGGTTCCACTGCGACCTATTGTCAGCAATATTGGTGCAGCAACTTACCCTACTGCGAAATACCTGAAGAAGATGTTGACACCACATGTGGGTAAATGTGCACATCACATCCGGAACTCAGAGGATTTCCTACATCGACTGGGCCAGCAACACATCACAAACACAGACATCATGGTTAGTTTCGATGTGGTGTCTCTCTTTACACGTGTACCACTGAAGGAGTCACTTGAGCTTATTGGAGAGAAGTTCGATGGGGCTCTCCTTGACCTGTTCAGGCATGTACTGACATCGACGTACTTCCTATATTGGGGTCAATTTTATGAACAAACAGAAGGGGTGGCGATGGGCAGCCCTCTATCACCAGTGGTGGCCAACCTATTTATGGAAAGGTTTGAAGAGGAAGCACTCTCTTCAGCCAGATATCAACCCATGTGCTTTTTTAGGTATGTGGATGATACCTTTGTCATCTGGCCCCATGGTAGAAGGAAGTTAGATGAGTTCCTGCTACATCTGAACTCTTGCCATCCGAACATTAAGTTCACAATGGAAATGGAGAAGGATGGAATACTTCCATTCTTGGATGTTCTGGTGAAGAGAAAGGGAGATGGCACATTTGGACACAGTGTGTACCGCAAACCTACGCACACTGACTTATACCTTCAAGCCAGCAGTTGCCACCATCTGGCACAGAAGAATGGAGTGCTCAAAACACTGGTCCACAGAGCACAAACTCTGTCAGATCCTGATAGTCTGGCCACAGAAATAGAACACTTACAATCAGTGTTCAGCAGGAATGGATACTCCTCTAGAGATATCCAGAAAGCACTTCAACCTGCCAACCGGCCAAAGGATCCAGAAGAAGAACCAGAAGAGGCAAAGAAGATGGCATACTTGCCATATGCCGGACCTATCTCTACCAAGATCAGTAGGATTCTCCAGAAATATGACATCAAGAGCATATTTTGCCCACCCACAAAAATTAGGGCTATGCTGGGGACTGTAAAAGATGACCTGGGGCTACGCAAGTTAGGTATTTACAACATACCATGCCAGTGTTGGATGTCATACATTGGCCAGACCACCAGAACAGTGGACATCAGGTGTAAAGAACACCAGAGACATACCTGACTCAGGCAGGCAACTAAATCAGCCATAGCAGAGCATTGTCTGGAACTTGGTCTTTCAATGGATTACAATGAACCAAGATTGTGACACAGACCTCAAGATTTTGGGACAGTGTCATTAAAGAAGCAATTGAGATTAAAGTCACAGACAATCTAATCAACCGTGACTCGGGATACCAAATCAGCACTGCCTGGAATCCTGCGCTTGAGCTTGTGAAAACTCAACGCAGGACACTCCAGGATTCAGCCAGATATATAAGTGGAGACCGAGGGAACAGCCGTGAGACAAGGTGTTGTACATTAGAGACCAGATCTGACACACCCCAGGTCATGAACTCGACTTCAGAAGATGGCCAGGCCGGGCGCGGACGACGGAGGGAACACCGGCGAACAGAGATGGACAATGTAGCCGCGTCTGGCGGGCGCGGACCTCAGATGGAACACACGACGCGGCGCGGACCGATTAGGGAGCGCCCAGCACGTAACTGAAGTGGAAACCGTAGTAACAGTCATGAGATAGAGTACCTAACATCTCAGATCGGGTCTGACACACCTCAAATGACAACCACAACCGTTGAGGACGGCCAAAACCGGCGCCGACGGCAGTCGGAACATCCGCGACTGGAAGGGTCCGTTGAAGCCGAGTCTGGCATGCGCGGACCACAGATGGAACACTCGACTCGGCGCGGACCGATTAGGGAACGCCCAGCTCCTCCCAGGCATAAATACTGGACTCGATCAACCCAAGGACCAGTCTCAGGTAGCACCTGAAGAAGACAGCGGGGCACGCTGTTGAAATATCGTGCGAGAACGACGCGAACATCCGGCTGAATTCCCGAATATCCAAGATGTCAACAGATCGCCGGGAAAGCATGAAGAATTATTACTGTATGCTGTTCATACTATGGAGAGTAAACTCATACAAACATAACGGGCATTTAAATGAAAACCGAACACCTGCGACGACAGGACCGTGAAATTATTCCATTCAAAATAATCACCACAAGTGTTAAGACATTTATCCCATTGGGAAATGAGACGATCAGTCCCCACTCCATGGTACGCACTCGGCTTCTGACGGATCCACAGTTCCACCCAGTATCGCACTTCCTATTCCCATTGAAACCGACCATCACGCACGGCTTTCTTCAGGTCGCCAAAGATATGACAGTTATCGTGCAACAGGACGATTCCGTCCGCCGGTCTGTTGGACGAGCGGTTCTAGGCGCTACAGTCTGGAACCACGCGACCGCTACCGTCGCAGGTTCGAATCCTGGCTCGGGCATGGATGTGTGTGATGTCCTTAGGTTAGTTAAGTTTAAGTAGTTCTTAGTTTGAGGGGACTGATGACCTCAAACGTTAAGTCCCATAGTGCTCAGAGCCATTTGAACCATTTTGAACGATTCCGTCCGACAGAAATTTCTGGGCGTTTTGTCTTTATGGCACGTCACAATTTCTGCAGAGTGTCTTCATAGTGCTGTGCACTGATAGTGGTTCCATGCTCAAGGTACTCGACGAGCAGTGGGCTCCTTCAGTTGGAGAAGAAATTCATCATAAACTTAACGGAACTTAAGACAAAAACTTTGAATTTCTTTGGTGTGTGAGGTGTGAGATGTTTTCACTGTTGGCTGTGACGTTTGCCCACAGGCTGTCTAAGTGCTGTTGGACGGAATAATCCCGTTGCACGATAACACCCGTCCACACGCTGCCAATCGGATGAAGTCTATGCTTCAACTGTTTAGATAGGAAACACTGCAACATTCTATATGCAGCCCGGCTCTTTCAAATGTTTGGTGACCTGAAGAAAGACGCACTTGGACGTTGGCTTCTATGAGACAAGGAAGTGCAAGAGTAGGTATGGGAGTGGATCAGTCCTCGGCCGACCACCTTCTACGAAATAACAAGTGATCGTCTCGTCTCCATTGGGACAAATGAGTTAACATTAATTATGTTTGTATGCACCCATTCCATGGTCCTGTTGTGGTGGGTGTACTATTTTTATTCCACTGTGTCATCGTTTTCCTCCCGGAACACGAACAAGCCAATCACGTATGGGATAGTATGATCTCGTTTTAACCGAGTAATCAGAACTACCAGATCTCATTCAGTTCATAAACCAAAACTTTTCTTTCCAATGCATTTCTTTCAGTGATAGCCACAGCAGCTGGTCGTGTGTTTCAGAGTACTATCCATGCACTATCCAAACTAATACTACACTGTCTTTTGGCTTTCCTCTACTTGGATCAACAGCTTATATGCGTATATACAGAAATAAAGATTTTAAATAGACTGGGGTGTAGAGGGAGTAGCAAGTAGCATTCCGGAAGTAAGAACTAACTTCACCTAAATATTACTAACTCAGTCTTTCTACTTCTGCTTATGAATATCAAAGTAATAATAACTATTCTAATAGCATTAACCTCCAAGCATTCCTTCAGTCAATACAGTTATTTTCCTTACGTATGGCACTAACGTTTCTACGTACAACTGTGGTTAAACCAGTTCCAGATCAACATTAATAATTATACTTAAATATAGAACTTTGCATATAATACAAATAGGGCCAATCATTTATGCAAGTATTTCTTGACGTCGCTGTGGGCATGTTATCCCTTAATTCTCTTGGTTTTAGGATAGGCCCAGAGATAACTTCCTTCGTGTGCACTCCTCGCTATTTTATAAGGTCTCTTGTACAAAATTCGCCATTTCCAGTTCTTATATGAAGAAGAGAAGGTTTTTGATTATTTTTAACAGAATATATTCTCCTACCCGATGTTTTTGTGTTTGTCGAAATCTTTTATCACAATGATTTTTCTCAAACGTGTCTATTCGGCCACTGAGACTAAGAATTTTCTTTCATTCTCATCTCGGGAATACTCTTCTCTTTAGCAATGAAGAAGCAATTTATCCGTTCATTATTCCTGTTCATCCTAGTTATGAGCTCTGCTGGAGTGAATTGTGCGTTCTACAGTAGCAAATTGCTCACAACCTGTTCAAGAAGCTAAGATTACCCTACTCTTTTGTTTGATTACTGTGTGCATAGGTTCTGATTAAACGGTTAATTCTCAAAAGATACATTTTCTGAGATTTCCCTCCAGATGAAAACCTGAAATCAGTATCTATTTAGTGCCCTATTCATGTAAAATGTTTTCCACGTTCAACAAGTGAAATATGATTCTTTACCTGACAGTAAGTCAGCAGGGTTTGCCGGCTGTTGATTGCAATTGTTGACCATTCTTTTAATGATTGGACCCGCTACAGTACATTTTTAAGCAATTTAATATACTATATTTACATTACCTGATTTAGACCATCCCGTAGACCAAGAGAGCTGCAGTCACTAATGTTATAACAGCAGATATTTTGGCGACGAACTTACTTCTGACAATGATGTGGGTTGATAATAAAAGGCCTGTTTCCAAATACATATATTACGTTAATTGCAGATATTATTTCTGCTTGTCGCAATGACTTAATAGTAGTAGTGTCAACGATTTTACCTGTTACTTGATTTTCAATATTTTAAGCCTGACTAGAGTGTGAACGTGTACTACTGACGTGTGTTCTATCTTTACTCACCTCACTCTTAAGCTCTGTTTAGTATTTATGATGCTATACTCCTGGTTTCACGACATCAACCCTTTGTCTGCCGACATTTTGAATGCATGTGCCCAAAGAGGAGTCGAGTTCTGTATCTTTCTGTGTTATGAAATCAGTGCCAAATGTGAATTCTCCTATCAATTCACATGTGGCTTGGAATGGAAATTTTATTTCTGCATTTCCTATTTTAACTCCCAATTGATTTGCATCTCGATACTGCACGATTTAACACAAATAGCACCTAGGACTTCCAAGTTTTGTACTGCATGTACCAGTACTTTTGTGACCTAACGAATCTCATTGAACATATTGGATAACAACATTCTTCACAGCACCAATATCTAGTAAAATCATAGTCATGTTCTTTCCTACAGCTGCATGTACAGTGGCTCGGACATTCTATTCACATGACTGTAAAATTTCACTTTCAGTAGAAAGAAATGAGCCATGTATGTATTGTTGTTAATCTTATTATTCGTATTGTTTGTGAATTTCTAAATTAATTCATCTTCGAACAGGCATTCACGTTAAAGATATAGTCTATAAATACGGCACTGCGCCCATCCTGTACGATATATGCTTGATTGACAAACTTATGTGTTTTGTTACTGAAGTTCTTGTCCTGTAATGTGAGATAAATATTGTCACCACCTTTAGTAATAACAGATTACAGCGTGTCCAGCATTGTCTGTTTTCTATAGGATTGTCCCTCTTATGCATTACCGATTTGTGTTATAACATAATAATTGCCTTCCAGTTACATCAAATTTTCATATAATGTATTCTGAGATGATTTCAGTTCAAGCTATGTAACAATTTCCAAAGCGCCATTCAGAGGTGACTGTTCATTAAGCTTCTTTAAAGTGTCAGTACTTTATTACAGTTGTAATCAAGGTATTGTTAAAGATAATTGTAAACCTGACTGCCTCACATATTATCGAGTATATTATGTCTTATGAATAGAGTGGTTGCCAGCCTATAACTGAATGACGGTTTTGGCATTTTATTACAACTGTGTTTAGCATTTCGTGCTTGCCCAGTTGACTTTATTTATTGTCCTCCTCTATTTCATTCGAATACTGGTTAAAGCTTTCAATGCTTATCAAACTTATTTTATGCATTGGTTTTATATTTAACCGCAACAGTGTTGTGTGTGTGTGTTACATGACAGGCGTAGCCGTTATTTAAGGTAATATTCATTAGGGACCTCATTTTACCCAGCGAAGTGGCGCAGTGATTAGCACGCCGAGATCGCATTCGGGAGGGTGACAGTTCCAACCCGCATTGGCCGTCCTGGCTTAGGTTTCCGTGGCCTCCCTAAATTGCTTCAGAAAAATGCCGGTATCGTTGCTTTGAAAGACCACGGCAGACTTCCTTTACTATCCTTCCCTAATCCTATGAGAACAATGATCTCACATTTTCCTTCAGTCCGCACATCAACCTACCAACCTCGTTGTCTGCTTGGGTCGATATGGTGACTTTCACTAACCTATTTCGTAATATATCTCTGGAAAACATATCCATTTTGGTATCGTATCTTGCTATATGTTTAAATGGTTCAAATGGCTCTGACGACTCTGCTACTTAACTTCTGAGGTCATCAGTCGCCTAGAATTTAGAAGTAATTAAACCTAACTAAGGACATCAGACATCCATGCCCGAGGCAGGATTTGAACCTGCGACCGTAGCGGTCTCTCGGATGCAGACTGTAGCGCCTAGAACCACGCTGCCACTCCGGCCGGCGCCATATGTTTATTAGACATTTGTGCCCACGGGCTTAGTTGATTATGCCTGTATAATTGGTCGGCTGTTGCCACTGTTTCTTTTCCTGTAACATCTTATGTTAATCATTGCGCTTGCTACGGTGATTTATATTTCAGCTGTAAATGATTTAATGGAACTGATTTCTTCTAAATCCCTTCTGAGTAAATCTAAAAGGCACCGTCTACATGCAGGATTTTGTTTATTTTAATATGATGTTTCACACAGCCATTGACCTGTATGACTATCTGTGTTTACTGTTATGAGTCTCCAAAATTGTTACAAATTCCTGTAAATCACAAGTCACCTTCACCAACTGTAAAGTTGTTACACTGCTACTAGTAAGTAATTCTGTTATCCCCGTGTTGGTCGTAAATGCTATTAGGGTTCATTGAAGTGTAATTCTTTTCACTTAAGTTTGGGACATATTGCTGATAAACTGGTCTTATGTCCGAGGAAACGTCTTGCTTAATCAAAATTTTGTGTAGAACAGTACTACTTTAAATGGTTTTGCTATGGTAGACAACTGTCATTCGGGCTTTAGCCTTTTGTTTAGTTGCTAAGAATAATTACTGATTGGTCATGACTTTTAATTCTTTCTTGAACATTTATACTGCAGGTACTTAAGACTTCCAAATATTTTGGTTTCGCCTTGAAAGACAGTGATTATTGGGCCTTAAGCCATTTGTGCAGTTGGTAAGTGTACTCCATTGACGTTATCGAATATCCAGTTAATGAGCAGTGCCACGGGCGTTTATCGGTTTTGTAGCGTCTTAGTACTTGAACTTTTTTGTTACCTTTTTTTTCTCTCCACCGTGGGGATGAATCGACTGCATTACTTTCTTTTCCATCTTGGTGAAACTCTTCCTTGGCTTTGGAGACTTTCTGGTTGCATTTTAATTCACCAACAAGCACAGTCCCTAACACGTCAAAATTCCCTTCTGATGAAACCCCTAAACTGTGTCTGAATTATATTTTAAATTTTTTCATTCAAGAGTATCAATGCATACCTACGTTTCGGTTGCAATGCTAATTTTTAGAGCTTCACAAAGTCGATACAAAGAATAGTACCGTTGGCAGCTTCCATATGGCCAACACATTTGCAGTAAGAATGTAAGATTAACATTCAAAATTGGTCCTTATGGGCTCTTTGCCTTGTGTGCACATCCCATATGCTGCATCATGCATTCTGAACATCAACCACTAACTTTTCTTATGACATGAACGTATTAACCTATGACCGAAATTTGACTGCTTGAGTCTAAAATTCATGGCACTGTTATACCATCCATGGTCACATCGACAATGTGACATGAAATATCCTCTGTCTAGTTGCAGAACATGGCATCATTTTCCGACCAGCTCCTTTTTAATTCATCGGAATCAAAAAGTAAGACTCTGGGTGGCTGTACGTCGCCTGAAGGCAAAGGCAATGCTTCAGCTGCTAGTCAGTCACGCTGACTATTGGTGTCTCCATCAACGTTCCATTGATAACATCGCAGATCAAGACCATGGACTACAATAGTCTCAACTCCTTCTCCGTGCTGGTCATTGCGTCCTCCATTAGTGCATATGTAATCTCGTCTGTACAATGGCTCCCATGGTCTACGATGGTTGCTTCAATTCCAATTATTATTGTGGGGTGGGTGTCTCATCTACCAGTTCGAAATACTTGAACCATATTTTTCTTACTCGAAGTGAATTTGTACAAGATATATAGACTCTCTCACTCTTCTCTGTGACCGAACCAAGTACTGGACTGCACTAATGTCGTTATACCACGTCTTGCAATCACGTTGTCTCTCTGAATCGTGTACAATAATGTCGTCTGGCACACTTTTAGCAATTATTTCTACTCATAAGGCGTGTTCGGAGGTGACTACAGTTCACCATCTTTCTGATATACTGCACTGGATCTCGGTACTGCGGTTCAGCAATTAGTTCTATCATTAAAATGCCCACTTTCGTGTGATCTTGTTTATTTTGTGTTCAGTAATCATTTAAGTTCCTCATACGTTCTTCACTTGACTACAGTTACTTGCATAGCTGTTGCTGGTTCTTCTGAGATGCGCAGAAATAAAATTTGTGTTGAATGCTGCAGACCATGATCTAGGCAGTCAGTCTTGTAATCATTCAACCCAATTCTTTCGATGTTTCTGGAATAGCGCGTATGTTTGCATATAGACAAAGTGCTTGTGTACCTCATCTTAAACATCCTCCTGATACCCAGAGCTTATTGGCATTGCTAGCTGTACGGGTGGAGATCATTGACCCGGCTCGCCAATTATACAGAAAAGTCTGTTAGTCATCTGACACAATTTTTCCTTTACGTTTCACCTTTCATCTTCTCTCTCGATCCAAACTCTTTTGTTGCTATTACTTGATCCATTATTCGTTCTCTTTTTTTTAAGTAACTCCACCAAAGCTTCACAGTTTCCGTGGTTGCCGTCCCCTTGAATTTCTATTAACTGGAATGGTACCAAGATATTTTCCTGCTTTTTTAAATTAACCGGCGCTGTTCTGTCTGATCCTGAGTCACCTTGCAACGGCAGCAGTTCGACTTGTCTCATGACTTTAGTTACGTCTTCTGTATTTCACATTTCCATTGTTTGATTTTATTAACCTTTCGTTTCTTATGACTTTGTACGTATCTTAATGTTGCTTTAATTATTTGAGTTAACTTCAGAATTTTTTGATGCCTCTTCAATTGTCCTATACAGTTTGTAGGTCAGATTATCACGTTTTTTGCTTTGTCCAATAGTTTCTGCTCTGACTTCAGGTATTTCCCTTATTTTCTTCAAATGTTCCTTGCTCTTCTTGTGCTACTGTTCATTTTCTTTTTCTATGGCACCGGATTTATCTTCTTCCTTTTTGAAATGGACATCTTTTTTGGTCGTTACGTTATTTTGCAAAATTTTCTTCCATTTGTTTGTCTATATTTTGTAAGTTCTTTTTATTTTACATTTCCCTATCAATGAACAAAGATGAAACGGCGCCAGTGCGTGAGAATACAGTGCGTTACTTCCTCGGGTTCAGGGGCTTCCGAGTTTTATGTCACCTGCGACATTGTCGCATTTTCTCATTCATAGACTCAGTTTCCAACTGGTCGGCATTGTCCTGTATATTACTCAATTCACTGTCTGTAATAACTGATTCTCAGTTGATCATTTTGAGATTCCGTAGACTTACGATATTGTGTACTATCCTGCTTTAAATCCAAAGCTAATCGAGCTTCTGTGGTTTCTGAATGACCAGATACTACTTTATGGACCACATAAATCACGTGCATGAACCTGGGTGAAGTTCTACGTGCCCTGATACTGCCATAAACGGTAAAAGACTTCTCACTACACCAGTTACATAACGGAAGACACTGATACCCTTCCAAAACTACAAACACCAGTATATCCTTCATAAGCTCTTCTTGCTGCATCTAGTGACTGTGAATCTTCCAGTGATGATGATAATAAGGTGGATGTCGCTGAAAACTCAGAACTCCACAAACGTGATGATCATGAAGAATTCCTTCAAGAAGATAGAAAAGAACTATTTTGTGCAAATTCTATTTAGTGTGACTCATTGTTTTCTCGTATTGGGAATGAAACACTGGCTACAGCTCCTCAAGCTCGAATTCCTGGTAGGTGCAACAAATACGTCTAATTGAAAGAAGACCAGGGACCTGCCAGTTATTTGATTAGGAACTGTGATACTAAAGAATTGGTTTTACGTTGTTCTTTCGTGTGTCTCTCAATAACAAGGTGTGTATGTGGACTAACAAAGAAAGCCGAATGGCTTACGAGGACAGGGTGGATACAGATATGCATGAAATAAAAATTTTTCTTGGTCTTCTTGTCCTGACTAGAAGTCCAGACGTAAAGATATCAGTAGATTTTTGAATGCTGAAATTGGTGACCAGTGTTCAATGAAACCATCTCTCGCAGCCGCTTCCATGCTATTCTGGTTATTGATGATGTTCAACATCATTGATTTAAGTGTAATGGATGCATAAATAATTAGGATGATGTTGACTTCCAATAAAAAAAGGCAAGACGTCGGATTGTTATCATCAGTTTGGGAAAGCAGTTAGCAGCGATAAAGGAGTCGAAATCATTAGTAGCACCGGCTCCAGGAAGAGCAATGAAATCAGCAGCTTAGAAAAGGAGAAGATGTGTTTATTGTGTGGAGATGAGAGGTAGAGAAAGACCTATTACGTGTTATAAGTGCACCAAATCTGTATCCTCGGAAAATGCTGCTATTGTCCGTAGACCCTACACAAATTCATAATAGAATTAAAGGCACCAGTAAAAGTATAATAATTGTATTTTAAAAGTGTATACTTTAAATAAATGAAATTGTTTTACAGGTATTTATACCTCAGAAGTCGTTTACGTGGTAACTAGTCAGATTAGAGTCAATTTACGTCAATTTAAACAGCATGGGCCTGAGAGGCTTGACTGGTAGCTAGGCAAAGCTTCGCAGACTTTCTGGTAAGCAGAGGGTTAAATAGTAAGTAAATGCTATGTGCAACTATGGCAAGAAATTAATTCAGGAAACCGTAAAATGAATTCAAAATACATTATAGTTTAGGCACATAAAAGAATCAAACAGTCATAGAACAGCATAATTTGTTTAGAAGTTCACATTTTCAAATTTCTTTTACCGTCTTTTGTTCCCATCGACTTAGCAAGTACTTAGATTTAGCACGTTGGGACAGTAGTTGAAATTATGGATGGACATTTGGAAAGAGTGAGGCTCAAATCCATTTCCTATTGCCCAGATTAAGGTTCTGATGGTTCACTAAATCGCCCAAGGATATTCACTGAATGATTTCTTCCCCATTGTTCTTCAGCTTGAGATTTCGCTATGTTTCCATTAAACTGTCGGTGCTTACTTGCTTCCCTTTCCCTACAGGAAATTTGGAAACATGGGATTTCCCTTACTTCTGAAAATTACAATTCTGATTCAATGTACACAGGTTCTTACTAGACAGTAAAATCTGTGTCTATCATATACTAGTTGATCGTTTTTATACATTCTTTCACATCCCTATGCCGTTCATGTTGCTGGCGATCACGTAGATATAGTTTTCAGCATAACGTGTAAAATGCATCCATGAAATGATAGACTGAGTCTACACCACCCCTGTTATTGAAACTAACATCAGCCACATGAGCAGAGGCAAAAATATTCCGTATTTTGACATTCTCAAAGCTTTTCCCAATTGTTGAAGTCTTCCAGTGGATATGATTTTGTTTGACTAAGTCACCTATATAATACTGGAGTGGTGACTAATGATACGACGCTATGACAACCCCTAATTTGAGTGATGAGTGTTTTAAGTGTTTTATTTATTGCGTGATATTTTAATTAATTCTGTAAAACTGACAATAACAGCCAAAATATCCAGGGACACGGCAGAGGAAAACATCGCGTATTTGATTCCATACAGTCAATATTTCAATGCAAATGAAACCGACATACAAAGGCCGAGATATTCTACTGTTATCCAAGTGAATAAAACTTTTAATGTATGTACTTCGGAAGGCATTATACATCGAGAAACTTCTACTGCTTTGAGTAAGAAGATCACAGCACAGAATGTGGAACAAACATTGTTTGGCGTCATTTGTTGATTTTTGGAAGAGTTATCACAACGTTTATCTTATGAGACCTAAGTTAAGTTAGAAGGAATATGCGATATTAAGGAATTAAATGGGCACAGTGCATTCAGAATGGGAATAAGACTATAATTGAAATACTAAGTGCTATCCACTGAGTTGATACACGCCCTTTATTACGACAAATTATGTTATTTGAAAAATATAGTTAGGAAATAATCGGAATAATGTAGAGTAACATGCTGAACCTAGCGCCTTTAATTAGTTACCTGATGATATCATAGGCCTAGGAAATCTAAAGCTAAGAGGAATAAGACATTGATTTTGAGTCCGATTTGTGCCAGCAGAGATAATGTGCCAATATTTTACAGTGTAAAGTAACTGTAAAAATTTCCACTCAGTGGGTGAAGACTGTCATCTCTGGGCAGTCGCCGTTAGGATATCATGATCATTTCTGTGACGGATAACGATCTCATCTCAAGGAAACTTTCCATGATAAGACCTCCAGTGACTTCCACAATCCAGGTCTCTCCCTCTAGGGAATCACGACATCTAGTGCAACTATGCAATATGAAACTGAAGCCGGCACATGTCCAGGTCATCCACGTCCGCCCAAACCTGTTTGGCAACTACGTGACCTAAAATGACGGGAAACATCGCCTTTCTCCTAGTCTCTCTCTGGGCCACCAAAAATTCGAGGTCCAGCTTCCCCCTCTATTCTCTATAGCTTAATTGCAGGAACCTCGTCATTTGTACTCTGTGCATTGTAGACATTATTTCTCATTGTAAATCAATAATAAAGAGTCAGTTTGAAGAAACATAAGCTGCTTTTGAGCACGTAAAGGTGTAATTAGAGGTGGACTTATGAGCTATGCGTTTGAAAGTCAGTCACGTCAAGGAGTTTTGACAGTAGTCAAAACTACATCTGTTTTTAAACCCCGCACTTCAAATTCACATTTAGACTGTGAATGAACCACGTAGCTGCAAGTAATATTTGATAAGCTGAAGTATAAAACACTGAGAAGTGGCTAGCAAATGAGAAATCGCAAGGGGCTGAGAAGATAGTACCTTCAGTTGCAGTTGAGGATAGCGTGCCAATACATCAAACCAGAGTGGCATAGTACACATCCTTCCGTCCTTATAAAACCAAAGGCACCCTTCCACGAGCTAGAATGAGGAATAAAATATCCTTTAGTAGCCTGTTCATGCTGACTTCGAGCAGGGTATCCTGGAGAATTATCGACCGTCGGGCATCGAGATGTGATGGCACAGTAATGTTCAGTATCCAGTATGTCACATTTACTGGTCTGACAGTATATTCAGGTATTTCGAAAAATATTTGATCAAAAACTAAAATATTTCTCTTTCTTATGATCTTCATTGTTTTGGCAGGTTTTCTGCGCCCGCCAAGCCTACCTCTCCTTCGTCTCAGTTTACAACACGCATCCAGCGTATGCAATTACTTGTTTGACGAATTGCAGTATCTTTCATGTCCTTTCCCTTTTACCATTCACGGTTTCTCGAAGTGCCAAACAAGTATTTCCTTGATGCCTTGTCGATGATTTTAATTTTTTTTTCGCCTTGATGATTCAGTGGAAACTCCCACATTTGTTATTATTAGCCCACTTGATTTTGACATCCGTCTATTGCATCTCATCACAGTGCCTCGATTCTCTAGTTTTCCCATTTTCCCACAGTCCATCATTTACCTCCGTACAACACTGCGCACCAAATTTCTTCCTCAAATTAAGGCCAATGTTTGACATTAGTTGAATCCTGTCGACCATGAGCGACCTCATTCCTTCTGCTGGACTTCTTTTTAAGTCTTCCTCGCTTTGTCCGTCATGTGTTATTTTGCTTCTAAGATAGCAGAATTCTGTCACTTCGTCAAAATATTTGTGGTCCCTAATTTTGGTGCTACGTTTTGTCACAAATCTCATTAATACCACTCATTTCTTCAGCTTTCCTTCACTTTTCTCTAAATAGTATGTACTCATTAGGCCTTCTATTTCATTCAAGGGTTTCTGCAATGCTTCCAGTGAGAATAGGTATATCATCAGCAAACCTCATCATTGTTGTCCTTTCACCCAGAATTTTAATATCTTTCAGAATATAGATTTCTAAATGTTCCTTTCAATGCCGTCATTACTTCTCTGTGGTACACGTTGAAGTGTAGAGAAGAAAGTATGCATCGTAGCCTTACCCCTTTTCAGTCTGAGGATGTCTCTTGTTCATCCACCTCTTTTATTTCTTCTTGTTTCTTGCAGATATTGAATATTACCAGTCATCTCCCATAGACCGCACTTATTTCCCTGAGACAGTTTACATTGTAGAGTACTGTTTCTATGTCGACTAGTCACTTGAAGCAGTCTTGATTTTTCTTAAAGCTTGCTACCATTTTCAAGGGGAACGCCACTACCCCTCTGTTTCCTTAACATGCCAGAAACTAAGATGATAGCCATCAAACAGTCCCTCAGTCTTTCTTTTCATTTATCTGTCTATTACTTTTCTCATAAACTGGGTTGCATGAGCTGTCAATTGATTGTACGATAGTTCTTACACTTATTTGCCTTTACTATCTTCGTGGGTGTGCGAGTGATATTTCTGGTGACGTCTGATAGTGTGTCTCCAGACTCACAGAAGCTGATAGTTGTCTGTTATAATTTGCTAACGTCCGTAAATTACACTTTGTGATCAAAAGTATCAGGACACTTCCAAAAACAAACGTTTTTCATATCAGGTGCATTGTCCTGACACGTATTGTCAGGTACTCCATATCAGCGACCTCAGTAGTTATTAAACATCGTGAGAGAGTCGAATGGGCGATCCGCGGAAGTCACGGACCTTGAATGTGGTCAGGTGATTGGGTGTCACTTGCGTCATACGTCGGTACGCCAGATTTCCACACTCCTGAACATCCCTAGGTCTAATATTTCCGATGTGATAGTGAAGTGGAAACGTGAAGGGACAGGTACAGCACAAAATCGTAAGGGCCAACCTCGTTTATTGACTGACAGAGACGGCCGACAGTTGAAGAGGGTCGTAATGTGTAATAGGCAGGCATCCATCCAGATAATCACAAAGAAATTCCAAATTGGATCAAGATCCACTGCAAGTACTATGAAAGTTAGGCGGGAGGTGAGAAAACTCGGATTTTATGGTTAAGAAGATGCTCGTAAGACACACATCACGCTGGTAAAATCCAAATGAGGCCTCGTTTGGGGTGAGGAGAGTAGAAAATGGAAGACCGAACAGTGGAAGATGTTGTGTGGAGCTACGAACCACGGTACACAATGTGGCTATCCGATAGCAGGGTGTTGGTATGGCGAATGCAAGGTGAACGTCATGTGCCAGCTTGTGAAGTGCCAACAGTAAAATTCGGAGGCGGTGGTGTTATGGTGTAGTCGTGCTTTTCATGGAGTGGGCTTGCACGCCTTGTTTTGCACTATCACCGCACAGGGCTAAATCGATGTCTTAAGCACCTTCTCCCTTCCTCCTGTTGAAGAGCAATTCGGCATTCGCGATTTCATCTTTCAACACGATCGAGCATCTGTTTATAATGCACGGCCTGTGGCGGAGTGGATACACTACAGTAACATCCCTGTAATTGACTGGCGAGCACAGAGTCTTGACCTGAATTCTATAGAATACCTTTGGGATGTTTTGGAACGCCGACATTGTACCAGCGGTCACCGACCGACATCGATACCTCTTCTCAGTGCAGCACTCTATAAAGAACGGGATGCCATTCCCCAAGAAACATTCCAGAACCCGATTGCACGTATGCCTGTGAGAGTGGAAGCTGTCATCAAGGCCGAGGGTGAGCCAACACCATTTTCAATTCCAGCATTACTGATGATGGAAGCGCCACGAAATTGTAAGTCATTTTCAGCTTGGTGTCCAGATATTTTTTATGAAATGTGTATGTTTTACTTGTATGCTAGTCGCAAGCAGTCTTTGCTGTCAAATCTGCGACCATTGCTCGCTTTTCCGTATACAAATTGCTACTTTTCCTGCACTGCTTGGTTTTCATTTAGACTTTTACATCGAGAAATGTAATCCCCACCTCGGATTAGGCCGGTGTTACGACATATGTGGCCTCCAAATTTCAAGCGAAACAAAGCCTTTTACCTTGTCTTTTCCGTTCAACTGTATTTGGGAGTCAGGGAGTGCTTCTGCTTGTGCATGGTAAGGTGTGCCCATATTTTAGGACATTAGGTGATATTTTTCTCCGTATACGAACTTAGTGAGGCATTTTGGAAAAGTAATATTCCAGGGTTACTAAAGAAGAATGATTAGCAGAGTATTATTCGTGGTTAGGATTAATGTGAAGTAGTTTCTGTTCTGTTCTCATGCTCTATTTGACCGCAGTCGAGTTTAACAAGCAGATATTTCATTCCCTAAAGGCTTGCTGCACTTTGTACTTGTCACGGCCACCGCGAAGAGCAGGTACCTGTTTGCAAGTGGAATGTATACCACGTAGCTCATGTTGTAATATGCTTATTGTTTATATATGAAATATCTGAATTCTATGTAATTTACACGCCAGGTAAGCCGAGGGCGCCAATGGGCTGCTTCCTGGACTCAGGCAGGCGCGCCGGCCCTGATCGAATCTGCCCGGCAGATTAACGACGAAGGCCAGTATGCTGTCCAGCCATGGTGTGGCTTTTAGGCGGTTTTCTACTTCCGCCTAGATTAATACCGGGCTGGTACCCACATCCCTCCTGAGTTAAACGACTCGCAGAGATTTTAAAACGTTCACACTATTTCTTGTCTTACACTAGACGCAGACAGCTGGGGTACACTAATTCCATCCCCGGGGGTGGGTGGGGGGGGGGGGGGGTATGAGATGGCGACAGGGTGGGTATCTGGCCACCCTCTGAAGCAAACATCGCCAAATCCATAGTAACAAGGCCGATCCCACGTTGAAGTGGGTCAAAGGCACAGGAAGAGGATGATGATCTGAGATTCTTGTGATTTAATAATCACAGATCAGAAGGGAATCTGTTACCTTTGTTGACATTTTGTTTATTGCATCAGTTTGATTAAGTACAATATATTTTTCATGATGGTGTTAGTAACTGTGAGACCTTGCACTAATGCCTTGCGCAGGAATAAAAGAGGATATAATTTTTTGCCTTCAAAAGCATTATTAGTGCGATGAGAACAACTAGTTACATCATATGTAAAGACAGAAAGGTTTTCAATTACTCTAATTATTTGTTCTCAGAATCCAAAAAGTGAGTTTGCCTCTTTAATTCCACACCAGCAGTTTTTTCACCGTCTTGACACAATGTTCTGTGGGAACAACTGATTACCAGAGATGAACAGTCAAATGTTGTATTCTACAATTGACTCCACTAATACGATACTTGTCTTTCTCACTAGCTGCAGTGTAGATTATGCTTATGGGATCAAAAGTTAGATTCAGTGATGAGAAATTTCCTCAATTAACTACAGTAAACCATTTCAGATGTCAGAGAATATCGGTTGTGCTAAGTATATTTAACGCCGAAATAGAGTTTATGGCCACGCATCAGCAGCACGCACGTCTGGGGACGGTAACAAGCGTCTAATCGTGGCGCACTGGAGCGCTTTGATGAGCCATCTCAGCGGGATGCTAATTACAGTCGGTATGACCATCCAATCAGGCGTCGCAGCTGAGACCAGGACAAACGGAGGTAGCGAATGAGAAGGGAATCCACGAATGGACAGCGAAACAGACGTGAAAGGGAAACTGAGTAAACTCGAAGCTCAGATGTGAATGCAAGGTGAGGCTTGAAATCATAGTGTTGGCTTGGAGAGTCTTGGACTGACCGTCCACTTAGCAATTAGGAGCGTGTACCCGAAAGTACGGTTGATTCGATACAATGATGAGGAATTAATGGAAAATAATCTGTTGGTTTAAACAACAAAAACGTACCAGAGATCCCCATTCAGTCAGGAGAGAGTCGAAGCAGTGTGGTAATCGATGCAGCTACTGACCAGGGCGTCATTTCGCCGGATCTGTTTACAGTGATTAGAGGACTTCGTAGAGCATTAGCCTTGCCCACTAATGGAGAAGAAGAGAGTTGGTGCTGTGGGAGTACAACTAACTGTGGTTAGGATTTAAGTGAGATAGTAGTTAAAGAAGGAAAAAATTTATTAGCGTTATTAGTTCAGAATATACGAGGGCTCTTCGTTTCACGTCCTATCGGTTTGAAGTGGAAGCAGCAGTGGAAATCAAAAATATTCTGGCTACTTGTCTAAATAATCGCCGCTTCGACTTCGAAGTTTGTCGTAGCATTGTTCAGTTTTCTAACACCATCATCGTAGAAGGCCGACGTCTGTGCTTTCTGCCAATTCTTTAAGCTGATAAGCAGGTCCTTGTCTGTGCCAAAGTATCTCAATAGCCAGCATTTCAAGTGAGTAGATATGAAAATCAATTCCGGGCTGTATGGTGGTTCATCAAACAGTTCCTGTCTAAAACGCTCTAGGAGCACTTCCACTGGCCGTGCTGTTTGCGGCGGAGAGCTGTCGTCAAGAACGAAATTCGTTATAATTACGTCATGTGAACTGCATGATAGTAGGTGAAATCTCTCAGCTGGCACCCATATTTAACTGGGGACACTACTTTCTAGGCATCTTTCCGTGATCACTGTTCACTCACAAAAGACCTGACCCGACTGCCTCAAACATCCGCGCATAGCTGCACTGGATTTTCGCTGTCCTCTGCCTTTCATAATCGATCGGATCTTGAGAAACGAAGAGCCCTCGCACTCGCAGTATGTTCACTAGCGAAAAAAAGGAGAAAATGAGATGTGAGACTATGTTGAGGATTTCTTTCTACGTATTAACATTTTTATTTAATAATGAAGTTTTCGAATAAGGCCAGTGTCTCTTTCATATATAATATTGAAATTTTATTTAGTAACGTATGTTTTACTTGATGCATTAGTTTAGGCAATTTGATAGAATTTCTTTTTAATTGATTTGATTTTGACGGCATTTGTAACTTTAGTTTGAACACCACTAGCGCGAAGAAGCGACAGAGAGAGAGAGAGAGAGAGAGAGAGAGAGAGCAGAACGATTGCTAGTATGTAAGTAGAGTTGCATGGCACGATCGTTCCGCATTGCGTTGCTTATGAAGACTCGGTGCTTGCAAACTATCACTTCATCGATCCCCACTGCAACTCGAATTAATAAGGCAATAAAATTAGATCCTGTTCGTCATACGTAGCGTGTTTTCGGGAGGGTGCACATTCCGGCTATTGTAATTAAAACGTAATATTAACTGTTTTTACCAATTTTCAGTGTCAGTTGAGTGTCCGCTGTTTCTTAGAGTATATCAAGAAGAAATATTCGATACGAAGAACTGAACCTATTAAAATGGACATTTCAATGTCAGATGATAAAGTATACTCTTTCCTGAATGAAATTTTCACTCTGCAGCAAGGTCTGAGCTGATTTGAAACTTTCTGACAGGTTAAATCCGCGTGCTGGATCGAGACTCGAACACTTCCATACTAACTGGTGGCCAAGAGATAAATGGCGAGGACAGTGAGTACTCGAGCTATATGTTTGAAAAATATATTTTAAAAAATCTTCGGAGAAAAATGTATGGTAGTAGATAGCAGCGAACAGTATGGTACAGAAGTTGCAAATTTTAGGTTAAAATGATGAAAATCATTCCTTTCGCGTATTACGATCGCAAATAATACTTGAAAGATTGTATTACGCATTTATTGCTTGAAAGGTGTGTGAGGAATTTTTCGTAGGAATTTTTCTTGTTTCTGATTTCTGGAATCATATTCACAGGGTTTGAACAGCTTAGACACAAGCGCAGTCTCAGCAGATAAGCTGCACTGCTCGGAGATGAGTAATGGGTGATCACTGCGAAGACGCTCCAAAGATGTATCTGTTGATCGCGAGGAGGGAAGAGAGAGAAGAGGGTAGTAGACAGTTGATCGTTGCTGTTATAAGTGAACAACCGACGTTTGGTTTAGCAGCAGTAAGCACTAAACATTAGAGATTTTGGTGATTTATGTAATTCATTAATAAAATATTAGGCCCCAAAATTACTGATGGAGAAACTTGTAGGCTGAAAAGTATAGAAAAATAGAATAATTCACAAACATACATATGAGAAAACGAAGACTTAAATTTCGCCAGCTGTGGTGGCCGAGCGGTTCTAGGCGCTTCAGTCTGGAACCGCGCGACCGCTACGGTCGCAGATTCGAATCCTACCTCGGGCATGGATGTGGGTGATATCCTTAGGTTATGGCACTCACTAGGTTGACAAAACAAGTAGTGAAATTATACGAAAAGAGAAGTTTCGCCAAAACTGAGCCAATTAAATAGATCACTGCGAGTAACGAATATTTTAAAGTAGCCGGTATCAGCAGACAGACGTAACAGGTATAATCAAATTCAGACAAAAGATCTGTGATTGGAAAGTTGGTCAGAGGGAAATTAGAAAACGGACTGGAATACCGTCATCTGATGAAAGAAAGAGACTTCATTCTCAAAGGATGAAACAGAATTGGACACAAAGGAAGACCAACCATCAAAAGCGAGATTGACTGGTTGTACCTCGCGCGGTCCTATTAATTATTATGGATTGATGAAATATTTATTCTGGAGAGAAATAGAATAGATTTTACATCGGCAAGATTATACTCCATGTAAAGAATGCATTAAACATGTTGATTAAATTTTGTTTTATTTGCGCCAGTGGTTTGACGATGCAGCATTATTGGTTAGTTAGACAATCAGATCAGGAATCGTTTTGCTTACCATTTTCGTCTTTGGAAATTATCGATCATTGTGAGAGAAATCGACATATGATTAGATTTGGGAGTTATAGCTATGAAACTCAATTTATGTAATTTTTTTATTATAGTTGCGTGATCTGAGAGGAAGCTTAGCTGTTATTGAAACTTCACTAAACGCAATTAAGTCAAATAGTATGAGATAGCTTTGACTCATGTAACCCAGACTCATTGTCCACATCCGAAGGGCCAATTAATTTTCAATTTACTTAAAACCATTATTCAAAATTAACAACTAAGAATGGTAGCAATTTTTCTAGAGAACGTACTGCACTTCTCCGGATTTGAGCAGGTAGATTTTGCAGCTCGTATCGAGATATGCTGCAGCTATGAAAACAGTTTGGTTGGCTGTGAGCACTATGTGACTTAACTTCTGAGGTCATCAGTCGCCTAGAACTTAGAACTAATTAAATCTAACTAACCTTAGGACATCATGCACATACATGCCTGAGGCAGTATTCGAACCTGCAACCGTAGCGGTCGCTCGGATCCAGACTGTAGGGCCTAGAGCCGCAAGGCCACTCCGGCCGGCGAAAACCGGTTGCATTGGATAACGCCGTGCAATCTAAGTAAGCCGAATAGTCTAGAAAACAGATTATTTACTTAAATTTCACCTCGACCAACTTTAATTTCTAAGTTTATAGTCAGATTTTCTGATGACAATAAGTTTGACAGGCATGCTTTTCTTAGCATTTTCGCAGTTATTTCTCTAAGCATTCTCGCAGCTCAAATTTGTCACCAACAGCTAGTTTTACGGCAGCTAACTTTTAAGATCCGGTGTGCGCACCATTAAAAAAAAAAATAGTACAAATCTCGTAATCAATTTAATATTGCAAACACAATCAACATTACAGACTCTCTTTCACTAAAATAAATTTAAGCAGATAACTTTCTCTTGGTGGCTTTCCTTCTCGGCTTGTACGTCGCGGAATTTCAGAGGTTTTTTTTTCCAACGTAGATAAAATGCACTGTTCTCAATCGCACTTCACTTTTGGTTTTGTTTTCCTGCTGCGCTATTTCCTAATAAAATATGTCTTCCTACAGCTGTCTGGTATAATTTCTGCAAATTTCTTGATTTGTTTCGAATATTTATTTTTGCTGTCGTAATTACTAGGCCGCGGAACGCAGTAAATAGCACGGCGCGCAGAAGTCGTCCTCAGACAACCAATATGCAACAATACAAGTTAGTACAATACCTTAATTTCTGTTGAATCACTTATTACTGCTA
Organism: Schistocerca gregaria; assembly: GCF_023897955.1. Classification (NCBI taxonomy): domain Eukaryota; kingdom Metazoa; phylum Arthropoda; class Insecta; order Orthoptera; family Acrididae; genus Schistocerca; species Schistocerca gregaria. The sequence continues at coordinate 372,644,343 of NC_064926.1, forward strand.
CAGAGACTAATTCAGACACAACAGTGGTTGAAGTAGGAGCATCCCTTCCAGGTAGGCAGGTTACGAGGAATATGTACAGTACACAGAATTCCAACGGCCACATTTTAGCAAACTTAAAATATTTCTTTACACGACGAGACGTAAGACTCGAGACTGTAAGTCTTACATTCCACTCAGTCTGACGGTATCATCACAAAGACGATGCTAAATTCTTGTTTATACGCAGCAGTGAACGAAGAGAGACGAACAGTCATATCATCCCCTAGCAATTAACAAGAAACTTAGCAAGAAAACTATTTTGCACTGCTTCATCACTAATTACAAGAAAATGACAAGGAACTAAGTTATGAAGTCACCCTGAAACAAAATTAGAATAACACAACAAAATACTTGATAGAAATCGAAAAGAGAGCCGTCATTCAATCGTAAAGAATGTAACGGCAGGAGTGAAAACAGAATGAAGAAAAATCTCTACAAAAAGGGAAGAAATTTTCGAAACACACAGTTACAGTGTCTGTATTCTCAGAGGCAAAAATGTGAAAGAATTACAAATGAATACCGTAAGCTTCAGTTATTGAAAAAGTTAATAAAGTAGTTCCTAGTGACGCAGTCTCAAAATAGCAGCGCTAGCCACAAAAGCATTTGGAACATGTACAGAATCTGGAAAGAATCAAATAAAATTGAAACGAGAGCAAAAGAAAAAGATTTGAAACACTGAAAGCACGAACTGATGAACTTTCAAAGAAAACTGAGGTGATCGAAGTAAACACAGACGGTCACTCAATAGACAAACAACCAATATAGTTTAGAGAAACCGAATAATTTCGGTCCCTAGAGCACTTTAAAGGACGACAGGTAAAGGGAAAAAACAAAGAAATAAAAAATGCAGTACAAACAAGGAATCAATTTCCAGAATGAGATTTTCACTCTGCAGCGGAGTGTGCGCTGATATGAAACTTCCTGGCAGATTAAAACTGTGTGCCCGACCGAGACTCGAACTCGGGCCTTTGCCTTTCGCGGGCAAGTGCTCTATCAACTGAGCTACCGAAGCACGACTCACGGCCGGTACTCACAGCTGCTGGTAGAGCACTTGCCCGCGAAAGGCAAAGGCCCGAGTTCGAGTCTCGGTCGGGCACACAGTTTGAATCTGCCAGGAAGTTTCAAGGAATCAATTGGTTACACACGCGTCTAGGTGACACCGAAAAGCATTGGATACAAGAACCAAATTACATGTGATTGAAATTGGAGCTTTCACGGACGAGAAAAAGATTTCGTGCAAGAACAACATTTGGCCGACTTACTACTGAAAGAGACTTTGAAAATAATCGCGAACATTCACATACGTGTTTCAACCAACTGAACTTCCATGACTTAACAAGACACGACGGGTTCGATTACAAATATTTTTATCAGTTAGAAATTTGCAATGGCATGACTTATTTACATCGCTTAAACTTTATCCAAGAGTTTAGCTTCTAACATCTTCAACTTTTGCAGCCCTGTCTTCATCATTTGTTTGTAATATTACGGTGCATTGATAATTTTTACTTTTTGGACCGTCTGGCTACAGCTGAGGCTTTCATTTGCATTTTGTGTCTTTCCATGAAGAAACTTCCTCAATAAATCATGGTTTGCAAGAAACCTTAATGTGGGCTTAATTACATTCATAACAGGTTCTGGTAATGAGTGTTTATCAGATTACGCCTCGTTTCTGTTGTTGAACTTACACCAGTAGTCTTTCGGACACAGATTTTGCATTGGTGTTAGGTCAGTGATGAAAAAAAATGTCCACTCAACACGCCTCATTGCCTCTAATTTATGTGACTTGTGTTTTTCTTGATAGCTATCCCATAAAATAACTGAAGAGAATGAGTTTCTTTCAGAATAAGCCTGCGTTTTCCATCTTCAAGTACTTCACCTTTTTTCTCTTTCAGCAAGCGACAAAGCCTACCACCAAGCCTCGCTTGTTTGTGGCCAACACATTCCAAATTCTCTATTGTTGTGTTGTACGGAGGTTTATCTGTTACAGCTTTGAACGAAGAGGAGCCCCTATCATCAAGTTATTTAGTATATCTAAAACCATACTGGTCCTCATATCTGGAGAACATCCTCTCAACTGCAGCAGCCTCCATGCCCCCACCTGAGCCACTATAATTTTTAAAGCACGCTACTGCTTGCTTTTTTTATCACAGTTTCTCACTGACTTTGTTCTTGGACATATTTCTTGTTGCACACTGGTCACAACATGTAGACATGATTTCTACATCTAAAACTTTACCTGAGTCAATGCCAATAACAGATGCAATTCCATACAGAGATGTGTGGCCCCTTTTCATCCAGGTTCCATCTATAGATACACGCAGTTCAGTAACATTTGTAGGAGATGCACTGTCATGAATCTCTACGCCAGGATCTATTTCTTTGTAGTTTATTTCCATCATTTCCTTTTGCTGCTTTCTTCATAGAAACTTTGGAAGTATCGCATACAGAATCAGACGTCTGTTTATTTTTTTTTTCCTTGCACAAGGTGGTGCCATGTTCAGAAAACCACACAATAAACTACCCCCTCCCTGCCATGTCTAAGACATCTCAGAGCAAATGATAATCTGAAATTGCTTTCTTAGGTACCAGTGTCACATTTTTGGAAGCGGAAAATAAAAATTCATAACCACATGAATTACAAATTAATATAAAATCACAAGCTATTTCCATTCTACTTTCTTCAACAACAACAATGCATTCTGAATATTTACAGCGAACACATGAACATGGAAATTTTATAGCCTGTCAGAGAAGCTCTAAATCAATAAGTCTGAATCCTTTGGAATCCATATCAACATCATTTACGCATATACGATTCTTTTGTCCCAAGTTTCGATGCTGATGCCGAGAGGTTACGTTCTTCATTTCGAGCTGCTTCCTCGTTTTTTGTTTGTAAACTGATTTTCATGAAAATTCCGTTTCCTAAACACAGTTTTTTCACCACGCGTTATGCATAAAACTTGACTTCCACGTAAAGGTTTGAGAATTCAACCTTACTCCTACTAATATCTGTTAGTATTCTCAAAACGTACACGACATGCAAGAAAGTTTTTAGGCAAAGATTCACATGTCAGCCAGAGATATAGATATCAACCAAAGATATCGAAAGAAAATAGCCTTCACTCTCACAAAAATTCTGATGGAGCTAGCAGTTTCTCAAATGTCGGAAAAGGAGGGAATGGTCGCCAGTGCAGAGTTACTCAGTTTAAGATATTAGATATCTAAAGCTGCTGCCACGATGAAATTCACTTACAACATAGTTTAAACTGTGTAGATCAAGAAAAATATATTTTTGAAAAATCGATTTCTTGGACCAAAATCCATTACATACCCCGTTAATCCAGCTTCGTATTTCTAAGCTTCCAAGATCTTTACCTGTTTCTTTGCTAATGTTTGCTAAGAGGACACCGGAAAGAAAACATCAGTGCATTCCGTGACGTTTTACAATTTGCTTGATGTTTAAGAATCTGTCTCTATGTACAAAAACAGGGAGGTTTATCAGAGCAACACCTATTACAATGACAATCTGAGTCGGGTACAATCCAGATAATTCTGTGTCATCAGAGATAGAAGACACAGGAACAAACAAGAGTACCAAAGGCACTATCAGGGACATAACATTTTTAGTAGACCCCCCAAAGTAGCACTTTCGTAATTCAAGGAGCAAGCAAAGTTCATAGTTCGATTTTCTAATAACAATATGTTTCAGACAGGGAGTTATTGTCTTAGAATTCTCGCTGCTATATTTCTCTGTGCGTTCTTCCGTCACAAACATTAAGTGTTACACATGCTGTAAGCCTTAAAGTTTCATATGCACACCATTAAAAACAGGAAGCCCCAAGCTTAGCATCTAGCGGACAAGTCAGAATTAAAAACACAACCAACAGTACAGATCCACTCTCACTAAAACAAATCTAAACAGATGCCTTTCAAGATCATACATTTGTGAAAGACAAAAAGCTGTAGTCCATGGAGCAAGAAACCTGAATCTGGGCTTAATCATATTCATAACAGGAGCCTCAAGAATATGTTACATGAGAAATGAAGCAATTAGAAAGTTTAGGGAAGTGGAAGGGAACGTTATGAAGATTACTGAAAGAAAGAAGTTATTGAAAGATAGAAGTTACTATATCATGACCGTTAAGAACGAATGAATGATTCCAGAAGGACAAACAATTAATTCAAATCTTTTTTATTACAGTCTTTGATCACAATATCAATTCTTTTGATGATGACCGGTTTCATTCAGTAATGACCATCCTCAGATCTTTTTTACACCATATGTCAGTAATGATCATCCTCAGATATTCCCTACACCATGAGTAGAAAAGATCTGAGGATGGTCATTACTGACTGAAACCGGTCATCGTCAAAAGAACTGATTGTGTGATCAAAGACTGGTTTAAAAAACATTTGACAGTGTTGGATCACAGTTCATATACACGACTATGTCGCAGCTGGTGAAAGAAATGCTTGAGACATCCGCTAGGAAGGCCGTCTGCCTACAATATCAGTGACAGATCTCCAGCAAGGTACGAACTATACGAACCTCCCAAAGACAAATAAGAAAATTGTGAACTATGAAGATAGAGCAGCGTGAAACGGTGTTCCACATCTACATGAATATCTAAGTAATTCTTCTGTAACTGACTGTTGAGTGCCTGGGACAGAGTTCATCGAACTACCTTTAAGCTGTTTCTCTATCATTCCACTCTCGAATACTGAGTGACAAAAATGAACACTTAAATCTTTTAGTGTGAGCTCTAATTCATTTAATTGCTTAGGTGGGAGCCAACAAAACGTTTCCGCACTCTACGGCGAAAGTTGGTGACTCAAATTTCACGAGAACGTCGTAAACCTGTTCCATGAAACTGCAGTCTTAAGTTTTCTGTCCTCACAACACTATCTATGGGATCTTTCCAATTTGAGATATTCATAACCGTAATTCCTAAGTGTTTAGTTGAGTCTCAAGCCTTCAGATGTTTGTGATTTATCGTGTAAAAGAAATTTAACGGATTTTTTGTGCTGGTTTGGAAGACTTCACCATCTTCATCAAGTGGGTGAATTGTTACTCTTTGCACCATACAGATATCTTATCTAAGTCATTTTGTAACTGGTTTTGATTAAATAATGACTTAACATAATGGCAAGTGACAGCATCATCAGCAAGTAATCGAAGAGGGCTGCTCAGATTGTCTCCTAAATCATTGAAGCAGATAAGGAAAACTAGAGGATCTATAACACTTTCTTGGAAGACGCCGGATATTACTTCTAATTTACTGGATGACTTTGCTTTAGTCATACGAACTTTTATCTTCCTGACAGGAAATGGGGAATCCAGTCACACAATTGAGGCATTACTGCGTAGGCACGCTAGTTAATTAGAAATCGCTTGTGAGGAACGGTGTCAAAAGCTTTCTGGAAATCTAAAATTTGAAGCCCGCTTTGCGTCCGCTGTCGATAACATTCATTACTTTCACAGAATAAAGAGCTAGTTGTGTTTCACAAGAACGGTATTTTCTGAATCCGTGTTGGCTATTTGTAAAAAAAACTGTCTTGGCTGTAAAGAAGTTGACTATTGCGTAACGCGTAATTCATTGCCAACTGGTGGTAATGTGGGCACGTGATACGGTATGTAAGGTACGTAAAGTACTGTACATAAGCTGAGCAGAGATGCATGATGTAATAGTTCTAGCGACGATAAGAGCCGCAAATAGGGAATTCCACTGACATAAGTGACTACAACAAAGTCAAGATTATTACGGCTCTTTGCTTGGAAACAACCATTACGGAAACGGCAAAATTCTTTTGATATTCGAGTGCTGCTGTTGTGAGCATTTACAGAAGTCGTCCGTCGGACGTTGAAAACATGAGCAGGCCACAAGTTTGTGACATACGGGCTGCAGGGTTACGCTCACTGCAAAGCAGAAATGCAGCTTTTTTGGCTAATCTGACGACAGAATGCTCTTCTGGTAGAAGGGTAATTATTTCGAAGCTCTGCTGTGGATGATCCCTGCGTTGCCCATTCTGAGCCAAAATATTTTCTGTGGCGATTCCAGTGAACTTAGGAGCGTCAACATGGTACGATAGTCAATGGAAATGTTTTGCGTGGTTGGATGAAACATATTTCCTGTAACAGGAAGTCGATGGCTGAGACGGGACAAGCCGCCCTCTAAGCGAACGGCCGCTTTTAACATATACCACATTGGGACACAGGGTAGTGACGGAAGTGCTATACTATGGGAAGTGGAGCTTGCATTGGACGTATGGAAATAATCGATGGTCTTTAAACAGTGGACACTATTGCGGATCAGCTGCACCACTTAATGCCTTGAAGTCTTCCCTAAAGTCGACGGTATTTTCCTTCAGGAGAGCCGCCAACGGTGGTGGAATCGTGCTACAGTGGTTTGAAGAGCAAGACAGTGAGTTCGCCGTAATGATTTTACCACAAAATTCGTCTGATGTGAACCCGGCGGAATATATCTACGGCGCTATCCTGCGCCCGTTCTGCGCACACGAACTACCTACCTGTAATTTTTAGGAATTGCATAAAACGTACTTAAACACCTCGTGCCGCATGCCTTCCGAATCTTACCAAAGACTTCTGCATCCATGCCAGGCTGCACAACCGTGTACACGCCAACAACACCCTCTTAGCAATGTTCATAAGGATTCACCAGTCTTTATAACGGAGGCGCTTCTCGTAGACGATTAACGGCAATTTTGAGGGTGCTGGAGCATACGAGATGTGTCGTGTCTGCTAAATTCCTGGGTGTGTTGCGACTCTCTAAATGCCCTCAGATCTCGGCAACACTTTGTATCCAGTGGATGAAGTAGTACTGGATATTTAGGACCCCCTTCACTACTTCCAAAGGCAAGGGAAGGACATGTCTTTCTGATGGGTGCCAGAGAACATGTGAATGTATTGTGAAATACTGGAATTCGTGTTCGGGTCAAGTCGGTATCTACAAAAATTGTGAACCTTATTTTGATATCAAAATGTGTAAATTTCCGTGCAGGTAAATAGAACTATGAAAATTTCATTTTGAACAGGTATATACAGAAGCCATGCTGCACAATGCGAAATCGAAACTAGCCGGCACATCAAACAATTCGTTGCGAGAAGCAGTTTGTTTTAAATGGATTTTAGATGTGCTAATTGATTGCAAAACGCATTTGACTTTGCGCTTAGTGTGCCTGAAAACTTAGAAGACATAACTGTACTGAAATTTTCTTCTGGTATTAAGCCTATAAATCGTTATTGATATTATTGTCACAGATACAGTCTAACAACCACTGTGCCTTACAGTGGATATGAACATTGATTTTAAGTAAATATGTTGGCCCAGCTGTGCGCACGATCGCCTTCTGCTCTGGAACCTGTCACTATCAGGATAATGATGAGACAGTAAAAAATTTAATTTAATTTTCCGTACTTGCCATGTGCGATGCACGGCGGTATATTAAAAGTTTTTATAACAGCGCTTCTTAGTACACAACTCGCAATGTGCAGTGCAGGTACGCAGACACAGTCATGAAAGTAACGGAAAACGGGAAACTAATAATAACGACTGATAAAAATGAACAAAGAAAGTTTAACTAAGCTTCATAAAACTACACTACTGGCCATTAAAATAGCTACACCACGAAGATGACATGCTACAGACGCGAAATTTAACTGACAGGAAGAAGATGCTGTGGTATGCAAATGATTAGCTTTTCAGGGCATTCACACAAGGTTGACGCCGGTGGCGACACGTACAATGTGCTGACATGAGGAAAGTTTCCTACCGATTTCTCATACACAAAAAGTAGTTGACCGGCGTTGCCTGGTGAAACGTTGTTGTGATGCGTGCCATCACGTTTCAGACTTTGATAAAAGACTGATTGTAGCCTATCGCGATTGCGCTTTATCGTATCGCGACATTGCTGCTCGCGTTGGTCGAAATCCAATGACTGTTAGCAGAATACGGAATCGGGTGCAGGAGGTTAATACGGAAAGCCGTGCTGGATCCCAACGGCTTCGTACCACTGGCAGTCGAGATGACAGGCATCTTATTCGCCTGACTGTAACGGATCGTGCAGCCAATGGGGACGTTTGCAAGACAACCACCATCTCCACGAACAGTTCGACAACCATTTTAGCACCATGGACTGTCAGTTCAGAGACCATGGCAGTAGTTAACCTTGATGCTGCATCGCGGACACGAGCGCCTGCGATGGTGTACTCAACGACGAATCTGGGTGCACGAATGGCAAAACGTCATTTTTTCGGATGAATCCTGCTTCAGTTTACAGCATCATGATGGTCGCATCCGTGTCCACTCGCTGAAAGTGGGAAATCCGGGCACTATTCCAGATCCGGCGCCAATGTGCACTGTCGGTATTCCCTTATACAGCTGAGGTTGGTTTGTAATTGCGAATAAACTTGATGTACCTTTTTTTTATGGTCAGCCACTCATATTTCCTTGTGCTGGTATTTTAGTCCGTTGTCGTTTTCTTTGTGTTTTAATCCCAGATGTAGCACCTTACACTTTCTCTCCATTGTCTAATGGCGTGTGAGATGAAGTTATTGTGTCGGTCATCGCTAGTGGTGTGAGTGTGAGTCAGTAAGTGGCATTTTGTACACCTGCTCCTTACGGTGAAAAATATTTTAGCCACTTTACCAATATTCATGGCCCTCTACTTAGCTCAGTAGTCAGTGCGTCTGACTGCAATGCATCGGGCCGGGGTCCCGTTGCCAGCAGGGGTCGGAAATTTTCTTCGCTCGGTGACTGACTGTTTTGTTTCCTCATTATCATTTCATCATCATCAACACGCAACTCGGTGGCCGAACTTTCCCACGTGGGGAACTCCGGCCATAAACGCCATACGATCATTTTCCTTTTTCACAAACATTCATTTCTTTTAATGTTTGTAAGGGCACATATATCCTCCGCCTTTGAGAGTCCGTAAACTCCGAACAAACGTACACACTCGCCGGCGATTTTTTTTTAATACGTGAAATTAGAAACAAGCTCTGTTTTCTTTAGAGCAAGGCTTCGTTCGAATTTTTCTCTCTTGACAAACTGCAAATCTCCATGGAAGCTGCAGTGGCTAAGTGCTCAGTGTTTACTTTATACTGGTTGACTGAAATCGTGACGGAAATAAGTCGAATCAGTTCCCCGCTGTAGGCGCAGTACGTGCTGGCTCGCGGGACGCGCCATAAGAAACACAGCGCCGCACCGCGACTTGGCCAGCCCCCACAGGAGCAATCGGAAGTAGGCCAACGAATCCGACGCGAGGCAGGGAGAGCCGGGCCGAAGCGAGGAGGAAACGGGGACAATCCGCATCGATCCGGCGCGCCTTCTCACTTACGGCCCTTATCTGTCCGCTTTCATCTGTTCCGGCGACAGCTGCTGAATTTCAAAAGGGCCCGCCCTGCTCCCCGGTATTCCTTCATCTGTTTATCCCAAGTCAGCGCCCAGGAGGGGCGGGAAGGCTGCACAGGCGCCAATTGTTTACGTGAGTCGAATTCCGCGATCGTAAAAGAAGTTACACCCTTCTCTGATAAATCTCTCTATGCGTTACTGGCTTCGACACGTCGAAATGTACAGAGAGCTCTGTGATACAGCAAAATGTTCCAAACATTATATCTCGTTGGGTGGCTGATTTGGGAGAGCGACGGAACAGTGAGGCTATCGGTCCCTTCGGAACAGGGAAGGATGGGGAAGGAAGTCATCCCTTTAAAAGGAACCACCCCGACCTTGGCTTGAAGTGATTTAAGGATATCACCAAATACAAAATCAAAAAAATCACGCCAGTCGGACGCGGGTTTGAACCGTCGTCCTCCCGTATGCGAGTCCAGCGTGCAATTTTTTTTTTTTTGTTTTGTTTTTTATAGCCACTCCTTAGGCGGAGAAAATCACCGACCCAGCCGGAATCGAACCCAGGCCTTTAGGATTGACATTCTATCGCCTTTTTTAATAAAACAATTGCATCCTAAATATCAATAGATTTTATCACATTTTTTACATTTTTACACTTAATGGCAGTGTATTCCTTCAAAAAAGGAAAATATTAACTTTTTTTTCCAAAGCACTTTTTGAAGGCAATCAAAATAAAACAAAAGAAGTCATTTCGACAAAAACAAAAGGGTGAAATCAGAAAAAACGAATAGGAAGAAATGGGGCGTCAATTTTAACGTACCCGCACATTCTTTCTTCCGCCACTTCTACATCGTGGAACATATAAATCCATAGAAGTGTCCACAAAAATAAAAAAAAAAAAAAAATGTGGGGCGTGGCAACTCATTCAAAGCCTTGTCGATGAAAAACAAGATACAACATATTTGAAAAAAATTCACGGTAACGGGGCATCCTGAGCTACGTCCTATGTGCGGTGGCCATATATTAGGAAAAGGCACATGGATCTGCGTCATATCCACTCACCATCTCGTAGTGGGCATAATGACCAACAAGCCACATGGTGGTATTTTTCTTGAAAGAAGATTGAATCTGGACGCAAGAGAATCTCCCCCGAGATAGCCGCCTCCGACGTCCTGAGAATAAAAGCCAGTTGTCGGTGAAGCCATCTCCTATGAGATAATGTACCACTTTCCTGGCAACGATTGCAGATTTCCGTTACACTGAGGCCAATACGAAAAAGTCGCACGTTGGTAGGTACAGTGTCATTAACAACTTGTTACCACGAGGAAGTAGTGAAGTAGAAGTAGAAGTAGATACTCCGTGCGAACTAAGTTAATAATTTGGCTCCTTCTACCAACCCCCAGACTCCGATGATACAGTTGCGGAAGTGTTCTGAGAAAATTTGAGTCTCGTAACAAATAAATACCCCCTCATACGGTTATAGTTGGTGGAGACTTCAACCTTCCCTTGATAAGTTGGCAAAAATACTTGTTCATAACCGATGGTAGGCAGAGAACGTCTTCCGAGATTGTCCTAAATGCTTTCGAGCAGCTAGTCCACGAACCAACGCGAATTGTAAATGGTTGTGAAAACATACTTGACCTCTTAGCCACAAACAATCCAGAGTTGATAGAGAGCATCATGACTGATAAGGGATTAGTGACCACATGGTTGTTGTAGCTAGGCTCAATACCGTTACTTCCAAATCCACCAGAAAGAAATGCAAAATAATTTTATTTAAAAAAGCGGATTAAGTGTCACTAGAAGTCTTCCTAAGAGGCAATCTCCATTCCTTCCGAACTGACTATGCAAATATAGACGAGATGTGGCTCAAAGTCAAAGATATAGTAGCAACAGCAATTGAGAGATTCATACTTCACAAATTGGTAAGAGATGGAACGGATCCCCCGTGGTACACAAAACAGATGCGAATGCTGTTGCAGAGGCAACGGAAAAAGCATGCAAAGTTCAGAAGAACACGAAATACCGAAGATTGGCTAAAATTTACAGACGCGCGAAATTTGGCACGGACTTCAATGCGAGATGCCTTTAATAGTTTCCACAACGAAACATTGTATCGAAATTTGGTAGAAAATCCGATGAAATTGTGGTCGTATGTAAAGTACACAAGCGGCAAGAGGCAATCAATACCTTCGCTGCGCAGTGCCAATGGTACTGTTACCGACGACTGTGCCGCTAAAGCGGAGTTATTGAACGCAGTTTTCCGAAACTCCTTCACCAAGGAAGACGAATGGAATCAGAATTTGAAACACAAACAGCTGCTAGCATGAGTTTCTTAGAATTAGATACCTTAGGGGCTGCGAAGCAACTCAAATCGCTTAATACGGGCAAGTCTTCAGGTCCAGATTGTATACCGGTTAGGTTCCTTTCAGATTACGCTGATACAATAGCTCCCTACTTAGCACTCATATACAACCGCTCGCTCACCGATAGATCTGTACCTACAGATTGGAAAATTGCGCAGGTCGCACCAGTGTTTAAGAAGGGTAGTAGGAGTAATCCATCTAACTACAGACCTATATCATTGACATCGGTTTGCAGTAGGAATCAGGAGCATATACTGTATTCAAACATTATGAATCACCTCGAAGGAAAGGATCTGTTGATATGTAATCGGCATGGTTCCAGAAAACATCGCTCTTGTGCAACGCAGCTAGCTCTTTATTCGCACGAAGTAATGGCCGCTATCGACAGGGGATCTCAAATTGATTCCGTATTTCTAGATTTCCGGAAAGCTTTTGACACCGTTCCTCACAAGCGTCTTCTAATGAAGCTGCGGGCCTATGGGGTATCGTCTCAGTTGTGTGACTGGATTCGTGATTTCCTGTTGGGAAGGTCGCAGTTCATAGTAATAGACGGCAAATCATCGAGTAAAATTGAAGTGATGTCAGGTGTTCCCCAGGGAAGCTTCCTGGGACCTCTGCTGTTCCTGATCTATATAAATGATCTGGGTGACAATCTGAGCAGTTCTCTTAGGTTGTTCGCAGATGATGTAATTTACCGTCTAGTAAGGTCATCCGAAGATCAGTATCAGTTGCAAAGCGATTTAGAAAACATTGCTGTATGGTGTGGCAGGTGGCAGTTGACGCTAAATAACGAAAAGTGTGAGGTGATCCACATGAGTTCCAAAAGAAATCCGTTGGAATTCTATTACTCGATAAATAGTACAATTCTCAAGGCTGTCAATTCAACTATGTAACTGGGTGTTAAAGTTACGAACAGCTTCAGTTGGAAAGACCACATAGATAATATTGTGGGGAAGGCGAGCGAAAAGTTGCGTTCCATTGTCAGGACACGTAGAAGATGCAACAAGTTCACTAAAGAGGCAGCTTACACTACACTCTGTTAGAATATTGCTGCGCGGTGTGGTATCCTTACCAGGTGGGATTGACGGAGGACATCGGAAGGGTGCAAACAATGGCAGCTCGTTTTGTATTATCACGTAATAGGGGAGAGAGTGTGGCAGATATGATACGCGAATTGGGATGGAAGTCATTACAGCAAAGATGTTTTTCTTCGCGGCGAGATCTTTTTACGAAATTTCAGTCACCAACTTTCTCTTCCGAATGCGAAAATATTTTGTTGAGCCCAACCAACATAGGTAGGAATGATCATCAAACTAAAATACGAGAAATCTGAGCTCGAACAGAATGGTTTATGTGTTCGTTTTTCCCGCGCACTGTTAAGGAGTGGAATGGTAGAGAGATAGTATGATTGTGGTTCGATGAACCCTCTGCCAAGCACATAAATGTGAACTGCAGAGCAGTCATGTAGATGTAGATGTAGATATAGACGCCACTTCCATAGGAAAAATCGGGAGGCTGATGTTACACCAAACAATCTTCCTGTTCGTTTCTGGCGACAGGGCTTCCACAGAGGGAATACTATGAGGAACTGCCCAGTGGTTCCACAGCATTTTTAGGGTGAGATTTGCTTGGGAAAGAATAATTACTCCTATATAACTGACCTTAACAAAAAATTCCTTAACGTGCCGTAATTTATAACTAACCTCTATTGTAGGTGTTAAACTCGCCGGGCGGACACAGTCATAAAGGCGAGCTGTAAGTGACTGGGGGGGGGGGGGGGGGAGGGGGGGCACGGTGACACGTTAGACGGTGCGACGGATGAATAAGGCAGAAGCCTTAACCCGCATGTCAGGGATGCCCAAACCTCCCTGTAAGCGGGGCCGCGCCATGACCCCATAACGCACGCGAAATACAGAGTGGCACCAGATAAACCTGCCACGTTAACTTTGCAACTTGCGGGACACCATCGCAGGAAATGGAAAGATTTGTGCAATAAAATAAGCCTTACCTAACGTATACGTTTCCATTGCCCGAACCTTATGAAGAAGTGAGAGGGAGCGACGCTCGTGTTCAATGATTGCACCCTGAATCTTATCCGTGACAGACTTCCTGTTTATCGTAGCCATCTTTAGCGGACAACTGTCAATTATAACACCCAACGATCGATAGAGAGTGAATATCAAAACCCATGGAATTTCATCAGTGTCAAATCCTAGCAAACGTAGTAAATGACATTTCTGGTCATTAATCCGCGCTCCCGTAAGACGACAAAAGGCATCTAAAACTTCGTTCAGCAGTGGTATATCATCATGGGTACGGAGAAGAACCATAACGTCATCAGCATATGCAGCGACCAGCCACTCAAACGAGCTGCTATATTTTGCAATAATGGTTCCAGAAACAGCACGTAGAGCGACATAGATAATGGACTCCCCTGAAGAACGCCGTGACACACCTCGATGGGGGAAGGAAGACGGCCATTTACGTCAATGGAATCACGAATACCAGTGATTAGAGAACTAAACGGCCGTCAAGCAGCATCGTTAAAAACCAACAGTCGTTAATACTCGCATAAGAAAACCATGATTCACGCTGTCGAACGCTTGGTGAAAATCAATGAAACGCTAAGCGCTTGGCACGGGAATGAAGGAAGCAATCGAAAATAAATCACGACATGCAGCAACGGTAGTCAGGAGAGTACGACCCGGAAGACAACTTTGGTGCCTCTCGATGTTGGTAGACAACAATACCGATACACGGCTATTGACCGGTCGCGCCACTATTTTATAATCATAGTTGAAGAGTGTTATCGGGCGGACCTGATCCACACGCAAAGGTCCCGGCTTTTTGGGGACCAGGACTGTTTTAGCAACCTTAAAGCTGGGCGGGAGAAGGCCTCCGTGGAACACTTCATTCACCATGGAAGTTACCGTATCTCCTATTAGGGGCCAAAATCTAACATAAAATTCCTTGGGAAGGTCATCGGGTCCAGGTGATATGTGGGAGGGAGAACGAGAAACAATATCAAGTATATCATCGCGATGGAATACAGAGTAAAACTCGTCCTGGAGGGCTGGAGTAACAACACAATCAAGGAGGGAGGTGAAATCAACAGACGGTGGACCGTCTGAATCCACTTCAGCATAAAGCTCGCAATAGTACTGGTAAAGTTCACGCATGATAACAGATTGGGACGACCCCTCACGCCCATCTAGAGAACGAATGGTAGAAAGACACGTCCTTTGAGATCGCTTGTGAAGCCGGAGAAGATGATAGAGAGAGGTCAGCTCATCCTGTACGATTTAACGAGGCTGGGAACGCAATCGGTCACCATCCATTTGCCTACATTTGAGTTGGAGAAGTCGACGACCCTCAAGGGGGCATCATGAGCATAATCGTAAAGATAACAATATTCACTTGTGCGCCGTATTTCAGCCGCTTTTTCAGCGCTTAAATGCTTGAGTGTATTTCGAATCCGGGGTTTCGCAAAGGGTACCAACCATTCTAGAAGTGAGGAATAACGCGTCTGGGACTGGGTTATCCGCCGCCTTACGTCTGCGATGATGCGTTCCAGAGAGGGGTCCGTGAGATGCAGAGTGTTTAGCTTCCATGAAGGGCGCGAAAGATGGACCCGCTGCGGAACATGGGTAAAAGTCATTTAAATAGCACAGTGATCAGTCCAACTGGCACAAATTACATCAATCGTTAGAAGCTGACCACATATGGGGGAAGATAAACACAAGCGGTCCAATCTTCTACTTGAAGTAGCTGTAGAAAATGTAAACCACACCAATGTAGGATATCTGCAAACCCAAGCATCCTGGAGATGCAAGGACGTTACCACGTCATTAAGTTCACGACAAAATAATTGGGTGTCTGATCCATACGGTGTTAGACGCAGTTAAAATCGCCCCCTAACAAAGCCTTCCGCGGGTTCCGCCGAAGTAAATAAGCAACTTCATCCTTATAAAACCGCGCGCGTTCGGATCCACGACCGGATCCAGACGGAGCGTAAAGAAAAATTAAGGTGAGGTCATAAAAACTACAGCCTATGCCGCGACCATCATCTAGCGTTTCGAAGTCCGTCAGTGGGATTCCATCTCGATAAAGCAAAGCCATACCGGTAGAAATTTCAAGCGCGACATTGAAAAACATAGAATATGCAGGAAGACAAAACGCATCAAATAATACCTCTTGTAAACACACGATATCGGCTGGGGAATCGTAAATAAACTGGCGTAATGCAGCAAGCCGTATTTGGGAATGTATCCTATAAACATTGAGGGTTAGAATATATACGCCTGCATCCGTTAACACATGTAAGGCCAATAAAACAACATTAAGGAAAAAGCATTATCACGTCCGTCTCTCCCCAACGTCCGGAGGCCGGGAAAAGAAGGGCTAATGCTAGTTCTCCCCACCTGACGCCGAGGAATCTTCGTTTTTCTTTTTACGACGAGCCGCGGTAGGTGCAGGTTGAAAACGCTGTTTCACACCACTCCGTGAAAACATACACTTTTGATGTGGAGAGGTTGAGGGCACGGAAAGCTCCGATTTGATAGAGGAGCCAAAGCCACCGCACATATCGGAAATCTGGGAGCACAACTCAGAACGACCAACAGCAACACCAGGTACAGAAGAGACAGGTAATGCAGTGCTGGTGTAGGGGTGGCATCTCCTGACCATCAGGAAGAAAACCCCTGTCTCTCGACCGTCTCAGCGTGGAGGAGGGGTGGTACTGCAGTAGAACACTGTAAACGCTGGCCAGCACGCGACGTCTCTGCGGGAACAACGGAACCGACGGGAACCGTCACGTCGACGGGTGAAGTGGTGGACGCAGATTGAACGCACGTTTTAACATCAAGAGAAGCAGCTACATCTTCTCTGGCAATACTGGAATCACAATTAACATCAGTAAAGAACTCACTACCGCCAGGAGGTGCACCCTCTGTCATCGCCGTGTCCGAAGAACGAGTCTGGAGTGGGACGTCCTCGAAATCAGTACCTTCCTCAGTCCGCCGGCCTTTGACGTGCGCTGGAGGAGCCGTCGTCCCCTCGTGGACGCACTGCTACTCGTCGGTAACGCTGGAAATTCGCGCGGAATATGGGGTAATGTTGCCCCTAAATCGCTTAAAGCTGGAGACTGACAGCTGACTGCGAAGTTAGTATGTCTGCTAACGTCAAAGGAAGACGTTTTTGACAATAAGACGTCAGAACAGTAGCACGGCGTGGGCAATCATATCTGATAAGACCGCTTTCGTTACAGAGAAAACAAGTTCCTTCTTGCCCTGTATACGTAATAAGGATTCGGTAACCACAAAGAGTTAAATGGGAAGGAATATTCTTTTTAACGCACATGTCCTCAGTCCGGAAACCATTATAACACTGGAAGGGATGTTGTGCCGAACAGCTTTCCCATCGGATATGACGTATGACTCTAAACGGAAGCAACGCTGTTTTAAATAATGAATCGTCCACCTCAGGAGGAAGGTTATAAATTCTACCCGGAGTGCACTCGAGTGCCGCATTTTCAAGGAGGACTTGACTAACGGAACCATCGCGATGTGTAAACAACACTTTAGAACCAATCCGGGAGAGAAGTCTTTCTATGTAGAATGGATTGTAAAACTTCGCAAAGAATGCATGCTAATCAGAATCAAAGTAAGCAGTATCTACCTGATCAGGTGTAACACGGATAATATTGGCCAACCAATCGTGAATTTCTAAGGAGCCAGGTTGAACACGACGCGTACTCTTGTCAAAACTGAAACGAACGGTAGCTCGACGAGGAACAGATTTAGGAGAGTCGACATACACCATGGTGCGGGCAGAAAACACCGCCGCCAAGAAAAAAAACGACAACAACCTCTGCTACGCAACTACGATGTGACTCGGGCCGATACACCAACAGGACAGAGTAGCTTCGACACAAACGGCGCTGCGGCACAGGCGAAAGTTAACGACAACCTGCTCGCTCAACGTGCAAGGCGACACTACGCTAATCAATGCGTCACCTCCATTATTAATATTAACAGTCTGATCAAGACTACATGGAGTACTTCATAACACAGAATACTTACCAAAGATATTAAAGGTGGCCCCCATCTTTCGAAAGGCATGACTGATCAACATGTTACATGTTTCTAAATACATGTCACAGTGTCTGTTGAGTAACTGCACAGGTACATCATTCAGTGTTTCTTTATAAATCGGAAATAGCGCTAGGGGGAGCACTTCAAGTAGTCTCGTTAAGATAAAATAAAAAGAAGTCATGTGATAACAATGAGGAGACGTTTCTTTTAAATTACTTGTTCATGGAAACACTGACTCAGGAAATCACTTGTGTCACTGAATAACAACGTTCTACATTTGGCTGTTAAAAATATTATCATTTTTATATGGAAGGAAACGTCCGCCCTAGTTCCACTTTCCTGTTTATTTTAAACCGTCATCGATTTCGGCCTCCAAAGCCATCGTCTAACGATAGCAACGTAGTATCAAACGGGCAACGTACAGCATAAACACCATTAGAATAAGTGTACCGTCTATGATATTGTCGCACAAGAAGCTTTGTAGCGCTGTGGTGTAGTGGTTATGAAACTGTGGCGTGGAGGGTCGTGAGTTCAGAACTCACCTAGACTGTACTACTTTAATTTCTATATTCGGTTCGAGTACATTCTAGAAGTATCCACAAATGTCAGGAATATTGTATTGGAATGTTCTATGGCTGTGTATGTACTGTATGTGTTCTGGCCGCAGGCAGTTCGCTCTGCGCTCTTGAATGTGCGAGTGCTGAATAAACTTCCGTTAAGTGAAGTTAGTGTTCGTCATTCATCTAATTACACCTCCTTCAACGTGACAATATCGACGATTGCCTCTTCAGCTTACATGAGTATTCGCTATGAGCAAGATGATGCTGAATGAAACACGAATTGAATTGGCCGAAAAGTATTCGGTCCAGTTAATTCCGCACAAAGCTATCACACAAGGCTTCATATTTGATCGTATATGTAACATCCAACAAGAATGGCACCTCATCTAACCGAACATGTGAATGGTATGGATTTAAAATGAAAGGTATAAGAGTAACGCTGGCATGCATTGTTATTGTATCACATACATCAACATCTCCAAAGTAAAAATCCATTACAGGGACTTGAAACACATGCTGCCACTGGGACTGCCCTTCAAACTGTAGTTCTTCAGCGCACATTGGAAATGTAATGGAAGAGACAGTCTATTTCGTGAGTGGAAGTACTGACTGGCTGAACTCCATCGCGGGATATACGCAATTCATGAACAGATCCGAAATTATTCCACAGCATAGCATTCCTGACAGATTTCGACAAGCCAAGAAGGCTCAGACGCAATCAGCAAATACAAAATTGTTATATTTAGTCCAGATTCGTCACATGAGAGGAAAGTAGGCAGAAATGCAAATGTAACTCACATCTTCCAACGTCTTTCTTCCTCATCTCTCGAGATGTATTTCCGTCTCTGTATCCTTTCTTGTTGTTATCCGTTAGTTCTTTCGTCGATATTTCGCAGTTATAAGGTTACAATGTATTGCACAATGAGGTTCGTGTGTCTCTGCCTGCAGTTTAGGTCTCGTTGGGTAACAGCAATTGTATTGTTTCTCCAATTTATTCGGGGAGACAAATAACCGTTCATAAAATTCTTCAGATATGCAAAGATTTCTTCCGTAAGTCAAATGTAGTTCGTACGAAATCTGTTAATGGATATATTTCTTCCTACCAGTTCATTTATTGAAGAATATAATCATGCAAAGAATAATATTAGTCTCTGCAAAATAAGTAGTAAAGACTCGAATATCCAGTACACATTGAGTCTCTCATCACGCCGTTCTTCGGTTACGAAATAATCTCCCCATTCTCATTTTTCTTTTCTTTTCATCGGATAATTCTTTCAGCTTTGACCCAGGAATGGGTTCGCTCACACACTTCCACTAACTCGTGTTCACATTTCTCTGGTGAAATAATAAAATAAATTTAAATAGACATTCTGGGAAAATTTCTTTAACCTTCATGCAATGATCCAACTGGCAGTGCGTGTTTTCTCCACGACAAATATACTGTCTAACCAAAAATGGTTCAAATGGCTCCGAGCACTATGTGACTTAACTTCTTAGGTCATCAGTCGCCTAGAACATAGAACTAATTAAACCGAACTAACCTAAGGATATCACACACATTCATGTCCGAGGCAGGATTCGAACCTGCGACCGTAGCGGTCGATTGGCTCTAGACTGTAGCGCCTAGAACCGCACGATCACTCCTTTATGTTCAGATTTTCTCTTTACCATGTTTTCTCGCTATATTTGATATTCAGATGTAACACTTTTCATGTAAATGTTCCTGGGTATTCTTGTATGTATCATTACATTCCTTGTCACCTTTACATTTATAAATCTCTTGATCTCTTCACCTACTGTTGTACCAATCTGTGGATTTCCAATGGGACCATCACTTTAAAAAACTTCCGCCCCAGCGAAACACGGCGAACGTAGTATTACCTGAATCTACTTTAAATCTGAACACCTTTCGGGCTGTGAATGTTTTGATTAGAAACTGATAACGGCACTATTTCTTCTTAATATATACCGTTATTATCTGTGGTTGGTTGCTTGTTCTCTTTTTTTCGTAAGAACTAAACACATCACTGAAATAACCTGACGAAGAAGCGTGGTGTGTGCACTGCCCAGTATTTGGATATTGATGCTGCAATTGATACAGAAATGGTGCATTCGCAGAATGTGCATTGGTATCTGTTACTGGAAGACATCTTTTTTGGGTCATGGCAGTAGTGTGTCTAATATTCCCAAATGTAGAATAATGCTGAAATGACATCCGTCTTGTGTGGTCTGTGGGTCGAGACGGGTCCTCACTGCTTGTCAGAATTCTCAACGCACTGTTCGTGCTTAACGTATTAAAGAAATCTGAACCTCTGTGTGGAATGTAGCTTTCCTGCTCGCGTGGTGAAGCTCAGCTAAAGACGTTTTAATCTGGGAGGATTGTCTCTGGTGCAAGTCGAGTTAATATGTCACTTTTATGAAATTTTATTGTGAAACCAAATCAAACATAAACATTCCTGAAGTGGTGAAAGGCCTCTAGTTACCCTCTTATTTCAGCATCTCCTATTAGTGTTTTGAGGTGAAGTCTTATCGAATTGTAATGCCCTCCCTTCAAGCGTTAACTGAACTTAAAAGCAATGTTGACTCTTGGTATTTTATACGCAATGACTAATAAATAAACGGGAGTAGAGCTGGCACACACAGCGCGTTGCAGTCCTCTGTTAACTAGCAAAAGATTCACATGTATTTATGTGAATAGAACAGACACTCAGTCATGCACTCGTAAATAATTTCAAGTATTTATTATGCAGTAAAGGCGCATCTTAAGGTGGCATATAAAGTTGGGGCCCAATCTAACTTTTTCTACCTCAAAAAATATAATTTATTGTTTAAAGAAGTATGCGTACGATTTCTTTGATATGTCAACATCTTATAAACATTTTGTATTTATTTATATTCGGTTCTATAGCTGTAATACGTAGGCACAATATTCACTACGATCGTCAGATCACTCCACGTGGAAATTGTTCTACAATAAATTGAATTTTTTAACCATATCTTGTAGAATTTTTAAGTTAATTAATTATTCAAAACTTTAAAAGTTTTTAGTGTTAGGCAGAAACTATACAGTATGTTGTAGGCCATGATAAGGAATGTATTCTCTGGAAATTTTACGGTGGTTCGTGCATTGTATAAGAAGTTGCCAGGGAAACAATTTTGTGAAGATACGAACTGAGAAAATCTGCTTTGAAGTGCTTGAGAATAACACATATGAAATAAAACTGCACAGGTGGAAATAATACTTTTTGCTCTTTTTTCTCCCTTATATCGTATTGTAGTTCCAGGCACTTGCCTGCTTTCTTTGCGTACTCATGCTTGTCCAGTCTCTTTCATTCGATCTTCCTCACACAACTCCCTTTATCGCTCTTCTCTTTTAAGTATGAGTTCCTGTCTTAGCTTCACCGCAGAGTCTCCGGGACACATCTTTTTAACAGATATAGCTGTTGTTCTAGATTCCTTTGCTCTTTGAATCGGTTGCCTTTCTTTTGCGTAGTCTACTCGTCAGCACACAGGCTCCCTCTCAAACCCTTGAAGTTTTGCTTGGAAAGTTCACTTGGCTGGGAGTTGTGTCTTGGATGGACGCCTTTAGCCCACCTTTTGCATACCTCGGGTTCTTGTGCATTGAAATTATGGGACAATCCGCTTCTTTCTGCACTGTCTAATGCAAATTTTCTTATGTCCGACGTGTATGAACATTTAGGAATATGCACTTCCAATTAATTTTCTATTTGGTTGTAAAAACACTTTTTCTGTGGCTAAAACTTTCGTAACCCCGTCTGCATTTTTATTTTTTGTTTCAGCACGCCTCCTAATTGTTTTAAGCACATTTTATGTTCGTACGCATTATTTTTTCCCATGACGCTAATCTAGATGTAACGATAAAATTCTAATTCAGTTCTTCTGTGCTCCACTTTCGATAATACCTTTCTGTTACCATACTGTAAAATTAAACAATTTACGAATTAAAAGTGAATAATTATTGAATTAGTAACTTAGGATAGCAAACGCATTAGAAACTTCACTACGTCCTTTCTAAACGTTATGTTAAGCTCCGAATCCTAAACGCTGATTTTAAAACTGAGCACCTTTCTTATACTGTACTGGTATAATATAGGAGGCTTACAGCAATACACTGTAGACAGAGTTGCCATTTTCTCGTTTTGAGTTCCGCCCAAGGAGATCACAAGCAATATACGAGGGTTGGAACTTTAATAGCGCCAACTATTTATTTACCGATCTTGCAAAATAGATACTTGTTTCAAAGTTTTACATACCTTCAGAGTAGTCACTAGCATTCTGTATAACCCGTTACCATGCGATGTGGAAGTCTTAGTACACTTTTAGCAGTGCCAGTTGTGTTGACAGTTCGAGTGGCGCGGTGTATTGCAGAACGAATTTGTAGCAGTGCTGAAGCGAATGCTGTGAAGCGTTTGCTTCGGTTTAGAAACTCGAATTGAACTCAGGAGGGCTTAAGTCAGGGGAGTACAGTAGGTGGTATAGCACTTAGCAGCCCCATCAGGCAAACAAATCAGTAACAGCTTGCATTGTACATGCTTGAGCATTGTCTTGCAATATGATGGTCAGGTCCTCCAGAAAGTAAAATCACTTCTGCGCAGTTTCAACTTCAAAGTAATTATCATGTTGTATACATCGGTAAGGAATGCTAAAATGTTTTCTCTGAGCCAGCCGGGGCACGTGCCTGTCTGCGGTGCGAGTCCTTGTCTGTCTCTTTCTTGGCGCGCGTCGTTATTGGGGTTAGGAGACCTAACTTCTACAAATTCACCTTGTCGAGAGGACCCTGCCCTGTTTGAATACCGTCAGTTCTGATGCAATTCAGGTCTCTCGTTACGATTGCATCGTCTGTCGTCATGTCGATTGCACAGTTTCTTTCTTGTAGGTCACGTGGTGGAGAATTTCTTTCTAAATCGTAACTGCGCGCTGAAGTGTTGCGTCTGAAGTTATTCTGTCTCTCTCGATAATTATTATTTGGGTTCCCATATTGTCTGTTTCCCTGATTCTATCTGTTACAGTCATTACGATGGGAATGCGATCTTTGTGTCCTATTATTATTACTCTGCCAACGGTTTTCTTACGGGTGTTGTCTGTTTTGGTCACGATTTGTAAGAATAGCCTTGATGTGTCCAGTTATTATTTCTATTTTTGTGACGTATGCGACCTGTAATTGTTGTGCTCCTGTTTTCGCGTTCCGAGATTGTCAGTGTCAATTTCCAATTCTTGTAACAGTCCCTGAAAATCTTCAATGTCCTCTTCGCAACGGCCTACCAATATAGTATGTCGTAAATGTACAGGCAATTTGAATAAGCAAATTTGGATGGGTTCTGAGGGGCTGTATGGGTTTGAAAGATGTTGTTGTTGTGGTCTTCAGTCCTGAGACTCGTTTGATGCAGCTTTCCATGCTAATCTATCCTGTGCAAGCTCCTTCATCTCCCAGTACCTACTGCAACCTACATTATTCTCAATCCGCTTAGTGTATTCATCTCTTGGACTCGCTCTACGATTTTTACCTTCCACGCTGCCCTGCAGTGCTAAATTTGTGATCCCTTGATGCCTCAGGACATGTCCTACCAACCGATCCCTTCTTCTAATCAAGTTGTGCCACGAACTTCTTTTCTCCCCAATCCTATTCAAGACCTCCTCATCAGTTACGTGATCTACCCGCCTAATCTTCAACATTCTTCTGTAGCACCACATTTTGAAAGCTTCTATTCTGTTCTTGTCCAAACTATTTATTGTCCATGTTCCACTTCCATACATGGCTATACTCCATACAAATACTTTCAGAAACGACTTCCTGACACTTAAATCTATACTCATGTTAACAAATTTCTCTTCTTCCGAAACGCTTTCCTTGCCATTGCTGATCTACATTTTATATCCTCTCTACTGCGACCATCATCAGTTATTTTGCTCCCCAAATAGCAAAAATCCTTTACTACTTTAAGTGTCTCATTTCCTAATCTAACTCCCTCAGCTTCACCCCAGTTAATTCGACTACATTCCATTATCCTCGTTTTGCTTTTGTTGATGTTCACCTTATATCCTCCTTTCAAGACACTGTCCATTACATTCAACTGCTCTTCCAAGTCCTTTGCTGTCTCGGACAGAATTACAATGTCATCGGCGAACCTCAAAGTTTTTATTCCTTCTCCCTGGATTTTAATACCTACTCCGAATTTTTCTTTTGTTTCCTTTACTGCTTGCTCAGTATACAGATTGAATAACATCGGGGAGAGACTACAACCTTATCTCACTCCCTTCCCAACCACTGCTTCCCTTTCATGCCCCTAGACTCTTACAACTGCCATCTGGTTTCTGTACAAATTGTCAATAGGCTTTCGCTCCCTGTATTTTACCCTTCCACCTTTAGAATTTGAAAGATAGTATTCCAATCAATATTGTCAAAAGCTTTCTCTAAGTCTACAAATACTACAAACGTAGGTTTTCCCTTCCTTAATATTACTACTAAGATAAGTCGTAAAGTCAGTATTGCCTCACGTGTTACAACATTTCTACGGAATCCAAACTCATCTTCCCCGAGGTCGACTTCTACCAGTTCTTGCATTCGTCTGTAAAGAATTCACGTTATTATTTTGCAGCTGTGACTTATTAAACTGATAGTTCGGTCATTTTCACATGTGTCAACACCTGCTTTCTTTGGGATTGTAATTATTATATTCTTCTTGAAGTATGAGCGTATTTCGCCTGTCTCGAACATCTTGCTCACCAGATGGTAGAGTTTTGTCAGGACTGGTTCTCCTAAGGCCATCAGTAGTTCTAATGGAATGTTGTCTACTCCCGGTGCCTTGTTTCGACTCATGTCTTTCAGTGCTCTGTCAAACTCTTCAAGCAGTATCGTATCTCCCATTTCATCTTCATCTACATCCTCTTCCATTTCGATAATATTGTCCTCAAGTACATTGCCCTTGTATAGACCGCTATATACTCCTTCCACCTTTCTGCTTTCCCCTCTTTGCTTAGAACTGGGTTTCCATCTGAACACTTGATATTCATACTAGTGGCTCTCATTGCTCCAAAGGTTTCTCTAATTTTCCTGTAGGCTGTATCTATCTTACCCTTAGTGAGATAAGCCTCCACGTCCTTACATTTGTACACAAGCCTTGCCTGCAGAGTCATTTTGCACTTCCTGTCTATCTCATTTTCGCGACGTTTGTATTTCTTTTTGCCTGCTTCATTTACAGCATTTTTATATTTTCTCTTTTCATCAATTAATTTCAATATTTCTTCTGTTACCCAAGTATTTCTACTAGCCCTCGTCTTTTTACCTACTTGATCCTCTGCTGCCTTCACTACTTCATCCCTCAAATCTACCCATTCGTCTTCTACTGTATTTCTTTCCCCCATATCAATTGTTCACTTATGCTCTCCCTGAAACTCCGTACAACCTCCGGTTCTTTTAGTTTATCGAGGTCCCATCTCCTTAAATTCCCACCTTTATGCAATTTCTTCAGTTTTAATCTACAGTTCATAACCAATAGATTGTGGTCAGTGTCTATATCTGCCCCTGGAAAAGTCCTACAATCTAAAACTGGTTCCTAAATATCTGTCTTACCATTATATAATCTATCTGATACCTTTTAGTAACTCCAGGATTCTTCCATGTATACAACCTTATTTTATGATTCTTGAACCAAGTGTTAGCTATGATTAAGTTATGCTCTGTGTGAAATTCTAACAGACGGCTTCATTTCTTAGCCCTAATCCATTTTCACCTACTATGTTTCCTTCTCTCCCTTTTCCTACTGTTGAATTCCAGTCACCCATGACTATTAAATTTTCGTCTCCCGGCACTATCTGAATAATTTCTTTTATCTCATCATAAATTTCTTCAATTTCTTCGTCATCTGTAGGGATAGTTGTCATATAAACATGGCTACTGTAGTAGGTGTGGGCTTCGTGTCTATCTTGGCTACTATAATACGTTCACTATTTCTTTATTCATTATTAAACCTACTTCTGCATTACCCATATTTGATTTTGTATTTATAACCCTGTATTCACCTGACCAAAAGTCTTGTTCCTCCTGCCACCGAACTTCACTAATTTCCACTATATTTAACTTTCACCTATCCATTTCCCTTTTTAAATTTTCTAACCTACCTGCCCGATTAAGGGATCTGACATTCCACGCTACGATCCGTAGAATGCCAGTTTTCTTTCTCCTAATAAAGACGTCCTCTTGAGTAGCCCCACCCGGAGATCGGAATGGGGGACTATTTTACCTCCGGAATATTTTACCTAAGAGGAGGCCATCATCATTTAACCATACAGTAAAGCTACATGCCTTCGGGAAAAATTACGGCTGTAGTTTCCCCTTGCTTTCAGCCGTTCGCAGTACCACAACAGCAAGGCCGTTTTGGTTAATGTTACAAGGGCAGATTAGTCAATCATCCAGACTGTTGCCCCAGCAACTGCTGAAAAGGCTGCTGCCCCTCTTCAGGAACCACACGTTTGTCTGGCCTCTCAACAGATACCTCTGCGTTGTGGTTGCACCTACGGTACGGCTATCTGTATCGTTGAGGCACGCAAGCCTCCCCACCAACGCCAAGGTCCATGGTTCATTGGGCGAGTGTTTGAAAGATACTGATTCTTATGTAACATGTCTTCGAAATATTTGACAAGACGGGAAAATTCAGATTGTTCGATATGTTGCTATGTATTACTCGGTCTTGTGTAGCTTGAGACCAATATTCTGAGAGAAAGGCATGATAAAATTCTCCTTCAGTGTGACAATCGTGAATGACAGATCGCATTCTTACAGCTTGTTCATTCTCTAAGTAGCCACACATAAATTCTAACCTGTGCTCCAATGAGCAGTTGGGAGGAATTGATGAAGCCATGCTTGTGGATGAATGTCGTTCCAGAATTCTTAAATGTTTAGAATTTACGTGTTGTAATGAACAGCTTATAGTCAAAATCATCATGTCGGCGAGTCGCACATCGGTCATTGTTACTTCGTTTCGGCGATTCCATCTCAATATTCAGTGCACCTTGCCAATTTCTTTTATAATTTCCGAAATCCCCTGTGTTATTATATTGTAACTTTTCCATATTTCTAAGTCCCTTTTTGTCCCTTTTCCCGTGTTGGAGCGCGAGTCTCCCCTGAAATATGTAATTCTTGTATTACCTGTATCAACTCATCTTGTACTTCCCGGATTTCTCTTTTGTACTGTGTATTGATTTGATTTTGATTTTGTTTGAATTTTCCAATTTTTTCATGCCCTTGTGTGTCAGTGAGGGCTATGGGTCTTGTCTCACTCAGATCATCATCTACTTTTGTAGATAAGTTAGTAAACTGATCTGAAAGTCCGGCTACTTTCTCCGATAGTGATCTGATTTCCTCAGTGTGTTTTTCTTAACCAAGTTTCAGAGTGTGCATTTGTGTTGAAATAGTATCCCTACAAAGGAATGGCCCTGACTAACAATAACCTATACCTTTCATAAACCACTTCCCTCACAAAAATCTTCGTTAGTCGAACTACTGGAATACAGCGACCACCACTACTGCCAGCTAAAAAAAGATTCTAACTACTGAAGGCACAACCTACTCACAGGCATAATCAGCAAATGAAAGATTTTGATAGAAAACAAACAATGTATTATTCCTTGATAATGTTCCAAAGTCATCATATCATTATTCTTTCTGGCGGACACACGTCCAGATTGTCCGCTCTTAAAATTCCGCCATCTCCCTCCCCACATCCACCACTGCTGGCAGCTCACCTCCAACTGCGCTATTCACAACCAACTGCACACCAGTACAATAGCAAATATTTCTACAACGTCAACCAGCCACAGACTGCAGACAGCACAGTCAGTGATTTTCATACAGAACGCTACGTGGAGTTACCAACGTAAAAACCTAAACAGCATACTTACAAGCAATATGAAAGTGCTGTCGTAGCTAAAAGCCATGACCCGCCACAGACGTATACGCCTATCTCCATAGGTAACTAGAAGCGTGAAGGAATGTAAGATGATATTAATTATGATAATATGACATTAATGTCACTAAAGAAGAAAATTGGGAAATGGGGAGGCGGAATGCTTGACGATGGGAAATATAGATGCTGCCTCTAAGAAAATCACAGAAACTTTGGGAGAAAAAGAGAAACAGCTGTTCCATTATCAAGAGCTAAGGGTGCCAGTTGTAAACACTAAATGGAAGAAGGGAAGGCTGAAAGCTGAAAGGGACACATGGAATGTCCATACAAAGTAAAGAGACCTGAAAACGACGTTATGCATGTAAAACATGTATGAGATTGGATATATAATACCGTCGGAATAATTCTGTGTGTGTGGGGGGGGGGGAGGGGGGGGGGGAGGGGGGGGGGAGGATGGGTTCGGACCGTCGTCAGTATTGCACTCTTGAACTGGTGTGAAACGATCCGGCATTATTTCCCCTCCTGTGCCCACCTCTTCATCTCAGAGTAGCACTTGCAACCTACATCCTCAGTTATTGCTGGATGTATTCCAATCTCCTTTTCCGCAACGGCTTTTACCGTCTTCCGCCCCCTTTCACTGACATGTAAGCCTTCCCTGATTTCTTAACCGATACCCTGTCACCCGGTCCCTTCTTTATTATCAGTTTTTTTCCATATATTCCTTTCCTACCTGATTCTGGGGATAACGTCCTCTTTCCAGTCCAGTTGACGCTTTCAACGTTCTTCTGTAGCAACACATCCCAAATTTTTTGATTCTCTAATGTTCCAGTTTTCCCACGGTCCACGGCTCACTGCCTTACTGCCATGCAATTCTGTGCTCACAACTTACATTCGCAGAAATTTCCTCCGCAAATTAAGAACTATGTTTGAGGCTAGTAGGCTTGTCTTGGCCACCAACGCTCTTTCGCCCTTGTTAATCTGCTTTTCATGTCTCCTTGTTCGGCCCATCACGGGTTCTTTTCATGCCTTGGTAACAAACTCCCTTCATTTGGTTTACTTCATGATCAGCAATTCTGATATTAAGTTACCAGCGGTAGTCATTTCTGCTACATCTCATTACTTTCGTCTTTCTTCGATTTACTATAAAACCTTAGTCTGTGTTCATTAAACTAGTCATTTCAGTCAACATATGTTGTAAAACTTACACATTCATTGAGGATAGCAATGCCATCAGTGTATCTTATCAACGATATAATTTCGCCTTGAAGATTACTCGCATTTTTTAGTCCCCATTTATGTCCGTAATTGCTTCTTCAGCCTATAGATTTAATAACAGGGTTGAATTTTTCACAGAATTTCGAACATCTTGCTCCATTATACATTGTTGAGTGTTCTTTTTAAGTGTGTGCAAATCATATAAATGTGTCTTGATGTTATTTCAGGTTTACTTACACTCTCAACTAAAACTTCATAAACGTTAGAGCTGCCTCTCTGGTGCCATCAGCTCTGCTAAAGTCTAACTGATGTCCATCTAACGGAACGTTAATTTTCTTTTTGCTATTCTTCTGTATATTATCTTTGTCATCAACCTGAATGCATGAGCTGTTAAGCTGAAAGTGCTACACTTCTCCCACTTGTTGGCTTCTGCTATCTTAGAAACTGTGTGGATTATGTTTTACTGAGAGTCTGATCGTATTTCGCCAGTCCGATACATTTTACACTCTAACGTCAATAGTGCCTTGCTGCCACTTTCCTTAATAATTATAGAAATTCAGATGGAATATTACCTATCCCTTCTGCCTCATAGTGCCTTATGCAGCACAAACCTCTTCTAATTTCGGATTTTAAAAGTGAATTGTCTGTTTCTTCCTTGTCGACTCCAGTGTCTTCCTCCTTCAGGTCATCGGAAAAGTCCTCCCCACCATAGGGACCTTCACCCATTCCATCTATCCACTCTCTCCTTTGCGTTAACACTGGAATCCCACATATGCATTTCATTTCTCCAATAATTGTTTGGGCGTTTCTGTATGCTGAATCAGTCCTTCCGACGCTCAATCCTTTATCGATTTGGTCACATATTTCATGTAGCTCTTGCGCCTTAGCTTCCCTCCATTTCCTGTTTCCTTCATTCATAAGTGACTCTTATTTCTGTGTTCCTGAAGTTCCCTGATGGTTTTTGCACTTCCTTCTTTCGTCGATCAACTAAATTATTTTTTATGTTACCCACTACTTCTTTCCAGATACCTTCCTTGAACCTGTGATACCCTTTCCGACCTTTGTAATTGCCCCATTAGAGAAGTCCATTCCTCCTCAGCTGAACTGTCTTCTGTGCTATTCACTATCGCAGTATGTGCAGCCTCAAAGAACTTAAAGCATATCTTTTCATATCTTAGTACTTCCGTATCCCTTTTCTTAGACACTGATTCTTCATGACTAGTCTCTTGAACTCCAACCTACTCTTCCTCATTACTAAATTGTGACCTGAGGCAATATCTGTTCCTGGGTGCGCCTTACAATTCGATATCTGATTTTGGAATCTGTGCGTGACCAAGACGTAATCTAACTGGAATCTTCCTATATCTCCGGAACTTTTCCATTGAATATTTAATTCTCTTGTGATCCTTGAACAAATAACTCGTTGTTACTAGATAAAATATTTTAGTCTTTCCCCTCTTACATTCCCACTACCAACACCGTTTGTCCTTTAACCCTTTCTCATTCTCTTTCTCACGCAACCGAAGTCCCAAGACTATTAGGTTTTCATCTTCCTTTACGCAATGATGTAACTGTTCAATATACTCATGTAATCTCTCTCTCTCTCTCTCTCTCTGTCTGTCTGTCTGTCTGTCTGTCTCCTCTCTCTCTCCATCTCCTGTTTCGGACACGTCGGAATGTGTGTCTGAGCTATAGTTCTTAGTGTTAGTTTGTTGTCGATTCTGATGAGATCGATCCTATCTCTGACCTGTTGGCAGTAATTAATTCTCTGTCCTATCTTCCTATTCACAACGAATCCTATTCGAGTTATACTTCTTTCTGCTGCTGTTGAAATTACGCTATACTCGTCTGACCAGAAATCGTTGTCTTCCATCCATTTCACTTGACTGCTTCCCAGTATATGTTGACTGAGGGCGATCACACGTCCCGTCTCGTTGAAAGTTACCCTTCTTCTTCGTTACTCAGTCTTCACGGTCAACCGAATGGGAGGCTAGTCCAGAATCTTTTGACGATTGAGAGATTATCTTGAGACTTTTTCAATTACAGGCCACATCTCCTGTTGATACAGTGAAATGTTTCCATTGCCCTCTGCACCCTCATGCCGTTGATCATTGCTTGATGTTCCACCTTCTAGCGACAGTTCGATGTGGTTTCCCACCCCAGGGGCAAGAGAGTGCGCTGAATCTCAGTCCGCTCTACCGCCGTCTTTGCCAAGTCCATTGGCAGAATGAGGGCGACGTCTTATGCCAGAAGTTTTCGATCGCGATTGCTGGTGATATTTATTCAAAACTTAAGCAGTGGCGAGGTTCCGGCAGGGATCCAGGACTTTTAGATTACGCTACCCGTAGGCCATATTACATTCCCTCAGAATTATTGAGGATTTAGAGAGACGTTATCATAATAAAACTGTTCTACTTGGGATGTGAGAGTATACGACAGGCGAGGTGTCCTAAGGCTCAAAGGATAATATAATAATTCCAATTCCAAGGAAGGTATTTGCTGACAACTATGCGTACAAAGACCAGAATGCAGTTATGGGACTCCAAGAACAGGAAGCGGTGCTTGTGAAAGGAGTGGGATGCGTTTGTAGCCTATGCCTGAAGTTATTTTATCTTAACATGGACCAAGCTACGAACATCGGAAAGGAGAAACTTTGTCAGGGATTTAAAGTCCAGAGAGAGAAAACAAACACATTGAAGTTTGCCGATGACACTGTAAGTGTGTCGGAGACGGCAAAGGACTTGGAAGAACAGTTGAACGAAATCGATAGTGTCTTCAAAATAAGTTATCAGATGAACATCAAAAGAAGTAGAGCTGCTCGCCATGCTAGTCTATCTGGCACAAGTCCCTTAGTTTC
Source organism: Schistocerca gregaria (assembly GCF_023897955.1). Taxonomy (NCBI): domain Eukaryota; kingdom Metazoa; phylum Arthropoda; class Insecta; order Orthoptera; family Acrididae; genus Schistocerca; species Schistocerca gregaria. The sequence continues at coordinate 372,676,766 of NC_064926.1, forward strand.
TTCGTAACTACAGGTTGGTTATAATTAAAGTATCGCTGCTTGAGCCCGTGTAGACTATAATTATTTAGAGTGTGAGCAGCCAACATCATAGGAAAGTTGTTCCGACTGTACGCTGCAGGATTGGCTTAGTTAGCAGTGTTAGGTACATTATTTTCAGATATGCGGCGTTGCCGATGCGGCGACGTAGTGCTCAGACACTAGCATCAGTGTGTGTAACAGTTGCACACAGTGAACATTTATCTGGACAAGGTGAGCTAGGCTTTATTCGTACAGCTGTTTTATCAAAACAACAGCAGCAGTACTGCTGCTCTTCGCGAGTATCGACGTACTAAAGGAATAAGGAGAGGTTATCTTTCCACACCGTCGTTGACGAATCGGTCGTTTGAATTAACTGGCGATTTGGAAATTGAGGAATTCTGTTCTCTTTCTGGCTGAATTTCTAAACGTTCGCGTTTCGCCTCTGCCTTAGGCTACATTCCAAGAATGACCCCCAGAAAAGCAATTTTAAATTATTTCTACTTGAAATAATGTTGTCGAAATAAATGAGGCGATGATGAAGAAATGAGACACTAAAATTAGTTATCAAGTTTTATTATTCGAACAGTGATATAACTGATAGTGGCAGAAGATGACAGAATATAAAATGAATGACGGCAAAGGCCAAACAGAAAAGTCTTAAGAAGTGAGATTTGTTAACTTCGAACTGAATTTAATTTTTGGGAAGTATTTTGCAGACGGTATTGGTTAAAGTGTTACTATGCATTGAAGGGAAACGTCAGTGATAAAAGTTCGGGACACGAAGAGAGTAGAGTCCTTTGACATTTGCTTTCGTAGTAGAATTTTAAAGCCGCGATGGGTACATATGATAAGTAATGAATAGGTACTGACTCGAATTATAGAAAAATAACTGAATAACTGAATACTTTGATCAAGAGTAGGAATGGTTTGACTGAACAAACCCTGAGGCTTCCAGAATGAGATTTTCACTCTGCAGCGGAGTGTGAGCTGATATGAAACTTCCTGGCAGATTAAAACTGTGTGCCCGACCGAAACTCGAACTCGGGATCTTTGCCTTTCGCGGGCAAGTGCTCTACCAACTGAGCTACCGAAGCACGACTCACGTCCGGTACTCACAGCTTTACTTCTGCCAGTATCCGTCTCCTACCTTCCAAACTTTACAGAAGCTCTTCTGCGAACCTTGCAGAACTAGCACTCCTGAAAGAAGTATCCTTTCTTTCAGAAGCTCTTCTGCGAACCTTGCAGAACTAGCACTCCTGAAAGAAGTATCCTTTCTTTCAGGAGTGCTGGTTCTGCAAGGTTCACAGAAGAGCTTCTAAAAAGTTTGGAAGGTAGGAGACGGATACTGGCAGAAGTAAAGCTGTGAGTACCGGACGTGAGTCGTGCTTCGGTAGCTCAGTTGGTAGAGCACTTGCCCGCGAAAGGCAAAGGTCCCGAGTTCGAGTCTCGGTCGGGCACACAGTTTTAATCTGCCAGGAAGTTTCATATCAGCGCACACTCCGCTGCAGAGTGAAAATCTCATTCTGGAAACATCCCCCAGGCTGTGGCTAAGCCATGTCTCCGCTGTATCCTTTCTTTCAGGTTCGCAGAAGAGTTTCTGTAAAGTTTGGAAGGTAGGAGACGGATACTGGCAGAAGTAAAGCTGTGAGTACCGGACGTGAGTCGTGCTTCGGTAGCTCAGATCATAGAGCACTTGCCCGCGAAAGGCAAAGGTCCCGAGTACGAGTCTCGGTCGGGCACACAGTTTTAATCTGCCAGGAAGTTTCATATCAGCGCACACTCCGCTGCAGAGTGAAAATCTCATTCTGGAAACATCCCCCAGGCTGTGGATAAGCCATGTCTCCGCAGTATCCTTTCTTTCAGGAGTGCTAGTTCTGCAAGGTTCGCAGAAGAGCTTCTGTAAAGTTTGGAAGGTAGGAGACGGATACTGGCAGAAGTAAAGCTGTGAGTACCGGACGTGAGTCGTGCTTCGGTAGCTCAGTTGGTAGAGCACTGGCCAGCGAAAGGCAAAGGTCCCGAGTTCGAGTCTCGGTCGGGCACACAGTTTTAATCTGCCAGGAAGTTTCAAACACTGAGGCATCAAAAATTCGCCACATTCGTAATGGAGAGAAGTGTACAGGGATGGAAATTATAAATGGATACCAACACATTACTACAGTAAGCTGGCACAAATAGTGTAGTCGAAGCAACTACTGAAAGATGAAAATGTTTACAAAGGATTTGCTAGCGCATAGTGTTGAATTATGGCAGTCTTCGGATTAAGGACCGTAACAAAAGGAGAAATAAAATTAATGGGTAGTGAGGAAAAGAATTGGTAAAATCGAGAAATGTGAAGAGGCAGATAATACAGGTTAGACAGTCCTGGATTTCTGCAGAAGATAAAGCAAAATTCTATAAATGTGTAACTTCACAGAGGTTATCCATCGAGTTTAGCTGACATGCTTTTCTTAATGGAAAAGAAAAGGCGACAGATGACTGTAGTCGAAGATAAAGGGAAAGAGAAGACTTGCACCAGTATTACAGTAGTTCGTTTGTTGTGATACGGTTAGATGAAATACGTGAAGTGTGATTATTACTAAATTACTAAAAATTTATTTAAAAAACATTAAATACATCGTTGCCATATTTAACGGTTTTTTAGTAAATTATAAGCAACATCATATACGAAACCAGTAATTTGTAGTTGTGTTTTAAGTGTGTCAGAAGGAACATTGATATGATGTATCATGTTACTATCCTTGCATTTCTAGGAGTAGGCATAGTTTTGAGAGACATTGGACAGAATAAGATGATACGAATATTGACAAAGTTTGGCACAAATAGCAGAGAGAGGGGAATGGTTTAAAGTTACATTGAAGAAATGAAGTTGTATTGATAGGCAATCTGAATGGAGAAAGGAAAATCAGAGACATGAAGAATTTTAAGTAAGGTTAAGACTTGTCGCAACTATACTCCAATATTTACGACAGAGATAGAGGACAACATCTTTCTAATAGGTAAGGAAGTACAGGGTTCGCATATAGCGTACTCATTTCGGCTAAAAGTAAAAACACAGTGCTTTTTGTAGAAGAATGGTTTAACCTCTTAATTGGCATGTATAACTGAGAACATTATCTTGAATGCACTTAGCAATATTAACGTTACTGTCGTGTACAAATAGTGGTAGCCAGAAGGCAAGACAGTCTCACCATCTTCAGAATGACTAGTGTTGAGTAAAATCTACATTGGACAATTTTTTTTTCAGCCAAGCTGCCTTACAAAAAAACAGCTGCACCCAACAAGAGTAAAGGAAGCGAAATGAAACTTCACTGTTTGAGAGCCTATGTGTTATGATTTCAGAGATTTGCAAAATGCAGTGAAATTTACAAAAAACTTGGCAGTACGAAACCACTTATCAATGTGATGTTCAGCCCCTCTCGCCTGTACGCTTGCACTGACTAACAATGCCACTGCATTCTCTCCTGAGGCGAGCTGGTCCACAACACCTGTTGCTGGTCCTTGGCATCCCGGGTCTTGGCAATGGGTCGGAGTTGACGTCCGAGTTGGTCCCACACATTCTCTGTCGGTGTTAGTCAACGAAGTACCTCAACATAACGTGGGCGTTTCAGAGTTACAAGTTCCATGTGTGGACGTGTAGTGCCCCGTTCATAAACGGCATCACGATACTGTCACATTCTGGATAACAAAAGAGGATACAGGTTGTCCTTGGCGTACCTTCGTGCGGTCTGCTTACACATGATCTGAAGCCATACCCCATAGCCCCCTACACCATGATGCCAATATTTTTATCACTGTGCCTCTTCAAAACAACGTTAGAACGTGCCTCCATCCCGGGGCCTGCCGTGATAGCTGATGAAAGTCTTCCTGCTTAGTGCACGATTCACAACTTAACACAATGCCACTCCATTCGTCAGCAGTCCACGCTTCCCAATCACGGTACTACTACAGACGCAACTGTTTGTATACTGGTGTTAACGGTACCCAATGCATGAATCTCTAGTGCTTGAGTCGAGCTTCTGCCAGCTTCCGATCATTGGGTCAAGATGACACAGTACATTATTCTCACACTGCAGCTGCAAATGCGAAGAAGTTACGACGCGCTTGGTGCAAAACACGGCGATCCTTCCTTGTTGTGGTCAGACTTGGTCGATCAGAACCTTATACCTGCTCTCAGATTCCTGTGCAAAGCAATATCTGGGTACTGACATCTGAATGAGTCAAAATACTGCATGTTGCACGATTCGTTCATCCGTCCAAGTGGAGACCCACAATGAGTGGCCTATCAAACTCTCACACGAGTACGTGGCATTTCCGTGTCCTTCACAGTAATTGCCGGCCGCGGTGGTCTAGCGGTTCTAGGCGCTCAGTCCAGAACCGCGAAAACTGCTACGGTCACAGGTTCGAATCCTGCCTCGGGCATGGATGTGTGTGATGTCCTTAGGTTAGTTAGGTTTAAGTAGTTCTAAGTTCTAGGGGACTGATGACCACAGATGTTAAGTCCCATAGTGCTCAGAGCCATTTTTTCACAGTAATTACTCAGTATCTGACGCTCTTCACGCACCAAATATACCCTACCAGTTCTGGTTACGACACTAAACACGATCAGTATTAATGCTCTCCGGCAGCCTTTCTGTCTGACCGCTTTCATACCAATCGGTGGTGCGTACGCATACGTAGTTATATTCACATCCACCGACGTCATCTGGATGCGTCCTTTACTTTGTCAGGTGGTATAGATTGACGATACTGTTAACCCATTCCTCCGTTATTGGTACGCATGCAACTATGCGTAACTAATACGTTCCGAAACGCCACGAATAAAAACGGGATTTATCGGTGCCCCTACCTCGGTTTCTAGTGCCGATAAATGGTACGGCAACTGTTTTGGATTCCCCTTTGGCTAGGTGCCCTTTGTGTACCAAACAGAAGGATCGTCCTAGGGTCACTGTCCTACAGTGCATTGTCAAAGGATGTATACTTTACACTTCCTCTAGCTTAGGCAAATAGAGCAAATCGGTTCATTATTTCTACATTTGATGTGATTTACGGTGGGCTTGATGGAACTGTATGTGTGTGAATTCCTAAGGGATCAAACTGTTACACACTACTTAGAATAACTTAAACTAACTTTCGTTACGGACAACACACACACACCATGGAGGAGGTACCATTAGTTCATGTGTGGTTCCTCCGAATTTCTCCTAAACAGGGGTTTTTACTATATTTTCTCCGTCATCAGCGAACCAAAACCCAGTCGAGGATTCCAAGACGAATATGCGCAGAAAATGACTGAAAATATTACAATGTATCCCTAAGATCCCGACCTCGAACAACCTACATAGTGTTCTTGCTACCTTTATCCGTTTTCAATATAGTGAGGTTCAAATTTACCCCACTTCTTCATGTATATTCGGTATGGGGCGAAATCTAAATAATAAGTAACAGCAGTAAACTTCTCAAATTTTGGCAGTATATTCTCTGCCATTTGTCTAGCAAAGCCCCCTCCACGTTTTTAAAAATCTTTGTCAGGTATTGAGAAACATCCCAAATACTTGTTTCTTGGGTACCAGAATCTAGCCACAGATTTAAAGACGGCTACGCACGCAGATCGCTGAAATTTTTACAGTGTACTCCTATGATCGCTATCTGGATCATATATTCATCCGTTTCCAAGAAACAGGGGTACATGTACACGTAAAATATGCGCGTAAGAAACGGTGTTTGTAACATAACACAGAGAAAAAGGCCGTAAAGTGTCACCGTTATAATCTTGGAACTTCATGCGGTGACACTGAAGCAAAGCAAAAAGTTTTTGCATGTAAATTTCGGTCTGAGTAGTAAAATTAGTTTTGCGTTATTTCAATGTAACAAAAGGAAATTATCTAAATTTTACTGACCAATACATTTCTAGTTGCAAATGCTATTCAATGATGAAGAGGTTGTCACAGAAGAGGAATTCGTGGCGAACCTCATCAAACCATCCAGCTTAATGATGACTAAAAAAAATAAAAGCACCTGTTATACTGCGAAAAATCTTCGACAAATATTTATGAAAGCAATAAAAGCCCTGATCTCAATTTAGTAAAAGATTAATTCCTACTCATTTTACGGTGTAATACGTATCTGACAACACTGGACAAGATGTCGCCCCTTCGACCACACAGACGCGGCTTTTCCGTTATTTATCTTGATCCAATTCATCCCAAATCACTATTCATCTTATGAAAATATAAATTTGGTAACTAATTAGCGTACAATAACAATTAACAGGACGTAGTGTCTGAAAATGTAATGAAATGAGCGTATGGCATCGTTGGTCGCGAGGTCCCATCCGGGGAAGATAGGCCGCAGCGTGCAAATTTTATTTCAGGTGCCTCCATATTGGGCGACTTGCGCGCACGTGAAATAATTATGAGGACAACACAACACCCAGTCCGCAACCGCAGAAAATCTGCAACGCAGCCGGGAATCGAACCCGTGTCTGCTTAAATGGGAAGCGAGCACTTTACAACCCAGCTAAGCAGGAGGACATATTGTCTGAGGCATACTGTTACTCATAGAGGTATAGACCTAACGCTAAACAGTGAAAAATTTGTCATAACAATGAATGTGTGGTTCTTAGGTGCTAGCTCTGCAGAGTTTCATTGAACGTATTTCTTTATCATCGGCAGAAACGCCTCATATTAATGCAACATAGTAGCAAAGTTACAAGTCGTATTATCTTGCACAACAAAAAAAAAGAAAAGAAAGAAATTATGTAGTGAGAGACAGTACATACAGTGTACCTAATCCACTACAGTATGACGAAGTAATCTCGTATTTCTTAAAAGCTGAAGGTTAAATATTTTCTAGCACCATCTATCCAATTAGACCGGAGGAGGTCCTCGGGTTTTAATTCTCTTGCAGCTCAACACAACCAGAGAAAGACTTGAGTTGCTGCGATGTTTCATTTCACGATAATAGTTCGCCCCATAGAAGTGTCGTGTCTGCAACCGTCTCATTTGCATATTGCCGGGCTCGGCACGAAGTGTCCAAACTTCTCTTAGGAGAAATTTTGTGTCGGGTAGGATAGCCATGTACGTGTGCCAGAAGACCAAGTCCTTAGGGTCAGCACTGCATACTCGTTACGACGAACTTCTAGTCTCAAAGGCTTTAGTATTCCTTTGAAGGTTACCCTTAGACTTAACAAGGTCTCTCTTGAGGGAACGAGCAAAGTTCGAGCCACGCGTCTTTCCTCGAGTTGAAATCATAGATACCGGTACATGTTTCTAATTCATACATTACTTTGCTTTAGAATTTACTTTCTGTTCTTCCCTGAACACCGAAGTCTTACCTCAATAGCAAATGGTTCACACTCCATTAAATACTACCTTTACCAACGTAATTAAAGAAGAGCTGTTCTACCTATGTTACATTATATTGGTAGAACGGTACTAGTGGTGCTTTTGTTTCAAAGACAGGCGTCAGTTCCAAGGTAGTCTGCATTTCCTCAGACGAGCCAGCTTTCCGCGTCTAATGACAAGGACGTCATCTGCCTTCCATTTTCCAATCGAAATGTGTAAAATGCTCGGCTGCATCTGAAGTAACACGAAAAAGCGGTAGAAATAACAATATTCTTCGAAGACATGTTAACTACTTTCGCTCTTTCTATCACGATGTGGAATTAGAAATACAACGGTGAGAACAAATACAATACATAATCTGGAGAAATAATGCTTGTGCTAGTAATTTCTAGTGGAAACCACAGCCCATCACTGTTTCTGTCAAAATCCATAATGAGGTGTGATGATCTCTTAGACCCTTGTACTTCTCGTGCTAACACATACTAATATATTTTTCCAGCTGATATTTTCTTTGTTTTACAGACCAATATATTTCAAATTTCGCTACTATCTGGCCAGTCCAAAAATAATTATCGTTCCACGAAATGTATCGGTATTTTTTCAGGATCCCTTTTTGTCCCTTCAGTGGAGGATTTTGTGCACAATATCCGTAAAAGATGGAAAATGCTGGATATTTCATTTGTAAGATGGAAATAAAAGAAGTTGAAATTTTACAGAAGAAAGAAACGTTGGTTCGTAAAAGCAGGTACAAACAAACGTAGAAGAAGTTTGTCTTTCAGACTGGTGTTATTTTACTTCTTTCTTAAAAAAATTCACTGTACTGTCACCTGCAACAAAGCTCACTTTAAAATTGCTAATCGTTTAGAGAATTCGTCATGAATGTATCATTCATTCTCTCTCTGGGAGATTTTCCACTTTTCACACTGCATTTTTTCTGGTGAAGCTCAAACGTGGAGATAGTATCCACGTCAAAAATTTAACGACCGCGAGCATTGCCTGCAGGGGAACAGCGACGGTTGGAAATTAAAACTGCAGAATAGTCACAAGTCGCATTTAACTGTTACTATCTTTTGAAATGTTTCATTCGACCAGTGCAAGCATCTTCAGGAATTATGAAACTGAGCTGACCGCCACACGTTAATATCGAGCTGTGTGTAGGTCCACTATCATACATTTGTATGACTTAACTTTGTGTTCTGCCTTACGGCTGATCTTGTCATGGGGGAAGCCTCGTCAGAGATGTCTCTGCATCTAGGGAAGTGATTCTACTTGTGGTTTCCCGTTGCCTCACACTGGTGATAATGAAATGATAATGAGGACAACACTGGTGATGATGAAACGAATATGAGGACAACTCAACACCCAGTCCCTAAGTGGAGAAAATCTTCGACCCAACCGGATTCGAACCCGGGCCCCTTGGCGTGACATACCGCCGCGCTGATCACTCAGTTATCGGGGCACACATTTGTATGACGTGAAAAATAAATTATACAGGGTGTTACAAAAATGTACGGCCAAACTTTCAGGAAACATTCCTCACACAAAAAGAAAGAAAATACGTTAGGTGGACATGTGTTCGGAAACGCTTACTTTCCTTGTTAGAGCTCAATTTATTACTTCTCTTCAAATCACATTAATCATGGAATGAAAACACACAGGAACAGAACGTACCAGCGTGACGTCAAACACTTTGTTACAGGAAATGTTCAAAATGTCCTCCGTTAGCGAGGATACATGCGTCTACCCTCCGTCGCATGGAATACCTGATGCGCTGATGCAGCCGTGGAGAATGGCGTATTGTATCACGGCAGTCCACAATACGAGCACAAAGAGTCTTTACGTTTCGTACCGGGGTTGCGTAGACAAGAGCTTTCAAATGCCCCCTAAATGTAAGTCAAGAGGGTTGAGGTCAGGAGAGCGTGGAGGCCATGGAATTAGTCCGCCTCTACCAATCCATCGGTCACCGAATCTGTTGTTGAGAATCGTACGAACAGGAGCTACATCGTGCATGAACCACATATTGTGTCATACTTGTAAAGGCACATGTTCTAGCAGCACAGGTAGAGTATCGCGTATGAAATCATGATAACGTGCTCCATTGTGCGTAGGTGGAAGAAACTAAAATGAGCTCTAACATTAAAATTAAGCGTTTCCGGACACATGTCCACATAACATCTTTTCTTTATTTGTATGTGACGAATGTTTCCTGAAAGTCTGGCCGTACCTTTCTGTAAAACCCTGTATACATAGCCCAATATTGGCAACGTGGTCTATGTCTACGTAATCCCTGGCGACGGTAGTTTCACTCAAGTGAATCATGTCAAATTAAAGAAAAATTCACTTGCGGCTTATGGCAGCTCTGCAGTTTTAAGGTCGAAGATTGTATACAACCCCTTTCCCTTTAAATTAATGTTACTATTACCGGACTGTTGAAGTACACCTTGACGTAATCGTATTTCTGATGTAGAGATAAATATTTCGACCAGCAACAGCAAATAATTTTTTTTTATTGCTGGACTTTGAGGATATTGCCTTGGGCAAGCCTCCAGCAAAGAATGACTACTATTATCGCTACGTCGTCGACACATTCGTTATTTGGTTCTTAGAACGCGGAAAACTTAAAGAATTCTAGGAAACGAGGAATGACCAAATTCATGCTCAGAAATCCAATCTACAGGAGAGATTTGTGCACCTGCTCACATAAATACTAAGCAACTTGCTTCAGGACTTCCATGTAATTGTATAAGGCTATCGCCAGATTTCGTAGGCCCTCTCAGGTGAGGCACGGAAACCGAACACAGAGCAAGCCGTTCGCACTTTGTCTTTTTAAACTGTATTATTGGGAGGTTTAAGCGAATTTTGAAAAGATACTAGAGGTCACAGCCCAAATACAGTATTAGACAGGATTCTTTTGAGAGGAGATAATTTACCATCAGAGTTTAAACCATTATGTGACCTCCTTCAGCATGCGTTCACGAGGAAAAATGAACGATTCAACATTGAACATTTATACGTGGGTTTTCTAAAGCGTATGGTCATATGCAGCACTTCATTTTCCAAAGTTATTCGTTAACACTCAAGACACGTAAAAGGATAAAGAGACTACAGATAAATGCTGCTCCAATGAGTGAATTATGAAAACAAATTGACAAGTTGAACGTTGATATAGTCTGTTGGCAAGAAATATGCTGCAGAACAATAAGCTCCCATTTTTTTTCTGCGGGAATGGTAACAGTTCCTGGCCACGATGAGACAATGTACGCCATTATCCTTAAAAGTAGAAAATCTACTGTGACAAAGGTGACACAATTGTGTGACAAGTGCATCGTTACAATACAACTGAAGGACCTGCAGACAAAATGGACTGTAGTAAGCATATACGTGCAGTATTCTCGCATAGTACCTTATCTTGTTGGCACATAACACACTGATATGTCAAGGAGAGGGCAAAACACGATTGCCTCTTTCTGTCACTCTGCCACGCATCGATACGCGCAATTTTCGCCCTAAGCATGAATGTCTCACTCATCGCAAATGCCTTGTGTCTACATAGAGGCAGTATGTGCACAGCTCATCAATGTGCCGTATGTACACGATTAACGATTAATCAGTACGTGTGCACTGAGATCAAACATTTTTTTCTCCAATGAGCGAAACTGAGAGGGCTTTAGCGGCCTGCGTTATTGAGCAAACGCTACGTCTGTCCTGTCAGGCGTTAGTCTTGCTGAGCCACGTAGGTTGTGTACGGTGTTGAGTATGCCGAAAGTCAACTTATCGTCTCCATATTCGGAAGATTATTGTCGGATCACGACCAACGTGATCAGCAGTATCGCGGAACGATAAAACACGCTTTCCACGGACCTCCTTCCCAGCGACATGCACTAGCGGTGGAGGCTGGACGCCTGTCGGAAGCTGGGGATAACAACAGTAAAGTCGTTGTCCTGGCAAGCAAACAGAGCGATGTAGCTGATGTCCAACAGCGCATGTTCATTGGCTTTCTGGCGAAGGGTGGAAGCATTTCTGAAACGGCAGTTTGTAAACTGTTTGAGCGCAAAATAATACTGTCCAACACCCGAGTCGAGGTAACTGTGGTGCACCACAGGCCTTTCAAAAATGGTTCAAATGGGTCTGAGCACTATGGGACGTAACATCTGAGGTAATCAGTTCCCTAGAACTTAGAATTACTTAAACCTAACTAACCTAAGGACAACACACACATCCATGCCCGAGGCAGGATTCGAACCTGCGACCGTAGCAGCAGCGCGGTTCTAGACTGGAGCGCCTAGAACCGCTCGGCCACAACGGCCAGTCACTGGCCTTTGTTGACAGGGACGAACTACGACTGCGGAGATGTGTACCAGCTACCAACACTCCATAACGACCGGTCTGAGAGCATTGCTACGTACAGTTTCCGCAGCGGGATCCTGGTTCATGTATCATTGCTGACTGTTGTTTATCGACGTTTCATGCCAAGGCCGCAAATAGACATATGCTGAATGATGACAGGTGGCCTTTTTCGTACGAACCACGGATTTTTGCTCCGTCGGACAGATGGCCGTTGGTGCGAACGACATGAACTGTCTGAAAGCAGAAGGTCCAGGCAGGCAAAGGGAGCGTTATGGCGTGGAAATATATTCATGGGGCACCCTGGGCAGTGTAGTTGTTTTGGAAAGCACAGGGATGCATGTATCCCTAGAGAACGTCCCACGACTACATGCAATTTGGGTTTCCTAGGCACCACGGCATCTGCCAGCAGAACAGTGCAGGGTCTCACACAGTTCACAGTGTAGATGAGCGGTACTTCAAACGCCGGGATGAATTTACCATGAACCCCTGGCCACCAAACCTGACGAATCTATGCTGAATCTAGAATGTGTGGATCACTTCTTGTACCATGGATCCTCGACCGAGAAATCTAGCGCACGTGGCCACGGCCCTGGTGTCCGCATGACTCCTCATTTCTATCGGTACGATCCACGAGTTAACAGACTGTCTCTCTGCCCTTCTTACAGCGGGGCGCGCTGCAGAAGGTGGCTGTTCACATTTTTGACAGGCGTTCAAATTACTGTGGCGGGACAGAGTGGATGGCGTTACTCTTCGATGCATCGTGTGACTACAGAGAAACGATAATCATTTGTTGATCCATGAATGTGTAAACTCCACTCCAGTTTGACGTTTTTGCCTGCCCTCTGCTTGGTGTTTGAAATTCAACGGCCACCAGCATACATTCTATGTAAAGAAGATCGGTGGTAGACGTCTGGGCTCAAATTCAGCAGAAGCAGATTGCAAAACAAAACGGCACTTTCAGTTAGATAATGTTAGAAATTTTATAAAAAATTTGGTACATGCTAGGTGCAGTGCTCTGGGAGAAAAAAACTCTCATGCCATACCGTGAACTCCCGTTGGTTTAGTAATCGTCGTTGTTAAATATTACAGTCAATGGAATCGTTACTAATTCAGTGGAAATTAATACTTAACGCGAAGTGGATTCGCTTTCAAATTACGAATAATAGATTGTGTGCACGCCACATTCTAAATTTGTTGCTGTGTAATTTATTGACGCTGCTGTGCTAACCACGACGTACAGCGTCAGTGTCCTGCCGACACTTCCCCCTGTCACTGCAGATCGCAGTAAACTGCAGAACTCCTCTGGAGAGCTAATCCCGTTCCAGCCACACTGTAATGTTTGTCGTGGGTACATTGAAAAACCAATGCTGCCTGTATCTGTAGCCATGGATATCGCCCTATTTGTGACTTGGGTCGCCATCGACTGTTATTTTACTGTAGCAGCGGATGGAAAAAGCTCAATGAAGTAAATAACCACCAGTTCAAAGTTCGACAACAAAAAACGCACAGCGTTACGCAAACGCTAGAAACACTGCCGCTACTGAGCCATCGCTGTCCTGACATGTGACAGTGACCTGGACCATAGCCGTTATATGCTCGGTTTAGGATTACCGGATTGAGGCAAACATACGTCAACGCTGATGACTTTACACATTTCGAAACCAATCGCAGTACGTCCCTCATGCGAACAGGGAACTGTTCGGGCAGCTTGTACATTACATGAGGGAGAGGTTTGTGTAGGGTTACAAGACAGTTTTGTAGTATCTGTGGTTATCTCTCACCAACGTACGACAGAGTGACCTACTATTCGACAACATGAATGTAAGCTGCAGTTTCAAATAACCACGTAAGCTGTTCCTGTGAGTGACATACTGACCCAGTTCTGAAAAATCTCAGTAGGGTTTAGTGCGCGTTTAACTGTTTCTGAATCCCAAACGCTTATATATTCTAACAACGTACATACGCCTTTTATCTCACAAAGAAGTCATCATCCAAATTTAAGTCCTTATCGTTTTAACTTGCCAAGTTAACTGACTCTTCCGTCGCTTTTCCGTAAAACAGTTTCATAGATATAAATCGAAAGTACAATAATGTTGTACAATATTTTGTTAACCGACCTTCGACGTATGAGGCAACCATCAGACCTTACCACAAGAGGGTGATCGCCCCTGGTAGCTGAGTGCTCAGCGCGACGGAATGTCATACTTAACGGCCTGGGTTCGATTCCTGGCTGCGTTGGAGTTTCTCTCCGCTCAGGGGCTGGGTGTTGAGTTTGAAGCTTCTTGATTAAAATGTGTGTGGCTGCACTTAAATTGTTGACTGACTGAGACACAAAACCTCCTGGCGCAACACAATCTGACTGCTCAAGAAAATTACAACCTGACTTCAAATAATTAATTCAAAATAACGACCCTGACTATACATTTCCTTAAGCACTTACCGTACAAAAATCTTCATTATGTGAACTACTGCAATACGGCGAGAGTCAGTACTGACAGCAAAATAAAAGATTTTAACTACCAAACCCATTAACTACTAGTAGGCATGTGGTTAGCAAAGGAAAGATTTTGTGCAAACCAATTAATGTATTTTTTCACCTTTTTAATGTCACAACCAGCTCTTTCACGAATCTAAATCGTCTTTGACACACACACACAACACACACACACACACTCACACACACACCCACCCACACACACACACACACACACACACACACATATATATATATATATATATATATATATATATATATATATATATATATATATACTCCTGGAAATTGAAATAAGAACACCGTGAATTCATTGTCCCAGGAAGGGGAAACTTTATTGACACTTTCCTGCGGTCAGATACATCACATGATCACACTGACAGAACCACAGGCACATAGACACAGGCAACAGAGCATGCACAATATCGGCACTAGTACAGTGTATATCCACCTTTCACAGCAATGCAAGCTGCTATTCTCCCATGGAGACGATCGTAGAGATGCTGGATGTAGTCCTATGGAACGGCTTGCCATGCCATTTCCACCTGGCGCCTCAGTTGGACCAGCGTTCGTGCTGGACGTGCAGACCGCGTGAGACGACGCTTCATCCAGTCCCAAACATGCTCAATGGGGAACAGATCCGGAGATATTGCTGGCCAGGATAGTCGACTTACACCTTCTAGAGCACGTTGGGTGGCACGGGATACATGCGGACGTCCATTGTCCTGTTGGAACAGCAATTTCCCTTGCCGGTCTAGGAATGGTACAACGATGGGTTCGATGACGCTTTGGATGTACCGTGCACTATTCAGTGTCCCCTCGACGATCACCAGAGGTGTACGGCCAGTGTAGGAGATCGCTCCCCACACCATGATGCCGGGTGTTGGCCCTGTGTGCCTCGGTCGTATGCAGTCCAGATTGTGGCGCTCACCTGCACGGCGCCAAACACGCATACGACCATCATTGGCACCAAGGCAGAAGCGACTCTCATCGCTGAAGACGACACGTCTCCATTCGTCCCTCCATTCACGCCTGTCGCGACACCACTGGAGGTGGGCTGCACGATGTTGGGGCGTGAGCGGAAGACGGCCTAACGGTGTGCGGGACCGTAGCCCAGCTTCATGGAGACGCTTGCGAATGGTCCTCGCCTATACCCCAGGAACAACAGTGTCCCTAATTTGCTGGGAAGTGTCGGTGCGGTCCCCTACGGCACTGCGTAGGATCCTAAGGTCTTGGCGTGCATCCGTGCGTCGCTGCGGTCCGGTCCCAGGTCGACGGGCACGTGCACCTTCCGCCGACACTGGCGACAACATCGATGTACTGTGGAGACCTCACGCCCCACGTGTTGAGCAATTCGGCGGTACGTCCACCCGGCCTCCCGCATGCCCACTATACGCCCTCGCTCAAAGTCCGTCAACTGCACATACGGTTCACGTCCACGCTGTCGCGGCATGCTACCAGTGTTAAAGACTGCGATGGAGCTCCGTATGCCACGGCAAACTGGCTGACACTGACGGCGGCGGTGCAGAAATGCTGCGCAGCTAGCGCCATTCGACGGCCAACACCGCGGTTCCTGGTGTGTCCGCTGTGCCGTGCGTGTGATCATTGCTTGTACAGCCCTCTCGCAGAGTCCGGAGCAAGTATGGTGGGTCTGACACACCGGTGTCAATGTGTTCTTTTTTCCATTTAATCTCCAAGTCGAACATGTAGAGATAGTTAGCCTACGCTAACACTTCAGACCTCTACCCTTTATCAATACTAACCTCTCGCATCTAACTTCCATCACTACTGGCTGTTCACCTCCAACTGCCAAACAGTACTTCCATCACTGCTGGCGAGTAACTGCCACTGAGTGTCTTACAAAGAAAGCGCAGTCAGAGATCCAATGCAAAGCGTTACACACCGCTGCCAACACAGAAGCAGCCCACTTACATAGCCCCCCGACTTCACACAAAAAAATTACTTTGGGCAGTGGCCTGGATCAATTTGTACAAATTTTTTATATTAACTATATCAAATAGATCAAAAGCACACAATTATTAATGCGCTGTTGGTCAAAAGCTAATATTGTCCTCACAGTTCCTAAAGACAGTCCTAATCATATATCAGAGCATTGGTCTATGACATTTTTATGCACAAAGTCTGAGCAGTAAAAGAAAATGCACACCCAAGTAGTGGATCACCATGCAGTCTTGAAGAAGTGTTGTCCAACAGAAACACAGTGCTGACTCTTGACATGAATATTGGTTATGGACCACGGCAGAGTAAACCCACAGCAAAGTCGGTCTTGAAGAATATTCGTAGAATTAGTAGCTCACCACAAGGCAGACCCACAGTATTTCTTGTAGAGATAATGGTAGCAATGGGCCACCAAGGGTGCAGACCCAGTGTAGTCCTTGTAGAGATAAGGACTGAATAATTTTTTCAGATTTTGTTAGCACGCGGGTAGGAAAAACGATGGTTTTATGAAGAGCAATGTTATTTTCTATGACTTCTTGAAATAAATGGGCTCCAAGACCAACTTTTGAAGAATCCTTGCTAAGGCAGAAATCTTGTGCCAGATCTGGGTATGCTAATATTGGCGCGTTATGTAGCGCTTCTTTCAAAGAATCAAATTACAACTGTGCCTGTTCGTCCCAGTTCCAAATAGTATTTTTCCCAGTGAGAGAGCAAAGTTTTGGTGTTACTAGAATTTGGATATTCAGAAAACGGCGGTAAAAATTCACGAGACCTAGAATACTGCGGACATAGTTTTATTTTTTTTTTTTTTTTTTTTTTTTTTTTTTTTTTAATAGAACTGGAATGGCACTGATAGCTTCTAACGTATCAGGATCCAGCTGAATGCATTCAGAAGAACTAATGTGTCCCCTAAACTTCGCCTTTGTCCTACCGAATTCAGATTTTTCAAAGTTAACTGTGATTCCAGATTCTGCAAAAATACGTAACATACTGTTGAGGATGCGGTTATCTTGTTCTTAAAAGTTTTTTCTATTAAAATATCGTCCACGTATGAGGTGATGTGAGGTTTTAAGAACTCAGGTAATATGGAATTTAGCCCACAAATGAATGCTGCCAAAGAAATTTTCTACCCGAAAGGAAGTTCCCGAAATTGATAACAAACGCCGAAACAAAGAAAGCTGTATATTTTCTACACTCTGGATGAAGTTCAGTTTGATAGAATCTTTATCTAAGGTTAATAGAAGACAACTCTCTTACACTACTGAAATATTGAAGGAGTTCTTCCAACCTTTGCGGCCTGTCTGTTTCAGGAATGAAGATGGTATTTATTTGTCTCGAATATAAGACAAGCCTGATCGATCTGTTTTTCTTCTCAACAACATGTAATGGATTATTGTATGAGGTTACTGCAGGCTCAATAATGCCGTCGTCAAACATAGATTGTATTTCTATTCTAACACAGTCCCTATAATGTGCCAGAATTACTTAAGGTCTGACGCAAAATTTAGTGTGCTCACAAACAAGAAATTGAAATCGTTCAATTGTGCCTTTTTTGTAACAACTGTGGAATATGCTTGTAAAATGTCAAAAAAATCCAGCATATCAGTATCATTACAGTTCTCAATTGCCGGCCGTTGTGGTCGAGCGGTTCTAGGCGCTTCAGTCCGGAACTGCGCTGCTGCTACGGCTGCAGGTTCGAATCGTGGCTCGGGCACGGATGTGTGTGATGTCCTTAGGTTACTTAGGTTTAAGCAGTCCTAAGTCATGGGGACTGATGACCTCAGATGTTTCCATAGTGCTCAGAGCCATTTGAACAGTTCGCAGCTGTTTGAATTTTATTTTGAATTAAATCGTTACTATCTAATACGTTATCAATATCATCCCTGTCATTACTTCCCAAGTGATTAATATAGTCAAACTCCATCGAATGTTCCGAACTGTGGTTTAACAAGAGATAAATCCTATTGATTTCCTCGTCATGGTTTGAAAGCCAATCCTCAAATTTCAAAGCTATTGACTTACCATCTTTCTCTAAATTTATTTCAGCATTGTGAAATTTTCAAACTGCTTTATATTCATTAAAAAAGTTTACACGAATATAATTTACATCGACAGTAATGGAACAATAAGAAAATTCTTAGTAAATCAGTGTCTGTGACAAAATAATTGTAAGTTAGTCTGTTGGTGTAAAACCACACTTTCTTCCAAAAATTGCACCTTGTAATTTAATCTTATATAAAGGAAGTGTGGGGCAATTGTTCAATTTGTTGCTTTTACAAAAAGCTGTTTCACTGAAACAGGACTGCCAGAGTCAAGTACTACCATATATTTTATGTCATTTGCTGTGATGTGAATTACATATATGCAGTATTATTCTGTTTTATGTCATGTTTCTGGAGTAAGATGTCCCAAATGTCTTCCATTTTCACGTAATTAAAATCCACGGCCACTACGTCGGCATCTTCATCAAGCATGTTTCGTAGCTGCCAGTGGTGTGAGTCATTATCTATTATCTCTTTGTCACGTGTTGTTACTGGTATTTGGAGATGTAACTTCTACAATTTCAGCTTGTCGAGAGCGCCCTGCCCTGTTTGAATCACGCCAGTTTTGATTAAATTCAGGTTTTTCGTCATGATTTTATCGTCTGTCATTAGGCCGGTAGTTTCTGTAGTTTCTTTCTTGTCTGTTCGGTGGTGGAGATTTCTCTCTGAATCATAATTGCGACTTGGACCGTTGCGTCTGAAGTTATTCTGTCTCCCTTATTAATAATTACTCTGGTTCCCATATTATCTGTTTCTAAGATAGTCTCTGTCTTAACAATTACCAAGGAGAGGCGATCATTCCCAGTAACTATTGTTAGTCTGCGTTGTAAAAGTAGTCTTGTCGTGTCCGGTTATTATTTCTATGGTCACGGAGTTGTCACGGATTTGACGTGTTGTTGTTCTTTTCCTGTTTTTGCATCACGTGACAGTCTGTATCGATTTCCAATTCTTCTAAAAGTCCCTGAAAAGGCTCAATGGAACGTCCGGCCAAAATAACATGTCTCAAGTATTCAGGTAATTTAATTAATCAGATATGGATTAGTCCTGATTCGCTGTACGTGTTAGACAAATACTGATTTTTCTGCCACATATCTTCGAAATATTTTACAGAGCTAGAAAATTCGGATTCTCGTGTCGGAGAGCGAGTGCCCTATGAAATGTATGATTCTTGTATTACCTGTGCCAACTGATCTTGTACTTCCCGCAATTCTCTTTTGTACTGCGTATTGACTTGACTCTGATTTTGTTTGAATTTACTAATTGATTTGTACTTTTCTGTGTTAGTAAAGTCTGCCGGTCTTGTATCATTCAGATTATCATTTACCTTCATAGATAAATTAGTTAGTTGGTTCAAACGTTTGACTACTTTTTCCGATGATGTACTGATTTCCTCTGTGTGTTTTTCTGAACCGAGATTCAGAGTGTCAGTTTGTGTCGAAATCGTATCTACTGTGTCCTTTAGGTTTCCCTGATTTTGTACAAGTTGCGTGACCGTATAGGTAGACGCTAAAGAATCAGTTTTAGCCTGCAAGGTGTCGTGATTTTCGTGACCAATGGTATGCAGTTCTTTTATGGCTATTCATGATTCTGTAATGTGTTTTCATGTTGCGAAAAAATAGACTGATAATGCTCTAAATTCGCGTTTTTACATCTTTCCAAACTTTTTGATATTTAGATTCGATTATAAGTCACTCAGCAGTTAAAATTTCACGTGTTCGTTCAAGCATTATGTCAAACTTTCTTTGTGGGAACATATGTTGAAATAAGAAGAAAAGATCTGTGTGAAAACGAAGTTTTGATTGGAAATTAAGTATCACAAGTACCGCAGTAGCAAATGTTACACTGAAAACAGACACTGTCCTTCCCTTTTGTGTTATTCCTCTATGTGTTTTGTGTACCCTTGTGAATCTGTGTTCTTCCTGTCTCTGTGTATTTACCTGATTAATTGAATTTTCCTCTTCTAGCACTAAGCTGCTTTTACTATGATGAGGAATAATGTCACCCTCAAATCTAAAATATTCTTTACTTTGGAAATATGTTTAGACATTATTTAATCTGTTCTATTTTCTTTAATGCTCATTTGTCAAGTTAATATTTCAATGGAAATTCTCATTTTTCATTCGTTTGCTGGAATACTCATGTATATGCTTACTTCCATTCTTTGTAAAGCCTATATTACTACAAATTTTATCTGAATTATCATGTTCTTTCATTATGTTTTCTGTACCTTTGTAACTGTATTTTTATGGTATAAAATTGTAAATTGTATAGACACCAGTTCTTCAAATTAAGTAAATAGTAGGGATTCATTGTACTGGATGGATTTCTGTTGGTCATACTGTATGTATAAGATCCCAGAGGCTAAATGACTGTGTTAGGATTTATACATGTGTTGGTAATACAGCAAGAGACTGGTTAACAGGATTTCTGGTTCTAAGGACATTGCAAAAAATTAGTTAGGGCACTGGTGGTTAACTTCCAACAGTGAATCGAACCAGCCACAGAGTCTCTTACAAAGAAAGCGCAGTCAGAGATCCAAAGCAAAGGGCTACGCAGGGCTGCCAACACAGAACCAGACAACTTACATGTTGTCCTTATCATCATCATTACATCCCCATCGATACGCAAGTTTGCGAAGTGGCGTCAACACGAAAAACTTGCACCAGGCGAATGGTCTACGGTACGGGAGGCCCTAGCCACTCGGCATATCCATTTACCTTAAGAGGGTGTAATATTCGTGAACAGCACTGAAAAAGATTTTAATCATGTAATGTTGAGTACTGCAATGCAATGGTAACGCATTAAAACTTTTGAACTTTCACAGTAAATAGTCATAAAAGGAACAAACCAGAAAAAGATTAAAATTAAATCTCAAAAAATCACTGCCTATATAACAATTTAAATTTAATTAATCATCAAAACAAAATCAAATTATTACAAGACAAGAGAACTAAAGAATAGCTTTGGAAAGCAGTACATTTGGAAAGTCATACAGAAAGAGAGTAAAAAGCAGAACTGACAATTATAACAAGAGAATATACATAGTGCATAGACAGTTACAATAAAATTAAATATAAAGGACAACGGAGGATACAATGGAACAAGCAATGTGGTAAACATTGAAGAACTATGAGGGTTAACATTAGAAGAGGGAAAGTAAGAGATGTGTTCCGTCATTTAATATTAAGTAAGGTCTATGGGCCAGATGTTCGTTGATTTTGAGAGATTCTGAGACATTAAGGTTTCCGCTTTTGCTTGCTGACTGGAGGACATGGAACATCGAAACAACGAATGGTAGTGGTTACTTGACTTGTAGCGGTAGCGCACACTTTGGCATGCTCAGTCAATGCGGAATCATAATTCTCCACCTTCCAGCTGCGTTCATTTTCATCCATCCTAGTTGCTATGTCTTTATCTGAGTGATCAATGTAACACTTACCGCACTCAAGATAAGTAATTTTGTAAGCTCCCTTCTTCGGTAGTGTCTTTACTACCGTGTTTCACACACTGCAGGGAATCCTAATTCCCGACAGATTTCAGGATTTTGGCCTATACTCTCTGGTACCTGTCCTAGGTATGGGATTGTACCCAAGTTCCGGCCAACATTGGAAGGAACAGCAGAGGTAGGTTAGAGAAAGGGCAAGGTTAGAGCTACTGCATGAGGAAAGAAACTGTACTGTGACTAACTCAGTTTTGAAATATCTTTGGACATAGCGTATCACTGAGTGGAAAGATACTTATTTGTGTGCTACTGGGTTTTGTGACAATGAGGTATTACTGCGTCTGTAGCTGCTGTTACAATGTTAATGTTTTTCTAATTTGTTTCCTTTACATTAATTTCATATTTAATTTCAACATTTTAATTGCGTTATCCTTGTACTGTCAAAGGTGGAATTTAATCTTTTGTCATATCTCAAGTTGTCTAACTTCTTTTTCGATGTGGTTACAGACAATTATGCTCTAATGACGATAGTCAGATAATGTCTGATGATGACCTTTTAAGCCTAAGTAAGGTTAACAAAAAGAATTAATAGTGGACATCAGCAATTATATTTTTTTTTATTTATAACTAACTTACCAAGTCACTGAAGCAATTATTTACGTAGATCACAAAATTCTTTTCATGCTACTTGGAAAAGTCTCCATCAAACGCAGTATGATTACGTTATTGAAATAGGGTGTACTGGGAGAAACTGTCATGTTAGCCATCCAATAGCACTAATAATATAACGTGTTATCTCGGTTAATTCTGTATCTGAATCGCGTTCCTATAATTTTTCGTTTCATCCATCTAACACTTGCAATAGGCTTATGTTAATCTCCTCTCAGTCCACAATAAGGATCACGCTATAAGAATACAATAAACGGAAATATTATTTAACTGACTTGAGTATTGCGTTCTAACCTAAACCCGATATTTTACGCTATCCATTTGGTTTCAGGTAATAAGTTTCGAAGCAAGTTTCCCTGAATCAATCAGAATAGCTAAGACAAGAACATACACTCTAGCTAACGAGTGTGATATTCACTCATTTATTTAATTTTGAATATTCTCTAAAGAAGTATGCGCTTTGGTAATGTGCAGCTAGATTATCATCTGATTTATTTTTTCATAGTTCCTTCTTTGTAGATAATCTGGTTTCTTTATTGCTTTCGAAATAGTTCCTTAGGATAAAGCTCTGTCTTGTGACCTCGCAAACCTTGCATTTGTATTCCACAATTGATTTTATATTTTTGGATAGCTTACCAAATAGCTAGTAAATGTTTCATGTGAGAACTCTGTGAATATGTAACTAACTCTTTATCGTTATCATCAAAGATCAAAAGAAATGCATACTTTCCTATATCAATAGAACTAGTATAACTGCGAAGCTTAGCAGATCTCGTGGTGCTTCTGGGTAAACAGGAAGAAACTTTGAATGCTGAAAAAACGGGTGCAGTAATAAAAATATGTATCTGGTAATAAGAATGTATCTGAGAGACCAGCAAAGAGAAAACAACAACCGCGAGAAAGAGTGTAAAGACCATATTTTGTTAGTCAGACGTAGAAATGGACTAGTTAGACATGAAATTAGACACACGTCTCAAGAATTTTCTGTATCCTATTTGTGAGTCACTAGAGTCACTATGGAGGTGTTTCAATTTTATGTCAGATTATGGGCGTCAGCACTTTACGTTACCATTTCTCCTTCTCTTGCGACCAAATACGGGTCGGGAGAATTATTACAACAGCAGTATTCGAACTCTCATCCTCCGAGTCAGGAGTCACAGGAAATGAGTGTGTTAGTGAACCCGACCCTTTAAATGCCTAACCTAATTGTTTTTCTCAAGCCATATCTGTTTTACTTGTTCTCGGTCTGCTGATTGCAACATAGTTCTATGCACTGTAATTTGAGGAATAAAACGTAATGAATGATATGATGTTCTGCAAGAAAATAAACTATTGGTACTTCATACAGCAAGGACTTAGAAGAAATTAAAGGACACCACCTTAGTTTGGTACCACACGGTGATCTACCTTGAAGTTCAACAAAATGAAGGAGCCAGTAAATGACGAAGATTCTTGAGGTAGGTAATTACACTGATGAAAGCTTTCTTCCAAGAGTATCAGAGTAGTTCATAACTGATGGAAGATTTGATAAGAACAACTCGTACAACATTAAGCGATATTAATGGATATGTCAAATTAGGCATCTGACATACTGGTAAGTTTCGGAGTAGTTTTTCAGTCGTTTCTCATACCGATGGGCGTAATCTTGCGGTCAAGGGCTAGAACAACTAGGCGTCTAACATACTGGTGAAATTGGGTGTATATTTAGTTTTTTTTTTGCTCGTACAATTGTAGATAACTATGATCTGAGATAATTTCTCTGCCTCAGAAAACCTCACCCATACACGTTTAACGTGTGAACGTATGCGCAAAATAATTCACCTAAATGTCGTATTCGCACCAAACCTCTTAATCTCGATTTAACTGGTAGCGTAGACGCAGAAATTGAGTCAACCACAGAAATAAAATTAATCCTTAACTGTGTCGAACGATTATTCGACTCAGGTCGACATGGCATCACGTGAAATGCCCTGTGCCCATACTTAAGTGCAGTGTTTGACATTCCGATTGCAGTTAAATGTCTGACGAAATTACTGTCACCACATCTACGTAAACTGCCTATACATTGAATGATGTATGGCAACTATCTTAACTTATTTTATCTTTTAATGCAACACAAAGCTACTGCCAGTTCCTATGCCAACCTGAACTTTCGATTAGATTCATAATATTTAAAATAATTGTTTTAATCGGAAGCAGTAATTTCATTTTGTATTTGCATAAACCAAGTCATGAACGTCTCCACCAAGGTTCCTACGCTGCCTTAGACAGAGTTTTTATGATACGTACTTTCGATGTACTATGGTAACAAGAATACTATATAGCCGGGTGCATAGACCGAATCCGCAACACTTGAACGTTTTTTTTTTTTTTTTTTTTTTTTTTTGTATATTTGGACTGACTGCTGGAAACCAGTGACAGTTTCAGTAGAATAAAATATTAGTTCCCATTTCTTCGCTTTAAAACTTATGAGATTATTTCAACACCCATACCACACATACTTTGAAGTTCCAAAGAAACTGGTGTAGGCATACGTATTCAAATGGAAATCAGCGTTTGTCTTCATTGGCAGGGAGGCCCCTTCCGAAGCAGGTGCGGCCGCCTTGTTGCAGGTCTTACTGCATGCGACGCCACATTGGGCAATCTACGCGCCGGATGGGGATGAAGTAATGATGAAGACAACACAACACCCAGTGCCTCAGCCGAGAAAATCCCCGACCCCGCAGGGAATCGAACCCCGGCCAGTAGGACGGCAATCCGTCACGCTGACCACGCAGCTATCGGTGCGGACGCCTATTCATATACTGATATATGTAATCAGGCAGAATAAAGGCCTGCGGTCGGCAACGCCTGTATAAGACAACAAGAGTCTGGTGCAGTTAAGCCGTTTACTGCTGCTACAGTAGCAGCTTGTGGCGGTACGCCACATAACGGGATAAAAGTGATATAAAAATAACTTCGCAAATATACCAGAAACTGACGTCGTAACGAAATAAATATTATCGCAGAAAAATAACAGAGACTGAAATCAATTAACATGATCTGCGAATGTAAACAATTGTCTTTTACAAAAAGGCCAAAAGATCGCTCTCTCTTCCGTTTTGTTTCTTCTTAGTGTAAGTTTCATGTAATATTTAGCCTAAATATAATCAAATAATAGTTAAAACTGTCGCTAATGTTTTTCAGTAACAGCTCCTATATTCATGAAATGATATATTTCAATAATTTATGCAAATTTTATAGGGGATCATTGGTGCAGAGGTCAGCGCCATTCTTCTGAATGATAACGTCATAGAGTCGCAATGAAAGTCTTTATATCTGCTAATTTAGATAAGTAAAAATAGATGTAAATGTAGTAAAATTCTCTTGATTAGCGGTTCTTCCTTTGAAACAGGAAAAGAGTTCCGTTTGTTCGATGTTGAATCATAACTGAGTAAAGTGACTTCTATAACTTCTTCTAACCCCCGCTGAAATGGAATTGCGAGAATCTCCTAAGCTAAACATTCTCATATCAGTATAAATAAGTTTTTAAGGGGAGCTGGAGGTGGTCAAATCCAAAAAATTACGATTTTTTTGGTACCAAGAATTAATTGGATCATTCCTCTTTCATGTAGACTTTGTATTATTGTTCTACTCACCCTAGAAGTGGAGTTATTACCATTTTCCCCCACGCCTGCAGAGGAAATGGGCGGCCGCTGAATGCCTCTCGTGACTTCCTGGCGAACTGCTTGGGATTTTCTCGGCCTGTTACACATGCTGCGCCTTATGTTAACGCATACAGCGAGTGTGCAAGGATTGGCTACATTGTTTTCTGTGACAAATGAAGCGCTAAGAACGTGGGACGTCGTCTCGTTGCTGTTTACCGTTTCGAATTAGTTCAGTGTTGCGACTGTTGTTGGTAGTATTATACTTCTTGTGTAAAGCGTTGTTTGGGTTACGATGCCACGTTTTAGTAACCATGTATATAAGTAGAGAAAGAACGTAGGGGAAAAAAAGTTAACACTAATACCAAGTTGCGATACTACAATTACTGAAACAGTGCGTTCTTCTGCTAAGCAACACATGGCCGGCCATAGCCCTGTGACATCTTCTAGCAAGAAACTGACTGCTGGAAATGACAGATTTCGTGAATATGTTAGTGACACTGTACGAGCACTAAAAATATATATGCAATAAAACCAATTTTTCATGACTTAGCACAGCCAGAATTGCTACACAAATGTCTACACGGAAAGACGCAGAATCATAATGAGAGCGTAAACAATTTGATTTGGAAAGTGATTCCTAAAAGGATGTTTGTAAACATAAAAACACTGCACTTGGCATTTATGATGCAATAGCAACCTACAACCAAGGGAACAGTGTCAAATGTGAAGTTCTGAAGGCATTAGGATTTACAGCTGAGGTGAACACTGTACGAGCACTAAGAAATATTGACAGACAAAGGATAAGAGGAGCAGAAAGAAGAGAAAGGCATATGAAGTATGATGGAACAACAGGCCAGAAAAGAAGACAGAAAAAGAAGCTTTTGGAGGATGAAGAAGAAGACCCTGACAGTCCGTCCTATAGTGCAGGAATGTATTGAGAAACTTTGGTAGCCATTTCCCGTAAATTATAATTTTTCGAATATAAGGAACATTTTCTCAAAATCCACTCAAGCTAGAGAGATGAACTTTTTATACAGTACTCGTGGTGGTCAAACGTACGTTGTAACACAGCCATTTGGCAATATGCTCAGTAGTTTCATTTCAGTTTAATTATAAAGCAATTATTTGTAAGAAAAATTGGGTCATTAATAAAAAAAATAATTGGAAGGAAACTGGAAAAGATACTCCAAAATCCCTCTGTCATAACTGCAATACTAAACCACTCTATACGTGAAAATAATACAATTTTTTTTGTATTTGGTAGTTTATTCATAATGCTCCTCAAACTTAGTGAATTTAACATGGGCAACATAGTCACCTCCGGCTCCTCTTAAAGACGATCCCGTTAACAATAAGTACATTCATTTAATACAAATTTCAACTATTGATGGTATCTTTTAATATAAAACTATCGTGTCCGGTAAACTAACTGCGAGAAGTATCACAACTGAGTCACTGACGTAAATAATTTTCCAGTTTTAAAGCAGCCAGAATATCACTGACTCCAAACTTTCATGATATATGAATACCAATATATAAAAGAACCACCCCAAGGTTATCAAGATTTAAGAGACTTTGAACGTGGTATTGTAGTCTGATCACGAGCGACGAGACACAGCATCTCCGGAGTAACGATGAAGTGGGGAATTTCCCGTACGACAATTTCACGAGTATACCGTGAATATCAGAAATCTGGTGAAACATCAAATGTCCGACATAGCTGCGGCCGGAAGAGAATCCTTCAACGTGACGGAAGTGCAACCCTTCCGCAAATTGCAGCAGATTTCAATGATGGGCCGTCATCAAGTGTCACCTTGCGAACCTTTCAACGAAACATCATTAATATGTTCTTTCGGAGACAAAGGTGCGCTCGTGTACCCTAGATGACAGCATTACACAGAGCTCTACGCGTCGTCTGGGCCCGTCAACACCGACATCGACTGTTGATGAACGCAAACATGCTGATCGGACGAGTCTCCTTTCAGTTTGTACCGAGAAAATGGACGCGCACGACTACGGCGACGACATCATGAATCAGTGGACCCCGCCTGTCAGCTGTGGACTATTCAAGCTGTTGGAGGCTTTGTAATGTTGTGAGACGTGTGTAGTTGGTGTGATATGCGACTCCTCATACGTCTAGATACGAATCTGAGAGGTGAAACGTACTACGGAAGCATCCTGTCCGATCCCCTGCATCCATTCACGTCCATTGTGCATTCCAAAGGACTTGCACAAACCCAGCATACATCCAGAATTGCTACAGACTGGCTCCAGGAACACTCATCTGAGTTTTATATATTTCCGCTGGCCACCAAACTCCCCAGACAAGAACATTATTGAGCATTTCTGTGATACCTTGCAATTTGCGGTTCAGAAGAGATCTCCAGCCCATAGTACTCTTACGGATTTATGGGTAGCTCTGCGAGATCCATGGTGTCAGTTCCCTCCAGCACTACTTCAGACATTAGTCGATCCCACGCCACGTCGTGTTGCGCCACTTCTGTGTGCATTCGGGTGCTCTACACGATGGTAGTCAGGTGCGCCAGTTTCATGGGCTCTTCAGTGCACACATCTAAGCGACTGTTCAATTGTGGTATTGATTAGAGGAATAGTTGTTAATTTTAAAGCAGTCGGATAGTGAAGATTTCTTTTAAATAGGATACCGAGCCAGAAGTTACTTTTTTTTGTTGAGGAAAATTAATGCATAGTCTGTGACGTTTAGTATGAGGCACGTTTCCTTATCTTTCAAAGAACGAGAGGGCATTTTCACTGAAAAACGTTCGTTCTTCCTTCTACGATAATCGACATGTAAGGCGTCTCAAGACTATAATAATGCATGAAAGAGAAAGGATACTGTATGATCTGCCAATATTAAGTGTGTGAAACTATTTATACCAAAATTTTACGTGCATTACTGACTGCGAGAACATTTTGGTGGATACTCTGTCGAGCAGAATCAAATAAGATAGTGAATGAATTAATCGATTTAAAAGCAATGAAATGGACTTTTTATGGTAAATGGATACTGAGAATGACACATAGTTTCTACAGTTTCACGACAAAAACGAAATGACATCATGACATCATGATCTCACTGACGTGCTGGCGCGCTTTTTGAAGCAGTTACATTCACAGTTTCTCTGTAGAATTATCAACCTCTAATGTGGAAGTTTGTACCGAGGAAATTGCAAAGACGTTCTATGACGCTGCGAAGCATTATTAGTTACCGCTCACTTATCCGAGTCCATCAGCAGTCAAGTGTATTTGTCACTATGGAGATCATTACTCTCATTGCATGTTATTCAGCAGCACCGAAAGACCTTTAGCACTTCAAATGTTTACCCCAGTTATTAATTGCATATGTCGTAAACAAATTTAATAACGCTTTATCTTTTCATAGATGTTTCTTGTCTATATTGGTCATCTCAGCTACTGACGCATCGGTTGCATTCTAAAGAATAAAACAATTATGAGCACACCCATAGAACTTGTCTTCACAAAATGGATGTGAAATTGTATTACAACTCATGTTGGTTCCTAATGAGTAAAAAAGTTATTAACCTATCAAGACTATATATATCCTGAAGGAGAGGTTAATGCAAAAATGCCTGGAACACTTTTGTCTAGTGCAATTTCCAGTACATTTGGATGTCTCAATATTCCACGTAAATAATTTCGTAGGAGTTTAATCGCTTGATTCCTAAGAATGAGTTACGCGCAGCCGTGAAATAATATTCTACAGTCCATCAGGAATTAGGAGTGGAATCTGTTAGGTAAAAAAGTTCAGCACAACCACATTAACAGGAAAGGACATCACACAGAGAGATGCGCATGTTCCGCTTAGCTCCAGAGACTTTCATTGTCACGCCGAGCAATACTAGTCGGTATGGCGCGAAACCGCGCGTCTGCCAGGCCCATCAGAATTCAAGCTGTACACGCTTCATTATTCACTGTTTTCTTAACAGATGTCCTAAGAACGTGGCCCTTCTTCTATCAGTGTTCTCCAAATTTTTCTTTTCTCACCGATTCTCCGGAGAACCTCCTCATACACTACCTTACCATTGCATATATGCCTCGATTCTCTTCTTTTCTGTTTTTTCCACACTCCACGTTTCACTACCATATGAAGCAGTGCTCCAAAAGTACAATCTCGGAAATATCTTCCCCAAAGTAATATCTACGTTTGATGCTCGTAGACTTCTCTTGGCCACGAACGTACTTTTTCCCAGTGCTAATCTGCTTTGTATATCCTCCTTGTTGTGTTCGTCATGGTCAATTTTGCTGTCTGGATAGGAGTATTCCTTAACTTCGTCGACATTGTGATCATCAATCCCCATCGCTACTCTCTCTTCTACTACGTCTCGTTACTTCCGTCTTTCTTCGATTTACTCTGAGTCCATTTGCGGGACTGTTTAGACTGTTCACTTCATTAAACAGATCCGGTACTTCTCCTTCACTTTCACTGAGGACAACAGTGGCCCCATCGAATGATATCACTGATATCCTTTCACCCCGAGTTTTAACCCTACTCTTCAAATTTTTTTTATTTCCCTCATTGCGTCTTCGACGTAAAGATTAAACAGTGGAGGCGAAACAGTCTTATTAATCCGAGCACTTAATTCTAGGTCTTACGGTCTTGTTGTTCCCTCTTGGTTCTTGTACATTTTATACATTACTCATGTTTCCCTACGGCCTACCCCTATTCTTCTCAGGATTTCGAACATCTTGCTCCATTTTACAAGGTCCCATAGTGCTCAGAGCCATTTGGAACATTTTTTTGTCGCATCACCTGGTAAGTTACCCCCTTCATAGAGGCCCCCAATGTATTCGTTCAACCTGTCCGCTCTTTCATCTGCATTTCACAGTTGAATCCCCTTACACTTTTAAGTTTCCCAGATTTTCTTCTCATTTTACCGAAAGTTGTTTTGAATTTCCATCGTGCCGAATCACTCCATCCGACAATAATTTCTTTTCCGATTTCTTCACAATTTTCGTGCAGCCATTTCGCCTTTGCTTCCGTGCATTTAACATCTGTTTCATTCGAAAGTGGCTTGTATTTCTATACTCTTGAATATCCCTGGTAATGTTTGTAATTCCTTCTTTCGTCGATCTATATCTGCCCCTAAGTATGCATTAAAATCGAATATCAGATTTCGGAGTCTCTGGCTGGCCGTGATGTAATCTAATTGAAATCTTTCTGTATCTCCCGGCCTTTTCCTAGTCTATATCTCGTGTGATTCTTGAACAGGGTACTCGCTGTTATCATCTGAAACTTACTGCAGAACTCAATTCATTTTTCGTCTCTCTCATTTCTTTTAAGAAGTCTATATTCCCCCTTAAATCTTTCTTGTACTCCTTCACCTAACGTCGCAATTCATTCCTCCATGAGCATTAGTTTCTCATCTTCCTTTACGTACACCATCCTCATATAGTTTTTGTGTCTTTTCATCTCCGGCTTGAGACGTTGGTATGTATACCTGAACTATCGCCGGCCGGATTGGCCTTGCGGTTCTGGGCGCTGCAGTCTGGAACCGAGCGACCGCTACGGTCACAGGTTCGAACCCTGCCTCGGGCATGGATGTATGTGATGTCCTTAGGTTAGTTAGGTTTAATTAGTTCTAAGTTCTAGGTGACTGATGACCTCACAAGTTAAGTCGCATAATGCTCAGAGCCATTTGAACAATTTTGAACCTGAACTATTGTTGTCGATGTTGGTTTCCTGTCGATTCAGATGTGAGTAACCCTACCACTGAACTGGTCCCAGTAACACACTCTCTACTCTACCTTCCTATTCATAACGAATCCTACTCTCGTTAGACTATTTTCTGCTACCAATTATATCGTCCTGTACTCTTCTGACCAGAAATCCTTCTTTCCATTTCACTTCACTGACCCGCACCATAGCTAGACTGAGCCTTCGCAATTTTGTTTTCAGATTTTTTAGGGTCCCTACCACATTAAAGCTTCTGACATTCCACGCCCCTACTGGTAGAACGTTATCCTTTCTTTGGTTATTCAATCTCTTTCTCATAGTATCCTCCCCATTGGAGATCAGAATGGGGGACTAGTCCGGAATCTTTTGCCAATGGAGACATCATCGTGTCGCTTTTTAAATTACATTCCACACGTTCTGTGGACACACATTATGCCTTTTTAATGCAGTCGTTTGCATTGGCTTCTACTTCCTCATTCCGTTGATCATTACTGATTCTTCCACCTCTAGCGGCCGTTTCCCACCTCACGGGCAAGAGATTACCCTGAACTTCTGTCCGCTCCTCCTCCCGCTTTGACAAGACCATTTGCTACATAAGACTGACTTCTCATACTAGAAGTATACGGCCACCATTGCTGATGATTTTTACTTTAAATTTGAGCAATGGCGCGGTTACAATCCGGGGCCGAGAATGTTTTGATTCCTAAACTAGCGCATGCAAGATGCGCGTAAAAAATAATACGTAGAAAAAAGACTGTAGTGATTCCTACGACCAATAATTTTCCACTGTAGTTCACATAGAAGGGATAGAGATAATGAGCACCTTTGCATTCCTTTTATGTTTGTCGGGTGATATTGGGAACGCAAGTGTGAAAAAATCTTCATTTTTATTTTATTTTCATATCTGGTTTTCACACGATTTCTTCGTTATACCTAAGAATTTAGGATGAGGCCCCACCCAGTATCATCAATAACTCTGTTGCACAATATGCAGGAAAATTTGTCCAACGAGGAGGCATTAAAGTAAATTTCAGCTATTTAACAGCGCAAAGTGCAGGACCGTATCTGAGGTTAGGCAGTTTCTCGATATTTTGCGGCTTCCAGAGCGGGGGAAAATTGCTCCGAGCCGCCTACACTTCTTCGCCACTCGTTATTAACGCCACGGTTGCATGTATGGGACAAAGCACTTCATTAGGTTGATCGTCTTTTGTTGCCCCGTGCATATGATAGTTCAGCTGACAATTTCAAAATGTATAGGCATGAAAGTGATTATCTGAAGTAAACAGAACATCTAGTATCCCAAAATTGGAATCACTTGTAACAGACATGAACTATACTATCATACAACTTACACATAATAAGTAAAGTGTTTTATTTACTGAATAAATGATAAAAAATACTTTTTCTCATGAATGAACGATTTTAAATGATATAAAGGTAGATTATAGGTATCTGTAGACGGCATTATTGTAATCACGTTAAGAGAGATACCGATCTCTCCCATTCTATCATTGTCTGTTGTTATCTGGAGTATAGCCCTTATTTCACGATCTTTTTATGTAGGTTTTGTTGACATCACGTATGATCTACAAAATTTCGTCAAACTTAGTACTGTCAAAAACGTATTACTATCTGCTGCTAAACTTCTACAATCTCAGCTCTTCCCACATACGATTTCTATGAGCATCTACCTGACATTTTGTGTCCTAATCCTTAGAAAATTTACCTGCTCCTGAACTCTTTATCACATGTATATTCTGAATGGGGGGTTTTCGCAAAATAATTTCGTTGACTGTTATTTCTAATGCATAATCATTTAATATTATATTTTCTGCTCACATAACTTTCAATATCTTATTGTTGAGTGACAGATAAAATGCTGCTCGTTTCTTGCTGTCCAGTTGCTCTTCTTCAACAACAATCTCCTTTCATGTAGTGCGGTTTCAGGTATATCTTCCTCAATTACCTTTGAGCAGATAAAATTCTAATTGCATTTTTTTTTAAAGAAAACATTCTTAATATTTGAGAGTGCTTCTCCCACATCATCTACTATTTTTCAGTATACCTCCAACATTCTACTCACCGTAATAACTGGAAAATGCCGTTGTACTGAAGAAAAGTATCTGTTGTACGCATTGTTACAGTGGCACGAATTTTCCATTGTTTGACGTGCAGTTTTTATTGAGTGTATACACGTCACTGATGTTTTTATCGTTATTAAAGTTAAGAAGCCTCCTTGTGCGTATTATTCTTCACTTTGTAAACCAAGAGCTAAACTCCAGGAGGTAACGAAGAAGAGCCAATATATTAGGCACCCGACTACTGTATGTCGAAATTTCTATTGCAATATATGTAAACCTTGTGTCTTTGAAGGTTATCTAGAAAATTTTGAAGAGACTAGAGAAACAAGTTGGCCGCGGACCTACCAACATTATTAATATTTATGAGGAACAATATCTTAATGCACGGAAGCATATGACATGTCATGTAGATCTCGCTGCGAGAAGAGCAGTGGGATTAAAATTAATCCTTTTATTGTGTGATTTGACGGAAGCACAAGATGAACGGTCCTCTGTTAGTTTCTTTCACATATTTAACTGCTCCATTTTATTGTTTCTTGCAATGCTCGTAACACCGTGAATTGGTAGTTTAACGACAATGGTAGTTTTTTAAGGTAAATATCTGTGCTCCTTGCAGAACAAGTGGGGCAACTTTTACTGCTCGTCATAAAGTGGATTTAACTATGAAGTGGTATTAAAACCGGGAAACGTGTCACAGATATGGCCCTGTAAATCTTTGTTTCGTATTTATTTGGGTGACAAAATTTACTTAGCTTTCATTTATTAGCTGAACTTCAAATATACAAATAATACATGAAACTTCAGGTAAACAAATATTAATTAATACGAAAATATTAATAAGGACTCGTGTCATCGAAGATCTGGTAATTCTCGTGAAGTAACAAGCAGCTTTTGGTCTCCGTGAGCAGAAGTTATTTAAAGCAAACGACACACTTACGACCTTCGACCGATTTAAATACAAGCATCTGTGCACTGCAGCAGCTCTAAATGGGAAACTAGGACAACCTAGGAGCTCCTTTCACTACCACGATAATTACAACGTTATACAACTTTGCCTTGCGGAAAATTTAGCCCTCAGTCACGCCGGAGTATTCCAGGTACTCTGCATTGTTCTATGTAACGATGAACGCCTTTCAGTTGCACTTTGAACTTTAACGACCCGTTGTTGATGGCACTGCACTCTCTCTGTGTACTCTATTTTGACATGGATTAACACACAACGACGTACATGGTCCAGTCACTTTAATGTGACCATCGCCTATGTCCTACGTCACCGCGCAATAAACACTAACAAACGGCGGGTAGCGGCACTAGCTGTGGCCAGTGTACAGGGCGTGTTGGGAGACACGAAAAACACTGCCTTTGCAGTTGTAATGCGGAAACGGAGCGCTTTTTCTGACGTCAAAAAGGGCATGATCGTTGAATTTCGGACCAAGAGTGGAAGTACTTCCGAAACAGCTGCGTCCGTAAACCGTTCGTGAGCAGCCGTGATTAAAGTATACCATGCATGGCAGATGGTGCTGTCCAGAAACGTCAATGAGGCGATGGTGGTGCACCAAAGGCCACAGACGACAGTGATGAACGTCGGCTGAGGAGGTGTACATGCAAGCGGACGAGCAGCTTTTGTGGAAGTGGACGTCCAGATGTACCGAGGGGCTGTCAGTAGTGCATCCCCAACGACCCTTCAGCGAAGGCTGGAATTTGCTTGCCATTACTGCAGTTGGACAACCACACAGAGGCAACAAGTAGCTTTTTCTTGTGAATCACGTTTTACGCTTCATCGAACAGCTCACTCCCAGTGTTTATGTCATGGAACCAAAAGCAAATTCCCTGCAACAATCGTAAGAAGGGTTCAGCCTGGAAGGCATTCCTTGAATGCGTCTTCATCCTGGAAGTCACAGTTTATCAACAAAATTACGCATCCTTTCTTGTGGATCACGCCCACCCTACACCAGTTTGTTTTTCGTCAGGACGAAAGCAGGACAATGCAACATGTCACATAGTTTGCAGTGTTACAGCAGCAGCAGGATGAGTTAACCGTACTTCCCTGACAACCATTCTCACCGGATGTGAACAAAAAATCTAGATCGTCCTACCTCGATCGGGGAGTTCGTACCGTGGACCCACAACCGTGAAGCTGCCCACGGCACTGGAGTCGGCATGGCTTCCCATCCGTGTCGGTACTTCCCATACCTCAATGACTCTCTTCATGCTTGTCTCTCAGCGATCTACGCTGCAAAACGTTGTTTCCAAGGCTTTATATAGATGGTCAAATTAATGCAATATGGCTTTCATTGTTAGGCGTAAAATTAAAATACATCACCCTGTAGGTACCACAGAAACATTATAGTGCAGTTACTATTATATGTGTAATATTTTTGCCGAGCTCAAATGTCGTCATTCAGAGGTTGATGCTCCGTGCACAGTCATCGTCCCACAAAACGGCTGTAGATCTGAAGATGATCAAAGCCCGTTACCTTTCAATAACCGTGCCTTACGATATTATATTTGGATAGCTTGTATCTCCAGTGTTGTTTTCAAAAATAATCATTTATTTTCGTTTCAAGAGTCTCTGAAAATGTACCCTTGCAGTATCAATATATAAATTTAATAGCTAAAGAGGTACTGACGCTGTAACAAATCCATGCCCGAGGCAGGATCCGAATCTGTGACCATAGCAGCCGCTTGGTTCCGGACTGAAGCGTCTAGAACCGCTCTGCCACCGCGGCCGGCAGACCGTTTTCGGTAAGCACTATTACTGCTCGGTAAACTTATCAACGATAATGAGCTAATTGGAGAATAAATTAAAAATGAAGAAGTTAAGTGAACGAAGACGTTAATATGAAACACAACTATTGTATCACTTTGATTATATTGATAAGAGACAATGAAAGCACCTGAGGAAATGTCGAAAGTGATTTTTAGTGTCACCTCGAAAAACTTATCAACGATAATAGATCTGTAGTATTAACTCGATAAACATGTCAATGATAACAGCGAGAAACTGGTCAACCATAACAGTTACACCTACTCAAGAATGAAGTCAAAAATATAAACGGATGACGAGATTTAGCTGTTAACATCAATATTATTGTGTTGAATCGTCCCTATTACTACTTTTTACGCCTGTTATCATTGCTATCCCGGTTTACCTAGTTCAGTATTATAGAACTATTGCCATTTCGAATTTTTCTTCCAATGTAATTAAATGATCCTCACACGAAACTGAGTTGATCTACATAGAAAAGTTCTACTAATTTTACTCACTTTCATGAATAGCTCACACTTCACTAAAATTTTGGTTATGGCAAAATAATTTTTAGAAAGGTTTCTAAGACAGTTGCCCTGTATCTCCCACGAACTCCGATTTCCTCGTAATGATCTAGTTAAGGAAAAAACTTTATACGTGTAGATAATTCGGCTTCTAGGCGGCCCATCAAGGTCAAATATGTACCAGATTTTAAGGTAGACCTCCAAAAATACAGCTGTGGAAACCACATCGAATTTCGTGTGACAGTTGTTGCGTTAGGGTTGTACAAACACACTAACAGATAAAGAAAGAAACAAAAATTATAAAAATAATTCTTTTGACTTCTGTTGCTATTATAAAGATCCCTCTTACTTAGCTCTCTTAACTATCTCCTTGATAGAGACGTCAACAAGTTATAGTTTTATTATATGTACAGTTTCTCATATGGGTTCACTGAGGTGTTGCTGTCCAGCTCCATCTGTTGGCCATATTTTGCACTCGTTTATGCTTTCAATACAATCGCATTGGATTTTAGGTAACTGTGTCAACTTTTACCTCTTTTCTTACATTATTCCGCGAGCAAGGGCGTTTTCAATTAGTAGTTTTCTTTTGTGTCATCCCCTATATGCTCTATGAAGATAGGTTTCTAAAAAGAGCTGACGCAAGAGAAATCTCAAAAGAAGATGAATAGAGTTCGAAGGTGGAGAGAGAGAGAGAGAGAGAGAGAGAGAGAGAGAGAGAGAGAGAGGGAGAGAGAGAGATAGAGAGAGAGAGAGAGGATGGAATGGCTTCTATCTTGCTATTTAGAGCCGTCCTACAGACCTATCACACTAAAATATCTTGGAATAACCCTCGACCGGCAACTAACGAGTAACCGGCACCTATTAACCAACGAACATGCTGCCCACAATAGGCTAAAGCTACTAAAGCTAGTATTAGGCCAAATTTGCACCCATCAATTTTTCCCCAAATCTGCAAAACCCTGATCTGACCCATCCTTTGTTATGAAAATATAGCACGGATCTATGCCCCACTGAAATTCTATAAATCCCTCAAAATACTCCAAAGTCAAGCACCCCGTCTCTATTTCCACATCCGTTTATCTTCCCCACCCGTATCCTCTATCATTTCATCAGATTCCCACTCATCGTCACCCACGTTGAACACCTATGCATCTCCTACTCTCTCTGCAAACTAGTTTCCTACAAGCCCACTGTCTTCCCTCTGATCACCAACCTCCACACATTCTATACCCTACCTGAAGGCAACTTCAACCAACTCCTTCTATCAATGAAATTCACCCTTATGTTTACCCCTCCTACAAACTTAAATCCTTCCCCACCTACCTCACTCCACATCAGGGCTCCTCTATCGTTTTCCATTTACACCCACTCAAATGCCTTTCTTCTTGTGCCACTGCCCATTCATATGCCATTACTCATCCTCACTCTATGTCCTTCCCGGTATCTGCTTCATCCCCTAACTATCATTTCCACAGTTTCCCCACCTAACAGACCCCTGCCTCTTTAGCCACACACCCACCCCCCATCCCCTGTGGAACATATTCGCTCCTCTCAGAACTCCTTTTCACACTGTGGAAGTCCTTCAGGAGTTACGTGGAAGAGCAGTGCTTCAGTGTTTTTTCACAGGAGAATTTCACCTTATCGCACCTGTGTTTCAAATTATGTATATTCTTCGTCCTTTTAGCTGTTGGTCATTAATTCTTAACTTAAAATGTCAACAGTCCTCATATTTTTGTTCTTTTATCACCTTTGTGCCTTTCTATAAGCTCTTGGCTGAAGAGCTGACAGCTACACCCCCCTCCCCCGCCCTCCATGTGGGGCTTAGGGAATGAAGTAACAAGAAAGAAAATAATTATAAGTGAGTCTTGCGGAAAGATGTAAGTAAAAATGGAGAATGGTAATGTGGAATAGTAGAAACAAAGTAGGAACGTGACAGAGCAATCTGACAGCAGCTAGCAGTTGAAGGTTGACCGGAAATGCTGAAGTCGTGCTTGCCACATGTCTCTGTCTGGGCAAGGTCGCTTCTCTGCTTAGGTTTCCGCACGACTGTAGCGAGCCACCGCCCTCGCAAAGGAGGATGGGGAGAGAAGCAGCCTCGCGATAACGCGATGGCGCCGCGGGGTGCCGGCAGATAGATGCGTCGGCTGAAAGAAATATTCGGTCGTCAGCCTTTGTGGTGGCGCGAGTCGTCGGGAGATGAACGACCAGCCCTGCGCCTGCGATAGCGGCGCACGCTGCCAGCCAGCCAGCGCTCGGTGTGGCGCGGTGCTGTGGCTGTTAGGGGCCCTGCATTGCGGTCAGGCAGCCCGGCACATTGCATCGGCGGCCGACGTGAGAAACGGCTGGAGGCCCGCTTCATCTGCGCCGCCCACTGCATCAGTGTCGGCCAAATTATATTGCAACACACGATTTAAGCCGGAGTACAACTATACACGACCAATGTGTAGTATTTAAATAGTTTCCTAGCAAACTTTGCTTCGAGGAAACACGTTTTTCTCCTCAAGCGTCATGGGGGTGGTTTTTACTTTCTGTCAAATAACAGGAATAGCTTTCATTCTGCAGCAAAGTGTGCGCTGATGTGACTTCCCGGCTGATTAAAACTATGTGCCTGACAGAGACTCGAACTCTGGAAGGTAGGAGCCTAGGTACTTGCAGAAGTACAGCTGTGAGAATGTAGCGTGAGTCGTGCTTGGGTAGTTCAGATGTTACAACCCTTGGCCGCGAAAGACAAAGGTCCCGAGTACGAGTCTCGGTCCGGGTCACAGTTTTAATCTACCATAAAGTTTCAGGTTTCATTAAGGTTAGAGTTCTAGGCGCGCAGTCCGGAACCGTGCGACTGCTACGGTCGCAGGTTCGAATCCTGCCTCGGGCATGGATGTTTGTGATGTCCTTAGGTTAGTTAGGTTTAAGTAGTTCTAAGTTCTAGGGGACTAATGACCACAGCAGTTGAGTCCCATAGTGCTGAGAGCCATTTGAACCATTAAGGTTAGAAGCTGAAATACACAGCTGTGCTGATTTCTATTGTGGCTATCGATTTCGATTACATACTGGCCGTCATCTTTTTTTCTTTTTTTGCAATTTGTTCGTTGTTGATCGTTGTATTTGGTCGTTGCGGGCGTCACATGATAAGTTCGTTGTTGATCCTTTCACTTAGCTTTTTTTTTTATTATTATTATTACAGACGCGAGCCAGCCCTCTGTCCGAACACGCTGAGCTACCGCGCCTGCGATCAGGCAGTACAAGGCGTATTCGAGTGTGCATTCTACAACTGTGGTATGTAATCATTGCTTAAATTCTCCATTTTGGTATAGCATATAACACCATAAGTATGTAATTTTATCTGACAATAAGGAATTTTTCAGTTGTGGCTGTAGGCACGTTAGTAACGTTGGGACTCGTACGCTAATGTTACAATGCAACAAAGAAATAAATTATGTGTTATCACATGTTATATCAAAATTTCGAGAATAATTGGTTGTTGTGGGAGACGAATGCATAGTAAATACGTCTCTTATGGACTGAGGATAGCCATAGTGTGATCGAAACCTACAGTCATCATACAATAAGTGCAGCTGTGTATTACGTGATAAAGCTCCTAACTACCGTATAACAATTGTAATATATATGACTCTGAGGTTGCGAGACTAGAGCTCCGTCGCCTCTACAGATAGCTTCACCTACTTCTTTCAATACAAAACATGTGCATTACTTTCCCCTACATTACTATAACTGTTACTACTGACTAACGAGTCATTACAATTTGTCGTACATTCCACATCCAGCAAATTTAGAGCCACCTCAACCTTTCTTCTGATCACAGAGGTTTCCATCAAACACACACTGACAAACTGCGATGTGGTCACATATTTTAACAGTAATCCAGGAAGTGAATACTCTTCATTTATTTCCGTCAATGATCACACGACTTAGACTATCAATTTCGATCAGGAAAGAGCATCTTCATATCTGATTTAGAACATGTCCCATTCAATTTTATAACACAGACCTTAATATAGCCATTGCCGAGCAAAACCGATAGTACAAAGACTAAAAGTTTTATGATAATTGACGGGATAAAAGAAAGTCATTATACGAATTCATTCCATCATTCACTCCTCTTTCAGTAAATAAATTTTTCAGCCCCATATCCTCATTATCGAATATCTCTAAACATTTACCCACATTTCTTCCATCCTCTTTATGGCTGCCCCGTTAAAAATTATTCCTCATTTCACCTTAGCCAGTTAACGCACACAACAATTCTCTATGGACCCAATTCCGTGTCTGAAACTTGTCCGTTTAGGAACTTACTCTATAGTTTTGTTTGTCTCTGTTCGCTCCAGAATTTGTACAAAAAACGACTCTCAAACACTTGATGGGTAGTGAATGAAGATTTAATCAAATCTGCTCATGACTGTCCACTGCCCCAGAAGTCTATTAGTGAATTTAATTTTTGCCTCTTCCGCCATTTAGAAAACCATCCCTGAATGCTGCAAGAGCAGCAAGAAAATGAAATGTATGGTGTTTTCCATCAATTGCAAAACACTTTCTTGTTCCTTAACTTACCCCTCGAGCAGCTAACACAGTAGTTGCCTGATTCATTGCTAAAGAATTTAATTAGGCCTTCATGTCTTTTATCTATCACACAATTCTTAACTTCGCCAACCAGCTCGTTCTGGATCTTTTCCAACTGTTCCGCCGAGATCATTTTCTTCTCTGGTATTTAGCAGGCCAACCTCCACAAACATTATCCTCATGTCTTCCCTTATAGCTTGATATTTTGTATCAAGAAGCCCTTCAACACCTGATTTAATGTTTTCAACGTCAGATTTTGCATTTTCCGTATTTGATTTGATATTAGTATTTTCCTATTCCATTTCTGT
The DNA here is from genome assembly GCF_023897955.1 of Schistocerca gregaria. NCBI lineage: Eukaryota > Metazoa > Arthropoda > Insecta > Orthoptera > Acrididae > Schistocerca > Schistocerca gregaria. The sequence goes on from NC_064926.1 coordinate 372,718,677, forward strand.
ACTCTATACTAAACTGCATGTCTTTGTACTCTATACTACACAGCAAGTCAACTAAACCTTTCATTATATTTATAGGGGTATGCTGTCTGTTCTTTCTGACATGACCTGCAGCCGTCTGGAACGAAATTATAATTATATATCGATACCATCAGCTGCTAACGCGCATTTATATATATCAACGGGGACCGGTGAAAATGTGTACACCGACCGCGATTCGAACCCAGGATATCCTGATTACATGGCAGACGCTCTATCCATCAGAGCCACCGAGGGCACAGATGGTGGCGCAACTGCACGGACTATCCCACACACGCCTCCCGTGAGACCGACATTCTCACCTTATATGTTCACACACTACATTCGTAGTGTCCCTAAGCAACACACCCATTACTCGTGGAAGACATTCTTACCAAGTCCTCTAAAAGTTCTGGTAATATGTTTGCATCCACACAGAAGAAGATCTTTGTCAGTATTGCCAGAAATATATACTTATTTGGATATTGTGCCTGTCCTTTCAGACGTGTCCGAAGGAACAGACATCAAATGTAGCTCTGGCAATACCGGCCATGACCCTCTTCTTCTGTGCGGATCCACACATATTACCCGAACTCTTACAGGACTTGATAGGAATATCTTCCACTAGTAATGAGTGTGTTGGGTAGGGACACTACGAATGTAGTGTGTGGACATATAAGGTGAGAATATCGGTCTCGCGGGAGGCGTGTGCGGAATAGTCCGTGCAGTTCCGCCACCATCTGTGCCCTCGATGGCTCTGATGGATAGAGCTTCTGCCCTATAATCAAGATACTCTGGGTGTGCATCCAAGTCGGGGCACACATTTTGACATATCAACGACCGTCAGCAGCTGAAGGTATTAATATAAAAAAATTACATTCATTATGACAATGAATTGTCTGGCAAGTTGCTTCCATTCGCTGATTTAGGACTACCTACCCCACCATTAAGTTCCATTTCGACACGACCGCATTCAGAGTTTGAACTAACTGGCCCACTAATGTTATGTGAATCACTCAGACATTGTGATTATTCATTCGTTATAGGCTCCATCACTACCGATGGCCCTGAAGATTCACACAAATTAACGCTAACGGTGCATATACTTAAGTTATCGGCCATGCTAGTTGCTTTTTCTGTGCGGCTGTTACCAATGCCGCCGCTAATGAGCTCCAAGTCGCTGCCGCTAACCTGCGTTGCCATGGACATCATCGTCGCTCGTGCTGCTGTTGAAGTCTCCGCTACTACGGGCTTCTGCATTCTGAAACTCTGCATAGCCTCCTTTGCTGGAATACTTACTTTCTCACACCTAACTTTTGCCAGCGATTCTTACGATGTCAACTGCTGTAAATTCTTATACTCAGAGCCCCTAGGTATAATGCCTATTATGCAACAGATTTTTGGGAAATGAATCACAAATATTGTAATATATTAAAAGTTTATTTGTAACCGTAAAGGGATATGATTCATATCCTGGACGAGAAAGTGCCAAGTACGACTGTAGCTACCAGTTACCACTAAAGGAGTTGCTTTTCTAAACACCATCCCTTGCGACCAAACCAGCTGAGATTTTACCAGTCGTTAGTTGTACGTCAGGTACTTGGGCTATGCACGCCTCTGTTTAAAAGGAATAGGTCGACACAGTGATAGGGTCGAGTCGCATATGTTTGTTTTCACGACTGCCCACAATAGGCTAAAGCTACTAAAGCTAGTATTAGGCCAAATTTGCACCCATCAATTTTTCCCCAAATCTGCAAAACACTGATCTGACCCATCCTTTGTTATGAAAATATAGCACGGATCTATGCCCCACTGAAATTCTATAAATCCCTCAAAATACTCCAAAGTCAAGCACCCCGTCTCTATTTCCACATCCGTTAATCTTCCCCACCCGTATCCTCTATCATTTCATCAGATTCCCACTCATCGCCACCCACGTTGAACACATATGCATCTCCTACTCTGTCTGCAAACTAGTTTCCTATAAGCCCACTGTCTTCCCTCTGATCACCAACCTCCACACATTCTATACCCTACCTGAAGGCAACTTCAACCAACTCCTTCTATCAATGAAATTCACCCTTATATTTACCCCTCCTACAAACTTAAATCCTTCCCCACCTACCTTACTCCACATCAGGGCTCCTCTATCGGTTTCCATTTACACCCACTCAAATGCCTTTCTTCTAGTGCCACTGCACATCCACATGCCATTAATCATCCTCACTCTCTGTCCTTCCCAGTATCTGCTTCATCCCCTAACTATCATTTCCACAGTTTCCCCACCTAACAGACCCCTACCTCTTTAGCCACACACCCACCCCCCATCCCCTGTGGAACATATTCGCTCCTCTCAGAACTCTTTTTCACACTGTGTGTGCCTATCATGTAACAGATTTTTGGGAAATGAATCACAAATATTGTAATATATTACAAGTTTATTTGTAACCGTAAAGGGATATGATTCATATCCTGGATGAGAAAGTGCCAAGTACGACTGTAGCTACCAGTTACCACTGAAGGAGTTGCTTTTCTAAACACCATCCCTTACGACCAAACCAGCTGAGATTTTACCAGTCGTTACTTGTACGTCAGGTACTTGGGCTATGCACGCCTCTGTTTAAAAGGAATAGGTCGACACAGTGATAGGGACGAGTCGCATATGTTTGTTTTCACGACTGCCGCTAATTTGCAGCAAATAATGACCTACATCAGTGCTGCTACAGTCAAATAGTCTATGCAATGGCTAGAATTGCCAGTTAATGAAATCCTGAGAAACACAAAATAAAAGTTAAATGGATAGTTTAGTAACAAGTGTTGTATTGTAATGTCTGTAACTGGTGTAGACGACAAAGAATTAAGCTGAACAATGTTTACTCCAGACAGGACGTCCCAAACGAACAGGAAGTGATCCTCTGATATTCAGTTAAAATACAGACAGAAAATTGCAGCAGCGTTATGTTGAGAGTGGTATGAGAATTACAGCAAAATCCCCAAATTAAAAAAGTCATCAAAGATACGAGAAACAGAGTCCATTTTATAATCATAATACATGAAAAATTAACCAGCTCAAAACAGTTAAGATTGCAATGTGATTATTTACGAATTAGTTCTGGCAATCTGATGAATAGAAGCTCATACCCTGTCTTTCCTCAGTTCTGTAATGCAAGCGGAAATCGTTAGAGCCCTCCAGAGCACATTCAGACCTAATACAGAGTCCTTTCAAAAGTTTGAGACTTGTAATGGCCGTTGCTGCCAAGAATCAATCACCTCATGATTGAATGCCAGTCGTTGCCATAGGCAGGTTTGCCTTCTTTAAGTACAAATGCAAAAGTGCCAATAATCGCTCCATTGAGCTGTTCATTCGATAAGTCGAAGTCTCCACTTGACTCTCCTAGTGTTCCGCTGCTGTCTGCGGTCCCCACCAAAAATACATTGCTCTTAAGTTATACAGATATGATTTGACTCAATTTGAGCACTTCCTGAACTAACTAATATATTCCAACAACATTTAAATAAAAGTATGTTATAAGTGTTCAGTCATACTCAGATCATACACAAGTATTGCAAACAAAGCTTTGTTAATTAATAAATAAGCTGTTATTCTCGCGCAAGTGGGCTCACCTTAAATGAATACGAACTGTCATCAAATATTGTTTAAACAATTATGTATACCTACCTACCAGCATCGTATAGTTCTCTATATGCTAAGACACATGATTAATGGCTTTGAAATTAACATAGTTTTCAATAGCACTGGCAATCAACGTTTAAATAAAGTTCCTGGCAAAACAGTAAAGTTCATTAAATAGCTACACAAGTATGTCAAGATGAAGTGCAGTTGTGGAGAGTAGAATGTTGTGACAAACATGTTTGTAATAAAAGATATGTGCAAGACATCAGAACTCAATAAAAGAAATAAATAGAGGTAAGAGGCTTTGTGGGATAACAGCTATAATCCAATCCAATCATCTGAAATGTTATTTGTTAAAGTTATATGAAGTATTTAAAAGTTGTTAGTTCAAAGTTCAGTTGTGAAAATTTTTAGCCATTGAAATATTAACTTGTATGGTATTCAAGTTATAGAAAATGTTATTGTGTCATTGTTTGCACCTCATTTTTGTGGGATAGTAATTGCATTCAGATTAGCTTTCATACTGGACTACAAATTTTTATAGGTTCTCAAAAAGCTCCAAGAAGCCGTCTTCCAGCTTGACGGACACTCCACCATTTTTGGCGCATCTGCACAAAGGTCACCTGAATAACAGCCGCCAAGTTCCGAGCTTTGGGATTTATGCTTTCTCGCTCGCCACTGTATCTGGTCTCGCCCAAATCGGCCAACCAGCCAGAGCTGCCGTGGCGCGCCCTGAAAAATTTCACCTCCCCCTTTATACCCTTATACTACCTCTAGGTGGCTAAATCGCTCGCTTATGCAGGCATTACGTTACTCGTTTCTTGCAACTGCGTCTGTATGTCCAACATATTTTACTGTTCTTGTTCGAGATGTCCATTCTTCTTCAACTGACCTGCCTAATCTGATGTTCGTGATTTCGTTATCCACATCCCTAGTGGATGCGTCTCATCATTCTCCAGTACTGCAATGTCCCCCGAAATACGAAAAATTGATTTTGCTTCTTTATACCGGAACTATTGAGTTTTCTTCTATGACATTTGAAAGAAGCATGTAAGAGAACTTCAGTAACATAACATGATTTGATTTGATCAATTAGTACGAGGACAACAGATCCGCAACTCACTGTCCCGCCTTCAGGAGGAGAGGTTCCACAAACGTCTGCCCTATTATACCAAACGTGAACAAATTCGTCACTCACGTGCGGTTCTCGTGTTTGCCTACGCGTTTGAAGCCCGTCGCTCTGCGTTTTGCTGTTTTAGCAGTGCGATAAACTGCTCGTACGGATACTGATATTTTCACAATGTATACAACAGCCGCACAAGTGAATATGTGTATGGCGCATGTCTCCAAACTATCAAAGCAGCACTGCGGTTGCATGCTGAAGAGAATCCAGATTGTCCCAACAACTCAAGACTTGTCTTTGCGACCATTACAAACCAGTTCTAGACACTGGAAGTATGGTGAATAAAAAAACCAAGAAAACAGAAGAGCACCTGACCAAAAAATATAACAAACATTTTAACGGCTGTAGCACTCAATAGAAATGTCACTAAGAGGCAGCCTGGCAGAGAGATATCAATCATCTCATATCATCTTCTCCACGTTTTGCTGAATTTACAGCGTCACGGCAGTTATTTCAAAAATTATTTACAGTTTTCCGAATGTTATCTACTAAAAGTGCAAAGTGATGCAGCATGTTTAGTTAAAATTTTGTTTAAGGGAGAAGCATCGTTTAAAAGCCATGTGCAAGTCAGTATCCTCAATATAGATTAATCGAAAATTGAAAACCCACGCTGACCCAAAGAAGTGGATAAATACAACGCTATTGGTCTGTCAACGTTTGGTGCGTGTTTTTGATGACCCGCACTACTGGCCCCATTTTGTCGGTGGGAATCTTTATACATTCAAGTATGTCGAGTTCTTACAAGGGAACTCCCCATCGCACCCTCGTCAGGTTTAATGGTAAGGTGGCCCAATCGATAGCCCGTCAAAAATTCAACACAGATCAAGCTTTAAAACAGTAAGAAGGTGTAATAAACTGTGAAAAAAGAAGGAAAATCGAAACAGTGAACGGCCCAAGCTCAAGAGCGAAATTGAATAGCAACGGCGTGTGGTTATGTTGTCACGTTGTTGGAGTGTGAAGAGGGAGATCTGGGTTCAAATCTCTCTCGGGCCCCATATATGTACATATTTTTTTAACAAACTTATAAGCTCCAGAATGAGATTTTCACTCTGCAGCGGAATGTGCGCTGATATGAAACTTCCTGGCAGATTAAAACTGTGTGCCCGACCGAGAATCGAACTCGGGACCTTTGCCTTTCGCGGGCAAGTGCTCTACCAACTGAGCCACCGAAGCACGACTCACGGCCGGTACTCACAGCTTTACTTCTGCCAGTACTTCTGCCAGCACTTGCCCGCGAAAGGCAAAGGTCCCGAGTTCGAGTCTCGGTCGGGCACACAGTTTTAATCTACCAGGAAGTTTCATATCAGCGCACATTCCGCTGCAGAGTGAAAATCTCATTCTGGAAACATCCCCCAGGCTGTGGCTAAGCCATGTCTCCGCAATATCCTTTCTTTCAGGAGTGCTAGTGCTGCATGTCTCGCAGGAGAGCTTCTGTAAAGTTTGGAAGGTAGGAGACGAGGTACTGGCAGAAGTAAAGCTGTGAGTAGCGGGCGTGAGTCGTGCTTTGGTAGCTCAGTTGGTAGAGCACTTGCCCGCGAAAGGCAAAGGTCCCGAGTTCGAGTCTCGGTCGGGCACACCGTTTTAATCTGCCAGGAATTTTCAAAATTATAAACTGTCCGTCAGGTAAGTAACGTGACTGCTGTATTCAAATCTGTGTCTGTGTCGTGGTGTAACGTCCGTTTCCTACAGCAAGGTGTAAGAAAGGGACCCCCAGGCCTACATACCACCTATTTGTTTGGCACAAGTTCCACGTGTTATGACTCTGGCGTTCCGTCTTGGAAGTTCTGACTCTAGCGTCGCTTTATTTGCAAAATAGTTCACACCCGTTCATTTGTTGTTTTCATTTTTGTGAAAGTTTCATGCCGTACCTCAGCTGCTCTCGCTGTTCATCACATTTAATTGCGACGGCAATATATTCTTATCACATGACTCGTACTGTCTAACCAGTGTATAGTGTGACTATTGCCAAGACTACAGAAGGGGAATACATACGTCAATGACAGGACCGATAGGTCATAATTTTGTGAAAAAGAAGGCGCTCGGATGGTTTGGACACGGATCTCCCGCTTTGATGTGCAACACCGTAACCACACTTCCACGACGCCACGATTCATCTTGCTCGCTCGATGTTGCACTTCTTGAACTTGGCCGGTTAATTGCTTAGATTTTGCTTTCTTTTTCACAGTTCAGTACACTTTATTCCTGTGTGCATGTTTTATCTGCGTTCAGTTTTTGGCAGACTATCCTACTGGGTCATTTTATCAAAAAATATTAGAGAGATGCGATGAGTAGTGCCTCTTTATAGATAACCTGTTGCAGCAGGTATTGGAAGACATAAAAAAAAGAAAAGTTGATGTAATATTTCGGCGACTGTAAACTGTAAGAATTACCTGGACGTCAGGGAATTCGCCATCTCTTTCCGTTATGACTTGGGGAAAACTGCACATAGATGCACTTATTGAGTGTGGATATATATGGTGTGGCTTGTCTTAACTTCCTCATTTTGTATACAAGCAAAATGAATCTGACATCACCACGTCTTGTCGTCTTGTTATTAAAAATGGTTTGGTTTGAACTTCAACGACAAATAACTTTTATGAGTTTGTGTCATTCCCTCTGGTCGCATCTTTGTCAAACGGAGCAGCTGCCAGCCGTAAACATTGTTGACTCTTCGCTGAAAATAGTAGACTTTCTTGTTCGAGTTCCACTGTCTAACTAATAGCACATCTTACTACTGAAAGTCTTCAGAGTGAAACTGAAGCCGACGAAAATAATGTTGAACGGAACATGACGACCGTGGGCGTATCTACTAGTAATCATAGTTAAATGATACTGTCTGAGGAAGACGTAAACAGGTGTATGAAAGGTTTTCACATGCTTTGCAGGGTCTGCGTAGTACGTTCTCGAATTATCCAAAATTTAATTTTTGATTCTCACATGATGAAAATCTCGTAAATGAAGTAACTTTACTTCTTTTTATTTTAATTTGTTAAGATTAGTGGCATCAGTCATTTACAACAGAATTCACCATTTAAAAATTACTATGTCATATGTACGTACAAAATAAAACAATGTTTATACCCGTTCATGATAAACAGAACAATAGAAATATACGGGGAGGTATGTCTAACTTAGAGGCAGATGTGGACAGGAGAAATGGATGGAAGATGGGCAGAAAGTGAAACGTGATAAAAAAATTTAAAGGAAGATGGGGAAAAGTATTGGCATGACTGAAAGAGGAACGGAAAGAGCAAAACGTTAAACTTGCTTTCTTGTTTGACACAACGAAACTGGTGGCCAAATGCGTATACTATCATATTCCTTCCCTTTTGACGTAACGTAAAGAGAATGGACAACAGGAATTAGTGAGGTCCTGCTTTCTGGCCTGAACGATTAGCAACTGCTCTCCATATTAGCGACCCATGCACTCGGAGAAGGTAATAATCTGCGTTACCGTTAACGGATGGATAATGCTCTCGAACCTGGGAGAGTCGGGTACATTTGCATATTAAATGCTTGTGATAGGCTATTACAGCAACAACTGTCAGTTACAAGAGCAGAAGATTGCCTAGAGCAGCTCTGCAGCTTAACTGCTGCTGTCAAAGAGAAATTGAGGCCATCACGGAAAGTCTCCACCCACACTGTGTTGTCCCATTTGCATACGATGAGCGATTGTGGATTGTCGGTAGATCAGCCAAAACTAGTTTCCGTTTCAGAGATGGCGGACGACGGCGAGTGTGCTTCACGGCGGCAGATTCGTGCAGTGTTTAGTACCCATCATCAGAGCGGCCTCTGTGGGCGAGTGGCTACATCACGTTAGGGGGTAGTACTATGCGATCCGAGCAGCAGCCACGGTCTGTCTCCGCAGCTGATGTCTGTGGTGCATTTGTGCGGCAGTGATACAGTCGTACGGAAGCTAGAGCGTCTCTTTGACGTTGCTGAGAGGCGGTTCCCTTCCCGACGAGATCACACGATGATGGGTGACAGTCAGAGAGAGATGATGGGAATGTGCTAGAACTGCAAGTGGGTATGTTGCTGAACATTTAGGGTAGCTCGTTGTTACTCTTACTGCGTTGCCACTGTACGGCTTAATAACCTTCTGTCTTACCCCTTAGCTTTGTCGTCGTCAGTTCACAATAAACTTACTCAGTAAGTTTATTGTAAATACAACAGCACAAATATTGCTACAGCATAAATGGAAATATTATAATTATTATTGTGTCAGTAAATCACCAGTTACATTCACTATTCCTCACGGCTTGCAGCGCAGTACACATCTCGTAACGACATTTTATGTACGTTATGCCATAAGGTTGCTATTATTAAAGCGTTATTCAAGAGTCGTTCCGTTTGTCGATAAGCTTATATAGGCTGCATTGTGATAAAGTGATAAAGTACAAGAAGACCCGCAGAAGATCGACACCTGGGGAGGGCAATTGTCCCTCAGCAGAAACAGATATAAAGTGTTGCGAATACACAGAGAGAACGACCATTTATTGTGTAGTTACATGACTGGAGAAGAATCACTGGTAGAAATTACTTTCATAGAAAATCTGAAAGTATGCTTTCCGAGTGATCTGAAGTAGATCTAACCACTATGGGACTTAACATCTGAGGTCATTAGTCCCTTAGACTTAGAACTACCTAAACCTAGCTAACCTAAGGACATCACGCATATCCATGCCAGAGGCAGGATTCGAACCTGCGACCGTAGCAGCGGCACGGTTCTGGACTGAAGTGGCTAGAGCCTCGCGGCCACAGCGACCGGCCGATGTAGAATGACCACATGAAATTAATCACGAGTAAGACAAATACCAGACTGAGATTCTGTGGAAGAATCACCGGGAAATGGATTCAAAAATTGTTCAAATGGGTCTTAGCACTATGGGACTTAACATCTATGGTTATCAATCCCCTAGAACTTAGAACTACTTAAACCTGACTAACCTAAGGACACCACACACATCCATGCCCGAGGCAGGAGTCCAACCTGCAACCATAGCAGTCGCGCGGTTCCGGACTGAGCACATAGAACCGCGAGACCACCGCGGCCGGCGAAATGTAGTCCATCAGAAAAGGAAGTAGCTTACAGAACACTCGTTCGACCAATACTTGAATATTTCTTGTCAGTATAGGATCCGATTTAGTCAGGTTCGAAGAGAAAGATCCAAAGAAGAGCAGCACGTTTCTTTACAAAAATCACCACATTGGGGGGGAAAGCGATCAGACGTAAACGTTCAGCCAACTCTAGTGGCAGACGTTGCAAGAGAGGCGTTGTGCTTCACTGCATGGTCTACTGTTAAAGACTAATAGATTACATTCCTAGAAGATTCAACAAATACATTGTTTCCCCTTACGCATATCTCACGAAAAGACCGTCAAGATATTATCAGAGAGTTTGGAGCCCACACGGAGGCTTACCAGAAATAGTTTTTCCTGTGAACCAAGTGCAGGTGCAGTAGGAGAAGTGGGGAGTAATACTGGTTCACAAGAAATTTTCCGCTACACACTGTCTACACACTGTAAAGTGGCTTGCGAAACATAGATGTAGATGTAGAACTAAAATATTTGAAAATATTTGGTGTAGTATCCACCCTTTAAGTAACTGCCGAAATTCCATCAACATGGTCCCAGGAATTTCTATGGAAAGTGCGACAAAAACATTCTAGTCGACATAACTGTCTCTTCACTGTCCTGCCCAAGAGCATACACGTTACTAGTACACGACACAATAAGTTATAACCAAATTATTCCAGGGTCTATGTTCACTTGTATTTCATTCTGCTCTGCGAAAAATCGTCCTCTCAGAAAACATTCTACTGGACTGTCCACAGATCACACTTTTCAAGTTCACTTTGTGAGACAACAGCTATGGAAATGAAATTGCTCTAACGCCGGCTGCTTCTGCGAAGTATCGTGAATCGCACTGCGTTTCATATTGCACATTACATCTTCTTAGTGAGAACAGCGCATAGTTGGCATGGCTGGTGGGAAGAAACAGAGAACACAGCTTCTGCAGAGGAGAAGTGGATGACGAGAATCAAAGACAGACACTAAGTACAGCCACAGAATAAAAAAATTATGAGCAAGTAAATTAAAAAATGGACACCTCAGAATTATGCATATGTCAAAAATTACGAAACACATTTCAACATCGTAGCTCGCCGTCATCTTCATCACTTGTAGTTTCGTTACATCGTGCCTCATTTATACCCTTTCTTTCCTCTTTTTTTCCCGTTTGAGTCGTCGGTGGTCCGATTGGTTTTCTACGGCCCACCCGCTACGAATTCCTCTCGTGTACTAACTCTTCCCTTCAGAGTAGCACTTGCACTCTATTTCCACAGTTTTGGCGGATGTATTTTCAGCTCTCGGTCTTCTGCAGTTTTTGCCATCTACCGTTCTCTCTAGTACTTCCGTGGTTAGTCCCTGATGCCTTAACGCATGATTTATCATCTTGTCCCGTCTTGTTGTCACTGTTTTCCCTTGGGTTTCTTTCTTTTTCGATTCTACCGAGAACTTCATCATTCCACATCTTATCACTGCATCAGATTTTCTACATTCTGCAACGCTTCCATTATCTTCTATTCTGTTTTCGCACTGGCCTTGATTGACTACTACACAACTAGGTGCTAAACACATACATTGCTACAAATTTCTTTGACTCTAGCAGATTTCTCTTGGCCTGGAATGGTCTTGGTTCAAATGGCTCTGAGCACTATGGGACTCAACTGCTGTGGTCATTAGTCCCCTAGAACTTAGAACAACTTAAACCAAACTAACCTAAGGACATCACACACATCCAGGCCCGAGGCAGGATTCGAACCTGCGACAGTAGCAGTCGCACGGTTCCGGACTGCGCGCCTAGAATCGCGAGACCACCGCGGCCGGCGGAATGGTCTTTCTTCCTGTTCTTATCTCCTTCTTATGTCTTCCTTGTTTCATCCGTCATGGGTTATTGAACTTCCAAGGCAGCAAAATTCCTTAACCTCTACGCCGTAGCCACCAATTTTGGCGTTGAGCATCCCGCTTTTCTCATTTCCGCTAGTTCCCGTTGCTTTTGTATTTGCCCAGTTTACTCCAAACCCATATTCTGTACTGACTAGACCTTTCCATTCAGAAAATCCTGTAATATTTCTCCCCTTTCATCGAGGACAACAATTTCATCACCAAATCGTAGAATTCATATCTTTTCACACTGAAATTTAATTCCATTCTTGAACCTATCTTTTATTTCGGCCATTTTTCTTCTTTTACTTTCTTCTGAGTATTACTCTTCGCTGCAGCTTGGATTCATGGGTTGTTCAGAGACTCGTACGAAAGTTGTCACACCTTTCTTCCCGTCCTTTTCTTCCTAATTGGGCAAAAGACATTTTCCCGGAAGTCTGGTGTACATCGCCATTTTTATAGATATTACACACCCAACCTAGATACCCGTTTGGTTGCTACTCGTATTTCCCGCCAATGATTGTAGATATTGCTTTGGAAGGTTAGTCATCCCCTCAGCTTCGTTTCTTCTGAAATCCCCCAGGACTATCTTAAATTCTGGCTCCGATATCGGATCCGGTATGTCCTCCCTTATCGACTACACTTTCTTATTCTAGAAAGTCACTAGAAATTAACTCCTCTTGAGATATGCCTACAATATACCCTTTCTACCGCCCTACTCTCTCCTCTGCGTTTAACAGTGGAATTCCAGTTAACTCTTAATGTTAACATCCTTGCCTTTAATTAAGCGGCTGGCTGTGTTGCCCTCTTTATCAGCTGAGTCATACATTCTGACTACCATTTCCTTATCGATATCTAAACATTTTTCCTGCAGCTATTTTGCCTTGTATGCCTTGTACATTCTATTGTTTTATTCCTAAAAAATTTTTGTCGGTGTGTTCCTGTACCTCCTTGAATTTTTTTTCTTTCTCTCTCTCTCTCTCTCTCTCTCTCTCTCTCTCTATCTCTTTTGCGTCCTCTTTCCGTCGATCAAATGAAGTACTTCTTCTGCTATCCAAGGTTGCTTCAGAGGTAGCTTCCTTGTACCTATGTTTGACTGTCCTACCCCGTGACTGCCCTTTTCAGAGATGTCTCCTCTCCACCTGAATTGCCTGCTGTGATATTCCTTATCGCAGCATCCATTTATTATAGAGCCCTGTAAGTCTCTTCACTATTTGGTAGCACACTGCTCGGATAGTGCTGTGGAGGGACGCGAAATCTTGTCCTCGACTGCATCTCTCCTCTTCGGTCGCGGATGTCGTTCTCGGTCAACGTAGTGACTCCATTTGCGTCCCACCCTTGACTGTAAGAGAAGTCACTGTCTCTACTGATCAGGCCTCGGCCAGTCGTATTTCAGCAACCTCATTCAGAAACAGTTCCAAAACAACGAGGTCTGTCTAAGGCCTTCTTTTTAATCGTATTTCATTGCACCCCCTGTAAATGGGCAGTGTTCCGCAATTGCAAAATTGTGTGAGTTAATTGGCTTCTGTATGTCTTCGACAATTCTAGCACCTTATTTGGACTACCAGCACATAATGCCCGATACATGACTTACCGCATTTTTTGAAATACGATAGACACCTGGTTTACAGACCCCTAAGTCATGCCTCACCGTACGTAATAGTGGAAGAAGTCTTGAGAGACTAACATACTATCAATGTCAGGGGCTAGCCGCCATGGACGAGCGCTTCTAGGCACTTCAGTCCGGATCCACGCGACTGCTACGGTCGCAGGTTCGAATCCTGCCTCGGGCATGGATGTGTGTGATGTCCTTAGGTTAGTTAGGTTTACTTAGCTCTAGGGGACTGATGACCTCAGATTTTGAGTCCCATAGTGCTCATAGCCATTTGAACCAATATCAGGCGGCCAAATAAAATACATGTACTAGCCGAAAATAGTTAACGCTTCGCTGAATTCTGGAATAAATACATCTCTTTGTCGTAGCCAAAAGTTATCACCTTATTCTAATATCTGTCACTTCACCACACCAATATGCGTTCAGGTGCTACACTCCATCAACATAGTAAGATATTCTATTTATCCTCTGTTTCTCAAAAAAAGTAATAGAAATGAAGCACTAAGATGACTAGCTTCATTCAACCAGTCAATAGTTTTATTTCAGATACAGCGCGGATCGTTCAGTGTACCTATAAAAGTGTTACTAAGCTTATCAGCGTTCGAAATTAATTAGTCACGTCGTTGTAGTTGCTTTTACTGGTACACTTTACATGTCTCTAACGGATACGTAGATTAAGATGGTGTTAAGAGAGAAAATCAGGGTTACGTGCGTATGAAACAAAGCCATTATTCTACAGCATAACGGATAACCAAACTAACGACGTAATATGGACGTCACATCAATCTAGAAGTACTTGAAAATAGCGATAAAGCCTAACATTCTATCGCAAACAGAGATTACTTATTATAAGCCGCTAATTGGTATGTCTGCTCTAATGATCATATCGTTATCAGACATATATCATGCTGCTGGCCTTAAAAAAGAAATATTTATCAAAAAAACGCTTAAAGACGAAGGATTTGCGTCGGTCGGCGTGGCCGAGCGGTTCTAGACGCTTCAGTCTGGAACCGTGCGATCGCTACGGTCGCAGGTTCGAATCCTGCCATGGGCGTGGATGTTAGTTAGGTTTAAGTAGTTCTAAGTTCTAGGGGACTGATGACCTCAGGTGTTAAGTCCCATGACGCTCAGAGCCAACTGAACCATTTTTTTTAAGAATTTACAAGGATTAAAAAAATTAATTTGAAAAGGCTGCGAATGGAATCACTACTTTTATTGGTGAAGTGGGGGGGGGGGGGGAGGGGGATGAAGAAAGGTGAGTTTGGGGGGGGGGGGCGTAGGTTCTTGGTACTCGCTGCCTATCTGAGTACATGACGTAAAAAGTTGTGGTTTAGCCCAGCCATTGGAAAATATGTCTTACTGTAGCTGTTACAGTACGGTATATTAAGCAAGGTCTGACCGTCGAAGAGGAGCTGGTGCCCAGGAATGTTGTGCGAATCGTTTAATTTCTTAGGCAAGAGCTGTTAATTGAACTGAAATTAATGCTCAGCTAAAGGCACGATTTGTGTGTGCATCCTTCGGATTTCACTAGGAAATACGTCTCTCTCAGAGGTTTTTGAAGTGCACGACTCCTGTAAAGTTGTAGGAATCGGTTCCAGTTTTGTACTAAGCTAGATAAATTGATAAGTCAACACGAAACTTTTTCACCAAATAATCCTTATCCGTTGCCAAGGTACGATTTTCAAAATTGACATAAATGTAGAACGTAAAATTCATTCTTACGTGAACTGAATGCGAAAATTATTTTTAAGTGATTCAGCTAATTTAAATAATACATTCTTACCATAAAATTGAAAAGAAAAATCTAACTCCGTTTGGGTTTTATGGGAAAAAAACCTTTATTGCGAGTTTCTATAGGCGCGTCACTTGTACGTCTCAAATTGTGCAAATCGGGTCAAATTTCGTAAGACGTTAGACAATTAGATGTAATTAATGATGGTCCTGCTGTTTCGTGAAAGCTTTATATGTTGCCACAATGCAAGCAACTTGGTTCGAAAGACAATAACTATTGCTACAGGTATACCAGATCAATCACTGCTCGAGTCAAGAAAAAATTAACATGGGTTATCAAGCTCTGGTGGTCTAATTTCAAAATTACAGTAAAGTTGAGAACCTGACTGAAAAATGCTCCTCTTGTAGCACAAAAAAGGCGAATATGTCCTGGGCAGAATTATGAATGTTAACGAAATGACTAGCTTTTCACTTTACCTGGCAGCCTCAGGAACATTCAGATCAAAATATTTTGACATAAAATTCGAGCTTTTCTACGGGTTAACCCTGTACATCAGCGCTGTAAGCTCGGTTAGTTGCCTGGTACTGTCACACCTGCATATTACTACATATGAGCTAAAGTTCCTGACTCCGCTCTAGCAAAAATCCGAAGGAATACCAGCCATAGCAAAAATATATAGTACCTTATGGCTGAATAGCGCATGCAAATAAATAAAAAGTTTTTCTGTGAGGTGATAAAATTTCTGTGGATGGATATTTTCCTGGAGAGAGGACATCACGTATCATGTTACTTTACTCGACACAATGCGTCACGTTACATGACATGGCTATTACACTAAAATGTAAAAAAAGCCTTTCATACGTTAAGATGTTCGGATTTGATTGTCTTGGAAGCTGAAATATAAGTGAAATTCTAGTTCCCTAACACTACCCGGGACATATTCTATATTCCTCTCTTTATGTGATATGATAGCAGCATTTTTCATTCCGGAAAATATTTATTATATACACAATTCAGTAATATAATTTTTCATGCAGCAAGTCACCTTACAAACAGAATACTCCTGTGGTATTCAGGAATGGGATCTGTGTTGTTTCACCTGTTTCTAGAATAACGAGCACGATGATTACGCTAACCGTTGCAGATCACCTTTGCTAAAACAATTTTACACTGGGTTTAAACTATGACTTCAATTAGTTCTGTGAGCAGAAACAAGGCTTTCTATAACAGATGGAGTGTGAATTTGTGAATACCTTTTTTACAATATCATAACTCTTTGAAGTGAATATTGACTTTAATTTATTAAATAGAATGAAGCAGTTTTTCAAGGTATTCGTTCGGCTTACAAAATGTGCGTACATAATTATAACACTTCTCGCAATGTTTGGATAAACATATAGCGGAATTACACTGTTCCTGTCATATGAACGCTGCAGTATGGGCAACACAATGTACTGTTTTTGTCGTATCGCAACTGCTCATTTCCCCTTTTTTGAATAAAGATGTAACTGTGTGAAGTAAGATTGTCTCATTTACTCCACTTTCTAAAGAGCTTTGGCATTCGGGAATGCATCGCGATGAAGCTTTTAGGCAAGTACGTTAACTCTCAGAGTACCACTTACTCTCAGAGTCCTCAATTATTAGCACTATCTATTGTAATCTTTTTCCTTCTCAACGTTTTATACCCTCTACAAATCCATCTAGTACCATAGGAGTTATTCCAAGGTGTTTTAACAGATACCTTATTATTATGTCCCTTCTTAGCGGCGTGGGGTTAGCCGAGCGGTCTAGAGCGCTGCATTCGTGGACTGTGCGGCTAGTCTCGGCGGCGGTTCGAGTCCTCTCTCGGGCATGGGAGTGTGTGTTGGTCCTTAGGATAATTTAGGTTAAGTAGCTTAGGGACTGATGACCTTAGCAGTTAAGTCCTATAAGCTTTCACACACATTTGAAATTTTTTTTGTCCCTTCTTATTGTCAGTGTTTCCCCTATATTCCTTCGTCGTAAATTCTTGGGAGAACATCATAATTATATATCTTATCAGTCCACGTAATTTCTAACATTCTTCTGTAGCACCACATCTCAAATGCTTAGATTCTCTTCTGTTCCGGTTTTCCAATTATCATACAACGCTGTGCTCCAGATATACATTCTCGGATTTTTTTCCCAAATTTAAGGCCTATATCTAATACCAGTAGACTTCTCTTGGCCAGGAATGCCCTTTTTGCCACTTCTAGTCTGCTTCATATGCCCTCCTTGCTCCGTCTGTCATTGCTTATTTTGCTACCTAGGTAACAGTATTCCTCAACTTCATGTACTTCGTGACCCTCAATCCTGATATTACGTTTCTCGTTGTTGTCATTTCTGCTACTTCTCATTGCTTTCATCTTTCTTCGATTTGCTTTCACTCAATATTTTGTACTCATTAGACTGTTCATTCCATCCAGAAGATCTGCAATTCCTCTTCACTTTTACTCAGAATAACAATGTCACCATTCATATTCTTTCACATTCAATTTTAATTCCACTCTTGAAACTTCCTTTCATTTCCGTCACTGCTTTTTAGACGTGCAGATAGAACAGTACGAACGAAAGACTACATACCTGCCTTACCCCTTCGTTCTTAGTCTTCCACAGTTATTGTTCCCTCTCGACTTTTACACATGTTCTATATTACCGTCATTTCCCATAGCTTACCCCCATCTTCCGCAGCATTTCGAACATCGTGCACACCTTGACACTGTCGAACGCTCTTTTCCAAGATGACGAGTCCTATGGACGTGGTTTGATTTTTCTTCCCTTTTGCTTCCATGAACAGCAGAAACTTCCGTATTGCCTCTCTGGTGCCTTTATCCTTCCCACGGCCAAACTGATTGACATCTAGCCCGTTCTCATTTCTCTTTCCATTCTTCGTATATTATTCTTGTAAGAAACTTTGATGAATAAGCTGTTAATGTGATTCTAAGGTAATTTTTTCGTTTATCGGCTCTTACTATCTTCAGAATTGTTTGGGTGATGTTTTTCCGAAAATCAGATGCTATCACACCAGACTCATAGTCTTCACACCTATGTGAATAGTCGTTTGTGAATGGTTGTTCGTTGCCACTTCCCCAGTGATGTTGGAAGTCTTGGTGGAATGTTATATATCCCTTCTACCTGATTTGATCTATAGTCTTTAACGCTACTTTACATTCTGGTTCTAATACTACCTATCTCTTCTGCACTGAACAGCCATGGAAATTGGTACTTCTGCCTAATATCGTGTAGGGGCCCCGCGAGCACGCAGAAGCGCCCGAACACGACGTGGTATGGATTAGACTGATGTCTGAAGTAGTTCTGGAGGGAAATGACACCATGGATCCTGCAGAGCTGTCCATAAATCCATATATGAGGGGGTGGAGATCCCTTCTGGATAGAACGTTGCAAGGTTCACCAAATATGCTCAATAATGTTCATTTCTGGGGTGGTTGGAAGCCAGCGGAAGTGTTTAAACTCAGAAAAGTGTTTTTGGAGCCACTCTATAGTAGTTGTGGATGTGTATGGTGTCGCAGTGTGCTCCTGGAATTATCCAGGTCTGTCGGAATGCACAATGAACATAAATTGATGCAGATGATAAGGCAGGACGCTTACGTATGTGTCACCTGTCAGAGTCGTATTGAGACGTATCAAGGGTTCCATGTCAATCAAGCTGGAAACACCCCACACCATTAAAGAGTCTCCACCAGCTCCTACAGTCCGCTTGACATGCAGGGTCCATGGATACATGAGATTGTCTCTATACCTTTACTCGTCCATCCGCTCGGTGCAATTTGAAACGAGACTTATCCGACCAGGCAACATGTCTCCATTCATCCAATGTCGGCGCTGCCAGCCCCATGTGAGGTGTGTGTCATGCAGTCATCATGGGTACACGAGTGGATCTTCGACTTTGAAAGCCCGTGTCAATGATGTTTCACTAAATGGTTCGCGCGCTAACACTTGTTGGTCCAGCATTGAAATCTGCAGCAATTTGCTGAAGGGTTGCACTTCCGTCACGCTGAGCAATTCTCTTCTGTCGTCGTTGGTCTAGTTCTTGCAGGAACATTTTTGGCCGCAGCGATTTTATGTTTTACCGGATTCCTGATATTCAGGGCACAGTCGTGAAATTATCCAACAGGAAAATCGCAACTTCATCGTTACCTTGGAGATAGTGTGTCCCATCTCTCATGCACGGACAATAACACCACGTTCAAACTCACTCAAATCCTGATATCCTGCCACTGTAGCAGCAGTAACCGATGAAACAACTGCGCCAGATACTTGTTGTCTTATATACCGCAGCGCCGTATTCTGCCTGTTTACATATCTCTACATTTGAATTCTCTTGCCTATACCAGTCTCTTGGCCTCCTAGTGTGTATTGATTACCGTTTCTTCTGCTACCATGTTATCAGACAAGTGTTCCCCTCATACAGGTCTCCAACGATCTCTTTCCACCTATACACTCTCTTCTCAGCGACTAATAGAGGAGTTCCTGTTTCACTTTTAACGCTACCGCCTTTGATTTTAATTTCAGCGGAGGTTGTCTTAAATTTTCTATATACTTAGTCAGTCATTCTGAAAAGCAACCCTTTTTCGATTTATTCACATTTTCCATTCAGCAATTTAGCCTTCTCTTCTCTGGCATTCATTATATTTTGTTCCTCCGTGATTTCTATTTCTTTATTCCTGAATTTCCTCCTTCTTTCATTTATCAGCTGAAATATCTTTTCTGTTACTCATGATTTCTTCGCAGCTACCTTCTTTGATCTACGTTTTTGTTTGCAGTTTCTGATAGCGCTTTTTAGAGATTCCATCCCTCTTCAACTGCAATGTCTGCTGAGCTATTCCTTATTGCTGTATCTATAGCTTCAGAGAACTTCAAGCATATCTCGTCATTTCTTAGTACTTCTGTGACCCAGTTCTTTGTGTGTTGATTCTTGCTGACTGCTCTCTTAAACTTCGGCCTACACTTAATCACTGCTACAGTGTGACGTTAGGCTATATCTGCTCCTGGGTACGCCTTACACTCCAGTATCAGATTTCGGAATCACTGTCTGACCATGATGAAATCTAATGAAATCTTTCCGCATCTCCCTGGCTTTTCTAAGTACATCTTCTCCTCTTGTGATTCTTGAACAGAGTATTGGCTGATAGGGGCTGAAATTTATTACAGATCTCATTTAGACTCTGTTCTCTCACATTCATACCACCAATCCCTTATTTTCCCGTTAACCATGCTTCTACACTTTCCCCTACAACGGCATTCCAATCACCAACACTATTAGATCAATTCCAATTAGGTACTTAGAAAAGCCAGGAAGATGCGGGAAGATTTCTTCAGACTACCCTCTCTACATCCTTACATACCTCTTCTTTCTCTTCGTGTTCGGTATACGACGGTTTTCTCAGTGGCGGACTTGAGGACATTTGATTTCATACTGACGGGTGCAAGCCGATGTTCGTGGGACCAACGCACTCAGTTTTCAGAAGAACGACTGGAGGAAGGTGAAGGCAAAAAATGATTAACTGTTGTTTCTCAAAGAGCGTCATGTAGTCATTCTCACAAAAAATTAAGGGTGTAAACTTGCAGGTAATGAGCTGTTGAACTTTTACTGGGTTTATAATTTGTTTAGCTGACTAGCTATATATTGTTATTTAATATGTATGAAAATTACATGACATTTATTATGTTGATAGGGAGTTTTCTGCACATGTTACTCTTTCTGACTCATTTATAATTACGGCAAATAGCGTTTACACATAAAAGTTCTTATTCTTGTGCTGAAAATTTTAGTAACTGCCAGTTACTTCTCGATTGTGACAATTTTATACGGTTCATCACATCTTGGAATTTAGAGAAGTAGGCCCGTCTGTTTAAAGTATCTTGCGATGTGGGCATGGACTTTTGGCTATCGGACAAGGTTCACGACACTCTTAGCTGCGGGAATTCCCAGCTTGACGGATATCTTATAAAGATTGGCCTACTGATCGGCGTTACGGGTAGAGCCAAAAGATGGTGGTTCCGATACGATACTTGAGAGGGTTTATCTTCGCAACATGGAAAGGTTAAACCCATGATTCTACAGAGTAACACCCTTGTCCATTTGGCATTCTAATGATTGGCCTTGCCGAGAAGGTTTTAGATTTGAATGCCGCATGATTTTGGGATATGTTGTTGAATTTGTGTAAGGTTTTGCCTTTCGTCAACTGAGAGGTTTCGCAGAACCAGTACCTCACATTAAATGCATTTAGGTTACGGTGGTTACGGCGTCTGTGTAGCGTGGACGTATCAAGAAACGTAACTCTTGATTCATTCCTCAACAGCATTTTGACTCTGATTTCGGAAAGCTCCTTGACTCAGAGACGATTCACTCTTCTCAAATAACAGCTACAGGTCTACCTTCAACAGTTCTTTTTAATATACCTCTATACGACTTCCACCTACACCACTCGAATTCCTCAAACAAAATAACAGAATGCATAGAGGAATTGTATCTTCCAAATACATACTCAGAACAATATGGCATATACACCTCTTGTTTACGACCTAATATCTTCTCAATCAAAGTAGACTTCCTTATATTTGTGTCGCCAAACAAATACAATTGCGGCTTCCTTACCGTCGAAAACTCAAAGGACGCATTGTACCAGGCTACGACTTCTTTAGCCCACCCGGAATGCAACAAATCACAATGCGATAACTCCCGACGGTCCTTGCGATTCTGTTGAAAACCTCCCCAATATTTTCCAATAAATTTCGCACTGACGAATGACTAACCACAAACGGATCAGTATAATCAAACTTCGATGACGAAGTTGTGATTCGACATGGGAACGGCAGAAGTAAGGTGAGCTGCAAGCTGATGTGTCAAGTGAGGTATTCGAGCAGGACATCTGTGTCGGAAGGGCCTTTCCTATAATCCATTCGTTACAGTCTTATCGGACACAGAGTCTTCAGTTGTTCTCTCAAGATCGTCTTGCAGTGCTCTGGTGGTATCCGTACGATGCCACAACGCAGAGATGGACAGGTATCGGGGTTCATGGGGGGGGGGGGGGGGGGGGGGTGCTATAATGCGTCTGCGATCTCGTCCAGCTCACCTTGTGAGCTCACCGTCTTCTAGTAGCATGTCCTCAACCTGTGGATGGCGCACGAGGAAGTATTTGCACATACTGCAACACGAATGAATGTCCATCCGTTTTTGATCAAACAGCCCTGCTTTGCAACTTCCACAGCGTTAAAATATCGCTTTGCATGTACTTGGTTGAATACAATGTTCTCAAATGACAACTGCTATACTTGTACCTCACTGGAAAACGTGGGGCACCATCACTCACTTCTTTCTGAATGGTCACCTGGCACTGTAACGCACAACACTCAACAGATCGAGAATGATTTTAATTGTTGCGAAGATCTCAAGTCAAGCGATAAAGCCGCAGGTACCGCCTGTATCAAAATACATTTAACGAATCTGTCGTTCATAAATGTATTCCTAGTTTTTTTTGAACGCCGCACTTGTACAATTCGGAACAAGGAATTCGCAGAGATTTGTCATAGAGTATTTACTGTCATGATGACTCTCATCATTCATGTTAATGACTTTTCGAGTACTGCTTGCATCAGTGAAGTGGGTTGACCACGTCTGGTTTGCGGAGCTAGATGTAATATCGTTGCACTGGGGCTGGTATCTGACAACTGTACCCAGTGCTTTCTGTCACCGCCTGTCGTCGCTTCAAAGGAGCTCTGACTAATGTGCCGCGTGCCTCGGTGTTCCGGTCGCTTGGGCCTTTCACGCTGAAGGTTACTGCAAATTATACTAGATGCTCCCAGTATTTAGCAGAATTCCAGGAAAGGGAGACGTATTAATCACGCGGCTGACAGCGGAGCGCTGCGCTTTCACGCGGTAAACAGAGATCAGCAGCGTCAGTGGTACGATGGACGGCCTTGATACTGACCTGGACCGACTCCTTCACTCCAGTTCAATCCATGGCGCTCCTCTCCTAGAGCACTTTCATTAACAGTGACCTAATGCGCCCCGGTAGGCACACCTTCGTGCATGCACTGTTTACGATCCTGCAGCGCACAGTATACGGATGAATCAAATATAAACGAGACCTCTGGCCAGAGCGCAGTACTGGCACGTGGCGGTTCCTCAGAGTCGGGAAGGGTTGTCTGGAGTGAGGGAAGCAAACTCTCACTTCCATCAGTCGTCATCAAGACGTTGTCTAACAAGATGTAACTGTCAAAAATGGTTCAATTGGCTCTGAGCACTATGCGGCTTAACTTCTGAGATCATCAGTTACCTAAAAATTATAACTAATTAAACCTCACTAAACTAATTTACAAAGAAAAGAAAAGAAGAAAAAAGACCCTGTGGTCTAGGTGTAGCGTCTTTTATTTATAATCAAAAACGTCTTTGGTCCCGGGTTCGATCCCCGACACTGCGTAAATTTTGATAAATAATCGGCATTGGCGGCCGAAGACTTCCGGCATTCTGCCAACGGCCTTGTCAAAGAGGGCGGAGGAGCGGATAGAGGTTCAGGGCACTCTCTTGTCCTAGGGGTGGGAAATTGCCCCTAAAGGCGGAAGAATCAGCAATGATCAACGACATGAGGATGCAGAAGGCAATGGAAACCACTGCATTAAAGACACGTAACGTGTATCCACAGGACATGTGGCCTGTAGTTGAAGAAGTGCAGACCAACACCGACAACGATAGTTCAGGTATACATGCCGACGTCGCAAGCTGAAGATGAACAGATAGAGAAAGTGTATGAAGATATTGAAAGGGTAATGCAGTATGTAAAGTGGGACGAAAATCTAATAGTCATGGGCGACTGGAATTCAGTTAAAGGGGAAGGAGTAGAAGAAAACGTTACAGGAGAACATGGGCTTGGGATAAGGAATGAAGGAGGAGAAAAACTAATTGAGTTCTGTAACAAGTTTCAGCTAGTAATAGCGAATACCCTGTTCAAGAATCGCAAGAGGAGGAGGTATACTTGGAAAAGGCCGGGAGATACGGGAACATTTCAATTAAATTACATCATGGTCAGACAGAGATTCCGAAATCAGATACTGGATTGTAAGGTGTACCTAGGAGAAGATATAGACTCAGATCACAATATAGTAGTGATGAAGAGTAGGCTGAAGTTCAAGACATTAGTCAGGAAAAATCAATACGCAAAGAAGTGGGATACGGAAGTTCTAAGGAAATACGAGATAAGTTTGAAGTTCTCTAACGCTATAGATACAGCAATAAGAAATAGCGCAGTAGGCAACACAGTTGAAGAGGAATGGACATCTCTAAAAAGGGCCATCACAGAAGTTGGGAAGGAAAACATAGGTACAAAGAAGGTAGCTGCGAAGAAACCATGGGTAACAGAAGTAATACTTCAGTTGATTGATGAAAGGAGGAAGTACAAACATGTTCCGGGAAAATCAGGAATACAGAAATACAAGTCGCTGAGGAATGAAATAAATAGGAAGTGCAGGGAAGCTAAGACGAAATGGCTGCAGGAAAAATGTGAAGATATCGAAACAGATATGATTGTCGGAAGGACAGACTCAGCATACAGGAAAGTCAAAACAACCTTTGGTGACATTAAAAGCAACGGTTGTAACATTAAGAGGGCAACGGGAATTCCACTGTTAAATGCAGAGGAGACAGCAGATAGGTGGAAAGAATACATTGAAACCCTCTATGAGGGTGAAGATTTGTCTGATGTGATAGAAGAAGAAACAGGAGTCGATTTAGAAGAGATAGGGGATCTAGTATTAGAATCGGAATTTAAAAGAGCTTTGGAGGACTTACGGTCAAATAAGGCAGAAGGGATAGATAACATTCCATCAGAATTTCTAAAATCATTAGGGGAAGTGGCAACAAAACGACTATTTACGTTAATGTGTAGAATATATGAGTCTGGCGACATACCATCTGACTTTCGGAAAAGCATCATTCACACAATTCCGAAGACGGCAAGAGCTGACAAGTGCGAGAATTATCTCACGATCAGCTTAACAGCTCATGCATCGAAGCTGCTTACAAGAATATTATACATAAGAATGGAAAAGAAAATTGAGAATGCGCTAGGTGACGATCAGTTTGGCTTTAGGAAAAGTAAAGGCAAGAGAGAGGCAATTCTGACGTTACGGCTAATAATGGAAGCAAGGCTAAAGAAAAATCAAGACACGTTCATAGGATTTGTCGACCTGGAAAAAGCGTTCGACAATATAAAATGGTGCAAGCTGTTCAAATGGTTCAAATGGCTCTGAGCACTATGGGACTTAACATCTTAGGTCATCAGTCCCCTAGAACTTAGAACTACTTAAACCTAACTAACCTAAGGACATCACACACATCCATGCCCGAGGCAGGATTCGAACCTGCGACCGTAGCAGTCGCGCGGTTCCGGACTGAGCGCCTAGAACCGCGAGACCACCGCGGCCGCCGTGCAAGCTGTTCGAGATACTGAAAAAAAAAGCAGGGGTAAGCTACAGGAAGAGACGGGTCATATACAATATGTACAACAACCAAGAGGGAATAAAATGAGTGGACGATCAAGAACAAAGTGCTCGTATTAAGAAGGGTGTAAGACAAGGCAGTAGCCTTTCGCCCCTACTCTTCAATCTGTACATTGAGAAAGCAATGATGGAATTAAAAGAAAGGTTCAGGAGTGGAATTAAAATACAGGGTGAAAGGATATCGGTGATACGATTCGCTGATGACATTGCTATCCTGAATGAAAGTGAAGAAGAATTACATGATCTGCTGAACGAAATGAACAGTCTAATGAGTACACAGTATGGTTTGAGAGTAAATCGGAGAAAGACGAAGGTAATGAGAAGTAGTAGAAATGAGAACAGCGAGAAACTTAACATCAGGATTGTTGGTCACGAAGTTAATCAAGTTAAGGAGTTCTGCTACCTAGGCAGTGAAATAACCAATGACGGACGGAGCAAGGAGGACATCAAAAGCAGACTCGCTATGGCAAAAAAGGCATTTCTGGCCAAGAGAAGTCTACTAATATAAAATACCGGCCTTAATATGAGGAAGAAATTTTTGTGGATGTACGTCTGGAGTAAAGCATTGTGTGGTACTGAAACATGGACTGTGGGAAAACCGGAACAGAAGAGAATCGAAGCATTTGAGATGTGGTGCTATAGACGAATGTTGAAAATTAGGTGGACTGAAAAGGTAAGGAATGAGGAGGTTCTACGCAGAATCGGAGAGGAAAGGAATATGTGGAAAACACTGATAAGGAGAAGGGACAAGATGATAGGACATCTGCTAAGACATGAGGGAATAACTTCCATGGTACTAGAGGGAGCTGTAGATTGCAAAAACTGTAGAGGAAGACAGAGATTGGAATACGTCAAGCAAATAATTGAGGACGTAGGTTGCAAGTGCTACTCTGAGATGAATAGGTTGGCACAGGAAAGGAATTCGTGGCGAGCCGCATCAAACCAAAAGTAACATTGGCAATTACTGCACAAACAGCTCTGTCCAAGACCATGCAACAAGAGATAGACTCAACTTACATTTACCAAGAAAAAATAAGCATAAAACTCAAAACAGCATTTTCTACCAAGGAATAAAACTGTACAATAAATTACCAAAAGAGATTAAAGAAATTTCAAAAATACACTTATTTAAGAAGGCAGCTAAAAAGTACCTGTTATGCAATACATTTTATACATTGAAGGATTACTTAGATAAAGCAGAGTAGGGGTTTGATAAAAAAATGTTATACAAACAAATAATAATAATAATGATGATTATAACACATCCAATATTCCACATAACACCTTCACTTTATTATTTTTCTTCTTTTTTCCTTTCTAGAGACACTCTCCCCTCAAGCTATGCATAGCAATACTAACACCTCTTCCTCTTTCTGAGCTCAACATCTCACTCATTATG
This sequence comes from Schistocerca gregaria, assembly GCF_023897955.1. NCBI lineage: Eukaryota > Metazoa > Arthropoda > Insecta > Orthoptera > Acrididae > Schistocerca > Schistocerca gregaria. The sequence continues at coordinate 372,745,736 of NC_064926.1, forward strand.
AAGGGATGCTGACTCAGTTTTTCAGGATAGCAAATGGGAACTTGCAGTACAGAAAATGGCCCAAGGATCACCTGTGTTTGTGTGTGTGTGTGTGTGTGTGTGTGTGTGTGGGTGTGTGTGTGTGTGTATGTAGTGAGTGAAGTGTTATGAAACAATGTGTGTATAGTGTGTGCAGTGACTGATAGTGAAATATGAGTGAATAGTGTGGCATTACATTATTTAATGAGTTATTTGTAAATAAATTATTGTATACCAGGAGTAAAATCTAATGATTGTCTCTAACTAGAAGTCTGTAAATATATGCGTATACGAATTAGCTTATTGTAAATTGATCTAAGCTTGTAAATACTTTGACATGTCCTATATCCTTGTAAAAAGAGATCTACGGATAAATAAAACTACTACTACTACTACTAAAAAAATGCCCGAAGAACTTACGACCGAGGGGTCACTCGGTTCCAGACTGAAGCTTCCAGAACCGCACGGCCACTCCAGCCGGCATGTATCTGTCTCTGTTGTGCAGTGCGCTATTATCAAGTTTCTTCCTCGGAAAGGTGTAAATCCTCAGGATATCGGTTGGACAATTCGAGAAAGAGACACATTCAAGATTTCGGATGATTTTTTTTTTTTACAGTAAGTAGGTAGATGGTCAAGGTTACAGTAAGAATGGCAGCCGTGACCGCCGAGGGTGCACCAGTTATCAGAGGCAAGTTTCGCTGTGTCGACATGCATCTTGAGTGTTGCACCCTTTTGACGGTCACTAAACCTGCAGATAAGGTCGGGGTAAGTTATGGCAGCTATTACAAACGTCACAGCTTTTGGGAACAAGAGCACCAGGTGGGTCTCTTCCCTTTTTGCAACTGATCGAAACTGAACTCTTTACAGTTTCAGATGGAAGGACACTCGCTTTTAATCCACATTCGTGTATTAAATGAAAAGAAACAATCAGGCGTTGGAGAAAGGATGGGGAGCCCGGAGAAAATATTACGGCTGTCAGTTGGCAGCGTCGTGGCTACTTATTCCTTCCACCTACGTGGCTTATTGCTTATCATCTTGTTTGCGCGGACGTCCAGCACACAGCATGCTACCGCGACATTTCCAGTAACGATAGACTGGCAAATTTGCGCAAATGACGTGACGCATCGATGAGGATGCCGAATTTACTTCAAGACAACGCGAGTATCTATTCAGCAACCACGACCAAAGAAAAAATTTAGCAACTTAACTACGAATCACTTGAATGCCCAACCTATAGGCAAGATCTATCTCCAAGCAACTTTCACTTGATTGGTCCACTCAAACTGTTAGATTGCACCGGTTGGTTTGTCTTCGGCACTTCTCAGTTCTCACCGTAGCCACCGACTGAAATAGTTTCTCTTCCTGTTTCTCCATCTGTTCGTGAGCGGTGTTTTGCGTGCTTCTGTCAGGTGGTTGCCGATGTACGGTGAGGTCACGATGCATGAGAGCCTCAGTGGGTTGTAGGTGGTGAGTGCAGCAACAGCTTGCCTAGCGGCTGTGCAGTAATAGTGTTGTTGCTCGGTTTCCCCAGACGGGTATGCAACTCTGAGTTTTGTGTTTGACAGATGAATTATGCCGGCGCTTGTTAGGTTTCGTGCCAGGTCTCAGAGGTGTTATGGGCCAGCGTATTTTGTTGTTGAATGCTGCTGCTTTTGCGAGCGTCCATTGGTGTGTTTTGCAGCTCGTCGCGCAGCTGGTTGTGGTGTGATGTGTCGGATGTGCAATTCACTCGTGCTATGAGTCAGTTACCGTTTCACCAAGTTTCAAGAAGAAGGGCACACAGCAGTGTAGTACAGCGTGCTCCGTGTCGCTGCTGTGTGTTCACTTAGATCTGATCGAAATAATGAGATTGTGTGGTATTCAGCTGATTCCGCTTGTGACCAAGTATTGGTCAAAGTCTTGTTAACGAGACTGGCTTATGGAGCCGAGTACTACGGCGCTGTGGTCACCTTCTTACCTAACCCGTATTCGAGTCCCGGTCTGGCATGAATTTTCATTGTCATCATTCCATTATACATCTGATGATTGCGCACATTCGCAATTGCGAATACATTTCATGCATTCTTCCAAGACTTGCTGTTTTCCACGCCCTCGATCTGATAGTTCCGTAGTTTCTGGTTTGTGTAAGTCCAACGTGTGTAATCGCTTCATTTCAGTTGTGTTATGAGCCAGCGAACCTTCGAGTGTGGAATATTTTGAATTATCTTGTCAGCCGGTCACATGATTCCATGTGTGGGATTGTGTCTCGAAAGGAATTAGGTTTCGTCTTTTATTGACTGTCCCGTCTTCTGTTATGGGTAGTCACTGTGGTACCATCGCGAAAGTAATTGTACTAAACCTTGCCTAGCTTAGTAGTACTGCATCACTGTAGTTAGATTTTTAATTTGCGTTGTATGTGGTACGATCGTATTTATTAATTTTGGGTACTTCCGCTTTCAATGTGTTTAACCGGCAGCACACATTTGTTCCGATATTCCACGGCACGCATCAGCTGACGGATACCGTACCTAGGCAGTGAATGAATGAATGTCGTGTGACTAGGGCTTCCCGTCGGATAGACCGTTCGCAGGGTGCCAGACTTTCGATTTGACGCCACTTCGGCGACTTGCGCGTCGATGGGGATGAAATGATGATGATTAGTACAACACAAAACCCAGTCCCTGAGCGGAGAAAACCTCCCAATGACCCGGGAATCGAACCTAGGCCCTTAGGACTGACAGCCTGTCGCAGTGACCCCTGAGCCACCCGGGGCGGACACTTAGACAGTGTGATCATGACACGAGGTAGTCCGTTGCGGAGCCAAGGCGACCTGTTATTCTAAATAGCTTATATCTTGGTGTGTGTGGCTGTTTTGTGCTGGCGCGGTGGCTGCAGATTTAAATTACACGGCCCGGAGATAAGGACGTTACTTCATAATCTCGGACTCTTACTTTAAGCTAACTTGTGGCGTTGGGTACGGCTGTATTGGGCTGCCGCTGTGATAATATATTTTCACCTGTGCGGCGCAGACTTAAGGGCGTTATAAAAATTTTCACATTACTTTTGCTGATATTTGTTGTGTTCCTTTTATGCACCTAATTGTCGTATTTGAGGAATGTAGCCTATTTCCGTTTTCTCTGAGGTTTTGTTCAAAAATGTTGATAAAGCTGCCTTGGGAATTTAAGAAATTCTGTCAGTATTGTTATTTGAGTTATTAGTTTATTATTTCTTCATAAAGTTATTATGGGAGATTTGAAGTGTCTCACTAATTTTATTAAATTTTATTATGACAGACCCGTGGCGTTGATATTTTGGAGTTAACTATTTTAATATTGATGATTTTTTTTTTTTTTTTTTTTTTTTTTTTTGTAAAGGGTGTTGGACAGTGTCGTTTGATATATGTGCTAATTGTTTTGCGTCCTTAATTGTATTGGACCTGCCTAAATTTCCATTTCTGGGGTTCCTGTTGTTAAGCTGGGACTTATATATTTCCAACACTGTGCTTGTGATCTGCGTTGATAGTTTCCAGGGCCGTAAGCTCTAGTTTATGTCGTGCCCGATCCATTACACCCAGCTTGGTGCAGACGGTTTCACATTGTAGCAACAAGAAGATACTGACGGGCCTGTCAACCTTGAGAGCTTTACCTACTCCTGTCCAGGTCTGAAATTAATAAAACGAAATCAAATCAACCTCGTCAGATTTAGTACCCAACCAATTCTTCCATGGTGGATGAAGTCAATACGCGTAATTAACTGCGGACACGACTGGCTTCATTCTGCCACGAAAGTGGTATAAAAGTCACGTATTCGCTTAAAAAAGGTGTTTCGAAATCAGAGGGCTACATAGAAAAGTGCCATGCACCTATACTTTTTACTGTCTAATTGAAAAATGAAAAAAAGTTAACATACACACAGAGGCGTCCTGTAACTGACTGCTCGGCCTCTCCCCCCGGAGGTTCGAGTCCTCCCTCGGGCATGGGTGTGTGAATGTGTGTGTTTGTGAATGTTGTTCTTAGCATAAGTTAGTTTATGTTAGGTTAAGTTGTATGTGTTGTGGTGTGTAGTTCCGCGTAGTCAGCGTGTACACAACTTTCCCACTAGAGCGCGCCCCGCTAAGCACAACAGCGCAGGGGCAGCGCTCGTCCGTCTCCGCACTACGAGATGGCGCTGTCTTAGAGGTGGAGGAGATTAGTGTTTAACGTGCCGTCGACAACGAGGTTATTAGAGACGGAGCGCAAGCTCGGGTGAGGGAAGGATGGGGAAGGAAATCGGCCGTGCCCTTTCAAAGGAACCCTCCCGGCATTTACCTGAAGCGATTTAGGGATTTCACGGAAAACTTAAATCAGGATGGCCGGAGGCGGGATTGAACCGTCGTCCTCCCGAATGCGAGTCCAGTGTGCTAACAACCTGTCTTAGAGACGTACCAAATTCTGCTTCCGCCGATCCGCATATTAATATGTAATGCAGCCAATGAGATTGCTGCTAACATAGAACCTTTTCTCCTTGCAGATCACACTCGCGAAGTGATACCTGAGCGCGCGAGGTATTATAACGAGTGTACAGACCTCCGATTAGTCAATCTGCATTAGTCTGCATTTGTCGGCACCAGTCTGTACCAGTCAGCATTAGTCTGTAGTTAAGTTTCAGTCTGCGCCTAATAAGATTACCATATTCCTGTACATAGCCATGAAGATAAATGACAAGACACTTTGTCAGGTATCAGAGATATGTGAGAATAAGATTAACATACCAAGACCAACGGAAATTCAGATTGTCAGTTGTAAACAGCATCGAGAATCAAGTTACGTAATATCTATGCCTTTTTATTATTTTAATAAATGTGTGTGAAATTTAATCAAGTTGTGTTTAAAGTTGGTCACCGTCAATCTGCTACTCTAAGTGTGCAAGTGGCATTTCTGTCGTCAGACCTAACGGCCGAAGATAAACACGCCACAATAAGACCACGAGACATATTGCTGACACTCGCCTACTTCGTTAGAGCGACAAGTCAAATAATCTGATGGTGTGTGTACCGAAGGTCTTACACTATGCACACCACAGTGTGTAAGTCTACGGACCAATACGTAAGCAGTTTGATCCTTTAGATATTCACACACATTTCGAACATTTGATTATGATGCAAGGTAGTCCGTATATTTCAGGCGACATAAGCTGTACACTCAAGAATTGCTGGTGAGAAACATGTTACCAAACTGCTTATATTTCGTAATACGCAACTGCCTCCCAAAACCGCGTAGGTGCACTACCCTGAAATATCGATGAAAAAAGTGTCTTTGACGCCCCAGCGTTCGAATTAATCCGATCTGAGTCGATCCATCAGGATCTCTGTTACAACGAACCAGGGTTTCACACATATAGTGCTACTTTTACATCTCACTCACCTAAGGTACAATAATTTGAATACGACAAATTGTGTTGAAGTGAATTGAGTGACAGTGATATAATACGACTGAAAGGTTGCCTGTTGACGTTAATTTAGGGGGCACTCTCAGCTCCCTAGTCAGTCAGTCTGGGTCAGTCTCTCGTCCCATGCTTGCTAGTCCGTCTCTCGTCCGAATTTGTGACGCAGTTAGTGTCTGTCTGTCGTCCGGAGTGCTAATATGTATTTTGTTCGGATCAATCTTTCAAGCCGGATCAATGAGAGTCTTTCCACTCCGCCAGTAAGAGAACTCAGCGAATAGTCACCCGGTCGGGGCTTAGTTCCTGCATCTGAGACTGCGTGTCCTGGCCACCTGTCTGCTCGAGTTGCTCAAGCAATGGTCATTGGCTGTTGGATCTGTCGGTTGGTTGGTCGTGCACTGAGACACAAGAGGACTTAACCGTCTTGAGCATCGGCGCATGTGAGGTCCCCACGTGAGTCCAGTGGGCCACGCCATATAGTGAGCGGTAGTGGCTTCGCGGTTGACACGAGAGCTACAGGAGTCAACCCACGACATCGGTCTTGCCAGTGAGAGCAGCGACGCCGTGAGATGGCAGATCGGCAAGCCTTCCTGCGTCCGTTGAAGCGGCTGGCAGCGGATAGTTCGGGAGAGCGATTTGGAGGTGCTGCGCAAGATCTTCTCCAGAAATCGCAGTTCGTTAGAAGTTAAGTGATTGGCGACATGTTGTTTCATTTACTTGTCAAATTCTACTCGTCTTCTTGGTGAGGTCACCAGCCGCCATTCATCTCCGTTTGCCCACCCGCGGGAAAGTGGTTATTTATAAATTCGATGGTCCGTTTTTCGCTTGTGGAGTGGGGGTGGGTTAGAACAACCTGTAGTTCGGGTTGTTCGGTAATCTCCCTATCAATCTGCCGTACGTTAGTAGCTGCCTGTGTCATGTTTGTTGGATTCGGTGTGTTAAAATTAAGCAGTATATGACCTGGCATCTTCTTGAGCAGGACATTAAGAAATTAGTAGCCAGTTGTAATTTGTGTCGGGCCTTGATATCTAGTGTTACGACTTTTGCACCACGTTTTGGCAGCAGACACAGTGGCTATGCCAAAGACTGAGACGGCGTGGATTTTAAATTTTTTTTATTGAACTTTCTTTATAATATCTCCCTCGTCATCGCTGCCCAGTCCGGTGTATCCCTCCTCCTGGTTGCTGCTGTGTAGTTCTCCGACAATGGGCGCAACGCGCGCCGCTGATCGCACTCGGGAGCCTCAGGCCACCAGTGCTCCACTGTAGCCAGGATGCCCTGTGCTTGAGATGAACTCGTCGCCACCTGGCGCCCCAGTACGGCACACCTACGGAGCCGTGTCGTCTTGAGGTCAGCTGCCAACGCTTGCTTCACAGGTGTCTGGGAAGCCGTCAGTCGCAGTGGACGGATCATGCGCCGTGTGGCCGGGTTGCCGTGAAGTCCGGTGGTCAGTCCACAGCGGCGCCTGTGACCAAGACCGCGCTTGCGGCCGGTCCTGCTGGAAGTTCTCGCCTAAATGAGTGGGCCATGGTGCCGACTGAGCTTGGGCCGACCTCCAGAGCTGAAGATGACATCTGGCAGCAAACAGATGACGCCTGCTAGCTGTAACAGACTTCCGGGATCGTCACCTACGAAGATTGAACATTTGGACATTTCGCGTCCGTCCTCAGATCCGAACTGCTTCCTAATGGCTTCTGTCAGTTGCTGCCTGCCCTCCACTTTTTATATCCGGTTGGAGGACGTTTATTACCCTCGGTGTCAGCTTTTTGTTATTACACATTATAGTGCATCGTAACTTAGCGTGCTGGCCTCATTTCCCCTTACTCAGCACTTTCCAGGCTTCGCTCGGCGCTCGGTCTGTGTGCGTCGTTGCGTTAGTCTGTTGATAGACTGCTTCTGTCAGTAAGGCTATCCGTGTGTGCTTATTTCACAACGCCTCTGTCGCCTGCATGCCTCTGTTTTGCCGTTCTCCAATGACTGAAGCAACAGTTACTACATGTGGTCGCAACACTAGGAATGCCCTACAGCAAGGTCTATTATCTTCGGAACGTGACAAATATCTAATGGATCGTCTTTATATCGATTATGTGGGTCCGTTGCCACGTTCCAGTAGAGGGAATATGTATATTTTGGTGGTAATTGATGCCTTTTCTCGCTGTACTTGGCTTAATCCCAGAAGTAGTACTCCCAACGTAACTATTTCTTATATTACTAACATCTTTTCGATATTTGGGCCTCCTAAGAGCTTTGTTAGTGATAATGCTCCTGCTTTTGTGGCAGATAAGTTTAAGGCTTTTTCTTTCAGGAATGGCATCGAGCTCATAAATACAACACCCTATTACCCTCAGGGGTCCTTTGCTGAATGTGTGAATCACAACCTAAAATTAGCTTTAATAATTTCCATCGCGTTGAACCGAGTAAGTGGCATACTAACTTGCCCGGTATTAATTTTGCGGTTAACACTGAGGTTCATGAGTCATTGAAGACTACTCCAGCCTCGCTCTTATTGGCCTATCCTATCAATGCGCCTTTGTCTAATTTATGGTGCATCCAAGACTTACTTCCTGAGCGGGTATCCCTAAGATTAATTAGAAGGAACTGGAATCGGACTCGTCGCAATATAGCAGCTGTACTTGGATGTCAAGCCGTGCGGTACTACCACATTAGGCGTCCATATGAGGGAAATCAGGGGGATCAAGTCTATATTAAGAATGATCAAGTTGGAGGAGAGATGGGGGAGGGGGGCAATTAGGCAAGTTCACATCCCGCTTTATAGGTTCAAGCACAGTGCTCCGTGTCTTGGGGACGGTTAACCTATTAGTCAAACATGATCAGCCCGGTAGGGAATATTGAGTCCATTTGATTCGGGTGAAGTCTCTGAATTCGGGCACCTATTCTAGTTTGGGGGGGGGGGGGAGGAGGTTGAGCCATGGTAATAATAGCTATTTTGAAGAGTGTGCCGTAGCGCATTTTGTGAAGCAGTCGCCCTCCATTTCTGGCAGAGGCTCCTCTAGGCAATCGCAGATTTGGTGTCTTCCTACTGGTGGGAAAGGGGGAAAGGTTGCTGTTCACGTGCATTTAAGGGGCACTATCAGCTCGCCCGTCAGTCGGTCCAGTCGGTCTGGATCAGTCTCTCGTCCCCAGCTTGCTAGTCCGTCTCTCGTCCGAATTTGTGAGGCAGTGTCTGTCTGTCGTCCAGAGTGCAAGTATGACTTTCGTTCGGATCAGTCTTTAAACCTGGATATATGAGAGTCTTTCCACTACGCCAATAAGAGAACTCAGCGAGTGGTCGCCCGGTCGAGGCTTAGTTCCTGCATCTGAGTCTGCGCTTTAGGCCACCAGTCTGCTGGAGTTACTTAGGCAATGGTGTTTGTCGGTTGGATCTATCGGTTGGTCGGTCGTGCAGAGAGACTCAAGAAGACTTGTCAGCCTTGAGCGTCGGTGCATGTGAGGTCCCCACGTGAGCCCAGTGGGCCACGCCATATATCGAGGGGTAGTGGCTTCGCAGTTGACACGAGAACAACAGGAGTCAACCCACGACATCGGTCTGGCCGGTGCGATTTGCGAAGCCGTGAGACGGGAAATAGGCGCGCTTTCCTGCGTCCGTTGAAGCGGCTGGCAGCGGACGGTTCGGGAGAGCGATTTGGGGGTGCTGCGCCAGGTCTTCTCCAGAAATATCAGTTTATTAGAAGTTAAGTGATTGGTGATATGTTGTTACATTTACTTGTTAAATACTACTTGTTTGCTTGATGAGGTCACTAGCCGCTTTGTTTTGGGATCGTCCCACCAATCATCTCCGTTTGCCCAGCCGTGGGAATGTGGTTATTTATGAATTGGGTGGTCATTTTTCCCCATTGAAGTAGGGATGGGTTAGAACAACCTGCGATTCAGGTTGTTCGGTGATCTCCCTATCAATCTGCCGTACATTAGTAGCTGCCTCTGTCCTGTTTGTCGGATTTGGTGCGTTAACGAATTTGTTGCTTGGACTGTAACTGCCTTATTCCTGAAATATGTTTTGATCTTGCCTATCATCTTGAGAGGCGGTATCTGTGTACTGTAGAGCATGTTAACTTGTTTGGCCAACCTTGTTTAATTTTATATAAGATTGCTTTTCATGGGCTTTTATTTAAATAAGGTGCCCCCCTTCTACCCTAACACTTTTCGCAGAAGTTAAAATCAAGTTGTACCTTCGGTGGCAAAGTTAATATTTTAATTTTAGTGTTTTGTACCATAACCATCCCTCCTATGGTGTGCATAGTTTGTGTGCTTGTGTGAATTGTTAAAACTTTTAGTTTAAAGTAATATGGTGTGTTGCAGATTTGCACCAGTGTAGTCTTTCAGAGGTTGTTGTGAGCGGTTTTAACTACGGCTTTGTCGCAAGCGAGCGGCTAGGTTCTCAGCCCACAAGCTCATATAGTCAGAAATTTGTTTCTTTCTGCATATGAGTAAATTGTAACTAGATATTTAGAGGGTATTTTATCGTTATATTTTTAAATCTGTTTCCTTTGAAAAAAGCTTTAGGCACCATTAGAGTGAATAAATCACCATTTGTTAACTAGGAATTAGCTTATGATTTCATCAGTTACTCCGTGGCAACTACTTCCACGCTCACATAGTGTGATTGAATGTGTCAATGTTCTTGATGAATCGCTAGTAAGTACATTAAATTCTCAGGAATATTCTTAGAAAATAAATCCACGGTTCAACGACTTTGAGCAAACAAAGTTAGTACTGGCACCAATAACGATAATAGTAATAATGACAAAAATACCAACAATGATGGTGGCACATATAAAAGATTTTGTAGGTGTACATAACAGATGTTTTCCGGTACAGTGAGTTTTGGCGAAAGTAAAGAGACTGTACCCACTAAGAACACTGGGAAACGAGAAACAAATGTTTGGAAAAAAGAAGATACGGGGCAAAGAAGGCGTAGAGAGATAATGGTAGTCATTATTGTTTCTTCGGTAGATATGTCAGGATGTGTTATTCAGTTCTCTAATATGGTGTTGGAGGTTATTCTAGAGTCGAATTCCTGCTCCATATAACTTCGAGATAGTGGCGGAAAAGTATATAATGGGCCTATACTACCGGTTAATTATGATTTTTAAATGAGACATGCACCTAATATTCCCTGTCTCTCAGGAAAGACATATATTCCGAAGAATAACGAAAATTCTGATTATTATAGATGTAGATACTACTGAATCTTTACCGCACGAATGCTTCTGTACAATAACGATCGAAAGAAATTTTGACAAAAAATATTTAAAAAGAAGAAATACTTACTGATATTTGGTGCAAATAAAGTGAAGGTTACAGTTAATTGTCTGAAAAATAGTTCGCGTAATGAATAGCTTTGCGTTGCTCACTGTGTGCTAAACGTTACTCATTTACGAATGCAAATGTTCATAAATACTTGTTTTCTGTTGTCGTAAGTTATTTCTGGAAGTTTCACAATGTTTCAATTAGCGAAGGATAAACAATTTTACACTACACTGTTACGTAACATGTATTTTCAATGGGCACGAAATTCACTGCTGTTAAACGACAGTTTCGGAGAGTTCTCAGTTTCGTAATCTGAACTTGTTTATCTTCATTAGCGTTATTAAATAACCTCGTCAATTTATATATTTTCCTCTTTTTCAGTGGTGGTATTCTCTGAATCAAATATGGTAATCGGATATTTACATTATTACGGTTGCTGCACCAATCTCTTTGTTATTTATTTGAGAAAAACTATTAAGATGGCTAGCCTTGCACAGTCTGAAGATGTTACTGGTCCGATCTTACTTTGATGACTTTCTGATGGTGCGATCTAATGCATTATTCGTCGACAATGTATGGCAGCATGCTGTTCTTTATCGTCACTCCATGTAACAAGCTTGGGCCAAGAAAACTCTTCTTGAACATTTATTGTTCTTGATGACTATGTTCTGTGGCCATTTACCATCACATAATATGCCTGGCCATACATTAAAAATCTTGCAGCTTATTCCTTACATTTCCGCGCACCCCATCTGCACATCATCGCTGTTGCTAGCAACTCCTCTCCGCCGACTTCTACCAGGCTCCGCGTTTACGCAAACAACGACAGTATCCCTTGCCTCAAATGTATTCTTTGGCTCGAGTAAATTTTCCCGACTGGCCCAGAGTTTTTCTAAGTCGTAGTTACATTTTTTAATATGTTAGTTTTAAATAATTTTTTAACGTTTAAATACAAGACTACATGAATAGAGTAATAAAAAGTACGTAAGACACAAATTACGTCACGACTGACTTTCGCTTTCTCCACCGTCATATCGATGACGATAAACTTGACTTCGAGATTCAGGACTTGGACTTTGTAGCGCTCCAACACCTTTCGGCATACACTACAATCCACCTCCATTACGAGTACGCAAGTTATCGCAAAAGCACCTGTTACGAAGGTAAATAAACGAAATGATGAGGAAAAGTGTACAACTAATCATTAATATGACAGGTGGACAAACAACCTTAATAACGAATGAGTACAAACATGCAAATTTTATAGATTACTTTTGAAAAGTTCGTTTAAGTTGTTATTAATTAAAGAAAGTGGAACTCAATAAGTTTTTGGTTATATCAAACAATAAAATGCTCGCCACTCCTACATGGAAAACTTCTGTTCAGTCTAGTTGGATTTCATGAATTTAAACCTAGGTGACAATCAACATTACATGTCAGGGCAACAACAGACGTAACTCATACGTGAGCTAAATCGTATGGGCAAGAGATCTTTGACATAAGTTAATGAACAATATATATTACTCCAACGTCAGCAAATTCATATTGCCAAACGATTACCGAAATTACACTCCTGGAAATTGAAATAAGAACACCGTGAATTCATTGTCCCAGGAAGGGGAAACTTTATTGACACATTCCTGGGGTCAGATACATCACATGATCACACTGACAGAACCACAGGCACATAGACACAGGCAACAGAGCATGCACAATGTCGGCACTAGTACAGTGTACATCCACCTTTCGCAGCAATGCAGGCTGCTGTTCTCCCATGGAGACGATCGTAGAGATGCTGGATGTAGTCCAATGGAAAGGCTTGCCATGCCATTTCAACCTGGCGCCTCAGTTGGACCAGCGTTCTTGCTGGACGTGCAGACCGCGTGAGACGACGCTTCATCCACTCCCAAACTTGCTCAATGGGGGATAGATCCGGAGATCTTGCTGGCCAGGGTAGTTGACTTACACCTTCTAGAGCACATTGGGTGGCACGGGATACATGCGGACGTGCATTGTCCTGTTGGAAAAGCAAGTTCCCTTCCCGGTCTAGGAATGGTAGAACGATGGGTTCGATGACGGTTTGGATGTACCGTGCACTATTCAGTGTCCCCTCGACGATCACCAGAGGTGTACGGCCAGTGTAGGAGATCGCTCCCCACACCATGATGCCGGGTGTTGGCCCTGTGTGCCTCGGTCGTATGCAGTCCTGATTGTGGCGCTCACCTGCACGGCGCCAAACACGCATACGACCATCATTGGCACCAAGGCAGAAGCGACTCTCATCGCTGAAGACGACACGTCTCCATTCGTCCTTCCATTCACGCCTGTCACGACATCACTGGAGGCGGGCTGCACGATGTTGGGGCGTGAGCGGAAGACGGCCTAACGGTGTGCGGGACCGTAGCCCAGCTTCATGGAGACGCTTGCGAATGGTCCTCGCCGATACCCCAGGAGCAACAGTGTCCCTAATTTGCTGGGAAGTGGCCTTGCGGTCCCCTACGGCACTGCGTAGGATCCTACGGTCTTGGTGTGCATCCGTGCGTCGCTGCGCTCCGGTCCCAGGTCGACGGGCACGTGCACCTTCCGCCGACCACTGGCGACAACGTCGATGTACTGTGGAGACCTCACGCCCCACGTGTTGAGCAATTCGGCGGTACGTCCACCCGGCCTGCCGCATGCCCACTATACGCCCCCACTCAAAGTCCGTCAACTGCACATACGGTTCACGTCCACGCTGTCGCGGCTTGCTACCAGTGTTAAAGACTGCGATGGAGCTCCGTATGCCACGGCAAACTGGCTGACACTGACGGCGGCGGTGCACAAATGCTGCGCAGCTAGCGCCATTCGACGGCCAACACCGCAGTTCATGGTGTGTCCGCTGTGCCGTGCGTGTGATCATTGCTTGTACAGCCCTCTCGCAGTGTCCGGAGCAAGTATGGTGGGTCTGACACACCGGTGTCAATGTGTTCTTTTTTCCATTTCCAGGAGTGTAGTTAATGAAGAACTGAATGAATTATTGCATTATTTGTCACGGTAATAATTGAGTAACGTAACCTTGCGGTAATCTCTACTGTTATTCATTATCAAAAATAAAATTATTCGAAGAATGACTTCAAAACGACAGAAAAACACGTAACCCTCATAGGGACACAATAGCTAGGACCTTGAGTCACAAAGTTACTAAGACAAATACGCCGATATGACAGGCGTCATGAGATGTCTCCTAATATGGCGTCGGACCTCCTTTTGCCCCGGGTAACGCAGCAGCGCGACGTAAGATGGATTCCCCAAGTCATTGGAAGTCCACTGCAGAAATGCTGAACCGTGCTACCTCCATAGCTGTCCGTTAACATCGAAAGTTTTGCCGGTGCAGGATTTTGTCCACGAAAAACCTCTCGATTGCGCCCTATAATTCTTGCATGTGTGGCTAGATGACCGCTCGTATTGTCCAGAATGTTCTGCAAACAACTGTGGCACAGTGACATGGAACATCCTCATCCGTAAAAATTCGTTAGTTGTTTGGAAACTTGCAACCTATAAGCGGCTGCACATTGTCTCCAAGTATCTGAATATAAGCATTTTCAGTCTATGATCGGTTCATTGGACCAGAGCACCCAATTCATTCCACGAAAACACAAACGACAACATTATGGATTCCGCCATTAGCTTGCACAGTGCCCTGTTGGCAACTGGGGCCATAGCTTCGTCGCCTCTTCGCCACACTTGGTCACTACCATCACCTCCTACCAACTGAAATCCGGACTTGCTTGGTGACAATATTAGCATTCTTTATCTTGAAATATTGTTTCGTTCGTATTGTGACTCTCAATATTTAGGACAAGAGTACATTTACACTGCTTTTGATAACCATGATTTTCGTTCATAAATAGGATAAGATTATGATTAATTTTTCACAAAATTAAATGTCCCTCCTTTACCCAGCAGAAGAAGCTAAGAGGCTGACAAATCTTTCACGCAACAGGCTATCTTAGATGTTTTATTCGTACTTCTTATGGTGCTGCTGGTGTGATGTATTAATTATGCTGGAATTATAATGTTAATCATGGCTCGTCTTCTATCTGTAGATGATTTTATATGGGTTTTTATAGAACAGTACATTTCCTTTTTAATTCTATTAACGCGTCTTTTTAAAAATAACATTCTACTGTGACGCACATGAATTGCACGCCTTTCATGGCCACAGAGCATTGCTTACACTACACTAAAGCCACACCCATTCTTGACCCTCCTTTTCTTGCATTTAAAATATGTCCGTACTTTTTCACTTCTCACTGCTGACTCCCTACCCTCTTCGTTCGTACGCCGAAGATCTTTTCCGACCGTTGAGACTATACCTCTGACTTCGAAGCAAATACCTGACATTTCGCGTGTGTGTGCTCTATAAAATTTATAAAAATAAATACTGTGTGCAATCATTTACAAGAAACCCACATCACAATAGTTTAATTAATCATAATATGACAAAAACCAACAAATACATCACGTTCGTGGAGAAGACTAGCATTTAATAACACAGAAGCATTGCTATATCATTGTGTGATGTACTGCGGTGTCTTGTTACAACTCAACTTGTGACTCTCGGTTTGTTATCATTACGCTCTGACATTTCGTTTTGGTAAATGTAGTGGCGTGATGTGGTACTGTGGGGTGGATATTTAAATGTATATCTGCCCTACGAACTGTACACGCAAGCAGACAAAAAATTAATTACTTAGGTTATTTTTTCGCAGTAATAATTAAAGCTTTATGACGACCCTATTTATTTATATTTCCTCCGTGTTCCTTGTATCATAGGTCAATAGTGGCAGCGAGAATTGCTCAACATTTATTAATTAAAATATTGTAACGACAGAAAACCGATATTAACATACCTGTCCGTCACGTAAACGTTAGACTTTTTATTATGAGTGGTTCGTGCCACTCCTTCAATGAACATTCCTTCACCGGTTTGAGTCAGCTACACGTAGGGTCGTTTATAACTACTGACAAAATATTACTTAGAACGAACACTCCGATTAAATGCAAAATAAATCGCATTAGGATTTGGCCAAGACAAAATTTATATTCTGTAGACGCACTACGCCTTCACACATATGACAACAAAATCCCCTATGTCCACTATAATCAAAATATTTTACATCTTAATACCCATGTCTGGAATTTTAAGGAAGTACAGAACGGTAGTAAACAACCAAATAATACTTCATACAATGAGTAGCATACGCAGGAGAACATGGCTTTAAAACACCCTCCTAGCTCAAAGACTAAAGTTTAACTTGCACAAGGAAGGAAAACAACTTAAAATAAGACGACATAAAACAACTAACGTTGAGAGTCCACATCAGTCTCAAACTCTCAAGACAATTTCGTATATCATATAACCTGACCCATATAAAGAGTAACACGAGTAAGTGCACGTTCAAATTAAAGACAAATGACTTATATAACACCTCCTAGCCATCCCTGTGGTTCAGAATTGTAGGTAAGCTTAATAAAGTGAGTACCACTTTAAAAGATCAGCAAAAAGACGAGTCCCTACAAATGTACCATGTATTACCCACGCACCACATCCACAACAGCAAATACCATGGTCTGGACTGGAGACAATGACTTCTTAGTTGCATCCGTAATGACTGTAAGCAAGCTGGAATAGACATGCGATCTGATCTTCTTCACTTTCCCAAGCCAAAACACCAGGAGTTTAGAAACGATTTCTCGGAACACACTGGCAGCTCCAGGTCCACGAGCTATGGGGAGATGAACCACTTGGAACGCAGTTTATAAGTAAGGAGACCACAGCTGATATCAGTGAGAGCGTACGGCTAGCCCTGTATATGTAGTTGAATGGAGTGTACCAGTCTGCAGCGCATTCCCTCCTGGAGATTCGAGTATTTGAGAATAAATGAGCGACTGTTTCGTTGGGAAGCTTGGTTTGGAAAGTCCGCAGCGTCAGACGCTAATCCTGTTTCCAAGACAAATGCAAAATCAATTTTCTGTTGCAAGAACCATTGTAAACAATCACACCACTGCCCCACCGCGCTCCATATAAAGTAGAGCAACAGTCGGATCCCACACTGCCAAATCGAGCAGTCAGTTTGCTATCGCCTTTGGTCCCCTCAGCTTCGTCACACAAAAGGAGGCACTGCACGGAGCCAAACATCACACGGCTCGCGTTAACGACAGTGTGCCACGAAGCGGGACATTGTTGAAGATGGAGTATTATTCGTTGCATGAACGACATGCCTTTAACGTGCTTCACGAATGCTACCAGGAAAGCCGAAATAGTGTACAAAGTAAAATTCCATAACAGATGTCATCCTTACATGAAAACACAACGTATAGCAAAGGATCTAAAATTTTCATTACTGGTTCTTACAAGGTCGACGGAATTGAACCAGTTTCTGAACAAAGAAAATTTGAGTGTGAGAAGATTGATTAATAATCTCCACAGTTCTTGACGACAGAATTCCTTGTGCCTCGAGCATAATTAATTTAAACTCCAACCTCGATAGTAATGTGTCTTAACGAATGGACGCCAGCCGGTGTGGCCGAGCGGTCCTAAGCGCTTCAGTCTGAAACCGCGCGACTGCTAATGTCGCAGGTTCGAATCTTGCCTCGGTCATGGATATGTCTGATGTCCTTAGGGTAATTAGGTTTACATAGTTCTACGTTCTAGGGCCTGATGACGTCAGATGTGAAGTTCCATTGTGCTCAGTGCCATTTAGAACAAATAGACACATATCACAGGATTAGAAGGAGAGGTCCTGTCTCCTGACCCTGAGGTGACGAATGCGGTTAACAGCGTCTTCAAGAAATGAGGTCAGCTCAAGTTTCAAGCAACTTGCTGCGATACGTGTTGCTCATATATGAGGCGTCCATGATGGTGTTTTCAACCAGACGTGAAATGACGGAAATATATACAGCAGGTGCATCTGAGATAACTAGCAAGCCATGTTGCAGCAGACTGCGTGCTAGAATTGCAAATTCTCAGATAAGTGAATCTTATTTTGTAGCATCTCTTTCCAATGGTTGAAGTTACCTGGTGAACAGTAGAAACGTGTTGCCACGTTTCTTGAGGACGGAACTTCTTGTGGGTCGGACATAATGTGTTTTGAGCTCCAACTTTCATATTAATCTTGAGTATCTTAACGAATGATACACATATCATGAAAGTACAAGGAAGAGTCCTGTCTTCTGACCACCACGATCCCCCGGATCTTATGCTTATGGATATTTTCCTGTGGGGTTACAACAAGTCGTCGGTGTATCAAGCCAGAAAAGGAATTTTTTGATACAGTTCTAATCGTCTCTGTATTTGTACTGTACTCGACAGTGTTACCTGAAAGAGTACGGAAACGTTATTTGCACTGATGTTTGTTCCATAACAATAAAAAGTAACATCTTTCAATCACCAGTTTTTGTTCGAAAATACTTGGCTTTAAACCATCAAGTACTGGTGTAATATTAAGAGTAAGAATTCGTGAACCCATGGTAAGACGCTTATCACCTATAAGAATACTTAACAACTTTGATACGACCTTCTCAATGAGAGGACAAGCTGAGTAACCTTGTCATAAAAAATTTATTTTACAACAAAATCATTTGTGTTTTTTGTTGTTTTTGTTGTTGTGGTCTTTAATCCGGAGACTGGTTTGATGCAGGTTTCCATGTTATTCTATCTTGTGCAAGCTAATTCATCTCCGAATAACTACTGAAACCTATATCTTTCTCAATCTTCTTACAGTGTTCATCTTTTGGTCTCCCTCTACGATCTATACCATCCATGCGTCCCTCTAATGCTAAATACTACAGAACAGAATTACATATACGTGTGTTTACCTTTTTCGCTACTGCTTTAAAACTTCCTCCCTATTTCGCATTTTTTCTTATTGGATATAATGTGTAATTATCAATATTAACATGTAGCAAAGAGTGTGTCGGACAGGTATAACCATAATTAGACTCTAATATATACAGTATTACATTTGATGACAAGTAGTTCCTAACTAACCACGTTTAATTATCTAACAGAAACAGATAATTTCATAGGCACAATCTGTGAAGCTGCCGAGACAGTCAATTGGATTATCTATTCCTTCCACTTGGTGGAGGCTGGACATTAGGCTCCTCAGTCCATGATTTGCATGGAGCTGACAGGACATCCCTTTGAGGCGGTCAATTCACATTGCCGAGCTCATCACCATCTTGTGTCGACTAACTTCGTAGGAATTATTTCCCACTACTGCTCGACCCATAATGCGGTAGCGTTCTCGCTTCCCGCGCATGGGGTCCCGGGTTCGATTCCCGGCGGGATCAGGGATTTTCTCTGCCTCTAGATGACTGGGTGTTGTGTGTCTTTCATCATCATTTCATCCCTATTGACTCGCAAGTCTCCGTAGTGGCGTTAAAGAACTTGTGGAGCGGCGGCCGAAACGCACTGCAAGGGGTCTCCCGGCCACCATTGCCATACGCTGATTATTCTTACAAGGGAATGGTCAGACTTGTCATGTCGAAACCTGTGTTGCTTTTTTTTACCACTGTGAGTTTACATTGCAAGAAGTCTGTATGCAGAATTGTAGCTGACATGACCTGGAAGTCTGTAAACAATTTTATGATGTAATTCATTATTGTCGCATGGTTTCCGCACTGCCTGTTGTACAACCCTGACCTCTCTCCCCACGTTATACCAACTCCATATAGGGACAATGTGGCGTTAGCTACGCGTCGCTCTCTTGCCACAGCAGTGAGAGAGCTGATTCCCCCAGTGAAAGCGATCGTATGATAATTAAACATCCGTTGACAAATATGGCTTATATGTTATCTACAACATTCTTTCCCAATAGCTATGAAATAGACACAAATAAATATATACTGCTTAGAACACGTCCAAATTTTATTTCTTTAATTACCGCAAAAATGCGAAATATTGATGCAATGTTCAAAACATAGGTTTCTTTGTGCACCAACAACATGCAAGCAAAGACGACATATGATAGTCCTGCGAATCACAGACGTTGTTAGATGTCCGTAGACAAAACTGGGCTGGCGTTAGGAATGAAACAGGCCTAGCATCAGTATAGTGCGAGGAGTGCTACACATATTTAATCAAATTCTGAAACCGTGGGGAGGGAAATTGATAATCTACTACTGACTGCAGCTTGAGAATATTGTCACAGTGATAGACAGGAAATTGCAGTGATTTGCACACAATAAGTTTCTCTGTTA
Source organism: Schistocerca gregaria (assembly GCF_023897955.1). NCBI lineage: Eukaryota > Metazoa > Arthropoda > Insecta > Orthoptera > Acrididae > Schistocerca > Schistocerca gregaria. The sequence goes on from NC_064926.1 coordinate 372,765,668, forward strand.
GTTTTCTGTAAACTGCCTTCCACTGAGGGAAACATTCTCTGTCTAAAGGTTGAATTACGTTCGTCGTGCCGGGTGGAATCTGAAGTATCTCTACTTCTTTGTCAGGGTGGGCTCTAAATACAGGTTTTAGTGAATTAGACCTTTTATAACCTGACTACGAATCTAGAAGATGAGATTTGTTCCCGCAGAACGGAAGAAAAGCGTGATGCATGAAAAGTGTAACGTTTTCATTTCCCATTTTTCCAGACATCGATGCGTCTACCACAAGATTGTTTGCGTAGAACACTCTTCTTTTGACACGTAGTCCAAAACGCCCAGTTGGTTCTTGAAAACACACACGTAGTTTAGGCAGCAATGAGCCTTGCAGACTAATTACGGGCATTATAGTGTATGAATGGGTGAGTGCAGTCGTGGACTGCGCAATCGCCTCAATATGTTTTTCCCCTTTAAATGACAGTGTTCTTTTCGCACGCATTTATTTTTTAAAACCTGACTGATCTGCATTGTACACGTATTATGCACTAAAACTAGCTATCTTATTTTTTGCATTCGTAAGAAAAGCTTCTATCTTTTCGATTTGTGTCACTTCATTTTCCGACCTGTTTCTCGATACAAATTTTGTTATTTTTCTTGCCGCAATTTTATGTGATCTTTTGAAGCGACTAATACAATTTTGAGAAGCTGTAAATTCTTTAACGTCTATCGCGTTGGCAATCTCTAACGTCCAATCAGGCAAAATGGTATCGCTGACACTAAATGACTGTTGTCTGGAGGCGGCCGATGTGGCAGAGAGGTTCTAGGCGCTTCAGTCTGGAACCGCGTGGCCGCTACGGTCGCAGGTTCGAATCCTGCCTTGGGCATGGATGTGTGTGATGTCCTTAGGTTAGTTAGGTTTAAGTAGTTCTAAGTTCTAGGGGACTGATGATCTCAGCTGTTAAGTCCCATAGTGCTCAGAGCCATTTGAACCATTATGAACTGTTGTCTGGCATCGGTAAATAGCTCAAAAAGTCGCGCATTTATCCCCGTCGCAATTTCCAGTCGACTCTTAAGTCGACCGGTGACTATACAATTCACGTTCAGAACGGACAAAGCGATACTCATTTTGAGCAGTACTGACACTTAGGCGTTTCTTACCACTTTCGTTCAACCAATACGTCATCGCTTTTTCTTTGTCTGATAAGGCAATTGTAGTTGCTGGTGTTACTTTCGGAGATAATTCATGACGGTACGTGGCACTATCACTCTAAGAGTCTTCACGAGTGGAACTTTCGTCGGTGTCTTCGCCGTCTGTAGATTGACAGTGTGCAATATCAAGTGTTTCAGTTGTTTCTAGCCACATGTCTTCGCCATTTACATGCTTGTCTAGAAGTTTAACAACCATGTTGCACAACACATAGTCTTCACGCCTGTTTTCTGTTGATTGCTTCATTTGGAGTCTGTGGTACATCTCCATGGCAAACAGCAAAACATTTACAAGGTTCGCCGTCATCTGTGAGGGTAGATTGAATGTTCACTGTAAAGTGGCTTGCGGAGTATAGATGAACACTTATCACATCTCTAACCAGTTTCAGGACGGTATCTTTCGAAATACGTACCAGAATGTAAAAGGACGTGCATGCCACAGAAACGAATATTCGTTTCCCCTTTCCACCAAAACCGGGCAGCGATATTCCTCTTCAGTGAACGCCGCGATAAGACGGCCGCACTTTCCGACCACGCGCACAGCGCTCGCGACTCGCCGTTTCCAGGGGTGGCCAGCCGTCACTGCAAGCCCCAAGCAGGAAACACAGCAATGTTCGCGATTTTTTTAGGTGACTTACAGTTCATGTCAGTAGCTACAATTTTGCATAAGGATCTTTTGCACAGTTTAATAACAGTGTTAAATGAAGCAATAAATGTTTCGGCATGACAAATCTGATCATTCCCTTGTTAGAAGTGTAAATCGTCCGAAGCCACTTTAAGACATTTGAGAGCGGATCTAGTCGCAGACAGGGGACTCTCACTGCACCGTGTTTCGAATTTCCTTGTTAATGCCAGGAGGGTTTTTAATTTGATCGCCGATGGTAGAAAGTGGAGAGACGACTCTTGCTTCTTGGCTGCGACATTCGCTGCACACGAGGCTTGTGTTTGATGTTGGTGTACTGCTGTGGACTGAGCAATTTTACTCTGTTTAGAAACAAATCATCCGTCGGCACAGTCATTGTATATGGTTCTTAAAAATTTAGTGGTATGGTCAATGTATTCTGTTAGATCATCAAATGGAATGTAAATGTGGAGCGAAAGGTTTTTCTGTATTAAGTACGTTAAGTTTTTTACTTATAAAGTACGTAGCCTGGGTCAAAACAGTGCACTGAGGCGACAAAAATCACAGGATAGTGATATGCACCTATACAGATGGCAGTAGTATCGCGTAAGCAATATGTATAAAAGAGCAGTTCATTGGCGGAGCTGTCATCCGTACTCAAGTGATTCATGCAAAAGGCGTCCGACGTGATTATGACTACAGGTCGGAAATTAACATACTTTCAATGCGGAATAGTAGTTCTATCTGCACGCCAAGGGCATTCTACTTCTTATATCCTTAGGGAATTCAGTACTGCGAGATCCACAGTGTCAAGATTGTGTCGAGAATACTCCAGGCTTTACCTCCGGCCACGGACAACGCAATCGACAAAGGTCTTCAGTTAACGGCCGAGAACAGAGACGTTTGTTTAGAGTTGCCAGAGCAACCAAATAAGTAACTCTTGCGCGAAATAACTGCAGAAGTCATCGTGGGACGTACGACGACCGTATCCGTTTGGAGAGTACGGCGAAATTTGGCGTTAATAGACTAAGGCAGCAGATGACCAAAGCGAGTAGGTTTGCTAACAGCGTGACATCGCTTGCAGCGCCTCTTATGGGCTCCAGACCATACTGGACACATCGTAGACGTCTGGAAAACCGTGGCCTGGTCAGATGGTAAGTGGTGATGGTAGTGATCTAGTTTGGTGCAGACCAGAAGGAACGAAAGCCCAAGGTAGCCAACAAGACATTGTGCAATCTGGGGGTAACTCCATAATGTTGTGGGTTACAGTTGTGGACTGCAAATGGTTGTGATCGGCCATTTGGATAGAATTTGCAGCCATACATGGACTTCATGTTCCCAACCAATGATGGAATTTTTATGGATAACGATGCTCCATGTCATTGGGCCACAGTTATTTGAAGAACATTCTGGACTATTGAGCGAATGATTCGACCATCCATCGAAGATTTATGGATCATTTCGTGAATAAAATCTTGTAGCGGTAACACTTTCACGAATTATGGAGGCCTTTAGAAGCAGCATGGCTCAATTTTTCTCCAGGCGACTTTCAAAGACCTCTTGCCACATCGAGTTGTTGCACCACGTCGGTAAAAAGGAGGCTCGACATGATATTAATACGTATCCCGCGGCTTTTGTACTGCGTAATAATTACATATAAAAACTATCTATCGAACGGGTTTTTGTGTGCACCTAACAAAGAGATGAATGCCTCTCCATCTCCTGCTAGGTACGTTGATGAGCATCTCAAAAGTTATGCTTGGAAAGGATTCGTAAATACTCTTGCAGAATTGTTCGCAAGTCGTGCACTGACATGTATTATTTTCAGTGATCAGCAACAAGGTTGGTAAGCTTCGGACTGCCTGGTGATTTTGCCTGGAGGTGTTGCCTCAGCCTCCTGCTCCGATGTCCTCACAATTTTTCATTAAGGAGGTCACACACGTGAATAGCAAATTGTGGTAGAACACCATATTGCAGTAGTCACTTCGCACTGTGATATTATTTACATTTGCAAAACCTCCAGATACGAATTTGCATTCCACGTATACTCTCATACGGTTATCATCACGGAATTATGGCTCATATCATAACGTGAGGGAAGGTTCTTTCTAGCAATTGCAGGTGATGTGGACTTCACACAATGCCCAAGATTACGTGCTTACCATGTGAAATATGATTTATTATACATTCATCAGACAACATCACTCTTGAGTGACATTTGTAATTTCAAAATTTTACCAACAAAGCAGAGCAGGCTGCAACTCTCTGATCAACGTGATCCACACATATTTCTGAATTGGGAGTATGTTCCATAGCTCCTCCTAAAACTATTTCAACCAGACTTGATACACAGATAACTTTCTGTCTGCAAATAGTCACTGTTGGGTAGGAACCATCTAAATATCAAAGGATGGGGATGGAGGTGAAAAGGCATTTTATCCCACGATATAGTAATACCATATGTAGTCATCTACTACTTTAACGAGACTCTTAGGGTCTCCAAACAAACTTTGCAAATAATTTCCAACCATTATGAAGTTTTTTCTCTCTGACAACCCCCAAGAAGTGATGAAAGAAAAAAAAATTACATTCTATATTTTCCCTCTTCAGTCACTAAAGCTGCCACATGACGTTCAAATTTATTACTTCTTCACTACTATCAGTACTCCTGGCATACTCTTCACATTGTATTTGTGTATAATATAAAATGAAGCAGTGAAATTATATTTCTTTGCGAGGAAGAGTTCAGGAGATAAGACGACATGAGAAGAGACTCGAATAATGAATAATGCAGCATTATGCACGACTTTTTAATTAAGTACTTCTTTACTACTATGTTCGCAAAACATTAGGCACGCTGTATCCACCTATTTCGTTGGATGTGCGTACAACAATATATCTTTGTACGAGACAAAGCGTAGGAGATAATACGTCAGATATTGTGATGCCTCAAGAACTGTCACATCACGTATGACTTCTTCATTTATTACTTATTTACTACTAACTCGATTCGAAACATATTTCGCAAACAGTAGCCACATATCCTCCTGAATCTACATGGAAATGTACAACATTGTAGTCCACGTAGTTCTTGAGATACCACGTCACATATATTGAGCTGTGTGGAAATGTAAATGCTGGACGAAGTTCGCTAGAGATACAGGTGAAACATATGTAAAAATATTTTAAATATATGTTTAATATATTTGACATATGCGCTCGCATCCATGGATAAAAGTCTCATCCTAAGCCCCTGGTATGATTCAATGGATAAAAATCTCATCCTAAGCCACTGGAACGACTCCATTCAAACTTTGTACTCTTATTAATCAAGAAATGGAAAAAAATACTGTGGGGATAGAAACCACGACCTCCTTTTGGTGTGCATGGTTAATTGGAGAGTGAAAGGGGGAGGACGAGATGAAAAGACATGGAGGGGGAAGCACCAGTTGGGAACAGACAGAAGGAAAGAAATGAGAGGCACAGATAGTTGGAGGAGGAGGAGGAGGAGATGTAATTTTAGAGGGGCGAGAAGAAGTCAGAATAAAAGATGGGAGGAGTAGATGGATACAGTGTGATGGAGGGGGTGGACAGAAAGAGGCGGCAAGGGAGGATATGGACTGAAAGACGATCGGAATAAAGATGTATCTGGGCAATACTGGATAGGAGTTAATTGTGAGATAATTCATTCACAAACATCGGTTCAAATCGTCAGATTCAAAGCGGTGATATCAGTAAATCAACTGTTTACACTACAAAGGCAAGAGGGCTACTTGGACGTCTCGGAGAGTTAGTGCAAAAACATGTGTCTTAAAAATAGTATCGATTATAGTTGTTGTTGATTAGAATTTTGAAACATTTACTATAAGGCCACATTTCAAATCATCATCGCAAGCTGATGCTAATTAGCTATTTTTTTTCAGACTATAATAAGCACATTTGTTATTTGATAGTGTTCCTAGAAAAGTCCAGTTATAACAGAAATGGTATCAAAAGCCCATTTCCGTTCCTACACAGTATGAATAACTAATTTTCCTGCCACAGTTGCCGAGAACATTTATTGTCCGAAGGCACAAGCGGGTACCATGGCAGGGAAACCGATACTGTCAGCGGCGAGGACAGCATTAATCTAGCGATGTCGCTCTGTTTCCGGATCACGTGCCGGGACACAGGTGCGGCGGAAATGAACTGCGATGGCGCTACTGTGGTCGCGAACCACCAAGTCGCACCTGCTCTAGAGGAACGTTTCAGTAGATGCTGCGTAACACGAAACCACATGGGGAGACAAAATTATGTTCCACAAATGTAAATTAAATAATTTCTGACTAAAATCTGCTTGGGTAGACAACTGCTGGTGGACATCGTGTAATCAGACAACTAACCTCTTCCGTTGTAAAAGATTCATTTGTTAAAATACCACAGGTTTCTGGCGCTTGTAAGCCCATCTTTAGGTGAAACAAGACTACTTTATGAACATGGAGAAACTCTAATATGACCTGGTTAGTTACAATAACAAACATTCACTGCCCAATTCTTAATATGAAGCTAATACGGTCGGCTTAGTCAAAATGGAGCAAGGGTTACTCGTCCATAACAAAATTACCTAAAGAAACAGATAGTCAAAGGGATTCAAAAAGGAGAAAAACTAAATCAACGAGAAACGTAAGAGAACTTACAGAATGAGGCATAGAACACTTTGCTGGTGACTGTTGAGAGCCGCAGTTGAGGGAGAAATGCTATATGACACGGTGGTAGAAGGCGATCATTTATGTCTACATTTATACTTAATGAATCACTACATTTGCGGATATAGCATGAGGGATAGCTTTGTGTACATCTCTGGATTAATTGTAGGTTGCGTAATTTTATGAGCGTGAATACGTAAGCGGACAGAGAAAATTGGTTTCTTCTACCTTTACAGGGGGATTTCGCTTGAAGTAGTGCTTCTTCAATCGGTAAGTTTTTCAAGTCCTCTGCTACGTTTCGTAGAAGCTCAGACGAGCCCTTGACTTTTCGTAAAAAGTTTCTCTGCATTCGCTTCCACACTCTCCTCGGTATGGGAGTGTGGGCACGAGAAGCATTTTGTATGCATTCCCTAATGTAGACGATCTGCGGTTCCATGTATCCTACCAATGAAATGCAGCCTATCATTTGTACTACCTACAAATAACCCTTCCTACGCAGATCAGCCAGAACATCATGATCTCCTACCTAATAGCCAGTATGCTCACCTTTCGCACGGGCAACAGCGGCAACGCGTCGTTGCATGGAAGCAATGAGGTCATGGTAAGCCGCTGGGGGAGTTGGCACCACATCTGTATACCAAAGTCAATTTCCGTAAATAGCACGGAGGGGGATGATGAGGTCTGACGCCGCTTTCAATCACAGCCAAGGTGTGTTCTATTGGGTTCCGATCTAAAGAGTTGGGGATGGGGTGGGGGAGTAACATATCAATTGAAACTCGCCACTGTGTTCCTCGGCTAACCACTCCATCACACTCCTGGCCAAATGACATGGTGCATTATCTTGTTGAAAAGTGCCACTGACGTCGGGAAAAGCTGGCCGGAGTTGCCGTGCGGTTCTGGGCGCTCCAGTCGGGAGCCGAGCGACCGCTACGGTCTCAGGTTCGAATCCTGCCTCGGGCATGGATGTGTGTGATGTCCTTAGGTTAGTTAGGTTTAATTAGTTCTAAGTTCTAGGCGACTGATGACCTCAGAAGTTAAGTCGCATAGTGCTCAGAACTATTTGAACCACCGTCGGGAAACATCACCTACATGAATCGGGTACGCGTTCTGCAAGCAGTGTACGATACTCCTTGGGCGTCATGGTGCCATCCACGAGCTCCACTGGACTGCCAGATGCCCACATGTACGTTCCCCAGATCAGAACGGAGCCACCGCCAGTTCGTCTGCGTCCCGCAATTGAGCTGTCAAGGAGCTGCTCTCCTGGAAGATGGATTCGCGCTCTCCCATCAGCTAGATGAAGGAAGGTCGGGATTCAAGCAACGCTCTGCCACTGTACAGTGCCAATGGTCACGTGCACATGTCAATAGTAGTTGTCGATGTCTTGCTGTTAACATTGGCACACTTTAGGAGTGTTCGGTGAACTGAGTGTTCAGATAGACTTGTAGTCTGCCCAACATTAAAGTCTGATCATAGTTCAGCCACAGTTCGCCGTCTTTACTGTGATGTCAGTCTGTCCAGCCTACGACGTCCGACACCTATAATGAGAGAAAGGCCCCTAAACCCACAACTTCTGGACGTGGTTTCACCTTGGTATCCCCACGTGTTGAAGACACTCACCAAATCACTCCACGAACACCTGAAAAGTCGTGTTATTTCCGAATTGCTCGTGCCGAGCCTCCGTGCCACCACAGTCTGACCTCTGTCAAACTTAGATAGGTCAGGCGTCTTCCCCATTCCACGCACGGACAGCATGCATGCTGACACTACATGCAACGTGCGACTGTCTGACGAGCAGCCATTCCTCACCAGTTGACGCCGGTATCGCATGGACGGGCTTACTGCGGTAATAGGTCGGTGAATATAATGGTCTGACTGATCAATGTAGCTCTAGGTCTACACTGAGAAATGCACAGCAGAGAGTATTTCCCATTGTATCGGTACTGCCGCTGCTTTCCATTTCGTTTTCCTATGGACTTCGAGGAAGACCACTTTTTAAAGGCCTCTGTCTCGCTGCAATTTGTCTAATCGTCTGTTCGCAATAATTATGGCCTGTAATATATTCCTAGATTACTGGCCTGTGACTTGCAGCTATGTACGTAGGTTTCCTCTGGAGGCTTTGCGTCTGTCTTCAAGCACCAGCATGTTCACTTTCAGCAGCATTTCCGTGACACTATCCAATGGGTCAGACCTGTTAACGTTATTGCTGCCCTTCTTTGTATACATTCAGTACCACATGTTAGTGTTATTTGGTCCGGGTCCCACACATTTGAAGTGCACAATCTTTCGTAACTAAATATCTTTTCATACTGCATTTCTCTAGTCATCTATTAATGAACCGAAGTCTACCTACCACCCGCTTTGTCTATAAATATGACTATTTAGTCGCTTCATTTTATATTCGTTCTAAATGTTACATTCACGTAGTTGTATGAGTTAAGTGATTCCATTCATAACGAATAGTTATTGTAGCCACAGGATACTACTCGTGTATTGTCAGCTGCATCAATTCACATTTCAGAATATTTAATTTAAGTTCTGAATATTAGAACCAATTTGAAAAAGATCCGACTGAGTATTTTTGCAGATTTTTTAGACTGTATTTTATAATAAATAACTGCATCATCACTGAAAAACTCTGAGTTTGGTATTAATATAGTCTGCGGGGTGGCCATTAACATACACCATGAACACCCAGCGCTCCAACACACTTCCTTAGGCCGCTGCCTAAGTGTCTTCTGCAGCTATCTGCGACACGCGGTCTAAGATAACATGCAGTGTCCTCCCTACCTAGAAAACCTGAGCTTAGTCAAAAATTTCGTTTGATGCCTCTCTCGACCGTACTTCAGATGTGGTACTTAATCCTTTCCGGGAGTCAAAAAATACTGCATCCAGCTGACTGCCTCAATCTACGGCTTTCAGGATGCCATCTGGGGAAAGTGCGAGATGAATTTTAAATGACCAGTGTTTTCGAAACCTATGCTGGTAGGCATAGAGGATGTGATTTTCTTCGGTACATCTCATTACGTTTGAGTTCAGAGTGTGTTCTAAGACGACAAATGGATAATGAAAATTTGGAGCGGCAGTTTCGTGGATCACATCTGCTATCCTTCTTCTAGACGGGTGTGACTTCTGCTTTCTTCAACTACAGGGCAAGGTCTTGTGTTCGTGGGTCTACAAGAGTCTTACGCAGTCGGATACTGTATGGTAGTTTCACTTCCATCCGTACAAAGCTTTACTCCGAAATATCTGTGTGACTAACTGACTGTAAGTGTAACTGATTAATTCTGTATTAGAAGGATACCTCGCTGATACGTTTCGTCGAGTGCTACACTTTGTAGTAGTTTAACTTAGGAAGTTTCCAGTTTTGGCATAGAGTTGACACCCATCGATAACTGGATGTACCTGCAGTTTCAAGTGAAAACATTTCTTCCCGTGGACAGCTGCATCATTTGTGGAAAGAGTAACACTGAATCTAATACTATCCTATAAGACGTTACATGCGTACAAGTAAATTTGAAGCAGTGTCAAATGGCTAAACAGAATTCCAGGCAACTTGTGGTGTAACACGGCGCTGTCGTCGTATTTCTCCAAGAACTCTACTTCTTAAAGTCTTTGCACGAGCTACCGTTGATTACCAGTGAGCCTGATTCACACACTCCCTTAAGCTCAGCTGCAACTTGTCGCGATCCGACAACATCGTTCCTAACTCGTAATGTCAAAACTGTAACGTCCGTGACTTTGATGTTGTTGGGATAATGCACAACTGTGTTTGACACACATTCCCTAATATGTGATATCATCTAATCATGCGCCAAAACTCATTTTTTAGTGAGTACGCACATTTTATGTTCACCGGAAATTTCTTCCGCAGGCTGGATTGAAATCAGTCGGAGGCCGGATGCGGTCCACGGGGCGCCGGTTTCCCACCCAGATTTAACAATAATATAGCTGGTATGTGAATAAATTGTCTTACCATAGGCAGTTTGAGAAAACAAGCATCAGTGATCGTTAGCTGCAAAGTAATGCTGCAGTAATGTTTAAATGAAGCTAACCAAAGGGTGTAAAAGAATTTCATGCAGCCAGCATGTAGATTCAGATAACACGACGCATTAATACTGACTTCATTAAATTAGAAAGTATTTGAATTATTTAGAACGGAAATAGACTGCTAATTGACGTGGACAGTAACGAACTGTCAGTAATGTGGCACGATGAAAGTAATTATGACAGGCGGAAAGATGGGGACGCATACTTGACTGCTAGTAATCTTTTTATTATGAACGAAGACAGAGACATTGCTACATTCGAGAGCAGTACCGGAAAAAAGTAATAATTAGCTACTGCCTTGTACGTTCATTGACTGTCTGGAAATGGTGCAACGAAGGAAATTCGACGGATCACAGAATTATGACTTCTAATCTAGATGCATACTCACTACATTAGTATGTTACCGATTGAGGCACTCTTAAATACATAGCCTATGAGGAAAAATTGAATAATTTACAAGAGTACATTAAACAGGAAGTGGAACAGAAATATCTAAATCTAGCTGCCACAATGACTTTAAAACGCATGGCCACGGACTGTGTAGATTGTTCTAAAGAGAAATGGACTTTGACAGATTCGTCGCAGAGGACGAAACTACTATATCCTCGGCGTGCGAAAAGGCCTTCATAGAAGAAGAACTATTACATTATGAGCGTGAAGAACTGTCAATCCCATAGTAAACAGCCGAATTAACAATCAAAAGGTAAGAAGGTAGTTCTGAAAGGCGTTTGTACCAAAGAACGAAGAACGAGGAGACATTAAGAATTCAACGTAGGGAAGAGTGCATCAAGTAGAAGGAAGAATCTAAAGAGGCATTTCGTAAAAAAAATTCTAATAATGCAACGAATTTCGTAGTTCAGCTCTGGAAACAATCCATGGAAAGCAGTCCATCGTTCGGCATCAGGTGTAATAAGGAGGCCTGCTTCATAGTGACTCTACAAAAAAGTGGTAGTACGATGACATTTAACTCAGAGGATGCATATAACCACACTTTAGACTACTACATACCAATAAATAAAAAGAACGGACGTAAGGAATACCATGCAGGAGTTTGCCGCTTTACTGCAAAAGCTGGAAGAGGACAGTAAGGATTCCACACAACAGGAAATTCGTGAAGTACTACAATATATGGATTCTTTGACGCTTGGAGGTAAAAAAAGGAGGGAGTTGTCACTAAGTCATAAACTTGAAGCCGATGACCGCTATCTAAAATAGCCCAAACCATTAGGTTCACTCAATTAATACCTCCATGGTTAACCACGGTGATACTTTCTCGTGATGCCACTCTGATGGGCCGGTGCCCAGTTCCGATTGTGTTGGGTGTTTTGGTTGTGTAAAGACGTAGTTGTTTCATCCAAAGTGTTAGGTTGCGTTTTTTACAGGTGTACTAAACGATCCGACTGATCGCAATTTGACGTTCAAAGAAATCACATTTCATTCGTAAGTAGAGCTGTTCTAGCAATATTTTCTTTTGGTTTTAATTTGGTCATTTGAATTTAGACCTGCCTGTCTTTACTCAGTGCCCGTTCTTCCCTTCTTTTCTGTGTTTTTCTATGCCTTCCAAATCGCAGACGCTCCGCCGTCCGAACAACACTGTATATCAATGGTCTCGTTCCCGCACAAAGCATGGCTATGCCGCTACGATGATTGTTGAGGCTGCATGTCGCTCCCTAAATTCCTCCCGCCCATAATTATTCGGTGTTCACCCCTTAACCAAAGGTTCTAGTTAGAACAGCCGGAGATAGCGGTCATGTGTGTGTGTGTGTGTGTGTGTGTGTGTGTGTGTGTGTGTGTGTGTTGGTGTGTGTGTGTGTGTGTGTATTGTCTGCGTGATTGCATAAATGTGTATGTCTGTTTTGCTGCGTTTCTGAAGAAGGCTCTGGCTCAATACTTACATGAACGCTCTCTTCGTCTGGCTGCCTACTGCTCGGCCTGTGAGTAGCAGTCTACCCGCTTCACCGAATAGTCATTCCCTCAAATAGTTTGTTGTACATAATGTACTGCACTTCAGCAGGAACAATGATGTACATGATTACAAACCCAAAAGAATAAAACATGACAGTCTTTACGAAGCATTAAGGTTGTCTGTAGCGCAAACAGTGTTTCGTAATGCTGCGGCCAGAAGTTTTGATTACTTATCCAGTGATATAAAATGCCCGACAGACAACAGAGTAAAATTTGAAACTAGAGTGAAAACTTTTCTCTTTGACATCTCCTCGTATTCCGCAGAATATTATCTATTACTGTAATGTGTAAATGCTGATGGGTAGAAATTTTTGACTACCATCTGTCTGTCTTTAATTTAAAAAAAAAACTAATAAATGATCAGCATGGAAACATATTTACAAAAACATTGATGTTAATATATTATGACTCATTCCACATCATTACGATTTGACGTTTGAATGATACATGGAACATGAAACTAAGTGAGTAACTAACTACGGGTATATCGCAAAGCATGGTATAGGCTTATATGCTTTGAAAACCTCAAAATGAAATTCAGAATTAAAACGAAGCAGATGATCAAAGTAGTTGCACATTCCTAGGGCGCTAGGGTTGGTCATTCCTGAAAAACTGACAGAGTTACTGGCGAGAATATTCGGAGAAAAGAAGCAAATAGGCTACTGCTGGAAATGTAGGATATCACTACAAAAAAAAATTACTTACATTTATGTTAAAACAGATTATCCATTTTACAGGGTATTAAGCGTTTGAAGTCATTCCCTTAGTCCCAGTTACAGCATTCTTTTTATCCTGTAAATTGCTACTATTGGCAACACAGTGGATGACGCAAAATAGGTAAGACTATAAAGTGGGTGGATGTGTAAAGTATAGTGAAACTAATGCACTGACAGTCTAATAAAACAAGAATCTATCGTGCATGGAGGTATACCTCTATGCTGTTCCCTTTCGTTGATACGTCAATAATTGTTCACTTTGTTGACAAGAACAAGATAAGATAGCATGCCTTGCTATAGCATCCCTTGTTATACACGTTGTAGCGTTGCTCTTGGGGGAGGGCGGGGGGCGAAAAGGAAAAGAATTGTTATTTTATATTTTGTTGAAAAAATGACGAGAAAGTGAATATTTTGGTGGGCCACTTGGCAACCGAATCAGGGATTGATTTCACTATTATAATAACATACGTTGAGCATTAAATACCAGAATAAGAGCAGCAGATTGATTTATTTGAGATCCTTTGGAAGAAACATTATCATTTCTGTGCATTTTTATGGTCACGATGTAGTAATACCCGCGACAACACTAAGGAGCCAGAAGATTTATAGACTATAAAAGAAATGGAACACTACACAATTAAAAAAAGGAGTTGATTCAGAAATAATAGGAAAACGATAACGTTCCTTGTGCCTCATGCCGCGTTGGGCCCATCAGCGTGATCGCAATTTCTGGTGATGAACTAACACACAATAATTATCTTTCAAGTAAATGAGGAGATGGAATTCATCAAGGTTAATTTATTAAAATAAGCACACTTATCTTTAACACATTTTTTTAACGCTAAGTGCCTTTTCATATTAAATTACAACAGATGTCCATTGTGGTTAAATACTTTATATATAACAGTCAAAATGTCGTCTTGAAGCTGTCTGTTCGTAATCATTTACAAGAAACTACATGTTTTCTGATTGGAAAAATAACAATTAGCACATTTATTAAATATTTTCACATAAAATATAAAATACCGATGTGGAACGCAACAAGTCGGCATCAGCCTTTCATGGAATACAAACAATAAAAAGTGAGGCGCCCACTGCCTCTTTTGAAACCGAATTCTTGTTTAGGTCATTAATCGACACACGTGTATAGAGATTTACAGGCACCGCGCAAGAACGGCAGAGATAAACAATAATAGATTCTGTCGCTACTGCGCGATGGTTAATTTCTTGTACTTTACAATTATTGGATAACCTTAGGCCATCGGGCGTTTACTATTGAGCGTATATTAATGTTTGTGAGGCGAAAATTACTAATATTACAACGTTGATGGGCTAACAAAGAAAGCGCAGGTAAGTTTTTTACAAACGTGAACATTGAAAATGTTGTGCATACGAGTTGAATGCTGGATATGTTGCGAACAAGGAGTATTGGGAAGCAATCAAGCACTGGTTTAGGAATTCTTGCATCATTTGATATCTATACAAACACAGTAAAAGTGGAGCTAAATGGGTTACAAAAGCACGTTTTTCACATCACATCCTTCTCTTCTTTGTTATTTGAAACATATGAACAGAAAACAAGTTACGTTTACCAGGAAAACTGAGTCGCATTACAAGAGCAAATACACACTTAAGAAAGAAAAAAACATTCGAAATTGCGTTTCTGACACAATTTTATTCATGTAAGCACTCTAAGTTTTATATTTAAAACAGTAGTTGCGTACACATAACATAAATCATGAATCAGAAGCAATCGTAAACTGCAGTCTGCTAATGTTTCGGGCTAGTTAAGATGGCGGCAGACCCCGCCCCCTCTGGCTTCGAAACAATTTACTACAGAAGTTTATAGAGCCATCTCCCTTCTTCTTTACATCCATGGTTCCATAGTACAACTGCACGTAGAGTGTTCAACAGGTTCCCTCAGGTTATTACAACAAGTTACAATCACTACCTTCATATCGGTGGCTTTTCAGAACGATGGAAGAGTGCTATAACAATACCGACAGTCAGGCCTGGTAAAGAAGGTTGCATCGAAACCAAGTCGCGCACAATAAGTCTTTTGTACAGAGAAGGGAACATCATGGAGAAAATTCTAATTTCAGGAATAATGCATTTTGTATACTCCGGAGATCTACATACAAATCTATATGATTTCACTCGACAAACAGGCACGCCTAATGCGTCAATGACAGAACAAAAGTTGTCGGTAGAACTCCTACAACCGGACCGTGTATAATACCGGTGAGTCTTGATCCAGAAGGAACCTCCGACCCAGCTTGGTGACCCATAATTTTCGAAACATTGCGTGACTGTAACTGTCCTGGGAATCTACAAAACTGGACACGCAGCTACTTCGGCTTAGAAAAGCAAAGTTAACTGTCAGAACCTTCGAAAGAAGAGAACTACAACTAAAGAATGTCATTACTGCGATTCTGGTCTACGGAATGAGTTAAATGAGTCATTACTTTGCTTCCTTTATCCAAGGCACTCTCTCATTATCGCTTTTGCGGACGATCTGATTGTCCTAATAAAGGAAAAACCATTCATGAACTTGAACATCTGCAACGCAGACATGCAACAAATCGCGACTTGGGGCAATAACAACGAACGCCGATTCAATGAACAGAAATCAGAAGTTCTTCTTCCTTGGGACCAGCAGCGTAATATATGTCTGAAAACGACAAGATTGTTGGAGTACATACATCAAATAGCTACTGGCAATGAGTAATCATTATTTATGACAGACTGGAAAGACTGGGCCGGCCGGCGTGGCCGTGCGGTTCTAGGCGCTTCAGTCTGGAACCGCGTGACCGCTACGGTCGCAGATTCGAATCCTGCCTCGGACATGGATGTGTGTGATGTCCTTGGGCTAGGTTTAAGTAGTTCTAAGTTCTAGGCGACTGATGGCCACAGATGTTAAGTCCCATAGTGCTCAGAGCCATTTAAACCAACTTGGAAAGACTGTTTCAACTTAGTTGCCATTTTCAAGTACGTCTGGATTGATGTGACGTCCATCGTCGTTAGTGGACTGTTTTGTAACTGTCACTGCCTTATTAAGATCGTAAATGGTGTCAAGATGTTGAGATTGAATGTTAGTTGTGCGGTGGCAGCAGTTTGACAGGTTCACTTTTACGACGCTATGAGTTTACCAAGTGGACATGTCAAACTGCAGTCACGGCACAACTAACATTTAATTGAAACATCTCGACACCATTTACGATCTTAATAAATCAGTGACAGTTACAAAAGGCCGGCCAGTGTGGCCGAGCGGTTCCAGGCGCTTCAGTTTTGAACCGCGCGACCGCTACGGTCGCAGGATCGAATCCTACCTCGGGCATAGATGTGTAGCATGTCCTTAGGTTAGTTAGGTTTAAGTAGTTCTAAGTTATAGGGGACTGATGACCTCAGAAGTTAAGTCCCCTAGTTCTCAGAGCCATTTGAACCATTTGAACAGTTACAAAACAGTCCACTAACGACGCAATATGGACGTCACATCAATCTAGACGTACTTGAAAATGGCAACTAAGCCGAAACAGTCTGTCCGCTCTGTCGTAAATAAAGATTACTTATTGCAAGCAGCTACTTGGTGTATTACTCTAACAATGATGTCGTTAACAGAAATCAGAAGCTTTGTCCATCAGGAAAAGGGGTGCTATGTATCATAAAGATTTGCCTTTATCTCACGAACAGAGCAGTTTAACAGATGGATCGTCTAAAATACCTACGAGCTGTGATCGATAGTAAGGTTACATTCCCTTAACGTATTCAGCATACTAAGAGAAGACGTATGGATTTATATAACGCACTCTGAAGATCGCCTCTGTTTAACAAGGTCTGCGTACTAATGAATGCGAGCTATTTATAAAGTAGCGATATTATCTATACTACCATACACGTCGCCAGTATGGATAAGAGCACATAAGCGACAATACATCGGCATAAAAATTAATAGAACACATAGTTAAAGTGTTAATCAGTTTAAAAATATTGAACTCAACATCCAATGAAGCTAATGAAGCTCTATATATTTTAGCAAGCCCCATTCCCTGAATTTTTAAGGTACGAGAAATAGCGAAATGTTATTGCATAGTCAACTCCAAAGACGACAGACAGAATAAACATATCGTCCTAGACTACAGAATCTGCCCACATCTAGAGATCTTCTCAACAATGAACAGAAGAAAATGAAGTAACACTCGAAGTATAAACGGAAGTAAACAAATCAGACGACGGAATGGATTCAGCAATAGCAGTATTTATCAGCGAGAGGCTTACTCGTTGATTACAGCTCAGATTGAACAATGAATGCTGAAACCATCAAGCTGAACAATTTGATTGAAGAAATACGATCTAGTATCAAAAGGTTGCAGAAGCACAACTGGCAAGTAGTTTTCAGATAGAATACAACTCATAGACCTGTAGCATTTTTCAGCCATATAAACAGGCCATGGAAACTGAGAGGCTATTATAAATTGTGCACATGTAATGGAGAAGATCGCCTGCTGGCGTTTTACACTGCAGTAGTTTGACGAAGAAAGCAAGTAGAAAGTGCAGAACCAAGGGCCATCAGTAGTTGATAGTTACTTCATGAATTCACAACATGTTTTTACAAATTTTGTAATTAGATAAGATTCTCAGTTGTATGACAATAATTTAGTAGCAACGCTAACTCTATATGTAATATTAAAAACCTGGAAGTGTGATAAAAGCCTGATACATTAGTGTAATAAAATGTAATAGCTCCAGCCGTCCTTATAATGTCATTTGTTGTATGGCTACCAGTTACGATGCTTTAGTACACCATCTTCATCCTCTGAAGCTAAAGTGTATATTATGCACCAGTGGCCAACATAAGTGACTCACGCAGACTACCAGTAACTTTAGTGTTATCTCTCCAACCATCAACCATCAAGTTCAGCCAGCTGATAGTTGAAGGGCTGAGAGACAACATCACAGGTACAGCTAGTCTGCGTAAACCAGTTACGATTGCCGCTGATGAATCACCTAAGGCCTGAAGATGCTGCACTGAAGCACCGAAACTGGCACCCACACAAAAAATGACATCATAAGGACAGCTGTACGTTTTCACTCTCTTACATAAATAAGTGGCCGAAGTGCCCAGACTTCCGATCACAAGGATCGACAAACAGAAACTTCACACTATTGTAGTCTTGACTTACACTGTCATTGATACAGTTATTAGACTGTTCACCACGCAAAGCGCTCTTATCAATACTTGAGCTTCCATTTAAATTTCAATTACCATGACTCACAAATGTACTTGAGCAAGTTTTGACACATTCTAATTTTGTATTGGGCAAGTAAGGTACCTCATGTAACCCATGACATGTATTTGTTGATCTCAAATTCTGCCGCTAACATTTATTGTTACCATTGAAACATGCAATATCGTCTCTTGATGGGAGACGTTAAACAATTTAAAAAAAAAAACAAACAAAAGTATAATCTATTAGTTCACATTAATGTGGGGAGCGTCGGCTCTACGTCCACTTGATCTTTTCTGTAAACTCTGCCACTGAGATCTCTGAGTGTCTGAGGAGTGGCAGCCCATTCTTCCTTGAAGGCTGATACCAAACGCGGTTGTGATATTTGACTCTGGGCTCTGCAGCGAAGTCTGGTTCAGGTTGGGACTATGGGCAGGCCAAATGATTTGAGGAATGCGTTTGTCTGCAGACGATTGCTACACAGTTGGTGCTTCAGACAGGGGGCATTACCATGCGGATAGAATCGTGGTCTCAGAACAGTTCTTCCATTTTACGCATTACACAGTGCTGTAAAATGCATACAGTCCCCGCTGAGTTTAGAGTTTCCTTAACCCTAGGTTACTAAACCGTAGTAAAATTTATAACTGGAGCTTGCTTTAAAAGAGGACATTTTGAACATAACTTTTTTTGTAATGTACAATGGAAGATTTTTTGTTCATTCCTCATTACTAGAAGGGCATTCTGTTAGCAAAAAGCTGAATGGCCTTTCAGATCATGATGCACAAATTTTAACTCTAAAAGATTTTTGTGCTGTAACACGTGTTAAATATAGTCATCAGCTGTTTAGGAAAGCTGATCCAGTTGCTGTAGAGACCTTTGTAAACCTTATAAAGGAACAAGAGTGGCAAGATGTTTATAGCGCTGATACAGTAGACGATAAATATAATGCTTTTCTCAAGACTTTTCTCGTGCTCTTTGAAAGTTGATTTCCGTTAGAACGTTCAAATCAGGGTACTAGCACAAACAGGCAGCCTGGGTGGCTGACTAGAGGGATAAGAATATCTTTTAGATCAAAGTGGCTATTATATCAATACGTTAGAAACAGTCAAAATCTAAATGCAGCAGCCCATTACAAACGGTATTGAAAGGTGCTTAAAAATGTTATTAGGCAGGCAAAAAGTATGTGGTATGCAGATAGAATCTCTAAGTCTCAGGATAAAATTAAAACCATATGGTCAGTCGTAAAGGAAGTGGCTGGTCTGCAGAGAATGGTAGAGGATATAGAATCAGTGCATAGTTGGAATGTCCGTGTTACTGATAAGTTGCATATATGTACAGTATTTAATAATCACTTTCTGAATATAGCAGGTGAACTAAATAGAAACCTTGTCCCAACAGGGAATCATATAGCGCTCTTAGAAAAAAGTGTTCCGAGACTGTTACCTGAAATGCTCCCCATGATACTGACAAGAGGGAGATTGAGTTAATAATTAAATCATTAAAGACCAAGAACTCTCACAAATATGACGGGGTATCTAGGTGAATACTGAAGTATTGTTCTATGTATGTTAGCCCAGTACTTAGCCATATCTGTAACTTTTCCTTTAGGAGTGGTCGGTTTCCTGACCGATTAAAGTACTCGGTAGTGAAGCCACTTTATAAAAAGGGAGACAGGGATAATATTGACAATTATAGAATTATTTCTATTCCATCGGTGTTTGCTAAAGTTATCGAGAAGGTTGTATATACAAGGTTACTGGAGCATTTAAATTCACATAATTTGCTGTCAAATGTTCAGTTTGGTTTTAGAAATGGTTTAACAACTGAAAATGCTATATTCTCTTTTCTCTGTGAGGTTTTGGAGGGATTAAATACAAGGTGCAAAATCTAGGAGTTTTCTTTGCTTTAACGAAGGCTTTTGACTGTGTTGACCACAAAATATTACTGCAGAAGTTGGGGGTAAGGGGAGTAGCTTACAATTGGTTCGCCTCTTACTTTAAGAACAGAAAGCAGAAGGTAATTCTCGGCAATATTGACAATGGTAGTGATGTTCACTGCCAATGGGGCACTGTTAAGTGGGGCGTTCCCCAAGGGTCGGTGCTGGGGCCACTGCTGTTTCTTATGTATGTAAATGATAAGCTTTCTAGTATTACAGGTGATTCAAAAATATTACTGTTTGCTGATGACACCAGCTTGGTAGTGCAGGATCTTGTGTGTAATATTGAAACAGTATCAAATAATGTAGTTCATGAAATAAGTTAGTGGCTTGTGGAAAATAATTTGATGTTAAATCACAGTAAGACAGTTTCTAACTCACAATTCAACAAGAACCGATATTTTGATCAAACAGAGTGGGCATATTATAAGCGAGACGGAACAGTTAAAATTCCTAGGCGTTCGGATAGATAGTAAGCTGTTGTGGAAAGCCCATGTCCAGGATCTTGTTCAGAAATTAAATGCTGCTTTATTTACCATTAGAACAGTATCTGGAATAAATGACACTTCTACACGAAAAGTAGTCTACTTCGCCTATTTTCATACGCTTCTGTCGTATGGTATTATTATTTGGGGCAATTCTTCTGATTCAAAAAGGGTATTTTTGGCTCAAAAACGGGCTGTACGAGCTATATGTGGTGTAAGTTCAAGAACCTCTAGTCGGCCCTTATTCCATAGTCTGGGAATTCTGACATTGCCCACACAGTATATACTTTCTTTAATGTCGTTTATTGTTTGCAATATTAGCCTATTCCCAAGAGTGCAGGTTTCACTCAGTTAATACTAGGCAGAAATCCAATCTGCATGTGGAATGCACTTCCTTGACTCTTGTGCAGAAAGGAGTAGAGTATTCTGCTGCATCCATTTTCAATAAGCTACCACAAGAACTCAAAAATCTTAGCAGTAGCCCAAACTCTTTTAAGTCTAAACTGAAGAGTTTACTCATGGCTCACTCCTTCTATTCTGTCAAGGAGCTCCTGGAAGATCTACAAAATTAAGCAAATTCCTGTGTTACATTGTTGATTTTCTTTATTTAAACTTAATTGTCACCTGAATATGTTCTTTATATTTCATTTTATCTGTTTCTAATATCGTATTATAATTTCATGTATTGACTTGTTCCATGACATGGAGACTTCTCCTAAATTTGGTCCCACGGAACAGTAAATAAATAAATAAAAAATAAGTATGTAATGATTGTAATTCACTAATGTATAACTAGTAAATATGACTTTCTCTTAATTAAATACGGAGTGGTTATGTTTACATTGGTTTAGGAGAAGTGCAGTAGTCTCTGGTACCGAGCGCCACGGGTTTCGAATCCGCACCAGACGGCACGGAACTCGATGACCTCTAGAAGTCTCTGCAGCAGTCGCGCCGCAAGCCGTGACTGCGCATGCTCCTGGCCCCGAGTCTAACGTGATGCCGCCTCTGTGGAGCCCGCTGTCCCAGCGGCCATTAGCGACATTCCCTGTCGTGTATTTAGACGGCTGCCTCTCACTCAGCGAAGCAGTCTGGTATTTGATTTGAGTCGGTTGATATCTTGCTTACACACATCGTGTTTACGTTGTGTGTGCTTGCTTCCCATTTTGTTTCCTGAGGTTATCTCTTGTGACCTCATTGCTTCATACTTGGTTGTTTATCATGTTCTCTTGCTCGGTTGTTAGTCGTCATGCTTCCCCTTACATTCCCGTTCGTCCATCTTGCCTGTTCGAGGGCTGCTCCCGTTCGATTTCGCCGCGTCTTCGTTAGCGGCCAACCCGTAACCCCTCCGGTCGCTGTTAAAACACAGCCTGCCCACCCTCATTGTTTTAGGGTAAAACGCAATTAGGGAGCACTTCACAACTACGGAAAACATCCTCATAGTATTAATGCCACCTCTTCTGTCGTTCAATGTCGATACTACGCGTAATTGCAGCTGACGTTCTCTAGGCTATCGCTAAACCCAGACCCATCCGTTGGACTGCCACTGTGTATAGCGCAACTCATTACTACAGATTACACATTTTCTATCATATACGTTGAATTGGTGTTGCTCTTTGAAATGCCTACAAAAAGCGTGACTTGTGAGAAAGTGTTAGACCATTGCCTCCGACGCACGTTCATTGAGCGACAGGACTGCTGGTAGCTCTTTGGAACTCACCAGTTATCTTTCGGCTGACTTCATGCGATTTATTACAATGGCCCTGCCTAATGCTAACCAACGGCCTTGCCGCAGTGGTAACAGCAGTTCCCGTGGGTGACAATTCGGTCTGCCGAGCGCTGTTGGCAAGCGGGGTGCACTAACACTTGTGAGGTAAACTGAGGAGCTACTTGATTGAGAGGTATCTTATGCGGTCTCGTAAAGTGACATACGGCCGGTAGATCAGTGTGTTGACCATATGACCCTTCCTATCCGCGTCCCATGACGCTTGTGATCTGAGGATGACACGGCGACCGATCGGTACCGTTGGGTCTTCATGGCCTGTTCGAAAGGAGTTTATTTTTTAATTTTAGCTCCTGCCCAATGCTCGACGTTCTGTGTCTTTCAATAGATGGGTAACCGTGGTCTTGTTTTGGCTTCGCGTTTCCACCTGACATTGGAATCACCAACTGCCAGCTTGTGCAACTTTAGAAGCCTTCAAGAGCGCCAGGTGGTTATGTTACTCATGTCTCAACCGATAACTGAGTTCTCCTGAGCGACCCGTTCTGCTGTTACTGCTTTTTCACTGATAATACCACCCCCCCCCCCCCCCTTCTTTTATACTTACAGATTCACTTCTCGTAACATCTAGTGGACAATTCTGCGTTTAATAGCGGTTTTCTGAACATAACGACCACTGTACTGAATGAAGTACGTTTGTGTGCAGGTCAGAGAGTAGAAACAGATGCCTGTGAGTTATTAACTTCAGTAGAGTTCGGAAATAGTGTAACGGCGGCCATCGGATGGCAGGAATAGTTAACGCGAGATATTTGGCACGAGGAAGCAGACACTACAGAAGCATTATCACAATATTAATGCACCTACCAGTGAGGCGCTTTCGTCAGCTTATGGTGAGTTTTTATCATGATATTTCAACAAACCACACTGAACCACTAGATAGGATATGCACAACTTACATCATTCATACTTCTTCAAAAGCACTTTCTTTCGTTAGCACTGTACTTGTGTACTGTAAAATCACAAGGTGTTCACGGTAACGGCCAAGGGAGACTAAGTGCAGTAATATCGTGAATGGGTAGCCTGTTGCGCCTATAAGACAATACGAAATGTATGAAAACTGACTATTACAAAAGTCTTAACAAAATAAAGAAGAAGCTATAAGAAAAGTAATGAGAAGGATCACAATTAATAAAAAGGCATATAGTCCTCCAAACAGCTGCTAGATGAAAATAGTGCCAGATCTCAGGGAAAACATCAAATGAAAGTGCAAAGAAGGCTAATAAATAAGGGGAAAGGTACACTATGGAAGGGATGGAGAGAGCAAGGGCGAGAGTAAAGCGTGTACGTACTGAAAACGTAGAAAGTATGACAGCGTTGTAGGTAGTCTGGTTGTAATACATTCCATTATGCAATATGAATGAGAAATGAGTGTCGTTCATCCAGTTGGACAAATTGGATTCATGTGTCATAACATTCAATAATGACGGGTTTAGAACTGCGCTGTAGCGGCTGCTTCACAGCAGGCGCGCTGAAATACAGCGTCAAGCTGATGAATGACATCATTCTCCCGAATACTCGCCAAGCTACAAACGCATAAACACCGCGACGCACATCTGCCATAGCCAAACAATAACAATATCTGGGCATGATTTTTGTTTACTTTTAGAAAATTAGAATTTGAAGACATTTATACGTGGACAACCCGTAATGCACGAAATTGGCTTAGAGTTTTCACCTAACAAATGTGGCCTTTACTGTTCGCTGCTAGCAAAGGATAGAAAAAGGAAAGTAATTTTTCCAGTTTACTGAGAATACACGAAATCAGTTCACCCCTTTAGTAACAATGACTGTAAGAATGGAAAAGAAGTCACCTGTTTAACATTTCACTTCCTTATCCAAATAGAATATGATCTGTGGTCTTCAATTTATTTATTTATTAATCTTACATACAGGACGCAAGGTTTGCGGATAACACATGTAAAATTAGAAAACAATCAAAGATAGAAACGTCACTTGCTAAATGTGTAGCCATAAATACACCAGCCTGTTAATGTTCTATTACCTGCATGTAACGCAAGTAATAGGAATTGGCAATCTGATACTTACGGTTATCAGACATAGAATCCTGAGTTTATATCACACACACTTCCCTGTTTGATATATGTATATGAAAAAGGTTTTCATGTAGAAATTTCCTTTTTGCAGTAGATGATTAAAAGACAGTTTTAACTGGATTTTCAGACTCAAAGTGATTTAACGCATTAATTACAACGATCAGAGCAGCACATAGAATTAAACAGCCAAACTCCAGATTTAGACACGAAAGAGCTGTAAAGTCTGTAGCGTACTTTTAGTACTAGTTGAAAGTGATGAATGTTGTCTTTTCATTCAATGAGTACACTGGAAATATTTTTGAGACAAATGGCCTTAATAGAGATTCTGAGTACAAGTATTCACGAGTGTTAAGTGACAGAATTTGGTGACTACCACGCTGCTGAGCGGTTTGGGGAAATAACGAGTCGAACACAGAGACGCAGACACGGAGGGTGTTGGTTTGTGGATGTACGGTTTTGGAAAGGTGGATTTTAGAAGTGTGACGATATTCAGGTAACGTTGCCGCTGCGTTGCTTGCTCGTTCTTAATTTGTGGTGGGTTGAGAAAGGATAATTTTCTTATGGTATTTCTTTATTAATTAGACTCGGTTAGTTTGTCGAAATCAGTCAAAATTACCTGCTCACATGATTGTGATTCACCAATCCTTTACCATACTTTTAGTAACTGCTTGGCAGAGTTATAGTTTTTCAGAAGAAATTAATTTTGCGAAGATAGTTCCAATCGCTAAAAGCCAGTTTCGTAATACAGTTTCTTAGATCTTGTGTCCTTTCTATCATTCAGCAGGTTCAGTTTCTTTCACCATCAGTTTTTTTTCACCGTCATTTTAGTAAAAAATTTTAATTGAGTGTAATCGCATTGCACAGTTACTTAAAGTATAACGTATGATTTGCATAGTATGGTTACTTTTCCTCGCATTGCACTTGGCCAAAGTTTCCTTTAGCTGATTTACTGCTACGTTGCATTCTGTTGGTTCACCACTTCTGAGCAGAACCGAGTATCCGTAGCCGCAAAGTTAGTCACGAAGGTTTGTGAATACCATCAACATCACGGTTACGACACTGTTACAGTCATGAATTGCATTACAAATTATCATCAGAATCATTTCAGTTAACGTTTAGTTCAGATTTCATTCGTTTGTCAGACATTCATACTTCTTCAATTCCGAGCTACATGTTCGCGTTTGTTTCATTGAGTGTTCGGAATTTTACTTATTCATAAATCTGGATACCATTTTAAAGGAAGCATTTTGGGCACTTACGCTTTCAAAGCTTAGTTTGTGTTTTATTCACTCTGTTAGTTTTATGTGTTGGCATTTAAAGGTATGTACTGCTACGCCACGCACTGTGAATTGTTGTTCCGTGCACTGCATAATACAGAATGTGCCATGAGAGCCTCTTTGGTATTCAGTTTTAGATTTTTGAGTTGTTTTTAGCATACGTTAATTTGAGTACAGCTACACAATTTTATATGGATTGAGCGACACTTTTCATCCGATAGCGTTTACGTAAGCTTCCCACTTGCAATGTTCAGTTGAAAGAACGTTCACATTACAATGCACACAGACACTAAAATGAAGGACAGGAGAACTTCATAAAAAAATAATAAAATAGTTACAGAGCATAAAGCCACAAAAATGATTTCAGTATTCACCAGTACATAAAACAAATATCATCAGAAGACCAAAACGAATTGGAAAACGATTTAGACAAGATATCTGTATGGTGCAGAAAGTGGCAGTTGACTTTTTAAACGATGAAAAATATGAAATCATTCACACGAGCAATAAAAACAATCCTCAGATATTTCAGTTACACAGTAAGTCACACAGATGTAAAGGTAGTAGTAGCCTGAGCTAAGGATTACAATTACGAGTAATTTAAATAGGAACTGTGACATAGATAATGTTGTAAGGTGGTGTGGTCTCCTGACCCTTCATTCATTACATATTTCGACCTAACCATGGTATTCTGCATATGAAGACGTTTCATTATAGCCCAAACGCGATAGGGCAGAGTCACTTTTACATACTTCCATTTAACGATATGCAAATTAATAAACAAATTGCAAGTGCGCGCCATGATTAAAAAGTCGAGGCCGGCATACACAAACATTCAAGACACAACGGCCACAGGAGTTTTTGTTTGGCGGAGGCAACCAACCCATTGAAAAGTCTGTAGGAGGGTGGGTTAGCACGCAGCTGCGCTGGCTGGCCAACCACCCACAGACCAAAACAGTTTTTGCCAGAGGAAAGGGATAATGACTAGTCTGTTCACCTTAAAGCAAAACCCGCTGTATTGTTTGGGAGATCCCCAGAATTCGCATTTTCTGATGAACCTAGTGTGCAGTTTCAGAGTTCTCACAAGTGGTCAGTAAACGCCTAACGTAGATGCTATAAATTTCTTGATCGTTCGGCTTAGCCTTTCTCCCATTTGTAAGAGTAACGCTGATTGGTGTATTATTTCTGACGCTATGAGCTGGAGGAGTGAGGGAAAGACAGCAGATGATATGCCCTTTCGCTTTTTGCATTGCGGGAAGCCGTTCGGGTAACACTCTCGTAGCGGGAACATATAGCGGGAGCGAGTGCACTCGTATATTAGTGTAGATGTAGCAATCACACATCCTCTTCTAAAGGAGATACGCACCCTACATTCCGTAACAATCAATTTTAAGTTTTCTTTCTTCTCTTGCGTTTTCCATAGTCAAACGGTAGAGAAGTAACTTAAAGGTTGTTCAGCGAACCCTCTGCAATCCACTTAATGTGAATTGCGGAGTAATCATGTAGATGTAGCTATCACACATCCCCCCCTAAAGGAGACACGCACCATACATCCCATAACAACCAATGACTTCCAATTTTTTGGTAAGTGTGGAACATAAATTGGAATAAAACGGAAAGCTCACTGAAAAATGAGTGACGTAAAAAAATCCTATTAAAAGAGAATATGTCTGTTATGAAAAAGTGCTCAGAACAGAAGGTTGACAATCTTTCTGCACTGTAAGTGATAAATCCAGACAAATCGAAATAAATTCGCAGATACAAGCTGTGACGTTCCGCAATTGAGAGCGCCTCTCTGCCCACCAATCTCCATCATCACTGCTCACTTCGTTATTTCAGTTGAATTACGTGTGCGACTGCTGGTTGGGCATCACCGTTGCCCCATATCTCTCAGTAGACCATCGCACATTTTCACTTTGTCTTAGCCATTCAGCTTGTCTGTCATCACTTTATAAATTTTCTTACTTTTCTCCTGTAAGGTGGTTTCCAGTGGGCACATGTACACATTTTCTTCAAATCGCAAGGGAACAAGATACCAATAGATGGTATCCGCTTACAAAGCGGATGAAAGGTCAAGTGGGATATCTGTGTTGTTACTAACATAGAGTAGCACTGACGTACGGAAACAGTGTTTTGTGTTTGATTGTATATGTAGTGGTGCTTCAAATTACTTGAGGATTTAGAGCACATTCCACAAGTAAAAGCTCTAAGAGGAAACGATGTATATTTTTATGCAGCAGTGAGAATCTGTTCTTCTTTCGTCTTTCCGTTCTGAGTAAAACACACTGAAAACTTCGTTCTTCCTCTTTTCTTACTCTTTATTCTTTGAGATATTGATGCCGTTTAACTATATCTAGCACCTATCAACTTTTTGTAGGATGTAATCCTTTTATTTAAAACCTGAGGCTATATTTTTATAACCTTTTTCTGATACCCTGATACTGTCCATCATATTTACAAACAGCTTCCAGTTTGCTCTCCGTTTTCTTTTTCCTACGACGCTTGAAATTCCACCTCCTTCACTGGCTGTTTGTTTTGTTCGTTTTATGGTACAATTTGTATCCTCTAATTCAGCTGATACCTCAATCAAGGACCATCTTATTCGGAAATATCTCTAAATGAATTCCTGGCTAGAAACGTAGATCTAATCTTTTAGTCACATATACCTGATTTTAAACAGAAAAATCTTCAATCATTTCTGCTCTGGTAATGCTTCAGGCCAATATCGCTACGGACACCAAACATTTTACCAGACTGTGAGTGCATCTGACAGAAAGCATTAGCATCAAGAAAGCCCTTATTCTCGAAGGGTCCATTATAAATGAATTGAATTTTGAAATCTCTTTTGTCTGTTTTAACCAGGCGTTGTGCTTACGGGGACAATATCCTCACTTTGTTATCATCCGGAAGTTTCTTCAGTCTCTTTTCGTTTACATATTTTGAGGTTCTGAACTGACACAGAATATTTCTGCTTAACACAGTATCATCCTTATTCTTAGCTGGAGAGGCTTCCCAGTCTTACTTTATCCATGTATTTTGTTTGATGCAACATATGTTTCGCTTTAGATGTTTCTAATGCAGCAGATGTTTTACGTTCATTCTCACTCACGCCTGAAAGTATTATGTCCACCTCGACATCGATACAATGCGATCTGCCTTTACTTTTATTAATTACATAACATTATCAAAAGTTAAATTTATTATCCCGTATTAAACCTTCCGTCTTTCTGCACACTTTCATTAGCTTCACTATATAGAAGTGTGGCACTAATTAAATGGGAACATACGCAGCTTACGTGTGTCCCCGTCCTTGTTCCTCTACTGTCTTATTTTTGCCACTGTGTACAAACTCTAGCGATTTATCGATGATAGAATATGGACCAAACAAGATCTGATGAACTTATTTCCGGAAATCCATGTTTTACGTAACAGCGACGATTTATTCCATGATACTTTGTTACATATTGTAACTGTGGCTACGTGACACAACGGATATTAGACCGCACTCTGTGTAAAAATGTATGATAGAATAAATGGTTTCTAGCATGGAAACCATGCATTTCCGGACATAAGCTCATTAGGCTTATTTTGCTGCGTATCCTCTCGCCGTTCAGTCCCTAGAGTTTGTTGACCGAGGAAAAAAATGACCCTGTTGAATAAGATTCTGTATTCTACTGTTATGTGGGTGAAAGTGCTAGTCTGTGATGAAGAGATCAGTACAGGAAAGTAAAACGTGGCCGACGCTAAGAAACCAGTCGGAAGATTCAAGATACCATCAACACGTACCTTGCCTCCCACATAAAATATATTTAGAAACTTTTTAGTGACTACAGGTGTAGCATGAGCATTAATTACATTCCAATATTTGAATGAGCGAAATGGGCTCAGTCCTCATTCGTTCCTAGACCTTCACAAACGGTCGTCACTAAGAATTACTAACATATCAAGTTTAGCGGGGGGGGGGGGGGGGGAGGGGGAGGAGATTACTCCTTATAAACTACACTGTTTGGCTTTTGGGTATTTGTGCACCGTACAGCTATCCTCGCTGCACAAGACACTATTAACGAAACTCATGCAATCAGAAGGTTCATATGTTGAAGGATAAAGCCTCAAGAAAAGTCTGTGACTGATCAGTCTTGTCAGCCAATTATTACATACACTCTATAGAGTGTTGCACTAGGTGATTTATACAGAGATTTATCAGCTTTTACAAGGTCATATATTTCGTATGAAAGACGATAAACACTTGGACTGGATTTTAAGTAACGCACTGAAAAAAAAAATCTTGCAGATTTGAAAGATCCATACTCTGTCAATAAGGTAGATCTCGTAGGCTCACCAGACAAAAAGTTAACTCACCCTAGGGAATTCATTAGAAATGTCATTTAGGACCGTGTACTTGATAACAGCTTACATTCACTTTATGGAGTTGGTCCACGAAGTTCTCTTTGTTCGTCTAAGTCAGAACTTCTTCCGACCACAACTATAACGTCATGCTTCGTGGCCACGTGCCTTACACTACTGCTTGCACACACGTTGCACAGTTCATGACGGAAACCAACAATTCCAGCAACTTCACACACTGCATGGCCATGAGTTCGGCGAAAAGCGGCTGTCCGTTTTTGCCTCGTCATTGCATTTTCCCATTTTTAGATGCAGTATCCGCACGCGGTTTAGGACGTGATTCGATCGCTTCACCATCCGCAAAGACTTAAAACTTCATCCCTGTATCCACACTGGATTGACTAACTTTTTGTGCACTGAGCTTATGTGGACTGTCTTGCTTACGAATTGTAGCCATTATGAAAGCTAGACGTGGTGTGACACCAGTGTGGGAGGGGGGGTAAATATGATTAATGAAATCTCAAGTGTGCTGATTTAGAAAAGGTGATAAATATGTAACGTGTGTTTCTATCACATTAATTATCACAATCGCATAGTACCAATTCACAGCTATTCAAATAAGTTATTGCCGTTAAGAAATAGAATTCCCGTAAGCTTTAGAAAAATCTATTGGTCTGTGGCATAACATTCCATTTTCATGATATTACTGTTTCCTTTTTAATAATAGCCCAGTTTCCTTCCAGACGTGTCGAACTTGTTTCAAACCCTATTCGATTTGGTCTCAGCAGCCAGCAGAGTTACACTGGGATGACAGAAGTCATGCACACATACAAATGGTGTGTACAAAGTACAAGTGAGCAGTGCATTGGTGGAGTTTCCTTTTGTGATGGAGTGATTCCCATGAAAAGGTTTCGGACGTTATTATCGCCGCACGACGAGAGTTAGTAGCTATTCAACGGGGAACAGTAGTTCGAGCTAGGCGCATGGGACCTTCCCTTTGGCAAATCTTCAGCAATCAATATTCGGAGATCCACACTGTCAAGAGTGTACACAGATTACAACAATTAAGGTATTCTTTAACACCACGGACAACGCAGTGGACGAAGACCTTCGCCTAACGAGAGTGTTGTCATTGGTAACACGTAAGTACAACTGGTGAAATAAAGCAGAACTCAGAGTAAGAAGTTAGGGCAGTGCGGCAAAATTTGGCGTCAGTGGGCTATGACAGTAGGCGACCGGCGCGAGTGCCTTTGCTAACAGTACGATATCGCTTTCAGCGCCCTTCCTTCGTGTCTATATCGGTCGGACCGTAGACGACTGGAAAACCGTGGTCGGTAAGCTGAGTCTCGATTTCAGTTGATAATAACAGGAGTGTAGTAACTCCACGAAGTCACTGACCCAAGTCTTCACAAGGCACTGTGCAAACTGGTGATAGCTCCATGATGGTTTTGGCTGTGTCTACTTGTAATGCACTGGGTCCTCTGGTCCATCTGAAACAATCAGTGACTGGATATGGTTATATTCGGCTACTTGTAGATCATCTGCAGTCATTCACAGACTTCTTGTTCCCAAAAGACGGTGGAATTTTTATGGATGGTCATGCACCATATCATTGGGCCACAATTGTTTGCGATTGGTTTAAAGAACGTTCCGGACAATTCTAGCGAATGATTAGGTTACCCAGATAGCCCGAGACAAAACCGATCGAATATTTGTGGGACGTAACCGAGAGGTCAGTTCGCACACAAAATCCTGCTCCGGCAATACTTTCGCAACTGTCGGCGGCTATAGAGGCAGCGTGCCTCAATGATTCTGCGGGGGACTTCCAATGATTTGTTGAGCCCATGACACGTCGAGTTTTTGCACTATGCACGATCAAAGGAAAGTCCCACACGATGTTAGGAGGTATCCCACGACTTTTGTCATTGTATGTGCTGGTCGGGCAATATTGGACGTTGTACTACTGCTGGTGCTCGCTGTCGTCAGGCCACCGGGAAAGCAGCGACGCTGGTTTTATACCGTTGGTGGCGCCCTGTGTTGCCTCATGGTATAGTACAGTTGGGCGTTTCCGCAGCCGCGTACGCCACAGGATCCTGCCTCCAGCGACAGCAAACCCGTTTGGAGGCAGTATAATAATCCTGACGCTTCTGGCAAAATTATACGACAACTGGAATTCTTTTGCTACATCTCCCAGCCACTCATAGGTCCGTGTCAACATTGGCATTCAGTGACCATGAAAGCATTTTAGTCACAGACGCTATTTTACCACCCACAATCAGTGTTGACTGTTTCACACTTCGAATGCGATCAGCCAGGGCGAGACCACTCAGTTGCTACCAGTACATGGCACCAGTGAGCCTCTGACAAGGAACCCTTGAGGGCGAGGTCGCGTAATGCCATTGATGTTTACGGCATACGGCGCCTCACATTTTGTCTACTATGCACCACAATATTTGCTGCTAGTGGGAAAAGGAGGCGTGACTGGGAAATACCCAATGGCGAGCACAGCGTGAGGCAACGGAGTTTATTGGTCCTGCTTTGTCGACGAGCTAACTGACAACAGTGCTATAATGCTAATGGTGTTGATACAAAACAGAGCAATAACTTTGATAAACAAAGGAAACATTGCATTGTACCTACAACAACAGTTGTCGAAGTTGACGTTTCATCAGGAAGAACCCAAGGAACTTCGCAGACAGAGAACGAAGTGACGTTTCTGCAACAAGTGTCATTGGAAAGTATTATGTGGTATACGCTCGACTGAGCGGACAATGTACACGTACATGATGGTTGCAGAGATGGCGATACGTCCTTGCAGTATGAATTCAGGATTCGTGAATAACCTGTAACGGGCAGCGTTCCGGAGCTGGCAGCTAGGTTGCGCGCTGCTTTTGACCTACCGATATCTTTCAAGGCGCGTATGATTGGCGACGCAGGCGACGCCTTGCTGTTTAGTTTGAGCACCGTTGATGAGATACACCGGAATCCTGACATTTTAGAGGATAGCCAGACGATACAAATGCAAATATCTCGTGTACAGTCCCAGTTAGTTCATTTGTAGAATGGTTTAAGCAGTTTTGATTGCGTGGAAGTTAAAGATGCTGAGAGTCGGGAAATAAAACAGGTTACTAGTCGTGTGCGGGATCTGCAAACCAGAACCGCGACCTGAAGTTTAAATATGGAAGGCGTTAGTTCCGAACAAGGGGACGTTGGTAATCAGGGGTCTAGCGGACCTCAGATTGGTGACGCAAAGAATCTCGCTCAGGTAGTCTTCGACGAGTTTTCTTAACTTCCCAATCCCATTGTGTTTTTATTTACTGGACTGTCGGCTTTATCTGTTGATAATTTGGGCCAGGTTCAAGAGATTTTGTGGTTATTACCCAAGTTGTAGGTTAAGGCTGATACCTTGCGTGTCCTACACCAGGCAAATCTCTCGCTATTGACTCCCTTAACTAAAGGAGTGTTAAATTCATTAGTTTCAGAAGTTTTGATTCGTCAGCAATATATTAAATATCTGAGGACTTTCATTATAGCAGGAAATTGTCAGCACGAATGCGAGTCGAACTTGAGCGCAAGTTTTTCTGGTAAGTGCAGGGATTTCCCGAAACATTAGAACAATACGCGGAGTGAGTCCTTAATGCAATGTTGGCTCTGGATATGTCTGTGGTCGAGTCCGATGTCGTATATAACATTCCTGAGGGGATGCGCCCTGATGTTCGGTCACAGCTAGTTTCTGCTAGCCGGCCGGCTAGCTTTCGGTGTTGGACCAAGTGGTGGAGTCAATTCAGGCCCTCGCGCACGCTGATTCCCAGCGTAGTACTAATTATAGCGCAGGGACAGTAGCTTTAGATCCAGGGAGTAGCAAGTTAGCGCTGAAGCTGTTACTCAGGCTAGTAAGCATTGTTTTCGTTGTGGTGACACTAATCATTTAGTGTGCGATTACCCTATTCCTAAGGCATCGCAGGCAATCATATGACGCTATAGAAAGAGAGGGGTTAGGAATCCTAAGTTACCCTTCCGATGTGCACACATCAGTGCTCCCAGGGGTCCCCTCTCTCCTATGTTTGTACTTGCGTGGGAACAGAGCCTCTGTGTGGACTGCTTGATTCCGGAAGTTCGGTGTCCTTGGTTGACCATAAATGGTATTTGGAGTTTAGCCGATTGTATAGGTTACCTGTTGTGAGGCATACCTGGCAGAATTGTCGCACTGCGAATGGGAAAGACTGTTCCGTGGTGGGGGGAGTTCAGGGTAGACTATCAATTTGTCATTTTACGTACCCAGTTACATTGTTAGTAGTTAAGGGTTTGGTCGTACCCTTAGTCCTGGGCTGCGATTTCATTCAGCACACCGGATTGGGATTAGGTTACGCTAGTCGCACATTAAGCTTTAAGTTCAAATCGGAGGAACAGATATTGCTGTGTGCGTGTGATCTTTCTAACTTGGTCAGTATGGTCCGCAGTAAAGCCAACAGGTCTGAGGTTAGTCACCTTCCTGTCGATAGCGCGGCTCAGGTAATAGAAATGTTACATGAGTTTCCTAACGTGCTTTCTGAGAAACTTTTTGTAACAAACCTTATTCAATATAACATACATTTGTATTATGGTCTTCCGGTTCGGCAGTCCTCTTATAGACTTTCCCTCCTAAAATGAGAATCCTAAAGGAAGAACTGGACACTATGTTGCAGGAAGGCGTCATCAGACCGTCAACCTCGTCTTACACTTCACCAATATTTCTTGTTCCTAAAGCCGGCCGTAAAGATTATAGACCTATAGTTGACTATCAGTTATTGAATAAGAAAGTCATATTGGAATTTGTTCCCTTACCCGATATTCATAATTGTTTTACATGGTTTTCAGGGGCTAGATGGTTCACTGTTCTTGATCTTAATCAAGCTTATCATCAGATTCCCCGTAGTGAGGAATCAAAATATGTTACTGCATTCTGCACGGATTGGAATCTCTTTGAATTTAACAGAGTTCCTTTTGGTTTGGCTACCGGCGCCGCAGTACTGTCGCGCTTGTAGGACTGTGTTTTGGGAGATGTAAAACTTAAGTGTGTGTACAATTTATCTGGTTGATGTTGTGGTGTATAGCCGAACCTTCAAGGAACACCTTTCCCATCTTGAGCAGGTGTTGGGTAGATTTCGTTCCGCTGGATTGACCGTTAAGCCGGCCAAGATTACTCTTGCTAGACACAAAGTTTCGTTTTTAGGCCATCTTGTCTCAGGTGACGGAGTTAGAACTGATCAAGAGCGGACCAGTAGGATTATGAAATTTCCGCCCCCAGGGATAAAGAAGCAGGCCGCGCGTTTTATTTTCATGGTTCGTTATTTTCACAGGTTCGTCCCTATTTTTGCACTCTTGGCTGCCCCTCTCAATTAGTTGCGAAAGAAAGGCCAACAAAGTGCTTTCGAGGCGATTAAGACCGCAACTGCAAAGCCTCCCGTTTTAGCAGTTACCGATTCCCAGAAACGTTTTGTAGTTCAAAACGATGTTTATAATGCCGGAATAGCAGCCGTCCTTCTTCAAGAGGATCAGAGAGTGAAGCGCCTCTTTGCCTTTGCTTCAAGGAAGCTCACTGTTACAGAGTTAAACTATTGTGTTTATGAGTGTAAGGCTCTTGCAGTGCTCTTCGCCTTATTCAGAACATAGGGAGTTCGACCTCGAAATCGGCAATCAAGCATTGAGTCTGGTCCTAGGTCGACCTCGAAAAACCGGAAGGATTGTTACGAGGGCGGTCCGTATTTCCACCTGTCCTTTTAAGTTGCGTCACATTAAAGGCTCCGACAATCTGGTAGCTGACGCTCTTAACAGGATGTTTAGTGAAGACCTCGAATCCTAGCCATGGCGAGAGTATGACTCCTGTAGTCAAGTGGTGAATAGTGCCCACACTGAGATCCCTCAGCTATTCATTGACCTTAAAATGAAGCAGAATCAGGATCAGTGTTTGGGTCCGATCAAGCAAAGGTTACTGAACGCCAAGACCTGCCCAGTTTCTTTTTAAGGAATGGGATACACTGTAAAGAGGTTGGTAAGCCCGGGGATGTTAGGATTTGCTTACCAGTTGATTTAGTTTCACCTCTCTTTCAGTATTTCAATTATTCTGTACTAGGAGGGCACCTCGGCCACTTTAAAACTTTGTCCAAGTTCCAGGCCCATGTGGCGTGGCCTTCTCTTTACCACGATGTGCGGCAGCTCGTTCGTGTGACGACTGTAGGCCAGCTCTCACAGCCCATTTGGTCTACTTCAATCTCAAAGAGAGCAGCGACCGATGGATAAGATGTTTATCGACTTTGTAGGACCAATGCCTAGGACTAATGGAGGGTACCATTACATCTTCGTTGCTGTGGACGACTTTTCGCGTTTTTATGGGTTGCTGCTCAGTATCGGGGCCACTGCGAGTATAACCATACGTCATCTGACACGCATTTTTTCATGGTTTGGCCCCCCTTCGAAACAACTCGTTAGCGACCACGCGCCTACCTTTATGTCAAGAGAGTTTAAACAGTTTTGCTTCCGTAGTGGAATCAGGCATATTACGACCACCCCTTATTATCCGCAAGCATCCTTGGCTTAACCGTAACCTAAAGGCAGAGCTTATAATTTACCACGCCAAGTCCCCAGTAAGTGAGATACCTCACTCCCGTTAAACTCCGCGTTCAACACTGCCCAGCATGAAACTTCTAGTGCAGTTCCGGCTGAGTTTATGTTAGCATATCCAGTCAATTCGCCACTCTCCAATCTGTGGAAGATCAATGACATGTTGCCGTTTTCCATTACTCCTGATACGCTTAGGGAAAATTGGACACTTGCTCGAAACAACATGGAGTTAGCCCATCGTCGCCAAGCCGAACGTTATAATTAAGACAGAAGCGTTTTTCAGGCTAAGACCGGGGATAAGGTGTTCATTAAGAACATCACAGTTCTGAACGC
This sequence comes from Schistocerca gregaria, assembly GCF_023897955.1. Taxonomy (NCBI): domain Eukaryota; kingdom Metazoa; phylum Arthropoda; class Insecta; order Orthoptera; family Acrididae; genus Schistocerca; species Schistocerca gregaria. The sequence continues at coordinate 372,802,916 of NC_064926.1, forward strand.
TCGTGGTATGGGAACTCGTAAGTTTGTACAGCGTTACTTGGGACTGTGTGTCGTCACCAGAGTCTCAGAGTCTTAGGTTCTGTTAATTTGTTAGTTAAGGAGCTTGAAAATGGTTCAAATGGCTCTGAGCACTAAGGGACTTAACACCTATGGTCATCAGTCCCCTTGAACTTAGAACTACTTAAATCTAACTAACCTAAGGACAACACACAACAGCCAGCCATCACGAGGCACAGAAAATCCCTGACCCCGCCGGGAGTCGAACCCAGGAACCCGGGCGCGGGAAGCGAGAACGCTACCGCAACGACCACGAGATGCGGGCAAGGAGCTTGCAACGGACAACAGGTTCAGAGTGCACCTCAGTCAAATCAAGCCTGTTGGATAAGTCTCTTTCTCTTCTTTCAGTGGTGGTAAGACTAAAGGGGAGGGGAGGCTGTTCAGGTTTGAGCATGGGAGGATGAGCCGTGGTGCGCCTATTCTGGCACACCAGCTCTTTGGCACGACCATCGATTGCCCGGCTGTTCTGCGATCTTTGAACCTGTCACGATCTGGACGGTCGCCAGTTTGTGGTGCACCTGCCAGATGGCTACTCTGGGCGCTGCTCGTCGCCTTGCTTTCGTACCTGTTTTCTCGGACAGAGCATTCCCTCGAGACCATCTCCAACAACCCTCTCCATCTGAGATGTAAGTGGTTTTGGTGCCTTCGTTTCGTGGAACCATTTGCGTTGTTGCGACTGTCACTTGTTGGCTGGTGGGTTGCCCTAATGTATGTGTTGTTGAGCAGCCGGCAAGGTGTCTGATCGCAAGACCAGCAGTAGCTACTTCCTTTACGGAAACCAGCGTCCCCAAAAGATGTAGTAACTGTAAGCTATTGAAGATACTAGGTCATAGTCTAGTTGTAATTTTCTGTATACCAAGACTTCACAATTGCCAGTTGCATTGCAGACCTATGCAAGGAAATTAAAGTACACATTTTCGGCCTTAACAATATGTGCAAATATTCTTGGGATAACTATGACAGCGTAAAAGTCTATTATTTCATAACATTGCATTGGGTACAAGTCTTAGTTTAAATAACAATTAGTCCATTTTTTTTTGGACTGTTGAGCTCCGTGGCCGTGGATAATGATATTTCACTGAAAAAATACGGCAACCATAAAAAGTGGCTGGTTGCCGTATTTTTTCAGTGAAATATCTTAGTTTAAATGTTTTACAGCATTGATATTACTGCAAAGTTTTACTTGTTTTAAAAGCAATTATTGGTTTTTTAAATTATATTATTATTTATTGATTTTTAACTTACATTATTTGATGTTTTCTTGGTGTTTGCCGTGTTTTCTGCGTTGTATTTCTGTTCTAATTCTCTGCCAGTTGAGGTGTGTGCGAGCAGCGCCACGTTCTGCTTCGGTGCACTGAAGTTGTGACGTACCGTCTAATGGGAAGTGACTCCCGGTTGGGCCCCGGCGTTTAGGTGTTGTTATAGACGGCTGGTCTGCTGCTTCCTGAATTTTAAGGTAAGTCACGTTTTGCCCAGGGCAGCCTGGCGTCACTGGCCGTTGGGTAGCTATTGAAAATATATATATATATATATATATATATATATATATATATATATATATATATATATATATATAATGTGTGTGTGTGTGTGTAAAAATGGTTAAAATGGCCCTGAGCACTATGAGACTCAACTTCTGAGGTCATCAGTCCCCTAGAACTTAGAACTACTTAAACCTAACTAACCTAAGGACATCACACACATCCATTCTCGAGGCAGGATTCGAACCTGCGACCGTAGCGGTCTCGCGGTTCCAGACTGTAGCGCCTAGAACCGCTCGGACACTCCAGCCGGCTGTGTGTGTAAAAAAAAAGGGTTTTTTTAATTGGTTGGGAATCAATTGCATTAACTTTTTGTGCTTCTTGTTATTTGGGTTCTTTACGAACTGGTGTGCTTTGTACATCATTTTCATATTATTGATTACTGCTTTTTTTTTAAAAAAAAAAGAATGGGTACATTATATGTGTCACCTTGTAAAAATACCTTCAGATTGTAATTTGTTCAAGTACTGGAATTTCCAGTAAGTTTTTGTAATTCTACATTTTCATATTGTCTTAAAAACGGCCACGTGCTTGATTCCCTCTAATTTGTTTTATAAAAGCTTGTTTGACTAAATTGTTAATAATTGATGTCCTTGTTGTGTTAAGGAATGACTTAGTAGAGGCCTTGACGTTTCATGCTAAGAGTTCCCCTCATTTCGACTTCCATAATTAAAAGAGCTATGGAATGAGCACATCTTTGGTCCAACAGCTGCCAAAAATTTAGCAAACCTTTGCTTAATTCCTGGTCTGCGTGAAACAATTATACTCCTTTGGAGAAAACTATCCCTCCTGAAAAGCATGTAACATTGCATTTCATACCACCTCTAACCAATGGACAAATTGAGCCTCTGGATATTCATTTTCTCTGTGCCTATAGAACATATTATCGCACTGTATGCAGCTACGAATTAAAGGATACCATCTACATCTACGTGATTACACTCCTATTCACAATAAAGTGCCTGACAGATGGTTCAGTGAACCACCTGAAGCTCTCTCTCTACCGTTCTACTCTCGAACGGCGTGCTGGAAAAACGAGACCCAGAATTTTTTTCTGCGAGCCCTGATTATTTCACGATAAGCTACACGACAGACTGTATCGCATTCGGTTGCATTCTCATCATCCTGTTGCAAAAAAAAAAAAGAAATCTATAAGCGTTCATAATAGCATTCACCTAGCTGACGTCCTGTCCGGTTTGTAATCTCAAGGAGTTCCCCTTCGACCTTTGTGTGAATGTGTGAATTCCTAAGGGACCCAACTGCTGAGATAATCGGTCCATAGATCTACACACTACATAAACTAACTTATGGTAAGAACAACACAAACACCCAGGTCCGAGGGAGGACTCAAACCTCCGGCGGGAGCAGCAGCATAATCTGTGAAATGACGCCTCAAACCGCGGGGACACACCGCACGGCACCGATCTTAATGATGCAAAGCTTTGATATCACTGTGACACGCCATTTTTCATTCGGTGTTCATGGCGGAAGTAAACTGTCGGTTTTGAACGTTTCTTGAATGTCGACGTCGTCCATTCTCTGCGGTGTGATGCATACAGCCTATAGAAGGTTGATCTAAGAACCTCTCCCGGAAACTCATTTTTTGTGATGCACATGGTGCATGACTAACAGATAATATTTTTCTTGTCATTACTATTAACACGAAACTCAAATTAGCTTTACTAAAGACTGAGTTGCAACCCTGCACTCAGGTGGTTCCTGGTGAGTGTGCTTCTCGTCATCACCGATTTCGTCAAGCTTTTGGTATGTCGTGGACACGGCCACAGAAGGAGCCGGAAATGGGGACTCCAGATGAGCAAGTGTTTTTGGCGTTATTTCCACTGCAAATACAGGGAACTAATTTTGTATGTGACGTATTTGTTAATACCTTTATAAAAAGCACGAAGAAGAAAGGCAAAAGAAAAATTCGTAGAAGTATGTACAGTTTATGCACAAGTTCCGTATACATTCACAATACCGAACTTGTGCTACAAAAGTTGCTTGTAAGCTAAAAAGCAAGAGAAAAACCCGACAAAATGTAATATAGCAGCGTATTAGATCTACCACATAATACGTATATTGTATGTATAAAAGGAAACATGTTTTTCAGGCCACTGATGATACTTCCCAAATAAAAGAAGCGAAACGCGTATGGCAATAAACAAACTGCCTTCATTTAGTTGCATAGACGGTACATACCTCCACGAATTTAGAGCAGCTAAGGGGAAGACGGAAAACAGAAAAAAAATCATTTAAAATTCGTGTTTGTAAATTGCTTCTAAGAATGGATTTTACTCACAGCGTCGTGCGAACCTAGGAAATAACTTTCCAAGCAGAGATTGTAATTTAAGCGTATAGGAGAAGTGTTAGTTTCCTTTTGACATTTGAACTACTCTCTGTAGCTGGACGTGAACTCCACTTATCCCACTTTCACGACGAACATCACTGCAGGGCATGTAAATTACCAAATGGGGAATAATAAAAGACTCTAAGTTTAATAAGTTCTCATGTAAGTAAAAATTCCCATCTCTGAAATTAATTTGCAATTATAAAATTTCCAGTGCTTTTCCTTTTGAGGCCTTTAATAGAAATGTTAATAACTGTAACACATTGAGCACTTTTTAGGTTTAAAAACAGAAAATGAAAAAGAAAAAGAAAAAGGATTCCAATTGGGGACTCAATACCAAGACACTCGGATTACCGTTCTGTACTGTTTTCGCTATGCCAACCCAACCTGGACAACGCGCTTACCTGAAAGGCTCATGTCTCGTCCCACCTGCGCCAAAAATTGCTATTCTTTGCCGGCCGAAGTGGCCGTGCGGTTCTAGGCGCTACAGTCTGGAGCCGAGCGACCGCTACGGTCGCAGGTTCCAATCCTGTCTCGGGCATGGATGTGTGTGATGTCCTTAGGTTTAATTAGTTCTAAGTTCTAGGCGACTGATGACCTCAGAAGTTAAGTCGCATAGTGCTCAGAGCCATTTGAACCATTTTTTTTGTTTTTTTGTTTTTTTGTTTTTTTTTCTATTCTTTTCCAAATACGTGACCGTCTGAGGCTCCCACATCCATCACCTTTATTTCTGACTAAACTGTGCGTGTGCCACATATTTGGATGAAGTCGGCTTAGACGATTGGGTGTGGTTCCCCTTGTGAGACTGTCGCACTGTGGAATATCTGTATGGAAATCCTGGTCTAAATAGAAAAAAATTAAAGTTCGCCCAGCTATTGTGGCTGTATATTTTACGGCAAGTGTTGGGTTGATAACTCTGTTTTCAGGTGTCTGACACACATTTGGTAGCCCCTAGCAACAGTTGAAAAAAAGCTTTCTGCAGGGGGGGGGGGGGCGGACACCTTTTCCTTGGTTGACGTTTTAGCATAATTCTGTTGTATACAACTTTGACGGCGATGGGGTGGTACTGGTGTGTGATGCACAGATTCTAATTTCTTTTTCGTGGCTTCACTAAAAGATTGTTTTAACACTAGGACCACCGAGTGGTCAATTTGACCACTTTTTATATTTTAACATGTTATTACTCGGTCAGTTTTTAATCTATGCTGTTGTGAGTTAAAGACTTTTCCTAAATGTTTATGTAGATCATATAAATAGTCCAATATTTATTTTATCTTCATTAGTTTTCCTTGAATGACCACTTATACTTAAAACCGCCGAGTGGTCACTTTGACCACATTACATGTATATTTGAAAATTATTTAAACATTGTTGAGCGTCACTCTCCGGATTTATTCTTAGCACTCGTCAATAATGTACTAAATGTTGGTTACTGAAGTTTAATCGCATTGTTTGAATTTAAAAGCTAAAAAATGCAATATGTCATTTATTGTTTGCTATTGGGTTTCGCATAAACAAGACCGATTATTTTAGTACTGGTCTCAGAGCAGTAGACATGGCTCAGATGTCACACCGATCCAAACCATGATCACGCCCACTTTCAGATGAAAAAATTGTCACACTTTTGTATGAATCGGATGCTGAAAATGATCCTGAAGTTGAGGACCTTATGGAAGATTCTACAGATGAAGGCTACCAACCTGTCGCTAATGTGGAAAGTGACAGCTCCGAGACTGAAGATGAAGGTAATTTACGTTCACTTACATAATTATTATTGTTATTTTTATTATTATTACTATATGAATAATGATCACTATTATAAAAGAGCTGACACATCTACTGCTAATTCTGTTACTAATATTTTATTGTGTGTTATGTTATCTTTATAATGAGTTGCAGCTTTCTAATTGTCTCTTTCCTCACTCAGTTGCTGAACCAATGGTAGAGAAGGACCTACCCTGGGTAAAAAAAGAACTGCACCTCCTGTAAATGGACCAATACAGAATCGACGTATAAGAGGGGAACGAAGTGAGGTTTCACTTCCAGAACCTGGCTCAAAACTCCCGGGGAAGGACAGGATCACGGAGTGGACTGTAGCAGACTTCGGTGTTACTACTTCCAGGTCGGATAGGTCAAAAGAATATATTGAAAGAAACATGGGGACCTACTCAACACGCAATGCGGCACGTCTCAAATGATAATGTTTCGAGTGCCTGGCGCCTTTTAGTCGATCAATCAACGTTGAAACACATAAATAAATGCACAGAAGCAGAGGCACAACGGCTTCTGGGAAATGATTCCTCGAGTTTGCATTTAGAAGAATTAGATGCATTTGTTGCTTTATTGTATGTTCGTGGTGCACTAGGTGTCAGATGTATTGAAGCAGATGAGTTGTTGTCGAAAATGTGAAGAGCCCCATATTTCACTGACACAATGAGCAGAAACAAGTTTCGAGAAATTTTGGAATATTTGCGTTTTTATAAAAAAAATACACGTCGGAGCGTTTGAAAAGTGACAAATTTGCACTTATATCAATTACGTTTAACCATTTTATAGAAAACTGTCAGTTGAATTACATACCTAGATCAAATGTCACTGTGAATGAACAACTTTTCCCCAGAAGAAACAGGTGTCATTTGCAATTTATACCGAATAAGCCTCATAAATTCGGAATCATTTTCTGGCTTCTAGCGGATGTAGAAACAAAATATCTTTCTAATGGGTTCTCTTATGTAAGAAAGAACCAACAGAGGGCACCTAATGGGAAACTTCCAGAACAAATAGTAATGAAGTTGTTAGCTCCATATCGCAATAAGGGGCGAAATGTGACATAATTTTTTCAATACGGTCACACTTGGGGAGAGACTGGAAAAACAGAAAACTAATATTGTCGGCACTAACAACCGTGCAAGAAAAGAAATTCCGAATACCATAAAAAAATTAAAATTCCTCTTTATACGTCTGTTCTCTGGAAAAGGGAAGTGGTACTCTGACTGTTTACCAAGGGAAAAAGAACAAAAATGTTATTCTGTATAGCACCGTACACACAGATATTGAAAAACAAAACAATTCGAAACACCTTCCCGAAACAGTGAGCTTCTACAGTAGCACAAAATTTGCTGTAGATGTCTTGGACCAGATGGCGAGGAAATATTCTGTCCGCTGTGGTACTCTTCGATGGCCTGTACACGTATTTCACAATATCCTTGATTTAGCACCCATCAACGCATGGATCATTTTCAAGCTAGTGACAGGCATCAAAATAAGTAGGAGAAATTTCATCCTAAATCTAGCGGAAGAATTACGTAGAGCCTATATGGAAACCAGAAATCAGGAAAGATATGGAAAAGAAAAGTAAGAAAAGGACGATGGTGATGAAGAAAGAAGAAGTGGAAATTCCTGCGAAAGTAAGAAAACTATGCCAAACGAGGAAATGCAGAAACAAGACAAATGAAGTGTGCAGTAAATGCAACAGATATGTTTGTGGGCCGTGTACATATAAAGTAATAAAGACAGTAGTTTGTAATGCTTGTAAGTAGGATTAGGTACTATACATGGTCATATTTTATGATTGGTCTTTCTCTTAACATATTCACGGGTAGTTAGTTTCTCCAGTAAGATTAATTTCTATTAATTTTAAAACTACTGCAATACAATTAGTATGGTTGCAGATAAATACTGTATTAGAAATATTATGTACCCATTGCCGTTGTAAAATACAATCATACTGTTATTAAACGTAATTAAAGTGATACATTGTTATCAAGATCATTAATATTTACATTAAACAGCACAGCATGTACTTACAAAGAAAGTGGTCACATTGACCACATTGGCGGATCTATGTATAGTGCTAGTGCCGGCGGTTCTAGAGTTAAACCAAGGCACATCTATTTGATGAAGAAGTTAAAGAACTTGTATGTAATTAATTATCTGAATTTATATCACAGTAAAGACACTGGAAATTTTTACTAAACTATATTTTAGTTGGTCTGTCACTTTCTTTATCGATCTGTGTCGCAGATTGTTGGATCTGTTCTAAACTATAGCCGTGATTGGTGCAGTACTGAGAACCAGTTACAAAAATAAAATAAAAAAAATCACTGATATTTCCCCCACAAAAATATAAGATTTTCAAATAATACACAGTTTTATTTATCTTACGGAGAAATTCTAGTCTTTTACATTTTCAGTTGACCTTATGAGTAAATGTGTAATCTTCGTGACTCATGTGAAACTAAAAAACTTTATTTATTCACATTTAGTGATCTTCTCAATCAGTAATGTGTATTTAATAAGAAAAGATAAAAACAAAGTATTAAAGTTAACCAGATAAGACGCAACCTTGATAACTTTATAACTATACTGGAAAGAGAACGATACCCACTAAGTTGACGGAACAAATAGTATAATTATACGAAAACATAAGTAAGGCCAAAACTGAGCCAATTAAATGGATCACTACAATTAAGGAGGATCTTCAAGCAGCGATTATAGCTCAGGCTGACGTTACAGATTGAAAACCTCCAGCCAAAAGGTATTTGATTGGTAAGTTGGTCAGAGGGAAATTAGGTAACAAACATCGTGGTCTGATGAAAGAAAGTTTGTTCATTATGAAAGGATGAAACGAATTTGGACACGAAGGACGGCGAACAATCAAAAGCGTCATTGACTGATTGTACCTTGTGTGGTCCTGTTAGGCTCATATGTGAATGATAGTAAATAATACTGAGAAGAAGGGGAATAGTAATGGAAAAACTGTTAAAGATGAAACTGGCCGATATTTATAATCTTCGGTGCTGCTACCTGGTGGATACAAGGCGAAACTTTTCGCTCTGAAACTCCATCACACATATTATGTGCACTGTTATTGCTGCTATAGAGTGACTAACATCTTACGAATATTTTTCGTGACTTAAGGACAATGAAATTTCTTAAATTGCAATTCCTTATTACTTTCACGTTTACGTTATATGTCTGTGTCATATTTGTGTGCCTTTTAAGTTCCGTTTTCGCCACTAATGGAACTGGACTGTGTTTCACAGGTCGTTTATTTTACATACTGAATACTAAAAGATAAAGATATACTTGTACACTCTTTTCGAAAAGGTCAAACATAAAAATCAGTTCTTGCTGGTCTGAAAGTGGCCTTGGTATTATTCAAGCGTTCTGTGTTTGATCCACAGCATTCGAAAAATGAAATTTGTAGTTTTATTGCCGCTCTACAGGTCACTTTTGTTCCGGTTATGAGCTATTGAAAATCGTAAGGATATTTTCTAGTGTAGCATTATACCATCTGATTAAGGACTCATCACTAGACCAATCAGTGAGAAGTTGTAGAGTGTAGTAAGTAGAGTTGCTAAAATAACAATGTGCCCAAATGCTGAGAGAAGTTCCCTAAATCGTTCGGTCGAATATTTCAAATCCGAAATTAAGACAATGTTGATTGCAAAAAATAATGAAGAGAAGAGGTTGCTGGAGAAGGACGGTGATTGTTAGCGCTGAAAATGGAGGAACCTATCTTTCATATTGTCCCTCAAGGCTGCCAGCAAAAAGATTTCAGTGAAAGGAGCAAAAGGAGGAAAACTGAAGACCTTTGACGATTTTCCACCCACGAGAAATCGACATTTGCTGGCCCAGGGGCCTGAGGTTTGCTGGAAACAGTGAGGCAGCTGATAAAATTTAAAATGATACAGACTGCAGCAAAGGAAACTAAAATGAAGAAAGGGATTTCAATGCGTAAGGAGAAGAAAGTAACGAAACTTACCCCTGACGGTGCACTGGCTACTGTTATTAATGTGTAACTAACAGAGCTCGCCTCATGAACCATGGACCCTGCCGTGTGGGGTGGCTTGTGTGCCTCGGCGATATAGATAGCCGCATCGGAGGTCAAACCACAACGGATGGGTATCTGTTGAGGGGCCAGACATATGTGTGGTTCCTTGAGAGGGGCAGCAGAATTTTCAGTAGCTGCAGCGGCAACAGGCTGGATGATAGACTGATTTGACCTCATAATATTCACCAAAATGATCTTAGGATGCTGGGACTGTGAACGGTTGAGAGGAAGCGGATACTTCATCCGTAAATTTTGCGGAGGACATGATGGTCTACTGTATGGTTAACTGATGACTCCATCCCCTTGGTTGTATTATTACTGAGGTAGTTCCAAATCGAAACACCGATCGGGGACTACTGATGAGGATGTTAACAGCAAGAGAAACAAAACTGGCATTCTACGGATTTGGAGTGTGAAATGTTAGATCCCTTCATATTGCAGGTTGGTTAGAAAATTTAAAAAGGGAAATGAGTAAGTTGAGGTCGGAATAGTGGGAATCAGTGAAATTCGGTTGCACGAGTAACATGAGTTCTCGTTAGGAGAATACAGGGTTATAAATACAAAGTCGCCTAGGGGTAATGGAGAAGTGGGTTTAATAACGAATAAAAAAATAGGAACACAGGTGAGCTACGATGACAGGCATAGCGAACACATTATCGTAGCCAAGATAGACATGAAGACACCGTCTACCTGAGTAGAACAAGTTTACATGTCAACTACCTCCACAGATGATGAAGAAATTGAAGAAATATATGATGAGATATAAGACATCATTCACATGATTAGAGGAGGCAAGACTTCAACCGTGATGAGGAAATGGAATTCGACAGTAGGAGAAGGAAGAGAAGGAAAAATAGTAGGCGAATGTGGATTTGGGGCGGGGGGGGGGGGGGGGAGGAATGAAAGAGCAACCAGCTCGGCAGAATTTTGCACAGAGAATAATTTAAACATAGCTAACATTTGGTTTAAGAATCATGAAAGAAGACTGTTTAAGTCGAAGAGATCTGGAGACAACGGATTGTTTCACAATGATAAGACAGAGATTTCGGAAACAGATTTTAAACTGCAGGGGCAGATGTGGACTGTGACCACAATCTATTAACTATGAACTGCAGATTAAAACTGAAGAAACTGCAAAATGATAGATATTTAAGAAGATGGAACCTGAATAAACCGAAAAAACCAGAGGTTGCAGAAAGTCGAAGCGGGAGCATTGGGGAACTGTTAAGAAGAACAGGGGACAGGAACGCAATAGAAGAAGAGTGGGTAGCTATGAGAGATGAAACAGTGATGGCAGCACAGTGTCAAGTAGGCAAAAAAACGAGGGCTAGTAGTAAACTGAATAACACTAGAAATAGTGATTTTAACTGATGAATGGAAAAATATAAAAATGCAGTAAATGGAGCAGGCAAAGGGGAGTATAAATGTCTAAAACATGAGGTTGACAGGACGTTCAAAATGGCTAAGGAGGAATGGCTAGAGGACAAATGTAAGGATTCACAAGCATATATCACTAGGGGAAAGATAGACGCCTCCTACAGGGAAAATAAAGATACTTCAGGAGAAAAGAGAACCCCCCGTTTGAATATCAAGAGTTCAGGTGGAAAATCTGTCCTAAGCAAAGACGCGAAAAAGCAAAGGAGGAAGGAGTATATGCAGGGTCTATACAAGGGAGATGTATTGATGGCAATATTGTGGCAATGGAAGAGGGCGAAGATAAAGATAAGAACGGAGATAAGATACTGCATGAAGAATTTGATAGAGCACAGAAAGGCATTAGTCGAAACAGGGTCCCAGGACTAGACAACATTTCGTTCGAACTACTGATAGATTTGGTAGAGCCAGCCATGGCAAAACTCTTCAGTCTGGTGGGCAAGATGTATGAGACAGGTGAAATACCCTCACTTCAAGAAGAATATAATAATTACAATACCAAAGCAAGTAGGCGTTGACAGGTGTAAAACGTACAGAACTTTCAGTTTCATTAGTCATGTTGCAAAATACTAACATGAATTCTGTATAGAAGAATCGAAAAACTGGTAGAATCCGACCTCTAGGAAGACCAGTTTGTGTTTCCGAGAAATATAGGGACATGCGAGGCCATACTGACCCTAAAACGTTTCATAGAATATAGGCTAAGTAAAGGCAAACTAACTTTTATAGCATTTGTAAACTCAGGGAAAGCTTATGACAATGTTGACTTGAATACCCTATTCCCAATTCTAAACGTGGCAGAGATGAAATACAGGGAGAGAAATGCTATTTACAGTTTATACAGAAACTACATGGCAGTTACAAGAGTCGAGGGGCATGAAAGGGGTAACAGTGATTGAGGAGAAAGCAAGACAGGATTGCAGCCTGTCCCTGATGTTATTCAGTCTGTACACTGAACAAGCAGTAAAGGAAGCAAAAGAAAAAAAACTGTTGTTTGAATTAAAGTCCAGGGAGAAGGAGTAAAAATTTGAGGTGCGCCATGACACTGTAATTCTGTCAGAGACAGGAAATGATTTGGAGGAGAGGAGTAGTTCAACGGTATGGACAGTGTCTTGAAAGAAGGATACAAGATGAACATCAACAAAAGCAAAACGTGGATAATGGAATGCAGTGGAATTAAATGAGGTGATGCTTAGGGAATTAGATTAGGAGATAAAACACGTAAAGTAGTGGATGAGTTTTGCTATTTGGGCAGCAAAATAACTCATGAGGGCCGAAGGAGAGAGCATGTAAAATGTAGACTGGCGATGGCAAGGAAAGCGTTTATGAAGAAGACAAACTTGTTAACGTGGAGTATACATTTAATTGAGAGGAAGTCTTTTTCTGAAAGTATTTGTCTGGAGTGTAGCCATGTATGGAAATGAAACGAGGACGATAAACAGTGCAGACACAAGAAGAGAATAGAAGCTTTTGAAATATGGTGCTACAGAAGAATACTGAAAATTAGATGGGCAGATCACATAGCGCTGAGGAGGTACTGAAGAGAACTAGGGAGAAAAGAAATTTTGTGTATAGCCTGACTAGGGGAAGGGATCGGTTGATAGGACACATTCTGAGACATGAGGGGTCCACCAATTTAGTACTGGAGGGTGGCGAGAGGGAGTAAAATCGTGGGGTGAGACCAAGAGGTGTATACAGTAAGTAGATTCAGGAGAATGTAGGTTGCAGTAGATACTCGGAAAGGCTTGCTCAGGATAGAGTAGCATGGAGAACTGCGTCAAACCAGGCGGTGGACTGAAGACCACAACAAGAACACTACTACTAAGAAGAGGCAGTATGACATAATACAGAGCTCAAAAAACCCTTGCTACTCAGAATGACATTTTCACTCTGCAGTGGTGTGTGCGCTGATATGAAAATTCATGGCAGATTAAAACTCTTTGTCGGACTGAGACCTGAACTCGAGACCTTGGCCTTTCGCGGGCAAGTGCTCTACCATCTGAGCTACCCAAGCTCGACGCACGCCCTGTCCTCACAGATAGAGATACGAGGCACTGGCAGAAGTGAATCTGTGAGGATGGGGCGTAATTCGTGCGTGGGTAGCTTGGATTGTAGAGCACTTGCCCGCGAAAGGCAAAGGTGTCGAGTTCGCGTCTCGGTCCGGCAACAGTTTTAATCTGCCACGAAGTTTTGTATCCTTGCTACTCGTCCGCCAAATACACGAAAACACGATGCTATCCAACAGAAGACTTCATTACTGTCACTGTTATTATGTTTCAAGGATTATTTAATGACAGCACATTAGGGTTGTGCAAGTATTTAGAAGAAATCTTAAAAGGTGCATATTCAAAAGCAAAGCACAGCTTACAAATAATCTCTATATGGGAGTTCCTATGGTTCTCAGAAATCACTATTTAAGCAAAAGCTGCAAAACATCAGTGAGGTGAGGCTAATATCACAGGGTGAGTCACCTAACGTTACCGCTGGCCTTTTTCACTGACGCACATGTACATTACCTTGAGGGGTGAGGTACACATACACACGTGGTTTCCGTTTTCAATTACGGAGTGGAATAGAGTGTGTCCAGACATGTCAGGCCAATAGATGTTCAATGTGGTGACCATCATTTGCTGCACACAATTGTAATCTCTGGCGTAATGAATGTCGTACACGCCGCAGGTATCTGGTGTAATGTCGCCGCAGGTTGCCACAATACCTTGTTTCATATCCTCTGGGGTCGTAGGCACATCACGGTACACATTCGCCTTTAACGTACCCCAAAGAAAGAAGTCCAGAGGTGTAAGATCAGGAGAACGGGCTGGCCAATTTATGCGTCTTCCACGTCCTATGAAACACCCGTCGAACGTGTACCTCCCCCCTCATGGTAATGTACATGTGCGTCAGTGAAAAAGACAAATAAAAAGGTGTTAGCATGTGGACGTATTGTGCTGTTCCAGTCTTTTCTGTACCTAAGGTCCATCACCGTTCCCTTTGGATCCCAAAGTAATTCGGTGCTCTCCGATACACACGATCGAACAGCGAAGGAGTGGTACTCAAGCGTCAACTTTCGGTTACAATATCTCCGGATGCAATTAACATTTTACAATGCAACAAACGGCACTGATTACGTATTTGTTTATATGGTCAGATGTGCTAACAAAACGTGGTTCCATTTACAAAACGTAGGTTTCTGTTCAAAACATACTTCCGTGTGTTTTTTTATGGTTTGTATTAACCAATTACACTAGCCCCTCTCCCCACGTTCGGTCTGTGGAATCGATTCGTCAGTATTTGATGTGGTTTACGAAATATATCCAGCGGTAATGTTAGGTGATTCACCCTGTATCACAAAATTCATGTATATTCATTAAGATACTTGCCAAACTTAATGGAACGAAGATAATCATATGGCAAAACCTAACCCCATTCCTCAATAAGTCTCTGTAGGACAATGTGCATCTGTTTTGCACATACAACTTCTGACGACACAAACAAGGAGATTCAACAAATTGAGGAGCCAATCAACATGATCGATTTAACAGAAATACCATCTGATGGAGAAACTTTAAAAATTAACTCACTTTGTTGCCGAGAATAAGTGAGCCTTTCGTGAGAAGATTCCAATAAAATAAAATAAAAATTGTTGCAGACAACCACGAAAATTTGAAGTTGGGCAATCAGTATTGTACATATGCATATGTTTCTTTAAACCAGGACCACACTTATCATATAAAGTCACAATTTGATAGAGGCAGGCGAGAGGTGAAGAAGAGAAAATAACTGTGTTGACGCAAAGAAAGAGATTTACAGGAAGTTCAGGGAAGAAATAGTCCAACATACTGACATTCCAAATTTGGTAATTGCAGTTGATCAAAAAACTTGAAAGTAACATAGGAAGCAGCTATCAATGAGGATCACATTTATGTACACTTGGCAGCCCTAAAAGCGGGCCACACTTGAATTCTACTGTGTAGGACATATCTGACTGTATGCAACCGATATAGCATAGCTTTGTTGTAGGTCCTCTAAACTATCTGCAATACAGTCGCTTAACTGTACTCGTTCGGTATCGCAAAAGACTACTAGAGAGTATTGACCTTTATGACAGTATGTCTTACAACAAATATCTGAAAACTAATTAATAGAGATGAGACATTTCTTAACGATCGAAAATTTAACTTCATTACAAGAAGAGATGCCGCAGAAGTCTTACCACGGTGATTAAATAACATAACGAGTTGTTGGTCGCGATCTGAATTTGAACCGACAATTAACCAGCTTTGGTGCCTGGTCGAGACTCGACTAGGCATAAAGAGAAGTAAAATATCGAATTGTACACCAGTATCAGTTTACAAGGCTGGATGTCAGAACCTGAAATATATAACGATTTAGCACCGCTCTGGAAACCCCACGAGGTTTATGTTCCCTCTGAAAAGTTACCCGAAAGGTTTGTGATAAAGTGCAGTGCAAGAGTGTGAGACGCCATAAAGTAAAGTTGGGGTGACAGACGGCGGTAGAACAAAGCATCTGCGTTAGTTCTTAACAAAGCACAATCAGATGTCAGATATTAAATATGTTAACCAATAGCTTTCTAGTGGAATTTGAAACGACTATACAAATGACTGTTTTCTGGCAAGGACTTGAACCCATCACCTTTCACTGTTGTCCTACACCTGCGAATATAAATGAAGTATTTATTGTTTCTTCACCAGCAGCGAGATGTGCAAATTTTCACCTAGAAGTAATGCAACAAATAGATATGTGTTGCCTGCAACTGCAACTCCACGCATAGCGTTCACCTCACACGAATAGGATACAGCTATCAAATTCCCTTTCACTAGCAGTCAGCATCAGACCGCTCGTAGACATCATGAGGAAACAACGAGATGATGGGACAGTATCATAACGAAGAGTTCTAGTACAAATTGGAATCAGGGCTCGAATCCCAGTCCACTGGCAATATTTTCAAAACCATAAGGTCACGTAAAATCAGGAAAGGTCATATGACAGTACATTACAATTGTCTCATAAATGAAAATAACGTTCCTAGTGTAAGAAAGCTTACTAGAGGCAGAGTTTCTGCAAACAGAGACTTCCGCCTCTGACAGAAAATGTAATGCAACTCTCTTCCACTCAATAGCGAATGGACACATTTAATGTCCTGCGTTCTGTACTTGGCGTTACTGTAGGGAAGAGGGTATAATTGTGGCTGTTAAACACTGGTACCCACAGCAGCACTCGACCCCAAACCTTTCTCATTACAAGCTAGGCTCAGACCTACCAACCATCGAATTTCATATGATGTAACATGCTGTAAAAGACTGTTGACTTCCACTTCAGCTGTTGCTGTGAGCAACCTATTGGTAGTAAAGTAGTCAATGTCATGTAGCGCGAATGTAAGGCCGTAACATGAAACCTATACGTTTCCTTTCTTTCCTCAGCCGTATTCCGTTTGTTTGTTAAGAACATTATGTGACAGAAGGTCAGAGATAGTTTAGTTCATTTTCCAACCAGCCAGTAATAGAAGAATGGTGCGGGATTTCGTTTGTGAAAAGGCTCACAGGTTTTTGTCGTGGTAAGACACATTTCGGCACCATCAGATACCGCCCGGTTGATACAGTAATCACAACACAGCGTATTTAGAGCCTACGATTTACCACGAACATTTCTGCACACACATTAGCCAGTTCAGCATTATTCAACATTGCTTATTACATAATATTTCCCTGTATGTTTCAGCATACACGTTGGAAATTTTGTATTTTTCGTTGTTATAAGTGTAATCAACTGTGATCTGTAATATAGTTCGTGTTGTGAAGACTTTAATATTTCTCGTTTTTGTCGTTGTGAGGAATGTCGTTTATGCGTTAGAGAATGGAGTCTATAACGGATTAAAGTCTAAAGTTCATGACATCGTGTTGTGTTTGTGTTTAATAAAAGGTTGAAAGCAGTGGAGGCAATTCGAACACCTTACCCCGTATGGAAAGAGTGCCATAGAGAAAATTATAGGATGTGGGGTCCGTTCAATATTGGCTCTAAGCACTGTGGGACTTAACATCTGAGGCCATCAGGAACTTGACTTAGAACTACGTAAACCTAACTAACCTAAGGACATCACATACATCCATGCCCGAGGCATCATTCGAACCTGCGACCGTATCAGCAACGTGGTTCCAGACGGAAAGGGCTAGAACAGTTCGGCCACAGCTGCCGGCTGAGAGGTCCGAAAGTTATGCAAAGCACCATTTTGTCTCAGTATCCAAACATGTTTCAGCACCATTGTGCCATCATCATTGAGTTTCCGTTGTTATTTATTCTGTAATGTGATATCTTTGTTAAATGATTACAAAATTATGTGAATGTTTCGTTCAAAAAATAGTTCATATCTTTTTCTTAATATCTTTACCTGTAAAGGTTTCTTTTTGTTGATACCTTTACTTGTAAAGAAAGGAACTATTGTTATTACAGAATAAATAAAAACGGAAACCCAATGATGATGGCACAGTGGTGCTGAAACAAGTTTGGGTACAGAGAAAAAACCGTGTTTTGAATATCTGGCGGACCTCACATCTTACAATTTTAACTGCAAAAAGGTCAACACAAGGTGCTGCAAATCCAAATGATGAATAGCCATAGAGAAAGTCAAGTTGTATATTTTTAGGTACGATTATTTTGAGACGAATTAATCACCACATAGAGGAACATAATCCGGCGTTGATGAAAGGCGTTTCTGAGATTTACTACTGTGATAATTGATAGTGTATCGGACAACTGGCAAGTGTGGCAACCTATTAACCTTCCTGTAACTCTTACTTTCTGTAGTCATATTAAGGTTAAAAGAAAGGAAGGAGAACTACGGTGCAATGTCTCGTCGAAATCGAGATTAGAGTCGAAGCAGAACTACTAACTGGGGACGATATGGAAGGACGTGGTCGGTGCTCTTTGAAGGGATTAATCCTGGCATTTTCCGTAATAGTTTTAAGGCGGTACCGTAAACTTAAATCAGTGAGGCCTGATGATGGTTTGGGGTAGTGTACTATAGCTTTACTTGGAGAAAACAGTGGGTAAGCCATTGCAAACATTATATCAAATGACGACCTATATACATCCACAGAATGTATCGTTATCGATGCGCATCTGGTGTCATTAAGGTATTTTGTATGACAAAAAGCTTCACAGAGATTTTGACATTTGTTGCCAACAAATGAGATGCTTTGCAGGTGCAGAGTAACAACTGGGACTTGGAGGACAGCACTAAGGAGCTTGGTTCCCAAACAGACCCACTTCACATCTTCTAATCTGGCACCCCGATGTATTTACCTTCCTAGCCCCGTAACGATCAACCACCAAGTAAGTTAGACAGCGTTTTGTTTGTTTGTTTAAGTTGGTATGGTTCTGGCGACCGCGCTTTAAACGTGGTTTAGCTCAGAGTAAACAGGTCGCTACAAGCATGGGATAAAAAACAATCTGCACTTCATCAGTTTTAGAGGAATGTAGTGCAGTATTTTGTTGGCATTTTTGCAGTCAATTTCTCTGATAATTGTGTCTACTTTGTTCGGTAACCCATTAGTCTGCATTACACTAGTACACTCGGTGTCTCATCAATATTATGCAACGAATGGATTTCGTAATTGAATATGAAGTGTTTTGTTGCACTGAAGTAGCTTTACCGGAGTGTACGACAATGTGGCTGATAACTGTGTCTATTTTGTTGAGTAACATAACGGGAAACATGATTATTCTGCATTACACTAAAGCACTCAGAATGTCATCAATACCATACAACGAATAGGTTTTTATAATCGCATGTGAATTGTTTTGTTAGACTGAAGTAACTTTACCGGACTACAACGTAAATACGACCGTGTGAATCTGAGAGTAGTAGCTGAATGATGCTCAGTCAACAGAGTATTCAATGATACGACTTCTTAACAGGTCTGTATATTTTAAGTAGCAGTTCCGCAGTAATCTGTGTTTCTTACCTCTGGATCTACTGGTTACTAAACATAGCGAGACGTCTTATGATACCAAAATTTCCAAAGATTCCGTTCCGAGTTCGATATACCTATTAGTTACTCTGTCACAGAGGAGGTTAGCTGTCATCTTCGCGCCAGTTTGGAACTGCGGATTACAGCCTCTTACTCTTTACGGTGCGTCGACATTTTCATGGAGCAAGCGGCCAACCGCATTGTTCATCTCCTCCTCATTTCTGTTGTAATGGATGATACAGATAATTCGCAATGTAGAAAATGAGATCTGTGGTTGCTCCTGTGTGAAAATTATCTCCCTTGTCTGTAAACATGTATTTCGTAAGTTCATGACACACCAAAGTGGAATTCATTCATAGTCTTTGATTCGTATACCACTAATATATAAGTGTATTTTGTGAGATAGTTCTCTGTCATTCAAGGAAATAACAGTATTATCACAGCGGTATGTTCTCATTATGCTATCAAAGCTGTAGCAGGATGGTGATGTTTTTATAGCCGATATCTTCCTTGAATTTTACAGTACATCTTGTGATCAGCGATGCAGCTGCTTAATTACGTTTGCTACGACATTATGAAGAGTATTGCCGTATCTATGGATGGGTAGGAGTGAAATGTTGCATATACCACCACAGTACATATGAAAGGAAGTAAACGTACCCACTGAGTTACAGATCCATTTCATTGACGTCGAAATTGACTTTCCTCCAACGTCATTTAGTACCTCGAAATATTTTACCTATTGACAACACACCATCATGGATTTGGAAAGCGTCTCTCTTGTGAGACAAAATGGCTCTGAGCACTATGCGACTTAAGTTCTGAGGTCATTAGTCGCCTAGAACTTAGAACTAATTGGACCTAACTAACCTAATGAGAGCACACACATCCATGCTCGAGGCAGGATTCGAACCTGCGACCGTAGCGGTCGCTTGGCTTCAGACTGTAGCGCCTAGAACCGCACGGCCACTACGTCCGGCTCTTGTGAGACACAAGTAACATTTATGTGCATGAAATACTGCGTATAGGGGCTTTCAAACTAATTCTGTATTTGTAGAGTTAAAAAAGTCTTTCGGTATCATTCTTCATCAGCAGCTTCCAACCACATTGCTTCCTTATGGACTATCGTCTCCGTTGTGAGACTGGATTCGAGGTCACAGTTTGCAGTAAATAACGGCACGTCACCTAGTGAAACAGAAGTGATCATGGTGATTCCTCACGTAAAGTGATGTACATCTCCAACTGTTTGAAATATATACATAATCTATGTAGCATTCAGTCATAGTATTTCTCTAAGATTTGTGGCAGATACTTCTGCCTTCGAGAAAACTCCTCAGTAGATCAAAGCGAATTGCAAAATGATTTTGAAAATATGTCTTCAAGATGCAAAACTTGACAATTGACCCTAAACAATAAAATTTGTGAGACTCTCCACGTGATTACTAAGAAGGTTTCGTCATGCATCGAGAAATCGATGAATGAAACAGGTTTGAGGTTTATAGATGTAACGAGAGTCGTTGGAGCAACAAATAAAAACAACGTAACTGTTAAACATCGCATGTTGTGGCGAAGGTGAGCCAAATGTTGACTGCCAACACTATAGTTGTTCTACCTCTTCTGGAATTTTGCTGAGAACTGTGCGGTCATTACCTGATGGGATTAATCGAGAACACCAGAATCGTTGAGCGAAGGCAACTGAAACTGTAGTAGTGAGAGGAAGGGGAAAGAGAGTCCTAGACGTTTTCCTTTTTTCTTTAAGGTCAGCGATGGAGTGGGTAGGGGTACGCTTTTTTACTGCGGAGCGGTATTTCCACGACATTTCAGCCGCCATGCTTCTGCTTTGAATGCAAACAGTTTTTGTGCCGTCATCCTACAATGTATGATATTACAACTGAAATAACGTAAGTGAAATAATAACTCACACGTAAGGATTTCGGTGTTCGTTTTTCTTGAGCTTAGTACATTAGTGGAATGGTCGAGAAATTGAAGTGCTTCTGTGAACCCTTTATGAAAGACTTAACTGTGAATCACAGGGTAATGGTGTACCATTGCAACGTGAATAATGTACCTCAGTGGAACGTAATTTTCGTGTTGCAGCACTTATTGTCTCAAAGAAATCGAGTACACTTTATAATTGTTCAAAATGTGAATGATGTACTACATATGAGCAATCATTTGGCAAGGTTGCCGCCAAAAAAGGTTTACTTTCAAAACCGATTAGTTATGTTGGTAGAATACTTACATTCTTAAGGCGAAGGCTAAAGCAGAGCGCTTACGAGAAACAGTTTTCTGCTTCGAGTTGTTGCTAGGTAGTTGAAATATTTTTTGGTAGCTACATTTATCAGGAATGTATATTTTAACTTACTTTCCATCTAATCTTTGAATGAAATGTTAAAAGTAGAAGTGTCTGTTCATGTTAGAGCCAAATAGCTCTAGCTCCGTTAGTTTATACAACAAATTTAGTTTTGGTAGACGAAAAGTTCGATCCTTCAAGCGACGAGAGTGGCTTTCCGGCATGGGCCTGCACTAGCTGAGGCTAGCGAGCTGTGGTCCAATCAGTCTGCACAGCAAACGGGGTAGCCGGCGAGCTGCAATATGGTGTCGCGGTGAGAGCGATGGAAGCAAGCCGGCGGTGGCAGGCCAACAGCCAACCAACTGCCCAGGATGGGCCAGCACGGGCACAGCGCATGGTTCTGCCTTGGCCGCTACTTTTGACTTAAATAAGTTTACTTTCTCTCCTGGCATAAGAGCGGTAAGCAGAAATGCACAACAGGCGGTCGATCCCGAGTTGATCTTGCCCAGTGAGCCCACTGGGCGAGACCAACTCTGGAAAGAGTCATCGCTCGTATTGAAGAGGGTGGATGTTCCATCAAAGATGCTGGCCGAAGCTAAGGCGCGCCACGTACCACTGCTACGAGATGGTTGTGGAAATACCTTGCAAGAGGCACTACCACAGAGCTTCTGCCTCCGGCAGGAAGAATGAGCTCACAGCAGGGAGCTAGTGTCTGAGAAAAGAGAAAATCCCTTTTTGAACATGAAGCAGTTGTGGCGCTAGACCAACTACCCTCGCTCCAGTGACACGCTGGACTGCGTGCACGATGATCCGCCGTGAAACAAGAGCTCAGTAAACACAGTGTTTTATACTGGCTGGCATTTCCGAAGCTCCACATATGTGCGTCCCGGGAAAACGTCATTTTCACTGACGACAAGGTGTTTTTCACCAGTAAAGACTGTCCAAGACTCGTCCACAGACCGAAGAGGACTCGCCACCGACGTGAATATGTAACCATGACGAGAAGAAGTGGACGGCTGTCTGTTTCCTGTTGGAGCTGGATTTATGAGAGTGGAGCAGTAATTCTTTCCAGGACAGATGGAACTGTCACGAGCGAGTAGTACACCCTCATAGTGGAAAATGTGATCCTCCGTCAGCGTAAATGCTGTACTGAGAAGGGGACTTCCCAAACTCAAGAGGTCATTGACAAATCTGCAATCATGACGGGCTGCTGATATGAACCCTATGGAAAACATGGGAGCTGAGGCCGCCAGCACACGACCAGAGAACTTTCCACCAAGGCAACCAACTAAGGCTGACACTCTTTGCGAATGCTTCTTGAAGCCTGCGACGGAGTTGCTTCTTCAGGCTGTTACGGAAGTTCTGTATACTGTATGTCAAGATGCATGACAGAATTACAAAATGATGTGGGATTCTGGATAAAATATTATAGTCCTTAAGACGTTTGGTTATGTCGTCTTTTTCTTCATTATTCCTCACTGAGAACTAGTGGAAGATCACTTGGCAACAGATCAAATAAAATTTGAGTTAGTTTCCATTCAAGGTACCTTTTTAATTGAACTGGATTTCTTTTGAATATACAGTTGGCTAAATATTCAAGTTTTATGTCATTTACATCCTTTCTAGATACTTACAAAGTAATGTTTAGATGGACGCATTGAAAGTATTTTGTGTGATTTCAAATACATCTCTCTCTTCCCCTCCATCCATGAATCCACCTTCCGTCCTCTAAAAATTATGCAAACGATTCACTGATAATCTCTCCGCCATTCTCTCTCTCTCTGAAATTCTCTCTCGCCTCTCTTACATTATCACCTCATTTGCCCTTGTATTGTTTTACCGCAAAACATTATAAACAAATGTAGCCCTTTCCATTGAAATTATACATTCCAGTTTGAATTCAGGTTTCTTTACTGTCCTCTATCGCTTCTCGCAAAACCTAGGAAACTGTATAGTTTTATATCCCCTTACCTATAAATCATTCTTAATTCTGAAAACGTGCCTTGAACTGTGGCTTACGTCTAAATAAGGAATAATTTTCAAGCATTTCACTCTTTTATTTTATATGTATGCACTCCTATCCATTCCTAGATTCGTTCCTCCCTTCTGGTATCCATCCCTTAACATCTGTGCCTACATCTACACAAATGCTCTGCAGTTCAGAATTAAGTACTTCGTAGGGGGTTCTCTGAACCACTTTTACGTTATTTCTCTACCGTTCAGATTTCAAAAGAGCGTGGAAATAATGAACAACTAAACTTTACCGTGCAAGCACTGACGTGTCCTACGTATCTCGAGGTAAACAAAATATCGTTGCATTCAGCGGAGGAGGCTGGTAATTGAAATGTGAAAACATCTCGCCACATTGTAATACACCTACTTTTCAATGACTTCCATCCTAAATTTTTTACCATGTCCATGACACAACCTCACCTATTTCATGATGATACAAAACCAGCTTCCTTCTTTGAACATTTTTGGACGTCTTCCGTCAATCCTATCTTTCATTGATCAAATTTCGCGCAGGACTACTCTGGATGAGAACGAAACAAATAGTTTGGAAGCGATCACTTTAAATAATTTTTGCATCTTCTACTTATTCTACCAATAAAATGCCATCTTTTGGTTTCCTTCCCCACAATATTTTCCATACGACAATACCGATTTAGGTGGTTTCTGATAGTAGCTCCTAGAAGTTTAGCTGAATCCACGCCCTTTGGATGTCCTTGAGTTATCATGTAAGAACCTCACACATTTGATTGTTTAGGGTCAACAGTCGAGTTTCGCAGCGTGAAGATGCATTTTCATCATCATTTGGCAACTCGCATTGCTCCTGTGGGGAGTTTACTAGATTGCAGCACTACCTGCTACAAAACTAAGAGAAATGTTATTATTGTCGGCAAAATAGTTTCTATATATTTGAAATAGCAGAAATTCTACATCACTTTAATTTCTGAATCATACTCATCATTTCCTTTTAAATAGATGGTGTCTCGTCAGTTACTGTTACTGTGGCCTTTCAGACACGAAATAACGAATCGAATCGCATAACAAACACGATAGACCACAGAAAACCTATGTAGTGGAAAGCCGCTTATGGGAAATGATATCAAAAGCCTTTTAGTAGCTCTGTCAATACGATATCACCTTAAGAGCCCTTGTAAACAGTACGTAGTGTGAATAAAGTGGCAGCTGTGACGCAATGAGGTGATTATTTCCGAGTTCAAGATGGTTTGATGCCAATAGGTAATTTATTCCGAGGTATTTGATGACGTTGGGGTAGAGTATTTGCCCACACGTTCTGCTCGGTGTCGATGTCAATGGAATCGACCTGTAGCTCAGTGGATTACGTTTATTTTCTTTCGTATGTATTGCGAAGATCTGTGCAACTCTCCATTCTCTCCTTCTCCATAAATACTGGAATACTCCTCACGATAGCGTAGAAATTCAGCGGCTGCATCGTTAATGCACAAGCTTTACCCATAAATTGTTAGCTCATTCAGGAAAGACATTGGCTATAGAAACATAATCATCGTGCTACGACAGTGATAGGGTGATGAAACATAATGGAACATGTGTGGTGAAGTGATAATTTTGTTGCTTCCAGAAATGTCAAAAATTATCTTTCAAGATTCACTTAATATGTACCTAGAATTCGAGCCCTGATTCCAATTTTCCTCTGCATTTTACCTCTTTGGGATAATACTGTCCCATCATTTCGTTGTTTCCTCACGATGTTCAACTCCTCGGGTGTCTACGAGCGCTGTGATGCTAACTGCTAGTGAAAGGCAATATGTAAGTTGACACCTTTTCGTGTAAGGTTAACGATGTGCGTGAGGTTGCAGTTGCAGACTACACGTAACTGTTTGTTGCATCACCTCTAGCTGTACATTTGGACATCTCGCTGCTGGTGAAGAAATAATAAATATTTCATTTATATTCGTAGGTATAGGACAACAGTGAAAGATGCCAGTTTCAAGAGCCTGCCTGAAAAAGTCATTTTTGGAGTCGTTTTAGGTTCCAATTTCACACTGTTGTTGATATTATTTAATATCCGGCATCTGACTGTGATTAGTTAACTATTAATATGGATTCTGCTCTCTGCTCCCCGTACATCACCATAACTTTACCTCTTGGCGTTTTGCTATATTACTTTCCTCTTATGGTTATTTCTCAGGGGCCATGTAAGCCTCATGGGGTTCCTAGTGCACTGTTAAACCTATCGTCATTTATTTTCAGGTTCCGACATTCGGCCTAGAAAACAGATACTGTGAATAGTTTATTTTTGACGTCTCTTTATGCCTATTCGAGTCTCGATCAGACGTACAAGCTTTGTTTGGTTTACAGTAAATTCAGATTCAGAATACGAACACACACACACCTCATATCGTTTGTGCGTGTGATAAAACTTCTAAAGTTTCACTTATTGTAGTTAATTTTAATTTACTAGCGTTAGGGACTGTCTCATCTCTAATGCCGCATTTTGTAATGTTTGTTGTATGACGTTATTAGCTTGAATCTGGACTGACTGCCATAATGGCAACGTTTTCTCGTAGTCTCTTCCGGTAACCGTTGGGTACAGTCAGATGAGTGCACTACAGGTTTTAGAAATTTAGTGGACTTGCGACACACACCTACGTTCCATTATTTTTATTCAACAATGGTCAGCTTCTTCTCCTGTGAAGTTTATAAAACTGTCAAGCATATTGTCGTGAAACATGAAGACGCTGTGTGGTCCTTCACAGGCAGTATCCCATGGCTCCAACCGCACAAAAACTTTTTCTGTATGCGGCTGCTCTGTTTAACGAAACTGTTGTACCAATTGGTAACTATCAGAAGTAGCTGCTGAAACCAGTGCAACATTTGCACCAGGGATGTCTTGTGTAGGTTTCCTCCTACTATCGACTCTTATACGAAGTGCTCTAGAAAAAGACAAAGGGAAAGCTGTAAGCCTTATGAAAGTAATACATGCAGCTTTTTCTTCCTGAGAGATAGGATATTGGTTCACCTGATTGAAGCCAATATGAGAGTGCTGAGAAAGATGAGTCTGAGGAACAGGACTGAAATGCCCGCAAAACCCGCTGGGATGAACAGATGATTAGGATTGTGGAAAGGGCCAAATAAGGTGTCGGTCAGTTTCACTTCAAAATTGTAATTTAATAACACCTTTAAACCAAAGCGGCATATATCCAAACCTTTACAACTACGAGAACAAAATCCAATTCTTTCATAGCTGAAGGCCTCCAAACAAGAAATCTGAAAAGCAAAAAGTTTGAAGCCATGCAGTTAAAATTGCACATAGAATTAAAGCCTCAAAGCAAAAGTGGATAGAACATATACTTACAGGATGCAATACCACCGGCTGAAGGTCACAAATTTCTAAATTTTAAAATATGTTACCACAGTCTTTTAAGCCAAAAGGCCACGATATTTTCGCTTAAGGGGAAATTTGAGAATAAGGCTTTAAGTGGCTGAAGGTCCACAGTTGTTTTTCCCAAAATTCAAAAATACCTTAACCTTTAAGTTTTCAATGGCCGAACGCACACTAAACGAAAAAGCGACACAAAGACAATAAGTACATTTAAGAATAAGGGTTTAAGCGGCTGAGGGTCCACAATTGATTTACATAAACATAAAAGACAATAATCCTTTTTTCTTCTAAAGCATTGGCCATAATAGATTACCAACAGACCATTAAACAGCCATGAAAAGGACAGTATAGACAATGGCACTCAGACGCCTCCAGGGGAAGGGAGGAGGGCCTGCTCTCGAAATATTAACGTTCACTTAGGTTGTAAGGTGTCAGACAAATCCAACACCTTCCATGAAAACCCTGACATGATAGCAGATCCGACAGTATGTCACATAGTTCCGAATAAATCCTGACATTAAATTAACCAAAGTAATACGATCAATGAGTGAGCAAATGGAATACCACAAACTAACACAAGAACGCCTAAATGCGTGTCATACCTTCCCACTGTGAAACAGACTCAGTTCCGAGGGGAAAAACGATAACAGAAGCCGAGAGCAGAACCGTGTTAATCTCGAAGGCCCTACGATAAGCGACGGACACCCACATCGCCAGCCGACCTCCAAGACCACCCCCCAACCCATGTTAAAAGATAGAGCCGTCCAGAAGAACAGTATAGATCTTACGATAACACTAAAAGGGCCTGACCAGCTGCAAGTTGTAGCGTGAGACTATACGACTTGCAAACGTTAAAAACATTGCCCCACCACAGAAAACATAATGTTTCTCATTGGATAGACAGAACTTTTGTAGGCGGAACTTAAGTGTAACATTCTAACCCTTATTGGTCAGTAGAAAACACAGATAGCTTTTCTTAAACCAACTTCAGTAAACTGTAGCTAGGAGAAGTTAGAAACAGTTGCTACCGAGACGGCGAGGTGTTTGGAGCTGCGCCGCCCGCCGCTCCATGACACTGCCTAACCAACGACAAGGTAATAAATGCACGCGACGCCGCATAAGACTTCACTCTGAACTGCAGAGTCTCATCTGTTCCACCCCCTTTTCACGTAACACTAGTGTCGATATCAATTAAATCTTATAGTGTTCACATTTGCTACTTGAAGTAAAAATCTGAAACTCGATGATTTTTCTTTTATATAATTATTGAGAAGCCACATCAGCCACTGTAATCTATGCCAAGTTGGATAAGTAGTTAAAGATAATTGAGGGTCACTGTAGATCAATTTGGATAGTTTTCTCTTTTATGAAACTTAATTTAAACCTAGATTGTAGATGTGATATGGCATAGGTCATCCTTCGATCCATTGTAGAACTTGGAAACCCATTCAGGGAATATTCGTTTTTGTTGAACGCAGTTGGTTTTTATCATCCTGTATTACAACACTTCCTTTTATCAATAGTGCAATTTATAAAGAATGTTTTGTGAGTAGTATAAAATGTCCAGAGGTAAACTTAAGTGCTGTTTTGACGTTATTTTACGAGATTATTAAATTAGGTAAAGCTTTGATCCCTTCCTCTAAATTTAGTTAGTATTAAGATTCATTTACAGGGAGTGCAGTGGAGCTGACTCTGAAATCATTAAGTATTTGATTATATCGTCGCTAGTCTCACTGAACTCTTCTGAACTCTACATGTCAAGTGTGGTCTGGCGTCTCCTTACCAGCAACAGGTCCCAGGATCAATCTAGTCAATTCCCTAAAAAACACGCTCACGTAATCGTTGCGCGAAAGTGGTAGCGAAACATGACTTAGAAGAAATAGACACCACGCAGAATGTTAGAAGGTGAGATAGTTGGGGGGCCCAACTACACCTCATCCGTCGGTAACCCAACCAAGAGACGGTCATAGATCGACCGACCAAACGACTTGCTTGCCACCAATCGCTACGTAAAATCTCAAAGACCAAACTGTTACGGACGTAGAATGAAATTTTCACTCTACAGTGGAGTGTGCGCTGATATGAAACTTCCTGGCAGGTTAAACTGTGTGTCGGACCGAGACTCGAACTCGGTACCTTTGCCTTTCGCGGGCAAGTGCTCTACCAACTGAGCTACCCAAGCACGACTCACGCCCGGCTCTCACATCTTTACTTCTGCCAGTACCTCGACTCCTACCTTCCAAACTTTACAGAAGCTTTCCTGCTCCCCGAGTTCGAGTATTGGTCCGGCACACAGTTTTAATCAGCCCGGATGTTACTGACGTGATTATCCACAATGAAATATGTATTAAACTATCAAAGCTACACACCATGTTGGACAGCAACAACAGGTGAGAAAATGACGCTGCCTGAAATTATGTTAGTAGACAGGGCAGGTAACCGGAAGAGTAACGGCCACAAGGCAGAAAATTCGGCTGGTACACTTGAATTTGAAATAAGGCAATATAGTTAACTTCACCAAAAAGGAACACTGCCTTAATTTACCGTCGGTGACCAAGGCAGGTAACCAGAACACTAAAAGTCAGAAGGCAGAAAATTTCGCTGGTGCACTTGAATTGCAGTGAACCAATACAGTGCATGACGGTTCGATTGCACCACTACAAACACTCGGTGATGTTCACAGAAAACGCTCCCCCAGAGAGAACCACCTAAACGAAGGACACAACAGGAACGGACGTGGCTTGGTTACTTAACACACCACTCAGCTTTGTTGTCCTGGGTCGGTGAGCCACGAAGCTCGTAGCGATCGGACAGCTCCACACATGCTCCGATACTGTGTAGGGGCTGCCAACGGACCCAGCCGACTGCATCACACGGAGATATCCTCCCTGGTCCGCACCAACCGACCAACTGCCCGCAGACCCCTAGCCAGAAACTACATGCAAATGTCGATTCACATCGTTGCTGCCACACGTAGAAGGAGGCAGAACCACGGCATATGGCGGGAAGCCAAACCCAGATAGACAGCTAAGTTCAAGAAAACTCATAGTTCGGAGTGAGCACGGCTAACCGACAAAAATCTGAATCCATAGAAATTAGACTCAAACTGTTGATATGCGAACTAAATGTATAAAGAGATGTATTGTTTTGCAAAACAGCTTAAACTATTGTATATATCTAAATTATTGGCATTTACTTATACTGCACTTATAGAACAATCAATATTTCCTTCTCCATGAGAACAGTATGCTCTTAATTTAACTTCGTACGTTAGATTTTACTTTAAAAAAGAATGAGCTCACACTTACATGTTCTATACTAGCGAATCTTCAAACCTAGAGCCTCATGGAAAATCGTACATTAAAAATTAATAAGACCCACTTTAAGCATGCATGTAGAGTACTAATATGTAAATACTTACAGGCATTTGACGTAAATTCTGTTTCAAAGTTAGCAGTCGTGTGTATAAATTAAATCGCGAGCTGAAACTGAGGAAACTTGACCAGAATCCCGGGACACCCTGCTATTGTTTTAGGGATCATTAGAGCAAATGAAGGTAGTACACATACCAACCTATATACAGCGTCTAACGATTACAAGTGCAGATATTTCTATTAATGACTGAGAGTGGCACACTGAACAACAATGCATCAGTATTTATATCATTTTAGGTTTGTTAGTGCCTCCAGGAATGTGTGGTAAGACCTAGACATTAAGCCTTATTTTCCTCCTGGGCTGGAAGTATGCTGTTGAAGTGTAGACGTGTGGGCGTAGTACACTTCGTGGTGCAGTTTCATAGACACAGAACACATCTGGTTGTAAAGATGGTGAGGTGTTTCTGGGGAAACTGTTCGGCGCGGAGAAAAAGTAATGAACGCATTGATGTGTGTACATATTAATATACAGAATGTGAGCATAATTGCCCTGATAGCAATTACACCCTGTATAACAAATTACATTAAATATCATTGTACGTGTAATTAGAACTGCTGAACTGATTTGAGACAATATTTTTAAAAAAAATATTACGGGACATTATGGGACAACTACGTACGGAACAATCATGTAGGCGAAGAGACATTTGGCTACACTAGTAGAAGCAGTCCTAGCGTCATGTCGCCACCAGAATCCATACAGAACGTATTTCATGAGTCTATATTGAAATTTTCAAGGCAAGAAATTCGAAATTGTGGAAAGTACAGTGCTAGGATCTGAAACAAAGACAGACAAAGTAACAGATGCATACTGCGCTATCCCAGGCACTGGCAACGAAATAATCTAGTGCTATTTCCACTAACAATTAAGCTAAAAGTGAACGGGAGTCCTTCAAACGCTTAACACTATGAAATTATTTTGACCACGATATCGGTACAAATACTCCACTGTGAGGCGCCGGCAGGTGCATCCACCGTATAGACGGCACACGCTGCCGAATGGATACCAGCAACAACCACTGTATACGTGCATGGATTTATCGGTCAGTAAACGAAATACTAAGTGCTCCGCTTCCTACTGTGATGTTGGAGAACCCGCCCCACACAACGCAGTGAAGTCAGAAGTGGCCACCGTGAACTAATTATAAGATCTGGTGTTGGAATGGTGGCATTTCGTGTTATTACCAGTAACAGAAGCAACTTTTAACAAAATGTGAACAGGCTCATTAAGAACCAATCCTGCACGGGGTGCCCTCTGCATTGCGGTGGGTTGCAGGACACAGACGTACTTGTGGATGCCGTGGAACAAAGGCAGGAGTTCCGGCCAAAGAGCCGCTGGAACAGAATGACGGTCTGCGGTGGCCTCGCGCGGTGGTTAGCAAGAAGCCAGTGGCCGGCGGAGGGGCCATCAGGGGAGCGGCGGTCCGGTAACTGCCGCCAGGGGAGTCGGGCAGCCGCCCGCCGCCGGACGGCACTCCAGGGGCGGCGGCGGCCGGCGTCCATCCGCCGCGGGGTACGTGCGCTGCCGACGTCGGGAGCTCCAGGGGAAGGGGACAGGGTCGTCTCCTAATCACGAACCCGAGACTAAATGTAACGAAGCCATGACAGGGAAAATCCTCAAGTTTAAATAAACACTCTTGATTAACCCTAGAAATTCCTGCAGATTTTCCATAAAGCCTAATATCAACAAGGTTACTTTGTGCTCACCCCTCAAGAAAACTAAAGGCGATTTTGTTAAATGTGCCTGACTTCTTTCAACAAAAACTTTGTATTGAAGTATCAGAAGGGTAGAGAATCTGAGCACAATCTTATCAACACAAAAGCATATTCTGTGATGTTTACACTGAGTGGAGGGCTACTTTGTGACCACCACAAAAAATTTAAAAAATACATTTTTCGCTAAATGAAGTTGATTTTCATTGACAATATACTTTTTAAAGCTATGTAGATGGGTAAGAAGGATCGTGAACGTAAGGTATCACTATGACTTTGGTCGAATAATGTCACATTCACTACTAAACTCCAGTTTTTGGATTGTGTTGGAAATTTCAAAACAATTACGGGATCTGCTATAACAAATCATTAAAATCTATTAACAGGTTTTAGTGGATGTTGAAGTATAGTAAAATTACAATATTTTCACAAAGTGGTCACAATGACCCCCCCCCCCCTGGTATTACGGTAGTTAAACCTGGCGGGTATGTAGGGAGAGGGTCAAATTAATGCAATACATATTTATTCATTTTTCCCATCCTGAAAGTTAAAGTGTCATATTACGTTTTGAGGGAAGAACTGTGTTTCTTAGGGAACGTCAAATGTAATTAATTTTCTTGGAAATTGTATAATTACCTTTAGCAATAACCTGAAGATTTTCGAAATACCTCACCAAAATAAACTAATTTTGAAAAATAAGAACCTCTCTTACAACATAAATTACTGAAGCTTTCATGCAACGTAAATCCATGTGGGATGAAGCTGGTTATTGAAATACCACTTTTGGAAGGTAGCCTATACACAGTGGGTGGTCGGAGTATTTTTAACATACCTAATTAAAATCTCTTAAACTTTCATTATGAGACAAACTGTTTGTTTTACTTATTTTTGTTTTACATTATAAACTATTAACTGAAAATAATAATTAACTCATTATTATGATAGTACAAAATCATGACAATAACGATAGACTGCAAAGAAATGCTTAAAACAAAACTATTTTAAAGTATGCGCACGAAAGGAAAGACATTTCTTCAAATAACACAATAAACAAAACGCAGCGACTACTAAATTTGATGATGGCGTTAGTTCTTCTCCACATGTACTCACTTAAATGCGGCAAATTCAGCGGTGGGTTACCTAGAAGCACTAAAACGTGTGTTGTATCGTCACATTAATGTGACCACCATCGACGTTCGATGACAACGTGCAAGAGCCTCTCCCAAATGGCATGTGCCAGCACAACCAGTGGAGAACATATCAATCGTGTCGGTGGGACGTGGCAAACAGTGCAGTCGTTGTAGTAATGCGGAAACACGATTTATCTCACGCCAGAGAAATGGCACTGTCTGTAGCTTTCGAGTCAAAGGTGGAAGCATTTACAAATCGGCTAAGATAGTAAACCGTTGCGTGCCACCGTTGGTAGATCACATCGTGTATGGCAAAACGGCGCTATCCAAAACCGGCAAGGGTTAACTGTAGAAAGCCACGGGCTATAGATGACAGGGGTGAATGAACGCTGCGCAGATGTGTACGGGCGACGTGCAACTGTTGACACCTAACAGCGCATGTAAACCAAGGTAGTGGTAACAGCGTATCCTCTACGACGATCCAGCTAAGGTTGCTGCAAAAAAGGTAGCAGCAGGAGTTTGTTTCATGCACACTTACTGGCAGCTGTTCATTGGTGACGAAGGCTGGACTATGCACGCCAGCACCGCCGCTGGATGTCCACTAATAGGGGACATACGGCCTTTCTAATTAATCACGTTTTATGCTCCATCGGAAAGGCGGCCGTCGGTGCGTACGGCGTGAAACGCCTGAAATCAAAGGGTCCGGGACGGAGGGAGGAGGGTTATGGTCTGAGGAATGTTTTCGTGGCATTCGCTGGGTGATTTCGTTATTCGGGGCAAGACACATGGACCAGTATGCATCTGTGCTTGAGGACATGGAGTTTGTTTCTCATTGCCAGCTGCACAATGCAAAGCGTCACACAACTGCCAGTGTAGGTGCGTGATTTGAAGAACACCAGAATGAGTTTACCGTACTCCCGTGGCCATCAGACACCACAGATTTATACCAAACCGAGAATCTGTGGGACAACCTCAACCGGTGTGCACACAGCATAAATTTTCAACCGAGGTATCTGGAGCAGCCGACCATGGCAATGGAGTCTGCATAGCTCCCCATTCCAGTCAGTACCTTCCGGAACCTCTCTCACTCTCTTCCTGCACGTCTCGCCTCTGTTCACGCTACGGATCGTGGTTATTCGGGCCTTTGAGAAATGGTCACATTTGTTAATGCGACTGAACAGTGTGGGAGCCGGTTTTCGACTGTTCCCAAAACGTCCTACCAGGAATATAACACACAGTTACTCTTTTAATGCTGGCAAAACCATTATCTCTTCATTTGAGGAAAGTGGAAGAAGTCTTTGTCATACCTGGTTTTCACTTTCCCCACTGCGACTGTGTTACGCTGGTCTTCATGTAGTAGTTCCTGCGCATCTCTTGCCATTCGTTATTCTTCACAGACAGGTGGGGTACCACTTCTTTCTTCATCATTTAGACCTGCATGATCGCCGCGCGCGGTAGCCGTGCGGTCTGCGGCGCCTTGTCACGTTTCGCGCGGCTCCCCGCGAGTCCTCCCTCGGGCAAGGGTGTGTGTATTGTCCTTAGCGTAAGTTAGTTTAAGTTACATTAAGTAGCGTGTAAGTCTAGAGACCGATGAGCTCAGCAGTTTCGTCGCATAGTCCTTACTACAAATTTCCAAATTTTGTTGCCTGCTTGATCACACGGGCTGCATGCTGACTCCCTTTGTGCCACGTGATGGTTCGTTGTAGACGTATGATTATAGCAATAAAAAATTCAAATTCTTCTGCTGAAAAACCGTTCTTGTTAGTAATAAACAACGACAACAGTCATGCCAAACTAGAAGTATATGGAATGGCCACAATGAATAACACGAGTGTAGCCACATTGAGTAACCCTCAACGCTCATCCCATTGCTTGAAACATTCGTCTGTCTGGGTCAGCCTTTAAGACAGCTTATTACAACTGAACCAAAGTGCTGATTTTATACTCAGGAAAATTTTGGACTCTCATTACCCGCTGTGTGGGGTAATGGGAGCGAATTCAGTCACTTCTTTCTTTCTATTTGTCACTTACTTCGGTTAATTTTCTTTGATTTATCTATGATACATATGAAACTAAAGTGACTTAGAGGCTTACAAACGGTCACACTGATACATATTTTCGACAATAAATTCGTGTTTTTAAATCTTTCTCCGACATGGCTCCAGTTTTCCCACTGTCACCTGAGTGTACGTAAGCCGCTAGGCTATCTTAGCAATCGGCACTGAAGGTAACGTTTTGTAGGTTGTTAAAGTGCTCCATGTTAGTCTTCAATTTCTTCTTATACGATCGACATTTCGACGCTAATGCTAGGATCTTCCTCAGGATCTTCTGGTGTTCCAAGTCAGTTCGACACTGTCAAAGAACAGGGTTTCGTTCACTTACAGAAAAAACTTTCCTCGCGTCTGTTCAAAGAAAGTCGCGATATTGGGTGAATTTTTTCTGAGTGCTATTGGCAGACCGTCTTTATTGGCCAGGCAGGTTACAGGCAGAGCAAGAGAAGTAACTGTTTTCCCAACTGCTAATATCTTGCTGCAAGGGTAGTTCTTGATTATTATTTCTATTCCTCACGCACTAAGGGTTTGTATTTACTTTCTCTTTGGCAAGAAGTAACGGACCTTAAAGCTTACAGGTGATTTCCATGTTCATATTGCATTCGTATTCAAAAAACACTTCAAGGACTTGCGTTCTATAATACTGCTTTCCTTCGCTGGCTCTAACCTTGTCCGCAGTTTCCGCGGTGTTCCATTAGCGCACATTTTACAGTGAACGCACAATTATGTGGCCAGTAGATGCGCAGACGGCTGGGTACACTTGGGGAGAGCAGCAGTCGTGGGAGCGGCGGGCAGACGCCGTAGGGGAAATGCCGAGAGCCGGAGGGAAAGTGCCGTTTTACACTGAAACGTAAACTCATATTTTTTTATATAAATTTTAAACGGCGCCCCTTAACGTGCACACTTGCATCGTGACCATTCAAAAAGGTCTGTCGTCTCTTTATTGGTCAGTATCTAAAACGAATTCTGCCGAAAATACTCCGATTTATTTTCGCATTTCTTTTTGTTAACCATTTCTAACTTTAAGAAAAGTACGACATTGTAGTGCCTGTGTTATTCTGATTATGATGCAAGGTTCCCTTGGACATGCATGCATATCCGAAGGAACAGGCAATGCAGGGACTACAGCCATTATGAAACACATTAAATGTGTTCGCAACTGCGAATAATGACAACCATTATCTGTAGAATGGAGTGACGATGGAGAAATTTTGCACCAGATCGTGAATCGAACACGGATTTCCAGCTTACCGCAAAGAGTCGCCTTACAATTTGGCTATCCACGTATGTCCCTCGACCAGACTTAAATATCCAAATGTCGTCAACCAAGCGTCTACGACCTGGACTCGTATGAGTCCAAGTCGTAACGCATGTTTGACGACATATGAAAGTTTGGGACTGGCTCTCCACTGCATACGGTTAGTCACATGGTAAGCCGACTGATGGCGGTAGGTGGGAAACCTGGGCTTGTGTCCCAGTGTGGCACAAATTTTCATTGTTGTCAAGCTATTCTACGGCTGGATAGTCAAATGGTAAGGCGACTGCTTACGGTAGGTGGGAAAACTGGTCTTGTGTCCCAGTCTGGCACAAATTTTCATTGTTGTCAAGGTATTCTACGGCTGGTGGTTGTCATTTTTCGCAATTGCAAATACATTTCATGCCTTCCAGAGAAATGCCGCAAGTGGTGAATTTTAAGGAAAACCTACACATGTCTCTTGTTGTCATGTTAAATTCGCTTCTTTTCCCAAAACTCATGGGAGTTTACACAGTCTGACCTCGACAATATGTTCTGCAGACGTAATTGCGAGAGAATTCTGAGACAAGGGTTTATAAAGTTCGTTAAGTGAGGAACTGAGGGAAAGTAAGGCCAGAATTTTATGAAAAAGCACATCCTCGGTACAGAAAAATCATGTAACGAATTCACTTATGTTGTTCCAAAACCGATGTACACTCCTGGAAATTGAAATAAGAACACCGTGAATTCATTGTCCCAGGAAGGGGAAACTTTATTGACACATTCCTGGGCTCAGATACATCACATGATCACACTGACAGAACCACAGGCACATAGACACAGGCAACAGAGCATGCACAATGTCGGCACTAGTACATTGTATATCAACCTTTCGCAGCAATGCAGGCTGCTATTCTCCCATGGAGACGATCGTAGAGATGCTGGATGTAGTCCTGTGGAACGGCTTGCCATGCCATTTCCACCTGGCGCCTCAGTTGGACCAGCGTTCGTGCTGGACGTGCAGACCGCGTGAGACGACGCTTCATCCAGTCCCAAACATGCTCAATGGGGGACAGATCCGGAGATCTTGCTGGCCAGGGTAGTTAACTTACACCTTCTA
This sequence comes from Schistocerca gregaria, assembly GCF_023897955.1. Classification (NCBI taxonomy): domain Eukaryota; kingdom Metazoa; phylum Arthropoda; class Insecta; order Orthoptera; family Acrididae; genus Schistocerca; species Schistocerca gregaria. The sequence goes on from NC_064926.1 coordinate 372,840,465, forward strand.
GAGCACGTTGGGTGGCACGGGATACATGCGGACGTGCAGTGTCCTGTTGGAACACCAAGTTCCCTTGCCGGTCTAGGAATGGTAGAACGATGGGTTCGATGACGGTTTGGATGTACCGTGCACTATTCAGTGTCCCCTCGATGATCACCAGAGGTGTACGGCCAGTGTAGGGGATCGCTTCCCACACCATGATGCCGTGTGTTGGCCCTGTGTGCCTCGGTCGTATGCAGTCCTGATTGTGGCGCTCACCTGCACGGCGCCAAACACGCATACGACCATCATTGGCACCAAGGCAGAAGCGACTCTCATTGCTGAAGACGACACGTCTCCATTCGTCCCTCCATTCACGCCTGTCGCGACACCACTGGAGGCGGGCTGCACGATGTTGGGGCGTGAGCGGAAGACGGCCTAACGGTGTGCGGGACCGTAGCCCAGCTTCATGGAGACGGTTGCGAATGGTCCTCGCCGATACCCCAGGAGCAACAGTGTCCCTAATTTGCTGGGAAGTGGCGGTGCGGTCCCCTACGGCACTGCGTAGGATCCTACGGTCTTGGCGTGCATCCGTGCGTCGCTGCGGTCCGGTCCCAGGTCGACGGGCACGTGCACCTTCCGCCGACCACTGGCGACAACATCGATGTACTGTGGAGACCTCACGCCCCACGTGTTGAGCAATTCGGCGGTACGTCCACCCGGCCTCCCGCATGCCCACTATACGCCCTCGCTCAAAGTTCGTCAACTGCACATACGGTTCACGTCCACGCTTTCGCGGCATGCTACAACTGTTAAAGACTGCGATGGAGCTCCATATGCCACGGCAAACTGGCTGACACTGACGGCGGCGGTGCCCAAATGCTGCGCAGCTAGCGCCATTCGACGGCCAACACCGCGGTTCCTGGTGTGTCCGCTGTGCTGTGCGTGTGATCATTGCTTGTACAGCCCTCTCGCAGTGTCCGGAGCAAGTATGGTGGGTCTGACAGACCGGTGTCAATGTGTTCTTTTTTCCATTTCCAGGAGTGTATTTCTCGTTTCACCAGCTACTGATGTCCCTTCAAAATTATATTCTTTCACCGGAAAAGTCCGTAGTCAGTGGAATAGCACGATGGATAATGTAGTTTTATGTAATAACCATACTTAGAAATGCTCTCCTCTTCGCGTGCTATCATCTGCCAAAATCCCATTTCCATATCTCAAACCGTTCATGAAATATGAGGAATGATGTTAATATTTCACTTTCGGGTTTATCGCCGGCGCGGTGCCATCGCAAATGAGTGCACTGCGTCAGATCAGTTTTCTCGAGATTGGTGACAGATGCAGACCTAAAGCTCAATCTAAAGAAAAATTCAATATGTTACTTAAATTACATACACAGTAAGATATTATGTAATATTTACCAAACGCTAAACCATAGCGCCCCCTATTTTTCACTGCAAACTTTTTAGATCTTCGCACAGTGTCTTACTTCTATATAAATATCGCAATAACTATGAGAGTTAACGAAATGATGGGCACCTCATAATGAACGTGACATGTAAAGCAACAAAAAGAGCAATAACTAAATTTTTTACCGAATAGTGCTCGTAAAATCGTTTCAGATAAATTACATGGCGTGCCATAGACTCTGTGATCGCCGACCGGTCGAAAGGTGGCAAGCGCTTGTCGGCCTCCTCTACTGTACAAACGAATGAACTTGACAAGCGCCTGGGATGAAAGCTCGTTACTGCGGGTCGTTTGCGAGACCTATACTTTTCGTTTTAATCCAGCACCGTTATCGTGCTCTTTAATAGTCCATTTACTATCCTCGCAGTTTCTTCTGTACATTACAATGTACTTTGTATCCTACAGGATTTACACATCTTGTGTAGACCACCACATATGATTAAGGGTGACTGACCTCACACTCTACCTCGCAAGTGAAACTGACTTCTAGATGAGTCTCATTCAACGAATTGTAGATTAAGTGAAGTTCCCCTTTATTCTGTGACCATGTAACGGAGCCAGCAAGAAATATTTAATGGTGCACTGCTTTACACCCATTGTTCAAAATCTTCTATAAAATATCAGCTCCTCTTGGCGACAAAGAAGATCCAATAGCTACACCACAGGCAATTAAAATTTTAGCACCAAGGAGAAATGCAGATGACAAACGGGTATTCATTGGACAAATATATTATACTAGAACTGACATGTGATTACATTTTCACACAATTTGGGTGCATAGATCTTGGTAAATCAGTACCCAGGACAACCACCTCTGGTCGTTATAACGGCCTTTATACGCCTGGGCATTGAGTCAAACAGAGCTTCGATGGCGTGTACAGGTACAGCTGCATATGCAGCTTCTACACGATACCACAGTACATCAAGAGTAGTGATTGGCGTATTGTGACGAGCCAGTGGCTGCACCACCATTGACTAGACGTTTACAATTGGTGAGAGAGCTGGAGAATGTGCTGGCCAGGGCAGTAGTCAAACATTTTCTGTATCCAGAAAAGGCCTGTACAGGACCTGCAACGTGCAGTCTTGCATTATCCTGCTGAAATGTAGGGTTTCGCAGGGATCGAATGAAGGGTAGGACCACGGGTCGTAATACATCTGAAATGTAACGCCCACTCTTCAAAGTGCCGTCAATGCGAAGAACAGGTGACCGAGACGTGTAACCAGTGGTACCCCATACGATCACGCTAGGTGAGACGCCAGTATGGCGATGACGAATACATGCTTCGAATGTGCATTCACCGCGATGTTAAAAAACACGGATGCGACCATCATGGTACTGTAAAAAGAACCTGGATTCATCCTAAAAAATGACGTTTTGCGAGTCGTGCACGCAGGTTCGTCGTTGAGTACATCATCGCAGGCGCTCCTGTCTGTGATGCAGCGTCAGGGGTAACCGCAGCCATGGCCTCCGAGCTGATAGTCCATGGTGCTGCAAACGTCGTCGAACTGTTCGTGCAGATAGTTGTTGTCTTGAAAACGACCCCCTCTGTTAACTCAGGGGTCGTGGCGTGGCTGCAAGATCCGTTACAGCCATGCAGATAAGATGCCTGTCATCTCAACTGCTAGTGATACGAGGCCGTTGAGATCCAGTACGGCGTTTCGTATCACCCTCCCGAACCCACCGATTCCATATTCTGCTAAGTCATTGGATCTCGACCAACGCGAACCGCAATGTCGCGATACGATAAACCGAAATCGCGATTGGCTACAATCCGATCTTTATCAAAGTCGGAAACTTGATGTTACGCATTTGTCCTCTTTACACGAGGCATTACAACAACGTTTCACCAGGCAACGCCAGTCAACTACTGTTTGTGTATGAGAAATCGGTTGTAAACTTTCCTCACGTCAGCACGTTGTAGGTGTCGCCACCGGCGTCAACCTTGTATGAATGCTTTGAAAAGCTAATCATTTGCATATCACACCATCTTAGACCCGTCGGTTCAGTTTCGCGTCTGTAGCTCGTCACCTTCGTGGTGTAGCAAATTTTAATGGCCAGTAGTGTACACCATATGAGTGTTCACAAAACTCTCCTATCTTTTTAAAATATCTCAGTCGTAGACATAATTCCATATAATCACAATCACCTGGGGAACTTTCTCCCCCCGTGTTCTCCATACAATCTGCTTTAGGGATGTCATTAGGCAAAGATTCCAGGTCTAAACTTACAAGAACCTCATTTTGCGGAGATCTTCCCCCTGTGTACCATAACTGTTATACCTACAATTCGTCGACAACTTAGGTTGTTGGCGACGTGGGATGGGCCAGTCCAATAAGCTATCTATCCAGCGTGCTCAACTGTCGAAGAGAGGCGGATTCTCTTCGGACAGGTGAACTACGATGACTGTGACGCAAACTGGAACTGGAACAGGAACTGGCTCTAGACGAGCCTCGTTGGAACTCTGGAACACACTCTTGAAGGCACTCTTCCTGAAATCCTTCTGTTAAGCCTGGAATCAGGAACTGTGAGTAATGTACTCGTTGGTACGTGATGCTACTTCAGTTACGTGTGACAGGCTGGGAATCTCGGCCGGATAGAAGGCAAGGTGGTTAAGGCGACCCTCGCGATAACGTGGGAAATTGGGTTTCGAGTCTCGCTGCGGAAAGAATTTTCACACATTCTTCTTGATTCATTTCAATATCTAAATGCGGCTTATATCATTAAATCTTTTGATTACGTCAGTAACTGCATTAAGTAGTTAACAATCCCAGCACACTGCCTGATACCCATAGCGTTATCGTTAAATCTTAAAATCGTCCTTCACAGCTTTCAAAAGGACATTTCTCTTTAGCAAACGACACAAGCCACAATTGTTTTTTCATTCTTTAACTACATTGAACTATGAGGTCATCATCCAGCAGCACGTTAACACAGTACATAATCTGAGAGTGTAATTATGTTAAGAAGATGCGCTATGATAATCAACAAACCCAGGGAGAATGTCCTATAGGTCTTCCGCCTGTCGCCAACTTCTTATTCCAGTTTTAGGCGATGGCATTCACTTTTTACGTGCTGCTGCCTTTTTCTGAAATTTAAGAAAGTCTCAGAAGTGTTAAGATTTCTCCAAATGTAAAAACGTATTCCACGGTACAACATGGTCAAGCACCAAGAAACGAATATTTTATTGAAAAATGTTGAAACGGAAAAGCGCTGAATTTGAGAAAATCTTGTCAATACTGTATTTAATAATATCTTTGTTACATTATTACTCTACTACGCACTAATAATTAGTAAGTGAAATCAAATTAAGAAATATTATGTCAAACGAGTTACCAGTTATACACATTTTGAAATTGAAGCTATTGGAAACTAACACATATATGCAGTTTCAAGGCAGAAAAATTGTTAAGACATTACGAAATTAACTTCACTTAAAGATGTCACATGCTCCGTGGTAAAACATAAAATCTTCTGTTTGGAGGCACAAACTAACCCGTTTACCGAGGAAGTATGACTTTCTGTCAGTACGTTACATAACTAGTTTTCAAATACATATAGAGTTTCCTTGTTATAACAATCTGTGGCAGAAGAATTAGCAATATGATCCAAATAGCTATAATATATTAGACACCACATAAATGTTTAGAAGGTGAAATATTCACAAACGCTGCGCAAAAACTGTATAAAACAGCAGCTTACACCCGACGTACCTTCATGTGATTGTAAACTCAGACACTACACTGAATTACCGAGCAACAACCATCCTGGTTTCCTGGCTACATTATCTTTTACGTACAACACTCGTCCATCTTTCGTCGTAGTGAATACAAAGTGTCAACAATTATGAAAGTGGGACACGACTTTTTATCACTGTGCATATATGTGGCCCTATAAAAACAAGCGTGATACAGAAATCAGCAAGGTGTTACACATCAACAACTACATTTCCACTGTCACGATGTACTTGATTTATCATACGATGTCGTTAATTTTGGAACACAAATGAGCTACCGTTTTACACTCTTATAAAGGTATCAGTAACTAGTACTTGAGGCAGACTGAGAATCTCGTAGAAACAGCATGTCACGAAATCTACAAAACATTATTGGCTGTAAAAACTTACCAGAATCAGTGGAAAACGGTACACTCATTGTATTATATTGTACACTTTAGTGAACTGTGTTATAGGTATCAGAATGTATTACAGTAAAAATGTAGTATCTAGAATACGGTCACTCTTTCCTACATATGTACTGACAGCGTTAACACGTAAATTATAAGACAATACCGTACTGCCAAATAATAATAATTATTGTTTTTGTTGTGATATGGCGAGTGACAGGACACTAACCTCCAGGCCAGTCTATCCTGTGAAAGCTTCTTCATCTCTATATACCTACCACAAAAAAATGGCTTTGAGCACTATGGGACTTAACAGCTGAGGTCATCAGTCCCCTAGAACTTAGAACTACTTAAATCTAACTAACCTAAGGACATCACACACATCCATACCCGAGGCAGGATTTGAACCTGCGACCGTAGCGGTCGCGCGGTTCCAAACTGAAGCGCCTGGAACCGCTCGACCTATACCTACCACAACCTACATCCATTTGTCACTGTTACTGTATTCAACCCTTGACCTCTCTCTACAATTTTACCCTTTGAACTTCCTAACATTACCAAATCAACAATTCTCTGACGCCTCTGGATGTGTCCTATCAACCAATCCCTTATTTTAGTCAACTTGTGCCATAAATTTCATTTTTCCTCAGTTCTGATTAGTACCACCTCGCTTGTTATTCTAACTATTCATCTAATCTTTAACATTCTTCTGTGTCACTACATTTAAAATGTTCTATTCTTTTCTTCTCTGTATTATTTATGGCCCTCATTTCACTTTCGTACAAGGCTACACTCGAGATAAATACCGGGTAGTTATAATTAAACTGTAACTACTGACAAAGCGCTAGTGAGGGCTCTAATTGTCGAATGACAGCGAAGCTTCTAGATACGCTAATGCGTTAAGGCGGAACCGATTTACATGGGAAAAAAACTAATTCGAATGAAGGGCACAGGCTGCAAATCTAGCGCTGCGGATGCAATGAATTAGAACAGGAGATAGGCAGAAAAGGTTGACAAGGTTGAAAAAGTGAAAAGGGAATAATTTTGATTTTATTATTAAACACCACTTACACAGTTTAGTAGAGAAGTCTATGGGATGCCGCAACCATAAAATGACGAGATCAACAGTTTCTCGCAACAGTTCAGCTGGGATCCAAGCAACGAGTTCCTGCATACTGTCCTTGAAAATTAAGTACAAACCGCGTAGCCTAGCTCCATGGAAAACGGGTTCTTTTTTTATATCCCCAGCGCCAAGAGTCACATGCACTCAGTCATGTGATTTGTCAGGGCATGTGTCTGGAAAGCTTTAGGAGATAACGCTCTAGTGGGAAGTTGCATTAAGCAGATTTTTAACTGGGTGAGCGTCATGGAGTGTTGCCCCATCTTACACACACTTAGGCTCTTTCAAAGCAGGAATCACATGGTGTACAAGGAGGTTTCCATAACGACCAGATGTCACAATGTGATGTAGTCTGTTCAAAGAAAAACGGACCGAGAATGAAGCTGCTTGTCAATCCACACTACAGACACATACGGCGAGTGCAGTGGCTTTTCGTGCGCAACACGCTTTTTAAATGTACCCCGATTCGGCAGTTCTGCGTTTTCACTGCACGCTGTGGTGTAAAATGTGCCTCATCATTACAACGAAAAAGTTGTGATTTTGCCTGTTTTTCCGTTAATGAACGTAAGTTGTGGCCCTCAAATTACGCGAGCATCCTGGAAGTTCGTGAAGTGTACCTCGTCATGCCATAAGTACATTGCCTGGTGAAATGTCACCAACTTCGGTCTGTGCCGCAAAACAAAGAGCAAATTTGGAACGAGTTTGCGAAACTTCAGGTTTCAGATACTGCACCTTCTGGATCCTGCACGGATACCACTCTAAAATAAACCCCAAAACAATCTGTACTATCTATGGATAGACAATTGTGGTGACACTGCCGCTGCATTAGTACTACCCACGGCGCGTGCTGTATGCTCAGATACGTTAACAGTAATCTCGCCAGTAACTTCCACCGGGACAGGACGCTTTCCTCTTCATAGTGCTATACCACACCGTATTTTCGAATTTCGTTATCATATTCTTTAAACTGTTTAATGACGTCAGGCCTCTCCTGAGAAATGTCCGTCGGTGACACTCTGTCGAAGCAACACTGCAACTGCAGCCGATCAGATAAAACTGTTTCTTTAAGAGCGCATGGTCTCTCTTCTCGTTAGTCATACTTTTCGCTGAGGCTAGTGTTTGTCAAATGACAGTGTGGATGTCATACCGTCGTATAAACCGTGCACAGCGCCAGACTCTCACCTGGTGGCCAAAATTGGAACTATTTTTTTTTTTTCAGAGTCAGTTGGTTCCGCATTAATGCACTAGCATATCTCCCTGGCACTACGATACGATAATTACATGCCAGACTGGAGCTGCTCTTTAATTACAACCTCCCACTATGTTCGGAGATTATATCAGAAAAACGCTTTAAAAAGCATAGTTTTAATATGCGCTAGTGACCTTGCCCGCTTCGCACGGGTGGCACTAAGTACTGTCGACCGGACGGCTGGTGAAGCGGTAGTAAATTTCCTACACAAAACTTCCTTCTTCATCAGTCTATCTTAGTTAAAACTGCATCACATTTCTTAAACGAATGCCGTAAATTCACACACAAACAAAAAACGCAATGGGAGACTTTATAACATGTAAAGAAGATGGAGCTATACGTCGATTTATGGGTACTGGTGATAATGATTTCGTGTGGTTCTATGGTGAAAGTTTTGCAATTGGATGCCACTTTCACGACTTGTGTGTGTGTGTGTGTGTGTGTGTGTGTGTGTGTGTGTGTGTGTGTGTGTGTGTGTGCGTTGGTGAGTGAGTGTTCATGTGCGTGCTTGTGTGTGTGTGTGTGTGTGTGTGTGTGTGTGTGTGTGTGTGTGTGTGTGTGTGTGTAATCTGCCGCATTTATCCAGCTAGGCAGAGAGGACCGAAAGTTTAACTTGGAGTCCGAACCGTGTATCATTTCTGTCGAATCTGCACATTACTGAGAGGATTGTGGCCCAATCGGGATTCACCTAGCGGCCTTCCGGTCTCCACACAAGTGCTTTATTTCTGGGACAACAGGCCTGACGTAGATTATGGCCAAGCTACGCTGCAGCCTGTAATGAAGGAATTCACTATGGTGTCGGCTCATCCTTAGCCATGATGACAGTTTCCACTCTCCCAGGCATATGTTCAATCAGGCGCTGGGAGTGGTAGCTCATTCTTAACAGACTGCGGCACTGAGAGAGGTATCGATGTCGGACGGTGAGGCCTGGCACCAAGTCGGCTTTCCAAAACATCTCACAAGTGTTCTGTAGAATTCATATCAAGACCGTGTGCAGACAAGTCCAATACAGGGATGTTATTGTCGTGTAACCACTCCGTGTATTATGAGCGGTTTCCCGATCGTGTTGAAAGTTGCAGTCACCATCCCCGAATTGCTCTTCAACAGTGGGAAACAAGAAGGTGCTTGAAACATCAATGTAGGACAGTGCTGTGTTAGTGCCACGAAACACAAGAAGAGGTGCAAGCCCCCTCCATGAGAAATACGACCACACCATAACATTATCGCCTCCGAATTTTTCTGTTGGCACTACATACGCTAGCAGATGACGTTCACCGGGCATTCGCCATACCCACACCTTGCCATCTGACAGCTACATTATGTACCGTGATTCGTCAATCCACACAACGTTTCTACACTGTTGAATAGTCCAATGTTTACGCACCTTACACCATGCGAGGTGTCGTTCAGCATTTACCGGCATGATGTGTGGCTTATGAGCAGCCTCTCGACCATAAAATACAACTTTTCTCATCTCCTGCCTAACTGTCATAGAGCTTACAGTGGATCCGGAAGCAATTTGTAATTCCAGTGTGATGGTCTGGATAGATGTCTGCCTATTACACATTACAACTCTCTCCAACTGTCGGCAGTCTCTGTCAGTTAGCAGACGAGGTCAGCCTGTACGCTTTCGTGCTGTAATTGTCCCTTCACTATCCCATCGGAAACAGTGGACCTAGAGATGATTAGGAGTGTGGAAACCTCGTGTACAGTTTTGTGACTAAAGTGACAACCAGATGATTAGGAGTGTGGAAACCTCGTGTACAGTTTTGTGACTAAAGTGACACCCAATCGCCTGAAATCGTTCGAAATCCGAGAGTTCATCTGAGCACCCCATTGGGCTCTCTCACGATGTCTCATGACTATTGAGGTCGCTGATATGGGGTACCTGGCAGTAGGTGGGAGTACAACGCATCTAATATGACAAACATATGTTTTTAGGAGTGTCTGGATACTAAAGGTATCATAGTGTAGGACAGATAACAACACGCTTATAAGTCGAACGTGTTGCAGGGACCGATCTGATATTTGGTACTGATTATAAATTTTTGCTGTCTGGATGGCATGTTGAAACATTTTTATTTCCTTTATGACCAGAGTCAACAGAATAGAGCTGTCGTATGTAAAGGTATTATTATTTCCGCAGGATCCCAAGAAAACAGCTAGACTCTGTGTAAACCGGTCATAGAGGAAACCTCCACATCACCCATGTACTGATACATTGGGCAAAACAGATTGGAAGGTAAGAAATTCCGGCTGTAGGGTGGATGAGGAAGAACAATCCAGTGATGATTTGTGAGCTCCTGTCGCGTCCGCAGACTTGTGTGTGGCCTGGAATTTTCGACACAGAAGGAGATGTTCGTTAGCATTTTTATGGCGAAGAACACGCTGAAGTTGTTACTTCAATTTTCGGAGGGTAGCACAATTCACTTCAGAGTCGATAGTTGCATCATGAGAGAGGACATCAAAGAGAGTGACCCCATGAGGGCCCCAGAAGACTGTCGCCATAGCTTTACCGAATGTGAGGGGATGTGGTGCCACTCCATAGACTACGGTTTTGTATACGGTTAAAAGTTATGAACTCATGTTTTATTGCCTGTGACCAAGTTTGACCAAATCCTCATGATGTTGTGGTTTTCAGTCCTGAGACTGGTTTGATGCAACTCTCCATGCTACTATACCCTGTGCAAGCTTCCTCATCTCTGAGTAAGTACTGCAACCTACATCCTTCTGCATCTGCTTAGTGTATTCATCTCTTGGTCTAGCTCTACGATTTTTACCCTCCACGCTGCCTTCCAACACTAAATTGGTGATCCCTTGATGTCTCAGAACATGTCCTACCAACCGATCCCTTCTTCTTGTCAAGTTGTGCCACAAATTTCTCTTCTCCACAATTCTATTCAATACCTCCTCATTAGTTATGTGATCTATGCATCTAATGGCTACACTCTATACAAATACTTTCAGAAACGACTTCCTGACGCTTAAAACTATACTCGATGTTAATAAATTTCACTTCTTCAAAAACGCTTTCCTTGCCATTGCCAGTCTACATTTTATATCCTCTCAACTTCGAACATCATCAGTTATTTTGCTCCCCAAATAGCAAAACTCCTTTAATACTTTAAGTGTCTCATTTCCTAATCTAATTCCCTCATCATCACCCGAGTTAACTCGACTACATTCCATTATCCTCGTTTTGTTTTTGTTGATGTTCATCTTATATCCTTCTTTCACGACACTGTCCATTCCGTTCAACTGCTCTTCCAAGTCCTTTTCTTTCGCTGACAGAATTACAATGTCATCGGCGAACCTCAAAGATATAATTTCCTCTCCATCATGGATTTTAGTACCTACTCCGAATTTTTCTTTTGTTTCCTTTATTGCTTGCTCAGTATACAGATTGTATAACATCGGGGGGAGTCTACAAACCTGTCTCACTCCCTTCCCAACCACTGCTTCCCTTTCATATCCCTCGACTCTTATAACTGCCATCTGCTTTCTGTACGAATTGTAAATAGCCCTCCGCTCCCTGTATTTTACCCAACTTTAGAATTTGAAAGAGAGTATTCCATCCAACTTGTCAAAAGCTTTCTCCAAGTCTACAAATGCTAGGAACGTAGGTTTGCCTTTCGTTAATCTTTCTTCTAAGATAATTCGTAAGGTCAGTATTGCCTCACGTGTTCCAATATTTCTGCGGAATCCAAACTGATCTTCCCCGAGGTCGACTTGTACCAGTTTTTCCATACGTCTGTAAAAAATTCGCGTTAGTATTTTGTAGCCGTGGCTTATTAAACTGATAGTTAGATAATTTTCACACCCGTCAACACTTGCTCTCTTTGGGATTAGAATTATTATATCCTTCTTGAAGTCTGACGGAATTTCGTCTGTCTCATACATGTTGCTCACCAGGTGGTAGAGTTTTGTCAGGACTGGCTCTCCCAAGGCAGTCTGTAATTCTAATGGAACGTTGTCTACTCCCGGAGCCTTCTTTCGACGCAGGTCTTTCAGTGCTCTGTCAAACTCTTCACGCAGTATCATATCTCCCATTTCATCTTCACTACATCCTCTTCCATTTCTATTATATTGTCCTCAAGTACATCGCCCTTGTATAGACCCTCTATATACTTCTTCCACCTTTGTGCTCTCCCTTCTTTGCTTAGAACTGTGTTTCCATCTGAGCTGTTGATATTTATACAAGTGGTTCTCTTTTCTCCAAAGGTCTTTTAAATTTTCCTGTAGGCAGTATCTATCTTACCCCTAGTGAGATAAGCCTCTATATCCTTACATTTGTCCTCTAGCCACCCCTGCTTAGCCATTTTGCACTTCCCGTCGATCTCATTTTTGAGACGTTTGTATGCTTTTTTGCCTGCTTCATTTACTGCATTTTTAAAATTTTTTATTTCATAAATTAAATTCAATATCGGTTCTGTTACCCAAGGATTTCTACTAGCCCTCATAATGCGGATGAAATTCCGTACCCATGGTCCTTTGTTGCTCCTTACGGTCTCTTGTTAAACTGCGAGAAACCCAGCTGACACACACCTTTGATTACCATTCCTGGTGGACCATCGTCTCAACACTACAGAGATGCCCATTTCTGTAGTGAGGTGTTTTTTGTGATCCAACGATCATCTCAAATAAGAGTGTATACACGTTCCAACATTGCAGTGTTCTCGGAATTCACGCTGGAGATTCGACGGGCTTGAGCGACCTTATTTCGATGAAGACAGGCGCCTCGCCAAACGTCTCCGTATGCTTTGCTTTGCTGCCAGGTCTCCGTAGACATCCTTTAAGTACCCATGGATAGCAGTGGTGGTCTGGTTCTCGCCAAAACAAACTCGATGACAGCTCCCTTTTTGGAACGCACCTCCGTCACAGACGTCATTTTGAAGGATAAGTATAGCGACGCCACCTGTCAAAACTTCATGAAACTATAGAGGCTGAAGCGGAAATATTCCACGATGTGCCACAACAAATTCCATATTTATTCAACGGAAACTGGCCGGGAAAAAAGTATTGCTTTACGTATTGAATGCTTCTCATACTTCCTCAGATTAGCCTCAAATACAGTCAGAAACAACGGTCGGGTACTTTAATTTGCCATATGTACAGCTGTATATTAAAGTTAATGCGTTATTCTGAAATAACTGGTAAAACATTGATATTTGAGCCCTGTGGCATACGCATTGGAGAAACAGCACAATTGTTGTTGAGGTATAAAGACGAATTGGCAGACGTAGATGCTGCGTCAAGAACAGCACAGTGAGGTTGGTGCTGGATTTTCGTGGTCTTATCTTGACTGCACATATTTTAATATGTGGTTCTCTTGGGCTGTGGCGTCGACGTGTATGCAGATCTCGACGTAAATAGTGCGTAGCGTTGCCGGAGTGTGCTAGCTCTTGTTTCATCTGAAAAAAATTGCGACGAATATTCAGTTCTATTATTACTCTCTGTTCACTTACAAGACCACGGATTATGAACCAACTCTTTGCTCACGAAGACACAACTCGTTTGAATCAAATATTAAATAGTTTATAGTCACTGTGTGCGATACTACTGTACTGTTTATTACACAGGCTACAGAACAGCCTGTGTTGACGTAATTATGTGTCCTATACCACTGACTCTGATATTTAACTCTAGGTTTGGAAAGTTTACTTTTGTTCTTTAGTTAGGGCAATAAATATTCATTAACCAGTTATCAAAAAGTTCCAGGTGGCAGAAAGCTTATGTCCGACCATAGCCTCCTACAGCCTCCAGTATTGAAATTTTATACTAACACTTGAGTCTTGGTACCATTACTGTTAAGTTTTGCATATGTTCACTTATAGTCTGTTAATTTCACCTTTTACTTCATCATCATTATCATTTAAGACTGATTATGCCTTTCAGCGTTCAGTCTGGAGCATAGCCCCCTTATAAATTTCCTCCATGGTCCGCTATTCAGTGCTATCATTGGTGCCTCTTCTGATGTTAAACCTATTACTTCAAAAACTTTCTTAACCCAATTCAGGTACCTTCTCCTTGGTCTGCCCCGACTCCTCCTACCCGCTACTGCTGAACCATTGAGTCTCTTATGTAACCTTGCTTCTCCCATGCGTGTAACATGACCCCACCATCTAAGCCTGTTCGCCCTGACAGCTACATCTATAGAGTTCATTCCCAGTTTTTCTTTGATTTCCTCATTGTGGACATCCTCCTGCCATTGTTCCCATCTACTAGTACCTGCAATCATCCTAGCTCCTTTCATATCCGTAGCCTCAACCTTGTTGATAACGTAACCTGAATCTACCCAGCTTTCGCTCCCATACAACAAAGTTGGTCGAAAGATTGAACGGTACACAGATAACTCAGTCTTGGTACTGACTTCCTTCTTGCAGAAGAGAGTAGATCGTAGCTGAGCGTTCACTGCAGTAGCTTTGCTACACCTCTCTTCCAGTTCTTTCACTATGTTGCCATTCTGTGAGAATATGCATCCTAAGTACTTGAAACTGTCCACCAGTTCTAACTTTGTTCCTTCTATTTGGCACTCAATCCGGTTATATTTCTTTCCCACTGACATTACTTTCGTTTTGAAGAGACTAATCTTCATACCATAGTCCTTATATTTCTGATCTAGCTCTGAAATAATACTTTGCAAACTTTCAATCGAATCTGCCATCACAACTAAGTCATCCGCATATGCAAGACTGCTTATTTTGTGTTCACATATATTGACCTCACCCAACCAGTCCATTGTTTTCGACATATGATCCATAAATAATATGAACAACATTGGAGACAGGTTGCAGCCTTGTCTTACCCCTGAAACTACTCTGAACCATAAACTCAATTTACCGTCAACTCTAACTGCTGCCTGACTATCCATGTAAAGACCTTTAATTGCTTGCAAAAGTTTGCTTCTTATTCCATAATCTCGTAGAACAGACAATAACTTCCTCCTAGGAAACCGGTCATTTGCCTTTTCTAGATCTATAAAGCATAGATACAGTTCCATGTTCCACTCATAACACTTCTCCATTATTTGCCGTAAGCTAAAGATCTGGTCCTGACAACCTCTAAGAGGCCTAAACCCACACTGATTTTCATCCAATTGGTCCTCAACTAATACTCTATTTTCCTTTCAACAGTACCTGAGAAGATTTTACCCACAACGCTGATTAAAGAGATACCTTGGTGGAATGACACAGTCAAGGCAGCCTGTAAAAGGAAAAAGAAGGCGTATCAAAAATGGCTCCATACTAGAACTCAGGTAGACAGAGAAAGTTATGTTGAAGAAAGAAACGAAGCCAAACAGATAATTGCAGAATCCAAGAAAAAATCTTGGGAAGACTTTGGAAACAGGTTGGAGACTATGGGTCAAGCTGCTGGAAAACCATTCTGGAGTGTAATTAGCACTCTTCGAAAAGGAGATAAGAAGGAAATGACAAGTATGTAGGACAGGTCAGGAAAACTACTGGTGAATCCTGTGGATGCCTTGGGCAGATGGAGGGAATATTTTGAAGAGCTGCTCAATGTAGGTGAAAATACGATTAGCAATGTTTCAGATTTCGAGGTAGAATGGGGTAGGAATGATTATGGAAATAGGATCACATTTGAGGAAGTGGAGAAAATGGTCAATAGATTGCAGTGCAATAAAGCAGCTGGGGTGGATGAAATTAAGTCGGATCTCATCAAATACAATGGAACGTCAGGTCTTAAATGGCTACACAGCATAATTGAAACAGCCTGGGAGTCGGGACAGGTTCCATCAGACGGGACAACAGCAGTAATCACACCAATCTTTAAACATGGAAACAAAAATTATTGTAACATCTTTTACTTTTTACTTGATAATTTCATTTAACGTCAAATGTCAAAAACATTCAGTTCTAATCAGAAAGCATCTATCTTTCCGTCTCTTTAAAGAAATTCAAGTCTCTGAAACTATATCTTTGGATGATTTTGCAATACTTTTGTAAAGTGATCGGTACACTTTTTAAGATAACTTGGTATATTTTCAGTATTTCACTCTACACAACAATACTAGCCGTCGCAACAACAGCAATAATAGCAACCACATGACAGGAACTTGAACAGGATCCGGAATAGTAATCGGAATAGTAATGGGCTAAAAATGATGGTTATGTGTACATGTAGGCAAAAACAAACAACGAAATTACAGCTTTATTCTCTTATAACTTTATGCTCTTAGTCAATTTACTTCGTTCCAATTAAAAAATTTTCTTAAATGTTTCAAATAACACTAATTAAAATTATTATGAAAGAAAGAATTACTGAAATAGTTTACTAAGACTGAGGGAAATGCGATAGTGGTTACTAGAGTACAAGGAAAATAAGATTGAAGAGCACTTTTCGTTTACAGGTGGAAACACACCTCGCTGACACGGGTGTGAAATGCAAACAGGCTCTCGGTTGTCAGTTAGGTTAGCACAAAAACCCGAGTGGTAATGTTCGGCGTCCACCAGAATTTGGAGTACATCTGGATAAACGTATAGAAGATAGGTCGAAATATTCGGAATCAGAGGGTTTCAGATTAAGAGGGTAATGTATGTTCTTGCATATTCCTAAACGTTGCCAGCATCATAGTCAGTAACAGATGCAGTAGACAATAAATGGCACCTAAGGTTTTGTACGAGAGACCATCTGTCTTTAAGAGAATGGGAAGGTCTGTCTAAAGCTAGAGCTTCAGGAATTAACACAGAGGAAGTTAGTTCCAATTTTAGTAATGATTATGACTAAAATCGTCTAGCATAAGAGTCCAAGCTGTGTCTACAATATGGATGAGAGTGGGATTCCTCTCAATAAGGTGCGTAGAACACTAGCAGAGAAAGGGAAAAGGGAAATAGTCCGCATAACAAATGCTGAACGCGGCGAAAAAAATGTTACTATTGTACCATATTGTAACGCCACCAACACTTACATTCTCCCGCTAGTGATAGTCAAAGAAGTGCGACAGAAGCGCAACCTGCAAAATAATCTACCTAACGTTTCACATCTTTGCATGAGCGACGGTATCTAGGCCAATGAAGAAATATTGATTAAATTTTTTGAAGACTTAGCAAAACACTATATTCTAGGAAAATTTACGCTTCCCATTCGGTCATATGAACCACTGAATTTTGTTAGAACCATCGGGTTGAAACGTTTGGCGTAGCTTCCCATTGGACCCCTGTCCTTCAGCCGCTTGACCGCTGCATTTGTAAGGCTCTGAAGAGTTACTACCATCAGGAGGATGGCAATGAATGCATCGATACCATGAGTCTTCTGTCACTAATTTCCAGTCCGGATTACGTTTTACCGAGCCTGGAAACGCACGGGGTCAAACGGACCAGCGGTCAACACTTTTTCATACACCTCAATTTATCCGCTTAGACCACAAGGTATTATTAATATAAGGCTCGCCCCATTAGAGATGTATGATCATTCTGCTGAGGACATTATTTGTGAAGAACTACAACAGACAAACTAGTCTACAGCTCCCAGCACACAACGTATTTCACCCGCAAAAGTGGCACTTCCGAGCCCACAAAAGGTGCCTCCAAAAAAACGTTTCACACCTAAGGCGTATAACACCACATCTTCTGAAAATATTAAAACTGTTAAAGAAAAATATCAAATGAAAGCTGTCAAAGAGTCAAAACAGACAGAGAGGCACTTGGACAAGAGAAGAAACAGTGATCCAGAATCGAGCAAAAGCAGGAAGATACGAATAAAAAAGCTAATGAGAGGCGAGGTCAATGACGATGTGCAAGTGTGAAAATAACTATAAATGTGGATTTTGCAACATTATCTAAAATTTTGAACTTTATTCCAAAAAAGGAGGTTTGGATTCAGTGTCAAAGTTGCAAAACGTTTCACAACAGGTATTGTGTTTCGACAGAAGGAACAAAGCATTATGAGAGCGGTCACTGCGTGTAAACATTCGAATATTAGAAAAAATTGATTTTTGTTGTATTTTCTATGCTCAAAATTAGATATGACTATTATTTGAAGGTAATAATCTACATATGAAGTAAAGCTAACATAACATTTTCAGTTTATTTAGTATCATTCAAATTGCTACCGCAAAACATCCAAACTGTCCCACTTTTTCAATTCGCAGAATTTTGCGGGTAAATCAGATACCTGAATTGTGAGTTACATTGTGGATATCTTAATTTTATAAAACTTCTACACCTTCCTTAGACACGTATGTAGAAAACTATATGTCCATACTCGCAAGCACTTGCGTGGTTTTCAAGAAAAATGTTAAAAGTCTGAAATTATCCAAACTAGCCATATTTACTCTGCTTTGAAATGTAATAAAATATGAAAAATTTAATTGGTTAGGGATGTACCTATGCCAGTGACCAAAACAATGGGCTGGAATGCACAGTCTATAAAAGTATTAAAACATCTCTTTCAAAACAGTTTTGTTTATTTAAATGGCACGTGTATGTTTTTCACCATAGACGCCGATACGACTTAGGCATTTGTCGTAGCGCTGTACCAACTTTCCAATAAGTCGTTATAGAAGGCAGTGTTTTCCGCCAACTCTAAGCTGGCCTACAGCTCGTTGTCTTCACAGCCAGCGGCTCATGTGAGCATAGATGAAACTCAGAGGGAGACAATTGCTGGCTATATTGAGGGTTATCAAACACTTCCAATTGAAAACGATGCAGAAGCATCTACTTTGCCCTGCAGAATGCGGCTGGAGAATTGTCTTGAAGAAGAAAATGCACGAAAGTTATGTAATGTTGGCTGCATAGCTTTAGGCGAAATTTTGCACGAGACCCTTGTACTTGGTGGGAGACACTATTGATCTAGGTATCGTTATGTGCTCCTTGTGTGCTCAGAACTAAAAAGAACGACGTAACGCGATCGACGAGCATATTACAGACAGTGCCCAACACACCTGTGCACAATTTCATGGGATTTTCACCGTGGTTTCCATTTTGCGACTGATCGTTCCTTGCTTTCCGAATAACTCTTGTACTCAGACGTTGAGGGAAGACAACGGTATCACAGATTCTGACGTAATGCGCAAGGGTTGCTTACACTGTCCTGCGGCCTGGGGTAATCAGACCAATGTCAGAAGGCACCTTTATACCTACACTGTTCAGTCTGCTAGTGTCTCTTGATCGGCCTGCTGCAATGTTGCTGTGTCAAACAAGGAAATACACTGTACCACGTTTCACGTATGATCGGGTTACTGCTTTCACTGTTTTACTGTTGCTTGTAATATTTGCTTTCGTCATGTCGATGTGCCGGTCTCCAGTAATGAAGAAAAACCCGAAACTGTATTAATTTACCGAGGGCGTCACAAAAATGCACCCACAGCTATAGCATTCTGTGTTGAACGCTAACCAAATTGACGGCATCCATCTCGTACCATTGTCAACATATAAATAAGTCTCATGGACACATGCAGTTGGAGTCCCAGAAAGTATCAGTCTACAAATACCGTAACTAACAGTGGTGACGAAATTGCTGTCCTGATGGCTGTAGCGCATAATCCTAATGTGAGTGTATGATATATTCCACACAGTTCTACGTGTTTGGATACATTTGCATAGGTATACGCTTCGTCCGTTTATATCTTACTCCGCCAAGAACTATAAAGAGATGACTTTCAATACCGCATTTCATTCTATCGGTTTCCACTTCAGTGGTTGCAAGGTAGTCATGAATTCTTAAGTGATACGTAGTTTACGGGTGAAGCTTCGTTCACATATTACAGACGGAAGAATCTGCAGAACATAAACTACTAATAGGTGAAAAATCCCCACTGACTTTGAGCAGTTGCTCATAAATGCCAGTGGGATGTCAGTGTTGGAGTGGTATCTACGGTTCCTGTATAGGTACCAACAATTTTCAGCGAACATTAAACGGACAGTGATTTGCATCATTTCTTCAGGACACTCTACCCATTCCCATGGAGGAGGATTGGAAACACTTCTGTCAATGTGATTCCAGCGTAGTGAATGCCCCACAAACTACTCACATATTTCATATTTCCAAGGAAGTAGTGGATGCAATGATTGGAAACAAGAGGATAGGATGGTAGGGGGGATGGGGGAGGGGGGGCTCATGTGAGCTGGCCAGTCCGATTCCCCGACTTCACGACGTTAGACTTCCTTGTATGGAGCGCAGTGAAAGAGAGTAAGAGAGTGTGTATCACAAACTCTTAAAAACGTCAGAGAATATGGAGCAACCTATTCTCACTACAGGTGGGGAAGTATCGGTGGACAAACTACAAATTGTTCACCATCTCCGCATATGTATTCGAACATCGTTGACGTCACGCAGTTTCATCAGATGTGACGTTACTGGTTATTTGTGAGTGCATTACAAATGTTGAATGTAACGTAAAAAAAATTAAATTTCTCCGGGCTATAGCCCACTAATAATTGTATTTAAAAAAGAGGTCCAAGTCTTAGTAGCAAACAGTATCTCTAGTTTTCATTTCTATATAAGAAATACATATGCTATTTAATTAAATGTAACTTTGTGTTTGTTTACTTTCATGGCTACTGAATTCCTGTATCTGTGCCCCCAACATAGCTGCATCCCTGGCCCACTGAATGTTCCATTTTTCCTTGTTTTCTTCATTTCAGAAATGTGTGTAGTCTCACAGCTGGGTGGAAACTCGGTTTTTTTTTTTTTTTTTTTTTTTTTTTTTTTTTTTTTTTTTTTGGCAGCAGTCTACTGACTGGTTTGATGCAGCCCGCCACGAATTCCTTTCCTATGCTAACCTCTTCATCTCAGAGTAGCACTTGCAACCTACGTCCTCCATTATTTGCTTGACGTATTCCAATCTCTGTCTTCCTCTACAGTTTTTGCCCTCTTCAGCTCCCTCTAGTACCATGGAAGACATTCCCTCATGTCTTAGCAGATGTCCTTTCATCCTGTCCCTTCTCCTTATCAGTGTTTTTCACATATTCCTTTCCTCTTCGATTCTGCGTAGAACCTCCTCATTCCTTACCTTATCAGTCCACCTAATTTTCAACATTCGTCTATAGCACCACATCTCAAATGCTTCGATTCTCTTCTGTTCCGGTTTTCCCACAGTCCATGTTTCACTTCCATATAATGCTGTACTCCAGACGTACATCCTCAGAAATTTCTTCCTCAAATTAAGGCCGGTATTTGATATTAGTAGACTTCTCTTGGCCAGAAATGCCTTTTTTGCCATAGCGAGTCTGCTTTTGATGTCCTCCTTGCTACGTCCGTCATTGGTTATTTTACTGCCTAGGTAGCAGAATTCCTTAACTTCATTGACTTCGTGACCATCAATCCTGATGTTAAGTTTCTCGTTTTTCTCATTTCTTCTACTTCTCATTACCTTCGTCTTGCTCCGATTTACTCTCAAACCATATTGTGTACTCATTAGACTGTTCATTCCGTTCAGCAGATCATTTAATTCTTCTGCACTTTCACTCAGGATAGCAATGTCATCAGCGACCCGTATCACTGATATCCTTTCACCTTGTATTTTAATTCCACTACTGAACCTTTCTTTTATTTCCATCATTGCTTCCTCGATGTACAGATTGAAGAATAGGGGCGATAGGCTACAGTCTTGTCTTACACCCTTCTTAATACGAGCACTTAGTTCTTGATCGTCCACTCTTACTATTCCCTCTTGGTTGTTGTACATATTGTATATGACCCGTCTCTGCCTATAGCTTACCCCTACTTTTTTCAGAATCTCGAACAGCACCATTTTATATTGTGGAACGCTTTTTCCAGGTCGACAAATCCTATGAACGTGTCTTGATTTTTCTTTAGCCTTGCTTCCATTATTAGCCGTAACGTCAGAATTGCCTCTCTCGTGCCTTTACTTTTCCTAAAGCGAAACTGATCGTCACTTAGCGCATACTCAATTTTCTTTTCCATTCTTCTGTTTATTTTTCTTGTAAGCAGCTTCAATGCATGAGCTGTTAAGCTGATTGTGCGATAATTCTCGCACTTGTCAGCTCTTGCCGTCTTCGGAATTGTGTGGATGATGCTTTTCCGAAAGTCAGATGGTATGTCGCCAGACTCATATATTCTACACATTAACGTGAATAGTCGTTTTGTTGCCACTTCCCCTAATGATTTTAGAAATTCTGATGGAATGTTATCTATCCCTTCTGCCTTATTTGACCGTAAGTCCTCCAAAGATCTTTTAAATTCCGATTCTAATACTGGATCCCCTATCTCTTCTAAATCGACTCCTGTTTCTTCTTCTATCACATCAGACAAATCTTCACACTCATAGAGACTTTCAATGTATTCTTTCCACCTATCTGCTCTCTTCTCTGCATTTAACAGTGGAATTTCCGTTGCACTCTTAATGTTACCACCGTTGCTTTTAATGTCACCAAAGGTTGTTTTGACTTTCCTGAATGCTGAGTCTGTCCTTCCGACAATCATATCTTTTTCGATGTCTTCACATTTTTCCTGCAGCCATTTCGTCTTAGCTTCCCTGCACTTCCTATTTATTTCATTCCTCAGCGACTTGTATTTCTGTATTCCTGATTTTCCCGGAACGTTTTTGTACTTCCTCCTTTGATCAATCAACTGAAGTTAATATGTGGTGTACACTGATTTGCTCGCTGCATGTATCACAGACAGTGGGGTCGTCTACGCTGAGTAGAAACCCATTTGTGAGGCGACAGTACCCAAAGCGGAGATGGGTCAGGGCCTTTTCACCGCTCTGGAGCGACCAGCATTTAGGACGTCCATGTCCACAATTATGAGTTTCACTTGCCGCAGCTTACTGTCCATCAACGCCTGCCAGTTCTCCACCCATTACCGCATGGATATGTTTATATCCCCAAATTTCCAGTTGCCCTGGTACGCAGCAAAAGGACAACATTTTCTGGCTGCGCCGCTGCAGGAAGAACAGTTAGTCCTGTGTAAACTGTCAATCGAATCAAATGAGAAACCGTTTGCCCTGAAGACGTTTCGTCTGCTCCAGTACCTTCTGGATCTCATGGAGCTCTGCAGAGAATGAAGTGTTGGTAAAGGAAAGGAGAATTCGGAAGGAAGTTAGAATCTACTGATGAGAAACACCGGGAAAGGTACAGACACTTCGCAGGTGTTCATTAGCCCTTACCCAGTATAAGAATTATTTGCGTCTGTTATGTTTTGAATACACATTCATTGGTTTCATGTAATGTGAAGTTCTTTTTGATACTCTAGTAATGGAAGAAACGCGAAATGTTCCCAGACTTTGAGAAAAGATGTGAACATTAATCAACTAATGGAAGAAGTAGAAGCCAACCTCAGCGAAAATAATTTCACATAAACGTGCGGCAACACTGACCTTACGACAAATGCTGTAAGTTGAAAAATTGCAAACTAACATTTATAGTATAAGTAGATTCAGGGAAAGCTTCTGACAATGTTGAACGGAATACCCACTTGAAATTCAGTGGATGGCAGGGATAAAATACAGAGAGTGAGACTGCACATTTGCACGTGAATAGTAAGCAATTTTGGAGAGAAGAGTGAGACAGAGTTGTAGGCTCTGCCCAATGTTACATAACCTGCAAATTAAGCAAGACGTAAACGGAAGTAAGAAGCGAGGAGGGAAAAGCCAGGAGAATTAAAAATATTTAAGTTTGCCAGTGACGTTGTTAATCTGACAGAGACGGCAAGCGACTGGGAAGAAGAGCCGAAAAAAAATAAACAATGTTTGTAAAAGAGATGATGACCAACAACAGAAGTAGATGGAAGGCAATGTAATATAGTCGGATTAAATCAGATGATGCTGGTACAAGTAGAATAACACCAGGGAACGATGCAATAAAGTTGTTAATGAGTTTAGCTGTGTGGGCAGCAAAATACAAGGACGATGGCTGAAACAGAGATGATATAAAAAGTGGACTAGCAATTTTCTGAGATGAAATGTAGTTTTAAATATTAGGTATCGTTCTCTGGAGTCCTCTAGAGAAGTGGTGTGGGCAGCACAGACCTAATACGAATAGAGGCATCGCAAACGTGGTGCTGTAGAAGAATGCTGAAATTTAGATTGAGAGGTCTGGAAACTAGAGCGAAGGTATTGTACAGAAAAGGCCATAAAAGAAATTTAGTGCATAACCTTTTATGGGACACATCCTAATCTACGAAAAAGCCCTTAAAATGGTAATTTTGGGAAGGACGGGAGCTAAGAAATGGTGATTAATGGTTGAATACTGTAAACAGGTTAAGATGGTTGTGGGTTTTAGCGGTAATGAAGAGACAAAGGGGCTTGCACGGAACTGATTACCGCCGGGAGCGAATATGATGAACTGCGAGTGATATAAAAAAAATTACCGAGCACCTGGCTAGATTATAAAAAGGAGACAAGTGGATAAGTTAGTACAAGGGTATGAAGTATTTACCAGTTTAATTCCGTGTACTAAACAGTAACTACTCCTCGCAGACTGGCGCCTGAACAATATACGTGATGTCTTCATTTGAGAAGGGAGATGTAGTTGGACCCAAAGAAACCAGTTGCAGTAATCGGCGAATCGCTCTACATCTAAATATAAGCTATGCCAATATTCTACAACGTTGGCAGGAATGGGTGAACCATGTCTAACACGGTGTCAAGCTGCCGGTCGACCTAGAAAGGCTACAGAACGTAGATACCGAGATATCGTCAGGGAGTCACTCATGGCGTGGGTTTCATCGGGTGCTTTATTGACCTCAATAACCACTAACTGGCCACTGACAGAAGGGGCTGAGCTGAGGAGAGACATGCGCCGATTGCCATTGGCCTAGGGTGTCATTGACTGGGGGACAATTGTCTACAGTGACGTGACCCGGTTCGAAATGAGGCCGGATGACCAGCGAAGATTAATTGGGAGACGCCCAGGACAGCGGCGGTATACCAACATGACTGCCACCCACCATACGGTCCAACAACCAGCAGTGATGCCAAGCTATCCTAGGCTTACATTTCAGCGAGATAGTGCTCGCCCGCACACAGCGACAGTTTCTACTGGTATCCTTTAAGCTTGCCAAACCATAAAGTAGCCAACAAGGTCGTCGGATCTCTCCTCAATAGAGGAAGTTTGGAACATTGTGGGCATAGACCTCCCACTAGCTGGGGATTTTGACGATCTAACACGCTATTTAGACAGAATTCGGCACAAATTTACTCAGGACATCCAGCAGATCTATGAATGCCAACCTAATCACTGCTTGAAATAGTGGCATAAATGTACCACCGCGTTTTTTACTTTTTCAACTTGTGACGTTCTTTCTGTTGAATAAATTATCCACTTTTCCTGAAATTTGAATCATTACTTTGCCTTTACGTACACATCACATCAAGTTATTTCCATCACATTCGATTTATTCCATCGTCGTGCGTCGTGATTTTGGTCTGAATAGTGTAGTTTTTGATTAACTGACACGTGTTTTTTTTTTTTTTTTTTTTTTTTTTTTTTTTTTTTTTTTTTTTGAAAAAAAACCCTCCCATTTCGCCAAGTCCAGTCTCTGAAGGTAACGCAACGCCTTCCAGAAGTCGATTTGCAACCCGCCAGGCTTTAGAGCATTGCCGTCTGCAGCTACTTGTCGAAATGGCGCCCCAGTAATTACCTTAGACGGATACAGCGTTATTTCGCTTATTACTTAGCGAGACAAGTAGTGTGGTTATCTGTAACTCTTTATCAATGTATTTAAATACTGTAATATCATAATAAAATTGTAAATCTTGTGAGCTCTGCAAGATCCATGTACTAATTTATCTTAACGTGACAAACCACAATTCTAGGGCTACATTTCAGTTTTGACAAATGGATCTATGCCGACATTTGAAAAAAGGGCGATGGTGCATCAGTCCTTACTAATGTAAAATTGCCACCTTCTGAAGAAGACAAATTTATATTTGTCGAAACCAAGGTAAAGAATTCTTTATCCATTGCAAATGGTCGGCTGTTTACAATTTTAATACGTGGAACCGTTGCTGTTGTGCAGCTATGTTTAAAATACTGTAATATCACTTAATATGATGCATATTTGCAGCCTATACATTTAACTACATTGTTGTGACAGATAAACAAATTTACAATTCAAAACCAAACTAGACTTTTCTTTCAAGATTAAACTCACTGAAAACACTGAAGCCGAATCTACCATTTAGTTCCCAAGTGTAAAACGTCAGTTACTGTCATTGTAGTTATAACGGTCTGTTATAACGGTGTACTGAAATTGTTTGACCGTAAAGATTGTGTCACAGTTCCCCCTTTCCATCGTCATTATACGAACGTCGGGATGGCAGATAGTGAGAGCACCGATCGCGGAACAGAAAAGCATCTACAATAGCGAAGTAGCATCAGGACCAAGTGAGATAGTTATAAGCTTTTACAAGGATTATGCGAAAAAACTCCCTCCCCTTGTAGCAACAGTTTATCGTATCTCGCCGGAGCCACGAAGAGTGCCTAGCTACCGGAAAAAAGGGTATAGGCCATTCCTGTTTCAAGAGAGGTTGTTAGGCATATGAACTCACTTACAGGCGTATATCGTTGATGTCGACCTGTTATGGAATTATGGAATGTGATTTATACTCAAGAATTATCACATCACAGCAGAACAAAACTCTGCTCTATAAAATCAGCTTTAATCCCGAAAATAGAGATCTAGTGAAACTAAGCTCGCTCTTTTTCTCCATGAGACCCATAGCACTGTAAGCAACGGCGCGTAGATTAGCACCATGTTCCCTGACCTCAGGATGGCATTTGATACTATCCCATACTGACATTTAGTGAATAAAAGAGCTTCTCGAGCAGTGGGAGTCACGACTGGATACAAGGTTTGCTTGCAGACAGAACTCAAAACGTCGCTCTTAACGGGACGAAATCGAGAGGTTTGAACGTAATTTCCGGTGTACTCAAAGGATGTGTGATAGGACCGCTGCCTTTTACAACGCACATAAATGATCTAGTAGAAAGCGTCGGATGCTGTTAAAGAATGCTCGCAGATGATGATGCACTTCTCTGTAAGAAACTAGCACCCCCAGAAGATCATCGATTGTCCTGCGGGTGATTGACAAATGAGGCAGGCTGTGGTAGCTGACCCTGACCGTAAATAATTGTAACATATTACGCATACTATTGGTTAGAAACTGCTGTAAACAATATATAGAGCACAGTATCTAGGAGTGAAAATGCAGATGCCGGAATGATAATTTTAAGAAAAGGTGGCTCATCCACGAAGGAAGTTGCTTATGAGGCGCTTTCCTACAGATTCTTGAGTATTGTTGTCTGAGTGGGATCCTTAACAGGCACGATTGATAGAAGAGATAGAGAAGATACAACGAAGAGCGGCGCATGTCGGCACGGAATTGTTTAGAAGACACGAAAGCGTTATCGAGGTGCTCAAAAAAGTCCGTTAACAGACGTTGAAAGAGATGCATGGTGTATCCTGGAGATCATGGAGAGGTTTACTATTGCTATTTCGGTAAAGCTCTTTCCGGGAAGAAACGTACATGCCGCGAAATGACCACGACGAGAAAATTTGAGTAATTAGAGCCAATGCAGAGGCTTACCGTCAATCACGCTTCCCAAGCGACTTTCTCAAGCGGAAAGGGATTTGCGGGATCAGTTAGTGGTACCAGAATCACCCTACACAGCATACAATAATATAGCTCTCCTATTACATTGTAGATTCAGAGCTGATACAAGCTGATCTACTCGTATTATTGTCATCAGTTTCTCTAAATCTAAGTGTATCATTTTTTAAATCATTTGGTATACTGTCCATAATACCACGTTCAGAAAAGTTCGGTGAGTTGCCTCAGGAAATAAAGGTAACAAGAGTTATAAAAATACTTTTAATGGCGTTCAAAGTAATCACAACCAGCTACAATACACTTCTCAATTCGGTTGTAAAGTAGTCAGAAAAGTTAGCAAACGCTTCTAGTGGAATCACTAGACGCACCATCGTTGACGCTTTGACAGATATTCTCAGCATATGCGTAATGAAGGCCTTTCGGGGCTAGTTAAATGCGGGGAATGATAAATGTCGGCCGGCTCCAAATCCGAAAAATAAGGTGGGCGCTGAAAAACGCTTTGCGTTAAACGAAGAAACTGAGAACGCAGATCGCAGTGTGGGGACAGGCATTGTGGTGGAGGAAACTTCCCTGTCCTCTGCCGTACATTTCTGCCCGTGCTCACCAGAAACGTTTCAGCAGCCGATTTAAGACTCCTTCACATACTTACGTATTGATAGTATGACCTTCGGAGAGCAATTCAGATGGTTCAAGGGCTAGTTATCAAAAAAGCCAGTCAACACAGTCTTTAATCTTGGATTTAGCCTGCCGACGTTTTTCGGGATGTGGGGAGAAATAAGAACCCATGGCACTGATTGTCGCTTAGTCGCTGAATGGTATTGGTTACACTTGATCTCATCTCCTGTGAGGACAGTTTCAAGAAACTGTTGAATCTGGTGGAGCTTGTCAACGAAATCTCTAGGTGTTTCCAGCACGGAAAAAATTTTCCACGCTTTTAAACGTTCGTGAACCATAGTGCTTACACTCTCTGCCTATCTGCACTTCTTCTGCTGTCATTCTCAAAGACGGCCGCCGATAATCAGCAAGCAGCCGGTGTCTTCGTTCGAGCGCTGAGGATGTCCTGTTGAAGGCCCGTACATACCACCACCACCTCACCTTCGTGTGCGTAGTTTGGGTTTGTGCCTGTTGACGGTCTACCCGATCGAGACTCATCGTCGACATCTTCATTACCGTCTGTAAGCGTTTAAACCGCTCAGACACAAACATTCCACTCACCCCTTCAACACTAAAGTCTTCCAATAACATTCCACGTTTTATCGCCGCCATTTTCCCTAATTTTAAGCAAAACTTCTTGTTAAAACGTTGCTCCACATTGAGTTCTCACACCGACATCGTCACCTTGGTCTCAGGGGGCACCGCGGCATCTCTTCGGTGATATGGATACGGGGAGCTGGTTGACATGAATAACAACGGTATGCGCATGCCCCTCATCGGAACCAGCCCTGTGTTTAACACATGGGAATATTCAACGAACATATCAGAAGCACCTAGTATGCAAGAAATGTTCACAATTTAAATACTAAAAAACATTTGGGCAGAGAGTTAATTTTTATTTCAGATGGAATAAACGTGCAAGTGGTCAATAACGTAAAACATATTGTCCTAAAGATAATGAGTCGAACACCAGTATAGTGAGAAAATGGGGAATGTAATATGAAGCGGATTACCGAGAGGGCAAGGGAAAGAGAGAAAGAGAGGGAGAGAGGGAGAGAAGGTGGGGCGGAGAGAGGGGGGGGGGGAGGGAGGGAGAATGGTAAAGAAGGAGAGTTTGAATAGTTCTAGATTGTAGTACATACCTTTCTCTTCCGTTACATGTCTCTCTGTAAGCTAAAATATCTCACGGTATTAAACTGAACAGTCACCCAGTGAAATTCTGCTCCCACATTCAGTCAGCAGCGATCGAGTTTTGTATGATCTTTTTACCTTTGAACGGTGACAGCAATAGTTTAATAATTCGTAGCAGTCAATAATGCTGTCTTAATTACCACAAGAGTCTAAGAGAATGTGGGCACACATTTTCCACTTACTAAGCACCAGCCTATAACATGATTCATGGTCCAGACAGTTGCATACCTCTTCAGCGACGGGGCGCACTCCAGGATCCACTTTTGGCACCATGTTTTAGATGCTCACACCGCTCTTGAACGAACGCCATACTACCACCACCGTCTAAGTGTACTAAGTATTTACACAGTGTAATTTACCACCCCCCTATCAGACATCCCCCTCCCCCCCCCCCCCCCCGCCCTCATTCCACCTGTCTCAGATTTTTCTTGAGTGGTACCGTTTAATAGACAAGTCCCGTCCAATGAACAGGAGATGCGCTCGAAGAAGCACGCACTACGTTTCCCAACATATCTTCTTTGTTTTCTCCTTTATTTCTCCAGTTTCGTTTACGTTTCTTGTAAATTTTACAATTTTTGCGGACCTCGATTGATAGGGAACCATACCCTTATTAGACACAGCCGGGACAAAGAAGGAAATTATACACGTATTAATAATATTAATAAACATTCAAAAGTGCAGGAAATAAATTTAAAAAGTATTCTATCCACTTCTACATTTTCATGGATACTCTCCAAATCATACTTATGTGCTTGGCTGAGAGTTCACGGAAACACCTTCGTAATAATTCTCCGTTGTTCCACTCTCGTATAGCGCGCGGATGAAACGAACGCCTATATCTTTCCGTACGAATTCTGATTTCCCATATTTTATTACGATTATACTTTCTCCCTATGCAGGTTGGCGTCAAAAAACTATTTTGGCACTCTAAGCAGAAAGCTGGTGATTGAAATTTCGTGAGAAGATTCCGCCGCAACGAAAAACAGCGTTTGTTCCAATGGTACACATTCCAAATCCTGTATCATGTTCGTGGCACTCTTTCCTCTGTTTGGCGACAATACAAAACGTGCTGCCCTTATTTGAACTTTCTCGAAGTCCTCCGATAATGCTATCAGGTAATTCCGCAGACAGCGCAGCAGCATTCCAAAACAGGAAGGACAAGCGTTGTGTAGGCACTCTCTTTAGTTGATCTGTTACATTTTCTAAGTATTCTACCAATAAACTCAGGTTTTGGTTTGCCTTCCCCACAACGTTTCGTGTCCATTATTTCCTATTTAAATTGTTCTTAATTGTAATTCCTAGGTAATTAGTTACAGCCTTTAGATGAGACTTATCTATCGTTTAACCGAAGTTTGACGGATTCCTGTTAGCCCGGAATGTGGAAGATCCAACAATTTTCACTATTTAGGGTCAACTGCCAATTTTCGCACCATTCACATATTAGTTCTAAATCGTTTTGCAGTTTGTTTTGATCTTCTGATGAGTTTATTAGACAATAAACGACGGCATGATTTGCTAACCACCTGAGACGGCCGCTCTGACTGTCTCTAAATCGTTTATGTAGATAAGGAACAGCAGGAGGCCTATGACACTGCCTTGGGGAACGCCAGAAGTCACTTGTATTTGGCTCGATGACTTTGTCAGTTACTACAAACTTGGACATCTCTGAATGGAAATCACGAATCCAGTCACGTAACTGTTACGATATTCAATGAGTATGCAATTTCACTATAAGACGCTTGTGTGGTACAGTGTCAAAAGCCTTTTTGAAATGTAGAAGTACGGAATCAATTTCAAATTCATTGTCAATAGCACTCTACACTTCGTGCGTGTAAAGAGCTAGTTGTGTTTCACAAGAACGATGTTTTCTAAATCCGTATTGACTCTGTGTCAGTAGACTGTTCTCTTCGAGATAATTCATGATGTTCGAACACAATATATGTTGCAAAATCCTGTTGCTTATCGACGTTAACGGTATGGGCGGGTAATTTAGTGGATTACTCCTACTAACTTCCTGGTTATTGCTGTTACCTGTGCAACTTTCTAGTCGTTGAGTATGTATCTTCTGTCGAGCGAGCGGTTGTATATGATCGTTAAGTATGCAACTATTGCAACAGCATTCTCTGAAAGGAACCTAATCAGTATACACTATGGACCAGAAGACATGCTGTTAGTAAAAGATTTAAGTTGCTTCACTACCCCGAGGATACCTGCTTCTAAGTTACTCATTTTGGCGACTGTTCTTGATTCGGTTTCTGGAATATTTATTTCGTCTTCTATGAAAAAGGAACTTCAAAAGTCTGTGTTTAAGAACGTTGCTTTCGCTACACTGTCATAGACAGTATTTCCACTGCTATCGCGCTGAGCAGACATGGACGATGTAGCCGCTAGCATACTTCACATACGACCAGAATCTCTCTGGAATTTCTGCCAGGTTTCGAAATAATATTTCGTTGTGGAAACTATTATAAGCATCTCGCATTGATGTACGCACCAATTTCGAGCTTCTGTAAAAGGTAGCCTGCCTTGGAGATTTTGCGTTTGCTTAAATTTTGTATGTTTTTTCGTTGTTTCTGCAAAAGTTTTCTGAACCGTTTTGTGTACTAACGGGGATAACCTGCATCGTTTATTAATTTATTTGGTATTAATATCTCTACTGCTGTCGTCACTACTCCTTTGAATTCAAGCCACCTCTGCTCTACACTTACTTTGTTAAATTGGAAATAGTGGTGATTGTCTCAGCAAGCCATCAAGTGAACTGTTATGTGCTTTTCTGAAAAGATATATTTTTCGTTTATTTTTGGAGGATTTGGGGCTTAGACTACTCATTCACGTTACGACCACGCTTTGGTCACTAATCGCTGTATCCGTTTTGATGCTCATTATTAGATCTGGATCATTTGTTGCTAAGAGGCCAAGTGTGTTTTTACAACCGTTTTTTATTCGAGTTGGCTTATAGACTAAATGCTCGAATTAATTTTCAAAGCATGCTCTTAAAACAATTTCTGATGGTGTTTCATGTGTACGTGCGGATTTAGCCGTGTATATTTCACAACATTTTATTCCGGTTGCCTAGAATGACGTCTGCCCATACTAACTCACAGGAACTAACTGCTTCAATTTTGCTACAAGATAAACTACTTGTGACAGCAACAAACACGCCACCGCCAACTATGTTCAGCCTGTCCTTTCGTAGAAACTTCAGCTAAACTTATCTCCGGCTTTGGCCAGCTTTCAGTGCCTATAACGAGTTGAGAATCGGTGCTTTCTGTTAGCGCTTGGAGCTCCCATACTTTCCTAATACAGCTACACATTCCCTAAAAGGACACAGCAGTTTGCACGGGTGACGGGGACGTCATGGTCAGTCCTCGGGTTGCGAACCCGGTCACTTCACCCCACTACTTCTTAACAGCTGTTGTTGCTCCTATAGAGTGAAAATCATCATCAGTGGCGGCACTCTCATTCAGCCAACGGCCTTGTCAAAGAGGTCAGAGGAGTGGACAGAGGTTCAGGTCACTCTTTTGCATTTGTAGTGGGAAAATTGCCTTGAAGGTGGAAGGCTATGCAAACCACTGCATTAAAGACACATAACGTGTAACCACAGGAGTGTGGCATGTAACTGAAAAAGTCTTGGTGATTTCTCCATTGGCAAAAGATTCCAGATTAGCCCTCATTCGGATCTCAGGGGGGAGACTGCCAACGGGGAGGTGACCATGAGAAAATAACTGAATGACCTACGAAAGGATGGCGTTCTACGAGTCATTGTAGATATTGTGAGCGTCAGTCAAGTGAAACAGAAAGAAAACAAGAATTTCTGGTCAGATGAGTATAGCGTAATACCAGTAGTAGCAGGAAATTGTGTGGTGGGAGTAGGATTCGTCATAAATAGGAAGATAGCGCAGAGATATTATCATCAGAATCGACAGCAAACTAACACCGTTGGTAATAGTTCACATATATATGCCAACGTCGCAACCCGAAGATGAAGAGACAGGGAAAGTATATGAGGATGCTGAACCAGTAAATCACTGCCTAAAAGGAGATGAAAATCCAACATTTTTGGGGCATTGGAATGCCATTGCAGGGGGAGGAGTAAAAGGAAGAGTTACAGGAGAATGTGCGCCTGGTGTCACGAATGCGAACAGAGAAAGACTAATTAAGTTTTGCAATGTATTACAGCTAGTAGTAGAGGAGGGTGATTCGGGGTGATTTCAGTTAGAGACTGACAGTTAGAGACTGACCATCTGTCCCCCTAGATCTTTTGTTTGCATATTGTGTATCATAGGTCTTCCCCCACAGCTTACCCCAATTTTGCACAGAATTTCAAACAGCTTGCTTAATTTGACATTGTCGAACCCCTTTTCCTGACTGACATATCCTATGAACCTGCCTTGATTTTTCTTTGGTGTTGCTTCCACTATCAGCCGCAACATCATAACTACCTCTCTGCTGTCTTTATCGTTTCTAAAACCAAACCGATCGTTATTTGACAGATCCTCAATTTTCGTTACCATTATACCAACGTCAACCATTGTCAGTCAGTGATTCCGGAATCAGAGATTGTATTGTAAGTTGTGGAAGTCCAAGGAAGATGTGCTCGCATTAAAAAGATTGTAAGAGAAGGATGTAGCCTTTAACCCTTGCTATTCTGTCGATAGATCGAAGAACCAATAACGGAAATAAAGTTTCAAGAATGGGATTAAAATTCAAGATGAAAGCATATCCGTGATAAGATCTCCTATTGACAATTCTATTACCAGTGAAAGTGAAGAATTACAGGATATGCTGAATGGAATGAACAATGTATTGTGTACAGAATATGGATTGAGAGTAAGTCGTAGAAAGGAGAACGCAATGAATAGTAGCAGAAATTAGATCGGCGAGAATCTTGACATTAGGACTGATGGTCAAGGAGCAGTTGAAGTTAAGGAATTGTGCTTCTTGGACAACGGACAGGACAAGGAGGACGTAGACAGCAGACCAGTACAGCCATAAAGTTCCAAGACAAGTATACTAATATCAAACATATGCCGTAATTTGAGGAAACAACTTCTAATAATCTACGTTTGGAGAATAGAAACGTTTGGCTGTAAAACTTGTATTGTGGGAAAACTGAAACGGAAGGGAATCGAAGCATCTGAGGTGTGGTTTTAAAGAAAAATGTTTAAAGTTAAGTGAACATTTCAGAAATTAGAAGGTTCTACGCAGAATCAGCCAGTTAAGGAATATGTGGAAAACATAGAAAAGAAGAAGGAACATGGTGATAATACATGTGTTTGGGAATCAGGGAAAAACTTACATAGCATTAGAGGAAGGTGCAGAGGGCAAAAACTGTAAAGGCCGATAGGAATTGGTGTACATCCAACCAGTGATCGAGGCCGCACGTTGCAAGTGCTACACGGGGGAAGGATTTGTAGCGGGCCGCAGCAGACTGATGATTAAAAATAAAATGTCATTGTGAGGCTGCATCCCCATTAAATGTGATCTGACTACTTTGGAGCTCAGCGCGTCCCTAATTTTTCCTCTAAATTGCAGGATGCTACCACTAGTGATCGCTGAGAACCATTCGACGGAATTTGCAAGTAATCCGAAGAATCAGAGGGCATTTACGCTTTTTCAACCCTTCCGCTTTCAACACTCTGGAGATGTGATCACGTGGGAATGCAACATGAGCATTTTTCTAAATAAGGCTGCAGATGGTCCATCTGAAACCTCTCAGTTCAACAACACCCTCGGTGTCTTCCACGCAACATTGTTTTGAGCACGTTAAAGATGCACCTTCAGAAGTTTCCACACAAAATCAGCTTGGCAGCTGCTCTGGCACCTGTTGGTCTGACAAACTCTGAGACACTCGTTTTGTGTCTTTGCCTGGCCTCAGGTGCTAGAGCTGCCGCCATTCCGAATTGTTGCCGAACTTCCTGATGCGTGTATTTGCCACTTGTTCAATAATTTACTGGCATGGCACAGAATGTCCTGCAAACTCAGGGATCTTAGAGGGACCCATTGTCGTTTTATTGAAGCACATGTCAATGTTCTACACCTATAAGAGGGCGGAACATAAGAGGGCTGAAAACATGTAAGTACGTTTAAATTTTATCCAATGGTTCTTGGCCGTCTCTGACGGTTTCAAGATGTACACAAGAGCTAAAATTGTGATCCACAGCACTCTAAATGCGTACAGTCATGGTCAGTAGGAACCCAGTCCTTCAGTCTCCTTATAGAAGGTTTAAAATGTCCGACCGTTTCAGCAGTGTCAAAGATTGTCCAGAACATCTTCCTATTGCTCATAAGGTTGTGTCCCGCTAAATGTGGCGGCACCAACGCCCGTAAAGTTAGAGGTGGTTTCCTTGACACTCTTGACACCTCTTGAGACCAGTTTGTATCCATTCTGAGCACTGTTGTCACTGAACGTTGTTCTCAGCGAACCACAAGAAAACAGCGTGATTTCAAGGCTGGGTGTCGCTGTTCTGACACCCATCGCAGAGACATAAGAAGAATGGGTGAATGTGGCTAAAAGGGGCTGTCACGACTTTCTCGACACTTTTCACTTCAGCGGTGGTGCTGGAAAGAACTGTGGTGAAATTTGGTGCCAATTTGATAGGAGTAACGCACCTTACAGTTCACATGAACTTTTGCTTTTTCTTCTTATGTGACGACAGTTTGCTGTCTGAAGCGTCGCCGAGCCAGTGGGTGACGTCGTTGGGCGCCACCCTTTTGCACCTTTACAGAAGAAGTTTGTAGGCGCATTGAGTGAAATTTCAAACATATGCCTCGTAACTGGGAGCTATTTTGGGATTTCGCAAAAGTGTGCCTTTACTTCTTTTGCGAAGTCTATCTTATTTTATTATTAGCAGACAAGGGCCTCTACCATTGTCATGTGATATCTATTTGGCACTTACCACCTGACGAAAATGTTTCCTGACAGCTTCTATATAACTTACCTTCTGACAAACACAGTGCTGTAGACAGCTACTCGGATAGTGATATTATCTACTCGCTCCCAAAACACGCACTTATCACACTGCAGCAAGCCAAATACACGCTCTCCTCCGTCATATCTCGTCGCGTGATCCCTTGGTCTACAGGCTAAAGCTGCCCGCACAGCGACAACGAGCTGGTGTTAAATTCAGGCCACATACTTATAACATAAGCGCCAGCTGCCCTCCACCGGACTATGTACACTGCCATCCTAGACTCAGATTAGTATTCAAACTTGGCAGGATTTTTCACGTCTGTGTGAGGGACCCGGAGTTTATTCGCGGACTTGTATCTCATGGATTTCATTCTTTGCGTAACCACAGCCAGCTAGAAATTTGTGTTGCTCCACGAGCTCTCATATTACACCGAACTATTATTTTGGTTCAAATTAAGGGGACAGAAGCACAGCTCCAAAACAAGAAATAAGCAACGACCGTATATCAGCATTATTCACAGCTGATAACGACACCAGAAACCTATGCTGTGAGTGCAACTGTTTCTGCTTCCGTCCTTTGGACTCGTAATTATGCAACGGTGCAGTTTCATCAACAAGCGACAGTAAATTAGGAATCTTAATAACGGGCAATTAATTACCGGTTAGTAAATTTATTTCTGGAGATGCGGACCGCGCGGGGCGTTGGCCGCGCCCTAAATCACTGCCGACATTAATAACAGCCTTCACTCGCAGCGCGAACCGAGCCGCGGTACTGCACTACGGACTCCTGGCGCCGAGCTGTTGCAGCGGAGGAGAGAAAATAAACTTGTCGTAAATAACCCAAATATATATGGCAATTAATTTGGATCGTGATTCACAGCAAAAAGTATTTGACGCCATACAGCCAGCTCGCTATCGTGTTGTTTACGATTACTATGCGGGGGAAGATAATATCGCAGGCTGTGCTGACGTGTTAACTGCTGAAGAACAATATCAAAGACAGGCCTCAGAGACAAACTTTTACACATTCTTCAATGTGCACAGTATTCGGTCTTACCTGTTCTCTAATGCAAGTACGTCTCTCGGTCAGAGCAACATATTCAGACTAGCGGTTTCTGTTTCTGAACTAGTATTCAATGTAATAACGAAGGAATGACAGGAAGATCAATAATTAACGACTCATAGCCTCATCGACAAGAAGCTCATTACAGACGAAGAGCATGTACCGGTTGGGTAACGATGTGAAAGGAAATAGCATGACACTGACTTAAAATGGTTTAGCGAAATCCGCATAGGCTCACGGAGATATGAATACCGTCTTCCCTCCTTCCTACTGCAACACCTCGCTTGGTTGGAATAACGATATCTTCCGTTATGGAATATTAGTTAGATTACTTCCAACGAACTGATGTTCCCATCAGGTCCCGGCGGTGAATTGTCGGGCGAGGCCTCTGATGCTGTCAGGGCTCAGTGCTGTGGCCTCATCGTAGGAGGGTGTGGCGGCCGGCGCATCGCTACAGGCCAGTGTGGCTGTGGGCGTATGTCAGAGCTTCAGCTCTCTCGCTGATGAAGCTGCACTTAGGCTCGACCCCAGGAATCTGCGTGCCCTATGTTGTCAATTTTCGAGATGGTGTGTATGCGTAAGCCCAAACAGTGACACAGAGGACAGCGCAAGAGGCGCTCACAGCATGCAGCCAGTAAGCTGGTACTCGTACTGCCCAATAGCGGCAGCACAGGCGGCCTGCTCCCAAACTGAACAGCTAGCAGACGGGCAGATCGGTTCTTCATTCGTGGAGTACAGCTTGCAGAGTTCAAATTGCCCCCACAGCCTCACGGCTGTGGGTTCCTAGAAGGGAATTCTCAGTCGGCAGCGGCCGTAGACACTTCGTTATGTTCATCAGAGCTTGCTGCAAGTAGCAGGGCTGACCTTACATCAGTGACTGTGATACAAATGGTATGCGCTAACTCTGACACTGAGTGGAAGGTAGGCGAGAGTATTCTAGCAATGAATGGCTTGATACCCCCCTCCCCAATGTCCAGCCCCCTCCCCCGCTCCGTACAGGTGACTGAGTTGGTTATGTTCATGGAGACGGGCCTATTGTTAAAATTCCCAACTCCTGAGCGTTCCTTTGCTTTTAGTTTGCAGCCTGAAAGCATTCTTATAAAATCCCTTGATGGAGCTACTATATGTAGCCTCATTCTAGAAAAGCGCTGTGTTACTCTGCACTGTTGTCTAAGTGCTAAACAGGGGTTGCTATTCTCTCTCTCACTCTATGACGCAATACGTTCCCTGTCTGTTTGTGTATGAGCTCTTTCGAGTGTTTACATTGATCACCCCACCCTTGCATACCTGGAGGACACGTTCCACGTAGCGATATCCCAAACAGTTATAACAAAATTTTGGTCCTTCTTTTCACTATCAATCTGCATTCCTCCTGCATGTATAAAATTAGTCCCGAATTATTACATTTAACTAACTACAATACATGTTCAATTAATTCGTCTTCCATGGAATATTAATCCGCATTAAAACTGAAGCAAATTTCTAAGTGTTAATCTACTTAAACTATCACAATAATTCCTAGTCATTCTCTTCATGAACTTTTTCTACCTTTTTTTTAACTTGCCGTTTCGATACATTATCTCAAACTTTGTATTTTACACAATATGTTTGCTAAGAGTGTTATTGTTTTGGTCTTCAGTCCTGAGACTGGTTTGATGCAGCTCCCCATGCTACTCTATCCTGTGCAAGCTTCTTCATCTCCCAATACGTACTGCAGCCTACATCCTTCCGAATCTGTTTCGTGTATTCATCTCTTGGTCTCCCTCTACGAGTTTTACCCTCCATGCTGCCTTCCAATACTAAATTGGTGATCCCTTGATGCCTCAGAACATGTGCTACCAACCGATCCCTTCTTCTTGTCAAGTTGTGCCACAAACTCCTCTTCTCTCCAATCTTATTTAATACTTCCTCATTATATACGCGATCTACCCACCTAATCTTCAGCATTCTTCTGTAGCACCACGTTTCAAAGGCTTCTATTCTCTTCTAGTCTAAACTATTTATCGTCCATGTTTCACTTCCATACATGGCTACACTCCATACAAATACTTTCAGAAACGACTTCCTTACATTTAAATCTATACTCGATGTTAAAAAATTTCTCTTCTTCAGAAACACTTTCCTTCTCATTGTCAGTCTACATTTTATATCCTCTCTACTTCGACCATCATCAGTTACTTTGTTCCTCAAACAGGAAAACTCGTTTACTACTTTAAGTGTCTCATTTCCTAACCTAATTCCCTCAGAATCACCCGACCTAATTCGACTACATTCCATTATTCTCGTTTTGCTTTTGTTGATGTTCATCTTATATCCTCCCTTCACGACATTGTCCATTCCGTTCAACTGCGCTTCCAAGTTCTTTGTTGTCTCTGACAGACTTTCAATGTCATCGGCGAACCTTAAAGTTTTTATTTATTCTCCATGGATTTTAATACCTACTCCAAATTTTTCTTTTGTTTCCTTTACTGCTTGCTCCATATACAGACTGAATAACATCGGAGAGAGAGGCTACAACCCTGTTTCACTCCCTTCCCAACCACTGCTTCCCTTTCATGTCCCTCGACTCTTATAACTCCCATCTGGTTTCTGTACAAATTGTAAATAACATTTCCCTCCCTGGAATTTACCCCCGACACCTTCAGAATTCGAAAGAGATTATTCCAGTCAACATTGTCAAAGCTTTCTCTAAGTCTACAAATGCTAGAAATGTAGGTTTGCCTTTTCTTAATCTAGCTTCTAAGAAAAGTTGTAGGGTCAGTATTGCCTCTCGTGTTCCCATATTTCTAAGGAATCCAAACTGATCTTCCCCGAGGTCGGCTTCTACCAGATTTTCCATTCGTCTGTACAGAATTCGCGGTAGTATTTTGCAGCCGTGACTTATTAAACTGACAGTTCGGTAATTTTCACATCTGTCAACGCCGGCTTTCTTTGGGATTAGAATTATTATATTCTTCTTGAAGTCTGAGGGTATTTCCCTGTCTCATACATTTTGCTCACCAGATGGTAGAGTTTTGTCAGGACTCGCTCTCCCAAGGCTGTCAGTAGTTCTAATGGAATATTGTCTACTCCCAGGGCCTTATTTCGACTTAGGTCTTTCAGTGCTCTATCAAATTCTTCACGCAGTATCATATCTCCCATTTCATCTTCATATACATCCTCTTCCATTTCCATAATGTTGTCCTCAAGAACATCGCCCTTGTATAGTCCCTCTATATACTCCTTCCACCTTTCTGCTTTACCTTCTTTACTTAGAACTGGGTTTACATCTGAGCCTTGACATTCATACAAGTTGTTCTCTTTTCTCCAAAGGTCTGTTTAATTTTCCTGTAGGCAGTATCTATCTTACTCCTAGTGAGGTAAGCCTCTACAACCTTACAGTTGTCCTCTAGCCTTGCCTGCTTAGCCATTTTACACTTCCTGTCGATCTCATTTTTGAGACGTTTGTATTGCTTTTTGCTTGCTTCATTTACTGCATTTTTATATTTTCTCCTTTCACCAATTAAATTCAGTATTTCTTCTGTCGCCCAAGGATTTCTACTAGCCCTCGTCTTTTTACCTACTTAATCCTCTGCTGCCTTCACCACTTCATCCCTCAAATCTATCCACTCTTCTTCTACTGTATTTCTTTCCCCCATTCTTGTCAATTATTCCTTTATGCTCTTCCTGAAACTCTCTGCAACCTCTGGTTCCTTCAGTTTATCCAGGTCCCATCTCCTCAAATTCCCACCTTTTTGCAGTTTCTTCAGTTTTAATCTGCAGTTCATAACCAATAGATTGTGGTCAGAGTCCACATCTGCCCCTGGAAATATCTTACAAATTAAGACATGGTTCCTAAATCTCTGTCTTACCATTATATAATCTATCTGATATCTTCTAGTGTCTCCAGGGTTCTTCTGTGTATACAACCTTCTTTCATGATTCTTGAACCAAGTGTTAGCTATGATTAAGTTATGCTCTGCGCAAAATTCTACCAAGCGGCTTCCTCTTTCATTTTTTATTCCCAATCCTTATTCACCTACAATGTTTCCTTCTCTCCCTTTTCCTACTCTCGAATTCCAGTCACCCATGACTATTAAATTTTCGTCTCCCCCACTATATGAATAATTTCTTTTATTCCGTCATACATTTCTTCAATTTCTTCGTCATCTGCAGAGCTAGTTGGCATATAAACTTGTACTACTGTAGTAGGCGTGGGCTTCGTGTCTATCTTGGCCACAATAATGTGTTCACTATGTTGTTTGTAGTAGCTTACCCGCAATTTGGTTCTTTTATTCATTATTAAACC
This sequence comes from Schistocerca gregaria, assembly GCF_023897955.1. NCBI lineage: Eukaryota > Metazoa > Arthropoda > Insecta > Orthoptera > Acrididae > Schistocerca > Schistocerca gregaria. The sequence continues at coordinate 372,882,037 of NC_064926.1, forward strand.
TACTCCTGCATTATCCCTATTTGATTTTGTATTATGGTCCTGTATTCACCTGACCAAAAATCTTGTTCCTCCTGCGAGCGAACTTCACTAATTCCCACTATATCTAACTTTAACCTATACATTTCCCTTTTTAAGTTCTCTAACCTACCTGCCCGATTAAGGGATCTGACATTCCACGCTCAGATCCGTAGAACGCTAAGAATACACATCCGTAAAACTATTTTTCCACGCAGAAGTGCTTGCAGCATAGTGGCTCCAACTACCTTTCATATCTTACCGTTGCTAAAATACTTACTGCGCGCTGCAATGCCAGCTTTCTTAAACCATCCCATTTCAAAACCAACTTTTTTGTGCTCTTCGGCACGTTACTGTGTGCACTAAATCCTAGTGATGGCGCGTGCGATTTAAGCGGTTCTACTTCAGTGGTAATAAAAACTTGCAACGATTTCTCACTAGCAGCTGCATCCATTAGCTGAAACTATGTATCCATGAATTTTGCTGTGCTTTAGAGAAATATTACACAAAGTTTTCCGTTGCCCTCACTGCATATAACATCGCATGTATATCAAAATTCCCCCTGATCTCTTGGCACACATTCTTCCAAAGGTTCAATCTTATCGGCACGCCCGATAGCCTTATTAGCATTTTTCCTCTTCCTTTTTCTGCCTCACCTTCATCCCCTTCAGAATAAGCGGTGCTCCAACAACCAGTAGTGACGAACCTGCGTCCTTGAGAAATAAATCGTGTGCACTTCTTCCCTATCAACAACATTCGCAACACAACTAACATCAGCAGTAGTTTCCTGTGCATTATCCTTAGTATGTACGTTAACATCACCGTCTGCAGTTCAAGTCTACACGATGCCAAAATCAGTGCTACATTTGGCCCAGACTCAACGGCGTGAGAACAACAACCGGTATCATCCAGGGCGTAGATACTGCTGCACCTAAGTAGTATCACCCATGTTGCTACTTATATTCTCATTTACTTCAGTACGCGCACACTTACTTTGTACTCTATCCGACGCTGCATTGTGTGTCAGTTCATTAAGTCTACAAATTTGCGTTACGAATTCTGTCAGAGAAGGTCTCTACTAACCCGATATGTTTCTGTATTACTCCCCTCTGAATTACTTGTAACTATTTTGCGTTGGATACGGCCTTCAGCTAGTTCGTCAAATATCTTTATTTTATAAAGGTCCCATGGTACTGGACACCGGACCAAATCCCTAACCGAGCTGTTTCCTTCACATAATCTAGAAAGGCCGATACATCCCCGGATGCTTTACCAGAAAAGGCGTAATGAAACTGCCTTAGGATAGATGGATGGGCCAGTTAAGTTTACTACGGTCTTGGTATCCCATCTATGCGGCTGTGTCGCAGTGGTCGAGGCACGTAATGCTGCCAGCTCTGCCCGCATTTCTTCACTAGCCAGGTTTCGTTCTGTTTTATCCTGGAGTAATGCGGCTGCCTCACGTTTCAAAACCTCATCCGTTTCACTCAAAGTTGCTGCACGCGTTTCTCGTCGTTGTGTAACCTCCATTTATACTTCTAACACAGAACAAGAGGTAACCTAGCAATCTTGAGACACTGTCAATAAGAAATGGGACCTATATTTAATTTCCCAAATACGACGTTACCTAAGGGTTATCTGCTGAGCAGTTGCTCTCTAAACAGCAGCCCATACGACCAAATTAGTTCCGTCTTTACAGGATGCTGCTCGCATCTTCGATACGAGGCGTATTCCGAAAGTAAGGTCCGATAGGTCGCGAAATGGGAACCACAGTGAGAATCCGATAAACCTTTGCATAAGTGTGTTGGACAGTGTCTCTAGTGTGCCCGCTGATCACGTCACGCCTGTCTTTTCTGAGCTGAGGGCACAGTCAGCACGTAAAGATGCCTAGAAAGCAGCGTCTCCCGCCTAGTATGAATGCCCGTGAGAGTTTCCGCCTGATCTGATGAAACCCACACATCATAACAGTCACGTATTTCCTTCTTCATGACAATTCTTGGCAGCACTCTGCAGGGACAATGAGGACTCCCACGCAGCGTTTTCGATGGGAATCGCCCTTCACATAGCCCGGACATCGCTCCCTCTGATCTTCATCTCTGCTGACATGAAATAATGGCTGTAAAGTCAACATCTTGGCACAGACAACGAATTGCAGATCGGCGTAGAGAATAGGCGAAAAGCTTCAGGCGGCTGCCTTCTGTGAGGAGAATATTGGAAAGTTGGTACAACGCTACGTCAATTCTCTCAGACAGAGAGGTAAGTATGTACAGCCGTTGCTGGAAGGTGTGGCTAACTGTTGCAACCAATCGGACCTTACTTTCCGAATGTTCCTCGTACTTGGGCTACGCACGGCTGTGTTTGAGAGAAATAGCTCGAAGTATTCATAGGGTCGAGCCACGAACGTCTTCCTTCATGTGCAGCAGCTAACTCACTGCAAGTAATAATCTGTAGCTGTGATCTTGAAGCCAAATAGTAAGTGCGTTGTCTGGAATTGTGAGTTAATAAATACACAAAAAATTAAATAGTATAGAAGTTAATTACTTAATAAAAATGTTCTAATCTAACGTTTATAGCTGATGTAGATCACTGAGAATTATGTTGAAATATTTATAGTCATGTCATTGTGTCTCAACTGAACGTCAAGTGGTTCTAGGATATCCGTTTAATATACAGACAGAAAATAACCAATACTGAAGTTACGCAGAGAGCTTTACGAGAATGTTAGCAGAATCCCAAAACTATGTAGTCATCAAGGACTTGCGAGAAATAAGACCATTTGGTGATCACCATAGACGAAATATTCACCAGCTCAAATAATTTAGAGATCATAATTTCGAATTACAATACACATAACAAACAAACAGAAGCAACCCATGCTCTGTGTGTTCCCCATTCCGCAATGCAATATAAGAACTATTATTGAAGGCGCCGTTCACTGCCCACACGACCGAATATCTCATTATACCACTGGTAGGTCTTTATTCTTCAAGAACTCGCATATAAAGCATCGTAGCGGCCGTTCACCGCCCAAAACCAATCACATACACGATAAAAAAAATTCACTCGTTGCCACAGGCAGGTCTGCATTCTTCAAGCATAAACGTAAAAGCGTCTCCTAACAGATCTAAACGAGAAGAGCCTTGAAACGCTGCACTGAGTGCATCACTCGAAAAATGTGTCTCTCTCCACTTGACTGCAGTACTGCTCCGTTCCCATTTGCTGATGGTTGTTCCTACAAAAAGTACTTCATTCTTAAATCCTACAGACATGATTTGACTCAAACATGATTTGACTCAACTTGATCCTTTGCCATGCTAAACAGTTTATTATAACATTACTTATGTAAACAAATCTCAGAAACATATGGTCATATTCAGACCCTGCACAACAACAATAATACTAAAGGTTTATTCATGAAAAAATAAGTCAGCATTGTTGTGAACTGCTCTCACATTAAATGACAAGAGATTGTCGTTAAATATCGTGTAACCAATTATATAAGCTTGCTTGCTAGAAGCGCCATTTGCCACTTTTTACAATGGTGATGTCAGCTAAGACATGCGAGTGACGACTTCTTAAATTACAATGGTTTTGTATTAGCAATTGTAATCAATAGTTAAAGATACGATTCTTCGGTTTCTCCTCGCGCATTTCTTGCTCGAACAGATTGCGGGTGTACTGCCGGTCCATAGTGTCCAATGGGCACATTATTTCGGAAATCAGACATGTCGCCATCGTCAGGTGCGCTGACGAACTGAGCTCCTGTTGGCGGGCGGTCGTCTTAAATCCCCTCCACTCGAGAGGCGTTCTCTCCTCAGTTTAAAGAAATATCTGGCAAAAAAGGTAAAATATTCCTTAAACAACTTTATAAGTATGATTAGATATGAATTCATGTTGCGTTGATTGGCGTGTTATTGTGGGGAACACGTTGTTCTGACGACATTTGTCTAATGAAAAGATGTAAATAACGTAGTAAATTAAGAAATAAAATACAAACAGATATGCAGATTTCAGGGATCACAGCTACAGTGCTATCACCTGAGATGTCGTTCGTTGAAACTGCATGAAGCATTGAAAAAATGTTAACTCAGAGGTTAATTGTGAAAATATTTTGGTACAGTACAACATTAACTTGTCTAGTAAGAGAATATTGGAAATATTAATGTGTAATGGGCTGTGCCTCATTTTTCTGATAACATAGATGTGTTCAGATTTACTTTATTGTTTGGCTGTGATTTATAGTCGAACTTCTAAGAGCTGTATATTAGTTACCTCTCAGAGTTCGTCGTTGCTGGTGCATGTTGCATTCTGCTAAGCGAGCGGCCACTGTCCAGCTTCCCCATCTGCGGTTTTCCCCACTCCTTGTCTTTGCGTCTAGCTGGCCAATACTGGTCGCTTAGCTAGATCGGCCGCAACACGCCCTTGGCCCTGGGGCCATATAGCTTCATAAACACGCTCATCTCACCTCATGTCATTTCTACGGAGCCGATTAGCTCACCTAAATACACAGAACGCTACACTACGTATCGCAGCCCAGCGGGAGTCAATACATTGCCGCCCTTCTTGCCCAAACCTTGTACAAGTTTCACGCGATACTGGCATTGCCTTAGTACACGGTAGTTAGTGCCCTGATAACGTACCGTACTGCCACCTAGTCGGCCATAAATACTCTTCCCTCATGTTACCTCGGAACTCTGAGAGGTCTGTAGGTTCCTGTGGGTTGTACAATGTCACTCCCAAGTTCATATACAAATAGTTTCGACTGAACATGGTCCGAAAATAGTAGGAAACGAAACCAGGCCAGCAAATATTCTTCACTGGCTGTACTGGATAATGACAGTTGTTGATGGCTGCTGGTGTGCAGGTATCGCACCTCTGCTGCCGAACGTGGGTCACTGTTGGAGAACTGCAGGTAATTATAGCAGTAATGCAGCGTAGTACAACCACTCCTTGACACCAGTCTTGTAGGGTCCCGCCAGATGTGGCCTGCTACGTAAGTGAACGACAGACGAGTGCAGGAGCGGTGTTCGAATTTCGTGGAGCACCGGGACGCTAATGACGCATCATTCAACTATCAGTCATTTATTAGCAACAGTTCTACATACACCCTGTTTTCTTCCCAGCGCTGTCTAGCAGTGGCTATGCTAAGACTGCGTTCCATAAATTCGCGGAGTAGCATTTGGAAGTGCAGGTTCTGTCAGTAGTCAGTCATGCGGCCACTTCCTAGGAGGGTACGGCTGCCCGCACATCGCTAAAGCCTGGCTCGGCTGTGGACGTCTGTCGCAGCCTCAACGCTCTCGTTGAGTGAAGTTGCACTTAGGCTAGGCCCCAGATATTGCATGTCCCTGTTCCCAGTTGTCGAGATGGCGTATGGGCGGAAGACGTGAAGGGCAGCCCGAGAGGCGGTCCCTGCATACAGCCGGTGAAGAACGACTATGATGTTTCTCCGGGCTGGTAACTTCTATGGACGAAAACAAAATGTTCGGATGAGTGACAAACGTATTTATTTTTAAATCAAACATGGAATTTCGATGTTCATAGTTCTTTAAACTCAGGTGAAAACCACGAACTTTTTATTAGGCTTCCACGGAAATAAATATTTCTCCTTCCAGCAGTTCATTATGATCTGGTACGACTAAGGCATGATAATGCATGATATTCTCCCTCGCTGAGTTTTCAGTCACTTGCACTCTATTTTACAGAGTCTGTGCAACGGGATAGGAATGGCGGATCTGAATTTTACCTTTTATTTTATAAACGTCAGTACAGCGTATGGAAAATCGAACACGAATTTTGAATAATAGCTTGCTCCACTAATGACCCGTTTCACAACGGTAAAGCTATTACAGTTCCTGTATGTTACTTTACCTGGAAACCACGCTAAATAATGGAGGTATAGGGTGATAGGTATTTCCTCTATCTGAAACTCACGACGCGTGCGATTACTGCTTAAATGGCGCAGTAGAGTAGTATTTATTAATCGCTAATTTTTGTATATAGGGTTTTATGAGTAAAGTAAGTTTAGTATCATTAACAATGTATTGTGCCTTCAGCTTTGCCGAAAATGTAGGCTTTGGTACTCATCTGGATATAGTCACTGCAGTCAGATAATACTGCTGTCATTCGTACAAATTCCACAGGGAATATCTGCTTCTTTCAGTTTACAATCCACTGGTTGTTATTTGTTGACAGTTCCTTAGCAATATTTTTGCCACTATAACGGTGACATTGCTGTAACTTTCTCATACAATGTCAGTACTAAATTATGTCGTCTGATGGAAGTAAGTTAAACATAACCTGATTTAAATGTAGATAATAATAATCAGAGGGATCTGATTTCAAGGAAAGGTGACACCAGCTTAGGTGCTACAGGTACTTGAAATCTTCTGTGTTTCACCATAATCATATCTAGCAAAACTCAGCACCAATAACTAAAACAAGTACAGTCTTTACCAAAACCTGAGCTGGAATAATCGGAGTATTATGCAACATGACGAAGAGCTAATTGCAGATAAGAGGAAATCTGTTTTTTTTTTTCATGCAGCACAAAATCAATAAGGAAAATCTGAAATCTTAGTTACCATATGACATTTTGTTGGTATTAAGTACATGCTTCAACTCCAAACCTGTATCCTCTTATGCTACTGCTGATTATTGTGAAGAGAATTCAAGGCATGACTCTACTTTGCGAATCTCAGTTCTTAAACATTTTGGCAGTGTAATCTCCTCCTCCTTCCCTCTTCCACCTTTTGTACACATTAAACAATATTCCGTCCAAGTAATTAAGAAGTCTTTTATAAAGATTTGAGAGGAGTGAATATTACAATAACGTTTCATGTTTACTTACCTTGTTGTTGTGAGAGGGCTCCAGTTGTTCTTGTCTAGGGGTCTGATTCTTGAAGCTCGAAATCTCACATCAAGTCCTCAGGGCTGGTTTGAAATAAACAAATATGAAAATTGTTGTTGCAGAATTTTCTACGTAAATATGTTTCCTTACATTTTAATACACTCCTGGAAATTGAAATAAGAACACCTTGAATGTGTCAATAAAGTTTCCTCTTCCTGGGACAATGGTCCCAAGAAGGGGAAACTTTATTGACACATTCCTGGGGTCAGATACATCACATGCTCACACTGACAGAGCCACAGGCACATAGACACAGGCAACAGAGCTTGCACAATGTCGGCACTAGTACAGTGTATATCAACCTTTCGCAGCAATGCAGGCTGCTATTCTTCCATGGAGACGATCGTAGAGATGCTAGATGTAGTCCTGTGGAACGGCTTGCCATGCCATTTCCACCTGGCACCTCAGTTGGACCAGCGTTCGTGCTGGACGTGCAGACCGCGAAAGACGACGCTTCTTCCAGACCCAAACATGCTCAATGGGGAACTGATCCGGAGATGTTGCTGGCCAGGGTAGTTGACTTACACCTTCTAGAGCACGTTGGGTGGCACGGGATACATGCGGACGTGCATTGTCCTGTTGGAACAGCAAGTTCCCTTGCCGGTCTAGGAATGGTTGAACGATGGGTTCGATGACGGTTTGGATGTACCGTGCACTATTCAATGTCCCCTCGACGATCACCAGAGGTGTACGGCCAGTGTAGGAGATCGCTCCCCACACCATGATGCCGGGTGTTGGCCCGGTGTACCCTGGTCGTATGCAGTCCTGATTGTGGCGCTCACCTGCACGGCGCCAAACACGCATACGACCATCATTGGCACCAAGGCAGAAGCGACTCTCATCGCTGAAGACGACACGTCTCCATTCGTCCCTCCATTCACGCCTGTCGCGACACCACTGGAGGCGGGCTGCACGATGTTGGGGCGTGAGCGGAAGACGGCCTAACGGTGTGCGGGACCGTAGCCCAGCTTCATGGAGACGGTTGCGAATGGTCCTCGCCGATACCCCAGGAGCAACAGTGTCCCTAATTTGCTGGGAAGTGGCGGTGCGGTCCCCTACGGCACTGCGTAGGATCCTACGGTCTTGGCGTGCATCCGTGCGTCGCTGCGGTCTGGTCTCAGGTCGACGGGCACGTGCACCTTCCGCCGACCACTGGCGACAACATCGATGTACTGTGGAGACCTCACGCCCCACGTGTTGAGCAATTCAGCGGTACGTCCACCTGGCCTCCCACATGCCCACTATACGCCCTCGCTCAAAGTCCGTCAACTGCACATACGGTTCACGTCCACGCTGTCGCGGCATGCTACCAGTGTTAAAGACTGCGATGGAGCTCCGTATGCCACGGCAAACTGGCTGACACTGACGGCGGCGGTGCACAAATGCTGCGCAGCTAGCGCCATTCGACGGCCAACACCGCGGTTCCTGGTGTGTCCGCTGTGCCGTGCGTGTGATCATTGCTTGTACAGCCCTCTCGCAGTGTCTGGAGCAAGTATGGTGGGTCTGACACACCGGTGTCAATGTGTTCTTTTTTCCATTTCCAGGAGTGTATATCATACAGAATTAGTTTGTGTACATTAACAAGGCCGAAATTACATTGCTCGCACAAAAATACAAAAGTACTTCCGATGACATCAGAGACAAGTTTACGACTCCCACACTCTGCGAAATTACTAAAAATATTCCAAGGGATTTACAACTTTTCTTAACAAATGAATTTGTACTAGTTTCCGTTACGTTACTAATTTAGATTATCATTTCATAAATGAATCCAACAATAGAAGTAGTCAACAGTACAGGATTGCGTAATTAAGAATATAAATTTTAAGTGTCCCAATAATTCGTAATTTCAAATGGTTTTAGAAGAAATAATTTTAATTCAGAACTAATACTTATCGATTATAGCATCGAAACTAAAATATTTTATAAAGTAACTCTGGAACTGAAATTAAAAACTTTCTTCATTAGCTTCTTGTCCTTCGTTCTGTAAATATGACCATAAAACTTTAATCTCGTCTATTATTGTATGTGACTATTTTTTGTTTCTGTGTAGATCTTCATTTCTCCTCTTCTTCCAGTAGCTATTTTTATTCGTTTGTGGTCCTAAATCTTTTCCGAATGTATTCCTTTCCTTAATTTCCTTTTCTTCTTGGTTATCACTTTCATTCAATTTTAGGCATTCGGATCTGTAAAGTGCTTCCAGTTTAACTGCTGTTGTTTTATGTTTAATTTTTGCCTGGTTTGATACTGATCTTTATTACATTGGTGTTGGGTGAGTGTATGCTAATTAAATTTTCTTCGACATTTCTTTACTTGTGGGATACCTGACCCATTTGTTTATATCCATTCTCCAGTATACTTAGACTTTCAACTTTTTGATGTTTGCGTTCTCTGACTGTATTTATTTTCCTGTGTCGTTTTTATGTTCAGTTCTGTTTCCTTATATGGTATTTGTAATCCGGCTTTCGCTTTGATTTCGTAAGGTGTACCTATAATTATCTTTGCGTCTCTTTTGTCTTCAGAATTTACAGCAATGTCTAAACAAAAGAGAGACATTTCACCTCAGATCTTCCTCTTCCTTGTCGTAGAAGGACTCCTTCAGTGTGTTTCTCTTGCAGTCCTTATGAAATACTTACATGACCTTGTCTAAGACCAGAGTGGAGTGGATCGGTGAGAGCCCATCGCCCTGCCGAACACCTGTGTTAATTCTGAAGGGTTCAGAAACCTCTCCCTGAAATTTAACGATTGTATCTGTGTCTATTAGTGCGTCATCGACAAAGTGTCTGATGGTTCTGCCGACAACTGCTTCTTCCACTGTTGGGAACACTGTATCTCTACAGAATCGTAAGCTTTTTTGAAAACAATGAACTTAACAACTGATTTAAAGTTTCGCATTGTTCTGATACGAAGGATAGTTTTCAAGTTAGAAATTTGCTCTAGGGTCGATTTACCTTTTCTGAGCCCCGCTTGGTACTAGCCAACCGTGTGCTTTGCTTGATCTTCTGTCTTATTCAGTAGAGCTTTGGGTATAATGCAGTAGGTGACCAGAAGCAGAGGCGTGCCTCGGTAATTGTTGGTGTCCATCCTGTTACTCTTCTCATGTAGAGGATGGATTGTGGCTTCATTCCAGTCGTCCGGTATTCTTCCTTTCTCCAAGTAATCTCTAATAAATGGTTTCAGGTGCCCCCTTCCCTCCCAGTTTCCATATCTCAGCTTATCCCGTCTTCAAAGAAATTCGCTCTCAGCAGTTTGGAACTTAACATCTATGGTCATGAGTCCCCTAGAACTACTTAAACTTAACTAGCCTAAGGACGTCACACAACACCCAGTCATCACAAGGCAGAGAAAATCCCTGACCCCGCCGGGAATCGAACCCGGGAACCCGGGCGCGGGAAGCGAGAACGCTACCGCACGACCGTGAGCTTTGGACTGTCCCGTCTTGACCTGGAGCTCTGTTGTTTTTCATCTGGCCAGTGTATTGTTCAATTTGATGCAGAGACTGTGGCTCTGAAGTTTTGTTTTCCTTTTGAGGATGTTTGAAAATTAGTCGTTGTGTTAGTTCCTCGCCCTTTAGGTGATTTTTGAAATACTTTGCTAATAATTCACAGTTGTCTTTGTTGTTGGTAATCAGTTTGCCTTCTGAATCCCTGAAGTAATGGCTCATCGGCATATACCCTGTTAATTCTTCTTTGAAAACACTACAGAAGTCCCTAATGTTGTTCTGCTTGAGATTAGTGTATGTGTCCTATATCATTTTTGTCGTATTTTCGTTATTTCAGTTTTGATGCCTGTTTTCAGATCTCAATGAACGTATTAAAGTTTCTTTCCTTCTTGCCAGAGCTATATTTTTCCCACGCTATTAGTCTATGCTCTGTTGCTACGTCACATATTTTATTCTACCAACCTTCCTCTTCGTGGTAGTTCTAACTCGTTCACTGTGTTTTATGACTGCTTTTCTGATTTCATCCCATTTTCCCATCTTCTTTGTGTGAAACCTTTTACCCAATTCGATCCTGTTTTGTCACAGAAATTTTGTGTAAATTCTATGAATTTTTTAATTTAGGATTTTCTTTTTTTGTTGTAATTGGGCTTCGTGCTAAAAAGTGGTCCGAACTATGTGTAACACTCTTCTGACCCATACGTTTATGATATGTGTATAGTTTTGTTTGGTTATTGCCAGATGATACAGTTGATATGATGCTAAATGTGTAATTGGAGAAGACCAGGTCTTCTTGCGCGTTGGCAGTTATCTGAAAAAAGTTGACATTACATTTAAGTCGAATTGTCTGCATAAGTTAATGAGCCTTTCACCGTTCTTATTGGTGCGTTTGGTGCGTTTGCGTGCAGGAAAATTTCCTGCTGTTGCCTTTTATTTCTGTTCCTTGCAGACCTGTGCACTGAAGCCTCCTAAGAGTAGTTCTGTTTGATGTTGTGGTTTTATTTCCTGTCTCATTTTCTACTGTTTGCCAAAAATGTCCGGCTCTTTCTGGATTTTGTCTGTTGTCGGTGTTGGTAGGTGCAGGTGATCTAAGCGAGAGAAGTTATATTCTTTCTACGGTGGGCGAAAATTTGTTCTGAATTCTACTCGATTCCCTTTGACCATGCAAACTGTTCAAAGCAGAGTGACTTTCTGTGTACTTTTAAAGGCCGCGTTTCCTGTATACATCCTGTAGCCCTTTGATTCAAATGCGTTCTCGTCGCAGCGTTATGGTGTCCTGCAGTGCTAGTATGAGTACGTAGCATCTCGTTAACACATCCGTAAACTGTTTAAGTCTCCGACTCTTTACTAAAGTGTTGATGTTCAACGTGCCTAGCCGCTGATACTTTTCTCATCATGTAAGTGAGAGGTCGCAAGGGGGCACCAACAGGATTGATAAAAGTGGTAGCAGAAAAAAAAGTTTAACACGCTGTGCTGCATTTTATTACGTTCAAATTTCATCGAATGCTGGTGATACCAGCCGTTGTAAAAGATCAAAATATTGCCAATGTTAAAATCCGCTACAGCTGCAATAAATTATTTGTCTCTAAATAGGAAGCACTACTCGTTTTCGGGATAGATGTCCCATCTTCAGATGCATCTTGAAATTTTGAGTCCACAAAGGGTGAGTAACTAACGTTAAAATAGGTTAATATATGTTAAAATACCTATTTTCACCTTAGTTATGCCTCTTTTGTCGACTAGCGTTTTAATATCTACCTTAAGATGGGGCATTCGTTCTGAAACCGGGTAGTGATTTCCCTTTTTACAAATAAATAATTTTGACAGCCGTAGCGGATTTTATCATTGACAATGAACAACAGTTGTGCATGTGCCGTGAAGGTAATCGTGTGGCAAAAAATTGCACTAAAACTAAGCACCGAAGGCGTCAAAGCACGTTCAATGGGGTCGCTACACCACAGTATCCCTAGAGTAGGGTACCAAGTTTCGGAGTCAGAGCATAACGTTGCGGGGCGCTACGCTTTTGCGCCATTACAGAGCGTTTGGGGCCTGAAGATGGCAAAATCAATTGCCGAAAATGGTTGCTTCCAGAATAAAATAAAATGTCTTAAAGTGCACGGCTGTTGGTAAAGTTTACTAACATTGAAAATTACAGAGAAGGGTTGTAGGCACTTTTGAGCCAGATTTGAAATTTATGCTTCGCAATGGGAGACTATTACAGGCTTCCGAAAAAGTGACAACATTTTTTGTTTAATTTTTTGGAGTGTATTATAGATTTACCGCTGGCGATCTCGAGACTGAATGTCGTCTGGTAGCGTTTTTGGCACACTACATCGAAAGGAAAGTATATAAACGGAGCAGAAGGGAATGGGGAAGCGTTCCAGTGACCGCAACAGTCCGCACATTGGGCAGGTCAATGACATTAGTGACTTTGATAAGAGTCGACTGTTATGGTGCAGCGCCGACGAAAACGTCATAAACGGTGTAGCTAGTATGTTGTTCGTATGCTTTTCTCGTGAGCAGTAGATAAAAGAGGTCGTAGCTTAGTGAAACCTCGAGTAGGCCACAAAGTGTTGGACGTCGGCCCCTCATGATGTGTAAATCCTAGGATTGCTCTCTCTAGAGTAGAGTAGTCGCCGATTTCCCGACAGATCTCACAACAGACTGCAATGTAGTTGCAGCACGTGCAAATGTTGCGAATTTTCAAAGCACGTTGTTTAACATGAGATTCCGCAGCAGACGACCTGTCCGTGTTCACTCGTTGACCTGCCGACATTGTTAATTACGATAGCAGTGGGCGCATAGTCTTGTACAGGATGGCTAGAGTTAAACTTCCGGTACTTCAGAGGCCTTCATGACAAAAATTGATCATAGAGTAATGAAACTTTGTGGAAACATTTGCAAGGACATGTGGAAGAGAAATAACGAATATTTTATTCTAAGAAAACATTTCTATTTCTACATAAAGTGGTTCAAATCTGGTGATATCGGCGGTGACCAAGTTCGAAAAGCGTCATGTCAGCAATAAAACCATTTCTTGCCTGATATTTAACTTTCACAGATGCGACATAGTAAACCTGAATGCAGATCTACTGACTGTTTGAAAGTTAGACGTCAGATAACAAATAAATAGAAATTTTATTCTGATATGATTAGAAATTTAAATTTTTTGGATTTTGTTCCTTTGGTTGCATTGCGAAACTTTTCTTTTTGCCATATATAATAATTCTAGGCCAAAGGGAAGTACGCTGAACGTTTTGGTGATTCTGCTTCCGAGTTTCAAAATACAGTGAAGCATGCATGTTCAAATACAGAGATATGGAAACAGGCAGAATGCGGCGCTTTTGTCGGTAACGACTCTATAAGGCAACAAGTTGAAACTTCTTAGTTTGCGTCTACTGAAATAACTGAGTTGGTGAAAATGCTTTGTGTGAGTCTTAAACTACGGAATGCAACTGAACCTACTGTCTTGTTACATATTTTTATCATTTCAGCACTGACCTACAGAAATTTTCCTGGAAGGATAACTCAAACTGAACCTATTCATTTATTACCTAATATATAAGTGCAACCCAGTCTGACTGCTCTAAAACGACAAGATGACTTCAAATAATTAGCACAAACGAATTGCCTTGGATTGGAAGAAATCTTAAGAATAACCCTTATTTTTTTTCGTAAGTCACTTACCTCACAGAAAATCTTCATAACACAAAATACAGCAATTACAGCAAGCAGCAACTACAGCCAGCTAAATAAGAAGATTCTAACTACTATAGGCTCTACCTACTAGGAGACATATGGTTAGTAGAAAAGAGATTTTGTTGAAGAGCAAGCAATGTGTTTAGGAGATTTTACCTTATTCATGGGACATCCAGTTCCAAAAATTATGTAGTCTTCAATAATTTCACCGCCCAAACATTGCGAACTACATCTATCATCATTTTACAACGCACGTCCTACCAACACTGGGTCTCCACAAAGGACACATGTCCATCCCGTCCGCACGCTAACTGCTAACTGCTAGTCCATCCAACCATGAGGTCTCTTACTGAGGGCGCAGAGCGCTGTCAGCGAAATTAACAGCTGCCAACATATAAACGGGCTATTTACAATGTGCCTGGATCAGTTTTTAGATCGGTTACTCCTGCTACAATGGCAAGTTATCAATATTTAATTGAGTTTGAAGGTGGTGTTTTAGTCGCCGCACGAGCGATGGGAATCAGCATCTGCGAGATACCCGCACGTCAATTTCACGAGTGTACTATGAATATCAGGAATCCGGGAAAACATCAAATTATCCGACATCGCTGGGGCCGGAAAAAAAAACCTTGCAATAACGGGACAAACGACGACTGAAGAGAATCGTTCAGCGTGACAGAAGTGCAACATTTCGGCTAATTGCTGTAAATTTCAATGCTAGGCCATCAACAAGTGTCGACGTGCGAACCATTCAGCGAAACACCTTCGATATGAGCTTTCGGAGCCAAAGGCGCACTCGTGTACACTTGATGTCTGCATGACACAAAGCTTTACTCCTCTACTGGGCCCGGCAACACCGACATTGGACTATGAACTTGTATCAAGCGGAGCGACGTGTAGATGTATGGAGACAACCTCATGAATCCATAGGCCGTGTATGTCAGCAGGGGACTGTTCAAGCTCGTAGAGGCTCTGTAATGGTGTGGGGCGTGTGCAGTTAGAGTGATATGGGACCTCTAATACATCTAGAAACGACTCGGGTAGGTAACACGTATGTGAGCATACTGTCTGATCACCTGCATTGCGCATTCGGACGGACTTTGGCAATTGCAGTAGGACAATGCGACATCATACACGTCCAAAATTGCTACATAGTGGTTCCAGCAACAGTTCTATGAGTTTAAACACTTCCGCCGTCCACCAAACTTCCCAAACAGTATTGATCACATAGGGGATACCTTCCAGCGTGTTGTTCAGGAGAGATCTCCAGCTCCTCATACCCTTTCGGAACAAAGCAATCCTATAAAGTTCGGTTTTTACAGATTGAAATACCGAATCCTAAAACAATAAAAATTACTAAATTATGAGCATCCACCTTATGACTTACAACTGAGGCTAAAGTCATATCTTCTTACAGGTAAGAAGATATGACTTTAGCCTCAGTTGTAAGTCATAAGGTGGTTGCATATTTGCCACTGAGCAGCGGGACTGGCCGCGAGGTTAGGGGTGCCATGTCACGGAATGCACTGCTCCTCCTGCCGGAGGTTCGAGACCCCCTTGGGCATGGGTGTGTGTGCTGTTCGTGTCATAAGTTAGTTTAAGTAGTGTGTATGACTAGGGGCCGTTGACCTGAACGGTTTGGTGCCTTAGGAATTCACACACAATAGAACATTTGTCACTGTCACATTCTCAGGAGGCGTTATTACCTGAATATTCTTGATTGTGACAAACATGCCTTATTTATAACAAGTGATAATTTAGGATCAGCACAGTTTTCCTGGTTAATTCGACCAGCTTTTATCAGAAAGAATGTACAGTCAGTTGTGTGGTTCTTTGGTTCCCTCCAAATTTCTAGCTGGCTTGTTAGAAGTTGACTACCTCACAAACAGCTTATGTGGTGGTGGTGGGGGGGGGGGGGAGATGATGGAGTGGGAACAGTACTTTTTCTGGTCGCTTACAGCACGTGGCATTTATTTACAGGCTCTCGTTTCTCCTTGTTTTTTAGAGTTAACACTCCACATACAGAACAAGAAGTATTTGCACAATAACACTGGCACAAGATATTTGTTTATCAAATCGAACTCGAAACACAAACCATAAAACTTCACTTAGAACGATGGTCAATCATTTCCCACAACTGCCACAACTCTCAGTGCTGAGATTCATGTGGCGACAAACACAGTGTGAGGCATGACCTATCGATAGTTATACCAAACAACCTCCATTTACCGACGGTAGATTGTGAACTGAGGATCATGTATGGTAGCTCTTCATACAAATTTCAATCGTACTAAAGCCTTAGAGTAATAGCCAATATGCAGCAGTTCCAAGGATACGGATGGGTACAGGGTAGAGCAAAACAAGATAACTTAGTCAGACAGCCAAAAAGAAGTTCCTTTTTCAAATGCAGCACCCATATTTTGCTAGGACCACCACTCACATTTATTGCTACAGAAATGTTGTGAACCAGTGTTATTATATGCAGAAATCGATGAAAATTAGAACTGGAAGAGATGTGTTATTAAATTTATAAGATCCGGCCGCAGTGGCCGAGCGGTTCGAGGCGCTTCAGTCTGGAACCGCGCGACCGCTACGGTCGCAGGTTCCAATCCTGCCGCCGGTATGGATGTGTGTGATGCCCTTAGATTAGTTAGGTTCCAGTAGTTCTAAGTTCTAGGGGACTCATGACCTCAGATGTTAAGTCCCATAGTGCTCAGAGACATTTGAACCACTTTTAAATTTCAACTCTTTTCTCTCCACATACCGTTGGTTCAGAAAGCAACAGATATTTCCATAATGTAGTTCATACCAAGTAAATAACTACACAAGTAAATAAGAAGGAATTTAAATAAACTGGAATTGAAAATGGTGCTTAAAGACACAGTCTTAATAAGAAAATTCCCGAATCCTTCCTCTAGAGGGAATTCAGAATGAAAATTGCAGTGATCTGCTTTGGAAGAGCAGATCATAAATATGAATGTGATGTACTATTGCCTAAATGATGATAATAAAAAAAAGTTAAGACCCTACCTAGTACATTGTTCATACGATCTTGCAATTTGTATCTATAGGTGTGAAGGTTCCAGTCTATGCTGTTGAATTTCGTGTTCATGTGCTGCGGGAGTGAATACCTCTAGGTACGCTGTTTAGTTGGGAGAGGCGTTAGTGAGACACAGTGCCCTTGCGACTGTGCACAGGGAGACGGCCTGGCCGGCGCCGGGTCTGGCCGTGTCCGCCGGCGGCGTCTGCGTGGCCGGCGTGTCCCACTGACGGCAGCTGCGGTGTGGCCGGGGCGGCCGCATGCATATTCCGCAGCCATTCAAATGCATATCGGCGGCAGCGGCGGAAGGCTCCGGGCGGCGCAGAGGCAGGGGGCAGGGGCGGCAGCTACTGGCAAACCGGGGGACCTTCCCACGCCCTGCAACTGCACTGAGCTTCACTCACATAAGCCAGGAGTTTGAGAAAGCCTTCCTCACTACCCAATAACTTAAGTCCGCAAAAATAATCCGCCTTTAGTTTCTCTAAAAACATCTCTGTGCTACCGCAATTTTAGTTGACGTAGCACTGAAGATGATTACAATATTCCCCATGAACGTCATCACATCATTGATGAACAGCTTCACTGCGGAGCACTTTTTTTGGAGCAGCAGCTGTGCATAAATTGCAGTACTTTACAAGGCAAACACCTTCTGCATGGTGCACAATAATTTTTTGTTTTATGTGTCGTCCCAGGCGCGTTCCACCTTTTTAACAAGGTATCTTTAGTGGGTATATTTCGGAATATTACAACATCATTTGGCTGTCACGTAGTTTTTCTCTTGCTGTAAGTAAGTGTTTGTGTGTGTGTGTGTGTGTGTGTGTGTGTGTGTGTGTGTGCGTGTGTATGTATTTCTACGCGTTTTTAACTATAATTCGAAGAAGAATGTGATTTGTGTTAATCTGCTAGGATGTTATTCTTTTCTCCTTCTTTCGGCAGGTATTAAGCCATCTTTTTCTTGGTCTTCGTATGAAATTTCTACCCACAACTCTGACAATTAATGCTTGTTTTGGTAATCTTGATTCTGAAATTCTTCTTAAATGTTCTATCCAGCTTTCTCGATTAGACTCGATGTTCTTATTTGTATCAAATGACCCAAGCTCTGCTCTCACTTCTTCGTTTCTTAGTCTTGTCTTGTACAGCCCCTTCTTAGAAATATCCACTTGAAATCTATTCAGTTTTTTATTTTTTTATTTCCATTATTGTATTTGTCATGTTTCACTTCGAAATAGCGAAGAAGGAGTGGCCGTTACCTTACAAAACTTCATCTTTGGACATTTTATCATTTTTCTTCTCAATGTTCTATTTAAAATATTTTCCAGGAAATTAAAGCGACTAACAAGTTCTGTGGTTGTGGTCCCTATAATCATGTTAGTCATCTCTCGTATTGTCCCTTTGAAAGCCATTACTTTTCTCTTTAGAACTGATATTTTCCTATTATAATCTTCAGAAAGTTGGTTCTGTCCATTGACGTATCCTTGTTCGATGTCTCGCTATCCTGTACAAGTGCAAGGTTGTCTGCAAAAAGCGTCGTATTAAAAACTTTGTCCTGTGGTAATCTCAAGTCCAGATCAGTTATGTAATTATCATGTTTCAAACCACATCGTAAATGCATACATTAAAAAGTGTGGATAATAAGCTATACCCCTGTCGAACCCCCTTGGTTTATCGGTATGCAGGCGTAGCGCCTATATAACGATCCTGCCTTGAAGGCGGTTAAGTGGGAGATGTGTCTCAGAGCTGGATAGTGACAGATGGTGACGCGAGACTGGACGCGCGCGTAGTTTATGTATCAGCCGATAGAGGACAGTATTGGATAGGGGGACTGTGATTTTAGTTTCGATTGTGCCCACTAGAGTGCACTGAAGTAATTGAATGTTCTTCATAAACTGTTCTAGTATTTTCATGAAGTTTTATATGTCTTTTTATGTTTGAATAATGTTGTAAATGTGTTTTATCAGTATGAATGATGCGTGAGTGTGGTTTAAGGTTAATATGGAGATAATTGTTTAACGAGTTATGTAGTAGGATATAGTGTGGGAATATTTCGAAGAAGTATGGATATGGACAAAGGGGAATTTTGTAGAATAGATTTGTACAGTAGGTTTATGGTAAAGGGAAAGTTAATTCAGATATAAATAACAATAGTAAATAACTTTATGCATAAACAAAACTTCAGCATATTAGACAATTATGTCGGTAAAAAGTGCAGTCGTGAGCTTTACTATTTTGCAATTGGTTATGGATGAAAAGCGCGGACTGACGCGAGAGAATGTTGTTTTGCTATTGGCTGTTAAGTAAACTGACCAATGGTAAAGCAATATTCTTCGCGCGCCTTTCTCTGCTGGAAGAAAAGACTTACAGTATTCTAGATAGGAGTTGGAGCCTAGCCATGAAAGAGATCGGACGTGTGCAGTAGTAATAGTTCCGATGGAAATGATAAGTTGCAGGATCTAGCAGTGTTTCATACATCAGAAGTGTGGTAAAGTGTCGGCATAATTATTCCGATGGCCGTGTAGAAATTTCGAGATTTTTAAGTGAATTTTGTGACTACAAAAGACATATTGAGCAGGTCGGTGGCTAAAACTGTGACTGCATTTGGTACCGACTGACTTAATATTTGGCGATCATATCAATAAAAAACAATCAGTATTTTTGTAGCCATTACGTTTTCGGAAAATGCAACACCATAAACTTGCTAACGTGAGTGAAAGGGATTGTGAGTGACTGTATTAAGTCTAGCACGGGCTTGCCAGTGATACTTGTTCACCTAAGATTCAGAATATATTGATTGAGGACAAAATTTCAAAACTTTCATTTCGTATTTCTCCCGAAACATAAATTAGTGACTTAAATTGCTGCTTGGTTCACGTCGAAGTACAGTAGGTTTCACTCGGCTTTAATACTGATGATCTTCTGAGACAATGTTCACAAGTAGGTGCAGGTCCGTCGTAAGGGACGGAAGGAACCGCGCCACCGCAGTATGTCAGCTCATATACCATAGCTAGTCTTTATTCTTATTTTTGTGCCTCAATAAAGTGTTTACATCGCTTTTATTACTGTCGGAGGGTATCCATTCTTGTGTGATGTATTCCTTAAGATTTTCCTACCTACATGATCGAAGGGTTTCTCTAAGTCTGTAACTGCAATATATGTTCCCTTATTGAACTTTATTTTTCTATAACTTATTTAAGTGTGAAAACATTAGCAATAAACGATCATGCTTTACTGAAGCCATTTCGAAACATATTTTCTGCGATAATTAGCAGACGTTGATTTATTACCTTGGCTTAAATCTTATACTCTGTGTTCTCTAATGTTATACAACGATAATTATTTTATTCACCTCGTTTACGTTTCTTAAACGTTGACATAACATCTGCAACTGTCTATCACAAAATGGTTCAAATGGCTCTGAGCACTATGGGACTTAACATCTGAGGTCATCATTCCCCTAGAACTTAGAACTATTTAAACCTAACTAACCCAAGAACAACACACCCAACCACGCCCGAGGCAGGATTCGAACCTGCGACCGTAACGGACCTGCGGTTCCAGAGTGCAGCGCCTAAAACCGCTTGGCCACCCCGGCTGGCATGTCCATCACTTTGGGGTTTGATTTCTTTGTCAAGGTATATATTATAAATGAAGTTAGAGGCTCTGGATTATTTCCTATTCTGACTTTAAAAAGAATCATCCGTCTTTAAGTAGTTCGGCGTTTATACCGTCTAGTGCCGTTGCTGACCGGATTTTTGTTTTACTCAGGACCTCGTTTAGTTCTAGGATCGTTATGAGATCGCCGTCATAAGGTTTATTCATTTCAGGGGTGTGGTACCGATAGTTCCGATGTCACAGCGTAGGTGCACGCTCGCAGGTTGGCACTACGAGAGCGGGCCAACTACGCCGACCACAGCACTCTCTATCCGACGCTGTAGCGCTGAACGAGCGACGCTCTACCTTCTGCCCCATTTCATCAAGTGCAGACGGGCGGGAAACATCGCTTCAGGTTAGCTTGCTATAGAGACTTGGTATCAGATACGAGGGGTTTAAGACGTCGAACCTACGTGCTCATCTGTATCAAGTTACGTATTCAGTTGTGTACCTTGTTTTGGACTATAGTAAAACCACTTTTACTTTACTTGCAGTACCGAAAGCTTTACCTCACCTACCCCTACTCGCTTCCTATATTCGGCCTATGTTACAGATTTCAGGGGCAGGTCTATGCGCCACCATCCAGGTGGGATACAAAAAGGGGAGTCCTAATCTAATTCTTGGTTTTTCATTAAACAGAGCTGTTAATAATGTGTAGTCCATTTACATACAGGTATTATTTAAGTTTGTTGTCTCTTTTTCAATTTAATTAAAATGTTTTATCATTTTGTAAGCCACAGGCCGTCTGCCTTGGATGTCGTGTTCAATTCTGCTTACAAAATTATTCCAAGATTCTTCACTTGTTTTCCTGACAATGGTTTTTACTTTATTTCTTTTTTCTTTATATTCTTGCTTCGAATATTCTGTTTTCGACTATCTGATTCTGTACCTGAACTGGTTTCGTTGATAACTTAGTTAAATATTCTAAGCCCCTCCATACTTATTATCTTCTTCTTTTCTCCTAATATCTCATTTACGCCCTGTTCAGTACATTGCTGTATCTTTCGCCATTTGGTCTCCAAACAGTCACTTGTGTCTCTGTATTTTAAACAAAGATTCAATCAGTTTTATGCGCTCCTCCTGTAACAGGTAGGGCTCACTTAATGCATTATTTATCTCTGTCCCTTCGTGCTCCATGTGTATTTATGTATGTCTCTCATCTCAGAAAAGATTTAGTAACTTGCATTCCGTTACTCGAGGCAAAATGTCAAATAGAATGTCCATTGTGAAAAGTCTCCACAGTTAATGGCATTGGATTATTTCCTATTCGTGCATTTAAATTTCTGCAGACTAATAGTTGGTCCGTTTAGGACTATTTATCTACTTCTCTCTGTAAGGTTCCAGAAAAAGCTCGAGTCTCTTCTTTTTATCCATCTTGAGAAGCGTGGATTCCAATCACTGTGAGGCGCCCTCGATATTATAATTCTATCATTTAAATAAATATAATCTTCGATTTTAGATTGCCATTTACTTGATCTTTTGTCACTTACTACACCCTTAAGTCATTAGCTAACCATTTAAATCTGCAGTTCATCTCTGATCTTTATTTGTTTCTGTTTTTGTTGCAAGATTAATGGTTCTTTGTTTTACTTCTTTACGTAGATGTGTTTCTTTCAAGTGTAGGCTTTTCACATTTCAAGACCTATGACTGAGCTTGTCGATAATTCCAAATCGTTTGTACTATTCTAGCTTGCGGTCTTCTTCCTGTTAATACATCTTGCCCCTCTGTAGGGTTCAACTTGAACAAAGATACCCTAGGCTTGTGTAAAATCACCAAAAACCTTGTTCGTTTACATGCTGTTGTTGCTTTCTACCATGTCCACCATAATATGGAACCATGGCTTCTTCAAGACATAGTACCTTCTAGTTATTGCCAGATCTTAATCATCTACCATTCAAGAGTTTCCAAGCAAGTCACACTTTTGAAAATCTGTCACCTTTGGGTAAACTGTTGTTCTCACAGGCATGTAAATATTTCACAATTTTTCCAAATCTTCCCATCTGCACTGAGTTTGACACAGCTAGGTTATGGCAATCCTCCCTCATTATCAACATATTCTGCATCTTGGTAAAAGATTGTAACCTGTCAGATGAAAAATGGTGAATAATTGTATTTCAGCACATGATACGGTGAACGTTATATCCCCATGCTGATCAGCGTAAGTATTTATGTAACTGGTTAGCATGTATACAACAATGTCGCAATAAAACAGTTCAGTTAGCTGTACTGGTGACATTTCTTTAGACAAAAGTCGGGAAGCGACCATTTTTTCATTTGTACTTAATTTACATCATTCTGAGCAAATTTTCTTTCTTCTTCCGGTAACAGGAATAGTGCATAATGTAGAACATTCCACAGGAAAAATGTTATTGAAATTGGCGGTACCAGAAGTTGAACATAATGGTTCATTAGACTCAGTAGACTTTACCTGTCACGTAAAACATCAACTTTCTAGGAACCACAAGTAATGTTTTCTAGCAACAGATAAATACCTTCAAATATTCTAATAAGTATATTTGACAACAAGAATCTTCTATTCGTGGAATAATGTAGTATTTACCCCTTGGTAACAGTTTCTCCAACAAAACATTATGTAACTTATGTTTCTGCAATGTAGTTTAGCTGGTTGCCACTTAAATGATTTGGATCTCCTTCACTCTAGTCACCTGCGTCTTTATACAAGGTGTTACAAAAAGGTACGGTCAAACTTTCAGGAAACATTCCTCACACACAAACAAAGAACAGATGTTATGTGGACATGTGTCCGGAAACGCTTAATTTCCATGTTAGAGCACATTTTAGTTTCGTCAGTATGTACTGTACATCCTCGATTCACCGCCAGTTGGCCCAATTGAAGGAAGGTAATGTTGACTTCGGTGCTTGTGTTGACATGCGACTCATTGCTCTACAGTACTAGCAGCAAGCACATCAGTACGTAGCATCAACAGGTTAGTGTTCATCACGAACGTGGTTTTGCAGTCAATGCAATGTTTACAAATGCGGAGTTGGCAGATGCCAATTTGATGTATGGATTAGCACGGGGCAATAGCCGTGGCGCTGTACATTTGTATCGAGACAGATTTCCAGAACGAAGATGTCCCTACAGGAAGGCGTTCGAAGAAATAGATCGGCGTCTTCGGGAGCACGGAACATCCCAGCCTACGACACCCGACTGGGGAAGACCTAGAACGACGAGGACACCGGCAATGAACGAGGCCATTCTTCGTGAAGTTGATGATAACCCTAATGTCAGCGTCAGAGAAGTTGCTGCTATACAAGGTAATGTTGACCACGTCACTGTATGGAGAGTGCTACGGGAGAACCAGTTGTTTCCGTACCATGTACAGCGTGTGTAGCCACTATCAGCAGCTGATCGGCCTCCACGGGTACACTTCTGCGAATGGTTCATCCAACAATGTGTCAATCCTCATTTAAGTGCAAATGTTCTCTTTACAGATGAGGCTTCATTCCAACGTGATCAAATTGTAAATTTTCACAATCAACGTGCGTTGGGTGACGAGAATCCGCACGCAATTGTGCAATCACGTCATCAACACAGATACTCAGTGAACGCTTGGGCAGGCATTGTTGGTGGTGTCTTAATTGGGCCCTATGTTCTTCCACCTACGCTCAATGGAACACGTTATCATGATTTCATACGGGATACTCTACCTGTGCTGCTAGAACATGTGCCTTTACAAGTACGACACAACATGGGGCTCATGCACGATGGATCTCCTGCACATTTGAGTCGAAGTGTTCGTACGCTTCTCAACAACAGATTCGGTGACCGATAGATTGGTATAGGCGGACAAATTCCATGGCCTCCACGCTCTCCTGACCTCAACGCTCTTGACTTTCATTTCTGGGGGCATTTGAAAGCTCTTGTCTACGCAACCCCGGTACAAAATGTAGAGACTCTTTGTGCTCGAATTGTGGACGGCTGTGATATAATACGCCATTCTCCAGGGCTGCATCAGCTCATCAAGGATTCCATGCGACGGAGGGTGGATGCATGTATCCTCGCTAATGGAGGACGTTTTGATCATTTCCTGTAAGAAAGTGTTTGAAGTCACGCTGGCACGTTCTGTTGCTGTGTGTTTCCATTCCATGATTAATGTGATTTGAAGATAAGTAATAAAATGAGCTCTAACATGGAAAGTAAGCGTTTCCGGTCACATGTATACATAACATATTTTCTTTCTTTATGTGTGAGGAAGGTTTCCTGAAAGTTTGGCCGTACCTTTTTGTAACACCCTGTATGACCGCCACGCGTCCCCAGGAGCATCTGTGTGCAAATCAGCCTCAGACAAATCAGCATATTTTTCCAAAATGGCTATAATTTAATCTGCAGTCACCTTAAAAATTGAGTGATTTACAATTATTTCAATTTCACCATTCAATCCCACTGTTCCAGAGATGGAACTCCCAGTTATAATGAATTATAACTCGTTGTTGAGAATTTATATGAACAAATAACACAGACACTTTATTGTTCTTGTATTTATACGTCATATTTAGAAACTAGAATATCGAATATGAGGGTCGAAGTAGAGAGGATATTAAATGTAACTGGCGATAGCAATGGAATCGTTTTTGAAGAAGAGAAGTTTATTAACATCGAATATAGATTTACGTGTCAGGAAGTCGTTTCTGAATGTACTTGTGTTTAGTTTATCCATGTATGGAAGTGAAACACGGACGATAATCAGTTTAGACAAGAAGAGCATAGAAGCTTTTGAAATATGGTGCTACAGAAGAATTCTGCAGATTCGATGGATAGATAACGTAAATAATCAAGAGGTACTAAGTAGAACTGGGGAGAAGAAGAATTTGTGGTACAACTTGGCTTAGAAGAAGGGATCGGTTGATAGGACGCGTTCTGTGGCATCCAAGAACCACCAATTTAGTACTGGAAGTATGCGTGGAGGGTACAAATCGAAAGGCAGGCCAAGAGATGAATACACTAAGCAGTTTCAAAAGGATGCAGATTGGAGTAGTTACTCGGAGGTAAAGAGGCTTGCTTAGAATAAAGTAGCATGGAGAGCTGCATCAAACCAGTCTCTAAACTGAAGACCACAACGACATTATCGATTTCTAGTGTCAAATATGACAACATTAGCTTAGCAGTCCGATGAAATCGTTTTTCCGTATGTAGCTACCACCACAGCACCAACAATGTTGCTCGGCATATGCTCTCACAATAGGTGGCTTTTAGATGTAAGAGAAAAGAGTGTGCAGAAGGCAAGCGTTGTAACAAACGTAACAAGAAATGAAATCCTAGTGCAGAAAAAAATAAAAACTTTTCTTTCAAAAATGGAAAAAAGGGGTCAAATGGTTGGGAAGCATGTAAGAACTAGCAGAAAAGTATATAACTGAAATGTAATAGGTCCTGCTCGTTTAGGAATGTAGTGATTCAACACGTCACATTTGCACATAGTATCTGCACGGGAGCAGGTATACTTTTTCTGCTGCTTCTGCTAGAGCGTAATTAACCAGTGCTGCATTCACTAGCTTCAGAATGTATTTAATACAATCTAAAGTAAATTATTGTGGTCGTGTTAATAATTTTGTCATGATCTATGAAAATAGTTACAGATCTAACGGTATCAGGTGAGTCCAGTTCATAAGTCCGTCTGTCTAATGGGAATAGAGCTATCATTTCACGCATGCTTCACAGGGCCATGCCTAGTGTGTAACAGAAGTGTGTCCGATGTGCGCCGTGAGACACATGCTGCCGAAAGTGAACAAATGTCCACGGGGATATTTTAGTTTTCCTATCTACAACAGCCATCTGGAAAGTAAGAGTGAAACCACCAATCCAATTTTTTACGTATTCTTCACAGAGGACCATGTCGTGTTTGTTGTGAATGTATGTATTCGGCTTGTGCCGAAACACACATTTCACAGTTAGTGAAGAAGAGTTAAGTGCTGGAATAAAGACAAATTTCCCTTTGTACCAGTAACATTCCCGACGGAAAAGTAGCAGGATAGCTACTGTTCGTATTATATGTTAACCCTAGCAATGGCAACAAATTTAACAAAGGGCGCTTTACCAAGAAGGCGGGAGATACTTCATGCACTCCCTAAAAACTCTAAATAAATCAGTAATCGTTAGTTGTTATTGACATACATTAAGAACATACGGTTTAAAGAGGTACTGATGTGTATGCAGGGTACAGATACTGAAAATATCGCTTAGCACACTCATGGTAGTTACAAGGCACTTTCAATAATGTGCTCTGCTAACTGTACTCTGACCACCTCCAAAAAATTTAAAGCGGAAATTAACTGCTGCTGACCTTTACTCACAGTATACTTTTTAAAGATCACTGGTGTGTAAATAGGATCCAGGGCCCGAATGTACTGAGTATGAGATACGTTTGGGAAAGTGACACCTATTGGTCAGACTTAAACTACAGGTTCAGTTTAACCGGAAAATTTAATACGTTTATGTAATTGGGTAATATTTCATTAAAAATAATAAATATTTCAGATTTTTAAAATATAAAGTAACTACATCCCAATATTTTCAAAATGTGGGCAGAAATTAACCCCCCCCCCCCCACAACGCTTCCTCTCTCCAAGATATTATAAGGGTTAATGAGCTTCCATGGATTCCGTGTAATGCTTAAATGAAGCATATTACAGTTGTCAGAGGACGATCAGTTAATCGTTTGTTTTCTGTTGGTATTTTATGATAGAAGCTATAATTTATTGCAAATGTTAATATGTTTTATCTTTGTAGGGTTTTTATCGGTCATTTGTCTCAAGACGTCATAGATCTTTGTATATTTTGTGACGGTGGGTATGCTTTTATACATTTCTGTTTGACTTTAAAACGATTTGCACCCTTCCACTGAGCCGGTCTTCGTCAGGTTATTCAGCACAGTGTGACATGCGCCCCACCCCCCTTGTAGTCTGCAGAGGACTGCGTGAAACAGAAGTCGAAGCACAAATACGTTACAATCTCAGAATGAAAGATAGACACTGACGTGGAAGCTGAGACATGGGGCGAATCACTGACATTTGTAGTGTGACAAATAATTGTTGTTGATTCTATTGTTGGAATTTTGGGTGTACAATTTTAAAAAAAATATTTCTTATTTAACTGTTCTACCGAGATATGACAGAAGAATCAGATTACTTGTATTGTCTTGTGCTGGATCCCGCTGATCAGTTTTTGAAGTCAGAGGATTATCTGGAGCTCCTGAACTCCCTATATTATATTCTGCCGTTTCTGACAAGAAGAACAGAGACGTCGCTTCGTATTTTCAGGTAACAAAGTTAAAACTGCCGGAGGAGAGATGTCGAGCTTCTCTCACTGTCTGACTTACAGATGTCGGGCTTTAAGTGCTGGGAAACAACAGACGATACTTGTACTACACACTCATGATCCAAAACAATATGACCACTGCCCACAGCGACGTTGGGTGTCACCTGCTTGCGTGACAATCACGTGACACTGTAACAAAAGCAAGCAGAGCAGAGACAAACAGGGGTTACCATAGCGAAAATCCTTTCAGATAAGCGACTTACACTAGGAGCAGATTACTATTAAGCAGATCGTGTGAACGAGTATCTCGAAAATGGCGAAGCTGCTCGAATGTTCACGTGCTGCTGTAGTGAGCATCTACGGAAAGACGTAGAAGTACGGTGAAACCGTCGCTAGGAGTTATATGTTTCGATGTCCGCAACTCTTCACAGAACATGGGATTCGGAGGTATGTCTACTCCATAAAGTAGGATATATGTTGATCTGTGTCATCTCTGCCGAAAGAGCGAAATGCTGGTGAACTCACAAATTTCATCGTACGTTGTTGAACATGGATCTCCACAACAGATTACTCCTACGAGATCACATGTTGATCCAACAACATCGTCAATTAGGCTTGCATTGGTCACGGGACTATCGGAAACTCGAGCGTTGCTGAATGGAAATGCGTCGGCACTTCCACTGAATCATTTTTCTTCTACAATGGGTCGATGGTAGTCTCCAGAAACGCCTCACTGAGATGACAATGACATTGTCTTGCGCTTGCGTGGGACATGTGGTAGTAATCGAAGACAGGCTGACAGCAGCGAACGAACTGCATACCTTCATGATTGACGTGTTGCCCGATGGCGATGTCATCTTTCAGCAGTATAATTGTCCGCGTCTCGGAAACAGAACGATGTTACAGTGGCTTGATAAGCATTATAGGGAACTCACGTTGCTGTCTCAGCGATCAAATTCGTCATATAAATCTTATGGAACCCATCTGGTTTGGTGTCGGGCGCTTCACAACGAATGCTAATCAACGGACCGTTATTTATGCGAATTACATGACCTGTGGGTAGACATCCAATACTAAATACCTCCACAAAACTACGAACAAGCTGTCGCATTCCTGATACATATAATCAGTGATCTGTTTAGTTCCAAAGACGACACACAAGCTATTAAGCAGATGGTCATTATGTCTTGGCTGACTGGTGTTTTTGCTTGACACTATCAAGGTAGGGGGCGGTCTCGATGAATGTAGAAACAGAATTACGACTTCAAACAGCTAAGATAGCTATTTTATAGCATTTATTGTGGAGACCGGTTTCATTAAAGTACGTTGCCGTCATCACATTCAGTGAAACGTATTGTACACCTGACGACGACACCGTTCATATAATCTTCGCTTTCTGAACTCCTACTTCTGTTTTTACGACACTTATATACCTTACAAGATTTTCTGAGTGTATCTTTTTGTGGCCAGTAGTTTTGAGGATACCAATATGTCGATTGTAAAGATATTTCGTTCGAATGATATCTGATATTTGGTTCGCACTTACAGAAACCTTCAAGGATAATTGGTGCAATAGGTCAAAAAGACATTACTTGAGAACATTACTGTAACTTAGACCCTGACAGTATTTCGTGCACGTGTGGAAGGGTGTCGTTATATTTAGACATTCGATTAGTAACTAAACTATTAGACTTGATAGGAACAACAATGGTAAAAAAACAGCTCAAGTAATTGAACGTTTGAAACTCCTAAGTCATCCAAACTTCCTCTTAATTATTATGCCTTCTTGCTGTAGTAAGCGACCAGCATGTTCAACTTGTCTAAGGAAAATACAGACTTGCTACCAACGATATGTCAACATCTGTAATATCGGTACCAGATACTATATCACTTACCTCCTGCAAATATTCATCGATAACGGCAACAGGTAAAATCTCGATTCGGACCCTTTTTCCGGAGAGATATTGTCGGGGATGACAGATAACTGAAGGCGTTAAGCATCGCTGTTTGCCATTGGTGTTTCGACGTTGCGAGCCGGTCACTTTATCGCCTAGCCGTAGCCGGGCCTGGAACCTATTTGGTTGTTTACACTTCAAAATAGGTTAATTTCTTAACAGGAATACCACAATCGACTATTAAATCACTCCCATGCGGTCACCAATAACAAACAAATCGACACACAATCTCAGTAAACGAACAAACGAGATACAAACGGAAAATGACTGTCCCTTAATATCGAAGAGTGAACACGTCTGTTCGCTTCTGTAGCTGTCACTTGAAACAACTCAATTCCGTTCATATTGCTTACAGAAATTGACGGGCTCCTTTAGCCGACATTTTCATGTCAGATGGTGATTCGATGGAACTCTAACTAGTCATATCATCTGAAAATAAGGCAATCCAGAAGGACACTATAAAACTGTCGTACAAACGTTGACCGTAGATTTTCTCCCAAAACATGCCAATTTTTGGTACATTATAAGTCAGGTTTCATGTTATAAAATTATCGATTTTTGTAAAGAATTAAGGTTTTACCGTACGTTTATCGCACTGGAAATGAGGTTTAGGACTTTACACGACCCTTTCATTTCAGCGACTTCAGCAGGGAAGATACTGAATGGGCTACGCAGGTGCGGTAAGAGAATAGTGGAACTGGGAACGAAGATTTTTATCCTTCAGTACGAAGTTCAGTACACTACATCAGAAATGTTGCGAAGGTGGGGGTGGAAGAGGTGTTGCGAACTGGTAAAATGCTTGAAATATTAAAATATAGAAATTCTATAATAGGAGCTAAATGCTAATTACTAACTGTGAGATGAATTATGCTTTCAGTGTTTTTGCAGTTATCAGTAATGCTTATTACCAAACCAAAAAACAAGCTGTTCTAGCAAAGTTATGAGTGTCAGAATGTGGAACAGTTATGAACAACATCAAAATGTCGGTCAGAGACGAAATTAAAAACAAAAATAAAATTAAGCCATTGATTTGATGACAAAGGGAAAGTTGTAGTCGTCAAATACAAACATTACAAATGCCTGAAATGGCACTGAAAGCCTCTAAGTTAAAAACATATGATTTCTACATTAATAAGAAATAAATCTGTATGAACTGAGGATTAGGGGGAAAAACCTCTCGAAACCATGGCAACAGGCGGTGTGAAGATAGGCTGGCGATCACAGTCATGAATCTCAGTGTTAAAAAATACTGGTGATACTAGTGGACTCCACAGTAGATTGAGTTAAGACTTCAGAATGGAACTTAGTAAAAGCGCGGAGTGGCGGCGCTGATAGTAAAAAGGAGCTGATATGAAGTACATGCTGAACAATGACAATTAATGTGATGAAACAAAATGAAACTCTTAAAAATTAGAAGCAGACTACCTAGTGACGCATAGAAAATAACCATCTCGGTGAACTGCCAACCATTAATGGACGGAAATGCCGATATAATTAATAGGGATAAAGAGGAGGAGAGCGGCGGAGCGGTGGCGGGGGTGCGTCGAGGGAAATGATAGGATATTACAAACATGTGGAGGTAGGGGGTAGAAAAAGTTAAGAAATACAGTTGTTTAGAAAATACTGAGGTTACGGGAAAACCGAACACGAAACCACGGTGATAGGAGACAAAGAATTTAAATGTGCACTTTTTCTATACAGTCACCAGCCTTACGCTAGCGTTTTGTGTCAGCATGTACTACCTCTAAATAAAAGCTCTTGATCTGCGGTCGTAGCCACGGAAACACAACAAAGTGTTTTTATTATACGTTTTGTGGTACCAGGGCGATCCGTGTTAGCACAGCTATTAGCCGCAAGAACAAAGAGCTGCATTTGTTACTATTTACAAGAAAGTCACATTTTTGGTGTACCCACTGCTGCTATTGTGCCTTGAGGATACACTAGTCACGGCGAACTCCCTGGAAACAACAGACTGACTGCGCTAAGTGTAGAAACTTGCGATTGTGCCTACAAACACCCAAGGGCAAATCCCTGTAACAAGTGGATTCACATGATCACAGGTTATAGGTGAGGTTTATGTTAAAGTCTCAGAAGAAATCAGAACTGAGCAGACCACAAAACGTCATAACAGGACTCGGAAGAAGAGAGATAGTTCCCTTCACCAGAACATTACGTGAATGTTTCACGTGTTCAGATGGGTGTGAAATCTTATGGGACTTAAATGCTAAGGTCATGAGTCCCTAAGCTTACACACTACGTAACCTAAATTATCCTAAGGACAAACACACACCCCCATGCCCGAGGGAGGACTCGAACCTCCGCCGAGACCAGCCGCACAGTCCATGACTGCAGTGCCTGAGACCCCTCGGCTAATCCCGCGCTCGTGAATGGTGAAAGGCGTTTATGATCTAGTAAAATGTGTAAAATATTTTCAAATTCTTAAAGAGATGAATGTTTTGCACAGGTTTCGTTCGAAACAGCGTGTAGCCGTTGTGGTATTAAGGGTAACTAAGTCATCATACGTTCCCTTCATCACCACGTGGAACTAATATAGCACAAAAAAGTAATTCCACCGTACATAAAAACCGAACTCAACATTCGGTATACAGAAACAAATACGTATCTTTGCAAATCATAAAGAGAAAGCATGTGCGTAGTGAATTATTACTGAAGGATGCGTATATTACGATTGCAACGATGTACTTATTCTCACTTCCAAACGTATAGCTGTCTTTTGGCAGACAATGTGTTGTTTTCAGAAAATAAGAAAAAGTTGATTGTGTGGTTCGATTTCAGTACAGATTTTTCAAAAGATTCGGACCGAATAAATGAACAGGAAACGTGAATTTAGCATTTCTTGCGCAAGTATAGGATGTCTGGCTCTAATAAGATTTCTAGAGCTTGTTTCTAGACAGTGTTAATGCACAATCTCATCGTCGAGTAACTTGTGGAAAGGGAAGATGTAACGCCATAGAACACTGAGACAGAAGCAAAAAATACCACAGAACATTGATTTCATTGTTCGTAAAATAAGATGTGTTCACATAAATGATCAATAACCTTAAAGAAAAATTTTCTACGACACAAAGTAGAAAAGCAGGTATCTGAAGTGGTTAAAGCAGAACATACCTTTCGAGTTTGTGGCCAAAACTGTAGAATGGAGTAATTAGTACATGTTATCACTGTGTCATACATTCGCATATTCTGAGAAACTTTCCTCACCAGCTACAACGAAATCTTTACTCACTGCTTTTCGGAGAGATGACTTCCATAATCCTTGTGTTAATATACTGGGAAATATGTAGGCTGCTGTCACATATTTCATTAGAATGAACAAGGATGGAGAGAAAATTGAAGGAGGAGTCAGAAAAATAGATTTCTTAAAACTAAAACCATACCCTGCTAATATAAAGGACGTTTTCAGATACTTAAACAATGAAAACAAAGGAATTTTACGGGCTGACCGGTTCCAGCACCTGAATAACAATGGCGGATGGTCGAGTTCCACTAGCGCAGCGAGCGCTAAGTCATGAGTTCTTACTAAACTGGGGCATTCTTTTTACTTATGCTTCCCATACAGTACCACGTACCAACTGTGGCTAGCGGGTTGCGTGTGTCATCTCCGGCAGTATTCAGAGACAGTGGCGGCGGGCAATAACCTAACTGAGGCCGGTTTGCTTGTCAGCTCGGTGACGTAAGGCCAAATAGCTCTGAACACTATGGGACTTAACTGCTGTGGTCATCAGTCCCCTAGAACTTAGAACTACTTAAACCTAGCTAACCTAAAGACATCACACCCATCTATGCCCGAGGCATGGTTCGAACCTGCGACCGTAGCGGTCACGCGGTTCCAGACTGAAGCGCTTAGAACCGTTCGGTCACTCCTAGCGGCAACGTAAGGCCATGTCGCTGCACTCTGACACTATAGGGATGTGCGCACACTTTCATATTACACTACTGGCCATTAAAATTGCTATACCATGAAGATGACGTGCTACAGACGCGAAATTTAATCGACAGGGAGATGATGCTGGGATATGCAAATGATTAGCTTATAAGAGGATTCACACAAGGTTGACGCCCGTGGCGACACTCACAATGTGCTGACATCAGGAAAGTTTCCAACTGATTTCTCATACACAAACAGCAGTTGACCGGCGTTGCCTGCTGAAACGTTGTTTTGATGCCTCGTGTAAGGTGGAGAAATGCGTACCATCACGTTTCCGACTTTGATAAAGGACGGATTGTAGCCTATCGCGAATGCGGTTTATGGTATCGCAACATTGCTGCTCGCGTTGGTCGAGATCCAATAACTGTTATTAGAATATGGAATCGTTGGGTTCAGGAGGGTAATACGGAACGCAGTGCTGGATTCCAACGGCCTCGCATCACTAGCAGTCGAGATGGCAGGCAACTTATCCGCATGGCTGTAACGGATCGTGCAGCCACGTCTCGATCCCTGAGTCAGCAGATGGGGACGTTTGTAAGGCAACAACGATCTGAACGAACGGTTCGACGACGTTTGCAGCAACATGGACTATCACCTCGGAGACCATGGCTGCGGTTACCCTTGACGCGGCATCAGAGACAGGAGCGATGGTGTACTCTACGACGAACCTGTGTGCACGAATGGCAAAACGTCATTTTTTCTTCGGATGAATCCAGGTTCTGTTGACAGCATCATGATGATCGCATCCGTGTTTGTTGACATCGCGGTGAATGCACATTGGAAGCGTGTATTCGTCATCGCCATACTGGCGTATCACTCAGCGTGATGGTATGGGGTGCCATTGTTTACTTGTCTCTGTCACCTCTTGTTCGCACTGACGGCACTTTGAACAGTGGACGTTACGTTTCTGATGTGTTACGAAACGTGGCTCTACCCTTCATTCGATCCCTGCGAAACCCTACATTTCTGCAGGATAATGCAAGACCGCATGTTGTAGATACTGTACGGGCCTTTCTGGTACAGAAAATGTTCGACTGCTTCCCTGGCCAGCACATTCTCCAGATCTCTCACCAATTGAAAACGTGTGGTCAATGGTGGCCGAGTAACTGACTCGTCACAATACGCTAGTCACTACTCTTGATGAATTGTGGTATCGTGTTGAAGCTTCATGGGCAGCTGTATCTGTACACGCCATCCAAGCTCTGTTTGACTCAATGCCCAGGCGTATCAAGGCCATTAATACGGCCAGAGGTAGTTGTTCTGGGTACTGATTTCTCAGGGTCTATGCACCCAATCTGCGTGAAAATGTAATCACATGTCAGTTCTAGGATAATATACTTGTCCAGTGAATACTCTTTTATCATCTGCATTTCCTTTTCGTGTAGAAATTTAAATGGCCAGGAGTGTACTTAACGTAAGCCATCTTTTAACGACAGGCTTTGTCTTCCTGAATGTTGCGTCCTTTCGGGTACTGGATATCTCTGACACTTATCGACGATGCCTGGCCAGCTGCGGTGGCCGAGGGATTCTAGGCGCTTTAGTCGAGAGCCGCGTTGCTGCTATGGTCGCAGGTTCAAATCCTGCTTCGGGCAAGATTGTGTGTGATGTCCTTAGGTTAGTTAGGTTTAAGTAGTTCTATAGGAACTGATGACCTCAGATGTTAAGTCCCATAGTGCTCAGAGCCATTTGACGATGCCTGAACTGCGCTAGATGAGTAGAGCGGGGAAACCAAGTTGTGAATTACCTGGTATCTCAATCACGCGAGAGATGCCTAATATTATGTTCCATTATTCACTCTGTATTTACTTTCTTATATGATTTACTCGAATGTACAGAATACAGAAACTGCACAGACAAAACTGGTAAGAGGCAACTTAAATTCAGATGCTGACAGGGCACAATACTACTGTTTGTATCTTCGGAGTTTTCTGTTTATCTGGAACAAGGCCATGGTCTGCAGCGTGTATCTGTGGCTAACGCTTCATCCCATATAGCTGGATACTTATTCAGAGACTACTGCTAATTTTTAAAATCAACAAGACCAGAATGTCATACTGTACAGTACATGTGTAGCCTCTGAATGGTCGACTGATGACGTTCTCAGATTTTGTGGAAGTGAACCAAAGTGTATAATGAAGACAGTTATCACTCTTTGCCTTATTTAGTGCTAACGCAGGCAAATCGTCTATTTTAAGCACATTTTATTCTCTCCGACTTTGTGTGTGTATATTTCTGAAATTCTCTGATCTCCTCTGTGCATCCTAGTGTAGTATTTACAGGAACTTATGGAACCTTCAGTAATCGGATCTGAAGGTTCACAGTGTTGCCCAGTCGACAGTTCCTCTCGTAGTCCTTAAGCCTGGTGTTAATGCATCATTTAGTAGATCGTAAGCACACTTAATCGTATGTTAAAGGAAGAGTGAATACTCCTCCTATGGCTGTGTTTTCAATTTTCAGATACTCACGTATCTTCCTCTGAGGATGCCATTTTACGCATGGTAGGGAAACTCTGCCTTCAACAGTTTCTGCTTCACTAAATCCTCCTGAGATTTTAGAGTCTGGTACCCTGTTTATCTCTTTGCCAGAATAATTATTGTTTCTAAAATTATATCTTAAATTGTCGACTTCATCCTCTAAGTGCTGAGCCTCACAAATTCCAATTCACAAACGTGTTAATCATTAGTCCTTCTTATCCGAATTTTGATTTAATGTTTATGAAGGTTTCTGTGTTAGTGGGAGGGCTTCCTGTAGACTTTGGGTCATAAAAATTAAGTTTCTTTAAAGCTACAATTAAATTTGACTTATCTGCATTGTGATCTTTCGACTAAATTCAAAAAATTTACGGATCTCTAAGGTTTGTTTTCTCCATGAAACTCTATGACGATTGAGACGTCAACGTACCAAAATCCACAAGTGAACTTCCTTTCCACGGTTCGAAGGATTGATTCTTCTAATTACTGCGCTGCACTATAAGTGGGTTTTGTTGCAAAGCATTTTTGTCCCACTGAAAGAAAGCTGATGTAAGAGATCGTTTACGAGAGTGGTCTCATCTCTTGGTCTCAACCTGAGGGATTTTAAGTTTTCCGATAAATTGAGCAGAATCTTTATTGGAAATGGGAGTTTCTCCAACAAGTGGCTGTTTCGCAGTCCCATACGTAGGGTAATCAAAATCGCGCTAGCAGAACGTCTTTCAGAAAATATCTGGTTTGAAAATTATGATAAATCGTACAGTCGTCTTGGTAGCTACTACACACAGAAACATGCGCTATATTACGACATAATACCCAAAAACATATATCGGCAGGACTGTAAGCTATGATTGTTAGAGGGTGTAGTGGATATTCTGTTCTGTCTTGAAAGCGATCATAATGTTGATCGTTGTACTGTATACTTCTGAAAATATAACATACACTGTACGTTCTAACGATCTTTACTTGGTATATGACAAAAGTCAATTTATAATGAGTAGCGTCAAACCCAGCGGTGCAGCAAAGGCTGTTTCACCATAAAATCATTTTCTGTCTTACAACTGATTCGGTCTAATAATATAGTTCAATACTTATTTTCTACTGTTGAGACATAGGTGCATTACTCACAATGAAAGAGTTTAGACACTAACACTAACGACACACAGGTGTGGTTTTGTCGACTAAGGGCGCTGTATATCCACAGAATGTGTTACTTCTGTTCTCTACTATATATTACTCAATACTTTTACACTGTACTCGCGCATCAGGCAGCGCACATTTGATTAGAGCCAGAGTAGCTCTAGGATATGTGTTTGCGTAACCAGGTAGATATAACTGCGAAAGCAGACAACTAATGTCATGTCTAAAGATATTTGAATATTATGTATACGTACGGTATTGCCGGCCGGTGTAGCGAAGCGGTTAAAGGCGCTACAGTCTGGAACCGCGCGACCACTACGGTCGCAGGTTCGAATCCTGCCTCAGGCATAGACGTGTGTGGTGTCCTTAGGTTAGTTAGGTTTAAGCAGTTCTAGGTTCTAGGTGACTGATGACCTTAGAAGTTAAGAAGTGCTCAGAGCCATCGTACGGCATGTGTTTTACGACAGTAAATATATCCACTGGTTCGATTCATTTCATTTAAGTTTTATGCAAACAGATTGTAGGAAGGTAAACAATAGGCAATGCACTAGGGACTGTTTTTAATTCGATCAAATATGACAGCAAGAGGTCGCATCCTACCATAGAGTGCTGTCAGCGATGCCACAACAACCGTAACTAACATTAGCAGCAGGGTAGAAGGCTTGTGTGAAGAGCACTACGTCCGATCCATTCGAAACCAAATACTTTAAGCCATTTTTATCGTGGTGATAGGGAACGGAGGAGGGTTGTCAGGCGGAATGCGGGTAGACGTTTACACTTCCTGAACACGATACTCCACTCTAGCGAGTGCAGCGTTTCACTGAATGAGGCCAGAGTAAGGTTACGTGGTCATTCGTTTGTCGGATTGTGACGGTAAGTTCGGCACTCCTCTCTAAGTGTTTCCAGGGGCTGACAGAATCTCCTTTTCTTCTGTTCTTTATGTTTTCAACGCGAAAGCAAACACGAAACTGTGCATTCGTCTCCCATTGCTACACGTTACCTATTGCATTACTTATATACACACACTCTTTCAGAAAAGAAGGAAGTTGTTGATCATCGCCGGCCGGAGTGGCCGAGCGGTTCTAGGCGCTACAGTCTGGAACCGCGCGACCGATACGGTCGCAGGTTCGAATCCTGCCTCGGGCATGGATGTGTGTGATGTCCTTAGGTTAGTTAAGTTTAAGTACTTCTAAGTTCTAGGAAACTGGTGACCTCAGCAGTTAAGTCCCATAGTGCTCAGAGCCATTTGAACCATTTTTTTTTATCATCGTGAAAACAGCCGTAAGATCAATTTTGAAATGTTGCTTGGACCACGACGTCTAGCAAAAAGAAACGATTTTTTTTCGTTGTGGAAAATGACATTAATACATTTCTTGTCATTAAAATTAGTGATGCAAATTTAATGGCCTGCAGTGTAGTAATGCTACATGGGCATCTACCTGCCTCCTCGAAACAGTTCTCTCCACTTCCCGCTGAACTTTTGTCCCGTATCCAGCAGAACAGTTTGCATAAATGTATCATCTACAATATTTCAAGATTCACAGCAATCAATTGACAAATAAACTGATAGATTGTTTCTGATTGCAGGTCCTTTGTTTCTCTAACCTTAGTTTTAAAACGTTATATATTGCTTCTGGTATGAAAAAGCATACACTTTAAAATTCAGACAGAAGATTGGTTGAAATTTTTTTCCACACCAGAACTTTATACATCAATACTGACTCTGTACGTAAACTGTCATTATGTAACATTTTCAACAACTGTGCCTAAATTTGATGGCATTTGTCAACAGAACAGTCTTTTATTCACAGTAAGGTGTCAGTTCGAGAGCTATATTCCATCACCTGGTACCGTAGTCTGGGTGTAGTGTAAAGTTAAAAACCGCTCTGAGTCATAGATTCGATCTTATCTTCTACTTAGATTTTGTAAGATAATTTTAATGACGGCTGCCCATGACTTCCAGTATATTGGTCACTTTACTCTGCCAATGGCTCCGTCAAAACAGATCGGAGAATGGGTAAAATCTAGGATGCAGTTTTGCCCTTCTGATGACGAAGAGCTGCCACAGGCAGAAGCGTCCGCAATGATTAGGGGCATGAAGATGTAAAAGATACCAGAAAAAATTGTACCAAAGAAACTCAAATAGCCTCCACAGAAAATGTAGCCTCTATTTGAAAAAGTGTCATGGTGATAAACCTATTAGCAAAAGATCCCATTGCGGCTACCCGTACGATTTACGGGAAAGCGTTACACACACTTCCGCACCGCCACTAATGAACGAAATACGAGTGTGTGGGATATCAGTCAAACTATGTGATGGGACTTCAGAGTTTCTAACAAACAGAGCACGTCTTTGTGGACGGAGAGAAGTATTTAGACTTACGAGTAACTGCGGGAGTGCCCCAAAGAAGTGTTCCGTCCATTCCTTTTCAAAATATGTACAAATGACATAGTAGATAACGTCAGAAGTTCCATTATGCTATTGTATACATGGTAGCCGCGGCACTAGTAAATAGTAGGGAAATAAAAGAGGGCCTGCACCGGATTGACGCTTGGTGCACGGAGTGGAAATTGACCCCCAACATAAACAAATATTATTTATTGCGAATATATACACAGAAATACCGGTTATTAAATGATTACATGACTGAAGAACAATCACTGGAAACAGTTAGTGCCGTGAAATAGCTAGCAGAATGCGTACGAGTCGATTTGAAGTGCAACGACCACTTAAAATTAACCTCGGGTAAGGCGGATGCCTGACTGAGACCCATTGGAAGAATCCTCAAAATATGGTGCAAAGAAGTACCTAACAGAACTCTTATTCGATCTCTAGTTGAAATCGTTACATTCTGATTGGAAGAATTGGGTAGATCCACAGAAGAGTAGCGCGTTCTTTTAGAGGTTTAGCAATCGCGGGAACGTCAAATCCTGTGGCACACACTGCAAGAGAGGCGTTCATCATCACAATATGATCTCCCGTTAAAACTTCCTAGAAGATTCAACCAAAGAATTTTATCTTTGAACGTGTACGTCGCGAAACCACTGTGAAAATGTAATTACCGAGATTCTTGCCCACACGGAGGCTTACCAACAGTCGATCTTCCCACGAACCATGTGCAATAGGAACATGAAAAAGAGGGCGTTATAGTGGTACACACCGTAAAGTGACTTGCGAAATATGAAGGGGGCTGCGATAGAATTAATAAAAGACGATCTCTTACAAGCACTGTCAACGGTGTTCTGGGAAACAAAAGGATAAGAACAACGAAGAAGAGAGTTTAGTTTTGTATGGAACAAATCGTGGCTCCTCTCCTGAGAAAAAATAAAAAAAAAATAATGACGCAATCCGACAAATGAGTACAGTAGACAAGGAAGTCTGTGACGTGTGGCGACATCCAACAAACACTGCTGATGTACTTTGGCCATGTGAATAGCATGAATGAAGACAAAATACCAGAGATATACCATCCCAGCGGAAGAGAATGGATTGCCCACAACGCAACTGGCAATATGAAGTCTAGGAGGCAAGGGAATGATTTCAGAAAATTTTGTTATCGACATAAATGAAGATATAACCTTGGAGTGTATCGTAACTTACACATAGGACTACAAAATTGTTTTTTTTTTCGAAAAAATCGTAAGGATAAAATACCGTTTATTTATAACATGAAGGGACATAAACAGTGGCATTTTTGTATAATTACGTTTACCCTCAAAGTTAAAATTTATCGTTCAGAAATGTTCAGTGTGTCCTCTACAACACGAATGACTCAAAATCACCGCTCACAACTTTACTTCCACCGACTTCCTTCTTATATATGTCTTACGAGAGTAACACTCCTGAAAGAAAAGACATTACGGTGAAATGACTTAACTGCACCCTAGAGGATTGTTTGCAGACTGAATATTCTCTCTGCAACAGCGTGTAAGCAAATGCGAAAATTCCTAGCAAATGGAAACTTCGTTCGCAACCAGGTCTCGAACCTTGGACACTTGTCTTGCGCGGGGATTTGCTTTACGGATTGAACCATCCAAGCAATACATTTGGACCGGGCCTAACAGCCCTTCTTCCAGCGTAGCCACTGTCGTGGTTCCCAAATTTTTCCTACCTTTCTTTCTTCCAGGAGGGCAATGCCCTCAAGGTATGCAAAGGACTTTTATGAAGTTTGGAAGGTAGGGGGCGAAGTACTGCCGGACGCAAATATATGAGGGCGTGTCATGGTTTGTGCTTGGATAAAACAGTAGGGGAAGCACTTGACAGTGGTCCCATATAGGAGTCCTTGACAGGGACAATGTTTTAATATGTGAGGGAGTTTTATACAGAACATAGTTGAACTCGTACCACACTTTTAGAGCCTCTCTTATTTTACTGAGTTCCATTCTGTTGATGTTTGGGGGTTCAGATCATCTACAGTTTCTGAAAGGAGAGGACCACGCAAAAAAGCTATCACAATATCCTTCCCTCCTTCCCCCCTTCCTTCCACCCCCAGAAAAGCCGCAAGGTGACCTTGCATACCAATGATGCAAATGCGAGAGGTGTGCGTCCCTTACGGGCGATCTGTTGTAGCGCCAGCTCACTATTAAGAATTTCTCTTGCTTACAGGTACAAGTCCTACTGGAAAGTGAAACTTTTCCTTGTGGAAAATCTCAATTATAGAAAGCACAGGAGGTGCTACGTATCCAGAAAACGAATAACTTTATTTTCTGAAATAGGATATGGATTAAAGTGTTGGAGGATCACTCTTGTGCTAGACTACTGTATTTGGTTACTGTGTTGCTTATATTCTTAATTTCTGGAGGCTTATGCTTCGTACCTTAAACTTGAAAAGTAATTTGTGTCCTCTATTTCTGAGTCCTAACTGAGTTCACGTTGTTTTGTAAAACCATCATGAACGGCTTGTGGTTACTGATCCTGCAAGAACTGAAACACAAACGTCGGTGAAAGCACTCCAGACATCTTGAGGTGTGATATAGTCAATACGAAGCTGACAGCGACTAAATTTTATGAAATTTTATAAATACCACAACAGTTTTTGATCGAAAACATTTGTTTATGTGGCTGTGTTCCGAAATACTTCGGTGCAAGAGCTGTTAAAATTTAAAAAAGTTTTATTCCTTTCGCTGCCAGGCCAGCTATATACAATATGCTAATCAAATAGTCCTCTGGAGAGTACCGCTGACATTACATCAGACACTCCGGGCAGGCGGGTTTACAACATTGTCCATGGGCCAAGCGCATAGAAGATGTAATGTCGGAATGCATTGTGACCGGAAGTGAAGTAATGCCTTGTAACTCAGAGGACTTGCGTGCTGCCTAAAACTCATTCATTTCAAACATTATCGCACCTAGCAACCCGTGCATGATGCCGAGCCATGGTGTGAGCCATGGAAAGCTGGCGGGACGGGTATTATGGAATAAACCCACTAGCCCCCCCCCCTGCCCCCCTCACGAATAAGTAGCGTCAGAAGCGCTGCAACAAGTGAGTAAATAATCTAACCTAGGGTCTCAGGCTATAAGTCGTGATGAGTTTCCTGGAAACAGAGATTAAAGCTTTCGCGCTGAAGATCTAGTGGCTGCCTGCCCGTTGATCAACTTGTGTAGTTCTGGCCCGAGGCGTGCTCCATCCGTGGGGTAGGAGACGCTGGTGTTGGAAACTTCACCGACGCCAGGAGCTCGCGTGTGACTAGCTTCAGCGCTCTGAGAGTCCTCGGCTGACAGACAGCAAGGTGTCTATTATGTGGTTCGGGAGGTGCTCCCCCCCCCCCCCCCTTGCGGCCTCCTAGACACATAGACTTCATCGATACTTTCCTGGTCGACCTCTGGAGAATGGCCGAGACCACTGCTGCTCGCCATCTGACATCTAGTGTCGGCTATTGCACCGACGCACAAGACATGGTGAATACGAGGAAGCGCATGGGCGCGTAGCCGGCCAACTCCGGAGGCCCTGAGAGGGTCGCTCCCGTTTCTTCGTCTGCTGATGGGACGCACGGCGCCGCCGTAGCAGGTGGCCAGGACCCAGGGCAACGAACGTCACGGACACTGTAGGGGATCGGCGCTTTCCTCAAGACTTTAATCTGACGATGCCATTCTTCGTTAGATATTTCATTTGTTAATTAGTTTATTTCGTGAAAAGAGATCAATGTGAAGATGCTCAGTGTGATTGAAACAGGTAACCATATGGACAAATGTAAGGGACGCTCAAAACTTTTCTGTTTGAGGTCCTATGCAAGGCAGTTCGACCACGTTGTGGGTATATAAAAGACGAGATGCTGCCAAAGGATTAGTATGGCATTTGTACATTTGTATGTTTCGACATGTGTGCTGTAAATGCGGGAACGTCAGCTATGGCGACGTTATTACCAAATGCGTCCAAACAGGAGCAACGTGTTGCTACACCTTTATTGGCTCCTGAAGGACAAACACCATTGGATAAAGAAGAACGTATATAGGGCAGAATGTCCGTCGGAAATCACTGTTGTGGACTGGTGGGCCAAAGGGTCCTGATGATTCATGAGAGCGGCACGTCCCCGTATCGCAAATAGCGTAACTTAGGAGTTAAGCAAACTCAAGTAAATGAAAATGAGCATATGGCATCGTTGGCCGGGAGACCTCAGTCGGGGAAGATCAGGTGCCAAGTGCAAGCCTTATTTTA
Source organism: Schistocerca gregaria (assembly GCF_023897955.1). NCBI lineage: Eukaryota > Metazoa > Arthropoda > Insecta > Orthoptera > Acrididae > Schistocerca > Schistocerca gregaria. The sequence continues at coordinate 372,926,227 of NC_064926.1, forward strand.
TTTAACACCACATTGGCGACTTGTGCGATGATGAGGACACCACAACACCCAGTCCCCGAGCGGAGAAAACCTCCAATCCGGCCGGGAATTGAACCCAGACCCGCTTGCATGGGAGGCGAGCACGCTACCACCCAGTTAAGCAGGCGGCCAGCAAACTCAAGTGGGAGACACTCGGGCAGCCACCCTAAAATCATGATCTCCCTATATGTGATTATCAGGCAGCCACGTAAACTGGCAACTGGGAATAACAATTGTTCGGGCTCGATATGTGAGTTCACTTTTTCGTATTGCCATGTGAACGATGCAGTCTGGTGAAATAGGATGAATTCTTTCGAAACTCTCTGTATTTCGCAGAGTCTGATACAGCGGGAGCGATAGCTGATTATTGTTCACGGTCTGTGAGAGCAAGGTTTGCTAATCGATCAAGTTGTCTTGATTTACGGTAGTTCACTGTGGTGCAAATGATTGTACAGTAGAAAGGTTCAGAAAAGTTCTTGTAACGAGGGAATAATAATAATTAATCTTTCACTCTGGAGTGAAGCGTGCGCCGTTCTGAAACGACCTGGCATATTAAAAATGCTTATCTGACCGAGATACGATCCTGTAAGCCTGACTTCCACGGCCAGTGCTCTTACTCACCGTGTTACCCACACTCACATCTTCCTTTGAGCCTTCGCCTCTCTTCTACTTTGCAAACTTTACGGAAGTTCTCGTGAATATTTGCGGGATTAGAATCCCCAGAAGAAAAGGCACTGCCGACGGGACTGTGCCGGGAACGATTCATTATGTTGTAGAACTACTGTGATGTTTGGATGGTAGAAGACAGATACGGAAGGACGTACAGTTGTGAGCTCCGGCGATTCATGAGTATTGCCTGAGCAAGGCAAGCTTCCTGGCTCGTTTCCAGGTCTACTACATACAAGGGGGCAATCATAAGTTTTCCATTCGATGGCCGCACAGCGCAGAATCGGTATGCCAATGGCGCAAAATTTCCGAGAACATTCAGATGCAGAGGGTTGAAAGTACTTGTGTCCTGCTGCATGAACAAGTCCAAAACTACTTGTTACATATTCCCATCCGACGATTGAAGAGCTTTTTTAAGGGACCGAAGGCACCATAATCGCCTGGGACAGATGAGGACAACACGGCGGGTTCTTGAGTATCTCCCACTTGAGTTGACGTAATGGATGAGGCTGGCCTCTAGGATGTGTCAAAGCCTTGTAACGAACTGCGCCCAGCACGAAACATGACTCACCATTGCACAACGGTGGGTGTCGACAGACATGCTGCCCAGTACACATTCTTCTTTTTCCGGTGGATGGCTATCAGTGTTTGCTATTTGGCACACAAAAACAGAGTAACAGCACGTTGGTACTGTTTGGACGTATTTGCTACAAAATAGCCACAGTTGTGCACGTACGTTGGAGAGACGGGAGTACCACCCTATCCCCTTAGCTGCATGTCGGTGCTTATATACTTGTATCTGACCCGCGTAACTGGCACACACGCTGCGGCAACACCCTCAAACAGAACTTCACAAGTAGCTGTTTACATTAATGTTCAACTAGAAACTGCCCTGATTAAGGATACCTTCCAAGCAGAGGAAATAACATTATTGTGCGGTATAGTTCGTCTCAGGAATAAGTTATCAAGACATGCATGCATAAAGCAATGAAAATTTTCCTGTCAACTGAAATAGCCTATTTTCGATTACAGTGATCTAGTAATGCAGCTGTTCCATAAAGCAAAATAAAGACACGACAGAGGAGGAGAGTCCGTGGGACCCTCAACACAAACTTACATTCTGTGATTTGAAAATAATTTACCAATTCTAAGAAATGCTTCAAGTCTGAATAAATTGTTCAGACCAGAATTGGATCCAAACTGAAATATGGAACGATTTAAAACGTGATGACAGTTCTCTAATTACCTAGGCATATTCCATTAATGCAAGCCTATTGAGTGTTCAGTGCCACCATCTCGTGGAAGCATTTTTTTGCGTAATTAGGTTGACGAAAGAACGACATAACGATAAAGACCTGGGATTTCTTAAGGATTATTATTTTTATTATCTAATAACAGAAAGCAAAGAGATTCTACACAGAACAATCAGATTAACGTTGTGCCCTCAACCACTAATAACCTAAAAACACGGGAGAACAGCCGGATATCAGTAACGTTCTGCCACGATATTCCGGCGCAGAGTCTTCTGGCCATCATCAGGTGAATGCCACTGTAGTAGTACTGGCGAGTACACGCTGAGCTCCGCTATTTAAAGCCTTCTCAGGTGACACTGCGCATGCGCTGCTCAGCGTGCGCGTTCATAACGGCTCCGTGCGCTGTGCCTCGCGCCCTCCACTGTGGAAACCTGGCGTATAGGTATCAGGTCGATTTCCATCATTATGCAGATAACTACGTCGACTACGTAGTTTCTCTATAACAGAATTCCAAGCAGAGTTTAGCTGATAACCGCTATCTCGATTGATGAGATTCTCGTTGCCAGACAACCTTATTTCCACAGATTCATTGATAATCGAGCTCCAGAAGTTTGATGTATGGTCCAACATTTTTGTATCGTTGTAATTCCTGGAATGGTCTGTGGAAATACAATGTTCGGCTATTGCGGACTTGGTGGGTTGGAGAAGGCGAGTATGCCGTTGGTGTTCCACAATGCTTTGAGAAAGTATCAAGTGAGAGTCATCTTTCGTCCTCAAATGGTTCAAATGGCCCTGAGCACTATGGGACTTAACATCTGTGGTCATCAGTCCACTGGAACTTAGAACTACTTAAACCTAACTAACCTAAGGACATCACACACATCCTTGCCGGAGGCAGGATTCGAACCTGCGACCGAAGCGGTCACGCGGTTCCACACTGAAGCGCCTAGAACTGCATGGCCACACCGGCCAGCCTTTCGTCCTCCTTCCAAAATTTCATCACTGGTGGGATCCGTTAAAGACGACCTGGGCCTGCGTAAACCAGGTGTTTACAAAATTCCGTGTGAATGCAGCAAATCATATATAGGGCAAACGACACGAACTGTGCAGGAGCGCATTGTGGAACACCAACGGCATACTCACCTTCTCCAACCCACAAGTCCGCAATCGCCGGACATTGTATTTCCACAGACCATTCCAGGAATTACAACGATACAAAAATTTTCGCCCATACATCAAAGTTTTGGAGCTCGATTATCAGTGAATCTGTGGAAATAAGATTGTCTGACAACGAGACTCTCATCAATCGAGACAGCGGTTATCAGCTAAACTCTGCTTGGAATCCTGTTATAGAGAAACTTCGTAGTCGGCGTAGTTACCTGCATAAAGATGGAAATCGACCAGACACCAATACGCCAGGCTTTCACAGTGGAGGGCGCGAGGAGCAGCGCACGGAGCCGTTATGAACGCGCACGCTGAGCAGCGCATGCGCAATGTCACCTGAGATGGTTTTAAAGAGCGGAGCTCAGCGCGTACTCGCCAGTACTACTACAGTGGCATTCACCTGATGATGGCCAGAAGACTCTGCGCCGAAATATCGTGGCAGAACGTTACTGATATCCGGCTGTTCTCCCGTGTTTTTCTGGAACAATCAGTACGCCGGGAAAGCTTTAAACATCACAGTAATAACCTATTCCCGTTCAGGCGTAACATCAAGCGCCGGCACGTTAGCCTGGAACGTTACAGCAGAAACCGCTGTTAGATGACGTGAGCCAGTAGTAAGCTGACTAGGACGACAGCACGACAGGAGCGGCATCTACACGAAGAGAATATAAAGGGCGCTCGGCCTAGGCGCACGGAGTACAATCGTTACAGCAGTGACTTGTAAAACGGATTCTTTTCCTTGCACTGAAATAGTATATACAGAAGCATATTGATTCTTTGCGTGTCGCCCTTTGCTTGCAATTCACCTTTGTGAATACGTAAAGTTGAATACTGTCAGTTTAACTTACAGTAATGAACTCCATTAATATGAATTGTTTTTTTTTTATTGATCCGAGAAAACAGCTTCCTAGATACTTTGATATAACAAAATATCCACCCTGTTGAAATGTAATACAGCTATTCTAACAATGGAGAAAAATAATTTCTATTATCAGATTACGAAGAATTTTGCTTTGAAAGATAAAATAAAGCAGATTTTCTATAGCGGGCTCGATATAGAAAAGATGTGGATCGACTTGGAAAAGCAACGTCGCTGTTGAAGCACTACACTGCGTATGCAAAATTCCTACTTACTTTTTGATGGCTTCATTACCGCTGTGTTGTCTCAGCAAATTCGCGACTCATTTCTTTTCCTTTCTCTCGGTAATTAAACTGCGTTCTCGATCAGCATATTTTTCGTCTTTCTCTCAGAGGGATGATGTGTACATGAAACGAGAGACTATTTATTAACACAAGCCCATAGAAAATTTTCCAAGTATTTGAACTAATTTTTGGACGAGTCCCTGTTCGGGCGCCAAGTGTGTTGTAACAAAATAAAAGTGATTTTGTTATTCAATGGAAAAGTTGGAATTTGATATTTCGCTTACTGTTTTATCAATCACAATTGGCATAACAATCATGGATTGACCATTGTCATAAAATATTGCATTATGAAATGTGAATAGTATTTATTTGCAGTTTCACGTGGCTTGAAGCAGTCACAGCTAGCGTGCTATTGATTAAAGAATTGCATTATCGTCTTTCTAATTACTTCATGATCGTAGGTACGATCATACCCGGTCGTGAAGTTATTGTTTTGACAAAATAGCTTCCTAAGGGAACAGAAAGTTTTTAAGGGCACAAGAGCAACTGTAACATCACACAAAAGAGAAATTCAATATTAAAGCTGATGCAAGAAGACGACAAAAGAGTTTTCTTTTTGTCAATGTAATAAGAACATTTTACTGCTGATCTTGGTGTCTGTAATCTTAGCAAAATGCATGATTAAAATGAAAATAATACCGAGGAGATGATATGAATGAGCACTACTAAATGATTCAGTATTTCGAAAACAAATATTTATTATAACTAAAACATATATCGTACCTTATGCTAAATACTACAAAGACGGTACATTTTTATGTCCGTTTCAAGTCCATGGAGCGCTCTTTCATATAACCATTGTCCTATTGAGTCGCCCGTGCGTCGTCACGATAGGTTTTAACAGTTCTTCTTTTTTGCATTTCACTTAAACTTAGACGGAACACGTTTTTGTACATTTAGTAAAAATTTGATCAGACCACCACAAATATGAGTCCGTCGTACTTAAGGAAAACAGTACAAGTACAAATCGCTCAGGGTATCATTTGCTCTCCAGCAAACAAAAGTGAATGACCGCATATCGATCTGTGTTCTTCTGTTCATATTGCCGCCCAAAGATAACGAATTACATTATGTAGGATATTCCACCGTCGCTATGCGACATCTTATTATACGTTTAACATTCTTTATAAACAAGTATTTGCCTTCTGGCTGAAAGTGTTAACTATTTTCTGTTTTAATGAAGGCAATAATAGTGAATATCACAGTACCCCATATTAGACGAGGTGACAGAACAGAATGGTATCTGGGCTGCACTGATTGCAACAGCGAGTACCACTCTGCTACACATTCGGTAACGTTGCCTATACGGAGACACTATAGGCACTATTCCATTGTAGCTCGCAAGAACGACAAATGAAGAAAATACTGCCCTGTGTTGCAGAACAGAAGCACAGAGAAATGCTGTATATGATCATTATTATTATGTCATCAGTGCAAGACCATTGCCATCTTCATGTACGGTTCCCTCTTTTTCTCTCAGTATCAATTAGTGTAGCCATTCTCATTATCACAGCACCTCACATTAATTGGTAAAATCTCCATACAGTTCAGTAGTTCCATCGAAAACTGCTGGTAGTGACTGTGTAATAATATGTGCAACCTCAGAACACTTACAGTTCGTACCATTAATTTCGGCACATGTACCATGTACGCAAATTGAGCAGAAAATGCTTCTTGGTTTACAGAACAGTGAATCCCGCCCGTCGATCATTCTAATTTTTTGCTCTTTAGTCGTCTACGAAACAGGCAGGGCTCTGGCTTGTGTGTCATAGCTCCTTGGCCTTAATGCACAACTCCCCCACACTGCCGAGAGGGAGATAAGAGGAAAACTGCGAACGTGCCACAATGAAATGGCAATGCAGCTGCATTGCTTATCACTTGGTTTCATTTTTCATATTTAGCTACGACATAATCGATCTCTTCCAAAATGCGATTTTCTTTTTAAACGCATCCCCATCGGATCAGACATAAGTTCTTTCTCATCTCCCAGGTCCTTACTGCGGGTAATGTGCAGTCAAGTTCACCTACAACGCTAGGTCGGACCCCATTCTGGATTTCGTTCCTGCTTTTCTTTTTCAATCATAAATTCGACAATAACGGGTTTTAAATCAAAAAATCATTCCACACATGCCTCTTGACTTAACCAACAACCAACGCACATCACAATAATTTATAAAGTCTCCACAGTGTTCATTCGATCGCAAACTGTATGACTTCAGAACACGTACAAATCGTACCACTGATTTCAAAACGTCCAACATGCATGCAAATTTAACCGAAAGTGCTTCTTGATGTACTGAACAATAAATCCTCCTTGTCTAACATTGTAACTTTTTGTTCTTTCGTCGTCAACTAAATCTTTAAATTATTTCTGCAATGTAGTCTACTGTCACTTCATAATAAATCTGCGGTGCCTGACGCTTATGCGACTGTATAATAGATACTGAGAACTATCATGCTTCTCCTCTGTCTTAAAGGCTTCTGACGATAGATGTCCAGTCGCTCTCTTTTTGTGGAAAGAGCCACTGAACATGCGAATTTCTTTCATAAGTCGAACAATTAGCTAAGGGAAAAGAGCGCTGACAACACGGTTTAAGCGAACTATACAAAATCGTGGGTACCGAATAATTCCACACCGCAGTGTTATATGAAATGTTGCGGCGAGTCATGCCGAGCTCCGGCCTCACGTGGTCCGCACGTGGTGTCCGCTTGAAGCTTGGCACGCTGTAGTCGACCCTGGAATAGAGTGCAGCAGAAAGTCTTGTTTTTCTGCCAAACCGGCAAGCCATTTATGGCGAGCTGGGCCTCTCCAGACATTCGCCTAGACCATACTCGCTTCAAGGGCCTCAGGTTGACTCACCAGTGCTAATGAAATACTCGTGAATAACTGGCAGTCGGTCGTTGAAGGGAAGACAGTTACGGAGAAGAAGGTACAAAACCCTTCTGTCGGGCGAAGCGAGATCGGGCGCGGTGTATCAAATTGATCACACCGTTTATTCACGTGATCATTTATTAAATCCTGTTCACAAAATATATTATAAGTGCCAAATATATTTAAAGGAAGACAAAGATGACATACGAGCACAACTGCAGTAGAAATATTCATTATTCAGATTTCTTATCGTCAATGTTGGGCTTCAGTAACAAATGATAAAAACATCGCTTTCTCATTTGCTTCTTTATTATATTTCATTAATAAAACACATTACAAATGACAATTATCTTTACAGAAAGGCCATTATGGCATTGGAGCAGAACAACAATGTTATTACAACTCATTCATTTGTTTCATCGTCACTTTTTGACTGTGGCAAGAAATGCGGAATTTTTCCGCATTCAGGGCAAAAACATTCAATGTGTATCAAACAGATAGGCTTTTGACAAATTTTGCAACAATATTTTGTCAGTCTTTTTTTTTCTGTGCAGGTATTACACCTTTTCCTCTTGATTCCAGCCCCTTGTTCTTCGTTTCTGCTTGTGTCTTCTGCTTCTTCTTCACACGTTGGCCTATATTGCTGTAGATCTCTGTGAATTCCTGAAGTATCCAAGCATCTACGAACCAAGTGAGGTAGAACTAACGCATGTGATAGTTGCTTTAGGAATCGTTTTCTTCGGATAAAATTCTCGTTGTTGCCATAGTAAATTACTTGTGAATTGATTCCACTCATATTGATCATTGCAAAAAATATGAACATCGGCCAACGGCATACATTTCTTGCTACATTGTATGAAGCGGTCAACTTATCTGTAGTGTCGACTCCACCTTTGGTGCTATTGTAAAATGTTACAATGGATGGCTTCTGTTTATCTCCAGTGTCAGCATCTACTGAATTATTTTCACGCAAACTTGATGCCAAGGTAACACAGTTCCCCTTTTGAGGAACGTAGGAAACTCGAGTACAGCCTTTCTTGAAGCCAAAAAGTGAACTATGGACAGCCCTGCCTTTACTGGTAGCAAACTCCACAGGAATCTCACTCTTGTTTTTCTTCATCGTCCCAACGAAAGAAAGATTTTTCTTTTTAGCTCTTCTATCAAACCATTATTAGTAAACCAATTGTCGGCTGACACATTTCGACCTGACCGATAAATTGGTTCACATATTCGCAAAACAACATCTGAAGGTTTATTGCTAACATGGTACAATCCTTCTGGCTGCAGCCCAGCGTATATTTCCAGATTTTGAGATAAAATACTCGGGAATCCACAAGAGCATATATCTTAATTCCATATCTGTTTGGTTTGCTATGTATGTATTGGCGAAAACTGCGCCTTCCACGGAATCCTTCAAGTTTCTCATCTACTGTAACGTTTTCTCCGAGGGTGTAGGATTTCTGGTAATTCTGTACAAACAGAGAAAATATTTCCAGAATCGCTGTCACACGATTGTCAAACCAAAGGCACGGCATGATAAATTTGAAACGTTTTATGTTCATAACAAGACGAAATTTTTCAATTCCATGCCCATCACTTCCCCACATATCTTCCAAGCTTTGTCTGTTACTTTTGTTAACACCAGCCAAAACAAAAGACCAATGAAAGCTTTTACTTCAATAATATCTATAGGTTTTACGTCTCTCTCTCGCTGGAAAGAAGCTTTGATGCTCTCAATATACTGATTGGTATACAGAACTATAATCGACAAAATGTCGTCATCTATAAGGCAATTCCAACATTCCAAAGGCGTTCTCAATGCTTTCGCCGCCCTTATACGAGCAGGTAACTATCGAATAATACTGTGGGACCTGAAACGTACTCTCTGCGATTGTGGAACTTTATTCCATTTTGTCTCTTTGTCCGTCCCACTATAATAACGCTGGCTTTCTTCAAGTACTTCTTCGCCGTTTTCACAGTCGCTTTCCTCTGTTTCCGAATCTTCCAGCCGAACTTCAACTGTGTCATCACAGTCTGTGTCTACTTCATGTTCAAAATCCTCGCTAACTTCATCGTTATCCTCCTCGAAAAATATTTTTTGTACACTCTTGGAAATGGAAAAAAGAACACATTGACACCGGTGTGTCAGACCCACCATACTTGCTCCGGACACTGCGAGAGGGCTGTACAAGCAATGATCACACGCACGGCACAGCGGACACACCAGGAACCGCGGTGTTGGCCGTCGAATGGCGCTGGCTGCGCAGCATTTGTGCACCGCCGCCGTCAGTGTCAGCCAGTTTGCCGTGGCATACGGAGCTCCATCGCAGTCTTTAACACTGGTAGCATGCCGAGACAGCGTGGACGTGAACCGTATGTGCAGTTGACGGACTTTGAGCGAGGGCGTATAGTGGGCATGCGGGAGGCCGGTTGGACGTACCGCCGAATTGCTCAACACGTGGGGCGTGAGGTCTCCACAGTACCTCGATGTTGTCGCCAGTGGTCGGCGGAAGGTGCACGTGCCCGTCGACCTGGGACCGGACCGCAGCGACGCACGGATGCACGCCAAGACCGTAGGATCCTACGCAGTGCCGTAGGGGACCGCACCGCCACTTCCCAGCAAATTAGGGGCACTGTTGCTGCTGGGGTATCGGCGAGGACCATTCGAAACAATCTCCATGAAGCTGGGCTACGGTCCCACACACCGTTAGGCCGTCTTCCGCTCACGCCCCAACATCGTGCTGCCCACCTCCAGTGGTATCGCGAGAGGCGTGAATGGAGGGACGAATGGAGACGTGTCGTCTTCAGCGATGAGAGTCGCTTCTGCCTTGGTGCCAATGATGGTCGTATGCGTGTTTGGCGCCGTGCAGGTGAGCGCCACAATGAGGACTGCATACGACCGAGGCACACAGGGCCAACACCCGGCATCATTGTGTGGGGAGCGATCTCTTACACTGGCCGTACACCTCTGTTGATCGTCGAGGGGACACTGAATAGTGCACGCTACATCCAAACCGTCATCGGACCCATCGTTCTACCATTCCTAGGCCGGCAAGGGAACTTGCTGTTCCAACAGGACAATGCACGTCCGCATGTATCCCGTGCCACCCAATGTGCTCTAGAAGGTGTAAGTCAACTACCCTGGCCAGCAAGATCACCGGATCTGTCACCCATTGAGCATGTTTGGGACTGGATGAAGCGTCGTCTCATGTGGTCTGCACGTCCAGCACGAACGCTGGTCCAACTGAGGCGCCAGGTGGAAATGGCATGGCAAGCCGTTCCACAGGACTACATCCAGCATCTCTACGATGGTCTCCATGGGAGAATAGCAGCCTGCATTGCTGCGAAAGGTGGATATACACTGTACTAGTGCCGACATTGTGCATGCTCTATTGCCTGTGTCTATGTGCCTGTGGTTCTGTCAGTGTGATCATGTGATGTATGTGACCCTAGGAATGTGTCAATAAAATTTCCCATTCCTCGGACAATGAATTCACGGTGTTCTTATTTCAATTTCCAGGAGTGTATTTCTGCAACATGATTTGGGTCAAGGAAGTTGTACGTCTTACTGTAGCCTGCCATGATCAGGTGTCTCACACCTAAAATGATAAAATTCCTATAAAATAACGCAGTCAGGCGCAGTGTATCAATTAGATACCTGATACTCAAACATTCTTAACTAACGATTAAACGGACCAAAAAGAAAATAAGTGCATTACACATTGTACATTAACATTGTACTACATACTAAGTTATGTTGATAACCAAAGAAATAATTTGTAGAAATGCAAGACGAACGGGCGCCATGTATCAAACTGATCAATCGGCCCGCATATCGACAACAGAGCAGTCGTATTGAGACTGAAGCACACAACTATGACAAGCGTTCGGGAAACGCTAGCTACTGGTGATTAGGCGTCAGTACTGCCACTCGTTGACAAATAATTTACAGTGAACTTCAGGGTGCATCAATTTGAACAGCTGCGCCCGACGGAAGGTAAACAAAAGAAAATATGGGAGCTGCCCTATTATAATGGACATCTTTCAGTTACAAGGACTAACGATCTGTCCTCTCTGGATGTATGACAGTCCCATGTTTCCTCTGTTTTCTCCATAACAACACGTCCCCCTGCATTTCACTCTAGCCTCGCGCTGAACAGCAGTTTTACGTCTCCCGTGCGTCACTTGCAGTAGCGCGTTAATTTCCCGGCAATTTGAGTGAGTAGCACTGCTAGCGAGCAGACGGGGATCATTTCCAGCCGTGGAACAAGCCTCTAAGTAAACTAAGTGCGCGAGAGGGACAGTGCGTCATTTGTAACGCTGAGCGAAAGCCCTCCTGGATGTTGCAACAGGTCACCGCTTTTTTTCTGCTAATGAAAAAGAGTGGTCGGCGCCAGTGGCCGGGGGCCGGGTTTGCGGCCGCGACAGCCGCCCACTCGCCCATCCCCGTCCCCGCCGCCCCCGCCGTCCCGCCGCCCCCGCCGCCCCCGACCATCCCCGCCGTCCTGGAGGCGTAATTAAAGCGGCCCACATTCCGGCGCCGCGGCTCCTGGCGGCGGCGTTACGCCGAGTTATGAGCGCCGCTGAAATGTCCACCGCCGGCGCGCCGGCGTCGCCTGTCTCGGCTGCAATTTCGCCACCGGTGCTGCCACAGAGGCAGCAACTGGCGGCGTGGTTTGACGAGGAAGTTGCCGGATTTGCGACCAGCATTAATTACAACTGCAACCAGCGACATTTTAATGTCCATACGTATATACATAGCCTGGTCCACCGGTCAAGCTTACTTGATTAACATCCTGTCCGTTTTCACGTTTTCTCTACACTTTCTGTGTTCCTCTTAGTAGGCTTCCTTGTGTGGTTCGCTTATATGAAGCCCAAACCACCAATTTTTGGAGCCAGTTTAAGGTGCATAAAGATGGACACTCAGTCTGTCCCGTTGTCGATACTTTGCCAGGTTTTGGCATACAAATCTTAAAGAAGCATATGTGTTTGAAAAGAGTTTATCCGTTAAAAATTCAAGAGATTTGATTATCAAGATGAAAACCGTCACAGGTTCTACGCAGGACAAGCTACCTTTGATATCGGTAGCTTATACAGGGTGTTACAAAAAGATACGGCCCAACTTTCAGGAAACATTCCTCACACACAAATAAGAAAAAGATGTTATGTAGACATGTGTCCGGAAACGCTTAATTTCCATGTTAGAGCTAATTTTAGTTTCGTCAGTATGTACTGTACTTCCTCGATTCACCGCCAGTTGGCCCAATTGAAGGAAGGTAATGTAGACTCCGGTGCTTGTGTTGACATGTGACTCATTGCTCTACAGTACTAGCATCAAGCATATCAGTACGTAGCATCTACAGATTAGTGTTCATCACGAACGTGGTTTTTCAGTCAGTGCAATGTTTACAAATGCGGAGTTGGCAGATGCCCATTTGATGTATGGATTAGCACGGAGCAATGGCCGTGGCGCGGTACGTTTGTATGGAGACAGATTTCCAGAACAAAGGTGTCCCGACAGGAAGTTCGAAGCAATTGATCGGTGTCTTTGGGAGCACAGAACATTCCAGCCTATGACTCGCGACTGGGGAAGACCTAGAACGCCGAGGACACCTGCAATGGACGAGGCAATTCTTCGTGCAGTTGATGATAACCCTAATGTCAGCGACAGAGGAGTTGCTGCTGTACAAGGTAACGTTGAACACGTCACTGTATGGAGAGTGCTACGGGAGAACCAGTTGTTTCCGTACAATGTACAGCGTGTGCAGACACTATCGGCAGCTGACTGGCCTTCACGGGTACACCACTGCGAATGGTTCATCCAACAATATGTCAATCCTCATTTCAGTGCAAATGTTCTCTTTACGGATGAGGCTTCATTCCAACGTGATCTAATTGTAAATTTTCACAATCAACATGTGTGGGCTGATGAGAATCCGCGCGCAATTGTGCAATCACGTCATCAACACAGATTTTCTGTTAACGTTTGGGCTGGCATTGTTGGTGATGTCTTGATTGGGCCCCATGTTCTTCCACCTACGCTCAATGGAGCACGTTATCATGATTTCGTACGGGATACTCTACCTGTGCTGCTAGAACATGTGTCTTTACAAGTACGACACAACATGTGGTTCATGCACGATGGAGCTCCTGCACATTTCAGTCGAAGTGTTCGTACGCTGCTCAACAATAGATTCGGTGACCGATGGATTGGTAGAGGCGATGGCCTCCGTGCTCTCCTGACCGCAACCCTACTGATTTTCATTTATAGGGGCATTTGAAAGCTGTTGTCTACGCAAATGTAGAGACTCTTCGTGCCCGTATTGTGGACGGCTGTGATACAATACGCCATTCTCCGGGGCTGCATCAGCGCATCAGGGATTCCATGCGACGGAGGGTGGATGCATGTATCCTCGCTAACGGAGGACATTTTGAACAGTTCCTGTAGCAAAGTGTTTGAAGTCACGCTGGTACGTTTTGTTGCTGTGTGTTTCCAGTCCATGATTAATGTGATTCGACGAGAAGTAATAAAATGAGCTCTAACATGGAAAGTAATCATTTCCGGACACATGTCCACATAACATATTTTCTATCTGTGTGTGTGAGGAATGTTTCCCGAAAGTTTGGCCGTACCTTTTTTTAACACCCTGTATACCGATGTCCCCACATGGTCACGAGCACGGGAGATGAGCTGCAGGTGATGTCACGCTGTTAGCAAAGGCTATCGCTACGTTTGTCTGCTGCCATATCCCATTAATACCAAATTTAGCAGTACTATCCTAACGGATACGTTCGTCGTACATACCACATAGAGTTCTGCTTTTATTCCGCGCACTATTGTTTGTCTATTTGCACTGACAACTCTTCCCAGACTCCGCTACTCTCGTCTGTTAAATGAAGGCCGACGTCCACTTCGTTGTCCGTGTAGTAGGTAATGCTCGAAATTTGATATTCTCGGCACACAATTGACACTGTGGATCGCGGAATACTGTATTCACTAACAATTTTCGAAATTTGTCTAGCTCCAATTAGCATTCCACATTCAAAGTCTGTTAGTTCCCATCGTTCTGCCGTAATCACGTCGGACACCTTGTTACAAGAATCACCTGAGTACAAATGACGGCTCCGCCAATACAATGCTCTTTTGTACCTTGTGTACGCTTTACTTCTGTTCTCTGTATCTGTGCTACCGCTATCCCATAACTTTTGTCGCATCACTGTATAATGACCATATCTGAATAAAAAAGGGAGATGAGAATCAGTGAGAATAATGTCAGAGGCAGGGACGTGAAAACATGGAGAGAAAATAAAGAGAAGAATAATCCTCCAATTGCCTTAGATTAATGACACGCACCCTAGTGTCTCAAAGTCAGATCATTCTCCAACACCATAGCTCCGCACTACTGAAAGTGATTGAAATACTGAGTAGCAGAAGTCGATGTCTGAGTCTTCCAAATGTAGTTAATGAATCCCATAAATACCATTAAATTAGAAACACATCAGGTTTCATACATGTGTAGAAACACTCGTTCTACGCAGCAGACTAGCCTTTGCCCATGACGTCTTTTCTCTGTTCATCGCACAGGTATGTTCTACCCAGAAAAAGAGAAAATGTTACAAATCCTGCAGCCAAAATGTCACAAAGACACATCAAGACTGTAAGTTGATTACTAAAGGTGATAAGCCTGACTAAGCCGTTGACGAATCATCAAATAAAATCATCAGTCTGCTTATGTCGTAAGAAATTAATTTACATTTGCACTGTTATGTTCATCAACAGAAGAAAATCGTAGGTTTAAATAAACGCAGGAAGTTTATCAATTAAAGAAACACCCCAATGCTGACAGCACCTGGTCGCTACTGATGAACAGAGCGAGAACGAAAGTGCGAACATCACTCGAGAAAAATCACGGAGAAAATTTGCGATTTTTAATAAGAAATATTCCAGAGCATTAAACGAAATTAATGATGCGAGTTCCCAGTAGAAGAGAAGTATCTGTTCTCACTAGCTGAAAATGGAATCTTACCAAAGAGTGTTTCTAGGAAATTGAAATTTATCAGTTATGGACAGAACAAACAGTGCCTCTCAAGAAAGTGTTCCAGCTGCGTTTGTCACGAAAATCCAATTCTTTATGGGAGTGGGGGAGGATCTCATACCGAATAATTCGAAAAGTCTAGGTGTTAATCACTCTGAATCACATAGAACCTTTATTTCCAGATCTCTCAGGAGTATATCGTCAATGTTGGAATTCACTACCAGGGACGATGGGATCGAGTATCAGAGTCACAATTTAAAAGAGCTTTGGACGACCTAAGATTAAAGAAGGGAGAAGGGTTAGACAAATTCCATCTTTTACATCACCGGCAGATTTCAGTACATACGCCTACGCATTCACGCTCGTAGAAATTATTCTCGGATTAGGAGTTGAAGTGACAGCATGTTAGTTACAACGTAAAATAAATATTGTCGAACTATGCATATTCTTGCTCCATGGGACTGCAGAAAACAGATACGCCACTTGGGTAACGTTTATAAGACATAACCAAGCAATGTCACACGATGAAATGAAAAAATGGATTTAGACTGCACAGTACTTGGAAAAATTTACTGAAGGCATCTTATTCCCTTCCAAATCTAAAATGTACAGTATTTTCCCTTCTTGCTTTCTTGATGGCGACGTAGCTGTTTCGTTGTCCTGAAAACATTCAAAAATATTGATTTTGTTAGACGAGACTGCATGTGAGTACGTGTGCATGTGAGCACTCGTGTGTGTGTGTGTGTGTGTGTGTGTGTGTGTGTATAAATTTGAGATAGATATATTGTCTACTTTAACACATGTATGGTGAACATGAACTGGACAAGCAGCATTCAATAGTTTTATTTACTCATTACGAAAGTCATCGCACATTTAACAGAATTATCAATTCGGTCGCTTCGTTAGCTTTGAAATTCAGTATGAGCACCATGAGATAGCTACACAGTCGGCTTGTGTGCCGGAATGTTAAAATTATGCCTGCCGCTAATGAGAACTGTAATTAGCAAAAAATTCAGCAAACAAAGTGAATGGAAATGGAGCAAGGATATGACAGACCGTTTCGCTTCTACGCCCAACACATCAAATATTTTTTATTTTTATTGACCTATCACGTTTACTCTAGGAGTGAAAAATTTCTGCCAGTTCTTCATATAGAACTTGATTTTTGGATCGACGAAGTAACCACTAACTGACTTTAAATTGTGCGATCGCTTACTTCACCACATTAGAGTTTATTGTGGTCTTTGTTACAAGGATGGGTTTGTTGCAGGTGTCCCCGTTATATCGTAAGTCTCCTCATCTCTGGGTACTGCTTATTATTGCCCTCCTCTCTCTCTAAATGACGATAATATTTGAAGTTAACAAATTCGCCCAGAAAATTCTTTCTTCCGATTGCTAGTGTACAATTTACATTGCTTCTGCTTCAAATTTTGTTAGTTATTTATCCGTCCAAAAAGCCGAACTTTTTTTTATTAAGTTCAGTGTCTCATTTCCTAACAGAATTATCTTAGAATAGGCTTCTTTAATTACATTCATACCTACCACATCCACTGTTAAGTGAAGAGGAGGGAGTGGATATGTGTAAAGAGTACATTGGAGACACCTATGAGAGGGAGAACAAGTGCGATGAGGTTATAGGAGAAGAAATAACAGCGTACAGGGACGATTGGATGGAATATCATCGTCATAATTTAAAAGAGCTTTGGACGACCTAAGATTAAAGAAGGCAGAAAGATTAAAAAAATTCCATCGGAATTTCGTTCCATTGGAATAAGTGGCAATTAAACGACTATTCAAGTCGATGTCTAGAATGTATGAGACTGAGGAATCCTCGTACCATTAGACTTTCGGAAGGACATCACTCACACAGTTCCGAAGATTGAAAGAATCATCGAGTGCGAGAACTATCGCACAATCTGCTGAACAGCCCATTAATCCAAGTCACTGACAAAAATAATATACATGAGACAGGAAAAGAAAATTAGTATTAGTCAGACGACGATAAATACGGCTTTAGGAAGGCTGAAGGCATTAGAGAGGCAATTCTGACGTTGCGGCTTATACTGCAAGTAAGAATGAAGAAAAAAGACACGTTTATAGGATTTGTCGACATGTAAAAAGTCTTCGGCAGTGTGAAATGGAGCAAGATGTTCCCAATTCTGGGAAAAATTGGGGTAAGCTACAGAGAAAAGTGGGTAATATACATAAGAACCAACAGCGAACAGTAAGATACGATAACGAAGAACGAAGTTCTAAGACTAATAAGGGTCTACAACAGGGATGTGGTCTTTCACCCCCACTGCTCAATCCATACATCGAAGAGGTAGTGATGAAAATAAAAAAAAGGTTCATGATTGGGATATTAATTCATTGAGAAAAGATACCAGTGTAAGATTCGCTGATGACGTTGCTATCCTCATTGAAATTGGAGAAGAATTAGATGATATGATGAATGGAATGAATTACCCAATAAGTAAAGGACATGCATTAAGCGGAAAACCGGAAAAGAAGAGATTCAAATAGCATCGGTATTTCCTCGCATCTTCTTATTGCTATTGTCTTATTCATTAGTTTCAATTAAATAATAATTTTCTGCTAAGACACTGAAAACAACAAAAATAATGAAGATTTTTTTATTAACTATTACGTACAATTGTCATTCGAAATCGGCATAATCTTTTACAGCTTCTCTGGAAACAACGGAATTTTTTCTACCATAGATATGCCCACAAGTGGCTAAAAATCATGGTCCATCGTCACGTGACGCGAGAAATGTACTAATGTACGGGATGATCGCGAACGATCTGCAATGCTTGTAATCCTCTGCGTCTGCTAGTTCAAGTGCCCCGCGAGACAAAATTAGTGTTGTCTTCTGATAGCGTAGATTTGAGCTGACAGAGCCCGAGGTTTCTCAGCCTTTGGTTCGGGTTCGACCCTTACTACCGTCCAAGGATCTATTCTGTATCGGTTTCTTCTTCAGTTTTTGGAAACTAAACAAAGTACATGACTCAGGCCGGCAGCTTGAATTAGCGATCTGATTGGCTAACTCCAATGCTAATTAACTCGGAGACGGCGTGACGTGTCGAGTTATCCTTCTTAACAACTACTTCTTAGAGCAAACTACCCTGCAACCTCTTGTGAGCTTTACACACTCTTTCTAATCATCCTATACAGTCATTGACTTCCGACAAAGAAAATTACTACAATACTTCACTATATCAGCATGTGCCTTTGCTATATAGAAAAGTAAATAAGTTATACACAACTGCAACCAGTCACTTTTTCTCTATAATAATGCTTTATTACATGAACCGGTTTTAAAACCCTTTCAGGTTCATCTCCAGATGATTTCGGGAGGATGCTGGAAGTTACATCATTAATGGTAGTAGCATAATGCTGGGTGCTGGTTCTATGGCAGAAGTATTGGTCACACTTTAATGTATAGCCATGACTATAGCTTATGTGTCGATATGGATGTAAATTTAGTTTTTTCTTACTGCGACAGTGTAGGCGGCTTTTTTCGTATCTGCCTGCCTCCATTTTCATGTCCGGAACACTTCCACACGATCTATATTAGTTTACACGTTGACACTGACACTTAACCAGCATCCAGCAAGCGCTTTACAACTGTTGCTTGTAACAAAGATCTTGACAGAGAGATACGGAAACAGCCTACTTTGTACAAAGATGTAATTTGTTGATCTTTGTTGTATTTTTTCCTGCACTCTGTATTATTGATTCCTTTGGATTCATGTTTATGCCAAACATGATAATGGCTATAAAAAAAAGAACTGCCTGTAACATACAAATAGAACTAACATACCAGATCACCTGAAATTTGTTCTTTAAGTAATTTACTATTATTTTATCTTGTGCTCTTATATTATCGCCATTCTGATGAAAATACTTGCCCTTATATAGACTTCAATAGATGTAAAGAACTACCGTCAATAGTATATGGTAAGGATCCCATACTGCGCAGCAGTACTTTAAAGCAGGGCGGAAATCGACCTGCAGGCCATCGTCTCAGTAGATCTGTTACACCTTCGTGGAGTTCTGCAAACAAAATGCAATTTATGTTCGACTTCCCAATCATGTGAAGCCATGGTCGCACACATGTGGAGTTAGTATGACTAACACCAATTTATTCCGAAATGGGCGAGTTGATTTCCGTTAATTACCACTTTATTTATTTGACAGACGACGAGTAGATTCCAATTAGTCGCCGTCGTATTTTTCTTTAGCGTAAGTGTTGATTCCCACAAGCCAACAACAGTGCTGTAACATTTCCCTTCTCATTTTACACAGACTTATGATTGTCTACATGTGGTATGTATAGTTAAAATGTACAAACAAAGCTGTAACTGTCAAGCAAAAGTAATAAAATTGTTAGTGGGAGAAGCTTGCAGTAGATGTTTTTGAATATATTCACACCGGATAGTTCTTGAGTTATATGGCTTTTCTATATGTTTATTTATGTAGATTTGTATGTCCCGTGATTTTTAAATTCTTTTAATTTTAATTTTTTTAGCTGTTTCCAGCTGGCTTCTCATTCTAACATAAGTTTCAGTTGGAACACCCTTTAATGTCTCTAACAGATTAAACATTATTGGATGATGGGAGTAAAATCGAGTGTTCAGTTTAGTGCGGAATGACTCAGAACAGTTAGTAGTCCGTTCTAAACTACTGCTAAAGTCGGTCCACTTAATAAGTGGGAAGTCACTATTTGCAGGTATATAGGTATGAAGCAAATAATCAAAAAAGAAAACAAGATCTTTACTGTTAGGTTTTTGATTCATGAGGTCTTCAACGAAGCAATCTTCAACATGGTCAGGACCATGAGAGGTAGTCCAGACAATATTTCCAGATTCCATTGATTTGTAATTGCTTGATAATCCCAATGAGTGAATCATTCACCATGATCTGTCCCCAAAATAAAATCTGCAGCCATTTATGTTTGTTTGGGCGAATAGTAAACATGCCGGCTGAATTTCCATCTCAAAATCAACGCATATAATGCACCGATTGGTATAATTTGCAATCAAGGAAAAACTTTCTTATATATTTAATTTTTTTGGTTTTTGAGAAAAAGACTCCAATGGCAATAACTCTTTTCATGTACCCAAAGACTTATAATTATTTAGGGGAACTGCTTAGGGCAAGTCTGTAAATAACGTTATCGAATCTTTAAGAAAATTCAAATTGTTTGGCATAAGACACCCACAATATTCCACTAAGGTCATTAACCAATATAAAAATTCTCCTCTGTTTGAATGGAAAATTTTTCTCCACTCTGCTTCAATCAGTTCTGGTCAGAACTGGGCAGCTTCGGAAGTTTGCATGAAGAAAAGCATTAATAGTCTTGCTACATCGAAACAACTCCTATTAACTAACTGGAGACGTATAAATTTGGTGGGAGGGGGGGGGGGGAGGAGCTCACAAGCTCACACAAACTTTCTTCAGCCTTTCTTTCACAATATTATTGACCTCCGCCGGTTTAATGTACCAGAGTCATCTTTTTCACGATTATGATCAATCAGTGAACTGACAATACAGTTTCGGAACTTTAATTTCGCAGAACACATTTCTCCTCGTACGCTAGTATCTATCAACTTCATCGACGAGACCCTTACGAAAGCACAGTTTATAACCCTGTATGATATGATCAACAGTTTCTCGCCAGGTTAATTTGTCATTAGATTAGTCTCCAACGCTCACACACAGTTTATTGACTAGTTAAAATACTGACTGACCTGACTTTACGGCAGAGGGATGGAGTAGCGAAGCGCTACCAGCCGAATGTGAAGCAGAATCAACATAGATGTTATTGTTCAGCGAACTAATCAAAAGTGGGAATCAGGTTGTTCAGTATTGCATCGCAGAGTGATACAACACGGCAGCACCGGTTAGTATTCCGTTAGTAGGCACACATACCTAGGTTTCCATGGAATCATTAGGAGTAAACGAAGGTACCATGATCGCTGTGGACCCTATCGACTGCAGCATCTTCCAGTACTGTAACTTTGTCATAAGGTCAAAAATCATGCTATTGTCATTGGAGGAATATGATCTCATGCCTAAGTTTTGCCCACCATGTATGATGTGTCGTAGAATCAACCAGTGAGTAACTTACACGAATTTCGTGACTTGTACGTAGATATCTGGCGCAGTCTAGCTTCACAAACAAACCAAGTACTTTTCGAATCCATGCCATTCATGTATGCTGCTGTATTGCGTTCCAGAAATATTGTATCACGCTATTAACCAAGTGGCCATCAATGTATTTGTAAGTAAACACAAAAACTCAGATCACATGCGAATGTGTTATCGTTTTATAATGCCATGTATTGACGCAACTTGTGACGGTCACGATAACATATAAGTAATATGTGGCATAGTCTTCATATAAGAGCATATACTTGTGCTCCTCAAAACCTCAATAACATAACTAATAGTTATTGACACGTTATCGCTACACGATATTTTATTTGTTAGGAAGCACACAGTTTTACTCTGTTCTTTTAATGCTGTATAATTTCACATATATGATACCATAATGAGACATTACAAGCTCTGTAGACATAGGCCTACAGACGGAATCCTCCTGCTGTGGCTTTGTAAATGACCGAACATTAAGAAAGATAACTAATATGGGAGATGAATATGTCAACAATTTTGTGGTTGTGGTAGCCAAAACCCCAGAAACTTGACGACCTACATCCTCAAACACCAGTGATGGGTTTTCTTAATTTTGTCAACACCTTTAGTATCCACAACGCCTTTTGTAACTGACTATTATCTCTTCTCGTAAGATATTTTCTATATATTATGCTTATCCATCACGGATATTTTAGAATCGTGACTGTATATTGAATGCGTTCTTTAAATCTTGTTGTGAAGCTTCTACCAGTCTGTCCAATGTAGAAGCTTGGATATGAGTTGCAAGTGAGCTTGTACACAACTGACTTCTGATATTGTTGTATAGTGGTTTTGGTGCTGTGCATGATTTTATTGTGTATTTTGTTGTTGGTGATGACACTAATTTTTTATGTTGTACGTCTTGAAGAGGTTGGCAATTTGGTAAGATATTTTCCCTAGGAACAGCAGGCTAACAAATGAGGTTTTCTTGTTTGTGGGTGGTTGTTCAGCAGTTGGTTGATTTAGTTTTGCTATATGGATTACTCTAACTAATATTGCAGGGTTGTACCCATTGGTGGAGGCAATTGATTTAATAATTTCTGTTTCTTTTTGTCTTTCATTTGTGTCTGATTTTTATTTGAGATTGTTAGATCAAGATAGTTAATGCCCTCTGGTGTTTCATGTTGTACTGTTAATTGGATTTTATTGTGTATTTTATTAAGTTCTTTCGCTAGATTATCTATTTCTTCTGTTGCTCCATTGAACAGAATGAGTGTGTCATCAACATAGCGTTTGTAATAAAGCAGTTTATCTTTTAGTTGGGTTTGGGGCCTGAAAAGTTATTATCAAAGTTACTGATATACAAGTCTGCTAGCAAGTCTGCAAGACTACCACCCATTGCCAGTCCATCTTCCTGAATGTAAAACTTGTTCTTGAACAGGAAAGGTTGTGTGACAATAAGTTCCAGGATCTCTATGAGTTTATAGAGTTCAGCTCTACACATTGCCCATGTTTCAGTAAGTTATCAATTTTTAAACTAATTGTTTCCTTTGACAGAAATGTTTGTATATAGATTTACTATGTCAAGAAATGCAAATTTACCTGTGACTGGGATGGGGATGCCTTTTATACTATTGATGAGCTCATAACTGTTTTTAATGAAGTAGCTACTTTATTTTCAAATACATATGCCTTGCGGATAATATCATTAAGTTTTTTGATGTTATTATAGCTTGGGCTATTGATAGAGTTCACAATGGGATGTATCAGACATTCTGGTTTGTGGATCTTAGGCTGTGATCTCAGTTTGGGTGCTGAATGTTTCATCACTATCCAGTGGTTTGCTTCTAATGATGTCAAGAAGAAGCTGCAGTTTTTTTTAATTTTATCATTTAATTTGGGAGTAGGGTCGTATGCTATTTCCTTTATATTATTCTTTCTGAAGAATTCACAAGTTTTGCTAATATAGTATGATTCATACATGACAACAGCTGTGTTACCTTTGTTTGCTCTGACAATTAGGTCATTTTCAACTGAAAGTTTCTTATTTATGTCACATAATGTCTTATGTCAGTATTCATCTTATTGTACATTTTGTTCTGTTAAAGGTAATTTCTGGTAAGATGTATTTTGTTGATCTTTGCTGTATTTTTTTCCTGCACTCTGTATTATTGATTCCTTGGGATTTATGTTTATGCCAAACATGATAACTGCTATTAAAAAAAAAGAACTGCCTGTAACATACAAGTAGAACTAACATATCAGATGATCTGAAATTTGTTCTTGTAGTAATTTATTATTATTTTGTCTTTTGCTCTCATGTTATCGTCATACTCATTAAAATACTTGCCCTTATATAGACTTTAACAGATGTAAGGAACTACTGTCAATAGTATATGTTAAGGATCCCATACTGCGCAGCAGTACTTTAAAGGAGGTTGCAAATCGACCTGCAGGCCGTCTTCTCTGTAGATCTGTTACACCTTCGTGGAGTTCTGCAAGCAAAATGCAATATCTGTTCGACTTCCCAATCATGTGAAGCCAAGGTCGCACGCCTGTGGGGTTAGTATGGCTGACACCAATTTATTCCGAAATGGGCACCTTGATTTCCGTTAATTACCACTGTATTTATGTGACACCGGACGAGTTGATTCCAATTAGTCGCAGTCTTATTTTTCTTTAGCGTACATGTTGATTCCCACAAGCTACGAACAGTGCCGTAATATTTCCCTTCTCATCTTACACAGACAAATGTTTCTCATAATGATGTGGTTTGCCTTATGAGCTACAGCATTTTGTTCATTTTGTTTTAGTTTAGCTGCTGTAGATGCAATTTTTGTGTTAACTATGAGGTCTTTAATGTTGCTTTTATTGAGTGAGGGGGTAATGTTGTGCCTTTGTTTAGCAACTTTAATTCATCCCTACTGAAGCATATTTCTGTAGTACTTATCACTTTATCAAAAAACTTTTGTTCCCTTTCAGAAGAGATACTGGGGGATTTCACTGCATTCTTTGAAATTAGATCATATATCTTTTTCTCCTGTAAATGTGAAATGATACGTTCTTTGTTTACATATATATTGACATAATCTAGGAAGACCATGAAGACATGAGCAACAAGTTTATGGCTAAGTCCTAAGTACATATTATACAGCCTTGAATTGAGCAGATCTTTCATTTTGTTAAGATACCTGATTTCAGTTTTTAACCAAATAATTTCACATCATGCTTTTGCTAACTTGGCTGACAACTTTGACTCGTTATTTTTATTCTGACGTAATTTGGAGTTAAGTTTTATGTGAGACATTTTTTGTTAAATCATATTGCAAGGATTGTTTTCGTTAGTTTAAGTTTACATTGCCGAAATTCACGCATTGTTCTAATTACCTGGCGTGATATCAACAGATTATGCTCATCCATTACGGATATTTTAGAATCGTGACTGTATATTGAATGTAAATAAGTTATACACAACTGCAAACAGTCACTTTTTTCAGTAATAATGATTTATTACATGAACCGATTTTCGAACCCTTTCATGTTCATCTTCAGAAGATTTCATGAGGATCCAGGAAGTTACATCATTACTGGTAGTAGCATAATGCTGGTTGCTGGTTCTATGGCAGAAAGATGGATCACATTTTAATGTATCGCCATGACTATAGCTTATCTGTCGATATTGATGTAAATTTAGTATTTACTTACTGCGACAGTATAGGCGGCTTTTTTTCGTATCTGTCTGCCTCCATTTTGATGTCCAGAACACTTTCACACGAACTATATTAGTTTACACTTTGACAGTGACACTTTACCAGCATCCAGCATGCGCTTTACAACTGTTGCTTGTAACAAAGATCTTGAAAGAGAGATGTGGTGTAAGCCTACTTTGTATAGAGATGTAATTTGTTGTTCTTTACATCTGTTAAAGTCTATATAAGGGCAAGTATTTTAATCAGAATTACGATAACATGAGAGCACAAGATAAAATATTAATAAATTACTACAAGTACAAATTTCAGGTCATCTGATATGTTAGTTCTATTTGTATGTTACAGGCAGTTCTTTTTTTTAATAGCAATTATCATGTTTGGCATAAACATGAATCCCAAGGAATCAACAATACAAAATGCAGGAAAAAAAATACAACAAAGATCAACAAATTACATCTTACCAGAAATTCCCTTTACCAGAACAAAATGTACAATAAGATGAATACTGACATAAGACATTATGTGACCTAAATAAGAAACTTTCAGTTGAAAATGACCTAATTGTCAGAGCAGACAAAGGTAACACAGCTGTTGTCGTGTATGAATCATACTATATTAGCAAAACTTGTCAATTCTTCAGAATGAATAATATAAAGGAAATAGCATACGACCCTACTCCCAAATTCAATGATAAAATTAAAAAAAACTGCAACTTCTTCTTGACATCATTAGAAGCAAACCACTGGATAGTGATGAACCATTCAGCATCCAAACTGAGATCACAGCCTAAGATCCAGAAACCAGAATGTCTGATACATCCCATTGTGAACTCTATCAATACCCCTAGCTATAAAAGCATCAAAAAACTTAATGATATTATCCGTAAGGCATATGTATTTGAAAATACAGTAGCTACTCCACTAAAAACTGTTATGACCTCATCAATAGTATAAAAGACATCTCCATCCCAGTCACAGGCAAATTTGCATTTCCGACATAGTAAACCTACATACAAACAATCCTGTCAAGGAAACAATTAGTTTAATAAGGAATAACTAATTGATAAGCTACTTTATTACAAACGCTATGTTGATGACACACTCATTCTGTTCAATGGAGCAACAGGAGAAATAGATAATCTAGCGAAAGAACTTAATAAAATACACAATAAAATCCAATTCACAGTACAACATGAAACACCAGAGGGCATTAACTATCTTGATCTAACAATCTCAAATAAAAATCAGACACAAATGAAAGACAAAAATAAACAGAAATTATTAAATCAATTGCCTCCACCAATGGGTACAACCCTGCAATATTAGTTAGAGTTCACAACAAGATTTAAAGAACAAATTCAATATACAGTCACGATTCTAAAATATCCGTGATGGATCAGCATAATATATTGAAAATATTTTACGAGAAGAGATAATAGTCAGTTGCAAAAGGCGTTGTGGATACTAAAGGTGTTGTCAAAATTAAGAAAGCCCATCACTGGTGTTTGAGGATGTAGATCGTCAAGTTTCTGGGTTTTTGGCTACCACAACCACAACATTGTTGACGTATTCATCTCGCATATTAGTTATCTTTCTTGATGTTCGGTCATTTACAAAGCCACAGCAGGAGGATTCCGTCTGTAGGCCTATGTCTACAGAGCTTGTAATGTCTCATTATGGTATCATATATGTGAAATTATACAGCATTGAAAGAACAGAGAAAAACTGTGTGCTTCCTAACAAATAAAATAACGTGTAGCGATAACGTGACGATAACTATTAGTTATGTTATTGAGGTTTTGAGGAGCACAAGTATATGCTCTTATATGAAGACTATGCCACATATTACTTATATGTTATCGTGACCGTCACAAGTTGCGTCAATACCTGGCATTATAAAACGATAACACTATCGCATTTGATATAAGTTTTTGTGTTTCCTTACAAATACACTCCTGGAAATGGAAAAAAGACCACATTGACACCGGTGTGTCAGACCCACCATACTTGCTCCGGACACTGCGAGAGGGCTGTACGAGCAATGATCACACGCACGGCACAGCGGACACACCAGCAACAGCGTTGTTGGCCGTCGTATGGCGCTAGCTGCGCAGCATTTGTGCACCGCCGCCGTCAGTGTCAGCCAGTTGGCCATGGCATACGGAGCTCCATCGCAGTCTTTAACACTGGTAGCATGCCGCGACAGCGTGGACGTGAACCGTATGTGCAGTTGACGGACTTTGAGCGAGGGCGTATAGTGGGCATGCGGGAGGCCGAGTGGACGTACCGCCGAATTGCTCAACACGTGGGGCGTGAAGCCTCCACAGTACATCGATGTTTTCGCCAGTGGTCGGCGGAAGGTGCACGTGCCCGTCGACCTGGGACCGGACCGCAGCGACGCACGGATGCACGCCAAGACCGTAGGATCCTACGCAGTGCCGTAGGGGACCGCAAGGCCACTTCCCAGCAAATTAGGGACACTGTTGCTCCTGGGGTATCGGCGAGGACCATTCGCAACCGTCTCCATGAAGCTGGGCTACGGTCCCGCACACCGTTAGGCCGTCTTCCGCTCACGCCCCAACATCGTGCAGCCTGCCTCCAGTGGTGGCGCGACAGGCGTGAATGGAGGGACGAATGGAGACGTGTCGCCTTCAGCGATGAGAGTCGCTTCTACCTTGGTGACAATGATGGTCGTATGCGTGTTTGGCGCCGTGCAGGTGAGCGCCACAATGAGGACTGCATACGACCGAGGCACACAGGGCCAACACCTGGCATCATGGTGTGGGGACCGATCTCCTACACTGGCCGTACACCTCTGGTGATCGTCGAGGGGACACTGAATAGTGCACGGTACATCCAAACCGTCTTCGAACCCATCGCTCTACCATTCCTAGACCGGCAAGGGAACTTGCTGTTCCAACAGGACAATGCACGTCCGCATGTATCCCTTGCCACCCAACGTGCTCTAGAAGGTGTAAGTCAACTACCCTGGCCATCAAGATCTCCGGATCTGTCCCCCATTGGGCATGTTTGGGACTGGATGAAGCGTCGTCTCACGCGGTCTGCACGTCCAGCACGAACGCTGGTCCAACTGAGGCGCCAGGTGGAAATGGCATGGCAAGCCATTCCACAGGACTACATCCAGCATCTCTACGATCGTCTCCATGGGAGAATAGCAGCCTGCATTGCTGCGAAAGGTGGATATACACTGTACTAGTGCTGACATTGTGCATGCTCTGTTGCCTGTATCTATGTGCCTGTGGTTCTGTCAGTGTGATCATGTGATGTATCGGACCCCATGAATGTGTCAATAAAGTTTCCCCTTCCTGGGACAATGAATTCACGGTGTTCTTCTTTCAATTTGCAGGAGTGTACATTGATGGCCACTTGGTTAAAAGCGTGATACTATATTTCTGGAACGCAATACAGCAGCATACGTGAATGGCACGGATTCGAATAGTACTTGGTTTGTTTGTGAAACTAGACTACGCCAGATATCTACGTACAAGTCACGAAATTCGTGTAAGTTACGCACTGATTGATTCTACGAGACACCATCCATGGTGGGCAAAAATTAGGCATGAGATCATATTCCTCCAATGACAATAGCATGATATTTGACCTTATGACAAAGTTACAGAACTGGAAGATGCTGCCGTCGATATGGTCCACAGCGATCATGGTATCTTCGATTACTCCCAATGATTCCATGGAAACCTAGGTGCGTGTGCCTCGTAACGGAATAGTAACCGGTGCTGTCATGTTGTATCCCTCTGCGATCCAATACTGAACAACCTGATTCCCACTTTTGATTAGTTCGCTGAACAATAACATCTATGTTGATTCTGCTTCACATTCGGCTGGTAGCGCTTCGCTACTCCATCCCTCCTCCGTAAAGTCAGGTCAGTCAGTATTTTAACTAGTCAATAAACTGTGTGTGAGTGTTGGAGACTAATCTAATGACAAATGAACCTGGCGAGAAACTGTTGATCATATCATTCGGGGTTATAAATTATGCTTTCGTAAGGGTCTCATCGATGAAGTTGATAGATACTAGCGTACGAGGAAAAATGTGTTCTGCGAAATTAAATTTTTTAAACTGTATTGTCAGTTCACTGATAGATCATAATCGTGGAAAAGGTGACTCTGGTACATTAAACCGGCGGAAGTCAATAATATTGTGAAAGAAAGGCTGAAGAAAGTTTGTGTGAGTTTGTGAGCTCCTCCCCCCCCCCCCCCCCCACCAAATTTATACGTCTCCAGTTAGTTAATAGGAGTTGTTTCGATGTAGCAAGATAATGCTATTCTTCACGCAAACTTCCGAGGCTGCCCAGTTCTGACCAGAACTGCATGAAGCAGAGGGGAGAAAAAATTTCCATTCAAACAGAGGAGAATTTTTATATTTGATAACGACCTTAATGGAATATTGTGGGTGTCTCAGGCCAAATAATTTGAATTTTCTTAAAGATTCGATAACGTTATTTACAGACTTGCCCTAAGCAGTTCCACTAAATAATTTCAAGTCATTCGGTACATGAAAAGTGTTATTGTCATTGGAGTCTTTTTCTCAAAAACAAAAAAATTTAAATATATAAGAAAGTTTTTCCTTGATTGCAAATTATACTAATCGGTGCATTATATGCGTTGATTTTGAGATGGAAATTCAGCCGGCATGTTTACTATTCGCCCCAAACAAACATAAATGGCTGCAGATTTTATTTTGGTGACAGATCATGGTGAATGATTCAGTCATTGTGATTATCAAGTAATTACAAATCAATGGAATCTTAAAATATTGTCTGCAGTACCTCTCATGGTCCTGACCATGTTGAAGATTGCTTCGTCGAAGACCTCATGAACCAAAAACCTAACAGTAAAGATCTTGTTTTCTTTTTTGATTATTTGCTTCATACCTATATACCTGCAAACAGTGACTTCCCACTTATTAAGTGGACTGACTTTAGTAGTAGTTTCGAACGGTCTACTAACTCTTCTGAGTCATTCCGCACTAAACTGAACACTCGATTTTACTCCCATCATCCAATAATGTTGCATGTGTTAGAGACCTTAAAGGGTGTTCCAACTGAAACTTATGTTAGAGTGAGAAGCGAGAAGGTAACTGCTAAAAAAAATTAAAATTAAAATAATTTAAAAATCACGGGACATACAAATCTACAAAAATAAACAAATAGAATAGCCATCTAATTCAAGAACTATCCGGTGTGAATATATTCAAAAACATCTACTGCAAGCTTCTCCCGCTAACAATTTTATTACGTTTGCTTGACAGTTGCAGCTTTGTTTGTACAATTTAACTATACATACCACATGTAGACAATAATAAGTCTGTGTAAAATGAGAAGGGAAATGTTACGGCACTATTGGTAGCTTGTGGGAATCAACACGTACGCTAAAGAAAAATAAGACGGCGACTAATTGGAATCAACTCGTCCGCTGTCAAATAAATACAGTGGTAATTAATGGAAATCAACTCGCCCATTTCGGAATAAATTGGTGTCAGTCATACTAACTCCACATGTGTGCTACCATGGCTTCACATGATTGGGAAGTCGGACATAAATTGCATTTCGTGTGCAGAACTCCACGAAGGTGTAACAGATCTACTGAGAAGTCTGCCTGCAAGTCGATATTGGCTCTCCTTTAAAGTAATGCTGCGCAGTATAGGATCCTTACCATATACTATTGACGGTAGACGGTGCAAAAGATTTAAAGAAGGAAAACTCGTTTTATATTTAAGTGTAACACCGGAAATAATTTTACTGACGTAATAAGTAATCTGAAGAGGCTATAATAAGATAAAAGGATTTTACGTGGTAACATCTTCTAACGAGAAATGCCCACCCTAACAAGATACGAGAAATCAGAGCTCGGACGGAGAGATTTAGGTGAAATTCAGGAATGGAATGGTAGATATGTTAAATAGTTGTAGGAATCCTCTGCTATGGATTTAAGCGTTCATTGCATAGTAGTGACGCAGATTTAATTCTAATAGAGTTTTATTTAAAAAGAGATTTTCATTTATATGCTTATATTCGTCAGATATTCCACGCTACGTATACTGTATGGACGATGGTCAGACGCCTCACCTGAAACGTCCTAATAACTCTTCTGACAAATGCTTAACGGTTTTATCTTTAGAAGCTAATATCTAAGCTGCCGAGGGTGGTGTCTTTAGTCGATGGCGATGGATTGTCATTAATACGATGATTTAATAGTTAAGAACACTATGGTATATACCATAACTATTCTTAAGTTAATTTGACCACATTAAATTTATGTATCAATTGTAGAAGAATAAGGGTATATGCCATGTTCGGGAATCGCCAAGATCTGCTGATGAAATAAGTTTGTATCAACTATCGTTTTCCGTCATCTGATCAGCTACAGATAAATTACTGTTGTTTGCAGTCTGGTGACGATGTTCCATCTATTTCGAAATCCTTGTGCGTCTATCACTATATATAAACCTTAATGGATTCATTCTCATTGAACGTGTGAGCGTTCTCCAAACGATAAACCCACCAACAGCCTTGAATGTCCTCTAGACGTGAATCGTTACGTCGTTCTTGATAAAAAGAAGAAATACATTTTATCGAGTCCCGCGTTGCAACATGCCCCACCATGACTCCATTATCCAACATCTTCCTTCAGTCTGTCAGATAAGAGTGCCAATGAAACTTTTATGTGGCTACACCTACAGCGTTGCTTGCCGTAAAATGTATTCACATGTGCGGGCTGCCGCAAGATTAGAAGCTGGTACGACGAAAACCTGTAAAGATTTGGCAGACCTATGTATATAAGTGAGCCACATATCCGTAGTTTACTCACATTTAGTAGGAGCAATAGAGTCATCTACCCGTAAAAAATATTCGTTGCTGGGTGCTGATAGTCTGACCGATGTGGTAGGGCACTGAGCACAAGTTGTTGACAAGAGAAAACATCAGGGAGGGGGACGTAAGATTATTATGTCCACCACACTGATTATCTTTCAAAACATTTAACCGCAATTTCTCTGGTTTGAGGAAATATTAAGTTTTTTCTTTGGGCGTAAAGAAGTAACGTCGGCGTGTTGGACGACAATTAAAATGCACACAAAGCGCGGTCATTGCACTGAAAGAGATATTTGGTTGGCAGACGTAGGAAAAGTGGGTAAGAGCTGGCTGGCACTTTAGAAAACCGGATTCCTTTGCTGAGGATGATACGTCTGAACCTCTAGCTAAAGAGATAATTTATACACTCCGCAACAAATTTCCAAGAACATACGAATGCTTCCCGATCCAACCATTTTGAAAAATCAGGAACCGTGTAATATATGCTTGGAAGCAAATATATCATTAATGATTTAGGAAAGCACCTCGCTGTTCCAAACTCTCAGTCCAGTGGTAGGAAAATACATCTGCTGCAAAAAATTGGAATATATCCCTCCCCCCCCCCCCCCCCCATAAAATGTCGTTGACACTGAAAATGAATATATATTTTTGGTTAACGCTTAGTATATCATATCTCTGATATGTTTACACCTACAGATAAACATATATACCTTGAGCGAAGTTATGTAGTGTAGTGATACATAAGTATCAGCATTAAACAACAACATCTAGCAATGTTCTACACAGTTACGGAAACTGGGACCACAGGACTTGAAATTTATAGTACAGTGCAGTAAACCACAAATATTAGAGACAGAAAGCGTTGCTCAATATACTTTCAGTAAAGTCACGTCCAAAAATACAAGACATGGTTAAAATTAAATTTGCATTAATGCTTGTGGTCATTACATAGGTGTAAATGATGTGATGTCGCAGCAAAACTACATTTCTCGATACAGTAAGATTAACTCTCTACATCCCCACCAACTCATACTTCACAATGGATGGTATATATTACGTTTGGTGCAGAAGTTCGGGCGGCATTCATGTTTTCCCCATTGAAGGGCCTATGTCTTTATAGGAGGTTGCTACAATTTCAATTTAAAAGTAAACGAAATATGACTTAACTGCGATTTATTCGGGTAGCCCCCAGCATTACACCCACCTAAACGTTGAACACACCTAATGCTGACAACATAACTGTCCAGAATCACGTATAAATAGCATCGAAAAATGGAAATAAACTTAATTGTGTGATTGCTTCATTTTACACTACGGACTAGTTTCAAAATGGGGTAATTTTAAGGTGCAAAATGCAAGAATTTGTCTGATGTTTCCTGTAAGAGACAGTGTGAAAAATGTCATTCTTAAAACGTATGAGCGTGCAAAGGCAATAAGTAAAAAAATACTGTGTGCTACTCTAGCAAAAGGTCGGAGACATAGGCCTTTACCACATGAGGCAGACACAGATACATGTTTCAACTGAACTATATTTCTCATTTGAAAAATATGTACCGCAACGGGTAAGTTATTCACTCGTGAGGAAAATATCTAATATACGTTGGCAACAAACATGTACTAGGTTTTTGATTCAAAAGCGGATTAAATATCATAAAGGAACCATAGATTTAGTGAACTCTCGAGTGGATTAAAAAAAAATCTTGATGAGTTATTTGAGTACAGTACATGATCCAAAACTACCACAGAATTTAAAGAATTCATATCCAGGAAAGAGAATTAGTATAATCTAAGAAAGCAGTTTGGGAGAATTGTATACGACATGCTAGGTACTATAGTGTTATAGAAGACAGTGAGTTTATTTAGGACATTGCTAAGTTACTGCGAAAGCAGTGACACTGCTCCCCCACGCCCCCTCCTGACTGAAATATTGAATCTTTGCAGAAAAACGAAGTCCGAACGAAGTTGAAACGACTGCAATTAGAGACTTACGAGAACAGTTCAATGAATTCAAAAGTCTGACGTTCCCAAACAGAGCTAAAGAATTACCTCTAGATTAAGTGACCCACTTACTCAACGTCATGTAGAGATTTGCTCGATGACTATGATGACGTCGGACTGTAAAATGGTAAAGCCAAGTCTCGAAAACTAAAATCTTCGAAACTGTTTCATATTGCATTTGCAGAGCGTACAGTGAGACTAGGATAAAATGAACGGTGGTTAAATTGATGACGTAACATTACTTTGTTACAACACGTGTTCAAAATGATGGCCATTAATCATCTTGTGGTGCAGTTCTTCTTGTTGTCTCCGTGCTTGCTAAGAAAATGGGATGAGAAGTTCTGCCTTATGCAAGACACCTTTTTTCCTTTGTTTTACCCATACATGTTTCATCACTTTCGTGCTATAATCAGTGGGTTCTATTTTTTTTAATTTTTAACTTACATTATTTTATTGTCCATTGAGTAATGGAAAAACTGCATTGCCACGTGAACACAGGCAAAGAAGTAAGCCAATTTTCTTCGCCAACAACACAGGAAAACGTACCACAACTTCAAAACTGTGACATGTTGTATATTGTGTAGCATAACAGCTACCAAAACAAGAGGACAATAACATAATGTAATTAAAAATAAAAATAGAACCCACTGACGATAGCACAAAAGTGCTGAAACATGTATGGGTGAAACAAAAGAAAAAAAAGAGGTGTCTTGCATAAGGCGGAACTCTTCATCCCATGATGGCCATTAGTTGTCGCACATGCAGTAAAATGATTGGATGTGGACAATACTGGAGTTGAATATGCTTCGAGCTGATAGCAGAAAAATCTCGTGTAATACAATCTTCAGTGTCTTCGCGATTGTTTGTAATTTCATTGAAAACATAATTGCTACAATATAATCCAAAAATAAAAGCCCAAACCCGTTAGGTCTGGCAAACGCGCAAGCTATTTTGTGTCGCAGTACGTCTGTTAAGAAATCAACATACCTCATATTATTTAAGTTTCCATCAACAAAATAACGACTAATAATTCTATTATTTACAAAACCGCACCACATATGGATTGCGCGAGATCTTTGTTTGTCTATTCCTCTAAGCCAATATGGGTTTTCAAAGGAACGGTAGTGCATGTTGCGAAGTTTAAAGTACACGTGTTTGTAAATTATACTTCATCTGTAAATAACATCTTCTTCAGGAACATGTCATCTGTTTGCATTTTCCGTAGCATCCATTCGGAGAATTGCATCGCACATTGAAAGTCATCACCATGGAGCTCCTGCTGCAGTGATATAAGCAAAATTTAATGGAATGTAGTTACGGAGAACGCTTCGATGACTGATTGCAACCTCACTTTCGAGCTATCTTGCAGTAACATGTGGATTGTATTGCACAGCTGCTAATATGTCAATTGTAAGTCGCTGGTCGTTTGGTAATTTAAGCCTGTTACTTTTTTTGTTATCGGTGCTTCCTGTTTCCTGCATTGTTTGCCTTAAGTTTTTAAAGTTACATCGCTCTGCTCCTCTCACGTCAATAAATACCATGTCAAATTACTCAGCTCTTGCATATAACGTTATAAAGATCTGATAACCTTACGAAAGCTTCGTTTACTCGTTACGACAGAAACTACAGACTGATGGTCTTCATGCAGCAGATAAAGAAAGCGTTTGCAATGAGTGGAATATGTTGGACATCGGATGGTCTCCAAGCACCAGAAAAATATTATTCGAACACTATATTGTTTTACATGGGACTGAAAGCGCTTCAATTGGCTTATCACTATCTTTTCTCATGATATTTCACCAGAACGTACTGAAAGACTTGATAGTAAATAAAAACTATCTTGAAATCATTCATAGTGACATGTGTTTTCCATCATTAACACTGCTTGTTTACTGAAGTCAGCGCGTGTTTCTAATAATGGCCAAGGGTAGCCAAGTGCAGTAATATCGTGATGGGGTAGCAAATGAAGCATGCAGTGAATGGGATGTCGCTTACATTCGATGTAATCGGTGCACTAAAGCAACCACGCAATGTACCTGTTCTTAGTTGCTGATACTACTTGATTAACGGATCCTCATGCATAACCAAACCTAGCAGAACCTAATTTAAAATAACAAAGTTATCATATCTCCTCTACCATTCTACGATAAAATGGTAAACAACACACTATGTACAATTCAGGCCAAGCAGCATTTGCTTCATAAAGGGTTTTTCTGTAACCAGGAGAGCTGAGTTATTGAGCTTGCTATATGTATATATAGGGTGTAAGCGGTTGTTGCTGTTGTTGCCTTCACTCCTGAGACTGGTTTGATACAGCTCTCCATGCTACTCTACACTGTGAAAGCTTCTTCCTCTCCCACTACTTACTGCAACCTACATCCTTCTGACCCTGCTTAGTGTATTCATCTCTTGGTCTCCCTCTATGATTTTAGCCCTCCACGCCGTCCTCCAGTACTAAATTGGTGATCCCTTGATGCCTTAGAACAAGTCCTACCAACCGGTCCCATTTTCTTGTCAAGTTGTGCCACTAACTCCTCTTCTCCCCAATTCTATTCAATACCTCCTCATTAGTTATGTTGTCTACCCATCTAATCTTCGCCATTCTTCTGCAGCACCACATTTCGAAAGCTTCTATTCTCTTCTTGTCAAACCTACTTATCGTCCATGTTTCACTTCCATACATGGCTACACTCCATATAAATACTTTCAGAAACGACTTCCTGACACTTAAATCTATACTCGATGTTAACAAATTTCTCTTCATCGGAAACGCTTTGCTTGCCATTGCCAGTCTACATTTTATATCCTCTCTACTTCGACCATCATGAGTTATTTTGCTCCCCAAATAGCAAAACTCCTTTACTACTCTAAGTGACTCATTTCCTAATCTAATACCCTCAGCATCACCCGACTTAATTCGACTACGTTCCATTATCCTCGTTTTGTTTTTGTTGATGTTCATCTTATATCCTCCATTCAAGACACTGTCCATTCCGTTCAACTGCTCTTCCAAGTCCTTTGCTGTCTCTGACAGTTTTACAATGTCGTCGACGAACCTCAACGTTTTTATTTCTTATCCATGGACTTTAATACCTACTCGGAATTTTTCTCTTGTTTCCGTTACTGCCTGCTCAATATGTAGATTGAATAACATCGGGGACAGGCTACAACCCTGTCTCACTCCCTTCCCAAGCACTGCCTCACTTTCTTGCCCCTCGACTCTTATAACTGCCATCTGGTTTCTGTACAAATTATAAATAGCCTTTCGCTCCCTGTATTATACCCCTGCCACCTTTAGAATTTGAAGGAGAGTGTCCCAGTCCACACTGTGAAAGGCTTTCTCTAAGCCTACAAATGCTAGAAATGTAAGTTTGCCTTTCCTTAATCTATTTTCTAAGATAAGTCTTGGGGCCAGTATTGCCTCACGTGTTTCAACATTTATGCGGAATCAAAATAGATCTTCGCCGAGGTCGGCTTCTACCAGTTTTTCCATTCGCCTGTAAAGAGTTTGCGTTAGTATTTTGCAGCTGTGACTTATTAAACTGATAGTTCGGTAATTGTCATATCTGTCAACACCTTCTTTCTTTGGGATTGGAATTATTATATTCCTCTTGAAGTCTGAGGGTATTTCGCCTGTCTTATGCATCTTGTACACCAGATGGTAGAGTTTTGTCAGCACTGGCACTCCAAAGGCCGTCAATAGTTCCAATGAAATGTTGTCTACTCCTGTGGCCTTGTTTCGACTCTGGTATTTCAGTGCTCTGTCAAACTCTTCACACAGTATCGTATCTCCCATTTCATCTTCATCTACATCCTCTTGCATTTCCGTAATATTGTCCTCAAGTACATCGCCCTTGTATAGACCCTCTATATACTCCTTCCACCTTCCTGCTTTCCCTTCTTTGCTTAGAACTGGGTTTCCATCTGAGCTCTTGATATTCATACAAGAGGCTCTCTTTTCTCCAAAGGTCTCTTTAATTTCCAGTAGGCAGTATCTATCTTACCCCTAGTGAGATAAGCCTCTACATCCCTACATTTTTCCTCTAACCATCTCTGCTTAGCCATTTTTCACTTCTTGTCGATCTCATATGTGATAAGTTTGTATTCCTTTTTGGCTGCTTCATTTACTGCGTTTGTATATTTTCTCCTATCATCAATTAAATTCAATATCTCTTCTGTTATCCTATGATTTCTACTAGCCCTCGTCTTTTCACCTACTTGATCCTCTGCTGCCTTCACTACTTCATCCCTCAGAGCTACCCATTCTTCTTCTACTGTATTTCTTTTCTCCATTCCTGCCATTTGTTCCCTTACGTTCTCTCTGAAACTCTGTAGAACCTATGGTTTAGTCAGTTTATCCAGGTAACATCTCCTTAAATTCCCACCATTTTGCAGTTTCTTCACTTTTAATCTACAGGTCATAACCAGTAGATTGTGGTCAGAGTCCACATCTGCCCCTGGAAATGTCTTACAATTTAAAACCAGGTCCCTAAATTTCTGTCTTATCATTATATAACCTATCTGATACCTTCTAGTATCTCCAGGATTCTTCCACGTTTTCCATCTTCCTTCATGATTCTTGAACCAAGTGTTAGCTATGATTAAGTTATGCTCTGTGCAAAATTCTACCACACGGCTTCCTCTTTCATTTTTCTCCCCCAATCCCTATTCACCCACTATGTTTCCTTCTCTCCCTTTTCCTACTCTCGAATTCCAGTCACCCATGACCATAAAATTTTCGTCTCCCTTCACTACCTGAATAACATTTTTTATCTCATCATACATTTCATCAATTTCTTCGACTACAGTAGTAGGCGTGGACTTCGTCTCTATCTTGGCAACAATAATGCAATCACTAAGCTGTTTGTAGTAGCGTACCCGCACTCCTATTTTTTATTCATTATTAGACCTACTCCTGCATTACCCCTACTTGATTTTGTATTTATAACTCTGTATTCACCTGACCAGAAGTCTTGTTCCCTCAACGAACTTCACTAATTCCTACTATATCTAACTTTAACCTATCTATTTCCCTTTTTGAGTTTTCTAACCTACCTGCCCGATTAAGGGATCTGACATTCCACGCTCCCATCCGTAGAATGCCAGTTTTCTTTCTCCTGATAACGACGTACTCTTGAGTAGTCCCCGCCTGGAGATCCGAATGGGGGACTATTTTACCTCCGGAATGTTTTACCCAAGAGGACGCCATCATCATTTAACCATACAGTAAAGCGGCATGCCCTTGGGAAAAATTACGGCTGTCGTTTCCCCTTGCTTTCAGCCGTTCGCAGTACCAGCACAGCAATGCCGTTTTGGTTATTGTTGTAAGGCCAGATCAGTCAATCATCCAGACTGTTGGTCTTGCAACTACTGAAAAGGCTGCTGCCCCTCTTCAGGAACCACGTGTTTGTCTGGCCTCTCAACAGATACCCCTCAGTTGTGGTTGCACCTACGGTACGGCTATCTCTATCGCTGAGGCACGCAATCTTCCCAACCCACGGGAAGGTCCATGGTTCAATGGGTGTAGGGTGTAAGCGGTATGAGCTGCTAAAATTATACTGACTGTACACCTCGGAAGAAAGAGTCTAATGAAATATTGTTGTGTCATGTTCTTTATTTTTCTATTTTTAAAAGAAAGATATTTGTAGGACTGCCAGATGGTAGATTTATGTTTATGTTGTCAGCATCAACATCAAAAGACGATACACGACCTTCATGTGCAATGCCGACATCGACGCGGTGGTCAGAGAGAGGTAACGGACGAACCAGAGCAATGTAAACAACGATGCAGCGCGTCGGTCAGGTAGCATCCAAAGATGTAATTTAAACAGTCTTTGGGTTGTCAAGAACGTGTAATTCGTTTTACTTAAATAATGAATTGAGTACAACCAGAAGTTTTGTCTTCACAACATTATCATAGCGAAAATCTTGTTAGCAAGGAAAAGCTAATATAAAAAAAGAGGTTCTATTAGTACAAAATCAATCAGTTAACTCGTTATTCGTTGTGCATTAATTAATTAGTTGTTCATTAACTACAATGAGTTGTCTCCTCTTTTTACAACAACACCACAAGGAAAATTAAATTCAGATTATTCTCCTTTTGTACAACGGTACGGCAACGAAAATAAAACCCACATTGCTTTGTTTGCTCTTACACCAATACTACAATGAGTGTTCTAAATGTCCAGCATTCGATAGGACATATGTTTCTATACGGCGAACCCAGTTTCGTCGCACTCGTTCACTCAAATGCACATTTGCCGTGATGGTACTGGTAGCATCGAAGATCTTCTTTGTACACGTTATTTATTTACTCGACATAAATATGTTCATTCATACGGCCCCAAAAGCAAATTCGAGTTGATAAAAGTCAGAAATGCGTGCTGGTCATCGACGTAAACAAAAACGCCCTATCCATTGTCCTGGAAATCGTCGATTAAGAAAACCTACGTGCACTGTGACCAATGTGAGGTGGAGCACTATCTTGAAGGGACCACATGTCACGATGTACAGCTAAAGGAATATATAATAATAAAGTGGTAGCACTGTTTCCTCTGGAAAGGTTCGGTAATTGTACTAATCAAAAGTGCAGATAAAACATAAGCCCAAATAACGTAATCATTGATAACATCCGTCCAGATGTTTACGGAAAAGCGGCAATAAAAGTGTGTTGCAACTACTCGACACAAGTTTTGTACACTGTACGTGTGCATGTCTTGGGTATTAGTTGTTCCGTCGCGAGTGAAACAAGCTTCATCTGTGACGACTATTTTGTGCACAAAATCATGCTGCATTGTTTGTAACAGAAACCGCTCAGAGAACTCTCGTCGCGAAGGAAAGTCTTGCTCTTACAACGCTTGTACATGTTGGATGTGGTAAGGCGGCAAACATTCCTGCTTAAGAGTGCGACGGGCGACAGTGTGCGACGCACGCAGGCGGCGATGCTTCTAGTGCTCTGTGCAGCATCTTCGTGGATGCCGTCCTGAATCGTTTCCTCAGTTTCCATTGTACGCTATTCGTGTTGTGGGCCTTTAGCTTTCGCACAGGGCAGTAAAGAGTCAATATCTCTCGATCTACGAAACTTAAAGCCGCTTTCGTATACATGTATTCTGTCATGATTTACGTAATAATAAAATTAAAACATATCAGAAAAAATACGTTTCACACGCAGAATAAAATGTGAAATGGTAAAACGGAATAATGTTTCTGTGATGAATGAACTGCAAAATAGTTGATTAAAAGTAAAGAATTAGGATAATATAAACGTTTGGTAACAGCTTAACAGATGTCGATCATGAAGGAAGTCTTCATTGTGGGAACTGTTTTCGATAAATTCGTACAGCTTCCAACATCTTTTGCTCGCCGTAAGTTAAATGAGTATCGCAAAATTCAGCGGCAGTAAATTGTCTTTCCTTCCTAACGCTTAACAGAGGTGAAGTAACATGTGCACAGGTAACAGCGACTATCTTTGATCGCCGTACTACAATGACTCAGCCACGTAGGCCCTGGTTGCCTATGTGTTTGCGATTCACGCTCACCATGTCAATAGGCACAGCGATAAATAACACGTACCGTTTGCTTACGTAAGTGCACCTGTGTTGAGGGAGTAGGCGGAGCAGGACCCCGTAGTGTTTTGCTCCTGTTTAACGAAGTCTTTCAGTCTGCTGCGCATAATGTTGACACTAGTCCCTTCTAGTCCGGGTGCACTGCCCATTGTCTACTTTACCATCTACTTTACCAAAAATATTGTCCCGAAATGAACTTTTTTTTCTGGAACAGCAGTATGAAATGGACAGGCGTTTACTAGACATTTTAAATCAATTACTTGTGTTCC
Organism: Schistocerca gregaria; assembly: GCF_023897955.1. Lineage (NCBI taxonomy): Eukaryota > Metazoa > Arthropoda > Insecta > Orthoptera > Acrididae > Schistocerca > Schistocerca gregaria. The sequence goes on from NC_064926.1 coordinate 372,967,969, forward strand.
CGACTGCAAATTGTTGCTCATGTCGGCACCAATGACTCCTGCCGTCTGGGTTCAGAGGTCATCCTCAGTTCGTACAGGCGGTTGGCGGAGTTGGTGAAGGCGGAAAGCCTCGCTCGCGGGGTGGATCAGAGCTAACTATTTTTGTATCGTTCCCAGAACCGATCGCGGTCCTCTGGTTTGGAGCCGAGTGGAAGGGTTAAACCAGAGGCTCAGACGATTCTGCGGAGAGCTGGGGTGCAAATTTCTCGACCTCCGCTATCGGGTGGAGAAATGTAGGGTCCTCCTGAATAGGTCAGGCGTACACTACACGCCGGAAGCGGCTACGAGGGTAGCGGAGTATGTGTGGAGTGCACATGGGGTTTTTTTAGGTTAGAGAATTCCCTCCCTAGGCCCGACAAGACGCCTCCTGAGACGCGGCAAGGCAGGAGTAGGCAAAATGCAACAAGGAATAACAATATTAATGTGCTAATAGTAAACTGCAGGAGCGTCTATAGAAAGGTCCCAGAACTGCTCTCATTAATAAACGGTCACAACGCCCATATAGTAATAGGAACAGAAAGTTGGCTGAAACCAGACGTAAACGGTAACGAAATCCTAAACTCGGATTGGAATGTATACCGCAGAGATAGGCTGGACAGTGAAGGGGGAGGCGTGTTTATAGCGATAAGAAGTGCAATAGTATCGAAGGAAATTGACGGAGATTCGAATTGTGAAATGATTTGGGTGAAGGTCACGGTTAAAGCAGGCTCAGACATGGTAATTGGATGTCTCTATAGGCACCCGGGCTCAGCAGCTGTTGTGGCTCAGCACCTGAAGAATAATTTGGAAAATATTTCGAGTAGATTTCCCCACCATGTTATAGTTCTGGGTGGAGATTTTAATTTGCCGGTTATAGACTGGGAGACTCAAACGTTCATAACTGGTGGCAGGGACAAAGAATCCAGTGAAATATTTTTAAGTGCTTTATCTGAAAACTACCTTGAGCAGTTAAACAGAAAACCGACTCATGGGGCTAACATATTAGACCTTCTGGTGACAAACAGACCCGAACTATTTGAATCAGTTAATGCAGAACAGGGAATCATCGATCATAAAGCGGTTACTGCATCGATGATTTCATCCGTAAATAGAAATATTAAAAAAGTTAGGAAGATTTTTCTGTTTAGCAAAAGTGACAAAAAGCAGATTACAGAGTACCTGACGGCTCAACACAAAAGTTTTGTCTCAAGTGCAGATAGTGTTGAGGATCAGTGGACAAAGTTCAAAACCACGGTACAATATGCGTTAGATGAGTATGTGACAAGCAAGATCGTAAGAGATGGGAAAGAGCCACCGTGGTACAACAACCGAGTTAGAAAACTGCTGCGGAAGCAAAGGGAACTTCACAGCAAACATAAACATAGCCAAAGCCTTGCAGACAAACAAAAATTACGCGAAGCGAAATGCAGTGTGAGGAGGGCTATGCGAGAGGCTTTCAATGAATTCGAAAGTAAAGTTCTATGTACTGACTTGGCAGAAAATCCTAAGAAATTTTGGTCCTATGTCAAAGCTGTAGGGGGATCAAAACAAAATGTCCAGACACTCTGTGACCAAAATGGTACTGAAACAGAGGATGACAGACTAAAGGCCGATATACTAAATGTCTTCTTCCAAAGCTGTTTCACAGAGGAAGACTGCACTGTGCTTCCTTCTCTAGATTGTCGCACAGTTGACAAAATGGTAGATATCGAAGTAGACGACAGAGGGATAGAGAAACAATTAAAATCGCTCAAAAGAGGAAAGGCCGCTGGTCCTGATGGGATACCAGTTCGATTTTACACAGAGTATGCGAAGGAACTTGCCCCCCTTCTTGCAGCGGTGTACCGTAGGTCTCTAGAAGAGCGAAGCGTTCCAAAGGATTGGAAAAGGGCACAGGTCATCCCCGTTTTCAAGAAGGGACGTCGAACAGATGTGCAGAACTATAGACCTATATCTCTAACGTCGATCAGTTGTAGAATTTTGGAACACGTATTATGTTCGAGTATAATGTCTTTTCTGGAGACTAGAAATCTACTCTGTAGGAATCAGCATGGGTTTCGAAAAAGACGGTCGTGTGAAACCCAGCTTGCCCTATTCGTCCACGAGACTCAGAGGGCCTTAGACAGGGGTTCACAGGTAGATGCCGTGTTTCTTGACTTCCGCAAGGCGTTTGACACCGTTCCCCACAGTCGTTTAATGAACAAAGTAAGAGCATACGGACTATCAGATTTATTGTGTGATTGGATTGAGGAGTTCCTAGATAACAGAACGCAGCATGTCATTCTCAATGGAGAGAAGTCTTCCGAAGTAAGAGTGATTTCAGGTGTGCCGCAGGGGAGTGTCATAGGACCGTTGCTATTCACAATATACATAAATGACCCGGTGGATGACATAGGAAGTTCACTGAGGCTTTTTGCGGATGATGCTGTGGTGTATCGAGAGGTTGCAACAATGGAAAATTGTACTGAAATGCAGGAGGATCTGCAGCGAATTGACGCATGGTGCACGGAATGGCAATTGAATCTCAATGTAGACAAGTGTAATGTGATGCGAATACATAGAAAGATAGGTCCCTTATCATTTAGCTACAAAATAGCAGGTCAGCAACTGGAAGCAGTTAATTCCATAAATTATCTGGGAGTACGGATTAGGAGTGATTTAAAATGGAATGATCATATAAAGTTGGTCGTCGGTAAAGCAGATTCCAGACTTAGATTCATTGGAAGAATCCTAAGGAAATGCAATCCGACAACAAAGGAAGTAGGTTACAGTACGCTTGTTCGCCCAATGCTTGAATACTGCTCAGCAGTGTGGGATCCGCACCAGGTAGGGTTAATTGAAGAGATAGAGAAGATCCAACGGAGAGCAGCGCGCTTCGTTACAGGATCATTTAGTAATTGCGAAAGCTTTACGGAGATGATAGATAAACTTCAGTGGAAGACTCTGCAGGAGAGACGCGCAGTAGCTCGGTACGGGCTTTTGTTAAAGTTTCGAGAACATACCTTCACCGAAGAGTCAAGCAGTATATTGCTCCCTCCTACGTATATCTCGCGAAGAGGCCATGAGGATAAAATCAGAGAGATTAGAGCCCACACAGAAGCATACCGACAATCCTTCTTTCCACGTACAATACGAGACTGGAATAGAAGGGAGAACCGATAAAGGTACTCAGGGTACCCTCCGCCACACACCGTCAGGTGGCTTGCGGAGTATGGATGTAGATGTAGATGTAGATGTTAACAGGACTTTTTATAGTTTACAGCATTTATGTATGGCACTGTGGCACCAGATGTCTAAGCGCGAGTCACGTAGTTCCCGTAACTACCAGCTGGAGGTTTGTAGCTGCGGAGCAAGCGCAGGGTAGCATCCCATATGTGTTGCATAGGATAAATATCAGCCGAACAAGACGTCAACGTGTATTCACTATCATGCTCTTCAAACCACTGTAGTATGTTTCTCGCTATGTGATAGGTCAGTTATCATGCTGGTGGATGCCAACGCCGTTGAAGACATCAAGTTTGTAGGGATGCAGATGTTCTCGTATTCCACATCTGTCATGGTGCTTTCTGTTAGCACCTTCCACGGAAGCTCTGGTGAATGTCTCCCTTAGCGTAATACTGACTCTACGGGTCTGGTTAATTGGTGCGGTGTATATTTCGGGCTACAATCTGCCATACATCGCTACCCATCCTGTTTTATTGCACGACAGCCTCGAACCTCAACAGTATGCGATAAGATGTGGACGTCCAACGCCTTGTGACCTATTTGTGGTTTCACTGTCCTTCAAACACTTTTCATAGATGCTCACGTCACCAGGACGCGGCACAGTCGACCAGCTTCGCTGCTTGCTGGAGCAGCTAGCCGCCGTACATGACGACAGCCCTGCAGCCTGCAATAAACAAGTACGAAGGTACGTGTTTCCGTAGTTCAATTTTTATCTGAGGGGCACCATTGAGGACACGGTACGTTTGGAACGTCTTCCACGTTTCAGCCACGTGACTGACGACGTTGCAGCCGGCCGAGGTGGCCGAGAGTGTTCTAGGCGCTTCAGTCCGGTGGCGCGCAGCTGCTACGGTCGCGGGTTCGAATCCTGCCTCGGGCTTGGTTGTGCGTGATGTCCTTAAGTTAGTTAGGTTTAAGTGGTTCTAAGTCTAGGTGACGGATGGCCTCAGATGTTGAGTCCCACAGTGCTCAGAGCCATTTGACGACGTTGCCATAACGTTTAAAAGCGGCCACCATGGCGTCCGACGGTACTTCAAACGCGAGTTCGAAAACTCTCAACATTCGGTGGTCAAAACCATCGTGATCAACCACTGTAGTCCCTGCATGTGCATCAGAGTATGGAAACTTGAGATCAGGGTAGCATTCATTTCACGCTAGGTGAGGAGAGCCCTACGTCAACGTGACGCAGGCATGCGTCATCATGAGTTTCACGAATTGTCCTATCTACTGTTTTGCGCATTCTGTATACATCGACTGTTGTGTGCGTCTTGAATCTGCACTGTTCTTTGTTCTTAGTTGATTCACAAGAAGAAGGCAAAATCAAATGGAACTAGATGGTATGATATTTCCAGCAACATTCGGAATTACTTCCAACTTCAGTTTCTCAGTTTAACGTCTCTGCCCACATGAATTACGTACAATGCATTGGCTTTTATAAAAATACGAAACACTTTAATTTCTCCCTATTCCACGTTTTTATCCACATGATTTATGCACGATTAATCGGACTAAAAAATGTCTAGACACTTTCGTTACAGTTATGATTCCTTCATTCAGATATTCATAATGTTCATGAAACACACAATAAAATCGCACATTCCTTCGATTGCAGCTTAATAATTATTTATTTCATGTTTCTATCCACAGGATTTAGACACGATTTATCATTTTTTTTCTTTTTTATGGGGTGGCATTAATTTAGGCTAGAAAAATAACAAGACACTTTCGTTATGGTTATGATTTTTTCATTCAGATATTCGTTATGTTCATGAAACACACAGATTGCAGCTTAATAATTAATTATTTCACGTTTCTATCCACACCCATTTATGCACGATTCATCGGATTTAAAAAAAAAATGACTAAAAGCTTTTTTTTTTTTACTTTCGTTATGATTCCTTCATTCAGACATTCATTATTTCCTCAAACACATAATAACATCCCAAATTGTTGGGATTACAGCTTAATAATTAATTCAACTGGGATGAGTGTAACAGATAACTCCTGTCACTTCGTTTGTCCACGTGTATTCACATTTAGCTGTGACGTTATTGGTACAACCGCAGAGATTGATATACGCACTCCTGTAGTCGATTTAGGTTATTTACTTCGCGATGACGCAGTGTTACGTCACTATGACGTAGGGTTCTCCTCACCTAGCGTGAGATGAATGCTACCCTTGGCGTGGCACCGCACAGCGTCGGGAGACGCACGTCATCACGTGTAAAACGTTCAGCTCCATACGCCTTCGGTCGTTCGTCACCTAACGAAAAAATTTATTTAACTGTGGCGTGGCGGTAAGAAAACGCCACGATGGTCAATGCAATCGGACTCTGAAACAAGCCGCTACGCGGATGTAAACAAATGAGCGCTCGCCCGCTAGCGGAACAACAGGCGAGACGCAAACAAGGCGTGTGCGACTCATGTCAGCCATAGGCCGACTGATTCCGTTACACACCCATTTGCTATTTTGTCTCTACTGTATCTAATATAGGTGCTCGGAAAACTTTAACGCCGATTATCTCTGTAAATTTATGACGAATATTAAGAACAACCTATTTCTCGTCGCTTTTTAACCGTGTTCCATACGCGTGCTTCGCTACGGAACGATAAGTAGCCTCAGTTGTTTTCACACTGCGTATTAACAGCGTGACAATCAGAGCACAGGAGTGAAGAGGCTGTGACTGTACCCGGTTTTCGAAATAAAAACTACATGACAAAAGCGTGATTAAGAAAAATGTTGATTACAGTTAATACATTGGATTATCTTAAAGTTTCGTTTAACGTAACATAGTGGGACTTACTTTCAAGAGTGTAACAACACCAGTGTAGGTGTGCTACGGCTTCTGACCAATCATCGCGTTTGTATCTGTTCAGATCAGGTTTATTCTTATGATGAACCGAATATAGATGATGGTCGAAAAATATACTTCTCATTATATTTCCGCAAAATTAGTCCAGTTCTTCTCGAAATTATCCCTGCGTAAGTTATAACGGACTTAGACTCTGGTGCAACCTCGGTATTATTATCACTCGTTCTGTTCACAGTTTCCCGATAGCGCAACGCACTTGGAATTTGCTTTTCGCTACAAACACTTTGACGAAAGGTGTATGTATGCTGTGTGTGTATTAAACCAGGGACCTAAAAATGAGGGAGACTCTTCGTCCCGCCGTAGCCAATAGTGGTCCACAACCCCACAACAGGCCGCAGCTGTCAACTGACCACACTGCCGCCCCACACCGTGACGAAAGGTGACTTCTATATGGCCAACTCATCCTCTTGGTCCGGGATGACATAGGCCCTGAGAACCTAGGTACGACAAATCCCATCACGTCGAGACAGATGGTGACAACTGTCAGTCTGCAGATACAAGTTAGTGTGTGTAGGCTTCCTATGAACACTACATCCCAATGTACCACTACCTTCATCTCGACCAACTTATCAAGGAAGGGGAAACAGCCATCTTTTTGCACCTCTATTATGAAACGGATATTCGAATTGGCTGAATTCAGGGCCTTCAAATTCTCTTTGCTCTGAGGCCAAACAACAGACCTATCGTGTACTGATCTGAAAAAAAAACAAGCAGGTTTCAAAGCCACCGACTCCAAGTTATGTTCCTCGAAATCTCTCACAAAGACACTGCCAACAATAAATGGCAAAGGGTTTCCAATTGCAACTCTGTGCCTGCTGGTAGTACTGGTCAATGAACAAGTGGAAGTCAACTCGTGTCGAAATACGTTCATTAATTTAGCATTAAACCTAAGCTCAGTCAACCGTAACAAATCAGGCAGAGCAACAAGAGTGAAGAGAGAGCCGACATCAAAATTTACTAGATTATCAGAGTCATTCAAACGCACTCCATCTACTCTTCTACGTAATAAATCCACCGAGTTCTTATTGTGGTGCTCACACCGACCTCCTATAGAGCTCAACAGTGTAGGAAGGTGTTTTGCCACATCATATGTCGAAGCGCCAAAGTTACTCACAATCGGACGAAGAGGAATCTCGTTTTTGTGGACCTTACGTAGGCCATATGGCATTAGGATACGCAGTAAAATACAAGTACATGGATCAACTCTGACTGAACGTAAAGCAGTCCCCTTAGCCTCTGCGATATTACTCTTGGGTGAACGTGTTCCAGGTAATACATGAGACTGTGTCTGCAACATCAAGAGGTAGCTTATGTACAGCCTGCTAAATAGAACTAATAAAATCAACCATTGCCAAATGCTTGGGAGTCGGTGCTAAATTTAAACCTTTCCCTTCCACCGATCAAACTGCACCGTCGATACTTTTGTCCGTGAGATTTATCACAGTAGTTCGAAAAATAATATTAAACTCCGGGCCACGGAAATGTTCAGACTTCGCGAAATGCCAGGTAGTTACATAATGAAAATTCTAGTCAGACTGTGACCATCAAGCACCGCCGAGCCAATTCCCAGAAAAAGCGAAAGTTTTAGAAGCGATCATTAAGTGAAGCTGAAACAATTCCTGGGAAAAAACAATCCAACTGTCGAAGAGTGTACCGGATCATTCCGCGAACAACATTTAGGCGAACATATTGCTTGGTGCGACTGGGGCAAGGGAATTAATATGACGCACAACTTTGGCAAACGTTGTAACAATATTTTGATCACGACATCTCTGCAAAAACAAAAACCCACAGACCAGTGTAATTTACTACTGCGATGTTAATCCGGCGTCCGCAAGCAACGATCCATTTCCTCCCTGAAGAGGTAAAAATGTGAGACCTTAGTTTTCCTGGCGTATACAATATTCGGAATTTCAGATAACTTACGGGAATGTATCAGAGTGATGTCGTCGACAACTGCCGATATTTCAACGGGAGCGGACCATGCCATTTTCAAGGCAATTACCGCTGCACAAACGAATTTAAAACCTCGGTTCCCACACAAACTGCGAAAGATAACTGACACACACACACACACACACACACACACACTCACACAAATACACACACGCGCACATACTATGAAGCCTAGAGCCATCTCAATCCAAAGATGATCAACGTCAGAAATTGACGATAGCGAAACTAACAATTAACGGGTGAGGTAGCGGAGGTAGCGTAACTTCTATCCCTGTGTCGTATTGCACTACATCTGTCATTTGTAACTGTAATAATTTACGTTATGGTGCCTACAGTTCCAACTAGCGGTATAATTTTGGTAATTTGTTTTGGTTTCCAAGACGATTCCCACCTTCATCCATTATTTCCCTTTTAAATTTGATGTCATTCTGAGCAGCCGTTCTTCTTTTCCAGCGGTCTGAATCTAAAGCTTTCATTATAATACATTATAGTGTTCTAAATCTGTCATATCTTCAATTTTTCTGTAATTTGTATGCCTTTAGTTTATGTATCATGAGTTAATACCAGAAGATAGAGTTTATTCTAGTAAATCTGAATATGAAACATCCTACGTGCATTATCTGTAGCAGTAGTTCATGGGCTGCGAACAAGTAGAGCCGCGCCCGAGACACTGAACGGCATGGTGTTCTTATGACGTCAGAGGCATTATAACTGACATGAACAGAGTAATGTAATGGGCAGATCAACCTGCTTATTGGTTGAGGAAGGGGGTCGACTGTTATGGAAACGGATACGTATACGCGTGGGCGCTTCGCTCATAGTACCTGGATAGAGGCGTGGTCTGCAACTGCGTTACCGCAATGTTTCGGCAATGCGTCGACTCTGTACTGTTTCGAGGAGAGGGATTATATTTGACTTGTAAATATGGCCACTCGTTTGGTTTATAATTTACAGATAAAGGTATGTACTATTCATTTAAATAGTAATAATTTTGTTGACCTAAACTGGTTCACCCAGCAGAGTAAATAGTTTCCCTCGTCCTCAAGAATCACTTTAAAATTTCCCCATGCCTGAAAATCATATTGTGTTTCACTATATAATTCGTTGGTGAAATTCATAAAACCACCAAAAACAATTTCTTTAGCGTTACACTGAGCAGCTACGTATATAAGGAATTCTGTAGCAGCATTGCACTGTCAGTATTGATCACCATTCTTTACGTAGGTTGATTAGAGACCTGATGTTTAATAATTAGCGTAATGTGCAAGTATGTGACTTCGGGAAGCTATGGTGACATGATTGCGTGAGTAGATGACTTGCTTTTTTTTTTGATTTCACCATTGCTCTTCCGATGAAATGGTGAATTAAGCTCAAGTGTTCTGAAAACTGTGGCTTGGTCGTCCTACAAGACGACCTTCTTTGACACTTAAGAGTGTCATGTGCTCTTGCTAATAGAATTTTTCTTCTTGTTTCTCCAAACTTGCACGCACGTGGACTCCATTACGATATAGTCCATGTATTGTTTGATTACTCTTCCTTCCAAATCAGTTCATAGATATTTATTAGAAACTGTAGGCCTCTTAAGCGACAGGATTCACTTTAAAGTGCGTCATTTCTTAGAGTAAATATTTTAATATAGCGCCAAAGTTGTGTGCATATGCGTCTACAGCAGTACAGTTTCGAATAGTAATTTTACAACCTTTTCGCTTTCTCGGACATTACATATGCCATAATTGACGAGAAAATTTTAGAGATGCATATTATGTTAAATCAGTTCCTTGAGAAAAACTGTTTAGTTTCCAGTTAGCCTAGTTCTTGAGTATTTATTAGTCCTTACCGAGTTACGTTAGGGGAAGAGGTACATAAGATTTGAAGAAAAGCTACGGTATATGTCACAGTTTTGTGCTACAAGTACAGGAGCAGTAAAGATGCACTCTACAATTCCAGTGGGAGACCCAGTAAGCAAACCATTGTACCCTAATCTCAGAATTTCAGTAAAGTACTCACAGGTCCTCTTTCCTTAAATCATCTGTGAGTAAAACACGAAGAGAAGGTTAAGAGTTTCGTACACAGCCCTTTCTTCATATCATCAGTCGTCTGAGAGGTGTGATGGGGCCTACTAAAATTTCATTAATTTCGTCACATTCTTCGACCCAGACTTTCTCATTCGTCCAGCTTTAAGTATTTGGATGTATTTATTACACTCTCATTATTTCTCTGCAACTTTTCCACTCAGCGGTGTCCACTAGTCTTAAAGAAGGTATTTCCAGATATCTTAAAAGAGTCCCACTACCGTAACCTTTGTTCCAGTTAATGTATTCCCTACATTTCTTTCCTCGCTGATTATATGGAGGAACTCCCCCTTTTACGACTAATTAGTCTGCTTAATTACAAAATCTACTGTATATCACCACATCCCAAGCTTTGTGATTTTCTTCATTTCCGTTTTTCTCCTAAACTAGGAATCACCTCCGTACAGTGCTATACTCCAGATGTACGTTCTCAGAAATTTATTTCAGAACTTAATGTCTACTTTGAGTATTAGTACCGTTCTTTTGGCGAAGTCGATTCCGTGCGGTGACCGGTACAAAACACTTTCCCGCAGCTACGTTGTCTTCGTTAGGTGGTCTTGATTGCAACAACTGCCTGTTTTGATACTATGAAAGCTGATATTACTCCGACTTCAAAACAATGGGGAAATGTTTGGAAGAACCGTTATAGGACTTGTTTTGATTGCCATTGAGCTTTTGGTTTTAGGGCATGGTGGAAATTTACGTCTTTGATGTTTAAAATAGCTCAAATGGCTATAAGCACTGTGGGACTTAACTTCTGAGGTAATCAGTCCGCTAGACGTAGAAACTACTTAAACCTAACTAATCTAAGGACATCACACACATTCATGCCAGAGGCATGATTCGAACCTGCGACCTTAGCGGTCACGCAATTCCAGACTTAAGCACCTAGAACCGCTCGGCCACTCCGGCCGGCCTCTGACTTTGAGCTAGTGTAGAATGTGTGTAGTTCATGTCAGTCACTAGAACGTCCAAAGTCTTCAGTCGATAATGTCTATTACGTTTAACAGAATTTTCCTTTGCTGTCAGGTGTGACATCTTCATAATGAAAACTGTTACCAAAATACCTGCAGCTGTTTTATTCATCCTTCTCTGATATCGAATTTTTAAAATTTTATTTGAAGAGAACGTAAAACAAGTAATCATCTTCTTCTTAACCGAATTGTATAAAAAAAACATTTCCGCCATTTTTCCTGACGTGTGGCGCAAGAGTTACAAAGTATGTAAACTTTTTGCTATAAAAGACGTAAAAATAGTCCCGTGTCATTTGCCTCACAGTTTTCCTGGGGAGAGTGTACCTATAGTAGTGACATCACGGGAAGACGTACAGTAACACACTGTTGTGTGAACAGCTGGGGAAACAAATGCTGGCCTCTAAGACGGTGTTATGAGCACGTAACCCTAGCTGAAGACAGGAAGAAGACTATTGTAAGGGTTGCCTGGCAACAGTCGTAAATGAGTCTAAAAAATTAATGTATTGCTTGACATATAATGCTGTATAGTGTGAATTAAAGCTAGAATTAATAAGCTTTTTGTTTCTTATCGCCATTTAAACATCTGCTGCTTCTAGACGGAGGAATCAGTGAACAATATAGTTCAAAATCACAGTTTCAATCTGTTAAAAGAAAATAAAAAAATTCCTTGAGGTCTATGTTTATGTGCTGCTCCTTGACTCTGCTGTGAATATCTTTATTCTTTGGATGTGTGTAACTTCTGTGTTTTTTCTCAGGAAATCTGTTTTTTTCGTATCCAGGGTGTAATTATAACGTTAATAAAATGTATTCTTGCCTTTAAAATAATATTTTTCATCAGGTTATGGGTCCAGTGCACGTGTAAAGGCAAACAACATAGTTTAATTAAAACAATATTTGAAATGAGCCGATGTCTTTAAAGAAACATGATTGCTAGCGGCGATTATAAGGCCAGTACTGATAAGCTTGAAGGACCGGAGGACTGGGCCAAATGGAAATGTCATATTTCTATGGTGCTGCGTTCATATGGACTAGAAGATATTATGAATGGTACGCGTGAACGTGTAGAGTTGCCGCAAGATGCGACAAGTGCACAAAAAGAAGCGTATGTGGAATGGCACAAGGACGACGCAAAGGCAGCAAGTCTTATAGCAAGTGTTCTAAGTAAACCTGTTGTAGAACTCGTCTTAACGTGCAGGAATGGTAAAGAAATCTGCGACAAATTACGCGCCCGATTTGAAAGTAGCAATACTCAGCGTTTGAATATGTTGATTAAAACATTTTTCCGTGTTAAACGTGTTGAAACTGGAGATATTAGTGCACATGTGGCCAAAATGCAAAAGTTATTTGTGGACCTGAACGTTGAATTAGCAATATGAATTAGCAAAACATGAAGAAAATGCGCTATCTGAAAGAATCTTAAATGGTCGAATTTTGTCTACACTGGGAAAAGACTACGACAATTTTAAGGATCTCTGGGATACGATACCGACAGAAAACCAAAGCTTGAAATTATTAACTGAAAAACTCTGTATTATTGAACTGCGTGAACAAGACATTAATGGAAGTGCAGCTTTCGTCGTTTCTAAAACAAGAAAACGGCAAGCAAGTAATCAGCAAGTAAAGATCACGAAGTCACAATTAAAACAGAAGTTTCCATGTAATATATGCAAACAATTAGGTCACTGGGCAGCATAGTGTCCACAGAACACTCGTGACAGCAATAAGAGAAAAGAGAAGAAGCGAGAAAGTGAACACGCTGCATTTACTTCATACGCTATGGGTGTGTGTACCAGTAATCACAGTGACTCACATAAATGGTATTGCGACAATGGCGCTACAAATCATATCACTCCCAACAAACAGTATTTTGTTTCGTATAGTGAATTTGATACTCCTCAAGTAATTTCATTGGGAAAACAAGATGTCAAAATGTGTGCGTACGGTCAAGGAACAGTTTACATCCAAATTCGACGAAAAAATAAATGGTACAATGCTAGAATGGACAATGTTTTGTAAGTTCCTGGTGCAAGTGTTAATCTGTTCTCTGTGAGAGCCATTTCCTGCAGAGGCTACAGTACTAATTTTAGTTTTAATAATATCTGAGTTCGAAAACAAGTCAAGGCAATATTGTTATGACAGGTTATGTGAAAAATGGACTTTATGTGTTTGAAAATGCGTGTTGTTGGAATTCAAACATGAATCGTGTGAACGTGATGACTTCATCCGAAACATTGCAAGTGTACCGTTAAAGGTTTGGTCATCAAAATAAACAACATGTGAAAAATATTTTAAAAGGAATGAACATTAATGTGGAAGATGCCAAGAGTAAATTTTGTGACAGCTGTGAGGTTGGAAAGATGCATAGGCTGCCACTCAAAACACGAACAAGACGCTCTTCCAGTACTGGTGAATTAATCCACGGGGATGTCAATAGAGCAATGAGCACGAAATCTTTTTGGAGGTAAGAATTATTATGTATGTTTCAAAGACTATTTTAGTAAATTTCGTGGAATTTTCTTTTTAAGACACAAAAGAGAAGTGTGTACTGTGCTTAAGCAGTTTTTAAATGAAGCACGAACTGATGGACATGTTGTCAAACAATTTAGATGTGATGGTGGCAAGTAATTTAACAATAAGAATGTCAGTGAACTGCTTGCAGACAGGGGAATAGAGCTTTTGATTCCTCCTCCTTACACTCCATAAGAAAATGGTGCGGCTGAACGGGAAAATAGGACCATTGTTCAAGCTGCCCGCTCAATGCTATATCCGGGTAAATTACCTAAACGCTTGTGGGCAGAGACATGTAACACAGCAGTCTACCTAATAAATCTCTGGAAAATCTTCGGTTGAAAATAAAACCCCTTATGAACTATGGTTTAAGCGACAAATAGAACGACTTGATCATATCAGAAATTTTTGGAACAGGCTGCTATGTTCTCATCAACAAACAATTCCGTTCCAAGTTTGATGATAAGGCAGTTTTTGGACGACTTGTAGGATATGTTAATGAAATGGATGGATTTAGAGTTTGGATTCCATCTAAAAGAAAAGTGGTGTTGGGTCATGATGTGAAATTTAAGCCAGAAACTGTTTACGATTTACATAGAGACCATGAATTTTAAGTCCTTCAGGAAGAAGTTAATGATCCGAATTCAGCTAAGGATGACCAATGTAAATCTCCTAGGCTGTACACTTCTGGAGGAAGTAAATCTCAAGAAAAAATTGGCACTCTCGATTATAGAGAAAGTCAAGAGTCGAGTGAATCCGATGAAAATAAAGAAATAACAGAATTTCTAAAAGCAGAAGCGGCTGAATCTTCTAATGAAGAGAAACAGAAGAATAAAAGACAACGAAGAAAACCAACCTGGATGGAATGTGGTGAATTTTGTATGGCAAAAACGTTGATGCAGTTGAATACAAAGATCCAAACTGCTTTTCAGAAATATTGCAGCCAAACGAGAAGGAAGAATGGATGCAAGCTATCAATGAAGAACTTCAATCACTAAAGAAAAACAACACCTGGGTGCTGGTTGACCATCTGAAGAATGTCAAAGTATTGCAAAACAGCTGGGTTCTACAGCGAAAGGTCACAGTCAATGGAGTTGAAATGCAAGAGACAAAGCAATAATTTCATGATTTTTTTTCTTTTGGAGGAAGTGTTAAAAAAAAAAGAAAAAAATCCTTCAGGTCTATGTTTATGTGCTGCTCCATGACTCTGCTGTCAATATCTTTATTCTTTGCTTGTGTGTCACTTCTGTGTTTTATTTCAGTAAACCTGTTCTCTTTCGTATCCTGGGAGCAATTATAAAGTTAATAAAATGTTTTCTTGCGTTTAAAATAATATTTTTCATCATGCAACAACTTTTATAAGCATATTGCTATCAACCGATTTTCGCCCTTCACACCCCATCCTGAATCAGCACGCGGATGATTAAATTAATACAATCATAAAAGTATCACCTCTGGAGTAGACGCTGTTTTAGGCAAAATAGAGATGTAAACTGAATTTGTTTTTTTTTCTAAAATATTGTGTATTACTGTTGTCTTTACTCATGCGACTGTTTTAGTATACTTCTTCACTCTAAGCTGTCCTCTGCAAGTTTCTTCATCTCTGCATAGCTAATACAACTGTTTCTAAGGCTCCCACTCTCTTACGCACAAACTTTTCGTCATTATCAAATTAATTATATCTCGAAGCCTCAGGGTAATTCTTATCAATCTATAGCTTTCTTTACGCAAGATATGCCATGTTTCCTCCCCAATTTGATTCAGGACTTCATTAGTTATCCGACCTACCCAAATAATCTTTAGCATTCTCCTGTATCATCGTATTTAAAAAGTTTGTATTCTATCGTCACACCTGTTTATCATCCACATTTCACTTAAACACAAGACCTCACCCCAGACAAATACTTTCGGAAAAGACCTCCAAACACAAAAATTTTTACAAAATATTTCTATTTTTAAGAAATGCTCGTCTGGCTTTTGCTCGTATATATTTAACATTCTCCCTAATTCAGCCATTGCCAGGTTTTTTGTTGCCTTAGTATCTGAACTCATATAATAGTTAAAGTATCTTACTTCTAGACTTAGTTCCTTCATCACTACCACTTTTGTTCGTGTTTCTATTGTAATTTATTTTGAAGACGCTATCCAATTTAACCAGCTGATCTTGTGATTCGTGTGCCTCACTGCTATTAGCAAATCTTAAAATATCTTTATTCCCTCCTACTAAAAATTCATTTTCTTCTCATTTTCTCTTTGATTTCTTTTACTGCCCGTTCAGTGCACATATTTAATCACATTTTTTTTTCGCAACTACGTGCTACTTTTCATATTCTCAACACTTGTAAGTATAATCTCAGTTTCCAAGAAATTGTAGATAACATCTCCCTTACCGTATTTTGTCCTTGAAACTTGAGAATTTTAAATTGTGCTTTCTAGGCAACATTGAGAAATGCTTTTTGAAAATCTAAAACTAATGTCACTGGGGTAGAGAGGGTCTTGTTCTAGGATAATTCGTAAAGGCGGCAATGTCTCTCGCTTTCCTACGCAATACGTGAACGCAAACAAATCTTCTTCGTTGTCATACGTCTCATTCATCCACAGACAATTCAAGTCAGTATTATGCAAATATGTGTTAGTAAGGAAGTGGCATGACGACAGCGACTTATAAAATAAGTGACATAGTGATACACATTGCAGTCACCACCTTCCTTCTTTATTATTAGGATTCCTTCGTTAATATCCTAATTTTAAGGTTGTATCTAATTTTATTTATTTATTTACACATCAAGTTCCGTATGACCAAATTGCGGAGCAAATCTTCAATGTCATGAAACGTGTAATTATATGAAATTAGTACGTAAAAGTAATAACAGATCGAAACAATACATTTATGTACTTGAACAAATTCAAGCCACCACTAAGTAACGCAGTCAACAATACATCAAGAACCAGCTTAATTTTTCAAGGAACTCCTCGACAGAACAGAAGGAGTGACGCATGAGGAAACTCTTCACTTTCGATCTGAAAACGCGCGGGCTACTGTTAGAATTTTTGAGTTCTTGTGGTATCTTATTGAAAACAGATGCAGCAATATACTGCACACCTTTCTGCACAAAATTTAATGATGTTTACCCAAATGCAGATTTGATTTCTGCCTTGTATTAATTGAGTGAAAGTTCCCTATTCTGAGGAATAAGCTAATATTGTTAACAAGAAGTGACTCTAAAGAATATATATTGATAGGCTGATGTCAAAATACCCAGACACGTGAACAGCGGTCGACAAGAGGTTCGTGAACTTACACCACTTATTGTCCAAACCGTCCGATTCTGAGCCAAAAGTATGCTTTTAGAATGGGAAGAGGTACCTCAAAATGTAATACCATACGACATAACCGAATAAAAATACGCAAAGCAGACTAATTTTCGTGTCGAGCGGTCACTAACTTCAGACACCGTTCGAATAGTAAAATGACAGCATTAAGTCTTTGAAAAAGATCCTGAACGTGGGCCTTCCAAGACAGTTTACTATCTATCAGAATACCTACAAATTTGAACTGCTCAGTTTTACTAATCATATGCCGCTTCTGTGAAATTAAAGCGTCCAGTCTTGTTGAACTGTAGGTTCTAAACTGTCAAAACTGAGTCTTACGACGATTTAGCGTTAGTTTATTTTCTACAAGCCATGAACATATGTCATGAACTTCACTACTTGAAGCCGAGCCTTGTTGAACACAAAATTATTTACCAACAAACTAATTTCATCAGTAAACAGAAATATTTTAGAGTTAGCTGTAATACTATAGAGCATGTTATATATATATATATATATATATATATATATATATATATATATATATATATGTAAGGAAAAGGAGTGGCCTGAACACTGATCCCTAGGACACCCCCATTTTGTCACTACCCCACTTAGACCCTACATCACAGTCATCCTGAACACTGTGAATAACGACATTTTGCTGTCTGTTGCTAACGTATGATGTGAACAAATTGTATGCTACTCTCTGTATTCTTAATGGTCCAACTTCTGGAGCAATATTTTGTGATCAACGCAATCGAACACCTTAGTTAAATCGAAAAATATGCCCAGTGCTCGAAACCGTTTGTTTAGCCCATCAAGAACCTCACAAAGAAAAGAGACTATAGCATTTTCAGTTGTTAAACGACTTCTAAAGACAAACTCTCCATTTGATAGCCAATCGTTTGATATAAAATGATCACTTATCCTTACATACACGGCCTTTTCAGTAACTCTAGCAAACACTGATGGCACAGAAATAGATCTAAAATTGTCTGCATTACCCCTTTCTCCCTTTTATAAAGCAGCTTGACTACTGAGTATTTCATTGTTCATGTAAGTGACTATTCCTAAAGGAAAAATTACAAAAATGGCTAAATACAGAGCTAACATGTACAGCACAGTACTTTAATATTCTGCTAGGCACTGCGTCATATCCATGAGAGCTCTTAGTCTTAAGTGATTTATTTACTGACTCAGTCTCCCCATTTTTGGCATCACAGAGGAGTATTTCATACATAAATCTCAGAGAGGAATTTGTCAAGAGTCGTATGATTCCCTGCGGAAACTAAATTTTTATTTAATTCACCAGAAATGCTCACAAAATGAATGTTAAATACTGTACACATATCTGGTTTATCACTAACAGAAATATTTTAACTGCAAACTTACTTTACATCGTCGACCTTGTGCTGCTTACCAAACACTTTCTAGACAGCTAACCATATGGTATACTTTTTGCGTTCCTAGTAACATATTAAGCACCTTACAATACTGTTTGTAGTGGGCCACTGTAGCTTGATTGTAACTACTTCTAACATTTTTATATAATTCTTCTACATGAAATCCTCAGCTCACTAGTCAGTCACGCAGGCTGCCTTTTACTGCTAGTACCCCGTTTAGAACGTTCTAATGGAAACATCTCTCAAAGAGCATGAAAAATGATTTAAGGATAGCATTATATTTGCCATCTATGTTAACAGCACTATAAACATTCTGCAACTCGTGTTCATTGACGAGGGATAAAAAACTCTTTATTGCTTCTGGATTAGCTGTCCTACACAGTTTGTAATTATATGTGACATTTGTTTGAGTACAAAATCCTTTAATTGTTAAAACTTTGGCATCATGGTCTGAAAGGATATTCACCCTTTTACTGACAGAACACCCATCAACAATGCTGGCCATTAAAATTTCTACACCAATAAGAAATGCCGATGATAAACAGGTATTCATTGGAAAAATATATTATACTAGAACTGACATGTGATTACGTTTTCACGCAATTTGGTTGCATAGATCCTGAGAAATCAGTACCCAAAACAACTACCTCTGGCCATAATAACGGCCATGATACGCCTGGGCATTGAGTCAAACAGAAGTTGGATGGCGTGTACAGGTACAGCTGCCCATGCAGCTTCAACACGATACCAAAGTTCATCAAGAGCAGTGACTGTTGTACTGTGGTCGTGCGGTAGCGTTCTCGCTTCCCGCGCCCGGGTTCCTGGGTTCGATTCCCGGCGGGGTCAGGGATTTCCCCTGCCTCGTGGTGGCTGGGTGTTGTGTGTTGTCCTTAGGTTAATTAGGTTTAAGTAGTTCTAAGTTGTAGGGGACTGATGACCATAGATGTTACGTCCCATAGTGCTCAGAGCCATTTGAACCATTTTTGTCGTACTGTGACGACCCAGTTGGTGAGAGCTCCTGATAATGTGCTGGCAAAGGCAGCAGTCGAACATTTTCTGTATCCAGAAAGGCCCTTACACGACCTTCAACATGCGGTCGTATTTATCCCCCTGATATGTAGTGTTTCGCAGGGATCGACTGAAGGGTAAAGCCACGGGTCGTAACACATCTGAAATGTAACGTCCACTATTGAAAGTGCCGTCAGTGCGAACAAGAGGTGACCAAGACATGTAACCAATGGTACCCCATACTATCACGCCGGGTGGAACGCCAGTATGGCGATCACGAACACACACTTCCAATGTGCGTTCACCCCGATGCTGCAAAACACGGATGCGACCATCATGATGCTGCAAACAGAACATGCATTCATCCGAAAACTGACATTTTGCCATTCGTGCACTGAGGTTCGTCGTTGCGTACACCATTGCATTCGCTCCTGTGTGTGATGCAGCGTCAAGGATAACCGCACCCATGGTCTCCGAGCTGATAGTCCATGCTGCTGCAAACATCGTCGAACTGTTCGTGCAGGTGATTGTTGCCTTGTAAACGTCCCCATCTGTTGACTCGGGGATAGAGACGTGGCTGCACGATCCGTTACAGCCATGCGGACGAGATGCCTGTCATCTCGATTGCTAGTGATAAGAGGACGTTGGGATCCAGCACGACGTTCCATATTACCCACCTGAACCCACCGATTCCATATTCTGCTAACAGTCATTGTATCTCGACCAACGCGAGTAGCAACGTTGTGATACGGTAAACCGAAATCGCGATAGGCTAAAATTCAACCTTTATCAAAGTCAGAAACGTGATGGTACGCATTCTCCTCTTTACACGAGGCATCACAACAACGTTTCACCAGGCAACGCCGGTCAACTGCTGTTTGTGTATGAGAAATCGGTTGGAAACTTCCCTCATGTCAACACGTTGTTTGTGTCGTCACCGGCGACAGGCTTGTGTGAATGCTCTGAAAAACTAATCATTTTCATATCACAGCTTCATCTTCCTGTTGGTTAAATTTCGCGTCTGTAGCTCGTGATCTTCGTGGAGTAGCAATTGTAATGACCAGTACTGTAGTAATGAAGAATGAATTAAAATACTGTCTATGGCTGTGCTACGGTTCCCCTGCACCCTATTTGGAAAACATCATCGGATCACATGAATTTAGGAGATCTGCCAATATCCTTATCCCTGTATCATCATATACAAAACTGATACTGAAGTCACTATATGTAACTAATTTCTGGTACTTCCTATAAAGTGAATCAAGAACCCTCTCTAACATGAGCAAAAATGCTCTGGAGTTAGGGAACCTATAAACAATAACAATTAGAAGTTTGGTTTCACTACATTCAGCTGCCCCAGCATAGCATTCAAATTTCTATTATGTGCAGAGCCGTCAAACGTCTAAGGACTGAAGTCGAATATTGTTTTTTACGTACATAGCCACTCCCCCCCCTCCCCCCATTGAACCATTGACATTGGTGTTGGTGGGGAGGCTTGCGTGCCTCAGCGATACAGGTAGCCGTACCATAGGTGCAACCACAACTGAGGGGTATCTGTTGAGAGGCCAGACAAACACGTGGTTCCTGAAGAGGGGCAGCAGCCTTTTCAGTAGTTGCAAGACCAACAGTCTGGATGATTGACTAATCTGGCCTTGTAACAATAACCAAAAACAGCCTTGCTGCGCTGGTACTGCGAACGGTTGAAAGCAAGAGGAAACTACAACCATAATTTTTCCATAGGGCATGCAGCTTTACCGTATGGTTAAATGATGATGGCGTCCTGTTGGGTAAAATATTCCGGAGGTAAAATAGTTCCCCATTCGGATCTCCGGGCGGGGACTACTCAAGAGAACGTCGTAATCAGGAGAAAGAAAACACGGTCTACGGATCGGAGCCTGGAATGTCAGATCACCTAATCGGCCAGGTAGGTTAGAAAATTTAAAAAGGGAAATGAATAGGTTAAAGTTAGGTATAGTGGGAATTAGTGAAGTTCGGTGGCAGGAGGAACAAAACTTTTGGTCAGGTAAATACAGGGTTACAAATGCAAAATCAAATAGGGGTAATGCAGGAGTAGGTTTAATAATGAATAAAAGAACCAAATTGCGAGTAAGCTACTACAAACAACATAGTGAACGCATTATTGTGGCCAAGATAGACACGAAGCCCACACCTACTAAAGTAGTACAAGTTTACATGCCAACTAGGACCTGGATAAACTAAAAGAACCAGAGGTTTTACAGAGTTTCAGGGAGCGCGTAATGGAACAAATGGCACGAATGGGGGAAAGAAATACAGTAGAAGAAGAAAGTGTAGCTTTGAGGGATGAAGTAGTGAAGGCAGCAGAGGATCAGGTAGGTAAATAGACGAGGGCTAGTAGAAATAGTTGGGTAACAAAAGAAATATTGAATATAATTGATGAAAGGAGAAAATATAGAAATGCAGTAAATAAAGCAGGCAAAAAGGAATACAAACGTCTCAAAAATGAGATCGACAGGAAGAGCAAAATGGATAAGCAGGGATGGCTAGAGGATAAATGGAAGGATGTAGAGGCTTATCTCACTAGGGGTAAGACAGATACTGCCTACAGGAAAATTAAGGGGCTTTTGGAGAAAAGAGAGCCTCTTGTATGAATATTAAGAGCTAAGACGGAAACCCACTTCTAAGCAAAGAAGGAAAAGCAGAAAGGTGGAAGCAGTATTTAGAGGGTCTATACCTGGGCGATGTTCTTGAGGACAATATTATGGAAATGGAAGAGGATGTAGATGAAGCTGAAATGGAAGATACGATAGTGCGTGAAGAGTTGGACAGAGCACTGAAAGGCCTGAGTCGAAACAAGGCCCCCGGAATAGACAACATTCCACTGGAACTACTGACGGCCTTGGGAGAGCCAGTCCTGACAAAACTCTACCATCTGGTGAGGAAGATGTGTGAAAAAGTCGAAATACCCTCAGACTTCAAGAAGAGTAGAATAATTCCAATCCTAAATAAAGCAGGTGTTGACAGATGTGAAAATTACCGAACTATCAGTTTAATAAGTCATTGCTGCAAAATACTAACGCGAATTCTTTACAGACGAATAGAAAAACTGATAGAAGCCGAACTCGGGGAAGGTCTGTTTGGATTCCGTAGAAATATTGGAACACGTGAGGCAATACTGACCCTACGACTTATCTTAGAAGCTAGATTAAGGAAAGGCAAACCTATGTTTCTAGCATTTGTAGACTTAGAGAAAGCTTTTGACAATGTTGACTGAAATACTCTCTTTCAAATTCAGAAGGTGGCAGGGGTATACTATAGGGAGCGAAAGGCTATTTACAATTTGTATAGAAGCCAAAGGGCAGTTATAAGAGTTCAGGGGCATGAAAGGGGAGCAGTGGCTGGGAAAGGAGTGAGACAGGGTTGTAGCCTCTCCCCGATGTTATTCAATCTGCATATTGAGGAAGGAGTGAAGGAAACAAAACAAAAAACTTTGAGGTTCGCCGATGAGATTGTAATTCTGTCAGAGACAGCAAAGGACTTAGAAGAGCAGTTGAACGGAATGGATAGTGTCTTGAAAGGAGGATATAAGATGAACATCAACAAAAGCAAAACGCGGATAATGGAATGTAGTCGAATTAATTCGGGTGATGCTGAGGGTATTAGATTAGGAAATGAGACACTTAGAGTAGTAAAGGAGTTTTTCTACTTGGGGAGTAAAATAACTGATGATGGACAAAGTAGGGAGGATATAAAATGTAGACTGTCAATGGGAAGGAAAGCGTTTCTGAAGAAGAGAAATTTGTTAAGATCGAGTATAGATTTAAGTGTCAGGAAGTCATTTCTGAAAGTATTTGTATAGAGTGTAGCCATGTATGGAAGTGAAACATGGAAGATAAATGGTTTGGACAAGAAGAGAATAGAAACTTTCGAACTGTGTTGCTGCGGACGAACGGTGAAGATTAGATGGGTAGATCACATAGCTAATGAGGAGGTATTGAATAGAACTGGGGAGAAGAGGTATTTGTGGCACAACTTGACAAGAAAAAGGGACCGGTTGGTAGGACATGTTCTGAGGCATCAATGGATCACCAATATAGTACTGGAGGGCAGCGTGGAGGGTAAAAATCATAGAGGGAGACCAAGAGATGAATACACTAAGCAGGTTCAGATGGATGTAGGTTGCAGTAGGTACTGGGAGATGAAGAAGCTTGCACAGGATAGAGTAACATGGAGAGCTGCATCAAACCAGTCTCAGGACTGAAGACCACAACAACAACAGCCACTACCCCACCGCACAATGAACTCCTTGAAAAACAATTAGCTTATCTGTATCCTGGTAAATGTGGCTTTTGAATTTTCGAATTATTTATGCGCTGCTCTGGTATACCAATAATTTTAAAGTCAACACCTATAAGCAGTTCACTAACTACAACTCTAACGCCCATTATATTTTCATGAAAAATGCTAATTCCTCCCCTACTTGGAAATATGACGTCGTCTGAAAGTGAGCCCTAGTTACAGGGAATTTCTTTAAGCAGGTATACCTGTCAGCTGACTTAAGTCCACAAAAGGTGCAGCTCTAACACCAGTTGCTAAAGGAATTTTCCCATGAGCGATACCACTACCACCCACTAAACCATAAGCCCCCCCTTTCTCAAACCTACTGAGGGCTTGGCCAATACCTAGTGAAACCCAATGTACCGAAAGAGGCAACTGTCACCATTGCAATGTGGCCCACGCCCTCTGCCATCAGTGCCAGCCAGCTCCTAAGAGCCACATTAAGATGAGGCAGATCATGATGTCGCTGAAACAACTGCACGAAATGCACCTTAGTGCCACCAGTTTGATTATCTACCTTTACCAGGTCACCATCTACATCATATACTCTGTCCCTATCAAAACTATTCCTTGCTCCACCCACTATCACTGTCCGATCCTCCTTCGTAAGTTTCCTACTTAACTACCCTATGCTGTCAGTCACTAAGCTTCACAACGGTGGTGACCTGGTACTCACTTCCCAACTTTTCCTGCAACTTCTGGCCCATACCTCTACCGTGCGAACTACCTAGCAGGAGATCCTTCTTCTTTCTGTTGGACTTTTCATCTGAACTAGGCCTCCTAACTGCTGAGGACTGTTGCTGCAAAACCCTCCTGTCCACTCAACTCTGATAGTTGGTCAAGTCTATTGCATACATGCAAAGTATAACACTATAATTGACTTCTGGCCAACAGCCAGTTCACATTACCAGAACCCTTTACCCTTCTAAACCTATCTAGTCCCTCCATCGCGTGTTGTAACTGAACCTTAATGGCACAGATCTTACGCTCCTGCTACTATATCAACGTATTTCTACTACAGATGCTGCATCTCCCAGTAGAGGATCTCGCTAGAATGCCCACTGGCTTCCCTACTGCACCCTCCCCCCACCCACCCAATTAAAATACTTTGAACAAACCTACGACAGAGCCACCACTTCTCAGTCATGGTAAAATCTTGCAGTTACTGAAAGAAACTATACGTCTAATTTACCTGAGTTCACTTACACCAGTAGGACTATTTATAGAATTAACAGTAGTGGACACGAAATTCTCTTTCTGCTAAGAAAGCAACTATTTTCATTAATGCTACTACACCACAACAAATACCAAAACCAATAAATTTCACAGCTAAAACCGAAACTTCAAGTGGCCACTGTAGCACTCTACAGTGTAAAAACAGGGAATGATAATTTTACTGAAATATTTCACTAGAAACAATAAGAAAAGTCAGCTGAAAACTAAAGCGCGAACGAAATTTACTAAACGACTTCAACACACAGAACTGTAAAAAAAGCGAGTGAACATTTCCAAAAGCTTATTAAATCGTTATTTTGCTACAAACAACACGAAACACCGTAGAAAACTATTAAATTTGATAACTGCAAAACAGTGCACAAATAACTTTGCTAGTACTTAGTTTTATAACCGCTACAACTGCAGCCGCAAGCCGCGAAACGTAAACACACTACTGAGGCGTAGGACTTGGGTGAACGACGTACGCACACTCACGAATAGCAGACCACTCGAGTCAATAACAAAGGAAGAAATACTGAGATTAATGAAATTCCACTGATAAGTTAATTTTACAGCAATTATTAACACAAATAATCTTTGAAATAAATAACTGAACACTACAACTTTATAAAATATTGACGAGCAATTTCCACAGCAGTCTAATGCCTCATATACCTCTCTTACCATTTCTCTTCCTTGATAATCCAGAAGGAATTTATAGTCCAGGTACCTTTATTCGACTTAGATCCAAAGAAATATTTTTGAAAGCAATCACATTTGTGTGTGGAAGTTTACCTGTATACAAAAGGCAATGTCCCCAGCCACAGACTTTGTGACTCATCATCGCCCAACACAAACCACAAAGGACTTTGCAGACGGACTTGATCTTATGCCATAGGCGTTGTTTAAGAACGAATTTTTCGAAATCCCACCGATAAAAGAGTAAAATAGGGTTTTGAAAACAACGTCCCTATTAATTTACTTTTTAAGCTAGATCTAATAAAATCGGAATTTGGTTCCTCCATCAGAAAAGAAGATATACTTTCTTCAGCATTATTGAAATTGGCCGCGCGGGGTAGCTGCGCCGTCTTGGGCGTCTTGTCACGGCCC
Organism: Schistocerca gregaria; assembly: GCF_023897955.1. Classification (NCBI taxonomy): domain Eukaryota; kingdom Metazoa; phylum Arthropoda; class Insecta; order Orthoptera; family Acrididae; genus Schistocerca; species Schistocerca gregaria. Next base: position 372,993,960 of record NC_064926.1, read on the forward strand.
ACGCGTCCGCCCCCGTTAGCTGAGTGGTCGTCGTAGTGGAATGTCGCGCCAAGGGGCCCGGGTTCGATTCCCGGCTGGGGCAGGAGATTTTCTTTGCTCAGGGACTGGGTGTTGTGTTGTTATATTCATAATTTCATCACCATCTCCGACGTGCAAGTCGCGCAATGTGACGTCGAATGCAATAAGTAACTGCCCTCGGTGGCCGAACTTCCCCGAATACGGGACCCCTGGCCGAAAATGCCGTATCTGCATCTGCATCTACATCTACATCCATACTCCGCAAGCTACCAGACGGTGTGTGGCGCAGGGTACTTTGAGTGTCTCTATCGGTTCTCCCTTCTATTCCAATCTCGTACTGTTCGTGGAGAAAAGGATTGTCGCTATACTTCTACGTGGGCCCAAATCGCTCTGATGTTATACTCAGGGCTCTTCGCGAGATATACATACGTGGGAGCAATATACTGCTTGACTCCTCAGTGAAGGTATGTTCTCTAAACTTCAACAAAAGCCCGTAGCGAGCTACTGAGCGTCTCTCAAGCAGAGTTTTCGACTGGAGTTTACCTATCACCTCCGTAACGCTTTCACGGTTACTGAATGATCCTGTAACGAAGCGCGCTGCTCTCCGTTGGATCTTCTCTATCTCTTCTATCAAACCTATCTGGTACGGATCGCGCACTGGTGAGCAATATTCAAGCAGTGGGCGAACAAGTGTACTTGAAGCTACTTCCTTTGTTTTAGGATTGCATTTCCTTAGGATTGTTACAATGAATCTACGTCTGGAATCTGCTTTACCGACGATCAACTTTATATGATCAGTCCCTTTTAAATCACTCCTAATGTGTACTCCCAGATAATTTATGGAATTAACTGCTTCCAGTTTCTGACCTGCTATATTGTAGCTAAATGATAAAAAATCTTTCTATCTATGTATTCGCAGCACATTACACTTGTCTACATTGAGATTTAATAGCCTTTCCCAGCACCATGCTTCAATTCGTTGCAGATCCTCCTGCATTTCTGTACAATGTTCCATTGTTACAACCTCTCGACACACCACAGCATCATCCGCAAAAAGCCTCAGTGAATTTCCGATGTTATCCACAAGGTCATTTATGTATATTGTGAACAGCAACGGTCCTACGACACTCCTCTGCGGCACACCTGAAATCACACTTACTTCTGAAGACTTCCCGCCATTGAGAATGACATTTTGCGTTCTACTATCCAGGAACTCTTCAATCCAATCACACAATTGGTCTGATAGTCCATATGCTCTTACTTTGTTCATTAAACGACTGTGGGGAACAGTGTCAAACGCCTTGCGGAAGTCAAGAAACACGGCATCTACCTGTGAACCCGTGTCTAAGGCCCTCTGAGTCTCGTGGACGAATAGCGCGAGCTGGGTTTCACACGACCGTCTTTTAGAAACCCATGCTGATTCCTACAGAGTAGATTTCTAGACACAAGAAAAGACAGTATACTCGAACATAATACGTGTTCCAAAATTCTACAACTGATCGACGTTAGAGATATAGGTCTATAGTTCTGCACATCTGTTCGACGTCCCTTCTTGAAAACGGGGATGACCTGTGCCCTTTTCCAATGCATTCGAACACTACGCTCTTCTAGAGACCTACAGTACACCGCTGCAAGAAGAGGGTAAGGTCCTTCTCGTAGTCTGTGTATAATCGAACTGGTATCCCATCACGTCCAGCGGTCCTTCCTCTTTTGAGCGATTTTAATTATTTCTCTATTCCTTTTTCGTCTATTTCGATATCTACCATTTTGTCATCTGTTGTCATCTGTGCGACAATCTAGAGAGGGAACTACAGTGCAATGTGTCTCTGTGAAACAGCTTTGGAAAAAAACATTTAGTATTTCGGTCTTTAGTCTGTCATCGCCTGTTTGAGTACCATATTGGTAACAGAGTGTCTGGACATTTTGTTTCGATCCACCTACCGCTTTGACATAAGATCAAAATTTCTTAGCATTTTCTGCCAAGTCAATACATAGAACTTTACTTTCGAATTCACTGAACGCCTCTCGCATTGCCCTCCTCACACTACATTTCGCTTCGCGTAATTTTTGTTTGTCTGCAAGGCTTTGGCTATGTTCATGTTTGCTGTGAAGTTCCCTTTGCTTACGCAGCAGTTTTCTAACTCGGTTGTTGTACCACGGTGGCTCTTTCCCATCTCTTACGATCTTGCTTGTCACATACTCATCTAACGCATATTGTACCGTGGTTTTGAACTTTGTCCACTGATCCTCAACACTATCTGCACTTGAGACAAAACTTTTGTGTTGAGCCGTCAGGTACTCTGTAATCTGCTTTTTGTCACTTTTGCTAAACAGAAAAATCTTCCTAACTTTTTTAATATTTCTATTTACGGATGAAATCATCGATGCAGTAACCGCTTTATGATCGATGATTCCCTGTTCTGCATTAACTGATTCAAATAGTTCGGGTCTGTTTGTCACCAGAAGGTCTAATATGTTAGCCCCATGAGTCGGTTTTCTGTTTAACTGCTCAAGGTAGTTTTCAGATAAAGCACTTAAAAATATTTCACTGGATTCTTTGTCCCTGCCACCAGTTATGAACGTTTGAGTCTCCCAGTCTTATGCAGCAGTTTACTAACTCGGTTCGTGTACCACGGTAGCTCTTTTCCATCTCTTTCGATCTTGTTTTGCACATACTCATATAATGCATATTGTACGATGGTTTTGAACTTTGTCCACTGATCCTTTACACCATCTGTACTTGAGATAAAACTTTCGTGTTGAGCTGTCAAATACTTTGAAATCTGCTTTTTATCGCTTTTGCTAAACAAAAAAAATCTTCCTACCATTTTTAATATTTCTATTTACGGCTGAAATCATCGATTCATTTCATTTCACTGTTGATAAATCTGGAATCTGACTCCTCGATTATAAATAAAAATGTATTGTTGCAGTGTTTTCGTGAATTCCACTACTATGGGCTTTTCTTTTAATGAAATATTTCATTATTAAAATACTTTTAAAGCTCAGTCTACGAAAATTCTGTGTTACACTGCTTTGGAAAATTGAACACTCATGGGGGTGAAGTAGGGGATGAAAATGTTTGTGGAAGTATATCACTTTCAAAGATAAATATACGAAAATTTGTATTCTTCTCTGTTAGAAATAAAAAATACACATTTCATTGTTTTTGGATACTCAACCCCTAAGGAAGAGTAGTAGGGGATGAAAGGCTTTTTGAAAGTATGTCGATATGAAGCTACAAATACGAAAATTGGCATTTGGTTACTCAGTACTAAATTTAAAAAATGATGCGTATTTCAGTATTTTTGGAAGTTCAGCCACTAGGGGGATAAAACAGACGATGAAAGTTTTTAAGGAAATGTTTCGTTACATTACAAAATTTTTAAAGGTGAATTTATGAAAATTTATATTTCACTTCTCGTCTGGAAATAAAGAGATATGTGTTTTCTATGATTATCAAACACCTTATGTTATGAAACTGAGTAATGCTAACGGAGGAGCCAGATAAAACTCAGAAAAACTGGACGTTCTTGTGATCCTTTCGTTTAATAAACCGGGTTACAGGGCATTTTTATTTCATTTTTTCACAGTCCGAAACCTGTGCTCTCATCATCAGTTATAGGATACTGAAATAAGTATTTTCTCGATGAAAAGACGAACTCTTTGGCAATAAACGATATATGAAGCGTTTCAGTTGGTTGCAACTGAAATGTAAAGTTTTATTCAGTCTCTTCAGTAAGCGACACATACGTCATATACGAATTGGATATGAGTCATGAGAGCCACACCGAATTTGTTCTAACACAGGGAAAAATTAAAAATTGGCAGCTACGATTTAACTGAGTCAAAGAGCTAGGAAAAGTGCACGACAGGAATCAAATTTAATAAGAAGTACACAGAAGTTATTGTGTGTCAAATGATTCACTCTCATTCACTTAACATTTTCACAGTACATTACTTAGAGCTCTCAACGGGTAGCGAATTTCAATAGTATATGTAAATTATATTATTAATATGAAAATACTAAAATTATCAGAAATTACATCTACATATGATATATATGCTAAATATGAGATATATGCTACAGAAGAATGCTGAAGATTATATGGGTAGATCACATAACTAATGAGGAAGTATTGAATAGGATTCGGGAGAAGAGGAGTTTGTGGCACAACTTGACTAGAAGAAGGGATCGGTTGATATGACACGTTATGAGGCATCAAGGGATCACCAATTTAGTATTGGAGGGCAGCGTGAAGGGTAAAAATTGTAGAGGGAGACCGAGAAATGAATACACTAAGCACATCCAGAAGGATGTAGGCTGCGGTACGTATTGGGCAGCCGGCCAAGGTGGTCTCGCGGTTTGTCGGCGCTCAGTCCGAAACCGTGCGGCTGCTACAGTCGCAGGTTCGAATCCTGCCTCGGGCATGGATATGTGTTACGTCCTTAGGTTAGTTAGGATTAATTAGTTCTAAGTTCTAGGCGACTGATGACCACAGATGTTAAGTCGCATAGTGCTCACAACTATTTGAACCATTTGAACGTATTGGGCAATGAAGAGGCTTGCGCAGGATAGAGTAGCATGGAGAGCCGCATCAAACCAGTCTCAAGACTGAAGACCACAACAACAACATGATTAAACCCTCAGTATGCAAGGGGTATAGAATGAAAGACAAAAATTACTCACAAAATATTTTAATTGTTTGCACATACAAGCAAACTTGAGTTCAAACTAAAAATTAATACTCTGAAACAGGAAAAGAAATTAAGAACTCTTAGGACACTATTGTTCAACTTCATAAAGAAATGCCACAATAATACTCCTCAAAATAAATTGAAACAAGAAGTAAACAAAACAACGGCTCATTCAAATCTTAATGTCATGCAAAATGCTTTAAAGTCTTACTCCGTAAATGGTCACGTTAATGGACATCCTGCCTTACTTTATGCTTACTGTATTTTTTATGAAGACTATCATAACTAAAGTCGAACAAAATTTACAGTCCTGGAAATTGAAATAAGAACACCGTGAATTCATTGTCCCAGGAAGGGGAAACTTTATTGACACATTCCTGGGATCAGATACATCACATGATCACACTGACAGAACCACAGGCACATAGACACAGGCAACAGAGCATGCACAATGTCGGCACTAGTACAGTGTATATCCACCTTTCGCAGCAATGCAGGCTGCTATTCTCCCATGGAGACGATCGTAGAGATGCTGGATGTAGTCCTGTGGAACGGCTTGCCATGCCATTTCCACCTGGCGTCTCAGTTGGACCAGCGTTCGTGCTGGACGTGCAGACCGCGTGAGACGACGCTTCACCCAGTCCCAAACATGCTCAATGGGGGACAGATCCGGAGATCTTGCTGGCCTGGGTAGTTGACCTACACCTTCTAGAGCACGTTGGGTGGCACGGGATACATGCGGACGTGCATTGTCCTGTTGGAACAGCAAGTTTCCTTGCCGGTCTAGGAATGGTACAACGATGGGTTCGATGACGGTTTGGATGTACCGTGCACTATTCAGTGTCCCCTCGACGATCACCAGAGGTGTACGGCCAGTGTAGGAGATCGCTCCCCACACCATGATGCTTTGTGTTGGCCCTGTGTGCCTCGGTCGTATGCAGTCCTGATTGTGGCGCTCACCTGCACGGCGCCAAACACGCATACGACCATCATTGGCACCAAGGCAGAAGCGACTCTCATCGCTGAAGACGATACGTCTCCATTCGTCTCTCCATTCACGCCTGTCGCGACACCACTGGAGGCGGGCTGCACGATGTTGGGGCGTGAGCGGAAGACGGCCTAACGGTGTGCGGGACCGTAGCCCAGCTTCATGGAGACGGTTGCGAATGGTCCTCGCCGATACCCCAGGAGCAACAGTGTCCCTAATTTGCTGGGAAGTGGCGGTGCGGTCCCCTACGACACTGCGTAGGATCCTACGGTCTTGGCGAGCTTCCGTGCGTCGCAGCGGTCCGGTCCCAGGTCGACGGGCACGTGCACCTTCCGCCGACCACTGGCGACAACATCGATGTACTGTGGAGACCTCACGCCCCACATGTTGAGCAATTCGGCGGTACGTCCACCCGGCCTCCCGCATGCTCACTATACGCCCTCGCTCAAAGTCCGTCAACTGCACATACGGTTCACGTCGACGCTGTCGCGGCATGCTACCAGTGTTAAAGACTGCGATGGAGCTCCGTATGCCACGGCAAACTGGCTGACACTGACGGCGGCGGTGCACAAATGCTGCGCAGCTAGCGCCATTCGACGGCCAACACCGCGGTTCCTGGTGTGTCCGCTGTGCCGTGCGTGTGATCATTGCTTGTACAGCCCTCTCTCAGTGTCCGGAGCAAGTATGGTGGGTCTGACACACCGGTGTCAATGTGTTCTTTTTTCCATTTCCAGGAGTGTACTTGGAATGTATACATTCCGTGTTGGTTAGATCAAGTGAAACTAAAGGCCATTATGACTACATGAACTGGAAAATCACCCTGTATACCCATCAAATTGTTTGACAGAAGCGAGGTTGGACCGTCTAGGACGGAACCAAGTTTCTCTTGCCACCAGTTTGTCACATTAATATGCAGCCTTTCCCACTGGACTGCAGAAATCCTACAGTGTGTCTGCCTGCGGCACTGACAATGGAATTCGTAAGGTCAAATCAGTTGAGAGCCCTCTAAATTAAAATTTACTTTTCTCAGCTCTTATAGGGGAGATAATGGAAACTTTTAGTTTCCTCTAATGCACTTGAGCCATAGATAAAGTACAGATGGGCACACATACATCGTAATCTACTACAGTAGCTCTGGTGCGTAAAACTGAACACAAAATTAGCAAGCCACTATCGGTATTTTTTATGCATAAACAAACTGAAGAATGGTTGTAATTCCAATGCGCAGCAAGGGAGGCTAATACAGGACCTGGTGTCGGATGTTGGAACGTTTCTGCCATGTTTATTCTGAGATTACAAGCATCACAGTGTTCCGTCAACCCCTATCTGCAGTTACTGAAGGTGGATAATGGATGGGCGATGGAACGTCAGCGTAGAAACGAGAACACATCTTCGAAGTTATTTTGTAAAGATTCGAACCCATCTTCTTCACAGAATTGTGCTGAAATAGTCTCCCCCTATAGAATCGACATAATTTCCCGTGCATAGCACGAAATTAAGAATAGTGGTTGCTGAAAGTCGCTGTATTTCGCTTTCGGCAGAGTTAAATTAGCAGTTTAGCGGAGTCGCAGATAAGCATTGCTAGGAAGAGAATCCTCCTCAGCTGACCGCTGCGGCTCTGGTGCGCGGTGGTTTCCTGAGCAATGACCCGGCTTGAAACCCTCGCCACCCACTACGTGCGTCATAAAAGGCCGTCAGCAGCGGTGGCGAGACCTTGAGAGCGCAGGTGTCCGAGCAGTGGTTTGTCGCACGCCTAGGACGGACAGCGCAGGAAACGGTCCCTCGTCCACCTGGTCGTAAAAGCTGGCCGCCCACGTAATGTACTGTACGTGCTCGGCGGCGCCTGTCTGCTACGCACGGAAGTGTGTCCTGCCGAGACTCCGTGGAGAGATAATGGCAAATTGTGCCCTGTACGGTAATGGTAATGGGTCAACACGCACACACACACTTATATATGTATGTATATATGGTCCATTGATAGTAGTCGGGACAAATATCTCACGAAATAAGCATCAAACGAAAAATCTACAAAGAACGAAACTCGTCTAAATTGATGGGGGAGATCAGATGGCGCTATGTTTGGCCCGCTAAATGGCGCTGCCATAGCTCAAAACGGATATCAGCTGGTTTTCTAAAATAATAAACCCCATCTTGATTACATATTCGTGTAGTACGTAAAGAAATATCAGTGTTTTAGTTGGACCTCTTTTTTAGCTTTGTGATAGATGGCGCTATAATAGTCACAGACGTATAATTACATGGTATCAAGTAACAGTCCGTCAGTGCGGACGGTATTTGCTTCGTGATACATTACCCTTGTTAGAATGGGCCGTTTACCGATTGCGGAAAAGGTCTATATCGTGTTGATGTATGACTATTGTAATCAAAATGCCCAACAGGCGAATGCTATGTATGCTGCTGGGAATCCTGGACGATATCATCCACTTGTCCAGACGTTCGCTGGATAGTTACGTTATTTAAGTAAACATGTAGTGTTCAGCCACATTTGAAACGCCAACCTCGACCTGCAACAAATGATGATGCCCAAGTAGGTGTTTTAGCTGCTGTTGCGGCTAATACGCGCAACAGTAGCAGACAAATTGCGTGAGAATCGGGAATCTCAAAAACGTCGGTGTTGAGAATGCTACATCAACATCGAAACTTCCTGACAGATTAAAACTGTGTGCCCGACCGAGACTTGAACTCGGGACCTTGGCCTTTTGCGGGCTAGTGAGATACCAACTGAGCTAACGAAGCACGACTCCCACCCCGACCTCACAGCTTCACTACTGTCAGTATCTCGTCTCCTACCTTCCAAACTTTACAGAAGTTCTCCTGCGAACCTTGCAGAGCTAGCACTCCCGAAAGAAAGGATACTGCGGAGACATGGCTTAGCAACAGCCTGGGGGATGTTTCCTGAATGCGATTTTCACTCTGCAGCGGAGTGTGCGCTGATATGAAACTTCCTGGCAGATTAAAACTGTGTGCCCGACCGAGACTGGAACTCGGGCACACAGTTTTAATCTGGACTTTTTGAATGGATGTATCGCATAGTCCTTTTGTGGTGGTGATTCGGTTTATTTAGACTGCACCTCGTAATTGAGGTGGCCGTGACGTGTACATTGCCAACGGCCTTGCCGCAGAGGTAACACCGGCTCCCTTCGGTTCACTGAAGATCGCTGTCAGGCTTGGCTAGCACTTGGAAGGCTCACCGTTCGGGTTTGCCGAGTTCTGCTGATAGGTGGCGAGCACGCAGGGGAACAGAGGAGTTGCTTGATTTAGAACTAGCGGAACCGGTCACAAAAACTGATAACGGCTGGGAGAGCAGTGCGCTGGCCACATGATCCTCTAACATTCATGGTGGTGTCTGTTTGTTCCATATCGTGTCTCCCTACCACTTTCGCTCAAAGACGCTCTGAGCGTGTTTTTTAGGGAATTGACTAGTTTGAACCTGGGACCTGTTGCTGGTAAGGAGACGCCAGGCCACACATGACATGTAGATTTCAGAAGAGTTAAGTGAGACTAGCGATGTTATAACCAAATACTTAATGATTTCAGCGTCATCTCCACTGCACACCCTATAAAAGAATCTTAATACTAACTAAATTTAGTGGAAGGGGTTCAAGGCTTTCCTATTTTTAGTTACCTGGTAAAATAACGTCGAAAAAGTAGTTAAGTTTACCATTGGAAATTTTATTCTACTAACAAAATATTGTTTATAAATTGCACTATTGATAAGAGGAAATGTTGCAATACAGGATGGTAAAAACGAACTGCGTTCAACAAAAATGTGAACGATTATTCCCTGAATGGGTTTCCAAGTTCTACAATGGATCGAAGGATGACCTATGCCATATCACATCTATAATCTAGGTTTAAATTAAGTTTCACAAAAGAGAAAACAATCAAAATGGTCTACCGTGACCCTAATTATCTTTAATTACTTATCTAACTTGTAAATTACAGTGGCTGATGTGGCCTCTCAGTATCTGTATAACATAAAAATCATCGTGTTTCAGATTTTTACTTCAAGTGGCAAATGTGAACACCATGAGTTATAATTTACGATCGACACTAGTATTACGCAAAAAGGGGATGTAACAGATGAGACTTCTGCAGTTCTGAGTGAAGCTGTATCCGCTGTTATGCGGCATCGCGTGCGTTCATTACCTTGTCGTTGGTTAGGCAGCTTCAGGGGGGCAACGGCCGGCGCTGCAGCTATCCAGCTCGCCGTCACGGAACTAACTCTCTCCAAACTTCTCCTTACTACCATTTACCGAAGTTATTTCAAAAAAGCTATCTGACTGTGTTTTCATCTGACCAATTAAGGTCTTAATGTTAACCTTAAGCTCCGCCTACAAAAATTCTGTCTATCCAATGAGAAACGTTATACTTTTCGTGGTGGGGTAATGTTTTTAAAGTTTGCAACGTAACAGAGACGCGAAAAAGTCTCACGCTAAAACTTGCAGCTGGTGTGGCCCTTTTTGTGTTATCGTAAGATCTATACTGTTTTTCTGGAGGGCACTACCTTTTAACATGGGCTGGGGGGGGGGGGGGGGGGGGTTGGTCCTTGACGTAACAGAGACGCAAGAAAGTCTCACGCTAAAATTTGCGGGTGGTGTGGCCCTAGTGGTTAGCTGGCGACGTGGGTGTCCAGTCCGTCCCCTATCGTAGGGCCTTCCAGCTCAACACGGTTCTTCTCTTGGCTTCTGTTCTCGTTGCTCCCCCCAGAACTGCGTCTGTCTCACGGTTGGAAGGTATGACATGCATTTCGGCATTCTTGTGTTAGTCTGTGGTATTCCATTTTCTCACTCTTTAGTCGTATTACTTTGGTTAATTTAATGTCACGATTTATTTGGCCTGTTCGGGCAGTGTTTGTTTTTTTGTGTTTATTGGCAAGATATTGATAAAATGGAGTCAGTCTAAAGAAGAGGCAGCTTACAATACACTTGTGCCCTCGATATCAGAAAATTACTCAAATATTTGAGACAGATACCAGACAGGAGTCCACAGGGACATTGAACGCATGCAGAGAATCGTCACAGGTTTGTTTGACGCATCTAAGATTTTCACGACGAATATGATTAAGTATCTGACCTGTCTGTTGAGAGTTTCTCAGATTTTCCCGCTGAAGTCTCTTTATAAGATTTCAACAACCAGTATTACCTGATGAAATTAGAAATATTATTTAACTTCTTGGATTGCTTCAGCAAGGTCTGGGCACACGAAACTAGCACAGACTCATTTAGGCTGTCATTACTATCACAATTTATAAGGAAAGACACGCAAGCTCGTGGTAAAATACTGAGCACGCTACGTCTTGCAATTCAAAATATCTTGCAAAGTTTCTATGTACATGTAGTAAAGTAGCCATTAGGTGATCATAAGAGTTATTTCTGAAATCGGCAGTGACGGTGTTAATAAACAACGCATGTCTGACTGGCAAATAAAATAGTATATGTGTAAGTAATAAATGGAATTTTACAGGCTGCCACTATTTAAGGCCTTCGCAGTGCACTATCGAATGCTGTGTCATTGAAAGCAGATAACCTTTGGTAGAGGGCATATTGATGGCTTTAAAGCATCTGTACGCAAAATCCGTTGTGTCACCATTTCAAGTTTTTCCGTTGTGGCGGGGGCAGACAACGAAGTGGCGTAGAAGGAATGTTCAAATGGCCTTGAGCACTGTGGGACTTAACATCTGAGGTCATGAGTCCCCTAGAACTTAGAACTACAGAAACCTAACTAAACTAAGGACATCACACGCATCCATACCCGAGGCAGAATTCGAACCTGCGTCCGTAGTGGTCGCGCGCTTCCAGAGTGAAGCGACTAGGACCGCTCGGCCACAGCGGCCGGCATAAGGAATGTGTGAATCACTGTTTTACGTATCAAGTGTCGCAGTTTCGAACGCAGCGGTTGTTTGTAGCAGACACACAGGTGCTTGGGGCAGCTCCTGTGAGACAGGAAAGTTCGGTTCGCGCGTGGACCATTGAACCTGCGGATTGATTCATTATAGAAACAGTATTTATCATTCTGTTAGTGAAAATAACACGAGAACATGCAACGAAATGGCACAGATGGCTTGTGGTGAGCGTTTAATGTTGAAAATTTGTGCGTAACACGAATGGGCGTTGAGAGAAATTTTTCTAATTGGGGAAAAATCTCTGAAACTGATAGGTTTCTTGTATCTTATTTGGTGATTTTGAAAACGTGTTGTGCCACAAGAACTAAATTTGAAAATATGTGTACTGAAAGTATTGTACCTCATGTACCAAGTAAATTACAATAGCTCTCTCGTCTCACAATGAATGTAGAATCAACAAGCCAGGATGGGTTTTCCCTGTCCGCAGATAGAAGGTAAACTACTGTTTTAAAATCATTGTGCAATAAGGAGCAATGGGGGGTTAGTTCAGGAAACGCGAGATGGATTATTTTCACAACACTGCTGCCATTTCTTTGATGTGCTGGGAAATCGGCGAAGGGACTCATGTACTACTGTGCTGTTCTAGCTCCTTTACACGGCTCGGTAGCCGTTGAACGAGGAAGCTACATAAAAAATATCACGGAAATGACTGAAAGAGAAAGGTGAGAACGCAACTGCGTCATAGAATCGTCGAATTTTCTCGTTTAAAAAGTGAAATCTGAGGAACCCCAAGATATACAAGGCACACTTTAACTGGTAATGAGCATTTGAACTAGTGGTAACGGACCCCCCGATGTCTGTACATTACCGCATTTTAGCTTGTCCAAGAGTTTCAATTGGCGCGTTAGTCTTCCTGATCGACCAACTTTAATCCTAAATAGCTTGGAAACTGCGCAACGTATTGGTTTTTTTTCGTAGGAATTATTTCTCAGCGCAGCCTCCACTGCAATACCGTCAGAAGCTCTGCATACTATTTCTGAACACCCTGTATAGTAACCGCTTAGGCAGCTATAGTCCGTCACAGTAGGCGGTATTCAGTGGAGTCGCAGGCAATGGTTGTTAGAAGTTAAAGAATATTCTGTAATGAAGTAAAAGACTGTATTGATGGGTAAATTCACTCTCTTGCATTCCTCCCCCTCCACCTCTGTCCCAGTTCTCCCACCCCCTCCCGGCTAGGAATGGTAAGAAACCTGGACTCTGTTGTGTGTAAGAGCGAACCACTGAGTAGAAACGTAACGTTAGTTGTCAACACAGATAATTGGCTCCGGGTTTATAATCATAGTGAAGAAACATTAAACGTTAAAAGTGATTATATCCATTCATTCGCTGGGACTTGCGTTTGAGACAACTGGCGGCACACTAACTTTAACTGCAACACAATAATATTATTTTTATCGACTTCAGCATTATCAAAGTATTATTTTGGAGCAAACTGTAGCACATTGATTTATGTATTTGAAGTCCTATTTAATGCTGTAGTCTACTATATTTGTTCCAAACATGTTTCACTTTGTTCATTAAAGCATATTCACTGAATTGAATATAGTATAGTACAGGTTGCATTTATAAATAAGTTACTGCCTAAAGTTTATTTATTATTATTATTTTTTTGCTGAAATTTCTCTCGTCTGGTAGTAGGTTAGAAGTCGCGCTTGCATTGTCACTTTAATTATGTGACATCGACTCCAATTCACATCACGGTCTTCTTGTTTCATAGTTCTCATACTTCGTAAGGTTACTGCTACACTAGTTTGGCACTAATTGCTTACTTCTTTATGTAGGCCTAAGTGTCGTGAACCTAAATGTTCATTATAGAAATCTAACAACATATCACTTCTGTTCCCTTTACCGCTGTAGTCAGGTGACATAAACGATGCGATACCTCCTAATGTCTTGTCGCACCTAGTTTAGACCAGCGTAGTGCAGAAGCTCGATACGCTGTTGGCTTAACAAATGGTTCAAATGGCTCTCAGCACTATGGGACTCAACCGCTGTGGTCATTAGTCCCCTAGAACTTAGAACTACTTAAACCTAACTAAGGACATCACACACATCCATGCCCGAGGCAGGATTCGAACCTGCGACCGTAGCAGTCGCACGGCTCCGGACTGCGCGCCTAGAACCGCAAGACCACCGCGGCCGGCTGTTGGCTTAACAGGCCGTTCGAAGTCCCTCGTAGAAATACTGAGCCATGCTACCTGTACAGCCTTCCATAATTTTCGAAAGTGTTTGTGCACGAAATGACCTTTCGATTATGCCCCATAAATGTTCGGTGGGTGATCTCGGTGAGCAATTTACTCTCTCTAATAGGCCAGGAATTTTTTCAAACCAGTAGCGAACGATTGTGGCACGGTGTGATGGGTGCATTACCGTCCATAAAAATTTCATCGGTGTTTGGGAACATGAAGTCTGTGAAATCAAATCTACACCTACGTGGATAACCTGCAAATCAAACTTAGGTGCCTGGCAGAGGGTTCATCGAATCATGTTCACAACAATTCTCTGTTATTTCACTCTCGAGCAGCCCTCAGAAGAAACTAACAACTTATTTCTCTTAGTTTATTATCAGGTAAGTCTGCGTCAACAAAATATTTTCGCATTTGAAGGAGAAAGTTGGTGATTGAAATTTCGTGAGAAGGCCCCGCCGCAACGAGAAACGCCTTTGTTTTAATGATGTCTACAACAAATGTTGAATCATCTCGATAATACAAACGTTCTGCCCTTCTTTGAAGTTTCTCGATGTACTCCGTGGACCCTGTCTATAAATTATCCTACATTGCTAAGCGGTATTCCAGAAAACGACGAACAAGCGTCATGTTGCCAGTCTCATTAGTAGATCTGTTGAATCTTCTCAAATATTCTGCAAATAAAACACAGTCTTTGATTCGCCATCCCCCACAACATTTTCTATGTGTTATTTTTTTTTCAATTTAAGTTGGCCGTAGTTGTAATTCCTAGGTATTTAGTTTCATTCATTACTTTTGGATCTAACTAGTTGTTCGTGCAACCCAAGTTAAACGGATTCCTTTTAGCACTCATGTCCATGACCTCAACTTTTCATTATTTTGTGTCAACAGCTACTTTTCGCACCATACAAATATATTAACGAAATCGCTTTGTAATTTGTTGTGATCTTCTGATGGATTTCCTAAATGACAGCACCATCTGCAAACAGCCCTAACACTGCTGAACCACTGAAAATGGTCTCCAAGTGGCCGAATATAACCATTACAAACAATGTTATGGTCAGCTGGACCAGAAGACCCAGTCGATCCCCGCGTCCGGCCATCCTCATTTAGGTTTTCCGTGATTTCCCTAAATCGCTCCAGGCAAATGCCGGGATGGTTCCTCTCAAAGGGCACGGCCGACTTCCTTCCCATTCCTTCCCTAATCCGATGAGACCGATGACCTCGCTGTCTGGTCTCCTTCGCCGAAACAACCAACCAACGCAGTCGATCTTATATAAACACAGCCCAAAGAATTATGGAACCACCAAAAACCAAAAGCTTGCACTTTGCCTTGTTGACAACTTATCTCCATGATTCATGGTGTCCACGCCATCCTCGAGCCGTAGCATCAGCTCTTACTAACAGAAACCGGGTCTCGTCTGAAGGGGCCACGGTTTTCCAGTCGCCTAGGGTCTAACTGATACGTTCACGGGCCCTGAAGAGACGCTGCAGACGGTGTCGTATTGCTAAGACACCCAAATGGGTCGCCTGCTGCCATAGCCCATTAACGCCAAATTTCGCTGCACTGTGCTATCAGATATGTTCGTCATACGTTCCACATTGATTTCTGCGGTAATTTCACGCTGAGTTACTTGTGTGTTAGCACTGACAACTCTACGATGACGCCTCTGAAATTTGGTATTGTTTGCCATTGCGGATCTCGGAAATCTGAATTTCCTAACGATTTCCGATAGTAATAGCCTATGTCTCTTATTCTCTCGGCCATTCCAGGTTCAGAATCCTTTAATTTCCGTCGATTGGCCTTAATGAAGTTGGAAATCTTTTCACACGAATGGCCTGAGTGCAAATGACAGATCCGCTGATGCTCTTTCCTTATATACATGCTTGAGAAACTGATACACCTGCCAAAGATCGTGTAGGGACCCCTCTAGCACTTAGAAGTGCCATAAACGACGTGGAATAGACTCAACTAATGTCTGAAGAAATTGACACCATGAATGCTGCAGAGCTGTACATAAATCCGTAAGAGTACGAGGGGGTGGAGATCTCTTCTGAACAGCACATTGCAAGGCATCCCAGATATGCTCAATAATGTTGATGTTTATGTTTAAACTCAGAAGAGTGTGCTTGGAGCCAATCTGTAGCAATTCTAGACGTGTAGAATGTCGCATTGTCCTGCTAGAATTCGCCAAGCCCGCTGGAATGCACAATGGACATCAATGGATGCATGTGATAGACAGGATGCTTTAGTACGCATCACCTGACAGAGTCGTATCGAGATATATCAGGGGTCCCATATCACTGCAACAGGAAGCCCTTCACACTATTACAGAGCGTCTATCAGCTTGAAGAGCACCCTGCTTACATGCAGGGTCCATGGATTCTTGGGGTTGTATCCACACCAGTACACGTCCATGCGCTCGATACAATATGAAACGGGACGTGTCCGACCAGGCAACATGTCCCCATTAATCAACAGTCTGTGCCGGTGTTGATGGGTCCAGACGAGGTGTAAAGCTTTGTCGTGCAGTCGTCAAGGATGCACGAGTGGGCCTTTGGCGCCGAAAGCCCATATCATTGAATGGTTCGCACACTGACACTTGTTGACGGCTCATCACTGAAATCTGCAGCAATTTTCGGAACGTTGCACATCTGTCACGTTGAACGATTGTCTTCAGTCGTTGCTGGTCCCGTTCTTGCAGCACATTTCTCTGGCCGCAACGATATCGGAGATCTGATGTTTTACCAAATTCCTGATATTTACGGAACACTCGTTAAATGGCCGTACGGAAAAATCCCCACTTAGTCGGCACTTATGAGATGCTGTGTTCTGTCGCTCGTGCCCCCACTATAACACAACGTCCAAGCTCACTTAAATATTGATAACCCGCCATTGTAGCAGAGGTAATCGATCTGACAATTCCACCACAGACTTGTTGTCATATATGGGCATTCCCTACCACAGCGTCGTATTTCACCTGTTAAAATAATCTCTGTATTTGAATACCTATGCCTAAACCAGTTTCTTTAGCGCTTCAGTGTATATATATTATGTATACATAGAAAGAGAACAGAAGCGACCTGTCGTTAGGTTAGTGGCATGTACCAGTGTAACCCCCTCCCCCTCTCCCCCTCCCACCTACTAGACTTTGTTAATTTTGAGAATACTATAAACTTCTGAACTCTTCTCAGCTTCTAGCAATTTCAGGATACTCGTCTGTAGTCTAAGATCACAATGAACTACTCATGTCATAATGCCTCAGGAAGCCACATGAGTAGCCAAAACAAAATGGCACAGCCGATTCCCGCTTTACTGTCGACGTGCTACTGTATTGTGCTGCCGGTATATTAGTAAGTAGCAGGGCTACATGGAAGTATCCGGATAAAAGAGAAATATGCTTCTTTATTTTTTCGAGGTTTATGACTAACCCTTGTGTAGTGTAAGGTATTTTACTGATCAGGATGGGTGGCGATGTGAGTTTGAGGTTCTTAGGGAGAACAGGTGATCAGCGTTCGAACACAGTCGTTTTATATACTTAATTTTATTCAAATCATGTTACATACATTCTCTGTTGCAGTCAGCGCCCTTGCAGCCTACCGACTCATGCTCTACACAAAAGCCCGAAGCAGAAGCCCGGCGGCTGACGACAGCGACACGGCCGGTAGAAAGACGTAATTTTATTCCGCGTGCGTAGCTACCTCGAACGGGCTACTGCCAGGCAGTGCGGACTCTGTGGGAAAGGAAACGTGCGTTCCGCACTGGAGGGTAAGCGATCGCTTGCCTAAGTCCTCGTTCCCCTACACCACACTCACCTATAAAAATTAGCTACTAAGTGGCACATCAAAACAATTATCTACCCAATAACTCCTTATATTCACAATAGGTGTTAAGTCGACTACATTGGTACCGGCAGTAACGCGTCTGAGCACCTAAGATGGGGAGGGCTTTCACCGCTTTAATGCAAAGATACCAAAGGTTATCAAACTAAATAAGATGACTGCCAAAACCGTAGCTAGTCCAATTGAACGTTTGGAAGTAATAGTACTCTGATTAGCTTGTTGCTATTGATCAGTGCTATTGAAAGTATAAATTAAATTCCTATCACTATCACTAGCACTTATAACTTCAACTATTTGCTGCCTCATTTCGTCTGTTGCACATAAACTAATGTTAAATGAATTTATTGGCTGGAGTAAGTAAGTATTACTGTGTAAATCCGTAGAAATGGGAGCTGATTATAACTTGCTTCACGCATACAGAGTGCCTAAGGATATTTGGGGTACATGGAAGAGTGACAGCTGACAGATTTCTTTATCTATCAAAAAATCGCTGGGTAAATAGGGAATGTGACTGTTGAGCTGGAAGAGTAGATGCTACCATTTACTAGCCGTTGTAGGAAACTTCGAGTGAGTGTTCCCAGGTTGGTAGGACAGTAGTTCCGTACTTGAACATTCGTAAAGAAATGTCTCCCACAGCTGCGTACACGGTTGTCGTAAAATACGTTATTCGAACGACAACCAAGGTTTTTTTGTTCATATTCACATAAAGTGGTTTGAGATAAAGCTCATAAATATCTACAGTGCTGACTGACTAAAAAGTAATCCCAAAGGTGGTACTGAATTTCGGCGTGGAAGGGTGCCCAGAATACACAATAGGTTTTCCCATTGTAAATTTCAAGGTAATGTTTGAATTAGTCTGAGGAAACACTGACAATTAGGACCACTTCTTTGTCCAGTATGATGACATGTACATCACTCAACTGGTAGTAGGAATACAAATTTTGCACATTGACAGGGAAGACTACGGTCGTAGGATTAGTCAGTGGCCTTTACGTAGCTATTAACAATGCACCAAAAAAATCTATATGATGCAGGAAAACATTGCTCTAACGATTAACTGATTAGATGCTATAATTTCAATGACCTGCCTCAGATTAGGCCGTGCTATTCTAGGCGCTACAGTCTGAAACCGAACGACCGCTACGGTCGCAGGTTCGAATACTGCCTCGGGCATGGATGTGTGTGATGTCCTTAGGTTAGTTATGTTTAAGTAGTTCTAAGTTGTAGGGGACTGATGACTTCAATTGTTAAGTCCCATAGTACTCAGAGCTATTTGAATCATTTAGTTAAGTTCCAAAGGCAGTTCTAAGTACAGACCACCAAATTCAAATCACGCCCCCGTACGCTATAAAAGAGTATTGTAGAATACAAGAGCTAAAAAGGCAATCGATTTCCCTTCTACATGTTGTAAAGGCTACCTTTACTTGTGTCTTAGCCGTAACTCAGGTACAGTAAGATGACATTCCTTGATCTCATATTGTGTGGTCGAAGTAATTGACTCAGTACGATTCAAGAGTTCTCGTATGTTCTGAAATTGCTCTTCACCCCGCTTACATTATGTTTCAAAATAAGTTTTAATTTACCACTAGGTGCTACCATATTTGTATGTGGCTCAAAAAGAATACCAGATCAATCTGGGAGATACCAACGGACGAAAAAAATTTAAAATGAAAATAAGTGATCATAGCAAAAATAAGAATCGGTATCATTAAACGTAACATACTGAAGAACAGGAGTTAGTTCTCTGCAATAAGGACAATGTTAACGTTGACTCAGTTGGTTGTCACAAGAAGTGATACACTTTCGCTTCTGCACGCGGCACTCGCGCCTTCCTGTAAGCACACGCTCAGCTTTGCCTTGAGCGTGGGAGTTACCGCGGCGAGGTGGAGCTTGGGGTCGCATAGGGTCTCGTTCGACGCGACTTAGTTCGTCTGCTCGTACTGTGGATCTCGGTCTCGATGGCACACGGTCTGATTACTACCAAGGGAGCCTGCGGATTGTCTCAGCTGCTTCTGGGGACTGCCTCTGGATCGTTATTCCCGTTCCTAGGCTGGCTCCACGGCTGGACTATTCAGACTCTCCTTTAGACGTTTACGTGTACTTTGGTGGAGCGAAACGGCTATTCGCCTTTTATTGTGACAGGGGACATGATTTCAAGGATTGATATCGTCCTTTCCAATGCAATCTGAACTTCTTAAAGTGGTCTTTCTTCAGCATGGGCTTACTCAACTAGAGGAAGTCTCCAAGGCAACACATATGTATGACAACTCCGTGGTCATTTTGAGCTGCCTACTGCAGTAAGGTCTGATGATTCCGAGTTTTTACATGTTTCCATACTCCCAGCAATTTTCCGGCTAAATACCTGACATGTTAATCGCTGTGACACTTGCGGAAGTTGCGAAGTCGTACCCTGAGGTTATTCCCTGCCATAGACAATTTCGTAATGTCTGAGCTGCGTGCTGATGTACAATTCTGTGTTTTAAACACTGAGCACGTATGTAAGGTAGGTGTCTCACGAATCGTGCTTCCTGCCAACGTAGTGACTTCACTATTTTCACGAGAGGTCGATGAACTGGTATACTCTACCATTCGTCTCTGGATGAGCTGGTGTTGTCCGTAGCTATTCAAATCTTCATTCCTTTGCACTCTTGCTGCAGTAAATAGGAAGTAAAAATGGAATCTCGATCACTTATTGTAGAAGAAGGTGAGACATATTTCAAATTTCACTGTTTAACAAATAATCGTGCCAGTGTCTCAGAAATTTGGTCTGTAATTGGTGCTATTAATAGATCTCTCGAAAAATGACCAGAAACGGTCAAAATACAGCGATTTCCATCTTTTATTTTCGGTAGAGGTCCTACGATGTCAAGCCCAATTCGTTCAAAATGGTTGTTTTTTTTCATTTATTTACACGTCAAGTACCGTAGGACCAAATTGAGGAGAGGATCTCCAAAGTCATGGAAAGTGGCAGTACATGAAATTACAACATAAAATTAAAAACAGATAAAAATAAATTTTTATGAACCCGAAAAAAGTCAGTCCACAAGTTTAAGTAAACGCAATCAACAATAGAATAAGAATCAGCTTAATTTTTCAAGGAACTTCTCGACAGAATATAAGAAGTGAACCATGAGAAAACTCTTTGGTTTCGATTTGAAAGCGCGTGGATTACTGCTAAGGTTTTGGAAATCGAGTGGAAGCTTATAGAAAATGGGTGCAGCAGTATACTGCAAACCTATTTTGTACAGAAGTTAAGGTAGTCTGATCCAAACGGAGGTTTGATTTCTGCCGAGTATTAACAGAGTGACAGCAGCTTATTCTTGGGAATAAGCTAATATTGTTAACAAGAAATGACAGTAAGGAATATACACTCCTGGAAATTGAAATAAGAACACCGTGAATTCATTATCCCAGGAAGGGGAAACTTTATTGACACATTCCTGGGGTCAGATACATCACATGATCACACTGACAGAACCACAGGCACATAGACACAGGCAACAGAGCATGCACAATGTCGGCATTAGTACAGTGTATATCCACCTTTCGCAGCAATGCAGGATGCTATTCTCCCATGGAGACGATCGTAGACATGCTGGATGTAGTCCTGTGGAACGGCTTGCCATGCCATTTTCACCTGGCGCCTCAGTTGGACCAGCGTTCGTGCTGGACGTGCAGACCGCGTGAGACGACGCTTCATCCAGTCCCAAACATGCTCAATGGGGGACAGATCCGGAGATCTTGCTGGCCAGGGTAGTTGACTTACACCTTCTAGAGCATGTTGGGTGGCATGGGATACATGCGGACGTGCATTGTCCTGTTGGAACAGCAAGTTCCCTTGCCTGTCTAGGAATGGTAGAACGATGGGTTCGATGACGGTTTGGATGTGCCGTGCACTATTCAGTGTCCCCTCGACGATCACCAGAGGTGTACAGCCAGTGTAGGAGATCGCTCCCCACACCATGATGCCGGGTGTTGGCCCTGTGTGCCTCGGTCGTATGCAGTCCTGATTGTGGCGCTCACCTGCACGGCGCCAACCATGCATACGACCATCATTGGCACCAAGGCAGCAGCGACTCTCATCGCTGAAGACGATACGTCTCTATTCGTCCCCCCATTCACGCCTGTCGCGGCACCACTGGAGGCGGGCTGCACGATGTTGGGGCGTGAGCGGAAGACGGCCTAACGGTGTGCGGGACCGTAGCCCAGCTTCATGGAGACGGTTGCGAATGGTCCTCGCCGATACCCCAGGAGCAACAGTGTCTCTAATTTGCTGGGAAGTGGCGGTGCGGTCCCCTACGGCACTGCGTAGGATCCTATGGTCTTGGCGTGCATCCGTGCGTCGCTGCGGTCCGGTCCCAGGTGGACGGGCACGTGCACCTTCCGCCGACCACTGGCGACAACATCGATGTACTGTGGAGACGTCACGCCCCACGTGTTGAGCAATTCGGCGGTACGTCCACCCGGCCTCCCGCATGCCCACTATACGCCCTCGCCCAAAGTCCGTCAACTGCACATACGGTTCACGTCCACGCTGTCGCGACATGCTACCAGTGTTAAAGACTGCGTTGGAGCTCCGTATGCCACGGCAAACTGGCTGTCACTGACGGCGGCGGTGCACAAATGCTGCGCAGCTAGCGCCATTCGACGGCCAACACCGCGGTTCCTGGTGTGTCCGCTGTGCCGTGCGTGTGATCATTGCTTGTACAGCCCTCTCGCAGTGTCCGGAGCAAGTATGGTGGGTCTGACACACCGGTGTCAAAGTGTTCTTTTTTCCATTTCCTGGAGTGTATAAAGTGAGAAGTCAATGTGAAAATACCCAGACTCGTGAACAGAGGTCGACAAGAGGTTTGGAACTTACACAACTTATTGCCCGAACCGCCCATTTCTGAGCCAAAAACATGCTTTTAGAATTGGAGGAGTTACCCTAAAATATAATGCCATACGACATAACCAAATGAAAATAAGCAAACTAGACTCTTTTTCGTGTAGAACAATCACTCACTTCTGATACCGTTCGAATTGTAAAAATGCCAGTATTAAATCTTTCAACAAGATCCTGAACGTGGGCTTTCCACGATAACTTACTATCTATCTCAACACTTAAAAATTTGAATTGTTCAGTCTCACTAATTATATGCCCATTCTCTGAAATTAAAATGTCATTTTTTGTTGAATTGTGTTTAAGAAACTGTAAAAACTCAGTCTTACTGTGATTTAGCATTAGTTTATTTTTCTACAAGCCATGAACGTAGGTCATGTACTTCACTATATGAAACCCAGCCATTGTTGCACAAAACATCCTTTACTACCAAGCTAGTGTCATCAGCAAACAGAAATATTTTAGAGCTACCCGTAATACTAGAGGGAATATCATTTATATAAGTAAGGAACAGGACTGGCCCGAACTCTGATCCCTGGAGCACCCTCCACTTGACAGTATCCCACTCAGGCCGCACATCACAGCCGTTATCAACATTGTGAATAAAATACTTTGGCTGCCTGTTGCTAAAGTAAGAGATGAACCAGTTGTGAGCTACTGCCCTATTCCGTAATGGTCCAGCTTCTGGAGTAATATTTTGTAATCAACACAATCAAATGCCTTAGTTAAATCACAAAATATGCCAGGCGTTCGAAACCTTTTGTCTAGCCCTTCTAATAACTCACAGAGAAGAAAGAATATAGCATTTTCAGTTGTTAAACGAGTTCTAAAGTCGAACTGTACATTTGATAGCAAATCGTCTGATGTTAAATTATCAATTATACTTACATACACAGCCTTTCTAAAAACTTTTACAAACACTGATGGCGTAAAATAGGTCTAAAATTATCTACATTATCCCTTTCTCCCTTTTTATAAAGCGGCTTTACTACTGAGTACTTTAATCGCTCAGGAAACTGACCATTCCTAAAGGAAAAATGACAAATATGGCTAAATACAGGGCTAACATGTGCAGCACAGTACTTTAACATTCTGCTAGACAATCCATCATAACCATGACGGTCCTTAGTCTTCATTGATTGAATTATTGAGTCAATCTCCCTTTTTTCTGTATCACAGAGGAGTATTTCAGACATTAATCTCTGAAAGGCATTTGCCAAGAAACTTATATGATCTCCTGTAGAAACTAAATTTTTGTTTAAGTCACCAGCAATGCTTAGAAAATGATTGTTAAATACTGTACGTATATCTGATTTATCAGTAACAGAAATATTATTACTACGAACTGACTTTACATCGTCGACCTTGTGCTGCTGACCATATACTTCCTTCACAACTGACCATAAGGTTTTAATTTTATCCTGTGAATTAGCTTTTCTATTTGCATACCACATACTCTTTGCCTTCCAAATAACATTTTATGCACCTTACAATACTGTTTGTAATGGGCTGCTGTAGCTTCATTGTGACTAGTTCTAAAATGTTAATACAGTTCCCACTTTGTTCTACAAGACATCCTTATCTCACCAGTCAGCCATCTGGAATGCTTATTACTGCTAGTACCCCTTTTAGGACGTTCTAATGGATAGCAACTCTCAAAGATCATAGGAAATGTGCTAAAGGGAGCATTATATTTATCGTCTATGTTATCGGCACTATAAACACCCTCCTACTCTCGTTCCTTGATAAGGTTTCAAAAACTCTCTGTTGCTGTTGCATAAAATTTCCTATAGAGTTTGCTATTAACTATGACATTGGTTTGAGTACAAAAGGCTTTCTGTGTTAAAATTTGTGCATCATGATCTGAAAGGCCATTCACGGTTTTACTAACAGAATGTCCGTCTAGTAATGAAGAATGAACAAAAATATTGTCTATGGCTGTGCTACTGTCCCCTTCCACCCTAGATGGGGAAAACACAGTCTGCATCAGATCATTTGTTTTAGGATATCTATCAACACTCCTTTTCTTGCAGCATCATATACGAAATTAATATTGAAGTCACCACATACAACTAATTTATGGTACTGCCTACAATGTTAATCAAGAACCCGATCAAGCATGAGCAAAAATGCTCTGAAGTCTGAGTTAGGGGACGCATAAACAGCAACAATTAGATGATTAGTTTCGCTAAATTCAACTGCTCTTCCACAACTTTCAAATATCTGTTCAGCGCAGTGTCGTAATGTGTCTATGGATTCAAATGGAATACTGTTTTTTACGTACACAGTCACTCCCCCACCCCACAAGAAACACCTTGAGAAACAGCCAGCTATTCTGTATCCTGGTAAAGGAAGCCTCTGAATTTTCAAATTATTTAAGTGGTGCTCTTATATACCAATAATTTAAGAGTCTTCATCTACAAGCAGTTCACTAACTTTATCTCTAATACCTCTTATATTTTGATGAAATATGCTAATTCCTTCTCTACTTGGAAACATTACATCTTCGGAAGGTGAGCCCCCAGTTAGAACCTTTAAGCAGGTATATCTATCAGCTGACTTCAATCTAAAAAAGGTGCACCAACTACTACTGGAATTTTTCCATGAGTGACCAAACCATTAACAGTACCACCAATTGCAGAGGTGCTTTGGTTTTTCCCACAGCATTCTGTTTATTGCTTGAATCACGACGCGGTATATCTACATCTACTTCCATACTCCGCAAGCCACCTGACGGTGTGTGGCATATGGTACTTTGAGTACCTCTATTGGTTTTCCCTTCAATTTCAGTCTCGAATTGTTCATAAAAAGAATGATTGTCGGTATGCCTCTGTGTGGGATATAATCTCTCTGATTTTATCCTCATAGTCTCTTCACGAGATATACGTAAGAGGGAGCAATATACTGCTGGACTCATCGGTGAAGGTACGTTCTCGAAACTTCAACAAAAGCCCGTATCGAGCTACTGAGCGTCTCTCTTGTAGAGTTTTCCACTGGAGTTTATCTGTCATCTCCGTAACGCTTTTGCCATTACTAAATAATCCTGTGACGAAGCACGGTGCTCTCCGTTGGCTCTATCTCTTTTATCAACCCTATCTGGTAGGGATCCCACACCAGTGAGCAGTATTCAAGCAATGGGCGAACAAGTGTACTGTAACCTACTTCCTTTGTTTTCTGATTGCATTTCCTTAGGATTCTTCCAATGAACCTCAGTCTAGCATCTGCTTTACCGACGATTAATTTTATATGGTCATTCCATTTTAAATCACTCCTGATGCCTATTCCCAGTTAATTTATGGAATTAACTGCTTCCAGTTGTTAACCTGCCATATTGTAGCTAAATGATAAACGATCTTTGTTTATATGTATTCGCAGCACATTACACTTGTCTACATTGACCTTCAATTGCCATTCCCTGCATCATGCGTCAATTATTCTGCATTTCAGCACAATTTTCCATTGTTACAACCTCTCGATCTACAGCATCATCCGCAAAAATCCTCACTGAACTTCCAACGTTATCCACAAGGTCATTTACTATTTTGTGAATAACAACGGTCCTACTACACTCCCTTGCATCACACCTGAAATCACTCTTACTTCGGAAGACTTCTCTCTACTGAGAATGACATGCTGCGTTCTGTTATGTACTTAACTCTAAGCATCAGTTTTCCGGTTTGACTACCAATTAAGTTGGGCTATTAATAGGGTTGTGGCCTTTTTCCCAGTATATGGGCTGTCATGACACATTTTAACACTTTTTGTCGTTGTACTTGAGATACAGCAGTGAGGTTTCCTTTATTAGTAAACTTGTACAATATCTCATCAACAAATTTGAATTTAGGATCGTGTTTCCATGACTGACATCGCATGTAAGGCCATAGTGTATTTATTAATTACTGTTCCTGACTAATTGTGAAACAGGTTCTGACCTTCCTACTTACTCTATCCTCATTACTGCTACTTCCTGGGTCGGTGAACTGCCTTGAACTGATACTCAACGCTTAAAGCCATCTAGTTAATCCTTTTAAGTTAAGTAGCCACTACAGTGCGGCGTGGTCCGAAGCTATAGTGAATTCTCGAACCACTAAAGGGAGTTAATTGCAATTCATGCCATAGATACGAACACACAACTCCTTTTCTGTTGTCGAATAGTTGCACTGGGCCTTATTCAAAGAACGACAATCAAAAGAAACTGAATGCTGTTCTCCATTAATTTTCTGCACAAGAACCGTGCTGAGAGTAAAATTGCTGGTGTCTGTTGCTATGATGAATGGTTTCGACAAATCTGTATAATCCAACTCGGAAGCTGTTGTCAAAGGTATTTCTAGTTCGTACATCGCCTGTGAAAATTCGGAATTCTAGTTAGAAACTGCTCCTTTCCTTAGTAATTGGGTAATTGGCTGTGTTATGTCGTCATACCCTTGAATTTGTCGTTAATAGAAATCCAGAGTACCTAGATCCTTCACATATATCGGTTCGGGATAATCCTTCACGGCTTCCACGAATTTAGAGTTTGTTCTGACTCCATCAGCGGTTATCTTGCGTCCCAGAGTCCCAGATACCCTACTTATGGTACAGAAATATGATATTTTGGCATGGACAGGGAGAGATTTACTTTGCGCTGTTTTTTAAATGCCACCTGCAAAGCTTCAGCGTGTTGTTGCACGTCTCGGCTGAAAATCATAACATCGTTGAGGTAAACCAGACATTGAGTGGGGAACAGTCCTCTGGAGATAGTACCTATCACACGTTGAAATGTTGCTGTCGCATTCCGAAGACCGAATAGAACATAGTAATACTTGTATGGAACTGTCACCTTAATGAATTATGTTTTAGCCCAACCGTTAATTGACTTTACCCGCTTGCTAGGTCACAAACAGAGAAGTTTTTGCATAAACCAAGTTAATCCAATGAAGGTACGTGGCCGGTAACTGATGAATATGTAGTAACGTTACAGTATTCAGCTCCGGTAATCAATATAAAATCGATGCTTCTGACCTCGTGTTCGAGTCGTGCTGTCCCCGACTTATGCGTTGCTTTAAAACTTGGCTGTTACTCTGCGTTTTGTTCCCCGCGGTTACTGCGGTTATGCCGTGGTTCTTCCTCCTACGTGTGGCAGCAGTGGTGTGTATCGATATTTGCACCGTATATCATCTCTGGTCTGGTGTTCCGGCTTGGCGGTGTGCACCCAGTCGGTCGGTTGGAGCGGATCAGCAGCCAAGTCTCTGTGTGCTGCAGTCGGCCGGACCCGCTGACGGTCTCAGTGCAGTGTCACAGCAGGGGGGGGGGCTGTTCTGAGTGCTACGAGGTTCGTGGCTCACCGACGAAGAACATGAAAGCTGATTGGTGATTTAATTCCTGAAGCCACGTCTGTTCAGGTTTTCCCCTTGGTTGGCGGTTCGCTGTTGGCATTCCTGTGAGCAACAGCGAGTGTTCGAGTTGGTGAAGATTTACCTGCCGTCTGGTTGAATTAACTATATTTCTCGGTTTGAAATTTAAGCGCACCAGCGCAATTTTCTGTTTTGTGGCCATTAGTGTTTCGGTGACCTGCCCTGGTCGCTGACGCAAATTCAGGCAGTGTCCTTCCCTCACCTGTTGTCGCTGTCCAACATGGTGTGTAGTTTTTGACAGCTACATGTATTTTTGGTTGTGGACGGCTATTTCTGTAACTTTTTGGCTTGGGAATTCTCGTATACCGGTCGTGGTTAGCAAGTCGTCTTGTCGATGGATCCCTGACTGTCTCTTGGTTGTGTTGCCAGCGGATCGAGTATAGTTGGGCGAACTTCGTGTCTCACCTAAGCAACGTTAAGATTTCAAGGGCAGATCGAGCCCCCTGGAAATTTCTGAGCGCCGTTGCCTGTAGTGCCTTTCTTGTTGTCGTTTAGTTGAGTATTTTTAATGCATCATAGCCCATGTTTGGAATTTTTATGCTTGTAATCGTGTTTTGTAAAATCAAAAGCCTTCAGCCATTTTAAAAGTACGTTTTTCTTAACTGGACAAGTCCTACATGGTGTGAAGATAAAGCTTGGGCCTTCTGCCTGTTGAAAATTTATTGTCGTTGTACTGTTTTTTAAAAGCGTGGGCCCTCAACCTCTTTAAGTTTTAAAGTTCTTACTTATCAAGTCTTACATAACTTGGGCTTTAATTCTATTTAAGGCTAAAAACTTTGGGCCTTGTGCCTTGGAAAATTGGTTGCAGTTTTTTTTTTTTTTAACAAAGGCCTTCAGCCATTTTGGAGTAAGGTCTCTTATTGGTCATAAAGCTTGGGCCTTCTCTTTATTGAAAGGTTATTGTAGTTATGTTTCAAATTTATCGGCCTTCAGCCACTTTTAAGATATTTAATCTATCTGAATAGCCTGTCCTGGTGATCTACAGGTTGGAGATCGGTGAGATACAGGAGCCCTCTTCGGTTCTACGCGAAACTCCTATCTGCCTCTACTCGTGTGGACAGGCCCTACTATTATCCTTTTCATTTACGGTAGCCCATCGCATGATTCTGTTCAGTTCACCCCATACTGTGAAGCTGGGTAGCTTCTGGTCTGCACTATGGACCACACTTGCTGTTGTGGTCTGCATCCTTGCCGAGCCGCCGCTGTCACCACTCCACCAGCGATACGACGGTGCTCGCCACAGAGTCGTCTGCAGACGACCACTCCTCTCCGCAGGCTGTCTATGACTTACTTCCATTGGACGTTTACCTCAACGAATATCATGATTGTTGTAGTTGGTGAACGATAAATGAATCTTTTAATCATGATGTTTCCTTAGTGTTATGTCGTTTGACTACCAGGCATCAGCTCACTGCTCCGCTGTTAACCTCGCACCCTCATGACTGGCAACACGGTTCCTCCAGCCACCCTGGTCTCTATAGGGTACTTACACTCGTAACTGAAGCAAAGGTGGGCGGCAAAAACTTAAGTGGAAAATCAAGCCTTGAACATGGTATCTTCAAATATATATAGCTCAGAGTAACTTCACAGAGACGAAGAGAACTGCATAGAACAGTCTAACTGTGAGAGCTGCATCTTCAGGCTAAAGACTACAACAACGACGGCAAAAACAACAAACATTTCTTAACGAATTCTTGGAACTTTTAGTTCTTAATATGTCTTATGGTCATGACACTCATTTCTAGATCTAAAATGGTTTCAGTAGCCAAATTTGACTTTATTCTTGACAAACGGTTTCAACAGGTCTTCGAAAATTTTTTGTCACAAAACGTTTTCATTGGGAGTTGGAACAATGTGTCATGTTGTCATTATGGTGGATAAAATACAGCACATTATACAAAGGTTCGTCAGTAATAAACCATTTAGATTTTAAAAACATCTTATGCACATGGCTATGTCTGTGTACGTAGTTTTCACACATGATTTCTACTTTTTAAAAGTCACAATACGTATATGGAAGCTCTTGTGCCAAGTAAAACATAGAATGCTCTTCATAATTTCTCAGCGCAATAAATCTATATTTAAAGTTCTGGTAGAAGAACAGGAAATATTGTAACTACTTCTTCTTCCATAGAGTTAATTACATCATTATTTTTACTGGTAGCTTAATGCAGGCTATATAAATTGGGCCTTTCAGCGTTGCCACAATTTTTTCTTATTACAGCAGCTGCGCAGGAATGATATTCAGCACAGTAATCGTTTAGTCCTGATTACTCCAGCCATCATTTAGCCCACTGTTCATATTTATTTTTATTTTAATAGCTGCAGCAAACGAAATTCCTAACTGGAATGAATCTCCTTTCATTCTTAACTTACCTTTGATTCGACATCAAGTTATTAGATATATATAACGTTAGTAACGCCATAATGTAATTTTTATGGTTCTGCTTGATACCGAGCACTAATTTTAATCTTAAAGCTGAAATGTAGAGGTGTAACATGGTATAGAATTGATGGAGCATAAAATTATATTAAAAATACAATTAATCCGCTGACAGATGTTATTATCGGAAATTGTTATAAATGAAATCGAAATTAATTTTCTTAGAAAACACTACAGAATAACAGATATCAGGTATAACTTAAAATGTATGCTTGATTTTTCCGTATAGTGTACTTCGGAGCAGTAAATAATTGGTCAAAGACTCTAAGAAAGAGAAATATTGTATGATTCTTTAAGTTTTCTCGGCATACTGAACGTTCTGTGAGGTTTCGGGACTGCAACCGGGTCATATTGACTTCTTGCCACAATATTTCGATTGTCAACCGTGCTGCCATCTTCTGGTGGGTGTCTGTCACCTCACCTGAAAATGGTTGTACGGTCGCCAGTCGAAATATTGGGGCAATAAGTCAACATTATTCGGCTACAATCCCGAAACCTCATAGAACAGAGAGACTGTGAGAACTAGGCAATTTACACCCAAACTGTCCAGAAAGAAATTCAGTCTGAAAGAGGTAAGCACGAAGTTTTCTCGTCACCTAACATGCAATCAATGTGACGAGCACGTGTCATGTGACAGATCGTCATGAGCAAGTTAATTACTTAATAAGTATTCTCAAAGAAATTTCTTTTTATATCAGAGGCTATGACAAAGAACTTTCTGAATGTTAATAACAGCGGTGGAGAAGCGGGATGTAAGTTATAGACGCACTCTCTTACTCAGACACCGAGGAATGGAGAGGGATAGGTGATCACGTGCCTAAGTTTTCGTCCTCAACAAATCTGCCTCACGTTCATTTTCCTGGCTATTCTGGAGATGAGTACCCCAGTGCGCAGTGGGTTTTGTTTCCACAATCTGCGGCTAACGCATAGTCCCTACATGGCAATTTACTGCCATTGTTCACTGGCTTCCCACACTGATTTCTGCGGACTCCGTAAGAAATATTCACAAACGATAAGTCAGCAGTCTAGTAACCTAATCTTAGATCCATGCAACATCCTTTCCTTGCTGCCAGATACACGCTGTGTATCGAGATTATTGTGTTTTGTAACCCAGTAGGGATGGTTACACTGGTGTGTTAGACATAATCTGAAAGTTCGATAACTTTTCTCTTGTTTATCCAGCTTATCAGTATGCACCTGCTCACTGTCGTGAAGTCATGTACTCCCTCTAAACCCTTACACCCTCACTTCGCTCTGTTACAAGACTTACGAATACTATGTGGTTAATAAAGTGTCCTATTAACTTGTCCTTTCTTTTACTCAATTTGTGTCAAAAGTTTCTTCCCACCACAATTCAGTTATCTCCTCATTTGGTGTCCGTTCTCTCCGCCCACAACATTCTCCTTTAGCGCCATGTTTCTAAAGTGTCTGCTCCTTTCCTATCTGAATGGTTTCTCGTCCTCGCTTCACTGCTGTACAAGGGTACATTCCTCACGGATAATTCGGAAGAGACAACATTTAAATTTTAAATTCGGTAATAATGAATATCAGTTTTTCAGAAGTGTTTTTCTTGCTGTTACTAGTCTGAAATTTGTGTGTTCTCAACTTTCGACATTGGTACTTATTTTCATGCCCCCCCCCCCAACCCCCCAAAAGTAATCTATCTACTGTTTTAGTGCCATACTTTCATATGTTATAACGTCAGTGTCGACTGGTTTAATCCCACTACATTCCATTACCCTTGCTTTCCTTTTGTTGCACTCGCTTTAGAACTCTCTATAGAAATAACTAATACATAACTTGACACTAATACTGTAATTTTTGCGGTGTTTAATATACAGCGTGTTAGGTACACTGATATATGAAATAATAGATATGTCATTCCCATTTATAAAGGTGGTTATATTAGAAATGGTAATAAGAAGATAGCTGTAATAAAATAAAACTAAGAGAAAAGTAATTTAAGATTAAAAGCTTGAGCTGAACTCTGAGATAATAACTGAGGAATAGGAAGCTAAGAAATCTCAATGATATTCAGTGGTAGGTACGCCTGTCACTGGACGGAATCATAAAGGAGAATCTGCACACACCAATGGCTCGTTACGCCATAGTAACAGGAATGAAGTGCTATCCAGTGCTGATTATACTTTTGAGCCAGCAAGGGATGCCTCGCCTGTTGAGCCAGTGGTCGATTTTTCTGCCCGGTCAGGACAATTGCAGAGGGACGGTAAGATAGTCATCGAGAGCTACAACGACAGAGGAGTACTAGAGACCCCCCAGGAAAATCCCATAGTGGGTGGAATAGAATGCCAGTGTGCACTTGGTTAGCCGCTTGGGGTTTTTTTCCCCCTGACATGGAGGGTCTCTACCGATGGCTATCAAGCGCAATGGCTGCAACTGCCTGCAAATATCAGCGCAAATGACGAATGCCACTTGAATTATGAGGTATCGTCGTCTCTTTTCGGGATATGTCTGATTGCGAAAAGGCAACAGGCAATGAATGTGAGATGCAGGATGAGCTATTGATGGCATCGTATCCAGAGTCGATCCTGGTCCTCATGTGGCTCACATAACTCTAGGACGATATCGGACGAGTATCTGTCGACGTCCCCTGTCGGGTGGATAGTTGTAGTAGGGTTCTCCTTAATACATCAGGCGTGCACTGCACCTAGTAACGGCTACTCAAGTGGCGTATTACGTTTGACGTGAAGATGGGGTTTGAACCCCCTCCCCGTTCTTCGGATCAGCTACAATGATCTCGCAGAGCGCTCGGCATCGCAGATCATATACTGAAAATATTTGACTTTAGCATCCAAAGAAAGGACGCAGTTGTTGTAGGCTACAATGTCCAGGTAACAAGAACAGAAAGTTGGTTGAAACCAGTAGTAAATAGTAACGAAATCTTACGATCAAATTGGCATATTTATAGTAAGGAGGTTAATCGCCAAATTTCAATAATATCTAGCTAGCTCATCACGGATTCCGGATGTGAACTAATCTGTTCGAAGACTAACATCAAATATTGCTCCTAAATGGTAATCGGGTACTTTTATATCCCACGTGGATCAGGAACTATAGCCGTAGAGCGTCTCAGGGCGAATTTTATAGAATATTGTTAGTAATTTTGCTGATGGTGCTGTTGTAATACAGGGTGACCTCAACTTCAGAGGTGTACGTTGGAACAATCATAGTCCGTAAAGTGGTGCCACAGACAGAAATTCGTGGCACATCCTGCTGTGTG
The DNA here is from genome assembly GCF_023897955.1 of Schistocerca gregaria. NCBI lineage: Eukaryota > Metazoa > Arthropoda > Insecta > Orthoptera > Acrididae > Schistocerca > Schistocerca gregaria. The sequence continues at coordinate 373,027,578 of NC_064926.1, forward strand.
ACTTACCCGAAAAAAGGATCGCAAGGGATGGGAAATACCTACGGCGGCGCAGTAGCAGTGTTCGAAAACTACTACGTAAGCAAAATCCTCATCGTTGATTCAAGAGAAGTTAAAATCGAGCAGATAAAAACTGAACGAAGCAAAAATGAGTGTAAGAAGAGAAATGCGACAAGCGTTCAGTGACGTTGAAAGTAAACTTTCGTCATCGGATTTCAGTAAAATTCCTGAGAGCATTTCGTCTTACGTGAAATCTGTAAGCAGTTCGAAGTCCTCTATAGATTAACTCAGTGACCATGCTAGCAACCAAACAGAAGCTACAGAGGGAATAACGGCATACTGAATTCGAAATTCTTAAATTTTTTCACCGCGGATAAATAGTCCCGTGTTTCAACCATCGTACGGTGATCGAAATGGCAGATATTAAGACAACCTAACACGAAACTAAAAAGCAACTCTAATCGCTTAGGAGTGCTAAGGGATCAGGACGAGGTCAGTCACCTTTAAGGTTCTGCAAAAATTATATGGAAGAACTTGCTCGCCTTCTAGCAGTAGTTTATCGCAGATTGCTTGGTCAATGAACGATATCTAGCAACCGTAAAAAAAAGCACACATCATTCCAATTTTCAAGAAGTGTAGAGGGACAGATGAGCTTGTCAATCGTTGGCGTCAGTACATTGTGGAATTATGAAACAGTATTTGATGCTAAAGAAGTATGATGTCTTTGGAGAAAGAAAATCTCCTTTATAAAAATCAAATGAATTCCGGAAATAGAGATCTTTCGACACTTAACACGCTCTGCTCCTGTACGATAACATTATGTAGACAAACAGAACTGAAGTTTATACCGTGTTCCTTGTCTTCAGGAAAGAATGTGATAGCGTCACGCGCTGCCATTTAGTGGAAAAAATACGACCTTACTTAGTATCTGGCCATATTCAATACTCCCTCACACAGGGAGCTCAGCACTTTCCTCTTAACGGAACAAAATCGCCGAATGGAAAGATCATTTCCGGGGTACACCAAGAAAGTTTGTTCGGACGGTTACTGTTTACAACGTATACAGGATGTTTGGAAATTACCGTCACAAACTCTCAGGATTTGTAGAGGGAGCCAATACATAACATTCTGAATAGGAACCCATGTCCATAAACGCAGTGCTACAGCCATATGAAAATATGTTTGCTAGGTGGGTATGCAAAGAGGCAGCCATGTTGGAGGTAGTTACACGTGATTGGCTGATGTCATTTAACGTCTATCCTATCTCTGTCCTGCTTCGACCCTCATTCACGAGTCTGTGAGTATCAGAGCAGCATGAACGAGGACACGTTTGCAGAATACACCGACGTGATCCTTCTGAACGGTGAATCCCACGATAATGTAAGTGCTACTCGTCACCTTTATCAAAATCGCTAACCTCAACGTCCCACATTTTCGCATAACCTTTTCGTCATAATACGCGTCAGCTTCGAGAAAGGGTGCCTTCTACTTTCAGTTGTGGTGACTGGTGCTCCAAAGAGGCGTCCCACACCCGAACTGGAACAGGCCATACTGCATTATATTGAAGAAAACGCATCAACGAGTACAAGAGGAATTTCTTTGGTTATAAAGGAGTTGAAACGTAAAACATGTGATGAACTGTCTCAAGCTTAACCAATTAATTATAAATGTCACGCTACTATCATTTTTTCATATGGGTGTAACAAGGAAACGTTACGAATCCAGACATAGTTTCCAATTCAAAATTTTATCTACTGACTCCCCTCTAACAGTCCTAGAAGTTTGTAACGGGAGTTTCCCAACCACCTGTGTAAATGATCTAGTAGAACGCGTCGGAAGCTCTTTAAGACAATCGGCAGATGATGCGGTTGTCTATAAGAAATTAGTAATACCAGAAGACAATATCGATTTGGAGAAGAATTTACAGAGGATTTATTAATCGCAGTTAACCCTGAACGTAAATAAATGTAACACATTGCACATACATGGGAAAAGAAATCCGCTTCAGTACAACTAAACTATTGATGTTATAGTGATGCCAAAAGTATCGATAGTTATAAGTCTAGGAGTAATTATCCTGAGCGACCTTATGTTGAACGACCACATAAAATAAGTAGTAGGTAAAGCAGATGCCAGACTTAAGTTGATAGGAATAATCTTTAGGAGGTGTAACTCATCCACGAATGAAGTAGCTTATAGGGAGCTTGATTGACAGATTCTGAAGTATTATTAATCACTGGGGGAATGTTAGCAGATAGGACTCATAGAAAATATAAGGTTCAACGGAACGTTTCGTCCCAAGATCGTTTAGTCCATGCTAGAGCGTTACAGTAATGCTCAACCGATCCCCAGTGGCAGACGTTAAGAGAGACTTCGTACATTGGTTGGCGCAATGTATTGCAATATTACTTTTATTTTTATTTCTGCAATAGACAAACTCGACATCTTAGTTTATTACATATATTACACAATTTTTTTCTATATTTGTCTCTTTCTTAAAACAAAACTCTAGTTGCTGATGTATATCATTCAATTCTGAACACGTCCTACAGCGTCTCCAGCTATCCGAAAAACATTAATAGTGGAATTCATTACACCATTCAGAGACCACTATACCCATTTTAGAACCCAAAATTGCCTAGTAGTGTTACTCCAAAAGAGGAAAGCCCCCATCGTTCTCCCTATACGGTATTGCGTATGGATGAGGTATAAAATACGGAAACCGATGAATACAGGCATGGTGTACCAAAATAAGCAAATATTTGGGTGGCACAATAGAAATTTCTTTACAAGGTCACACGTCTTCGACCTGTTACTGAAAACTTGTAATCAAATTATATAGAAGCTAAAGATGTAAGTAAACTAATCGTGATGAATTACTTTAAACAGACTGAAATGAAATTTCAGAGCGTCGTGAATCTGATATCGTACTTTAAAATGAATAGAGTGGAATATCCGGAAGACTTTCCATCCTGTGATTCTGCATTCGTCGTAACCTCGAAACTTTGGTCAAACTGTTATCTTCCTTCTCTTACATTATGTGTCCCTATCGCATATTATCAGCTTCATACGTATTTAAAAACGAATGCATATTACGCCGATTAGAGTTGTGTCTAAGTGTATAAATCTTTCTTTCTCTTATTGCACTTTTAGCCTTCTTTTGTTATGCTCTTGGGGCAGCTGTTTTCGTTAATCTGCAGGAATACCTTCCATTGATACAAGATAACAGTATTATGAAAGGAATAATGTTACAAGTAAATAATCCTGATTTGTGATTTGGTACTTTCATTTATATAATGGTCACTGATTGTATGATCTTGAGGTGCTGACGATGGGGTTCTGGGTTTTACGAATGCGGTGACTGATGATGATGCTTCTGAGGCATATGGCAGCGCTTTAAAGTGGTGCCTCATTCTTGTTGCTCCTGATCCTTTTAGACAGGTAATGCGGACGCAGTTTGGAGATGGTTCTGATGCTAACAGCAGGCTGCAGCAATGATGCTAGCATTTTCCAATGGAGCGGCTTCACAGCTATGACGACTAATTCGTTATTAAAGTGTGAGGTGAGAGTAACTGACGGGAGAAGAAAACAGGGAGAGCGGTAATCGTAATGGAAGACAGGACTGTACCGATGTTTTACCGGGTCTGCTGATAAGGTAACGTAGTTGGATTTTGTTACCAAAACAAAACTATCGGCGAGAGGAATGAGGCCCTACACGTGCGAATAGGGTGGGTTGTGATGATTAATTATATAAGCATCCCTACTGGATGTGACACAAGGTGTGACAAAATAATTGTCGTCTGAGCTTTCAGCATTTTACTGATGAGGACCTCAGCCCATTTGGAATCTGTAATTTCGCATACATTCAAGCACACACAGCCAGTGCTGTGTTTTAAATGGTTCTCAAAAGCTAGCATTTAACTTATTTACCATTACAATTAAACATCAAACTCGTTCTTCAATATTTATCATGTGTTCATGCTCAGTGCTGGTAAAAATACTCGCGTATAAGTTGTAATCTCTTTGTTTCTATCTATTGAGTCATATAGAGAAACACACACACACACAATTACACAATCAGCTCAGAACCACCTGTGTTGGAGGTATTTCTCCATTAATTCTAGGTAATGACGAAATTTCTTGCGAATTCTGTAACCTAAACAGGATTTCAAGTGGTTTCGCGGGTGACTCGATGCTAATGAGAAAACATTTGCAACTAAAGGAGAAATACTGCAAGAGCCAGCTTGCCTCTGTGTCGAATGGCTGGATGTTAGTATGAACCTCAATGATCATTTAACAAGGACTCTAGAAGTTCATTCTCTCAGGACCTCTTACCAAATGTTCTAAGATTAACATTGTACTATAAAAAAAATGGTTCTGAGCACTATGGGACCTCACTTCTGAGGTCATCACTCCCCTAGAACTTAGACCGTAGCGGTCGCACGGTTCCAGACTGTAGCCCCTAGAACCGCTCGGCCACGCCGGCCGGCAACATTGTTCTATATACACACTTACAAAGTGAAACATCTTTTCTTCAATAGATATTATACCAAATAGCAATGACCAGCACGTAGTGTACATTGTAAATAATACAACGTTCTGAGATTTGCTATGTTGCAGAATCATAATTTATAAAACACGAATTCTTATTCGATAGCAGAAGCTATAAAAAGGACCTTTCAAGGAAATGAAGGTAAAAAAGAACAGGGCAGTAACATTTCTAACAGATATTTCTAGATAAGTGAGTCACTCCAAACAGCAGCTGAAATAAAGAGCGAGAGAGTGGTGGAGAATGTAATGAAATGGTATACGTATGAAATGAAAAACCTCCACATGCGTGTCTTTCTCATATCTGTCCACTTTGTGCTGACAACGAAATATCATATATTCTGTGTGCAACGCAAGATGTGTTTGAACTCAGTCGGGCATATACATAAGGTAAACGGAGTTGTCTCTATTTCGCAGTATTACATAATAATGTTATATGAAACTAGATTTGTTCTCTTAGTAGATATTACAAATTTCATTATAAATGACATGGAACGTAATACAAATGATGTAGCTGTTACTGTAATCAGTAGTATCAGCATGTGGCTCTAAGAGATAAGTTCAACGCAATGCATACCGTGCCGGAGAGGAAAGCGAAATTCTACCGTTCGAAGATCAAACAGTGAAGTAGACCGTTTTAAATTCTTCATTTTGAGGGTAAATGGAAGGCTTTCTTGCATTACGTTCAAAACCTTGTACAGAAACTGAATGCTGCTATCGTCACTATAAGAATATCTCAGCTGTCTTTGATACTAATGTTTGAACGCTTGTCGACTTTGGTTACTGGTACATGAGCGAAAGGAATGTGTATCAGTTCTCTGTGAATTTTTAGTAGTTCGACAGGCACAGGGTAGTATCGTTTCTGAATTTTCCAGTATGTGATATCAATAGACTTATTGCATCAAGAAACTGCATTGACTTTAGCGCCCAGATATACTGTGAGTTAAAAAATTATGACAAACAATATTGCTGTAATTGTCAGAGACATCATTGGTAGAGCACTTGCCCCCGAAAGGCAAAGGTCCCGAGTTCGAGTCTCGGTCGGGCACACAGTTTTAATCTGCCAGGAAGTTTCATAATCTCATAAGTTTGCGTAAGGTTCATTGTATACATTTACGTACAGTGCTTGGATCTACAGTACGAATATTCACATTTTCTGGTAGCCTTTATGTCCTAGCTCATTTAAACTAAATTTGTTGCAATGATGAGAAAGACTGTTCTCAGTGCCAGCTAAGCCTTTTTAGATAGTGCGATATTTAGTAAATAGTGCGTTCATTATATAATCAACTGTGTAATGGCTATGTGACACGTAATAAAGGTGGTATTTTTTTTCTTAATCTTCATTTATTTCCCCGTGTTCAACACTCATTTCAGTGCATTGTTTAAGGACATGTTTTGTTTGTGTATTTTTGCAGGACAAGTCCTCCAGTGTAAGGGACTCCTTTAGTCAACTTAATTTATTTCGCCATATATGTGGTAAATATATAAAAATGGTATACCCATGGGGCTTTTGGGCCACTTTCAAGTTAAAAGGTATGCTGAAGATCTTCATGTGTCAGTAATGTTCACACGATGTCATCAGTGAACGTCATGGAGGATATACTTGATACGGCAAGACGGCTTTGGCGCGAAATTTAAAAATTGAAAGATGGAGCTAGCATGAATTTCCCCTTTAATATTTTAGCTTCCACTGAAATATGAAATACTGAAATAAGACAATCAATCACAGCGCAATATTTGTTTCACCACGATAAAACAGCCAATTTTTATATATAGTCGACCATGATACACGTCCTTTGATTTTTTCGTGCCATATTTAGAACTCCTCGACTGTATTAGAGTATTCAATTTTAAAAGAGTTACCTAAAATTCCTTCTTCATGTTTGATAAAGCAGTAAAGAAATGGTTACATCAAATGCTATATCTATCATTACAGATCCTCTCTCACAAGCGTCTGTATTATTTACCAAACGTACGTGCGGCAACTCTACCTCATGAGATACAGCTGGAACAATTATATTCGTGTGTAATTAGCAGTCTTTTAAACATAAAAAATATACATGTATATCCTTATCATTAATCACTATTCACCACATAGGAAAAGCACTAATTTTTTCCAAGTTTTTCAGTGCGCAGAAAGTTGCATTAACCCGACCATCTCAGTATTTTGTATGATCATAGTAGCGGACGTAATGGCAGCTTCGTGTAAGCCAAGCTGTAATGGTAGAAGCGCCATTAGCATGCTAAACAAAAGTGGGAGCTATTACGTGGTATTTGGCTAACGAAGACAAGACGGCCAGCAAGTAACTCAGAATAAGGTAGATTAAAATGATGAAGTAGTTAATTAATTCATATTACTGTTTTGTGCAATTTTTTTAATTTAAAGTCTTCACCGTCCTTCATAATAGAGTTGAATTCAAAAGAACAGAAGTTGCTTGCAACTCCCACTAGTCAGATTGACGAGATATTACGTAAGCTCGCAACACTAAAATTAGCAACGAGTATTGTTCTGCAAACCCGGCAACGGATGGAAATTGAATTAATATAAAAAATTAATGAAACTGCCTGCCCTCATGACGAATGATCCAGAGCGCAAGTGAATTTAACATTAATAATTAATGCAATAACTCGCGTGCAGTACGAGTTTGCGTGTGTGTGCGTATGTGTGTGTGTGTGTGTGTGTGTGTGTGTGTGTGTGTGTGTGTGTGTGGGTGTGTGTATGTGTGGGTGTGTGTGGGTGTGTATGTGTGTGTGTGTGTGTGTGTGTGTGTGTGTGTGTGTGTGTGTGTGCGTGTGTGTTTGTGTTTGTGGTTTTGTGTGCGCGCGTGAGCTTACATAATTTTGATAAGTAGTCGAATACTATCAACATTGACACAAGGCCGGACGGAGCTTACAAAATATTGCGTAGTCATTCGTTGTTTCATTTTAATGTACGCTAAAAATTATGTTTTTAAATGTTCCCACTGCTGCCATATTGCATTTTATATCACCTGGCATAGTCTGCTTCATTTCAAACGGCGATAATTCATTTTTTATAGACTTCCGACCGTGCCATCTTGTATGTCTAGGCATTATGATCGACTGTTTAGTTTTTTATGCAAACTAAAAAACTCCTGCCAGCGCCATCTCACAGTTTTTAAAAATCCTAACCACGCCATCAAGCATTCACTGCCCGAATGTACCCTACTGGCCATTAAAATTGCTACATCATGAAGATGACGTGCGACAGGCGCAAAATTTAACAGACACGAGGAAGATGCTGTGAAATGCAAATGATTATGTTTTCAGAGCATTCCCACAAGGTTGGAGCCGGTGGCGACACATACAACGTGTTGATATGAGGAGAGTTTCCAACCGATTTCTCATACACAAACAGCAGTAGATCTGCGTTGCCTGGTGAAACGCTGTTGTGATGCCTCGTGTAAGGAGGAGAAATGCGTACCATCACGTTTCCGACTTTGATAAATGACGGATTGTAGCCTATCGCGATTGCGGTTTATCGTATCACAACATTGCTGCTCGCGTTGCTCGAGATCCAATGAATTTTAACAGAATATGGAATCGATGGATTCAGGAGGGTAACTCGGAACGCCGGGCTGGATCCCAACGGCCTCGTACCACTAGTAGTCGAGATGACAGGCATCTCATCCGCATGGCTGGTTCGGATGGTGCAGCCACGTCTCGATCCGTGAGTCAACAGATGGAGACGTTTGAAAGACTACAATCATCTGCATGAACAGTTCGACGACGTTTGGAGCAGCATGGTCTATTAGCTTGGAGACCATGGCTGCGGTTACTCTTGACGCTGCATCACAGACAGGAGCACATGCGATGGTGCACTCAACGACGAACCTGGGTACACGATTGCAAAACGTCATTTTTTCGGATGAATCCAGGTTCTGTTTTCAGCATGATGATGGTCGCATCCGTGTTTGGCCAAATCACGGTGAACGCACATTGGAAGCGTGAATTCGTCATCGCCATACTGGCGTATCACCCGGCGTAATGGTATGGGGCGCCATTGGTTACACGTCTCGGTCACCTCTTGATCGCATTGACGGCACTTTGAACAGTGGACGTTATATTTCAGATGTGTTACGACCCGTGGCTCTACCCTTCATTCGATCCCTGCGAAACACTCCATTTCAGCAGGATAATGCACGTCCACATATTGCAGGTCGTGTAGGGGCCTTCCTGGATACAGAAAATGTTCGACTGCTACCCTGGCCAGCACATTCTCCAGATCTCTCACCAATTGAAAATCCCTGGTCAATGGTGGCCGAGCAACTGGCTCGCAACAATACGCCAGTCACCAATCTTGATGAACTGTGGTATCGTGTTAAACTGCATGAGCAGCTGTACCTGTACACGGCGTCTAAGCTCTGTTTGACTCAATGCCCAGATGTATCAAGGCCGTTATTACGGCCAGAGGTGGTTGTTCTGGGTACTGATTTCTCAGGATCCATGCACCCAAATTGCGTGAAAATGTAATCACATGTCAGTTGTAGTATAATATATTTGTCTTATGAATCTGCATTTCTTCTTGGTGTAGCAATTTTAATAGCCAGTAGTGTACCTGAAACATTGTTTCAGAAAGAGAAAGCCTTTAGGCTGTAACAATCCGCGTATATCTATGGAGGTGTTGACTCCAACGAAACAATAATATTATGAAAGATACCCATATCAAAGTTACATTGTAATTGCTAATCAAATTGAGAGAACCTCCTCGCTGTCTTCAGTGACGTAAGTATGAAACTGACCTGCTTAATTTTAATTAACGTTTGTAAAAAACAGCTAGCATAACGAAAGATTGTTATAGATTCATGTTTGAATTTAAACTTATTATTTTTAATAATACATGCCATTTTTTTAACTGCTATTATTCACGTAATCTTGTGATACACGGACGCTACATGTGGTTTATATCACCTTTTGACTCAGAACAACACCGGAATGCAGGAGATCCGCAAATGCTGATTCTACGTTAATTCTGAGGAATAGAGGCGTAGTTATTGTGTATACGAATGATGGTGCAAAACATTGATCGGTCCTAATGAGTCCTTATAAACCACAGACTGCTAGGAATTTCATGAGCTTCCAGCATCCTGAAGTAGCTATGGGTCAGCAACTTCTGTTAATCAGTACGACGAAAAACCAGTTAAGAGTTGAGGATTTTATTTTTTTATTCACTCCGTGACTACACCGATGTCCAAAATTAAAACATACCGCTGTTTCCCTGTCCAGTGTGTAATTGACAATATAATCACACAAACTGTCAACAGATGTCCGTACGATCTTGTTCTGTACGGAAGATGGCATTTCGTTCAACGGAAAAGCCACACAAACGATGACGTCAGTAGTGTTTGCCCGGTAGTCCCACATCCACAGTCGGTGTCTTCAGTCACAGAAGGTGCAGTATGGCACAGAGAAAACGGCTACTAGGCTCTTTGCGGTGGAGGGCCACAGGACATTCGAAAATTCATGTGGCCCGATAGTTTAACCGAATCGTTCTGTGGTTTATCGGATGTGGTGACGGTTTATGGAGTCCGAACTGTATCCCGAAGACCAGGGCAGGGCCCGACTACGTCAGACATGAGGAAGAGCGGACCTTCATTTGGCTTAAGGGCACGACGGTACCGCCTTACTACTGCGCAGCAACTGGCATCTGGCCACGCAGCAGCCACTGGACGTGTTGTATCGAGAGAAACGATGTAGAGCGGGCTTTGACACAGTGGTTTTTACTGTCGGAGACCTGCTGTATGTGTGCCTCCCATGCGCCTTCACAGATGGGAACGTCTAGAGTGGCGTCATCAGCATGCTACCTGAACAGTGGGCCAATGTTCTTTTCACAGACGAGTTCCAATTTTATCTGGAGAATGAGTCGTGACGTATTCGCACCTGAAGGGGAATGTGGAACATAATTTCGAGACCGGAACATTGTGGAAAGGAACCGATATCGAGGAGAATCTCTGACGGTGTTGGAAGAGATTTTGTTGACAACTCGAACACTCCATGAAATTGTACGGGTGAATGGGGAATGTTGAACTGCTGTCAGACATCTGACGAGGTCTTATGACCAAATGCACGGTTGTTGCGAGGTGCTGTGCTTCCAGACTTCGTACTGATGGATGATAATGCTCGACCTCACAGAGCAGGAGTGGTTGAAGTTTTCATTGAAACAGAAGTCTCTCCACTCATGGCGTGGCATTCTCGCTCTCCCGATTTGAATCCCTTGCAGCATACATGGACTGAACTAAGGAGACGGGTTGCATCACGTCAGCATCTACCAACTACTCCCCAAGCAATGAGAGCAGCTCCGAGGGAATAATGGGTGTTATTGCCTCAATATGACATTGATGGCGTTATTCAACACATTCTCTGTCGTTGTCAGGCCTGTACTGCCAGAGGTGTTGACGCCCCATAGTGACACATTACCCACTTGTAGGAACGTGTGTGCAGATCTGTTATTTGGGAAAAAACGATCATTTTCATCAATTGTTATGCATGTTAAAGTTGTTTACTTTATGTCTTCTTTACATTGCTTTTACTTTGTTATTGCTTATTTATACTGTTTTGTGGCAAAATAAACGCAGCTTGCTAAATTTCCGTTTGTTGCTTTCAGTTTGGGCACCAATGTATTATCAGGGCGAGATCCATTTTCCAATCCTCCTACAGAGCAGAACACCAAATTTTCACTCATGTGTAATACAAGAATTACCAAATTACTTCAGCAAATGCCAAAAACACAGAATATATCGTTTTAAGGGTTTACGTAACGTCTTCAAAAAATGGTTCAAATGGCTCTGAGCACTAAGGGACTTAACATTTATGGTCATCGGTCCCCTAGAACTGAGAACTACTTAAACCTAACTAACCTAAGGACAGCACACAAGACCCAGTCATCACGAGGCAGAGAAAATCTCCGACCCCACCGGGAATCGAAACCGGGAACCCGGGCGTGGGAAGCGAGAACGCTACCGCACGACCACGAGATGCGGGCACGTAACGTCTTCAAAAATATTTCCGAAGATGGGAAAACCGTATCAAAAATGTTCAACGAACAGTTACAGAGCATACAGACAACTGGCAGTCTCCTTCTTCCGCTGCTGCAAGGAAATCTCGGGAGGGGAGTACAGCAAACCTTTTCTTATTTATTAAAATATGCGTCAACCTTGAAGAATACACCAGTTAATACAATAACCGTACAAGTAACAATAAAAATAATACTTTTAAAACCTTTACCAATACGAGTTAAGTACTTTTGGTAAAACCAACAGCGCCACATACGTCTCGTATTACAAGGTTGTATGTGATGTTGTGCCTTTACGCAGTGTATGTGGTTTGATTTGTGTGGATGATTTTGAAGCTCGGTTTACTGGTTGATTTTGTGGTATGTGGTCTTCACCACATTTTCTTTTATAGCTACTGATAATATACTCGCAGTTTTGCTATGTTGCCGTCTGGATCACCCTTTCTTTGCTCCTTCATCATCATGCTTCCCCCGATCCCCCATTTGCCAGCCCTCCATGCCTCCCCGCATCTGGCGCTCCCTCCCCCCAACAGTTAGAATCCCAACCTACACGCCCATGAAAGTGGTTATGCCATGTCTTCCTCAGGTTGACAAGTACATTTTTGATGCTTTGTAAAAGAAAACTTTGTGGTTCAATGTCCGTTTTTACCTGGGACATGTTAGAAAGAATTGTTTTATCTTCCTGTAATTTGTAAGGCTTGTTTTGGTGCAGTTTTATGCTTGTAAAGGGTCGGAAGTGATGAAGATTTTTAATCTCCTGTGGTTTTGGTTTATTTAACACTAATATTGTTGTTCACACTTAATGGTTCTTATATGTCAACGTGGCATACAACTTTGTAATACGCGCCGTATGTGACGCTGCTGTATTTTATTGTTCAGTGATTTCATGTATTTAACTGTTTCTGGTAAAGGTTTTAAAATTATTAATTTTATTGCTCGGTTATACGCTTATTGTATCAATTATTTTCTTCACGGTTGGCGAACATCTTAATAAATAAAAAAGGTTTCCTATCGCCTAACAGGGCGCCTCCATCCCGCAGTTTCCTTACGGCAGCGGTAGAAGTAGGCTTCCATTTACCTGTAAGCGCTGTAACTGTTCGTTGCAAAGTTTTAACACGATTTTCACATCTTGGGAAATATCATTTTTGACTACGTTATGTATGTCTTGAAACGATATGTTCGGTATTTTTTTGCATTTTCTTAAATAATTCGGTAACACTTCTACCACGTATGAGTGTAAATTTGGTTTCCTAACCCGTACAAAAATTTGAAAATGAGTCTCGTGTCGGTACTACATATCGAGTGAATGAACAAAGCTAAATTCGCAACATTGGGCTGGTTTTTCGTTGTACTGTAGGTATTTTATGTTACAATCAAACACAGTATCGACATTTCGGATGTTGGGAAATGATCCACAGGTCTTGCCGATGGTGTTTTCTATGAAACTTCACATGGCAGATGTATTTTTTATAGGCTACTTCCAGTCGAGGACAGTTGCTACAAATGCCTAACACTCCAACTTCCTCACTACAGAGGATGCAAGTGTGAGAAGGCAAATGTATTATTGCCCCTGCCGTTTATTGTGAAGATTCGTCAGCATCACATGTAGTATACAACAGATAGTTGTCCCTTATTTCACTTTGCTTTTCCAACAGAAGATGTATTAATTACAGCGCTCTTAAGTTCTTGTGAGGAAAGTGCAAGATCCCCTTTATGGAGATGAAGGATAAATGGCCAACTTTCGTATCCAATCTTTCTACATAAACTACGAAAGCACCCATGTCTGTCTGTAGTTTTGTTGAATTTTGCTGACCAATGAGTAGTTACCGTTCCGACGGGAGAAATGCTTATAACATTTTGTTAATAGGGATCGGAAGCAGTAGCTGCACATATGTGGAAATCAGTTACATCTGAGTGATGGCACACTACGTCCACAAATAACATGAATTCCTCAGTTCCATAATGACCTCATTTTGCCGGTTATTTCTCGTGCTGTCGAAATTCGAAGCCTCCTTTTGTGACGTCTCCCTCACCTCTTCTCTTCCCACAGGGTGAGGTGGCTGGGGCAACGGTCAACACACTGGACTCGTATTCAGAAGGACGACAGTTTATATCTCTGTCCATTCATCCAAATTTACATTTTCTGTGATTTCTGCAAATCGCTTAAGGCGAATTCCACGGTGGTTTCCTTGAAAGAGCACAGACGATTTCCAATCCCTTCGTTCTTCAATCACCGCTCGTGCTTTCTCTCTGATGAGTTTGACGTTGAAACGGACTTTAATAGCAATCTTCCTTCCTCTTTCTTAATCTTCAGGGTGTATGCTGATTTACGTAATTAAGTTATTTACATTTTGATTAGCTTCAAGATTGCAAAACAGTTCGTTAAGAATATGATGATTTGCACTTACGGCGGTTTTATCTTGACTTCTCCCGTACTTCGGGAAATGCCATCCGATTACAATCGTTGTTTTTCCGAATTGGACACAATTTTATTCTGGGAGCAGTTTTCAAGTAGAATCTATCACGACGCAGGTGTTTGGCAGTCGGCATATTTACTTTTACTTATGGCCACTGGAACTTTAATCATTCAGTCAGCCTCTGATACGTGTAAATGAACCAGTTAAATGCCATATACAATCTCTCTCTCTCACACACACACACACAGAAGCATTTTGACCAGCGTCTCATTCTGGAGGTTAGTTTTTGTTCAACCTAAAATATTATCATCGCTTGATGTTGCAGTGGACAGTCTAAGACAACGTGGTAGATACATCCTCCGCTCTACACACTCACAGTGATGAAGAAACCGAGTGTAGGCGATACACATGCAGCCGGAACCCTTCGTTGTTAAAGCGAAGACAGCAGGTGGTGACCAGAAACTTACTGTGGCGTATAACAACGAAGTATCACGATCGTTTGGTAGTACGGTAGCTTAGTGCCATTTTGATAGCTGAGACGATAGGCGTCGCTTACTGTTCCCTGAGGTTCTTACCTGTTGATACACTTCTTGGAAAAGATCCATGTAACTAAATATGTACGCTTTATCGTCTTTATTACTGAAGCCAAAGATTTGCAGTTCTTCTCTGATATATTGATTTTGTATCCTGTCTTCTCTCGTGCAATCTTTAACACCTGTAAGGAATTTCATTTCATGTTCCTGAATCCGGCTTTGTTGCTTCTTGGTAATCATCCAGGCCTCACTTCCATAGAGCAGTGCGGGAACTGCAACAGTTTTGTAAAAATTTAATTTGATTGTCTTTCCTGTTTTTGTTTTTTATGCTTTTGTTACTTGTTTCACATACCCGACTGAATTTACTAAGCTTAATTTCAATACCTCTGCTGTAGCCATCTATCATTTCACGTAAGAGATAACTGATATGGTTTACTTGCTCTAAAATCTTCTGATTTATCACTAGTTTGGCTTTGGTTGGTTCTTTCCCCTTGGAGGCCATTTTCTTAGATTCTTTTTTTAATTAATTAATTTATTAATTTATTAATGCATTTATTTTACCTGGCAAGATTAGGGCCTTCAGGCCCTCTCTTACACTTAACCAGGCATACTCAGATTCAACGAGTTACAGTTTCTACAGAACATTAAGGACATACAACGTATTAAGCAGTATTGATGTTAAAGAAAAAAATAGAGATTATAACAGTAGTACAATGATAATTATAACAATAAAAAATAAATATAACAATCAATAATAATAATAATAATAATAATAATAATAATAATAATAGTAATAGTAATGACTAAGTATATGAAAGTAAACATACTTTTCTTTTGTGAATGTCAGTCCTATTGTTAGTTGGGAATTTTCTAGTTATGTTCTTGCAGCTTGTGAGTTATTCTCATCGAGCAGAGACATAAGACGATAGAATGGGGTGAAAGAGATATACAAGAGGTAGGTAGGTTAGAGGAAGAGAAATAGAATAGTAAAATTCGAAGCTGTGATGGAGAGGAGAAAAAAAGAGATGAGAGGGGCACAACAATGGTGGCTATACTGTCCCTAATATGTAAGTTTTGAGTTCCCTCTTGAATGTTTAGTAGTTCTGGATAAGACGCAGATCACAGGAGAGCGCGTTCCATAGTAGTATGGCCGAGATGGAGAATGACACGGAGAAAGATTTTGTGTTATGTAAAGGTACAGCCAAGATGCTAGACGTATCCGATCTGGTATTGCGATTGTGGAATGATGATAGGTGTTTAATGTGAGAAGATAAGTATTTGGGGCACCAGTGGCTAAGAAATCGATGAAGTAAGCACATCTTGTGGAGATCGTGAGCGTATCCAACCTAGCTGGGAGTATGAAGGACTGATATGATCATACAACCGAATATTGTACACGAATCTAACGCAAGCATTCATCACAAGCTCGAGGCATCTAGAATTTTCACTATTTGTGCCGTGTTGAACTACATCACAGTAGTAAAGATTAGGCAAGACTAGTGTTTGGACTCATTTTTGTTTAACATGGGTTGGAAATATTTTTCTAAATTTTTGAATTGCATGTAGAGAGGAGAGCAATTTCCGGCAAGCTTTGACTGTTTGTTCTTCCCACTTTAGGTGTTCATCCAAGATTATTCCTAGGTCTTTTACTGTTTTTGGTATGGTAGTTGGGTACCATTGAGGAGTATTTGAGGGACAGTTTCGTGAAAGCACCGGCTGATTAACTTAGGATGAGATATAAGTATGACCTGGGATTCCTTGGGGTTTAGTTTTAGACCTAGGTTCTGTGCCCATCGAGAAACAGAGCAAAGATCTGCGTTCATACTCGCTACTGCGTCAGCAATGTTTTTGGGGCTTGCACTTATGTACAGTTATGACGTCGTCGGCATATAGATGGTAGTTGCAGGAGTGAATCACTGAAGAAATATCAGTAATGTACAGTGAGAAGAGTAGTGGACAAAGGACGGAGCCTTGGGGAACTCCAGAGCGCACGTTTTTCCATGTTGACTTTTCCGATTTACAAATGACTTGTTGACTTCTGTTTTTGAGGTAGCTGTTGAACCAGTGTATTGCGCTGTTTGAGAAATTCAGCTGTTTCATTTTAATAAGTAATATATCGAAGTCAACCGTGTCAAAAGCCTTGCTAAAGTCAAGCAGTGTTAGGATAGTAGCTTCACGTCTGTCCATAGCATGTTTAATGTCATCAGTTACTTTGATTAATGCAGTAGCTGTACTATGGTGCTTTCGAAAGCCTGACTGATATTCATCATGGATGTTATGAGTTTTGAGGTAATCCGTCAGCTGTTCATGGACGATATATTCTAGGGCTTTAGATATTGCAGGTAGTATGCTGATCGGCCTGTAGTCACCTGGCGACTTAGGGATATCAGTCTTGGGTATGGGTTCAATTAAACATTGCTTCCACTCAGTAGGATATGTACTACTGACAAGAGACAGGTTGAATATGTCTGTGATAACTGGAATAATAGTGTCTACGACGTTCTTAATCATGCCAATGCTCACTCCATCATTTCCTACTGCCTCGGAAGAGATTCTCATAATTGCCTTGTGTACTGTTTTAGGAAAAATTTGTCTCTCGAGAGATTGATATCTAGGGGCTGGTAATTTTTCGCTGTGTGGCAGTTTACAGCTGTTGAGAAGAAATCGTTTAATTCCTCTGCAGACGCTTGATAAACAGCGTCAGATCTTCGCTTCCCTATACCGAAACTGTGCAACTTTTTCCACAGTGCAGTATTTTGATATGCCGCATACGACAGAACGGGCATGTCTGATTTTGGCATTCCTCACGCTTTGCTTGGTTCTGTTTCGGAGTTTCCTATAAGCTTCGTAGGCCTCGGGAGTTGGGTTACGCTTGAAGGCCCTATGTGTAGCATCACGTTTATTCATTAACTGGCGTAATGCAGTGGTGAGCCACGGATCGGGAGCTCTCTTTACCTTGACAGTGCGTTTAGGAGCCTGTTTATCATGCAGTGCAATAATTTTGCGACATAATTGCCGAATTTTTCCGTCTAAAGTCGGTTCATTGCTTATATCATGCCAAGGAAGTCTGAGCAATCCTTTTAAAGTTTCTGTAGGTTACCAGGTGAGATTTTTCTTTGGTAGTATGCATTGAGTAATTTAAAAATATCACGTCATGAGCAGAGAGTCTCGGGGCGGATGTCTGATTGACGCGGATTATTTTATCTGGTCGCTTTGTTGCTATTATATCTATGAGTGTGTGGCTGTGTGTGGCTATGAGTTGGGTCCCGCGGTGTTAAACTCATATCATTGGAGTGGGACAGTCGGCTTAGTTTTTCGCCAGAGGAAGATTTTAACTGTAAGTCGATGTTTTTGTCGCCCATAATGATTATGTGTTCATACTACGTCACAAGTGAGGATATGGCAGACTGAAAGGAGGACATGGCACCGACGTTTGGAGGTTTATAGATTATCTAATTAGCAGTTTCTGATGTGATGTATTTATTTCGAAAAACAAGAACTCTGCTTCTCCTTCGCCCCTTGCATCCGATGTGCATAGTACAGTAGGTGTCAGATCAGAGCGAACATAGGCACCCACACCACTCCCGCGTCGTGTTTTACGATCTTTCCAAGTTAAATTTTGCATTTACTTGTTTTAGCAAGTAGAGTTCTTCCTGTAGGCCATCTCCCATATCTGCTAGGATCACTTCATCATCAGCATGTAGTAAATTATTTAAAAGAATGTTCCTGTCTAGTTAGATGCCTTTCTAACATTTTGATTTCCATATAGGTATTATTTCATTGATGTAGATGTTGAACAAAGTTGGTGAGATGCAGCAGCTTGGTCGTACCTCTTTGTTAGATGGTATCTGAATAGTTGCTTTTAAATAGAGATGTAGAGTGATATTTGTGTCTTGATATAAACTTTTTATCGAATTTACTAGATATCCAGGATTCGTCATTATTTCCCAAAGCTTCTCTCTATTGACATTGTCAAAAGCTTTTAAAAAGTCCATAAAGCAATGTGTATTTCTTTATTATACTCTCTCCGTTTTTCAATTATTTACTGTAGAATAAAAACTGCACCCATTGTAGAGCATCGTTGCCTAAAACCCATTGTTGCCTAAAACCCATTGTCTCCTCATGCAGTATTGCCTCTGCTATGTTTTAAGCCTTGTATTTAAAATCTTTGCGTGCACCTTGTATGTTAAGTCCAGTAAACTTATTCCTCTATAATTGCTGCCTAGGTTTTTATCTCCTGTTTTAAAAATTGATATCACTCTAGCTGTTGTCCAGTCTTTGGAAGTACTCTTCTTCTTCCATCATTAGTTGAAGAAATGTAGCAGTCGTTGTTGCAGCATCATTTCTCCATATTTTAATAATTCAGAATTAATTCCGTCTTTTCTTGTTGCTTTTCTGTTCTTAAGTGATGTTGGTGCAGATGTTATTTTGTCAGAGTATGTTTCACCAAATTCTTTCTCGTCTAGTTCTTCAATTTCAGTTTCTTGTGCTGTATGATCATACCACAATTCACTGTAATGATTTATCCACTGTTCTTCTTCAATACTATTGTTTTTATCTTGTGTCTTTCTATTGTATTTAGGGTTTTTAAAACCTTAGATACCATTTGTTATCTTCTGTGGATATTAAGTTTGATATTAGAAATAAACCTATCCCAGTGTTGTTAATGTGCTTTCCTTACTACACACCTAGGTTTATTTCTTTCCTGCTAATCGTACTGTTTGTTCTCAATTGTGGGGTTGCTTAAGTGTTTTATGTATGCATCCTGTTTTCCTTTGACAGCTTTCATTATATCCTCATTCCAATTTTTTAGGCCTTTTCTTTTCTGTATTCTTTCCTTTTACCTAGAGCTTTTCCTGCTACTCTGCATACAGTATTCTTCAGAGTTTGCCATTATTCTTCTATATTGTCTTTAGTTTGTAAATTTGTTAGCCCTCCATTTAATCTACTTTGGTACAGGTCTCTCATACTGTCCTCTTCAAGCAAGTATATCTTATAAACGCTTTGATCTGGTTGGTTTCTTAATTGTTTAGGTATTTTTTTTACGTTTTGTAAAAATATATAATCTGGAGATAAGTAAAAAATTATCTGATTCTACATCTTCTCTTCTCTGGAAACTCTCGAATTCCTTACTTTGCCCACTAGCTTGTCAGTTACTAAGATGTAGTACATTATTGATCTAAGACTTCTGCTGGAACAAGTATACTTGTGTGTATCATTTTTCTTAAAATGTGAATTTGTGATTTTTAAATTGTTGTATGTGGCAAAATCTCTTAGTAATTTTTCATCTCCATTACATATTGGTTCTCCAAACGGACCTATAACGTTTGTTGCTGGGACATTTCCTATTCTAGCATTAAAATCAACCACCATAATAATCTGATCACTAGCACTTTATTTACTCAGTGTTCTGTATTTCTTCATAGAAGCTTTCAGAGTAATCTTTTCTCCCTTCTTCAGGTGCATATGCCCTTGTAAAGGTGGCGTTATCAGTTTCAGTCTGACTGTAAGTATTCTTTTGCTTATGAATGTACAATCTTGAATGATTTTTCCCACTTTTTATGCAGGTGTAGAGCTACATCTTGGCTTGCTCTTACATGTTGTTCTGCACTTCTATAGAACATAATGTAAACCACTACATATTTTTTTGCTCTTAATTTCTTTTTGTTTCTGTGAGTGCTACAGCAGCGATATTCATGTCGCTTAGTATATTTGCTAGTTCTACCTCCTTTTGGGAAATTCCTCTCACATTCGATGATGCTACTTTGATGTGTCAGTTTATCCACTTTCGTTTATCCTTATTCATAGCCTTGTCAGTTACCTTTGACACCGTTTTCCGAGGGTCGTTTGGCTACTGTGAGTGTGTTTTCTGAGAGTTGGTTACTAGCCACCTGCTGAACCCCCTTCTAGGAGAACCAGTATTTTCTTTCGGGGTTGTTTTCGTTAGCCAATATGTCCCATTTATTTAAAAGCGCGGGAAATAAGTTCGCCTTTCATCCTATCCCATTGGTTTTGTAGCCTGTATCCATTGTGTGTCATACATTGTCTAGGGGTCTCACGTCTGATGCCTTCTAGGATGTGGGAAGAGGGTTTGTTGGTAGAGCTGCATTGAAATCCCTGAGGTCTGATTGATTTCTCAGATTTCAGTGGACATTTCACAGAATTTTGTTTCTGCGAACAGGTATCGGCAGCCTGAGTAGACTCGATAGACTTTGGCCAACCTTCAATTGTTGGAGAATAGAAAAGAGAAATGAAAGACACCCTGAGGCCTTGAAATCTAATACCATTGGCGTCGAAAGAGTAAGAGGTGGCCAAGGGATGCCGAGCAGAAGCCGCCTGAGTGGAAGTAATGTCCGACTTAGCTAAGGACCCATGTGGTTGCCACCCACATACTCTTTAGCCAAGGGCCCCCTGGGGGGACTACTCTTTGTCTGGAATCTCACCACCTGACTTGTCTGGCATCGATGGCCCTACCGGGAACATAGCTCCCGCCACCATTGCTCAGTGGATCACTGATACACACAAAGCTTCCCCACCATCTTTAAGGTGGTAGTCTTTGATGAGGAGTTTGTCGTCCCATGGTGAATATAATTCTTTTAGCAAGAGCGTCGGCGATTGAATTGCCTTTGATAACATGGTGCTCCTATAGTCACGAACCAGTGATTTTCTAGTTATGTCACCTTAGTTTAGCACAATGGGCTACAATCTTGTATACCAAGCAGTTGTTGGTATTACTGACCACATGATTTCATATGAGCATCAATTATGTTTGCGAGGCTATCGGAATAATGAGTGTATCTGTAACTAAGCCAAGAGCATAATTAAGTCCCTATACCATAGTAGTGAACTCTGCTCTAAGTACCGCGGTTCCTGAAGCGCACTAGCACGGGGGGCCATGCCATGTCTGGTCTTCGATACGTGCACTTTCGACGTCATCTCAGGTACGTAATACATCTGTGTACAGTCAGTACGCGTGTCACCATACACATTAGGCTCAAACTGAGTGTGGTATACGGCTGATTTATGCCAATATCGAAATCTGTTGTATTTCTGTAGTTCATCATGAAACTATGGTGGCACAAAGCAACAGAAATTAGGTGACAAAGCTTATACTAAAGGTGGAAGGGCTTTTATAAACCAATGTCTATTAGTAAAGAGGTTATTATTGGTTATCCCTCTTCTGCTTAATTCAGTTTAATTAAACAGAATTACACCAGGCACATTATACTTTTATTTGTAACTCAGTTTCCGAGGTTAATCTGCAAATTACGTACATGTATCTGTACATTTTTGACAGTTTTACGTTAAAAATGGCGTTTCGTATATAAAGCTGGCGTGCAAGTTACTTACAGTCTTCCTTTACACATTCTGCTTCTTCCATCCTAGCTAACAGCGGCTGACGTCGATAGACTTCGACTCACATATGTGCTTTGAAGTTCTTGCCACGCTGCAGCATTTGATGTGCTGTTTTACTTACACTTAACTTCCATGAACTGTTCCTCTTTGCCCATTAAAAGTGTTTGCTTTTTCGTTTATTTTCGTTCATTTTGTGAGTGTTGCCAATAGCCCGTGAAATTACGTTTTTGTGTGAGTTAGTGTAAACTGGCGTTCGGCGGATCGGAGCGTGGAATGCCAAATCCCTTAGTCCGGCAGGAAGGTTAGAAAATTTAAAAAGGGAAATGGATAGGTTAAAGTTAGATATAGTGGGAATTAGTGAATTTCGGTGGCAGGAGGAACAAGACTTCTGGTCAGGTGACTACAGGGCTATAAACACAAAACCAAATAGGGGTAATGCAGGAGGAAAATAGGAATGCGGGTAAGCTACTACAAACAGCATAATGAACGCATTATTGTGGCCAAGATAGATACGAAGCCCACACCTACTGCAGTAGTGCATGTTTATATGCCAACTAGCTCTGCAGATGACGAAGAAATTGAAGAAATGTATGATCAGATAAAAGAAATTATTCAGATAGTGAAGGGTGACGAAAATTTAATAGTCATGGGTGATTGGAATTCGGTAGTAGGAAAAGGGAGAGAAGGAAACGTAGGTGAATATGGACTGGGGCAAAGACATGAAAGAGGTAGCCACCTGGTAGGAGTTTGCACAGAGCACAACTTAATCATAGCTAACACTTGGTTGAAGAATCATAAAAGAAGGCTGTAAACATGGACGAAGCCTGGAGATACTGAAAGGTTCCAGATAGATATTATAATGGTAAGACAGAGATTTAGGAACCAGGTTTTAAATTGTATGTCATTTCCAGGGGCAGATGCGGACTCTGACCACAATCTATTGGTTATGACCAGTAGATTAAAACGGAAGAAACTACAAAAAGGTGGGAATTTATGGAAATGGCACCTGGATAAACTAAAAGAACCAGAGATTGTACAAAGTTTCAGGGAGAGCATAAGGGTGCAATTGACAGGAATGGGGGAAAGAAATACAGTAGAAGAAGAATGGGTAGCTTTGAGGAATGAAGTAGTGAAGGCAGCACAGGATCAAGTAGGTTAAAAGATGAGGGCTAGTAGAAATCCTTGGGTAACAGAAGAAATATTGAATTTAACTGATGAAAGGAGAAAATATAAAAATGCCATAAATGAAACAGGCAAAAAGGAATACAAAAGTCTCAAAAATGACATCGACAGGAAGTGCAAAATGGCTAAGCAGGGATGGCTAGATGACAAATGTAAGGATGTAAAGGCTTATCTCACTAGGGGTAAGACAGATACTGCCTACAGGAAAATTAAAGAGACCTTTGGAGATAAGAGAACCACTTGTATGAACATCAACAGCTCAAATGGAACCACAGGCCTAAGCAAAGAAGGGAAAGCAGAAAGGTGGAAGGAGTATATAGAGGTTCTATACAAGGGCGATGTACTTGAGGACAATATTATGGAAATGGAAGAGGATGTAGATGAAGATGAAATCGGAGATACGATACTGCGTGAAGAGTTTGACAGAGCACTGAAAGACCTGAGTCGAAACAAGGCCACGTGAGTAGACAACACCCCATTGGAACTACTGACGGCCTTGGGATAGCCAGTCCTGACAAAACTCTACCATCTGGTGAGCAAGATGTATGAGACAGGCGAAATACCCTCAGAATGGATGAAGAATGTAATAATTCCAATCCCAAAGAAAGCAGGGGTTGACAGATGTGAAAATTACCGAACTATCAGTTTAATAAGTCACAGCTGCAAAATACTAACGCGAATTCTTTACAGGCGAAGGGAAAAACTAGTAGAAGCCGACCTTGGGGAAGATCAGTTTGGATTCCGTAGAAATGTTGGAACACATAAGGCAATACTGACCCTACGACATATCTTAGAAGCTAGTTTAAGGAAGGGCAAACCTACGTTTCTAGAATTTGTAGACTTAGAGAAAGCTTTTGACAATGATGACTGGAATAATCTCTTTCAAATTGTAATGGTGGCAGGGGTATAATACAGGGAGCGAAAGGCTATTTACAATTTGTACAGAAACCAGATGGCAGTTATAAGAGTCGAGGGACATGAAAGGGAAGCAGTGTTTGGGAAGGGAGTGAAACAGGGTTGTAGTCTCTCCCGATGTTATTCAATCTGTATATTGAGCAAGCTGTGAAGGAAACAAAATATACATTCTGAGTAGGTATTAAATCCGATGGAGAAGAAATAAAAACTTTGAGGTTCGCCGATGACGTTGTAATGCTGTCAGAGACAGCAAAGGTCTTGGAAGAGCAGTTGAACGGAATGAACAGAGACTTAAAAGGAGGGTATAAGATGAACATCAACAAAAGCAAAACGAGGATAATGGAATGTAGTCGAATTAAGTCGGGTGAAGCTGAGGGAATTAGATTAGGAAATGAGACACTTAAAGTAGTAAAGGAGTTTTGCTATTTGGGTAGCAAAATAACTCATGATGGTCGAAGTAGAGAGGATATAAAATGTAGACTGACAATGGCAAGAAAAGCGTTTCTGAAAAAGAGAAATTTGTTAAGATCGAGTATAGATTTAAGTGTCAGGAAGTCATTTCTGAAAGTATCTGTATGGAGTGTAGCCATGTATGGAAGTGAATCATGGACTATAAATAGTTTGGACAAGAAGAGAATATAAGCTTTCGAAATGTGGTGCTACAGAATAATGCTGAAGATTAGATGGGTAGATCACATAACTAATGAGGAAGTACTGAATCGGATTGGGGAGAAGAGAAGTTTGTGGCACAACTTGACAAGAAGAAGGGATCGGTTGGTAGGACATGTTCTGAGGCATCAAGGGATCACCAATTTCGTATTGGAGGGCAGCGTGGAGGGTAGAAATCGTAGAGGGAGACCAAGAGATGAATACACTAAGCAGATTCAGAAGGATGTAGGTTGCAGTAGGTACTGGGAGATGAAGAAGCTTGCACAGGAGAGAGTAGCATGGAGAGCTGCACTAAACCAGTCTCAGGACTGAGGACAACAACAACCACAGCAACAACAGTGTACATTAGTGAAATTTTGTTTTACGTTAGGTGGAGATGTGAGAAGTGATGGGTGGATATGACAGCAATGTATTTATTTAATAGGAGGTGGGAGATAGGGGTTTGGAGTGGACAATTATTGTAGAATAGAATCTGGGACAAGATGGTTGTGGTAAATAGAGCCTGTGGTTATACATGTATATTAATGTTATACAAAGTTATCAGTCAGTTTAAACAGTATGTGATTTGCCACATTGGTCTGATCATTTATGAGTTGCTTCTTTTGTGTTACGTTTTTTTTTTTAGGATGGGATAGTTTTCTTGTAAGGCTAAGAGATGTCTTTTGTTGATGTCGTTTATTCTTATGATTTCCATGTCTGTGTCTCTTGAGGCAATTTTATGTTGCGTGTTGGTCTAAGAGTTCTGCACAATTTGAAAGATTTGTCATACACATCCATGCTTTTAAATGTTCTATATACTGGTATCAAATGTACTTCTGTTTTCACCTCTGTTTCTTTCATCATATGTAGTGCATTTCAATTGGCATAGCCAAGATTTCTGAAATAGATCAGTTTTTCTTGATGTTTGTGGGAATTATTTCTGTATTAAATTTTTGGTTTGGTGAGCTATTTTTATGCCATGTTTTTTGAAAATATTGGATATTCTCTGTTTGTATTTGCAGTTGTATGTCTTTGTGTACCATTCTATTTCACACTGTGCATTGTTCCTGTTCTTGTATTTTGTGTGTTTATTTGTTTGATTTTTTCCTTGTGTTAATGACACTCTGTGTTCTTTTCTCTTTCTTGATTTTCTTGCTCAGCTTTGTTACTATGTTTTCTTTGTATCCAATATTTGTGGTTATTTTATTATGTTATTCAATTCTTTTTAGTGACTGTATCTAATGGTAGTGCATTTAGTCTTTGGAGCATTTATCTAAGTGCTGCCTGATTTGGAGAACTGGGGTGTTGTGATGTAACATGCATAATTGTTCCTTTTTTTGTTGGTTTCCAGTATATGTTAGATGTGTATTTGTTGTTTTGAAAGGATATGATGATAAACAAGAAATTTAACTGTTTATTTTGCTCTACCTTAGTTGTAAAATGTATCTCTTCATGAATAGAATTTATTTCTGTGTGTAACTTGTCAATTCTATATCTTTGTTCATTTATCAGGCACATAATAAAGTATAGGAAATATAATCACGTCTATGTGGTTCATATACATTAATCATGATACTAGGAATCACACTGGTAATCCTTCACTTAGTAAATAGAATTCATTATTTTATCTCCAGATTCCTGACTGTTCCTTTGATGTGTTAATGTTGAAGTGTACTGTGTATCTTACTATTTCTGTTATTGGTAATATTGGAATGCATAATATATGCATCAAATGACAGGAGGGGTGTGTCTGAAACAAACAAGTCTTTTATGTAATAAATCAATTGTGTAGCATTTCTTATAATTCTGTCCTCTTGTAATTTGTAGTTTTCAGATAAGATTTTCAACAAGTATTTTGCAAGTGGGTAAGCGAGACTGTGTATATCATTCACAATACTTCTGAGAAGGATGTCCTTCTTATATAACTTTGGTTGCCATCGAGAGAAGGTGCACTGGGATTTGTTTGTAGCTAGTTTCTTGTTTCATTATTTTCTATTGTATGTTCAATGTCTCTTAGAGTGTTTCTCTATGCCATCTGAAATCTGTCAGTTGGATCTGATTTTACTTTTCTAACTTTAATTTTTGTGATGAACTGTTGTGTCTTATTGATATATTGCTCTTTATCCATATGAACCACTGTTTCATTTATGTGACCTTATGTGTTTTGTTCATGTAGTTTCCTTCTAAGTTTTTCCAGTCATATGAAATCTGTATTGCTTTGATTTCCTGCGTTATCTTTCATCTATGTTATGTTTTTGATTACATTGTTCATTAGGTCTCTCATCAAACCAGTGTTTAAATCACTTGTTTCACTTCTGTGTGATAGTTCTTTCTCATTCAGCAATCACGTTTCTTATGCATTTTCGTCTATTTGTGTCCAAACTTTGTGTTTCAGACCTTTTTCGAGCAATTTTATTTCTTTTGTGAGAAATACAATATCAGTGATATTGACTGTCTTGAATAGAAGTGATGTTTTTCTTTAGACTGTGTTTCGTTTGTGGCTGCGTTGGGTCTTTGTGTAGCTTTTCAATTTTCAACCTTTCATTTGTGAATTTGTTTCATTTTTTTCTGTCGTAGCATATGTACGATTTTCAACTTTTCTGACAAGATGAGAGAAGACAGATGTATTATTTAGTTATTCCAGAAGATTGAGTTGTGGCTTGTACAGCTCCCACTTATCGTTTGCTTTCTAACATAAAGAGACTTTATTTCGTTGTTTACCTGCATTGTGTGAGGCGTTTGTTTCGTTTTCTGTTCGCTCTCTGAACAGTCTTTAATTTATGCTTAAATCATTTAGGTACAATATTACTTGATTTGCAAATGTTGTTAAACTTTGCATGCTGGACAGTCTTATGTAGGCTGAAATTTAGCCTACTAAACTTCATGGAGAGGTCAGCTGAAATCGTTTGACACGGCGTGCATAATACGTTCGTTTGCACATCTAACTTCCACAGCAGCTGTTAACATTACCCTTCTTGAGCTTACTACTAATTACTTAAAGAGAATTACACCAGATGCTTTTTACTTTTGTTTGTATAGCATCTTCCATGGTTATTCTGCAAATTGGATACATATTGTTATACACTTTTGTTACTTTTTGTTAAAGACTGCGTTTCGTTCATAAAGTTGGCGTGCAAGTTAGTTTACATATTCTGCTCCTTCCCTCATTGTTAGTAGTGGTTGACATCGACAGACTTTGATTCACATATGCCCTTTGCAATTTTCTCCATTCTGCAGTGTTTATTGTGCTGCGTTATTTTCAATTCACTTTTGTAAACTGTTAGTAACTCCCCTCAGTAACAGTGTTTATGTACGTTAGTCTGTTTTCGTTCACATTATGAGTTGAGTTTTGCCAACACCTGTGCAACTACTTTTATGTATAAGTTAGTGTAAATCAGTGAAACTGCCATGAATATTAAGTAGAGATTTGGGAGGAGATGGTTGGGTTTGAGTGCAACACTTTTTTGTAGGGGAAAAAGGATGGGTGAGAGTCAGAATCGTGATTCTAGGACAGAATCTAGGAGGAGATGGTAGTGTAAATGAAACCTGTGGATACACCTGTATATTTGATATTATACTCAGTGTTCAAACAGTTTGAAGAGTGTGTGATTTGCTTAGTTGGTCTCAACATTTATGAGCTGTTTCTTTTCTGATATGGTTTTTGGAATGTGGTAATTTTCTTGCAAGGTGAGAACGATTTCTCTCGGAGTGGTTTATCTTCATGATTTCCATGATTGTGGCTCTGGTGGTAATTTTATGTTGGTTCTGGTGCAAGTGTTCTGCAAACGTTGCATGATTCGTCCTTTACCTCAACTATCTTAAATGTTCTTTGTATATGGAGCCTAATGTCCACTTCATTTTATCTATGTATTTCCCACTATATGTAGTGCATTTCGGTTGGTACTTTAGGATTTGTAACATGGATCAATTTTTCCTATTGTTTAGGTAAGTATATCTGAATCGAATTGTTGGTTTGGTGGGCTGTTATTATTTGTTGCTTTTTTTTTTAAATAGTGGATACTCTTTGTGTGTTTCGTGGTAGTATGTCATTGTCTACCATCTTTTACTTTCCGTTTCTTTCACACTTTGTGTTTTTCCTGTTTACGTCTTTTTTTGGGTTTGTTTGTGTGCGATTTTGTCCTTGGTTGATAACAGCTGGGTGTTTGTTCTTTTTTCTTTCTTGATTATTTTGTTCAGCTTTGTTACTAAATCGTCTTTGGATGCATTGTTTGTGGCTATGTGTGCTATCGTTTTCCTTTCTTTGTCGAAACTGTTTGTACCTGAAGTCACTCTCATTAGTCTGTGGAACATTTATCTAAGTACTACCCGCTTTTGTGTAATGAAGTATTGTGATATCTCATGTATAATAGTGTCTGTTGTCGATTTCCGCTATATGTCAAATGTGTGTTGGTTCTTTTGAATCTTGATTGTGGTATCCAGGAAATTTATCTTTCTATTGTTCTCTTTTTTACTGTAAAATGTTTATTACTATGAACTAAATTCATGTATGTTCATAAATTGTCAATTTTATTGCTTAGTTCGTCTATCAGGCACAAGATGCCATCTCTATATCTAATTCAATGTAGGATGCGGCACATAGTTGGCAATATATTTTTTTAAATGTACTATGTAATCAATCAATTGTGTGATATTTCTTATAGTTCTGTCCTCTTGTATTTTGTATTTTTCTGATATTTTCAACATGTATCTAGTAAGTGAGCCAGTGGGAGCGTTTATATAATTCATGACATCTGTGATGAGGAGGTCTCTCTTGTGTGGCTGTGGTTGGCAAATGATTGAAGGTACACTGGAATTTGTTTGTACCAGTTTTCTTTCTTCCTTCTTTTCACTTTTTTGTTCAGTGTCTTTCTTCTCAACTTTGTTTGGTATCTGTTAGCTGGATCTGGTTTTATTTTTGTAATCTCATTATTTGTGATAAGCTCTTGCATCTTATTGGTGTGTTGCTCTTTATCCATGAAAACCGCTGTGTTTCCTTTATCAGCCCTTGTGGCTATGATGCAGTGTTCCTGTAGTTTCTTTCTAACTTTTGTCAGTGTTATAGGCTTTGTATTGTTTTGGTTTCCACATTATTTTTATCTGTGTTATTATGTTTTTGAATTCATTATTATCCCTCTCATCAGACCAATGCTTACCTCACCTGTTTCGTTTGTTTTCCTATGTGACAACGCTTTCTCATTGAACTATGATTTTATATGTATTTTTCGACTATTTGTGAGCTGTCGTTATGTTTAAAAAATTTTCGACAAGTTTTGTTTCTTTTCTAAGCAAAGTAAAACAGTGTCAGTGAAGTAGACCAGCCTTGGATAGAAGTGATGTTTTTCATTATACTGGGTGTAATTTTTGCCTGTTTTGGGTGCTTCTTTGGCTTTTAAATTTGCAGTCTACGTTTTGTTAGTTGTTCCATTCTTTATATCACTGCATACGTTCGATTTTCGGCCTTGGCAACAAATATGGCAGAAAGCAGCGGTATTATTCAGAACTCTCGTAAGATTCATATCTCTTTTAAATAGATCCCCGTTTAGGGGTTGCTTGTTGGCATCAAGAGACATGTTTTCGCTTTTAACAAATTTTTTGAGCTGTGAAAGAAAACAGAGGTAATCAAGGGAGCAGTCACAAAATTTAGAATAAAATCACAGAAAGACATCACCATCATCACAAGAACAGATAACAGAAACACAGTGGATCTCACAAATGAAGAGTCATATCTCAATAAGGCACAAAAGTTCAACACAAAAAGAAAATTACGGTAGTGAAATCATGTTCTACTAAAAAATTTCCAACGAAGTTGAGAAACACTCTGAAACAAATTGAACATGCAATAGAAGACAATGAAGGAACAAAACTGCTAGAAACAAGTCCCATTGCTACTTCCCTTCCGATGCAAACCAAAGGTTCACAATTCTGGGACTCCCTGTAATAGACATTGCGAATTACAGAAACATACCAATTTACCCACGCGCAAAATATATGTTGAAAATCTTATCAGGAAACTACTAAATACAAGAGGACAGAACTATCAGAAATACCACATAAGTGAATCACAACATAAAAGACACAGAGGTTGCAGACACAGCCACCATCTTGTTACTTGATGTAGTGACTACATATTCTAATATACCATCATCATCATCACTTAAGACTGATTATGCCCTTCAGCGTTCAGTCTGGAGCATAGTCCTCCTTATAAAAATTTTCCATGATCCCCTATTCAGTGCTAACAATAGTGCCTCTTCTGATGTTAAGCCTATTACTTCAAAATCATTCTTAACCGAATCCAGGTACCTTCTCCTTGGTCTGCCCTGACTCCTCCTACTGCTGAACCCATGAGTCTCTTGGGTAACCTTGCTTCTCCCATGCATGTAACATGACCCCACCATCTAAGCCCGTTCCCCCTGACTGCTACATCTATAGAATTTATTCTCAGTTTTTCTTTGATTTTCTCATTGTGGACATCCTCCTGCCATTGTTCCCATCTACTAGTACCTGCAATCATCCTTGCTTCTTTCATATCCGTAAGCTCAACCTTATCGATCAGGTAACCTGACTCCAGCCAGCTTTCGCTCCCATACAACAAAGTTGGTCGAAGATAACTTAGTCTTGGTACTGACTTCCTTCTTGCAGAAGAGAGTAGATCGTAGCTGAGTACTCACTGCATTAGCTTTGCTACATCTGGCTTCCAGTTCTTTTACTATGTTGCCATCCTGTGAGAATATCCATCCTAAGTACTTGGAACTTTGTCCCTCCTATTTGGCACTCAATCCGTTTATATCTCTCTCCCACTGACATTACTTTCGTTTTGGAGATGCTAATCTTCATGCCATAGTCCTCGCATTTCTGATCTAGCTCTGAAATATTACTTTGCAAACTTTCAATCGAATCTGCCATCACAACTACGTCATCCGCATATGCAAGACTGCTTATTTTGTGTTCACATATCTTAATCCCACCAAGCCAGTCTATTGTTTTCAACATATGATCCATAAATAATATGAGCAACAGTGGAGACAGGTTGCAGCCTTGTCTTTCCCCTGAAAGTACTCTGAACCATGAACTCAATTTACCGTCAACTCTAACTGCTGCCTTACTATCCACGTAAAGACCTTTGATTGCTTCCTAAGTTTTGCCTATTATTCCATAATCTCGTAGAACAGACAATAACTTCCTCCTAGGAACCCAGTCATATCCTTTTTCTAGATCTGTAAAGCATAGCAACAATTCCCTGTTCCACTCATAACACTTCTGCATTATTTGCCGTAAGCTAAAGATCTGGTCGTGGCCACCTCTAAGAGGCCGGAACCCACACTGATTTCCATCCAATTGGTCCTCAACTAATACTCACACTTTCCTTTCAACAATACCTAAGATTTTACCCAGAACGCTGATTAAAGAGATACCTCTGTAGTTGTTACAATCTTTTCTGTTTCCATGTTTAAAGATTAGTGTGATTACTGCTTTCGTCCAGTCTGATGGAACCTGTCCCGACTCCCAGGCCATTTCAATTATCCTGAGTAGCCATTTAAGACCTGACCTTCCACTGTATTTGATGAGTTCCGACTTAATTTCATCCACCCCAGCTGCTTTATTGCACTGCAATCTATTGACCATTTGCTCCACTTCCTCAAATGTGATCCTATTTCCATCATCATTCCTGTCCCATTGCACATCGAAATCTGAAACATCACTGATCGTATTTTCACCTACATTGAGCAACATCTCAAAATAGTCCCTCCATCTGCCCAAGGCATCCACAGGATTCACCAGCAGTTTTCCTGACCTGTCCAAAATACTTGTCATTTCCTTCTTACCTCCCTTTTGAAGACTACTAATTACACTCCAGAATGGTTTTCCAGCAGCTTGACCCAGGGTCTCCAATCTGTTTCCAAAGTCTTCCCAAGATTTCTTCTTGGATGCTGCGATTGTCTGTTTGGCTTTGTTTCTTTCTTCAACATAACTTTCTCTGTCTACCTGAGTTCTAGTATGTACCCATTTTCGATATGCCTTCTTTTTTCTTTTACAGGCTACCTTGACTGTCATTCCACCAAGCTGTTTGCTTCATCCGACCTTTACACACTACTGTTCCAAGACATTCTTTAGCCACTTCTGGTACTGTGTCCCGGTACCTTGTCCATTCCTTTTCCAATGACTGTAATTGACTACATTCAGCTAACTGGTACCTTTCTGAGATTACTGTTTTGTACTTGTGCCCGATTTCCTTATCCTGAAGTTTCTCCATTCTTATCCTCCTATATATGGACCTGACCTCCTGCACTTTCGGCCTCACAATACCAATTTCACTGCAGATTAAATAATGATCAGTGTCATCAAAGAATCCTCTGAATTCACGTGTGACCCTCATAGCCTTCCTGAATTCATGATCTGCCTTTATATAGTCAATGACAGATCTGGTTCCCTGCCTTCCCAAGCATACTGGTGAATGTTCTTATGTTTAAAAAAGGAGTTTGTGATTACTAAGCCCATACTGGCACAGAAATACAAGTGTTCCTGTTGGCCTCCATATCCTCTCCAAATTTACCGATAACCTTTTCATAGCCTTCTGTTCGATTTCCAATCCTGGTATTAAAATCACCCATGAGCAGAACACTGTCCTTGTCCTTACTCTAACAACTACATCACTGAGTGCGTCATGAAAACTATCCATCTTATCTTGATCTGTCCCTTCACAATGCGAATATACTGACACAATCCTAATTTTCTTGCTAGACACTGTCAAATCTATCCACATCAGTCGTTCATTTACATACCTTATTGTAGCTACGCTGATTTCCATTTCTTTCCTCATGTAAAGCCCTACATCCCATTGTGCTATTCCTGCTTTGACTCTCGACAGGTATACATTGTATTCTCCCACTTCCTCTTCTTTCTCACCCTTACCCGAATGTCACTAACAGCTAAAACGTCCTGTCCCATCTTACTTGCAGCTTCTGCCAGCTCTACCTTCTTCCCAGAGTAGCCCCCATTGATATTAATAGCTCCCCATCTCATTACCATTTATTTGCCAAGTCGTATCTTAGGAGTCCCTGGTTTGTCAGTTAGAGGTGGGACTCCGTCACTCCAAAGGGCCGAGGCATTTTACTCTGATTGTTGCCAGCATCATATTTAAAGTACCACGGAAGCAGGTTGCTGGCCTTACTTGCCCCGAGCCCAATTGAGTTTTACCCCTAACGATTGAGGGACTAACCGGTGGATTTGGTAGTCTTTGCTGTATGAGCACAAAGGTGATCATGACTCAGAATATGTCAGAGATGCCCAGCCTTATTCCAAAGTAACTGGTATCCCGACTGTTGGGACCACATATTTGGCCACTCATACATTTCCTGTGGTTCATGAACTAGGACATAACAGGAACACACACCATGAACCACTCCTAATATACCATTAACTGAAATAATAGGTACTGCAGAACAAAATTCGTAGAAACACACTACACTTCCACATGAACACATCAAACATATTATCCAGCTTCTAAGGCCAATAATAGAAAAGAACTACTTTCAGCTCAGTAATGAAGCCTTACCAATGGGTTCCCCAGAGTCTGGATCGATAGCAAACATATTTACGAACCATGTAGAACAGATAATTTTTAGCATAACAGTGCCAAATAGATTCAACATCCTTCATTTTGTTAGGTATATGAAGGGTAGAATAGATGAACCAAGCAATCAAATTGATAAGTTACACAGTGACACTAATCCTGTTAATGTAATAGATATTTTTCGATATAAAACGAGCAAAATAGACAATTACATTTCTTGGACATCTCCACAAACTTTAGAAACAGCCAACAAAGGTATACCAAAATCTGACAAAGACAGATACAATTATACTCCAGAAAGTACCACAGTTCTCAAAAGCAGACAACACTTAGATAAATGCTCCACAGACTAAACATACAATGATGAGATAAGGACCACCACAAAAAAGAAATCAATGATATAATAGAGACAGCCACAAGAAATGCATACAAAGAGAATTTAGTAACAGAGCTGAGCAAATATATCAAGAAACAGAAAAGAACAAACACCCAGTTGTGCCCAACACAGGGAAAAAATCGCACAGAAACAAATACACAAAATATAAGAACAGGAAGCGCGAATGAAACAGAAAGTAAAAGATGATACACAATGACTAACAACCGCAAATACATACACAGACATCCCATATTATCCAAAACAACTAGGCATAAAAATATCCTCCAAAACAAACAACTCATTTCAGAAATACTTCCCAAAAAAGAGGATAAATCTTTATCTGTATGAGAAGTTAGGAAGGTGTCACTAAAAAGGAATACATGTGATGGAAGACACATGGGTGAAACCAGAAACAGATTTCGCACCAGATACAAGAACATATAAGGGCATGGCTCTAAAAAAAAAAAAATTATTCAAATTTTTGCTTAACACTTACATGAAAACCAAAATTAATTACCAGCAGAGATTCAGATATGGAATTCATGAGGATAAACCACAACACCTCCCCGCCTTATAAGAAAAGTACCACATCCATAAAAACTATAACAGAAAAGAAACAACTCGTAAATAACCAGACTACGTTATCATTAATCTCGTTGATCACTTGATATAGCATTAAATAAACTTATAAAACAACAGGCTCCATTTACCACTACCATCTCCTCCTAGATTCTGTCCTCTAACCACCATCCAGTCCCATCTGCGTACCCCCCACCCCTTCATGAAAAAAAAATTCTGCAGTCTAATCCACCCATCTCCTTTCACCCTGCACCTAATATACAAGAAAATTTCACTAATTTACACTGTCTCACGCAAAAAATTATTGTTTAACAGGTGCTGTCAGACCTATACACTGTTACTGCGCAGAGTAAGAAACAGTTTACAAAAGTGAACTGTAACTAAAGCAGCAGAAGATATTCTGCACAATGGCAAAAACTGCCAAGTGCACATGTGAATAGAAAGTCTTTGGACGTCAACCGCTGGTAGCAAAGAGGGAAGAAGCAGAATATGTAAAGAAACACCGTAAGTAGCTGGCACGCCAACCTTATGAAGCAAACATCCAGAAAACACCAATAAAACAACCAAAAATAAACAAACGTATGTATCAAATTTGCGAAATAATTATGGAAGATGCTTCATAAATAAAAAGCGAAATCCGTTTTTTGTACTTTTCCTTAATTAAACTGCTGTAAACTCAAGACCCATTAGCAATAGAAGCTGATTGTAATAGCAGCTGTGGACGATAGCTAAGCAGACAAACGTACTAGTGAAGCATTTATCGAGCAAGAAATCCTCTAAGGCAAAGGTTATTGCCCAGATTTTGCACATTTGCGGATACATTTGGAATCAGTGCACTGTCTTCTGAGTTTCAGTGGAGGCTCATTAGTTTGCACAAGAGGAGTATTCGTAGGGCTCGACTGTAGAGCAACCAAGCGGAATTCGACCGCCTTATACTGGCATATGCCAAGCTTTTGTAGGGCTGTGTCAGTGGCCGACCCTTGGCAAACACAACGGTAATCCGTATATGGGCAAATTAACGTACCATATAGACTTACACGTACTTCTGGGTCAGCATCACACCAGTTGACTTTTTTGTAGAAGTACTTCATATAAGTATGCACCTCATAGAAAGAGGCCAAGAGATTTTACAAAGTGTTCGACTGGAATATGAAACAGACCCAGTAGCGTTCTCCTCAGTGCTTGGCATTTGTGCCAAGTGTAAATGTAAGCCCTGTGATTGGTTGGCGAAAATTCTAATGAATTACTATGCGCCCAATCCTGTAACTTTTCCATAGCGAGAGCCATCTGAAGTTGACATTCCATGAGGCCCACGCTTGTTAGAGTATTGTGTAACCATGCTAATGGGTTGTTGAAAACGAGAATAAAGATCCACAGTGTAAAGACTGAATAACAGTGATGATAAGTTCGAACCTTGCGGCAAGCTTTTTCTACTGTACAAGAGGCTATATGTGTCCCTCGTTTTGATACATATTCAATGCTTTATATGGATTGTAGATAAACATACTTGGCATACCAAGGTTCTTCAATGGTTGCGCTAATCACAAGATCAGGACACAGTCAGAGACTTATGTGGGTTCTATATAAACAGCTTGGAATTATTAGAGCTTACTAAGGTAAACTTGGATGTCTGCCACCTGAGCGACGAGAGCATCAAAGATACATCAACCTGTAATAAAACTGTACTGCCCTTTTGGAGGAATATTCTGATTTTGTGCCCACCATTCCGTCTGTGCTCAGTCATTTGTACCAAGGTTTTATAATAGTCTAACTGTAATGTTATTGGCTTGTACGATGTGGCTTCTGCTTGTGGCTTCCCACTACTGTAAATAGGTGTATCCAGTTTTCAGCTCTAAGATATCAGTATGAGTGAACCTTAGTGCAGTATTATGTATGTTCCAGAAGCGGTACTCCTACCTCATGCCACTGCTCTTTGGAGATCTTTTTTCCAAACCAGATCATTGAGAAGATAATGTAGGTCATTCTTTGGCTGGAAGTCCTCCATACCTTGTTCAACTGAATTCAAGTGCTACATTCTTCACAGCCATTATTTCGAAGAGCATAATTGTTAAGTTCTTCCGAAATCTTCGCTTATTATTCGGCTTCTCTAATATTCGAGTGGTAAATGGGTCAGAGTTTCCTATCAGCACTTGTGCAATATGGTAGTGTTATGAAAACTGGTAAGTGGTCCCGGCTGAGGGTATTCGGCTGTGGCAATAGTAGGCGATGAAAAGGAAATGTCCGCTGTACCAGGATGATGTTCAGGTCTGGTGCACCAAGTAGATTTCCCATCAGTCAGTATTGTAAAATATTTCTCTACTATTACCTCTGTGGCCAGTCTTCCAACTCAGTCCATCCATGACATGTACGTTGTGTTCCCTCCTTACTCGTGTCAATTTGTTAGGAAGCATTGTCAGATGCCTTTAAAAGTTTCTAAATACCTCCCTCTGTGTCGATTGTTGTTGTTCCCAATAGGAAACCTTATGTTATTTTGCCTAATCAGATTGCTGTTCTTTATTTTGTATCAAGTTTCTTAAGTCTGGCTTCAAACGTTCTTGATGATGACTGAACTGCTCTGTGTGAGCTACTCATTCCCTTTCGAAATTAAATATTTTTCAACATCTGTTCCCAAGATACAAAATCAGCTATTTAGTTTGTAAAATCCAACAAAGTACACCAAATGTTTCCAAATCTTTTGAATTTTTTAAATGCAACTTGTGGGAGTCTATCAATGTACAGAATGTTCACATACACAATTTTCCATTGTGCAACTAAGTCTTGCTGTTTGGTAATTTGCTGAGAAGTTCAGTTTGCACATACTCACTGCTACATTTAACCTGATGTTGCAATTTTAGAATTTCACTGATTTCCTTTAACAAGTTCGTCCTGAACACTTGCCATTTCATTAATTCATATTGTTAAATTCACTTGAATGGTGGATGATTCAACATAAGGTACAAAATTTACCACCATGTTGAAATATATTCTCCCTGAAAATATTTCCGACATGAAAAATGCGAGAGTATAGGAGAATCTGTCTGATAAGGAAATTTCATCTTTGTTTTGATAAACCACTCAAAAACCTAAATGAAAATATGTACACCAGTCATTTCACATTTTCTCTCGCAAAAGTGCTATTATTAATCAAATATACCTTAGCAGCTAAAGCTTTGCCTCATCATATTCCTTAGTTGCAGCTACAAGAGTTATATGCTAGTATAATGTGCAGTATCTTATGGTGCCACACAATGGAATCATAGGACTATATTCCATAAAATTTTCCATTTTCAACACTTCTTAGAATATCATCTATTGCAAATAATAGGTTGTTTAAATTTGAGATAATATACGAGACTTCTCCGTCAGCTAACGAACTTAAAACTGCATCTACCTCAACAAAATCGAAGTGACATTTAACTGCATGTTGCAGACAAGCTGCATTGAGTATAAACACATATACAACTACTATTCTGTCATGACCATCTGGTCTATATTTTAAATTCTCCTTTGAAATCAAATATCATTTCTCACGATTGAGTCCCAAGATCCAAACTGAAATATTCAGTATGTGAAATTCAACACATTACATGAAATGTTTCTAAGTCTTTCGAATTCGTTAAATGCATCTTGGGGGAGTCTATCAACAGATAAAAATGTTCTCATAAAAAACCTTCTATTCTGCAACTAAGACTTCCTCTTTATTATTTTTTACAGCCTTTGTAAATGTTGAGTAATAATCGATTGATCTTGAAAGATCTCTTCTGTGGATATTACTTCGTTCTTATGTAAATAATTGGCTATGACTTTCAAAGCTGGTAAATAAACTAATCGCTCTATCAATTCATTTGGCTTAATCTAGTGGATGCTGGTCTGTCATCAAAGCCTGTTTCAGTTCATGAATATCATCTTCCTCATCGTAATCATAGTATTCTTTCTCTTCATCATCTTCATACCTTATGCATTACAATTACCCTCTTGTTTATCTTGATCGTCTTTCTTGTCCTAATCATTCTCTTTTATTCCAGTAACTCGATATTCTAGTTTCATAAATGCATTGCTTTCTTCAGATTAACATCTTCATCTTCTTCAATGTGGAATGTCATCTCCTTCTTCTTCCTTCTATCAATTTTCTTCTTCTCTCTTCAGGACTGCTGTCCTCCTTGAATCAGCCTCTGTGGCTATTGTGAAACATGGCCTGATGGGAAGCTGAAGTGCAAGCATCTTTGAGCACATCTTCTCCTCTGAGAAAACATGGCGAGTTTTATCCTATCCAGCATTAGGTACAGCTGGATTTGAGACTTAAATTGTGAGTAACATCATATCTGATTAGTATCTTCATTCAGTGATAGTAAAGGACAGCACTAATTTTGTATTAGTAATGTTTTACAGACTGATTCACTATGCTGGATGTGGATTGTACTAATAAAACTGAAAATTAACTGAAATCAAAATTGTAGATCAATTACTTTTGTGATGGAAACATTTTTATCCAAATATACTGTAGAATTATTACTAACACAACGAGATTTCATTTCTTGACTGTATTTCTGTAGCATCTTGGAAAGTACTCCACATATACTAGCAGACATCCTCAGTGAAGAAAGAGCTACTACTTCTTCGACCACTTGAATATATGTCTCTTTTGATGTTGGGCCTCTGTTTTTCTTCTTTTTGTCATTTCACATATTTCCTTCAAAGGGAAAGTACAAAATACTGAACAGTACGTGACTGGCAGATTGTAAGTCTATAACAAACTGTAACCAACTGTAAGTAATTCGCCATGAGTCGCCATCTTATATTCAAATGCCTATAAGTGCCAAACGAAATTGTAGGAAATTCCCTCATATGTCGTGATTGTTTCCCATATATCAGAAAAATTTTAAAAAATTATCCTCATTTTACTGTGAACTTGTAACACCAATCTTACCTGAACCATATTTCATTGCCTAATTAACTTTTCAAACAGATACAGGCACAAGAACGAAATATGGTTAAGAATACAAGTTGCATATTAATATTATTTTAAGACGCCTTAATCCTATGCCCAAGCACTCATGCATCTGCAGCCAGGCAGGCTATGAGGCTTGTAAGCCCTGTGAGCCTTATGGCACATAGACTGACTTAAATGCCAGGTATGAGGTGTGTAGATCATGAAACCTTCATGGGAGGTTATCTAGAACATTTAAGGTGTCGCAAACAGTTAAAACCAACTTACACTAAAGCCACCTCTAGATGTAGTTCCTTAACTTTACTGAAGTGATGTTTAGAAGGATTCATTTGTAGTAATCCTAATACAAAATAATTACAAGTATAAAGCCGTCTGGCTGTTATTACAGACAACTAAAATCTACAACGATAAAGAAAGGCAAACACTTAATCTTAGAGGTGTACAGACAAGCAAATGTGGCAGTAGCTGATCAGATGTACATAAGGAACGAGTTAAGCCCACTTGGCAAAAATAGCAAGCAAACCAATCACAATATCATTATTTCGCAAGGGGCTAGTTCGACAAACAGCTAATAACAAGCAATGTAAATCCAGTAGAATCAGGTGTCCAGCTACATTAAAAAATATATAACTTTTCCTGAGATTTAGATGGAATTTACGTTAGTGAAAAAGTAATCTGAGAAAGCTACAAGACCAACAAAAGCATATAGTGAGCCCCCCCCCCCTTTCCAGGTTAACTCTTGAAATCATTAAACAGTGTATTAAATAATGGCTGCTCTGTCCTATAAGAGACACACGTAATCGGAATAAACACTTTTCTAATAAAATACAAGACACCATTAAATGAAACAAAGCTGACAAATACTGAATGGCTAATACTCCAGACAAGTTGGTTAGATGAAAAATTTAAGATCATTACTTAAGATTAATATGCTCTTCAATAAGATGAGTCACTGGAATAGAAAACCAAGTTACAATCCACATTACACCACAAACTGCGAATACAGTTTCAAAATTCAAACAGGCACCTAAGTCCACGACACAATATCAGCAGAACGAACACAAATACCAGATATATACGAAACTAACCAGAATGCAGAGGGCAACAAGTCAGTTAAGAACAAAATAATGCTGGCCGCAGTGGTCTAGCGGTTCTAGGCGCACAGTCTGGAACCTTGTGACTGCTACGGTCACAGGTTTGAATCCTGCCTCGGGCATGGATGTGTGTGTTGTCCTTAGGTTAGTTAAGTTTAAGTAATTCTAAGTTATAGGGGAGTAATGACCACAGCAGTTGAGTCCCATAGTGCTCAGAGCCAGAACAAAATAATGGCCTTTTGCAGAAAAGGGCTCACCATGAAGTCAACAATATAGGCACACAATGATTCCCTAATTAGGTTTACTTTCTCCAGTAGTTCAGCAGGTGACAGTTAAACTCCAGCCAGTGTCATGGAGCCTATAACACTCTACATCCTAAGCTCAAAGGAGCGCTCACATAACGCAGGAACAACCAGAATTCCAACTCTCCACACAGCTGCCAACAAGTTCGTCCTTCACCAGCAGCCCCTGCATCAATGCCGCCGCTGGTCATGCACTCCCCTTGTGAACTGGAGTCCTCCATTTTTGCATCAATAGGACTGTGACATGCACAGGACCGATTCTATTGATAACCCAGCAGGAAATATTTCGTCTATGAATGGCACACATATTGCTACTAAACTGTACCTTACCCATTTTACAGCAAAACAAAAACTAATTGGTACATTTCACAATGAAAACGTAACAGGTTTCCTCCACTTATATCTAACTGTAACAAATTGCTCTCCATGTTAGTGCAAAACAATAAGAAATACCCTATGTTACAGCAAACCATACCAAATTGCCCTACCAGTTACTACATTTTGTTACTGTCCACATCTGTGAAAAGCATCCTGGAATTTCTGGCAGTATCAGTCTGATAATAGCTGCACATCATCAAGAAAGTATTCGCAATTGCTTTTAATTTGCTAGTACAATCACAAAAAATTCCTCATAAGTAATCAATTTCATTTGCTATATGCCATCTTGATATCACAGTCTCAGGCAGAAGGTTTCATATTACAATGCTGTACATTGCTAAGCGTATTTTATAAATGTGATTACATCTTATATATGTAGGGTTAATATCACAAATAATAGTAATGACTAATACAAACAAAAACAAAAACATTGTTGGCAACATGTATCTATAAACAAATCATTTGCAAGACGAAAATCTACATGTGGACAAAAACTGCCACTGTCTTCATTATGAAATATCGTCCTAATTACTACAAGTGTATATGACATGTGGACTTTTTCCCATCGAATTATCCGGAAATTAAACCCAAAAACTACGCTTCTTTCTTGAAGTAAAGATTGATGTGTCAGGAATGAATCGATTTTATAAGAGACTCTTACGAGGTAAAGATGTCGACAGCATGGACATCATACATAAAACACTGTCCAAGGCACTTGCTGGTTTCAAAAGGTAGCTGACAGACAACGACAGTTCAAGTTACGTACACCATGAGGCATGCAGACACGGTCACTGCAGATGAGTTGGTAAGCTGAAACTATGACTTCCGAGTACCCAAACAATCTGACTTTAGCACTGTGTACCAAAATAATATGCACTTAGCGCTATGATTGGCATTATGTTCAAAAGTACACCAATGATCTGAATTTTGCATTAATGAGGACTAACTTCAAAAGTATCCAGTTGATATGAATTCAGTGTCTCGTTCAAATTTTCAGAAATTACCTGAATTCCTTCTCCCACGTTTAAAGTATCTGAATGATCTGAATTTTGCATTATATTCGAAAGTATGTGAACTATCTGAAATTTTGATCTTGTTTAAAAATATCACTACAATTAAAACATTTTGTGCCCTGTTCAAAAGTATACGAACAGTCTGAATCTTGTCATGATATAATGTAACTGAAGAACCTAATTTTAAATGAACTACCCACATCTTCAAAAATATCTCGATGATCAGAAATTTGTGTAGTGTTCAAAATTACCTGCACAGTCTAAATTCCTTAAATTAACATCACATTCGAAAGCCTTTGTACAATGTATATTTTGCATAAATTAGTGTCATATTTAGAACTATCCACACGACCCCAATTTAGTGTTGACTCCATCCTCAAAAGAATCTGCATGACTTATTGGACATTTTAATAATGCTCTGTTTTTTATCATAATCAACACTCGCACTACATACATTTATGTAGTAAGCAAATAAAATGGCTGAGTTTGATGGAAAAATACTTGGTGTTTATGTAAGTCATTCTGGAGAATGAAACGCCTTGGCAAATTAAAACTGTTTGCAACACAGGAGGTTGAACCTGAGGTCTTTACCACTCACTGGGAAGCGCTCTACCGACTGAGTTATCCAGGCATGAAACACAACCCACCGCCAGTCAGAGTGGCCAAGGGGTTCTGGGCGCTACAGTCTGGAACCGCTCTACCGCTACACTCGAGGTTCGAATCCTGCATCGGGCATGGATGTGTATGATGTCCTTAGGTTGGTTAGGTTTAAGTAGTTCTAAGTTCTAGGGACTGATGAACTCAGAAGTGAATTCCCATAGTGCTCAGATACATTTGAACAAAGCCACAACCCGCATCACAGCTGCCTAGTCTTGCATGCTATGTGGAAGAACATTGTGAAATTTGGATTCTAGAAGATGAGTGTTTGAGGTAAAGCTGTAAGGTCAGGTCGTGGGTCTAACTTTGGTGGCTCAGTCGGGAGAGCACTTGCCCCCAAACGAATTGAACTTCGTTTCCCATTTAGTAAAATATTGCAAATTTCGCTACGAAACTCACGTTTCTCACCAAAGCATTTGACTCAGTATGGTGAAAGATAACGTACCT
This sequence comes from Schistocerca gregaria, assembly GCF_023897955.1. NCBI lineage: Eukaryota > Metazoa > Arthropoda > Insecta > Orthoptera > Acrididae > Schistocerca > Schistocerca gregaria. The sequence goes on from NC_064926.1 coordinate 373,071,572, forward strand.
TAGAAGGTACCGGTATATCTGAACTCGCTGCCAAATGGTTTTCGTTTGTTGGAAAAAGCCACAATTTGTTCGGTTTTGCCTGTTTTTTGAACACATACATTAATTTTGATCCATATGGCGAAATGTGACATACTTGGAGATAGCGAAAGTATTTTTTCTCTGACGAAGTGAGAGCATATGTGTAAAGTTTACAAAGGAGTATCCCATACTATGCCCCTGAACCTTTAGAGCAGCAAAGATGGATTATAGAGTGAGTCAACTACTGAGAGCAAATTAGCTATCATTCAGTGTTTCACTTTAATACATTTGCAACTCCCCCAAAAGTTGTGAGATCGAAATATATTGCTATTAAAAATGTTACGTCTTGCAACTAATGATTACCTAAAGTCAGATGTACCTTTCATTTCACCCTTTTAATGAAGACCAACATGATTTTTTGAACAAGTCATTGTAGGTTAAATGCCGTTGATATTGCGTGTATGTCAGATATGCTTCAAAAATATAACCTACACTAGGTCAGTTTCAAGTGGAACGTTATCCACATTACCACTTCTGAAGTTACGCTCAAGAAATAGTTATTGTTCCACATCCTTAACTAGCTGTCATTTCATATCAGTCGGTTTCAACTCTACGTTCCATGCCAAGCTATGTGGGATTACATAATGAAATGGATCAAAATGGTATGTTTTAAGACAGTGTGCAGAAACAAGACATCGGTTCTCGAATACAAGTCGGAGTAATCTCCTAATCCCTTGCATTGAACTAGATCCACACTTAAAATACTCTTTGGTAACTCCATTCTTTCACTGTTGTTTGATAGCTCAGCAAGATTTTGAACTCCTTTTCTGGCAGTATCTTCTCTCCCAACCAAACTGATTGATTCATTACCTACTCATAAGGAAACGCACCTTTCTCAATGATAAAAATAAAAGCTCAAGCGGTCGAAAGGAATATTGTCATGCTATTTTCCACTTTTCAGATTTTAAATATGACACATTTTTCTATGAAGCATGACAGATATTTTATTAATTAAATAAACGGACATTTTCCGTTGTTGTTATAGCTCGTTGCAGTATATTTGCTGTGGGTTTTACAGTTTTTTCCGTGCTTGTTGCAATCAGAGGAGCAAGGCCTGGATTTATATTTTAGTCATTTTTCACCATTCGTTCGCATTGGTTAATAATAATAACATGCACACCATTTTTTTTAGATTGTGAAACACGTTAAATTAGATGTGTAGTTTCAATTACAACTGTCATTTGAAAGCTCCACGATACCTGTCAGTAAATGGTGACGATATCAATATTTTGCATCGGTATGCTTGAAGCCTTCCTCGGAAGCGAGACAAATTTGACACCTCCTCCACTTGAAAACTGGTAAACAATTTTGGTCATACAGAATTCAATGTTTTAAGCACTGTGTTATCACATTCAGTGGTTTGATACACCATTCCATGCAATCTGCACCTCGCTACACCTGAAACTCTGCATATTCGTTACTGCTGCTTAAATTGTTTGTTGTATGTCTCGGATTTTATACATTGTTTGTCTGAGATGTAGCAGTCCACTTTTAACTAAAATGGAGGTTGGGTTAATAAAACACGAGTTGAATGTTTAAATTTTTACCGAATTCGTTGGTTCATGTAAAATGCATGCAATCCAGACTAAATCAGAAGGATAGATAATGAACAGAGCATTTTGCTATGTAAGTATTAAAATGCAAAATATGATTTGTACTGTATGATAAAGTTGAATGTGATCTTGTTCTGTGTGGTAAACCATTAAATTTACGTCTACATTTACTTTATAAACCACTATGGCGTGCATGAAGAAACTAATCAAACCGTTATCCCACTCTAAACTAAGCCAGTAAAGTCTTATAACCACTCATCCCTTAAGTGAACCAGCTGTTTCGCAAATTTCGGCTGTTCGCGTCCTCTCCGAAAGTAGAGGTGCGCAAAGAACTGTTAGCCAGTACCAACCACGGGCTGGTCTTAAGCGCTTAAAGGGAAACGGCAAATCTCTGACTTACCCTGCATTTATTGTTGTCCTCATTACCATAACTCTATTAGGTTCTTAAAGGACAGGCATACAGTGGTTAATTCTTTGTTTCCACACGAAACTTTCAAAACAGATTATTTGATTCGTCTAGTCATTCGTTTTGGAGCATATAGATGAATGTGGATTAAGTAGGCACCATTACATTATGGACACGTTTCCTCTCTCATCTTTCCTGCAGAGGCTCGTCGCCACAACAGCACGATACCATTCAGTGTAACACACTCGCAAATTCTACATGATAAATCCTATGGATATGAATGTATGCTTTCCCGACGTATACAGCTGGTAAAGAGTTCTCAGGTTGGCAGCCGGTGGCGGTGTCTTCAAACTGCGACGTTTCGACGAGTGACATACTCATCATCTTCTGGTGAAGTGCCGAGATTTTGCGGATGTCGGGCCCTTTATACCTGCGGCGTGCCCCCCATCATCTGGCCGCAGGAGGCGGCCGTTTCGCGCGACTTTTCGCATCACTTGGAGTAGCAAGCAAGTTTGTCGTGTTCCAGCCCTTGTTGGTTGCGCGGAGCTTTATTCAGGAATAAAACACCGCACACCTACGGACCGATAGTGAGGGATTTCGCAAGTCAGGGCCCCTTCGCATGGGACAAGCCCGCGCTTGCAGAGGCCAAGGCTAGCTATCCTTCTATGTCCAAATCTCGTCGCTTTCACGGGCGCTATGTCTGACACATGAAACGCACATCGATCATGCGAGGCTTTGAAGTAGAAGCAAGAACTGAACGCCAAGAGAGACGCTGACCTGCATCAGACAGCCACTTCAACGTCCATCAATGCCAAGCAGGATCCAAATGACAGCCTGAAGCTTCTTACTGGCTTCATGCCAACCGCTACCACGTGTTCTACGCCAACAGAAGAACCTTCTTTGCCTGCTAAGAGGAAAAAGACGGACGAGACAACCCCGAACTCGCCAGCAAGCGAAAATCGACACAAGAAGCCCCGCCCCATCTCTGATGAGGAGGGATTCATCCCAGCCACTCGGGCTGCTCCTGCCCGCAAGATCACGAGTGCCGCTCCGATATCAACAAACAACTCTTACGCGGCTATGGGCGCCGACCCAACCAACCATAACGACACATTGGCCACTTTCATGGATGACGAAATGATGAAGGCAACAAAAAAAGTCATCTCGAGGCAGGTGAAACTCCCTGACTCCGTCGCTAATCAAACCTGGGACACCGTGCTCGGGAAGCGAGAACCCGACCGCGAAACCAATAGCTGTGGACTCGCTGTGTCCGCAGCTCGTGGTCTTGCGGTTTCGTTCTCGCTTCCCGAGCACGGGGTCCCGGGTTCGATTCCCGGCGTGGTCAGGGCTTTTCACCTGCCTCGAGATGACTGGGTGTTTGTGTTGTCTACATCACTTCATCATCCAGGAAAGTGGCGAAATTGGACTGAGCAAAGTTTGGGAAATTGTACGGGCTTTGATAACCGCGCGGTTGAGCGCCCCACAAACCAAACATCATTATCATTATCATCATCATCATCTGGACTCGCTGCATAATCTTTCCTTACAAAGAGGCGCAGTTACGACGAATCCCTAGTGAGTCGCATTTTCAAGCGTTTAAGTATACATCCTGCCAAGTTTACAGTTGTTGCATGCCAATTTCATGGTGTAATTTTAATATCTATCTGCCTATACAGAGTGATTCCGGGCTAAGGGTAAATGTAGGAACTCTCTTCTACTCAACAAGGGCCCATCGGTTTCCAGGAACGCATTTTACTGTCCTTGTTTACTGGCCATTCCTCTCTTCGTTTGGTCCATACTAGGTCTTCCTAAAATATCGAAAGGGTGATTCAGAATTTTTAACCTGTTAACTATGCATTTAGGAGCCAATTTTTAATACACATTTTTATTTGCTTTTTCCGTACTACCACCTCTGGAAATTACCCACCCTACAATCATGACGACAGCTGCACCGGCGTATGTATTACACTGTCGGAGGTATCTGTAACACCTCCTTTCCTCTTCTCCCAGTAACTCACCGAAAAATCTTAACACAAGCCTTAATAAATAAATTAATTCTAGTATTACTGACGATGAGGAACCGGGAAAAATGAATACCCACAAGCTTCACTTTAAGTTTGCATTTACTGCAACACAACCAGTTAAAACACCAACAGTTACGTGTTGCAGTTGATTAGGTACGTCACAGCGATACTGACAACAATTTACACAAAACAGATTAAGGCTTGCCAATTTAGAAATTTTAAATTCCACGAAAATTAGGGAATAAAAAGTTAAACTGGAGATTAGCTTGTTTCAGATTTGACTGGTATACATTATAGGACTGAAACACTTTTCGATGAGATAAATCGTAAAACACCGAGAACTCAGCAAAATTCACGTGTTACAGGAAGCCGGATCAGTTAGTTTAATTTGAGTGATGTTTTAGTAGGCTTACTTAAACACTAAATAAGAAAGGATAGACCTAACACCTATTAAAAGTGGCATGTACATTAAATCATGCAAATAGCACAATACATTTAAAGATATCATAAATATATGTAAACAGGCTTCTAACGCCAATCTGTTTCACCCTGAACAAATCAGCATGTAAAAATGGTTACCAATTATTCTTCAAACCATCACATTGGGATCACTGGTCGATTAAAACCAACTTAATAGAGTCGACCGCAATAAGTTACTCTGTAGAGTTATGTAAAACTATCATGAGATCAAGGGATACTAATGGACCAGCGCTGGCCTAAGGCTAGCTTTAGGAGCTGAACCCCTCCCTAAGGCCGAGGCTGGTAAAGAAAGGGTAAGATTGACTTCCACAAGGTGCTAAACTCATTAATTGAAGCGATTGGCTGAAGAATAAGCAGGTCACGATAGAAATACTAAGAGCCACCAGTAGCCAGGTAACTGTAACGGCATATAGGAGACCAGACAATAAATCATTGCAGATTATGGGCATTCACACTTCCAGAGTAGGGGTAGAAAATAAAAGAACTTGTAGGCACTTAAAAAATGAGAGGACTCGAATGAACCGAATAAAATTACTATTAATGAACCTAAGTAATGAATTAGATACACCCCCATATGATTTGTGGTTGCTGTGGCACTTAACAGGTCATTAAGATGACACAACGTGGACCTGGCCAGAACAAAAAAATAAATTAAAAAGAAAAACAGAAAATCGCATGTCAAAACCCCATTTCACGGGCGGAACATGTTTTACACAATTTGAAGTATAAAATAATTATTTAACTAATTACTTAAAACCTCATAGAAAACTGTATAAACAAGCTACATAAATAGAAATGTAAGTCAAATTTATCTTGGTTGCTTCACGTGCATCGTGAGTGGTATGGGATGACGTGGTTATCGATTCAAACAAACCCAGGACTCAACCAAAGAACAACAAGAATTCATTTCTAATACATTAGGCTGAACATTAACACAGAAATGAACGCAACAGCACACAGCAGAAGAAACGGAAGAGAATACTAGAGAGTCTGAGAAGAACAGTCAACAGTAGTCATGACGAATAGCTTCGGCAATATGGCCACATTATTGAATCACCGTTTTAGCTGAATATAAATATCAACCACCGCTAAACAAAGATCTTTGATAGATCTTACTTTGACTGATGCACACTCCGACGAGACACAGCCTCGCTTCCACACCGGCAAGAAAGTGTAAACAGAATTGATAGAATTTCCATAACGTCTTTAATCAGACACCACTATTACGTCCCGAAGCCTGTAGCCTTATCGAGACCACGTCCACACTAGGCGTGGACAATCGACAACAGTCACACTACCTGTAACCAGTCCCCACTGCCGGCCTTCCTGTCACCCCCTGCTGCGTGTTCAACGATGAACAGTTTCGGGCAGAGCACACAGCGCCGCCTTGGAATCGCTAGTAAACAAAAGATAGCGCGTGGCGGAATTAAAATTAACGCTGCAAGGGACATTAAGAGGGAGAGTAATCGAACTGTGAGGAACACAGGGTTCAGTATCAAAACTTATTCCACTCAAGGGCATATGCAGGACAAAACTGGGAAAAAATTCGAATATTTTCTATTACGTGACTTATTAGACTGAATCTTTAAGAATAACATCGCAAAAGTTTCGCACGAATACTGGCTAGAAATAGGTTTTAAAAAAGTTCCGTTGTCCGTCTGTGCCTGCCATGTTCCCTGTATCTATGCTACGATCCACACCTTCTCTACGCTAGAAATTTTTTGTGCGTTGCTTTTACATTCACACAATCGAAACGAAATGCAAATGAATCTAGAAGGCTGTGAGAAAAATTCTTTCCTTGTTCCTTTGCTTACAATAAGCTTTTTTTAATAGTAAGTACTGCAAACTTATTTCAGCTTTTAGTTTAGGATAGGCATTAACAACCTAGTCTGCGGTATAGTGGTTGTTGTGGTCTTCAGTCCTGAGACTGGTTTGTTGCAGTTCTTCATGCTACTCTATCCTGTGCAAGCTTCTTCATCTCCAGTGCTTACTGCACCTTACATCCTTCTGAATCTGCTTAGTGTATTCATCTCTTAGTCTCCCTCTACGATTTTTACCCTCCACACTGCCTTCAAATGCTAAATTTGTGATCTCTTGATGCCTCAGAACATGTCCTACCAACCGGTCCCTTCTTCTTGTCAAGTTGTGCCACACACTCCTCCTCTCCCCATTTCTATTCAATACCTCCTCATTAGTTATGTGATCTACCCATCTACTCTTCAGCATTATTCTCTAGCACCACATTTCCAAAGCTTCTATTCTCTTCTTGTCCAAACTATTTATCGTCCATGTTTCAGTTCCAAGCATAGCTGCACTTCGTACAAATACTTTCAGAAACGACTTCCTGACACTCCAATCAATACTCGATGTTAACAAATTTCTCTTTTCAGAAACGCTTTCCTTGCCATTGCCAGTCTACATTTTATATCCTCTCTACTTCTACCATCATCACTTACTTTGCTCCCCAAATAGCAAAACTCATCTACTACTTAAAATGTCTCATTTCCTAATCTAATTCCCTCAGCATCACCCGACTTAATTCGACTACATTCCATTATCCTCGTTTTGCTTTTGTTGATGTTCATCTTATATCCTCCTTTCAAGACACTGTTAATTCCGTTCAACTGCTCTTCCAGGTCCTTTGCTGTCTCTGACAGAATTACAATGTCATCGTCGAACCTCAAAGATTTTATTTCTTCTCCATGGGTTTTAATACCTACTCAGAATGTTTCTTTAGTATTCTTTACTGCTTGCTCAATATACAGATTGAATAACATCGGTGAGAAGCTACAACTCTGTCTTACTCCCTTCCCAAACACTGCTTCCCTTTCATGTTCCTCGAATCTTATAACTGTCATCTGGTTTCTGTACAAATAGTAAATAGCCATTCGCTCCCTGTATTTTATCCCTGCGACCTTTAGAATTTGGAGGCAGTATTCCAGTCAACATTGTCAAAAGTTTTCTCAACGTCTACAAATGCTAGAAATAATGGTTTGCCTTTCCTTAATCTATTTTCTAAGATAAGTAATAGGGTTAGTATTGCCCCACGTGTTCCAACATTTCTACGGAATCCAAACTGATCTTCCCCGAGGTCAGATTCTACTAGTTTTTCCATTCGTCTGTAAAGAATTCGTGTTAGTATTTTGCAACTGTGACTTACTAAACTCATAGTTCGGTAATTTTCACATCTAACAACACCTGCTTTCTTTGGGATTGGAATTATTATATTCTTCTTGAAGGCTTAGAGTATTTCGCCTGTCTCAAAGGTCTTCCTCACCAGATGGTAGAGTTTTGTCAGGAGTGGCTCTCCCAAGGCAGTCAGTAGTTTCAATGGAATGTTGTCTACTCCCGGGGCCTTGCTTCGACTCAGGTCTTTCAGTGTTCTGTCAAACTCTTCACGCAGCGTCGTATCTCCGATTTCATCTTCATCTACGTCCTCTTCCATTTCCATAATATTGTCTTCAAGTACCCTATGATTATTAAATTAAAAAAAGTCCTGGCACCCGGGTTCGAAACGTGGCTCTGCTTAAGTTCTGATTAAAAATTAGCACTGGCGGTTGAAGATTTCCGGCATAAGAAGTCACCCTTATTCTACCACCGACCTTGTCAATGAGGTTGCGGGCACACTCTTGTCGTAGGGGGGGAAACTGTTCCTAAAGGTGAAAGAATCAACAGTGATCAATGGCATGAAGACGCAGAAGGCAATGGAAACCACTACATTAAAGACAAATATCATGTATCCACAGGACGTATGGACTGAATTGAAGAAGTGGCATGATGATATCTCCTTTGGCAAAAGATTCCAGAATAGTTCCCCATTCGGATCTCCGGGAGGAGTCTGCGAAGGCGGAGGTGACCACGAGAAAAAGATTGAATAGTAATCTACTGTAGGGAAACGTTGTACGAGTTGGGGCGTGGAATGTCAGAAGCTGGAAAGTGGTAGGAAAACTAGAAAATCTGAAAAGGGAAATGCAAAGGCTTAATCTAGTTGTAGTAGATGTCAGTGAAGTAAAATGGAAGAAGAGCAGCAGAAAATTGTGTAACAGAAGTAGGAGTCGCAGTGAATCGTAAGATAGGGCAAAGAGTGTGTCACTGTGAGCAGTTCAGTGATAGGGTTGTTCTTATCAGAATCGACAGCAAACCAACACCGACAACGACAGTTCAGGTATACATGCCGACGCCCCAAGCTGATGATGAAGAGACAGAAAGGTATTTGATGATATTTAAAGGGTAATGCAGTGTCTAAAGGGAGATGGAAATGTAATAGTCACGGGGGACTGGAATGCAGTTTTAGGGGAAGGAGTAGAAGAAAAGGTTATGGGAGAAATTGGACTTGAGACAAGGAATGTGAGAGGAGAAGGAATAATTGCCTTTTGTAATAAACGTCAGCTAGTAATAGCGAATACTACGTTCAATAATCACAAGAGGAGGAGGTAAGGCCTGGTGATATGGGAAGATTTCACCTCGGATCACAAAACATATTAGTGATGAAGACTAGACTGAAGTTTAAGACATTAGTCGGGAAGAACTGGGATACGGAAGTACTAAAGACTGACGAGATACGCTTGAAGTTATCTAAGGGCATAGGTCCAGCAATAAGGAATAGCTAATTAGGCAGTACAGTTGGAGAAGAAGGGACGTCTGTAAAAAGTGCCATCACAGAAGATGGAAAAGAAAACATTGATACAAAGAAGGTAACTGCCAAGGAACCATGTGTAACAGAAGATATATGCTACAGGTCATCGATGAAAGGATGCTGTACAAAAATGTTCCGGGAAACTCAGGAATACAGGAATGAAATAAGTAGGACGTGCAGGAAAGCGAAGACGAAATGGCTGCATGAAAAGTCCGAAGAACCGGTAACTACTGCTAAATGCAGAAGAGAGAGCGCATAGGTGGAAAGAATACACTGAAAGCTTCCCTGAGAACGAACATTTATCTGGTGCTATAGAAGCAGAAACAGCAGTCAGTTTTGAAGAGGTAGGGGATCCAGTTTTACAATCAGAATTAAAAGAGCTTTGGAAGACTTAAGATCAAGTAAAGCTGAAGGAGTAGATAACATTCCATCAGAATTTCTAAAATCACGACTATTCACGTTGGTGTGAAGAATGTATGAGTCTGACGACATATCATCTGACTTTCGTAGGAATATCATCCACACAATTCCGACGACTGCAACGGCTGACAAGTGCGAGAAATATCGCTCAGTCAGATCAACAGCTCATGCATCCAAGCTGCTGAAATGAATAACTTACAAAAGAATGGAAAAGAAAACTGACGATCTAGACGAAGATCAGTTTGGCTTTAGAAATGGCAAAGGAACCATTCTAAAGTTACAATTTGTGGCGTTTGTGTGCGTCGGCTCGATGGTGACGGTTGTTCAAGTCCGGTTGAAACAGGTCGGCGTCCGTCGATTGCGACAAATCCGACCTGTAACTGTGAAAACAAACTCCTCGCATTATTTGGTTAGTTTCAGATACTATGTCCCTTTAACAGATATCCGCGTACCGATCGAGCAGCACGCCGAATAAATAAGCGGCCCTCGCTTATAATTGAAATAATGGTGTTCGAAGGATCTCTGCCTTCTTTACTGTCAGACACAGCGACATAACTACTCAGTACCGCAACTCCCTTTATATGAAACAATAAACCATATATCCTTCGCTTGTTCGCGACGGGCTTATAAGCTTACGCGAAACTTGATAACAATAGTTTTTATGCCCGGTTTGCAAATGAATATTCAAACGTAGATAATATCATATCTCGAATTATCCGTTCCACCACTCAAGCCGATGTCACATTATAGTCTTGCGAGAATATTGATTTGTGAAGTATTGTAACGTCGTTAACGCATCGCTACGGTGCTAATTCAACTAGTTCTTCGTCGTAAATGCAGAGATAATGTATTCTCTAAATTAAGTACAGAAAGCGTTGTAATAAAATGTTCAATTACTGTTCACTGTTAATAATGTCATTCAATCGCCTTTAGCTTCGGCCTTCTATCAAGAAAATAATTATTCACAGTTCACAGTTACACAATAAAGTTCAAATGATGTAAATAACACGTAGCATTAAAGTTATATCTGAGTTTATTGAACTTCTGAATTATTTAATCACTGCATTGGAAAGCACACCTACCTGTCATTCAAGGAATTGAAGCTCCAATTTACATCAGCAATTCTGACATCGACATCCGACAACACGGCGTACCTGTGAATTCTTCATGATTCCGTGTATATGTTTCCTACTGAAGTCTATTTGTAGAGTACATTACTATGTCCTTCAGTGTTCGTGACCATCACAGATCACGACAACTAAGTCCCAGAATTGATTAAGTATCACAAAGGTTACTTTTCCTTCGCTTATAGTATCTGTTCCGTTGTCTGGATAAAGGGTAAATGTTCTATCACCTTTCTTCAGAACTTTGACTACACGGCAAGACGATACTTGAAAAACTTTAAAATTTCTGATGGGTGTGAAACAATCTAGTATCGGTCAATAAGCATGCTTCTATCGCGACGTCTACAATAAAGCGAATTAACATCTCCATTGAAACTTTTCATTGTCGGTGTGGCGAGCTTACAGATGCGACTACAACGCTTATCTTGGATAAATGTTATCTCTGGGTTTTTAATCTTCGTAAAGGATATATTTTGAATTCTTTATTTAGAGTTTCATGCTTCGTAGATTAAGTGACCATCTGTTAGTCTTTCATTTAGTTCTTTCAGTGGAATAGTTTTTGTTAGATCCCTAGTATTTCTTTTGGTCAAACTTTCAACAGTGTTAATATTTTGTTGCCAGTAGCTACCGTCAGGGTCAGGATAACGAATTTTTATATCTTTTTCGGTCAAAAGTTATGTCATCAGGGGCTCTATATTTTTGGTGTTATAAATGCCCCCTGGACGATGACGTGGGTACGTGGCTTCCCTCTTCAACGTCCCTAACCAGGTGAAGTCTCTTTTTATTGGCTTATTAGTGTACACACACGTGAAAAAGTTAAAATAATTACACTGTTCTTTTTACATCAATAATGAACCTAGGTTTCATGTTCCTTAAATGTTTCATCACGTCATTTTAGTATCACGCTTACATTTTCGGCGCATTGCCACACTGCCGCTGCTACCGCACCAGACCATGCTAAACTGCGAAGGTGGTCCGCTTCGATGCCAGTGTCTTCTTGTCGATCGAACAGGGCGAAGCTGCAACAGCATCGGACCGTATATGGCAGCGAGTACGATCCGATCATGCCCTCTCGTCAGGTTGCTCTCGTGTGCAGTGACTCTGCTCGCATCAGACTGTACCAACATGTCAGCACAATCCGTCCGAAGACAGTCTTCGTCACCTCTGTTGAGTGTGCTGAAACATCTAAATCACTTCTCTTTTAGGAACTAACTACTGCATGACGTGAAATCAAACATGGTTTTTTTAAAAGAAATTTAGGCATAACATTTTTTCTGATGTTTCTGAACGTCCCTCTTACAGTAGTTATTAAAGTTATGTGTTTTAATTAATTTTATTGCTATTGTTGTTGTGGTGATTGTGTTTGTCCAGATATTACTTCTCCTTTGTGCTTATGAATCACTGACATCACGGATTTCTTTTAACATCGAAGATCCCTCTCTGCTAGGCAACAGTCGTTATCTATTAGCTGTCGGAGTCGAATATCTTTGCCTTCCGAACTCCACCACGGGATTTGTTTATTTTCAAATGGCCATCACTTTCAACTTTTCCCACTTCGCATGTCTTTACACAGTTATTAAATTTTATCATTGCGCCTTGTTCCTTAGCTTAGTTAACAATGTTCGTGGTAAGTACTGTAGTTAATATTTTCCATGTCACACGTGTACTGGTTGTTTCCGAACACGTACAACCCTCCTTACACAATTCTCTTCTCTTTATTACGAATCTCTCAAAGTGAACTTATACTAATGGAACGATATTCTGCCTCATAAAATCTTAACATCAGTAGCTCCTTTAGCTAGAACTACTTAAAACAAATTCACTGTCCACTAATTCCACGTAGAAAAAAAATCACTAACACTATTGTAACATATTTCTGCAACATGACTTTTCCTTTGGGAAATTAACGGATAAATCTTCAGTTAACTAATCTTTTTAATTAATTGTGGGGCTACACCCTCTTGATCATCTTGGTTTCTTCATCCTCAAATAAGTAGATTCCTTCATATGGGACGTTAATGGTTTTATAAGGTCACTTATAATGATAGTTCCACTTTCAATTTATTTTTCTTAGCTTTGAAGACTTGGGATGATTCTTCAATAGAAAACAATCACCAACCTTATAAGTGACTACTAAGCCTAACTTTTTATGAAATTGATGTTTACGAATACTTGTTTTATGTTGCAAGTTCAGGTATATATTCTTTATAAATGCATCACGATGCTTTGGTTCATTTTGAATACATGGTAAATTACTAAGCCAATTATTAGTATCCCACTTATCAAATAGAACCTCATTGGACGAATACCCAGTTGACATATGCGATTAAGTCGTTGTACACCTTTTCAAAATCTTCAATTAATTCGATCCAGGTATGGTGTTGATTCGGTACATAAGTTCTTACAAATGTATTTACATCCAGAAACTCTCTTACGATCGGGTTTCCTGCCGAATTAAACCTTGCAATGAATACATGAGCAATTCCATGTACTTCCATTGTTTCTTTCCACGATTTACACCGAAAATATGAAGCGTTCAAATGGCTCTAAGCACTGTGAGACTCAACATCTGAGGTCATCAATCCCCTAGACTTGGAACTACTTAAACCTAACGAACGTAAGGACATCACACATATCCATGCCCGAGGCAGATTCGAACCTGTGACCGTAGCAGCAGAGCGGTTAGCGACTGAAGCGTCTAGAACCGCTCGGCCACCGCGGCCGGCTATGAGGCGTTGTCTGAGATAAGCATTCCCGGTTTTCCTATATTACCCAGATAGTCACCGGTAATCTTTCTCAACAAGGGCGTTACGTTGGTCGTTCGCAAAGCGTAAAGTTTCGTATACTTCGAGAACAGGTCGTACATCGCTAATATATACTTAAAATTACCTTTGGCTGCGGTAAACGGTCCACACGTATCACACGAGTCTATACTCATTGGTTTGACGGTATAATGGGATGCAATACACCCTTATTACAATAATTAACAGGCTTTGCATTTTGACAAACTTTACGCTTTCTGAGTTTCTCCCGAGCTCTGCTTCATAAACCCGGATAAAAACATTGTTGTTGTAACTATATCAAGCATCTGTGAGCTCCAAAATGTCTCCACCTAGCACGCGTGAACCGTAGCAATGTCTCAATACATTATGATGGAATACACACCTTCCAATCATCAAATGGTTCAAATGGCTCTGAGCACTATGGGACTCAACATCTTAGGTCATCAGTCCCCTGGAACTTAGAACTACTTAAACTTAACTAACCTAAGGACATCACAAACATCCGTGCCCGAGACAGGATTCGAACCAGCGACAGTAGCGGCCGCGCCGTTCCAGACTGTAGCGCCTAGAACCACAGGGCTATAACGGCCGGCATCCAATCATCCTCGTCTGTCTTTAGATAAAATAGTACAACTGATTGTAACCGGTAATGGTCACTAACACGACTCTGACTTCCTTCTTTTAATTTGTTTCTAATTTTTTAGCATACAATCTTTGCATCTGTCCTATTGGTGAACACCTTTCTTTAAATTCTTTTCTGTACGGAAGTGTTTCGAACATCATTATTTTGAAGTCCTCTAATCTTTCTCCTTCCATCTCATCTAACATTTCAGTCGGTTGCCTTGACAAGGTGTCTGCGATGCCATTATCCCTTCCCCTGACGTGCTTAACGGTTATATTGTACTCCTGTAGCAGCAATGCGCGTAGTGTTAGTCGACCATGCAGCATCCTACTGGTCATAAGAAATGTACAGTTTTTTGGTTGTTATAAACTATAATTCGTTTCCCATACAAGAAATATCGAAACTCTTAAGCGCCCAAATAATTGCAAGTACTTCCAGCTCAGTAGTGCTGTACGATCTCTCGCAGCCGGATAAGTTTCTGTTAGCACACGCGAAGATTTTTATCATTTCCACATCACTGTTACTGATTTGGAACAGTGTACCACCTAACCCTGTCTCAGCTGCACCCGTCGCTACATAAAAGTCTTTATCCATTTGAGACTGATGTAAAACGGAGCATTCATCAAGGCATTTCGAATATCATCGAAGGCTTTACTACACGCTTCCGGCCACTGCCACGGAATATTTTTCCGCAATAATTGTAATAGACAATCTTTATTTAACACTTGTCGTGACAAAAACTTCCTAAAGAAAGAGGCGAGGCCCAAAAATGACTTTGATTGTCTTTTACTTTGTGGATACTGACAATTTATAATGGCATCCTATTTATTAGGGATCAGTGTAATTCCCTCTGGCGTCACGATCTGCACTAAAATTATATATGATTACTACCAAATTTAGATTTTGTTAAACTGATCGTGACTCCATACTAAAGAAATTTACTAAACACCTTATCAATTAGCTAGACATGCTCGCTCAAGGTCTCAGAGGCGAGCAGTAAATCGTCTTCATATACAGTGACACGCTCTAACAAATTGGGTCTGAGCACTGCATCCAAAGCGGTTATGAATACACCTGTGCTAATACTGAAACCAAACGGCATTATCTTGAAGAGGTAGTTCCGTCCCAGAAAAATAAATGCCGTATATTTTCTCTATTCTTTTGAGATTTTGGTTTGCTAATAGGAACTTAGGAGGTCTAGGGAGATTAAAATTTTCACCCCGTGAAATTTTGGCAACAGTTCTTCCAAGTTTTCGAGGCGTATTCTTATGGCTTATATAATTTTTTTAATGTCGCGAGCGCCAAGAACTAGCCGAATATCGCAGTTCGGTTTAGTTACTTCTAACAATGGACTCGAATATGCAGAAGTTGAAGTTTCAATTATTCCTCAATCTATCATCTTTTTTATTTCTCTGGGCACGGCTTCCCTTTCTTAAGAGGGAACCGAATAAGTGAGTTTACAAAACGTAGAGTGTGGATACGTTTGAATACAATAATCAAAATCTTTAATAACGCCTGGTTTCTTATTAAACACGGGCATATATCGTTGCAAAACTTATCCCAACTCGTTTTGTTGTTTGTTAGACAGACATTACGAATCACGTACTTTTTCCATGATGCTTGACACATTGACGTCTACATCGTTTCTTTCGATACAATTAATGCTTTCCAAACATATGGCCTTCACCGTTAGACAGTCAACCGTTACCTTTTGGCAATATTTACCCAAAATAAAATTCCTCTTTAATAAAGTTACCTTTAAAGGTTGAGTTTTAAACATGAAAGTACACACACCCTCCTTAAAATCTATCACTGCACCGTAGCCACACAAAAAATCCATCCCCCAAAGTCACTGAATTAACACCCGAGATACTACTAAGAAGGCGCATTCAGTGTCGACACCTGGTAGTTCTAACGTCACCCGTGTCTGTTTAATAATGCGTAGCGCTTTTGCGCTAAACGCTCCTGACACCGTGCAGCCCGTTACCGGTGAGTATCTTTCTTTGCTTACTAACCATGTTTATACAACTCACTGTCATTATGCTGACTGTCACTCTAGTGCCTATGAGCACGTTCATCGGTACGTCATTGATTTTTGCCTCTACAATCGCTTGTAAAATGTAGCCACTGTCGTTTGTTTCCTGTCTCGCTACTAACATAGGATCCTCACGAATATCGCTATCCTTATTGTAGTCAAATATATCTATTAGCTCAGGACGTGTGCCTCCCTCCTCAGTACCAGTCGCTCGAGTAAGGCCTAAAATGAGTGGCATTAGTTTGACAGACTTTCCTTTAGGTTCCTCGGCTGCTCGTCGACCTCAACTACATGAATTTCGTTCCCCGGTTTTCGATATGAATTATTTCTAACTCTACCTCTTTCATCCGATAAAGGTATGGGTCTATTGGACCCGGAAGATGCACCTAGATGGTTTAAATATCCCCAAATTACATTATGCAGCAGACGATTTCCCCAAGTCGATTGATTCTGTTGATTCATAGGAACGTAATTGGTACTACAACTATTATCATAGTATTGAGGGTTCAATGTTTTTTGCCCCCAATACTTCCTCTTCCTATTAAGGGGTACAACATTAACCAGCTGGAAATTTCCCGTTCCTGGCACTTGATTGTTGATTCCTACAACATTCCCTTTCGAATATCGATAATTGGAGTTCCTATTCTGATTCTTATCTTTGGAGTGCCCAAAACGATCATTACCATTCTGGGAACTACCTTTATTACGGCTTAATTTCCCAGAATGATTATTAAATTGGTTACCACTATTCCACCCGTTGTTACCACCTTTGCTCTTAGCATAAAATTGGTGGTTATTATTATTCTGCCACTGTTTTGCGCCATCCATAAGCGTATCGATTGAATCGAACACTGCGAAGAACTGCTCCACCTCTGAATCAGCAACATGAAATAATTTATCTCGAATATTTAATGGTAGCCTACCTTTAAGTATTCGGATAACTTCTCTATTCGAAATTGGTTCTGTCCAATAGCGCGTTTTGTTCAAGTAGCATTCGAAGTACTGCCTGAGCTTTGCCTTTTTCGAATTATATAATTCTGGCTGATACACCTACTGTTTCCTCGGAGACCAATATTTAGCCAAAAACAATTACAATATTACAAACTTCTAGCCAACCGGTTGCAAACAGATTTCAAGGTGTACATTCCTGTGATATTGTTAGGTAAGGTAACGGTTTCTTCTGAAGAAAGCACCCCTAGTTGGCGTTGAAAACTAGTTAAGGAATTCTAAATTCTTGTTGAAACCGGTTGGCTGGAAGTTTGTAATACTGTAATTAATTACGGCTGCTCAGCACAGCCATGTTGAAAACTACAGAAACAATTTCTCAGATTCAGAGCACGAGCTACAGGCCTCACTAGCTTCAGCGGCCCATAATGCTGCCTCTCCTACGAACTTTGACACTATAAACTGTAACTATTCGTATTCCATCCAGCTACGAGGGAATCCTGTTTTAAATGAATTGAGGAACACCCTTAGGTGGATATTAAAGTTTTCATTGGAAAACGTGAGAAACTTCGCTTTTAACTGTCCTATGTTCGACTTTCAATAAAGAGATGCTTCATTTATGAACGTAAGGATGATCCTTCTCCTCTCATTGGCTGTTTGCTTCCCACGGCTCATATACACATGTACTATACTGCATTCGCGGGCGTTTTATCTCGCAGAGATTTTGCGATATTGCTCATTCGCTCGTTTCCTCTCTGAAATCGCCTACTGATTGTTGCTCGGAATACCGGGAGTTATTAGCTGTTAATTTATAACCCTCAGTGCATTCGTCAACTATCTGGTCTTTAATTCGACGGAATTCGTCAATGGAACTCTCTATCAAAGAATATTATTTATCCCCTGGCCCGTAATTTGATTTTGCGCACTTGCGTTGGCCGAACGCACTTGTCCGTTAATTTCTAGTGGTTTTTGTCTCTAACCATTCGAATAAATCTTCCTCCAGTTTCTTAGTCTACATCTAAATCTACATCTACATGACTACTCTGCAATTCACATTTAAGTGCTGGGCAGAGGGTTCATCGAACCACAATCATACTATCTCTCTACTATTCCACTCCCAAAGAGCGAGCGGGAAAAACGAACACCTAAACCTTTCTGTTCGAGCTCTGATTTCTCTTATTTTATTTTGATGATCATTCCTACCTATGTAGGTTGGGCTCAACAAAATATTTTCGCATTTGGAAGAGAAAGTTGGTGACTGAAATTTCGTAAAAAGGTCTCGCCGCGACGAAAAACGTCTATGCTGTAATGACTTCCATCCCAACTCGTGTATCATATCTGCCACACTCTCTCCCCTATAACGTGATAATACAAAACGAGCTGCTCTTTTTTGCACCCTTTCGATGTCCTCCGTCAATCCCACCTGGTAAGGATCCCACACCGCGCAGCAATATTCTAACAGAGGACGAACGAGTGTAGTGTAAGCTGTGTCTTTAGTGGACTTGTTGCATCTTCTAAGTGTCCTGCCAATGAAACGCAACCTTTGGCTCGCCTTCCCGACAATATAATCTATGTGGTCCTTCCAACTGAAGTTGTTCGTAATTTTAACACCCAGGTACTTAGTTGAATTGACAGCCTTGAGAATTGTACTATTTATCGAGTAATCGAATTCCAACGGATTTCTTTTGGAACTCATGTGGATCATCTCACACTTTTCGTTATTTAGCGTCAACTGCCACCTGACACACCGTACAGCAATCTTTTCTAAATCGCTTTGCAACTGATACTGGTCTTCGGATGACCTTACTAGACGGTAAATTACAGCATCATCTGCGAACAGTCTAAGAGATCTGCTCAGATTGTCACCCAGGTCATTTATATAGATCAGGAACAGTAGAGGTCCCAGTACGCTTCCCTGGGGAACACCTGATATCACTTCAGTTTTACTCGATGATTTGCCGTCTATTACTACGAACTGCGACCTTCCTGACAGGAAATCACCAATCCAGTCGCGCAACTGAGAAGATACCCCATAGCTCCGCAGCTTGATTAGAAGTCGCTTATGAGGAACGGTGTCAAAAGCTTTCCGGAAATCTAGAAATACGGAATCAACTTGAGATCCCCTGTCCATAGCGGCCATTACTTCGTGCGAATAAAGAGCTAGCTGCGTTGCACAAGAGCGATGTTTTCTGAAGCCATGCTGATTACTTGTCAATAGATCGTTCCCTTCGAGGTGATTCATAATGTTTGAATACAGTATATGCTCCAAAACCCTACTGCAATCTGACGCCAATGATATAGGTCTGTAGTTAAATGGATTACTCCTACTACCCTTCTTGAACTCTGGTGCGACCTGCGCAATTTTCCAATCTGTAGGTACAGATCTATCGGTGAGCGAGCGGTTTTATATATACACATCCAGTTTACCTAACGAATGTTTCTCCATATCAGACATACTGTCTGACAATCCTTCTACCATTTCCATGATACAAATATTATTATCCTAATGGGCATCTACCTTTTCAGATATTCCCCCGAATAGTTCTGAAAACGCATTTTTTCATTTTCGTTTATTTTATTGACAGCATCAGTAACCTTACGTCGTCCTTTCAACGTTCTACGAATCTTAACTCTAGGTTATCAAACTCACAATCAACCCTAGCCTGTTGTTCGGTTAGCTTGGCCTCCCAAATTAGAGTGAAATTGGCCTGTTGTTCAACACGTAAGGTGTCAGACAAATCCAACACCTTCCATGAAAACCCTGACATGATAAGCAAATCCAGTAGTATGTCACATAGCTCCGAATACATCGTGACATTAAATTAACCAAAGTAATACAAGTAACGAGTGAGCAAATGGAATACCACAGACTAACACAAGAATGCCTAAATGCATGTCGTACCTTCCCACCGTGAGACCGACGCAGTTCCGAGGAGAGAAACGAGAGCAGAAGCCGAGAGCAGAACCGTGTTAAGATAGAAGGCCCTACAATAAGGGACAGACTGGACACCCACGTCGGCAGCCTACCACTAAGACTACCACCCGCACGTTTTAGCGTGAGAATTATTCGCGTCTCTGTTACGTCAAGGACCACCCCCCAGCCCATGTTAAAAGCTAGAGCCCTCCAGAAAAACAGTATAAATCCTAAGATAACACAAAAAGGGCCACTACCACCCGCAAGTTTTAGCGTGAGACTTTTTCGCGTGTCTGTTACATTAGGACCACCCGCCAGCCCATGTTAAAAGATAGAGCCCTCCAGAAGAACAGTATAGATCTTACGATAACGCTAAAAGGACCACACCAGCTGCAAGTTTTAGCGTGAGACTTTTTCGCGTCTCTGTTACGTTGCAGACTTTAAAAACATTGCTCCACCACGAAAAGTATAACGTTTCTCATTGGATAGACAGAATTTTTCTAGGCGGAGCTTAAGGTTAACATTGAGACCCTGATTGGTCAGATGAAAACACATCCAGATAGTTTTTTTAAACCAACTTCGGTAAATTGTAGTAAGGAGAAGTTAGAAGAGGGTTGCTTCCGAGATGGCGAGGTGAGCGAAGCTGTGCTGCCCGCCGCTTCCCTGACGCTGCCTAAACACCAACAAGGTAATGAACTCACGTGATGCCGCATTTTTGAGCGCATAAGGCTTCACTCAGAACTGCAGAAGTTTCATCTGTTACACCCCCTTTTTTGCGTAATACTAGTGTCGATCGTAAATGAAAGCTCATGGTGTTCAAATTTGCTACTTGAAGTAAAAATCTGAAACGCGATGATTTCTCTGTTATATAATTATTGAGAAGCCACATCAGCCACTTTAATTTACGAGAAGTTAGATAAGTAATTAAAAATAATTGAGGGTCACTGTAGAACATTTTGATAGTTTTCTCTTTTGTGGAACTTAATTTAAACCTAGATTATAGATGTGATATGGCATAGGTCACCCTTCGATCTATTGTAGAACTTGGAAACCCATTCACGCAATATTCGTTCACATTTTTGTTGAAGGCAGTTGGTTTTTACCATCCTGTATTAAAACATTTCCTTTTATCAATAGTGCAATTTATAAACGATGTTTTGTGAGTAGAATAAAATTTCCATTGGTTAACGTAACTGCTTTTTCGACGTTATTTTACCAGCTAACTAAAAATAGGAAAGCCTTGAACCCCTTCCACTAAATTTAGTTAGTATTAAGATTCTTTTACAGGGAGTGCAGTTGAGCTGACGCTGAAATCATTAAATATTTGGTTATATCATCGCTTGTCTCACTGAACTCTTCTGAATTCTACATGTCATGTGTGGTCTGGCGTCTCTTTACCAGCAACCGGTCCCAGGTTCAAACTAGTCAATTCCCTAAAAAACACGCTCAGAGCGTCGTTGCGCGAAAGTGGTAGGGAGACACGATATAGAACAAACAGACACCACCATGAATGTTTAGAAACAAACTTCATTTCTAAACCCTCTGGCTGATCAGCGAATTTAACATCTATAGATGCTTGCAGTTCGGTTAAATTTACTTCTATGATATAGAATATATCCTCCAACGTCGCCTACTGTTCAGTGAACTTAGTATTCAACGTTGTCTGTTGTTCCGCGAACTTTACCGTTAAATCATCCAACAAATTCAATTTTACCAGTATGGTGCTAAGGACATCTATATTTCCTAGCCCCGTTGGTTTAACATTCGCCATGTATTCGTAGTCGGCTTTGTCCTTATTATTGGAAGCCTTATCATTAGATCATTAGATATATTTTCATTACTTTTGGGCCCGGAGTCAGATACATTAGGAATATTAGTTTTATTTGACTCGGAAAAAGATTCTACCCCAACATTAATATTTGTTTGATTACTTTCATCATTGTTAGATACCTAACTTATATCATCAGACGATTCCTGTACATGTTTTTCAAAATCACTTATCCACCTTCTCCCTCTCCGCGACATGATTTAAAATTTGTTACCACTTTTTACTAGTGCCCACACTAGTTATTTTCACTATCGTCACACGATCGTAATCTTACGATCTACTCGACACCAGTAAAATGAAACTCTTACAATTACCATCCAGGCAAGAGAACAAAATTTTACTCTAGATGGAAAATCACTTATATTCAGTAGTGACTCAAAACTTGTCTGCTTGCGTGTTGTTGGAGACTCGCTCACGCCACTGTCTGCAGCCGTGTCGCTCTCACGACCAACGTTCAGCTCTGGTTCGGTTCTCCGACGCGTTGCTTTTAACTCCCTCTGCGGTTGGGCTCGTGTGTCTCGTAGGCGTGGAGCTTAGGCCCCGCACGTTGTCGGCGACAAATAATGTGGCGTGTGTGTGTGTGTGTCGGTTCGATAGGGATGGTTATTCAAGTCTGATTGACACAGGATGGCGTCCGTCGATCGCGACAACTCCAATCTGTAACTGTTAAAACAAACGCATCGCCTTGTTTGATCAGTTTCACACACTATCTCCATTTAACTGATATCCACGTATCGATGGAACAGCACTACGAAATGTATAAGCGGCCCTCGAATATAACTGAAGCAATGGTGTTCGAAGGACGTCTGTCTTCTTCACTGCTAAACACAGCAACTGCACCACTCGGTACAGCAACAACTCGCTTCGTCTGAAACAATAAAGCAAATATCCTTCTCGTGACCGCGACGGGTTTATAAGCTTACGCAAACTTGATAACAGTATTTTTATGCCCGGTTTGCAAATAATTTTCAAACGTAGATAATATGATATCCCGAACTATAGGTTCCACCATTCAAGTCGATGACACATTATAGCCTTACGAGGATGTTGATTTACGAAGTATTATAGCGTCGTTACCGCGTCGCTACGGTGCTAATTCAAGTCCTACGTCATAAATTCAAAGATAACGTATTCTCTAAATAACGTACAGAAAGCATCGTAATGTTCAGTTATTGTTCGCTGTTAATAATGTCGCTCGATCACCTTTAGCTTTGGCCTCTTATGAAAATATAATGATTCACAGTTACAAAATAAAGTTCCAATAAATGATGTAGACGACACGAAGTATTAAAGTTACCACTGAGTTCATTGAACTTCTGAATCATCTAACCACTGCACTTGAAAGCATACAAATCTGTCATTCAAGGAATTGAAGCTACGATTTAAATCAGCAATTCTGACATCGACTTCCGACAACACGGAGTATCTGTGAATGCTTCATGGTTGCTTGTATATGTTTCCTATTCAAGTCTATTTGTAGAGTACATTACTGAGTCCTTCATTGTTCGTGACGACCACAGATCACGTCGACCAAGTCCAAGAATTGATTAAGTATCACACGAGTTACACGTCCATCACGTATAATATCTGTTACGTTGTCTTGCTAAAGAGTAAATGTACTATCACCTTTCTTCAGAACTTTGACTAATACGTCAAGAAGATACTTGAAAAAGAGATCGGTCTGATACAGTCTAGTATCGGTCAATAAGGATGCTTCTATCCCGACGTCTACAAGATAGCGAATTAACATCTTCATTGAAGTTTTTCTTTCTAGTCGCGTCTAACTTACAGCTCGACGAGGCTACAACTCTTTCCTTGGATAAACGTTATCTCTGATCACTTTATCACGTCTGGGTTTTAGTCTTCTTAAATCACGTATTTTGGATTCTTTATTTAGAGTTTCACGCTTCGTAGATTAGGTGACCTTCTGACAGTCTTTCATTTACTTCTTTCCGTGTCTTATACCGGAGCCAAGGTAGCCCCTTTGGGCCGGCAACCCATATAACACCACAGAGGGCGAAGTTGTCTACGCCCAAGAAGTACACAAAAGCAGCATGGGAAACACCGGCTATTTACATACAAGGTAATGGAAACCCACACGCTGAGCATTACTTCCTACAGGAGGAGCCCGAGCCACGGCATGCAGGAGGTATCACTACGCCAAAACCGCATTGGCTGCAGACAGCTATATAGGTGCTAGAACCAGCCCCAAAGTTCAATTCACGCCGGATGCCGAACTCGTGTTTTGCGACCGTGAAGATTACGCCTTCGTCTCGGAACTGGAGTGTTACTAGTGTGTGTGTTACCACGAACCCTTGTGGAAAATTAGAAGTAAACTTTTGTTTGCCTGAATTACGAGACATTTTTTCGTTATTGTTACCTCTCCTTTATATGTTCAGTCAGTCACTTTGTGAACTTACTTGGATAAAAGTTGTGTTTGTGAAAAATTGCGAATTGTCAGTCACAACACCGTGAAATAGTTGCCTAGCTTTTCTGTTGGTCAAACTTTCAATAGTGTTAATATTTTGTGGCCAGTAGCTACCGCCAAGGTCCGGATAACTAATGTCTATATCTTTTTCTGTCGAAAGGGATGTCATTAGGTGCTCTATATTTGGGGTGTTATAAACTGATGGCGGAAGCAAGACTAAAGAAAAATCAAGACACATTCATAGTGTTCCTCGACCTGGAAAAAGCATTCGACAATGTAAAATAGTCCAAAATGATCGAAATTCTGAGAAAAATTGCAGGTAAGTTGTAGGGATAGACGGGCTATACAGAACATATACGACAACCAAGAAGGAATAATAAGAGAAGACGAGTAAGAACGAAGTGCTAGGATTAAACAGGGTGTAAGACACAGATGTGTCTTTCACCTGTACTGTTGAATCTGTACATCGAAGAAGCAATGATGGAAATAAAAAAAAAGGTTCTTGAGTGCAATTAAAATTCAAAGACGAATGGTAGGAATGATACAATTCGCTGATGACATTGCTATCCTGAGTGACAGTGAAGAAGAATTACATAATCTGCTGAAAGGAATCAACAATCTAACGAGTGCAGATTAAATCGAAGGGAGACGAAAGTAGTGTTGGGTGGCAGAAAAGAGAACAGCGTGAAACCTAACATCTGGGTTGATGGTCAAGACGTAGATGAAGTTAAGGAATTCTGCTACCTACGCAGCAGACTACCAGTAGCAAAAAAGGCATTCAGAGCCAAGAAAACTCTACTTGTCTGAAGCATATTACTTAATTTGAGGAAAAAAATTCTGGGGACGTACGTTTGGAGCACAGCACTGTGTTGTAGTGAAATATGGGCTATGGGAAAACCGGAACAGAAGAGAATCGAAGCATTTTAGATGTTGAATATTTGGTCAACTGATAAGGAATGACGAGGTTCTGTGCATAACGGGAGAGGAAACGAATATGTAAAACGCACTGACAAGGAGAAGGGACAGGATGATATGAAACCGGCTAAGAAATCAAGGAATAACGTCCATGGTACTAGGATGAACTTGAAAGGGCAAAAACTGTAGAGGAAGGCAGAGATTGGAATTCATGCACCAGATAACCGAGGACGTAGGTTGATAGTGCTAGTCGGAGATGACGACGTTGGCACCGGGCAGGAATTCATGGCGGGCCGCATCAAACGAGTCAGAATACTGATGATATAAAAAAATCATCCTCTTTTGCTTGAAATAGGTTGTAACAGTGGACGCATATTCGGAAAAGTGGGAAGCTGTCGTATTTCACTTCTAAAAGGTACAGGAAATTTAAATAATAATGTTGCAGATGCTGCTTCTAAGACCGAAGAATTGTTTTCGACTAAGTCGCTGAGTTCATCGAAGAAGAAAATTAGAGAAGGAGTTGATGACATTATATACAGTGTCAAAGACGAGTTCTCCATTGGATTTAGGTTAATTGAGTTAGAAACACTTTCCCACATGATTAATGTCCCATGTGCATGTGGTAATTGCGAGTCAAAGTGCCTTAGACTGTGTGACGCCGATGTTCTCAACTGCTGTAAAGACAGCTGCATGTAATGCCTTTCTAGGGTTCAATAATGAAGATGTAGATAGGATTAAGTACCTGCAGGCCCTAGTCTTCCATCCAGGGGCATTCACACCGAAGATACTCAGGAGCATCGATGAAGCTCGACTGTACAAACGCCAGTCAGCAGAAGAGAAAACGGAAAAGTTGACTAGGCTAAGGAATCAGGGGAAGAGTCACCAGAGGTATCGAAATATTGCACAAATTGAAATAAAATCTTGTAATGCGAATTGTGGTAAACTGACTTTTTTGGGCTATAGTGTACCGTAAGTTTCAGCAGGAACTATAAAACATAACATCCTGAAATTAGATGTGGTTCTTAAAAAAGAAAATAATCCTGTTCAGCACTTTTCTGTTCTCTTTTCTCTGAAAAAGTTCCCGTTTAAAATTTGACTAAAATAGTGCAGTTCCAGGTAACACAAAATTCAAAAATTAATTTCGAAGCAATTATAACATTAAACAGAAATCTGTTAGACACGTTTTATTAACATCTTATCCAGATGTAAACTGTGAGTTTCCAGTTTTATTGTTTGATTGGTTTAGGAATATCGGTACATTACAGAAACAACCCTAATTAAAAATTCAAATCCTCACGAAATGTATGGCTATGTGCAATTTCAAACAAAAATTGCACGGAATTTCAAGCATTATGTTGTACTTATTAATCTGAAGTTCTGCTATTTTAGCTTTAACGTTTTTGGAGGTACACATGTTTATGTAATAGAACGAATTTTTTCCTACGTCTGTCCTTAAAGCTTTGGACTTGGTCGTTTCCGTATCAGAGTTTCTTACCTCAGACTGATACAGTTACCGTTCTCTACTACCCAAAACGTTTGTAACGTCATCACGGAAACATCCTGCACATCATCGATTTTTTTTTCCTTTCTGTAGAATTAATTCCCTCGTTCATTTCTGTTTAATGAAATGCAACGCGTTTACATCCTTTCGTTACGTACAATTTTGAGAAAATTGTAATCCGCATGTAAATCACAGCAAGGAATGAAGCGCTGGTTGCACGGTACCTTAATGTTGCAAAGTACGTGGCGCACTATAGATACAGATGGAAGCGTATCGCTGGCGGCTGAGTGGGGGCCGGCGTTGCTCGTTGTAAACCGATAGCGGCGCCGAGGTCGCTTCTCGCGGCCGGGTGTATCGCCTCTCGCCGCTTCGCGCGACAGTCGATATCCCCGCTGCTGTTGTCGGCTTTGCAACAAGTAGCCGTGCTATCGCTTGTCACGCCGGTAGCCGCCTGCCGCCTGCCGCCTGCCGCCTCCATGCCACCTGCAGAATGGGGCCACGAGCCTTCCTCGTACGTGCTGCGCTCCGACAACATGGTCGATAAACGGTCGAGTTCAGAGCCCGCAGCCATAGCCGCTCCAACTGTCTTAGGTCGCCTGAGAGTATCTTTGACTCTCCGACCTCCCCCCCCCCCCCCCTCAATACGTTTACTAATTTTAAAAATATCGTATCACACGACTAATGTTGGTCGTACAAATCATTTCCTTTCTTTGGTACACACAGCAGCCAGTGAAAGCAACGGGGAGTGGCTGCGAGGTCTTGGGCGCCATGTCACGGATTGCGCGGCCCCTCCCGTCGATGTTTCAAGTCCTCTCTCGGACATGGGTGTGTGTGTGTTGTTTTTAGCATAGCCGGCCGATGTGACCGAGCAGTTCTAGGCCTGTCAGTCTGGAAGCGCGCGACTGCTACGGTCGCCGGCTCGAATCCTGCCTCGGGCATGGATGGGTGTGATGTCCTTATGTTACTTAGGTTTAAGTAGTTCTACGTTCTAGGGGGACTGATGACCTCAGATGTTAAGTCCCATAGTGCTCAGAGCCATTTTGTTCATGTTTGGTCCTATAGTGCTGAGAGCCATTTTGTTCTTAGCATAAGTTAATTTAAGTTAGATTACGTAGTGTGTAAGCCAAGGACCGATGACCTAAGCAGTTTGGTCCCTTAGAAATTCACACACATTTGCACATCCTTATCCGTGATGTAACAATGCATACTTCATTTGTTCTCATTCGGTAGATTGGTCGACAATAATTCTCGTTTGCTATCTTCGGCAGGTCCCCTCAGTTTAGTCGTCAGTTCAGTGTACGTCGTCGATTTCACATCTGGGTTTCTTTCTCTAATGTGCTGAAGTTTTCGTCATACTCGTGCGCTCTCCCCTGAACATTTTTTCTTGTGTTAATTTTGTATTGACATCTGTAGAAGGGTATAACATATTGCTCCTTTTGTTTCTCTTTAATTCTCCACAGTGATATTTTTTCTTCTTTGTTGTTGAAGATTTCTTCATCGGTCTTTCTGACTGTTCGTGAAATCTTTAGAACTCTTCTCCAACACCACACCACAAAAGCCTGTAACTTTTTTCCATCAACCCGTGTCTCTGAGCCATACGGGAAGTTTTGGCATACAGGTTCCTTGTTCTTCAACTAACATTTTTCGATGTTAGTAGCATCTTCTTCTCGTGCAGTGCTATTTCTGCTTGTACCGATCTGCATTTCATGACATAACCTCCGTCTGTTATTCTTCTATGCGCATTTTTAAAGTTTCAGATGCTCTTCTTTCAGTTGTAGATTCTACTATTAAAACTTTAATACCTAAAACGATTTCGGTTTCTTCTTTTATATTCGTATTATACTTTTCCAAATTTATTGCTGTTTCAGATTTGGGTAACACTCCTATAACAGCTGTAATTATAAGAATTTGTACGTTTTCTCCGGGTATAGTTACTGCTTTATGTATCTTATAGTTCGTTTATGGTCTTCTGAATGTATGTACTGAAAAGTAAGGGGGAAATAGCTCCACGTGTTTCGAACATTTGTAGTAACTCTGGCAAATTTTGCGTCGGTTTCTTTTATTTCACAGTTAATAAAATGTTCCCAATTGTTATGCCGTGGTCGAGAGGATTTCACTTTAAAATCCAACTTTGGAGGACATTTTCAAGGGGGATCGCTGCTTTGTTGAAAGTCGATTCACACCCTGGTTCGCTACTGAATACAGCAAGATTCCGCGCAGTGGCGTGAAATCACATGTTAGAATACGTGGCAGTACCAGTACTATTAATTTCACAATTCACGATATGCCTTCATCCCACCCAAGTGATCTGTAGCGACAGTCAAATAAATTGTTTGTGAATTTAGTCACTGCCAACCGCTGTGTCCGACTTCAGTTATTCACTGGCGCTTCCGTTATGTTGCTTAATTGTGCCACTTATGAAGTGCTGGGTTTACTACTCTTAAAAAACCTTATACGCAACATACTGGGTATATGCCTGACATATTCCACTCTTACACCAGAAGAGTGACATTTACAATTTTGCGTTCGCAAAACTGTGAAAATATTTTTGCATTACATTTATTTGATTTCTTTGGTCTTTGTATTCAGGCCAAGGTACTTTTGGTTTCTGCTTTTAACTCAAAAGACAGTGTTAATTCATTACTGAATTTCCTGATTTAATTTCTAAAGGTCTTGGCAAAGCAAATAAATGTGTGGAACATTTTAAAATAAAGGACAATTCACAACCTACGTTTTGTTGAGCGCATCCCGTCCTTCATGCATTTCAGACAAAGCTACCAGCCAATTCAAAGAACGGCATGACAATGGTGTTACTGTTCCAATCCAGGCTAGTCAATAGCCTTCTCCCTTGACCATGTCACCAAAACCTTCTTGGAGACTTTAAGTCCACCGTGAATACTAATCCAGCCGGTGTAATTAATAGACAGGCTTGGTACAGGCTGCTATTGTTCAAAAACTGACTTACATGATGCATATTTGCAAGTTCTGCTAGAAGAAGGATATGAGTGTTTGCGGTCAACACACATGTAGGGTTGCTCAAACTTTTGTGCTTACCCTCTGGCAGTGAGTCCGCATCAGCCATTCTAACGGTACTTCGAACGGAATACTGCAAAATTTCTGTTCTTTCCAAATTACGTGGACGATACTGTGGGGTCAGGACGTACATCCTCTGTACGCTATTTCAGGTACCATTAGCTGCAAATCTGAAGTGCTGCCAGGGCAAATGTGCCTTTTTTAACTGAAATTTAGTACTTATGCAATTTTCTTAATAGCCAAGTTGTTCATCCCCTTCAATCACATTTGCTGGCCATCCAAAACCTCCCTACCCCATGGACTTGACGGAATTGCAGTCAGTTCTCGGGAAGATGACGCATTACAACCAGTTTGTACTCAACGCAGCCAAGACCAAGGCTCCGTTGCATCTTTTGCGCCGAAAGAATTGTAAGGTGGCGTAGTCTCTTGACCTTAATTTTTTACATATTCCATCTTCACAATCGTGTCCTGCACATCAAGACACTTCATTCTAACCTAAACACGATAAGGTAGAGTCAATTATGTATGAATTCAGGTAAGCGATATGCAAATGTAATAAGATAATCACAAGTGCACACTGAGGTTGAAAAAGTAGAGGAGTACACAACATGATGGCCACAGGAATTTCCGTTCTAGGGATGCGGCCGGCCCACTGAGAGGCCCATCACTTCAGAGAGGTGGGTCGGCGCACACCGGCTTTGGTCGGAACGACCTCCCAGAGAGGGGACAGCTTTTGTCAGAGCGAAAGGATAACAACCCTCGTGTTCGACTTAAAAGCAAATTCCGCTACATTGTGTGGGAGCACCCTGAAGAGGCAGTTTTTCACGGACCGACTGCATAGTTTTGGAGTTCTCACAGGAGTACAGTATACGGCTAACGGAGATGCTACATCTTTCTGTATTGGTCGACTTAAACGAAAACTCATTCTCCCATTTAAAAAAGCGACGCTGATTGGCGGGATATTTGTGCTGCAAAGAGCCACAGGAGTGAGGGAAGACAGCGAATGGCGCAGTGGTTAGCACACTGGACTCGCATTCGGGAGGACGACGGTTCAATCCCGTCTCCAGCCATCCTGATTTAGGTCTTCCGTGATTTCTGTAAATCGTTTCAGGCAAATGCCGGGATGGTTCCTTTGAAAGGGCACGGCCGATTTCCTTCCCCATCCTTCCCTAACCCGAGCTTGCGCTCCGTCTCTAATGACCTCGTTGTCGATGGGACGTTAAACAACACTAACCTCACCTAATCTAACAGCGAATGATATACCCTTCCAACTATTCCAGAAAAAGCACCTCTGTCGCTAGCAAATCAGAGCGATACTCTGTATTGAGTCGCTCGTGATCAAGCATTGTTCACTGTCTCCAGAATGAGATTGTCACTCTGCAGCGGAGTGTGCGCTGACATGAAACTTCCTGCCAGATTAAAACTGTGTGTCCGACCGAGACTCGAACTAGGGACCTTTGCCTTTCGCGGGCAAGCGCAGGAGAGCTTCTGTAAGGTTTGGTAGGTAGGAGACGAGATACTGGCAGAAGTAAAACTGTGAGACCGGGCGTGAGTCGTGCTTCGGTTGCTCAGTTGGTAGAGCACTTGCCCGCGATAGGCAAAGGTCCAGAATTCGAGTGTCGGTCGGGCACATAGTTTTAATCTGCCAGGAAGTTTCATTGTTCACTGTGTTCGCCGCCACACTTGTTGAACTGTGTGAACACAGACAGAGTACTAGTTAAATGCCTGCGAGCGATTGTTGAGTGGCATCGCGATGGACTGGTTATCTAACCATGCCAGTAGTTGGCCCTCAATTCATCAAGGTGTAGGGAGTTGGCGAAGGTAAGTCCAGATAGAAAAAGATAGTTGTTTTATTTTTCAGCAATGAGCGACGCAGGCAGGAGTCGTCGCAGCTCACACTACAGCGTATGCGAGTCCCATCTGTCCTCCATAACAGTACACTCCATTACATTTCTCATGCGACAGCCTTGAGCGTACCTCGAAAGGTTATTCCAGTTGTGTAGACACGGCTCTCAGCCAGTGTGCCTAGTAAATAAGATTCTTAAAGAAAAGGGAGAAAAGAACCTTCCCATTATTAATTAATTGCATTGCAATCCATAGGAGGCAATCTACTGTTCCGGAAAGAGCCCGGAAACTGATTAATTTATAAGAAAAAGTTTCACTTGATTTATCAGAATTTTTTTGCAATAAATAATATTTTTCGCTCGTTTAATATTTACACTGCCTAGCAATACTCCCGTACCCCAGTATTCCACTAGCTACGTAAGAACATATAATATTTTTGTTTTTCCTTACAGCGGACGACTCCAGAAGATATTTGTTGCTGAATGTTTTTCAAACAGTTCTTGTTGGTATATTAGGAGCGTCTGTCTGACTTCTGTAGTAGTGTGAGGGGGAAATTGTTTCTTGCAGGTGGCAAAGGGTAATTGTTGGATCAATCCATTGCGCAACTTGACAAAATAAAACCCACACACTCACAGAATGTTCCTTTTTGTTTGACCAAAGAATGTCAGGATGCATTGCAGAAACCTAACAAGGCCTTGCTGAGTGACAGATGCTTCGTTCTTTTCAATATCGATAAGCCTATCGTTTTGGAAGTGAACGCTTCATCGTTCTGAATCGAAGCCGTGCTCTTGCACAGACTTGTTTCACAAAACAGGCCGATTGCTTTCGCTTCCAAGTTATTGACCAAGACTCAATGTTGCTATTTCCAAATCGAGAAGGAAGCGCTAGCTATTATCTATGTCGAAGTCTATGTAGTGACCGACCGTAAGCCACTACAGTTTTTGTTCCATCCGTCCAAACACGTTCAGCCACGCACGACAGAGAAGCTGCAACGTTCGGGTTTGTTATTGTCAAAGTTGTTGTTGTTGTTGTTGTTGTTATTGTGGTCTTCAGTTCTGGGACTGGTTTGATGCAGCTCTCCATCCTACTCTGTCCTGTGCAAGGTTCTTCATCTCCCAGTACCTACTGCAACCTATATCCTCCTGAATCTGCTTAGTGTAGTGATCTCTTGGTCTCCCTCTACAATTTTTACCCTCCACCCTGCCCTCCAATACTAAATTGGTGATTCCTTGATGCCTCAGAACATATCCTACCAACCGATACCTTCTTCAGGTCAAGTTGTACCACAAACTTCTCTTCTCCCCAATCCGATTCAATACTTCCTCACTAGTTATGTGATCTACCCATACTATCTTCAGCATTCTTCTGTAGCACCAGATTTCGAAAGCTTCTATTCTCTTCTTGTCCAAGCTATTTATCGTCCATGATTCATTTCCATACACGGCCACACTCCATACAAATACTATCACAAATTACTTCCTGACACTTAAATCTATACTCGATGTTAACAAATTTCTCTTTTTCAGGAACGCTTTCCTTGTCATTGCCAGTCTACATTTTATATCCTCTGTACTCCGACCATCATCAGTTATTTTGCTCCCCAAATAGCAAAACTCCTTTACTACTCTAAGAGACTCATTTCCTAATCTAATACCCTCAGCATCACCCGACTTAATTCAACTACATTCCATTATCCTCGTTTAGCTTTTGTTGCTGTCCATCGTATATCCTCCTTTCAATACATTATCCATTCCGTTCAACTGCTCTTCCAAGTCCATTACTGTCTCTGACAAAATTACAATGTCATCGGCGAACCTCAAAGTTTTTATTCCTTCTCCATTAATTTTAATACCTACTCCGAATTTTTCTTTTGTTTTTTTTACTGCTTGCTCAATATACAGATTGAATAACATCGGGGAGAGGCTACAACCCTGTCTCACTCCCTTCCTAACCACTGCCTCCGTTTCATGTCCCTCGGCTCTAATAACTGCCATCTGGTTTCTGTGCAAATTGTAAATAGCCTTTCGCTCCCTGTATTTTACCCCTGACACCTTCAGAATTTGAAAGCGAGTATTCCAGTCAACATTGTCAAAAGCTTTCTCTAAGTCTACAAATGCTAGAAACGTAGGTTTTCCCTTCCTTAATCCAGCTTCTAAGATGAGTCGTAGGGTCAGTACTGCCTCACGTGTTCCAACATTTCTACGGAATCCAAACTGATCTTCCCCAAGGTCGGCTTCTACTAGTTTTTCCATTCGCCTGTAAAGAATTCGTGTTAGTATTTAGCACCTGTGACTTATTAAACTGATAGTTCGGTAATTTTCACATCTGCCAACACCTGTTTTCTTTGGGATTGGAATTATTATATTCTTCTTGAAGTCTGAGGGTATTTCGCCTGTCTCATACATCTTGCTCACCAGATGGTAGAGTTTTGTCAGGACTGGCTCTCCCAACGCCGTAAGTGGTTGCAATGGAATGTTGTCTACTAAGAGGGCCTTGTATCGACTCAGGTCTTTCAGTGCTCTGTCAAACTCTTCACGCAGTATCGTATCTCCCATTTCATCTTCATCTACATCCTCTTCCATTTCCATAATATTGTCCTCAAGTACATCGCACTTGTATAGACCCTCTATATACTCCTTCCACCTTTCTGCCTTCACTTCTTTGGTTAGGACTGGGTTTTCATCTGAGCTCCTGATGTTCATACAAGTTGTTCTCTTATCTCCAAAGGTCTCTTTAATTTTCCTGTAGGCAGTATCTATCTTACCCCTAGTGAGATAAGCCTCAACATCCTTACATTTGTCCTCTAGCCATGCCTGCTTAGCCATTTTGCACTCGCTGTCGATCTCATTTTTCAGACGTCTGTATTCCTTTTTGCCTGCTTCATTTACTGCATTTTTATACCTTCTCCTTTCATCGATTAAATTCAATATTTCTTCTGTTGCCCAAGGATTTCTACTAGCCGTCTTCTTTTTACCTACCTGAGCTCTCCCTGAAACTCTGTACAACCTCTGGTTCTTTTAGTTTATCCAGGTCCCATCTCCTTAAATTCCCACCTTTTTGCAGTTTATTCAGTTTTGATCTACAGGTCATAATCAATAGATTGTGGTCAGAGTCCACATCTGCCCCTGGAAATATCTTACAATTTAAAACCTGGTTCCTAAATCTCTGTCTTACCATTATATAATCTATTTGAAACCTGTCAGTATCTCCAGGCTTCTTCCATGTATACAGCCTTCTTTTATGATTTTTGAACCAAGTGTTAGCTATGATTAAGTTGTGCTCTCTGCAAAATTCTACCAGGCGGCTTGCTCTTTCTTTTCTTTTCCCCAGTCCATATTCACCTACTACGTTTCCTTCTCTCCCTTTTCCTACTACCGAATTCCAGTCACCCATGACTATTAAATTTTCGTCCCCCTTCACTATCTGAATAATTTCTTTTATTTGATCATACATTTCTTCAATTTCTTCGTCATTTGCAGAGCTAGTTGGCATATAAACTTGTACTACTGTAGTAGGTGTGGGCTTCTTGTCTATCTTGGCCACAATAATGCGTTCACTATGCTGTTTGTAGTAGCTTACCCGCATTCCTATTTTCCTAGTCAATATTAAGCCTACTCCAGCATTACCCCTACTTGATTTTGTGTTTATGGCCCTGTATTCACCTGACCAAAAGTCTTGTTCCTCCTGCCACCGAACTTCACTAAATCCCACTGTATCTAACTTTAATCTATCCATTTCCCTTTTTAAATTTTCTAACCTACCTGCCCGGTTAAGGGATCTGACATTCCACGCTCCGATCCGTAGAACGCCAGTTTTCTTTCTCCTGATAACGACATCCCCGCCCGGAGATCCGAATGGGGGACTATTTTACCTCCGGAATATTTTATCCAAGAGTACGTCATCATGCTTCATGCCCTCGGGAAAAATTCCGGCCGTAGTTTCCCCTTGCTTTTAGCCGTTCGAAGTCAAAGTATGGGTACGAAATATTGTACCAGCCCGAGGTTAAGCATACAAATGCTGACGCCCATTCTCGCTTTCTTGTTGGTCATGGTTCGGAATTCGACGCCACAACCACTTATTATTGTCAGATCGATGCACAGGACACTGAACTTTTACAGTTTTTTCCTCTGCTTAATAGGATAATTGCACATGCCACAGAAGCAGACCTTGACTTGCACCATTTGTTGTATTACATGAATACTGCTTCGCCTTGTTCAGTTACAAACATTCAAAACTTTTCGGTGCTCCGATAGTTTCCTCGTCGGCGTAGCCGCTCCGTGCAATATGGTGTGCCTTTATTTCAAAATAATTCTGGAAAGTTGCGTGTACTTATTCCTAAAGTGTTCCAAAAGACGTGTTGCAATTGCTCCACCACGGTCACACGGGAATTGTACGCACAAAACAGTTAGCTCGTCGACATGGCCCACTACATTGAATAGATGACTTCAGAGTGTCGCACTTGTGCAGAAAATCTGTCGATCCGACGAAAACGTTTCGGCTTGGCCATCGTATCAAGGGTCATGGCGACAAGTGCACATTGAGTTTGGTGCGCCCTTCTGGAAGAATCGTAGGTTTATTTCTGTGGACTCTTTTAGCAAATATCCATTGGCAGTGCCCGTGAATTCGACTAGGTCGTGTAGTACCATTCAGGCCTCATCATTTACTCTTAGCTTGGGAGGTTTGCCTGAAGTGTTGATTACAGGAAACGGATCACAGTTTACGGCTCAGGACTTAGCAGTTTCGTGCAGTCAATGGTGTCACTTACTTTAACAGGGCTCCGGGGAGCTACGAGCCTCCCTCACACGGGAGCAAACGCTGGTGTTCTTCGCAACGTACTGCTTCCAGCCCAGCGAAGGTCCGCCGCCGGCGGAGCTTCTACATGGTGGGCGCTGCTGCAGTTTCTTCGGCTACCGCAGCGCCCACCGATTCCCGCGCTCCGTAATTATCGCTTTGAGCCTAATGACTCTATTCTTGTCAGAGTTTATTGTCGCACAAGGCGCCTTGAGAGAGGAACAATTCTTCGAATTTTGTGCACGTGTAATTATCTAATTCAAGATCCTGATGTGTTGCTGCGCCGCTATCAGAACAACATTCATGTGTCTGCGAGATTCTTCCGCAGATTTTGTGTCCCCTGATTAGCATCCTACCCGATCTTGCGGCCGGTGCGGTCATTGCCGGGGGTCTCTTCAACACTGCCTGTCGATCCGATGCAGCTGGACGCATCGTCTTCGCCACTGCAGCAACTGAACTTCCCGGCGCTCGTACGAAAGCACGCCAGGGAGCCGACGCCGTTGCCACCGTTGCCGCAGCAGTCGTCACCGCCGCTCTCTCCGTTTTTCATTGGACAGGCTCAGGAAGAGTGTAGGCGTCCTCCCTGGAGTTATGCGACTAACGCTCCCCTCGGAGTGCGGGACGGATATCGGGACGCGTTCGCGGGCTAGGCATCGGTCCCAATTGCGGCTCCTGGCTCGTCACGCCACCCACCTGCCAGCAGCCCCGTTCACGAAAACGGTTCTGAATTTGGTGGGGGTGGGGGGTGGAGGGGGGTTGGGGAGGGAGGGGTACAGTCCTAGAGCATCGACTGCACACCGACCAGCACATCGTCGTGAAACGGCTTCAAGATAGCGCTGGTTAGAGCGACGGTGGAGAGACTGGGCACCACCACACCTCCAGGAAGACACCTCAGCGTCCCCTGTCAATACTGACTTAACCAACAGCCCATCGCTAGTCGGTCCCAGCTCAGTCCCAGACTTCAAGAGCATCGGTATTGAGTCATAGGAAGACGATTCTTAGCCTGGGTTCATTGAGTAGTAACAGGGGAACTTAATTACATGTATGGTAGGAGGCATAAGAAGTACATAAAGCCGCTTCATAACAAGTTACCTTTCTTTCTCTTTTGGAAATAATGAGATATTAATTAGGATTCCTGCCGCCGGCCGTCATAACTTCTCTTATTCCTTCCTTCCTTCCTTCCTTCTTTGCGTCTCTTTTGACTCCCCCAGTAGCCGACACAATAAATCAGATCGCGAGTGATATGTCAGTAATTGAGGTGGCCAAGAAAGAGAATCTGACATTTACAAAAAGATAACCCGCTAATCAGTTTAGCTGTTATATATACACTTGGTAAGTAAAATATACATGACATTTACTTGCTATGAAATTTTCCCTTTTAAACATTGATAATGACTGTGCAGGTAAATTTCTACATCATTTGATACTGAAACAGCTGAGTAAATCTGAACGTACTCAGTTTTCTCTTTACTTATTCTGATCATCACTAAACTGACACACAATATTTTAGCGCAACGCAGTCTGACTTTCAATAACCCCTACAAAAGAATAGCCCTGACTAACAATGACTTACATCTTTCATGAATCACTTACATCACAAATATCTTCGTTACTCAAACTATTGCAACACAGAGAGCGCCAATGCTGCCAGCTAAATAAAATATTCTAACTACTGAAGGCATTAACTACTGATGGGCACAGTTATCAAATGAAGAATTTTGATAGAGAACAAACAATGTAATTTCCTTAATAGTGTTCTAAAGTCATAAGATATATATGACATCCAATTAAATAAATTTCCTTTTTCTGACGGACACACGTCCAGATTGTGCACTCATGGTAACCTCTCAAAACTCCGCCATTTCTCTGCCCACATCCACCACTGCTGGTGGCTCACCTCTAACTGCTTAACGCTACGGGCTGTTCACATCGAACTGCCCAACACTACACAAGCGAGTTTTCCCCACAATGAGTCCAACCAGCCACAGACTGCACACAGCGCAGTCAGTGACTCTCATACAGAGCGCTACGTTGCATCACCAACATAAAAACCTAAACAGCCTACTTACAGCTATAAAATCTTCAGTGGTGCCGAATTCTACGCAATGAGGATGATATTTCCGACAAAAGCAAATACTGTCGAATGTTGATAAAATCAGATAAATCTCTGACTAGTGATACGGTAATGCTTAGCAGCGTCGTGGTATATCGATGCATTGCCTCGCTGCAGTCTTCCATACGAAGACTGATACAAATCTGCAGATCCCTTGGAACTACTGAAGCTTGTCCATGTTAATAAAGTGGTGATGAAAATGATCTTTATGGGTAGCTGCTACCATTCTAGATGTGCTCCTTTCGATTCTTCTTGTCTCGTTGTGGTGTGAGGAGCCGTTGTGGAATGTTGTAAAGATTGCCTCCGGTGGCAACGTTAGTGGAAAAAGTTTCATTAGCTGCAACGGAGTGTTATGGCAAGAGTCCATCATGCTAAGCTGATACTATTCATGCTTGTGGTGATTCTGCATCGTCCGTATCTGGTTTTTGCTATTAGGTAGGGGTAAGTACTGGTGCTCTGTCACGTTGTTACGTTGCGTTTTCAACAAACTGAAACTCAGACTGTAGAAAACTGAGACGCCACTGTGCTATGTTGAGTGGTCACCATTTTCTGGAAGTGCAGGTTTTGAATGGTTAGTGATTTTATCTTATTGTCCGTTTGAATTGCATCTAAAGCTTTTATTGTTA
The DNA here is from genome assembly GCF_023897955.1 of Schistocerca gregaria. Classification (NCBI taxonomy): domain Eukaryota; kingdom Metazoa; phylum Arthropoda; class Insecta; order Orthoptera; family Acrididae; genus Schistocerca; species Schistocerca gregaria. The sequence continues at coordinate 373,110,672 of NC_064926.1, forward strand.
AGTGCCTATGTTTCCCTTTGGGGCGGTTGTCTAACGTAGTGTGCTCTCTGAAGTTGCGCGTTTCGCTTCTGTAGAATAGTAAAGTGGTGCACCACCGCAGTTAGTAAACTGCTTGACCAGAACTTATGAGCTGGTTACTGTTTCATGGGTTTATTTAACATTATTTTGCGCAGTGCCTCAGGATCCGCACGATTACAGAATTGCCAGCGTTCGTGCATGCTTGCGTGGCTATTCCTCGTTAAGGTTAAGCTATAGCATTGTGGTTACGCCCCAGTGAACGTTAGCTAGTTCAGGTGTCTGTAGCTTATTGTTTGAAGTTAGTGGTCATTGAGCTTTGCCAGTATCAAGTTTAGCATATTGTATTGTATGGAACTGGGGCCAAGTACCAACGGAGAAGCTTTGTCCCCGCCGTAGGCCACACACAACCCCACAACAGGCTACAGCAATCCGCTCGTCCCACCGCCGCCCCACACTGCACCCAGTGTTCGGCTCCCAGTAGACCCCTCCCCCCGGGAACGTCTCACACCAGACGAGTGTAATCCCAAAGTTTGCGTGGTTGAGTAATTATGGTGTACGCGTACGTGGAGAAAGTGTTTGCACAGCAATCGCCGACGTAGTATAACTGAGGCGGAATAAGGGGAACCAGCCCGCATTCGCCGAGGCAGATGGAAAACCGCATTAAAACCATCCACAGACTGCCCGTCACACCGGACCTCGACAGTAATCTGCCCGGCGGTTCGTGCCGCGGACAGGCACGAATCCCCCCCCCCCCCCCCCCCCCCCCCCGGTGAAAGCACTGCGTTCGACTGAAGTTTAGTGTAGTAAGTTTTAAAAACGTTCTTGCTGAGCGCTCTTAGTCTATTCTGTTTGAATGCAGTCATGTGCTTGGCTAGGATAAAGTTGTTTCCATAGTAAGTTTAAGGCTGGCCTCTGTTAGCTTGTCCACTGTTAAGTTCAAATTGTTAGTAACTTGTTGCTAAAGCTTGATCATGTTTTGATCGCCATTTATGTTTTTGATGGTTAACACCTTACTGCAGGATTAAAGTGTCCTACCGCTCTTTCTTGTGATATTTATACACTCCTGGAAATGGAAAAAACTACACATTGACACCGGTGTGTCAGACCCACCATACTTGCTCCGGACACTGCGAGAGGGCTGTACAAGCAATGATCACACGCACGGCACAGCGGACACACCAGGAACCGCGGTGTTGGCCGTCGAATGGTGCTACCTGCGCAGCATTTGTGCACCGCCACCGTCAGTGTCAGCCAGTTTGCCGTGGCATACGGAGCTCCATCGCAGTCTTTAACACTGGTAGCATGCCGCGACACCGTGGACGTGAACCGTATGTGCAGTTGACGGACTTTGAGCGAGGGCGTATAGTGGGCATGCGGGAGGCCGGGTGGACGTACCGCCGAATTGCTCAACACGTGGGGCGTGAGGTCTCCACAGTACATCGATGTTGTCGCCAGTGGTCGGCGGAAGGTGCACGTGCCCGTCCACCTGGGAGCGACGCACGGATGCACGCCAAGACCGTAGGATCCTACGCAGTGCCGCAGGGGACCGCACCGCCACTTCCCAGCAAATTAGGGACACTGTTGCTCCTGGGGTATCGGCGAGGACCATTCGCAACCGTCTCCATGAAGCTGGGCTACGGTCCCGCACACCGTTAGGCCGTCTTCCGCTCACGCCCCAACATCGTTCAGCCCGCCTCCAGTGGTGTCGCGACAGGCGTGAATGGACGGACGAATGGAGACGTGTCGTCTTCAGCGATGAGAGTCACTTCTACCTTGGTGCCAATGATGGTCGTATGCGTGTTTGGCGCCGTACTGGTGAGCGCCACAATCAGGACTGCATACGACCGAGGTACACAGGGCCAACACTCTGCATCATGGTGTGGGGAGCCATCTCCTACACTGGCCGTACACCTCTGGTGATCGTCGAGGGGACACTAAATAGTGCACGGTACATCCAAACCGTCATCGAACCCATCGTTCTACCATTCCTAGACCGGCAAGGGAACTTGCTGTTCCAACAGGACAATGCACGTCCGCATGTATCCCGTGCCACCCAACGTGCTCTAGAAGGTGTAAGTCAACTACCCTGGCCAGCAAGATCTCCGGATCTGTCTCCCATTGAGCATGTTTGGGACTGGATGAAGCGTCGTCTCACGCGGTCTGCACGTCCAGCACGAACCCTGGTCCAACTGAGGCGCCAGGTGGAAATGGCATGGCAAGCCGTTGCACAGGACTACATCCAACATCTTTACGTTCGTCTCCATGGGAGAAAAGCAGCCTGCATTGCTGCGAAAGGTGGATATACACTGTACTAGTGCCGACATTGTGCATGCTCTGTTGCCTGTGTCTATGTGCCTGTGGTTCTGTCAGTGTGATCATGTGATGTATCTGACCCCAGGAATGTGTCAATAAAGTTTCCCCTTCCTGGGACAATGAATTCGCGGTGTTCTTATTTCAATTTCGAGTAGTGTATTTATCGTGGAGCTAAGTAGTCGAATTTCGCCATGGACCACGTCCATATGAAAAAATATGGAAGTTCATTGGAAGCTTAAGCCGTTAAGACCGTTTCTAAGTTTGGCCAAGAAACATCCAAGTCGAAGTTAAATGATTGTGGTCTTACTTTCAGGGGTCCTACCTCTGCTTGGCGCAGTTCTGGCTTAGGTTAAAGTCTCACCACCCGATTTTGGGGAAGGTCTTCCTGATGATCGGGACCGAGACGGCGTTCTCTTTATTTCATTATAAAGCAGGCCAAGGGTGTTTAACATCCTGGCAGAACTTGATTTTTAATTGTTGAAACCCAGTTAAGGAAATTTGAAAAAAATGATTTCATTCTAGACTCGACACTTCACATTCCAGCCCTCTAGTTCTACGATATCGGCGACATTGTGTATGTGTTAGTGTGAGAACTGTGGCTTCAAAGAGAAAGAGTGAATCGAGCTCCCAGGCGAGATTTGTAAAGTGTATCCATAATTAGCCCCATTATGGTACTGGAAAACAAGAAACATTTCACGACATATAAGTTAATTAAAGAGGATGTTGGATTTATGTTTGAGAGTCTTGCAAATCTGTTCATTTCGTAAACCGCACGTATAAACTTTTACATTGTGATTGGTCCCTAGTAAATTACTCTTGTTGCTCGCTTTAATACTCATATCGGACTGGCTATGATGTTTCTCAACCAATCACACAACGGTACGCGCGCGCTTGCTTTATTAGCCGAAGAACTGCTTTGTGAAGCCTAGATGAAGTTCAAGGCTCTGTCACTGTCATCACCGGACGCAGGTATAAGGAGCTCTGAGTGCGTATGATAATTTTGCCGTAGAAAGTGTTAAACTTTATCGAGCGCTGCAAAGTGAACGCGAACGAGTGGGAAAGACGATTGTTCGGAATTAGGAGTTTTAAATCTAAACTGTAATTATAGAGTGAACTTAATCAAGCGTGGTGTATCGCGAAAGTTAGAATCGAGAACCTAAAGTTCAAAGGGATCGAGTTGTGGAACATTTCAGGGAAAATTCTGTCACACACAATCCGTTTTGTAATCTTTTTATTATATGGTTTGTTTGGATACCACAAGCTGGCTATTACGAGTGACTGTGATTGTGAGAGTCGGTTAGCAAAACCCTGTGGGTTCTTTTGTGTCAAACATGTAAAAATGTATTCTAGTTTTCACTCACAAATTATCTATCACCTAACAGCTCATACAGCTGATACCGGAAAACCATTCGTGCAACTTGTAGATGCGTGTAGTGGCGTTAATTCCCGCTACAAGTACCTTTAGCCGAGGAAAATTACTCATTTCCTAACATGTCAGGCGTATGGACTGGATTGCAGAAGAAGCAGCTCACCGCAAGGTCAGTAGACATATTCTGTAGGGGGAACTAGAGCCGCACCGTTGAACATGCATCGCCGCTTTGCTGACCCATTAACGCAGCGACGGATGGGGCGAGAGTATGCCATACCTGGAATCACTGTCAATGAGGACTTCACTACTAGGAAGTGAGAAACTGATTATGTGCCTGTAACCCGTACAAATGGTATTTTCCATGGTTGCTTTGGCGCTACAACCAGACGTGTGTAAGTGAACGAACGCTTGATTTTCTGAGGGAACATTCCACGAAATTTGCTTCTCACAGAGGCAAAGGAACTCTCTCTCTCGCGCGTTTACAACTGCGGTAGCACTGATACCCAGTTTAATCACCTTTGTGCCGGTATCTAACAGGTCCACTGCGATGATCTCCTCTAGGATATTACTCTGAAGACTCAATTGAGATTGCAGTAACCGTACCATTATGGAATATCTGTTTCGTCCTATCAAATATTCACGTTGCGTAAGAATGAAGAACCTCGCGGCGGTAACGCTGGATAAAAAGTTCTCCAGTTTCTACACATACACTTACACAGTTAGTTGCAAAATTACTGTGATACTATAATAACGATATAAATATATCATTTTTCCTATGGACGTCTTAACGCCAAAACTGTGTAAATTTCAAGTATTTTATAAGTACTGTACCCTTTACTAGCTATTAAAATATGGACGTGTTCTGTTTTGAATGGTCACAATGGACTAGTTGCTTTCCCGGTGAGGGGAAAAATGAAATTTTCTGGAGGGTAAAAACGAAACGATTTGATTCCATTTCAGTCACGAAACTAAATTATTTTCAAAAGATCGTCACCATTATTACAATTTTGTAAGAGTCTAATATTGTTGTTATCAGTAATACTTTTTTTATTAGTAGCATTAATGCGGTGGATGTTACAGGTTCCTCACATACATGTGTTGTGCTTTGTCCCGTACATCGCTGACGATAAAAGTGAGACATATGCTAAATGCTAAATATCTCAAGAAAATATCCTCTCCAAGTGGTAGGTAGTACCTGCAGTAGCCCAGAAATTGCTTCACTACTCGTTCGACCTTCGAAAATCAGAAATAAATTGACAGCACGACACAGCGATGACTACATAAGGGTTACTATAGTGATGCACACAGTTTATTGTTATTATTATAGTCGTAAGACACAAAGCGTTAACAGACTGAAGTCCAGTTTCTGCTAGTTCAGAAGTAAGGAGTCCAGCAATGAAGTTATTCACGAACATTAAGTGTAGTGCAAACATGTGAACTTGTTTTATTTTAAATGGGGTTGCATCCTGCAGGCAAGCAAGTGCCGCAGCGGAGTGGAGCAATGCAGTGAGTGGAGTAATACAGGTGTGTATCCTCACTGAGATAGTTAGCTTTCTTTTCGGACAAGGAGTTGTGCGTAGCACTTGCGATACACTACGAATTCCTGCATCATTCTTTCTAACACACACACACACACACACACACACACACACACACACAAGCACGCACACAAACTCATTGTCATTCATCTTTCATTATTTTAAAAATAATAGTATTCCAAGGAAAGTCTCTTATTATACAAATTAGTTAGGTGATAAAGTAAGTGGTAATGTAAGTGGAGTTGGGAAGCAACAGATGGGTGGAGGGGAGGGCGGGGGTCTGATCGCATTCAGGGGTGATGGTCTAAGTGAAGTTGAGAACCAGTGAGCTAGATTGTAAGACAACTTAGATCAACATTTGTAAAATTCTGTTGGTGGTTAATAAGTGTTCTGTCTGCGACAACACCAACATACTTCGCTTTGTTGGACCGCTGATTAATGGATTGCAATTGTACAGATATAGCATTTTGTTACTTCTGACTTGACCATAGCTGCTCCAAATTTTGACTGTTGGTATTTGTCAATGTAATTTTACGATTTAGCAACATTTCATTCTGATGAATACACCCCTAGTAGGTGTCTAAACCTAGGTCAATGCACCTATCCCTAAGGTTCAACTGATTAGCTGCTTAATCCTAAGTTCAGATTAGAATTTGTAATTTTTTGTGCATCAGTATGATAATAAACTGGATCTTTTTCACATTGTAGCTGATTCTAGTCAGCATGATCTCTGGAGATAATTTAATTGTATCCATATTTCGCAGCTTCAAACGTGACTGTTTTCGATAAACTGGAGGTATTAATTGAAAAAACACCTTCAGTCACAACATTTTGTGCTTTATTCACACGATGCATTTCGGACACTGTGGGTCCATCATTAGATGTAATTCGTCTTAATAGATGCTTTATTTTATCTCTTCAATGAGGTGAAATGCATGTTCCTGTCATGAAAAGGTTTGATGTTAGGTTACGATTTTCCTAAGTCAAACGCCGAAAGTATGTGCGAAATAGTGGAAAAGATGAACAGTGTAAACTTACCACATGATCCAAGAAAAGCGTTTTTAACGTTTTATCACCTGCATAGTTCTCCGTCGTTTTCGTACATATCACTCCATTCCAGAATCACATTCGCACACACACGTTTATAAACACTTGAATGAAAACCCTTGAATGAAGTGCTATGTACGAAAACGACGCAGAAAAGCACTATGCAGGTGATAAAACGTTAAAAAACGCTTTTCTTGGATTATGTGGTAAGTTTACACTGTTCATCTTTTCCACTATTTCGTACATATTTTCCACGTTTGACTTGTAAATTTCGTAACATCCCCCCAGCCTATGAACCATGGACATTGCCGTTGGTGGGGAGGCATGTGTGTCTGAGCGATACAGATAGTCGTACCGTAGGTGCAACCACAACGGAGGGATATCTATTGAGAGGCCAAACAAACGTGTGATTCCAGAAGAGGGACAGCAGCCTTTTAAGTTGTTGCAATGGCAGCAGTCCGGATGATTTACTGATCGGTCCTTGTAGCGCTAACCAAAATGTCCTTGCTGTGCTGGTAATGTGAAAAGCTGAAAGGAAGGATAAACTACAGCCGTAATTTTTTCCGAGTGCATGCAGCTTTACTGTATGGTTAAATGATTAAGACGCTGTCTTGGGTAAAATATTCCGGAGATAAAACAGTCCCCCATTCGGATCTCCGGGAGGGGACTACTCTGGAGGACGTTGTTATCAGGAGAAACAAAACTTGAGTTCTACGGCTCGGAGTGTGGAATGTCAGAACCCTTAATCGGGCAGGTAGGTTAGAAAATTTAAAAAGGGAAATGGATAGGTTAAAGTTCGATATAGTGGGAACTAGTGAAGTTCGGTGGCAGGAGGAACAAGACTTCTGGTCAGGTAAATACAGCGTTGTAAATACAAAATCAAATAGTAAGTTTCACAATTAATGAAAAAAATAGCAATGGGGGGTAATTCACTACAAACAGCCTAGTGAATCCATTACTGTGGCCAAGATAAACACGAGGCCCACTCCTACCACAATAGTACAAGTTTATATGCTAACTAGCGCCGCAGATGACGAAGATGTTAATGAAATGTATGATAAGATAAAATAAATTATTCAAATAGTGAGGGGAGACGAAAATTTAATAGTCATGGGTGACTGGAATTCAACAGTGGGAAAAGTGAGAGAAGGAAACGTAGTAGGCGAATACTGAGTGGGGGTAAGAAATGAAAGAGGAAGCCGCCTGGTAGAATTTTGCAGAGATCATATCTCAATCGTAGATAACACTTGCTTCAAGAATCATGAAAGAAGGTTGTGTACATGGAAGAGGCGTGGAGATACTGGAAGGTTTCAGATAGATTATAAAATGGAAAGAAAGTGATTTACCAACCAGGTTTTATATTGTAAGACATTTCCAGGGCAGATGTGCACTCTGGCCAGAATCTATTCGTTATGAACTATAGATTAAAACTGAAGAAACTGCAAAAAAATAATGGAGTTTCAGGAGATGGGACCTGGATAAACTGACCGAACCACAGGTTGTAGAGAGTTTCAGGGAGAGCATTAGGAAACGACTGACAAGAATGGGAAAAGAAATACAGGAGAAGAAGAATGGGTAGCTTTGAGGAATGAAATAGTGAAGGCAGTACAGAATCAAGTAGGTAACAAGAAGATATCTAGTAGAAATCCTTGGATTACAGAAGATATATTGAACTTAATTGATGAAAGGAGAAAACAAAAAAATGCAGTAACTGAAGCTGACAAAAATAAATACAAACGTCAAAAAAATGAGATCGACAGGAAGTTCAAAACGGCTAAGCATCGAGGGCTAGAGGACCAATGTTAGGATGTAGAGGTTTATTTCACTGGGGGTAAGATAGATACTGCCTGCACGAAAATTGAAGAGACCTTTGGAGAAAAGAGAACCATTTGTGTGAATATCAAGAGCTCAGATGGAAACCCAGATCTAAGTAAAGAATGGAAAGAAGAAAGATTTAAGGAGTATATAGAGGGTCCATACAAGAGCGATGTACTTTAGGATAATATTATGGAAATGGAAGAGGATGTAGATGAAGATGAAATGGGAGATATAATTCTGCGTGAAGAGTTTGACAGAGCAGTGAAAGACCTAAGTGGAAACAAGGCCCCGGGGGAGCCTTGGGGAGCCAACCCTGAAAATGAAGAAAAATTTGTTAACATCGAGATTAGATTTAAGTGTCAGGATGTCGTATCTGAAAGTATTTTTAAGGAGTGCAGCCATGTGTGGAAGTGAAACATGTACGATAAAAAGTTAGGACAAGAAGAGAATAGAAGCTTTCCTGCAGTCATGGACTGTGCGGCTGGTCCCCGTGGAGGTTAGAGGCCTCCCTCGAGCATGGGTGTTAGTGTTTGTCCTTAGGATAATGTAAGTTAAGTAGTGAGTAAGTTTAGGGACTGATGACCTTAGCAGTTAAGTCCCATAAGATTTCACACACATTTGAACATTTGATTTGAATAGAAGCTTTCCAAATGCAGTGCTACAGAAGAATGCTGAAGATTAGTTGGGTAGATCACATAACTTATGAGGAAGTATTGAATATAACTGGGGAGGAGTTTGCGACACAACTTGACTATAAGAAGACATCGGTTTTTAGGACATGTTCTGAGGCATCAAGAGGTCACCACTTTAGTATTGGAGGGCAGGGTGGAGAGTAAAAATCGTAGAGGGAAACCAAGAGATGAATACACTAAGCAGATTCAGAAGGATGTACGTTGGAGTAGGTCAGCTGTTTTTGGACATATCTTGTGCACATTTTCCGATATCTCAGCGTTTCTGAGCGACTTTTGCACCAACTCGTCAGTCGAAGTGGAAGGTCTTCCACTCCTTTGTTTATCATGAACGTTGATTCTGCCGCCGCCAAAATACCTGCAGCACTTAAACAGACTCGTTTTGTTTCGCGATAGAATTTTCGTAGATGTTATTCCTTCCACGAGTGGGAAGCGGATCACAGAACTTGGCTCATACTTGGCGGGATTTCTTGCCGACATCTTCCATGCAGTTACATACATGAGTATACTTACTAACGTACCACTGCGTTCCTGCGGTGCTCATTCTGGTCAGTGGATCTCCCACCCTACCACACAGTGTTTCCACCTCTAAAAAAAAATAACACCACTCAGTGTTGCCACCTCTCGAGAAACAAAAAACCACAGACCTTACACTCACTTTATGAACATGACTTGTATATGAAATACCACTTGAAATTTAAGTTTGGTAGGGCCGTAGTGGCCTGGCTGATTGCTCAACGTGGATTTATAAATGCAGAATCTGTTGGTTACTGCATCGCCATTTACTGGCATACGTTGACTCAACGTTCGATGCGCCCACTTTAGCCTCGCTATCGCTGGGTCCCACGCCACGCTGAGATGCAGGCTGCCATCTCTGTCAAGTATAACGGAAGGGCAGTGGCAACATTATTTACACCCTTGCATGGCATGCAGTGAGACTGGCTACCGGGACTGTGAACAGTTTTTGTAAGTTTTATTCATAGGTACCAGCTACCTATGAATAAAGAAAGCTCCTGTAAATTTAGTAGTCAGAATTAAAATAATGTTGTGAAAAATTACAGAGTAAAAGCATTAACTCTCTGCTTGTAGGCTAAGAGATTCTATGGAATCCGCAGCAATTTTATCGAAATGGAATGCGCCACAAATACGGTAGAAGGGAAAAAATTCATTATTAATTAAAAATACAAATTGGTGTGGCTATATCAAATATGCAGCTTTTTTTGGAATATCGGAGCTTTCTCCTCGCCAGAAATAGTTGTCAGATTCCTAGTATGTACACGTGCCTACTTTTTCGCTTCTTAAATGATTGTTAATTTTATCACACTGTTTTCCAGTGATTTTAGGTACATGCATTTTTATTAATTTAAAAACATGCATTCCTGCACCAACCTGATTCTGATATATACAATTAGTGTAAATGAAAATTGATTGCAAAGTTCCATGAATTCTGCTGCATAAACGTCAGACAGTCAAGAAATTGAATTCGTCATGACGCAGAACCACTGACGTCCATATATTTTGAAACAAATTCCTTCTGTCCGTTGCAAACGTTGTGGATGCAGTGTCATTATCGGCCTGTTAGCAGTCTTAATAGTTAACACGCAGGAATGCATATATTTAAGTTATCTAGTATTAACATTGACAGCGGTTCATTAGAAGTCTTGCGACATCTCCACATTACGTTTTAACACAACAGTGAAGCAGTACTCATACATACTCCATTGCTAACAACTAGGACTGCTGACTTCGATTATTATATTCTGAATTTTCTTTCTCAAGGAGTACTGGTACCACAATGATTTCATTAGAAGTGACATCAGTACTTTTATTACGACAGCAAGTGTTTACACATTCAGAAACAAAGAGTAAGACCTATGCCTTTTAAGTTACTTATAGTGTCGTTAACTTTAAAAAACATTGTGACCCTTTGTTACTTCAAACCACTAATTAACAAAATTATTTAATGAGGTGAACTGAAAATACGTTTTGTCTGGCACAGTATCTGTAGGTAAATTATGTATAATAACAGTCTGGTTTACGTACACATTACTTCAAAAACTTTAGAAAACAGAGAGAGTATATTACCTCTTTACACGAAATAGGCCGTTTTCGATTGCTTCATCGTGACAGAACACAGTTTCTGTAAATAATTTTTGGTTTTGTTGTCACTTCGTAAATCTCGTATGGGAAAAGTGAACTTGTTATTGCTTGAGATTGGTCTTAAGCAGTGCAGAACGAAATATACACTCCTGGAAATTGAAATAAGAACACCGTGAATTCATTGTCCCAGGAAGGGGAAACTTTATTGACACATTCCTGGGGTCAGATACATCACATGATCACACTGACAGAACCACAGGCACATAGACACAGGCAACAGAGCATGCACAATGTCGGCACTAGTACAGTGTATATCCACCTTTCGCAGCAATGCAGGCTGCTATTCTCCCATGGAGACGATCGTAGAGATGCTGGATGTAGTCCTGTGGAACGGCTTGCCATGCCATTTCCACCTGGCGCCTCAGTTGGACCAGCGTTCGTGCTGGACGTGCAGACCGCGAGAGACGACGCTTCATCCAGTCCCAAACATGCTCAATGGGGGACAGATCCGGAGATCTTGCTGGCCAGGGTAGTTGACTTACACCTTCTAGAGCACGTTAGGTGGCACAGGATACATGCGGACGTGCATTGTCCTGTTGGAGCAGCAAGTTCCCTTGCCGGTCTAGGAATGGTAGAACGATGGGTTCGATGACGGTTTGGATGTACCGTGCACTATTCAGTGTCCCCTCGACGATCACCAGAGGTGTACGGCCAGTGTAGGAGATGGCTCCCCACACCATGATGCAGAGTGTTGGCCCTGTGTACCTCGGTCGTATGCAGTCCTGATTGTGGCGCTCACCAGTACGGCGCCAAACACGCATACGACCATCATTGGCACCAAGGTAGAAGCGACTCTCATCGCTGAAGACGACACGTCTCTATTCGTCCGTCCATTCACGCCTGTCGCGACACCACTGGAGGCGGGCTGAACGATGTTGGGGCGTGAGCGGAAGGCGGCCTAACGGTGTGCGGGACCGTAGCCCAGCTTCATGGACACGGTTGCGAATGGTCCTCGCCGATACTCCTGGAGCAACAGTGTCCCTAATTTGCTGGGAAGTGGCGGTGCGGTCCCCTACGGCACTGCGTAGGATCCTACGGTCTTGGCGTGCATCCGTGCGTCGCTGTGGTCCGGTCCCAGGTGGACGGGCACGTGCACCTTCCGCCGACCACTGGCGACAACATCGATGTACTGTGGAGACCTCACGCCCCACGTGTTGAGCAATTCGGAGGTACGTCCACCCGGCCTCCCACATGCCCACTATACGCCCTCGCTCAAAGTCCGTCAACTGCACATACGGTTCACGTCCACGCTCTCGCGGCATGCTACCAGTGTTAAAGACTGCGATGGAGCTCCGTATGCCACGGCAAACTGGCTGACACTGATGGCGGCGGTGCACATATGCTGCGCAGCTAGCGCCATTCGACGGCCAACACCGCGGTTCCTGGTGTGTCCGCTGTGCCGTGCGTGTGATCATTGCTTGTACAGCCCTCTCGCAGTGTCCGGAGCAAGTATGGTGGGTCTGACACACCGGTGTCATTGTGTTCTTTTTTCCATTTCCACGAGTGTATATTAATATCGTTTTATAGGGAGTTTAAAATACACATATATTTCCATAAATAGGTGCAAGTTAATAATGACGATAATTCACTATTCTAATACCTTTCGTAAACATTGTGTAGACAAGAAAGTAATAATATTTGGTGAAATAATTCCTGTTATATGAACGCTATGTTGGACGAAAAAAGGATTGCATGTAAAAAATCGGTAACTGACTGTCTCTAGAAAACAGTAATATCTTGGGCTAATATCTTAAATTTTCATAACATATGAATTAAATTTCGATTGCACACAACATTGGCCGATAGTTCGAACAAGATAATATGCCACGTAATTTAAGATACACAACATACAAGTATTCGTATGTAAGTTTGTGAATGAATCGCAGATACACGTTCTTTGTTTCACACCAAATTACGCTAACATTTACAAGATGAAATGAAAGTAGTTGTCTCATAACACCGCAGTAGGTATCTTATGGGATATCTGTACAAAAATGAATCATTGGACAAGATATGTAACCATTTGAAAGTATCATAGTGCACGATTTTGAACACACCGCATTTCAGAGTAATTTTGCTACTGCTGACTGCTAGTAAAGTAAATATGCGTCGTAAAGAAATATCAAAGTTTTAAAGTTGTTTATATATTGCCTATGATATTTCAGGTCATATCATGTACGAAATTTACTGTGTGTGTCAAAGAAGGAATTCTTGTAAACGGTTGCACTTTGAGTTATAGTGATTTCGTAAATATAGTCGCATTAAACGCTTTCTTCACGAATGTCTAACAGTCAGATTTTTATGTCAGACATAACATTTAAACAAAAAATGATTCAATAAATAAACTCCCAGGTCTAAGGTATGAATGAAGTGTTGCTCTCTGCAGACGCATCTCAGACACATAACTAGAAATTGTGGTTCCACTGTACAAAACAACTGAGACTCTGTGACGTACGAAATTTGTAAGTGTACTCGTTTTAATCTGAAGTCAGAATGTGTAATGACGCATAAATAACAATGTGGATAGTACTGCTTTTAATGGGACGGACTTGGCAGTTATCAGGAAACACTCTTACGAACCAAAAGTGTGTATGCTGTTAGAACCTATTGAACAAATTTATTTAGTAATTTTAAGTTGACAGCGAATTATTTTGAACTTTAAGAAACTATAATTTCTGTTCATGAACTCAACAAGTGCAGTGCTTCGTTGGTACATAGTCATTCCGACAAATCTGCTGATGATCATGATTCAACGTGAGCCAAAAAATGTGTCGTAATTAGTGAAAAAGTAGTAGTAGGAACAACTTACATAGGGTGAAAAAATGGAGATTACTAGAGTGATCATATAGTTCCTGTACATTTTAACAGCTTACCACGTAAATGAATTAAGGAAACATGTTTTTATCAACTTTCCCATTTATTTGTCTGAAAGTAAGATACAAACCATTAAGGTGAATACGCAAGCTGTTAATGCATTAAAATAGTCCACTGATCATTTTACGTATATCTCAAACACAGTGGTCTAGTTGGAAGATGGTGATTAAATACAAACTCTTGTCGTTCCTTAATCTTACACGCTTTATTAAATTTTTCGCACGTTTATAGTAGTAGTGAATAGTAGAAATTTAGCATTTTATACTAGAAATGTGTAACGCAGCAGGTTGCGCAGAGACAGAGATGTCTAACAAAACTGTTTCACGCAACTCGTTTCCAGGACGAGCGTTTCTCCAGCAAACGAGACGTTAAGTCAACACGAATCGTGTTTCGAATGCAATGCGAATTCACGGCATGTGTCTCTGCTGTGGTTCGCGAAGGATTTTATCGCCGACTGGATGCGTTCTCATCGGAAAAGTGTCAGACAGAGAAATCGTTTCGGGAGAAAACAAGCTTACAGATCCCCAGGAGAAAGAAGATAAACACAGGAGCTGAGGGGCGCCTCCGGGGCTGAGACAGGCGCGGCGCGTGGGCGATCACCCGGGGAGCCGGGCCAGGCGCTGCGTGTCTCTCTCTGCTTCTGCTGCTGCTTCTGCGTCTGCCGCCCGAGACCGACCCCGGAACACTTGCTAGGTAGTCCACTGGATGGCAAAGTTTCTTTCACATAACAATATTTACTTAGCAACTAACATTTTCACATAATAACATCACATAGCAGAAAGTAAGAGGACACAAAGTCATTTCATAAACCAACATTGGGAACTCCAGGAAGGTATTTCAACACTGTAAGATAACACAGTTGGTAGTTACCCTAAAGGAGACACGCCAAGTTGCTGATAGGCACAATTACAGGACACTTAAGTTAAGCTTTCGACCACAGCCTTCATCTGCAAAAGAGAGACACACACCATTCACACACAAGGAAGCTCACTTCAAGCGCACACACTACCACCAATGCCAGCACCTCGGGCCGGAATGCTTTCTGGAGTTGGCGGTCGTGTGTGCTTGATGTGTCCCCCTTGTGTGTGTGAATGGTTCTAATGACTCTGAGCACTATGAGACTTAACTCCTGTGGTCATCAGTCCCCTAGAACTTAGAACTACTTAAACCAAAATTACCTAAGGACAGCACACACATCCATGTCCGAGCCAGGATTCGAACCTGCGACCTTAGCGGTCGCGCGTTTCCAGGCTGTAGCGCTTATAACCGTTCTGCAACTCCGACAGGCTTGCGTGAATGGTCTGAGTCTCTCTTTTACTGATGAAGCCTGGAGCCAAAACCTTTACTTGTGTCTGTCAGCAACTTAACGTGTTTTATTTACGATAAGTAGCACTCAGCCTTTTCCTAGATTGTTCATTTTATAAACAGTTAAACACTGAAAAACAGATTCAATTTTAAGTCTTCAGTCCGGAGATGTGTAAGAAACTTTCCATTGAGTTATTCCTTAGTTGAATCTTTTGTACAATTCATATTACAGACGTTTCTACGAATCCGTACCTTAATCAGTAAAAGCGGAACACTTCTGGCTCGCTTTGCTGTCTGCCGGTGTCTCTGTACGATTGTTCGAAACCCTTACTCTCGGGCACGGGAAGACGTGCAAGAATTGGAGCTGCTCAGTCAATGCAATCGAAATATACCGCTATTTATATCACATAATTTGATCCCCGAAATTTCGATCTTCAATACCTGTAGGATGCAGAATGTTGACCTATAATCATGAACTTTGTCACGATGCAAGGTTTCACATAACAACCAAAGGAAAACAATATCTGTCAGTCTTTTAAGACTCCTTTATCTCTGGAACGGGTAGACAGTCAGATTGGTATCTATTACTCATACTAAGGTCAATGGGCAATTGGGGATATAATGAACGTTAGCGCCAAACACAATTCAGTGAAAAAATATTATTTATGTCACATAGTTTGATACTTGCAAACTCTCCAATCAAAAGCTGTAGGGTATTTCCCGTTGGTCTAAAATCATAGATTTTGGCAAAAAGCAAATTTCACTGTAGAAGGAAACGAGAAAAAAATCCGAAATGTTCGAATTACTAATTACATTACAGGAAAAAAAATGCTTTTTATTTGTGATCAAACTGTCTGCACGTTTGTTGAAACACGTTTTTCTCAGAAACGGGTAGACGTATTACGTGATATTTATGTTCCAAATTTACGTATACAGCAAGAGGGGCAGGAGGAGATAGTGTTTACCGTCCCGTCGACAACGAGGTCATTAGAGACGGTGTACAAGCTCGGATTAGGCAAGGATCCCGGCATTTACCTGAAACGATCTTAGGAATTCACGGGAAACAAAAATCAGGAAAGCCGGAGACGGGTTTGAACCGTCGTCCTCCGGAATGCGAGTGCAGTGTTCTAACCACTGCGCCACCTCACTCGGTGTGTCTATAATCATCTGTTACTATAAAAATGTTAAGCTTCTACGCCAGTGCAGTCTATCCATTCAGCCATGTACGTCACACAGTTTGATACTCCCAATCTCAGCGAGCTAACCGTTCAACACACTGGTCTCGCATTCGGGAGGACGACTGTTCAAACTCGTATACGGCAATCTAGATTTAGGTTTTCTGTGATTTCCCTAAATCGCTTTAGTAATATGGCTGGATGTTTCCTTACGAAGAGCACAGCCTATTTTCTTCCCCATCCTCGACACAATCCGACCTTGTGATCTGTCTCTAATGATCTTGATGTCGACGAGTCGTTAACCCCAATCTTCCTTCCTTTTCAACCTTACTCCACAGTGCCTATAAGGTACTTTTCCTAATCACGAAATTTAGCAAGAACAAAGGTTTCACAGTGCACGCAAAGGAAAATGTTGCGAAAATTACAAATTTGAAATCATATGCCATCGAAAAATATTCCGTTTTTCATTTGTTGTCGGAATTCAGACTTGAAATTAAAGCATTCGCGAAAGTCTTGGAATCGATATCAATAATAGGCAAAAATAGTCGCGATCTTTGATTCTCGGATTGCACGAACTGTTTACAGACGTCAAAATACCTAGGGGTTATACAGTTAAATATCGACAAAATTAATGCATGTAAGCCACCATTTTAGATGACGAGTTTACTTGTTGTGGTTGTCCCACAAGTATGGGAGAATAACTGTACGTTATACGTTAAGTCCAAAAATCTCATGAATTGTGTACGCCTCGATTCTCACTCATACGTGTCACTTTGCTTCGGGAAAGGATTTCTATTCGGTGCCATGGTATTATGAGCCTGTGTATAGCGTATGTCCTTTCTGTTGGTCTGTCGAATCTTTCCCCTTGCTCCCCTTATCGCCACAAATTTTAAACACTCAACATTCAGTTCGATTGCGTTCTCCGAATTACGGTTTCAACATGTGGTCCATGTTTTAACTCTATGGAGTAATGCTGCGAATTGGTTGCTGTATTCAGGTTTACCACTTCGTAGCAAGTCGATATGGCGCCTTCTAATATAATTTTCATGGCTGAATTTTCTCACAAGATTTTCCAGTTGCGTTGTAATAACCGAGGTGCCCGTTTGTTAGGAACTGGAATTCTTTCGAAAGCTATGGCCATTCTACGAACTATTCCTTTCTTCATGATGTCTGCTGGACTGTAGCTATTCTTGATACGATAATTTCGGGCGAAGTTTAATGAGTGTGAGATGCTGATAATATTAACGGTCGCTAGTTATGATGTCGGGAAATACTGTGTAACAGTGCAGCAACTGGCTATAAAGAGAGTACTAGCAGTTACTAGAATCTCCAGAATAAATTTGTTCATACTTTTGCAAATAGCCCTGTTTAATTCAATATAACATTGAAGTGTCTCCACACAGTATCATTTATTCTTATTTTTTTTTCTTTTCTCGAATAAAAATTGGCCAATTACGACTAGGGCTAGCGCTCATAGGGTTCCGTGCAAACTTAATTATGTATATAGGTAGTTCATCCATAAAGTGAATCGAAAATCTCGACTATTTTTGACTGTTATCAGTGTTGATATTGGCAAGATAAAGGTCCAGGTAACTCCAAGAATTTAGACTACGTTTGAATTTCAATTTTAATTTTTCTATAATTGCGCATTTACAATTGTGATTTTTCTTTTGCTCTCCTAATTCCAGGTATATATTAACATCGTATGCTAATCAGCAACACCAATTATTTTTTCCTTTACTCAAACTGGAAAAATTTGCTTTTCGCGAAATTTAATGACTCTAGGCCACCGGGAGATTCCATGTAGATTTTTATGAGTGAGTTCGAGAGTATGAAAATGTGTGACACAAATTGCTGTATATTTTGATTGCATTGAATGAGAAGCATAAATTTATTACACCACCAAGAGTCTATACACATTCAGTAATCGCGAAAGCGTTACGGAGATAATAGATAAACTTCAGTGGAAGACTATGTAGGAGAGACGCTCCGTAGCTCGGTACGGGCCTTTGTTGAAGTTTCGAGAACATTCCTTCACCGAGGAGTCAAGCAATATATTTCTCCCTCCTACTTATATCTCGCGAAGAGACCATGAGGATAAAATCAGAGAGATTAGAGCCCACACACAGGCATACCGACAATCCTTCTTTCCACGAACAATACGAGACTTGAATAGAAGGGAGAACCGATAGAGGTACTCAAGGTACCCTCCACCACACACCGTCAAGTGGCTTGGGGAGTATGGATGTCGATGTAGATGTACATATACACATTATTACGTGAAATAAATTTTAACTGGATACGTCTATACCATTCCTGACAACACACACAAAAAATTTAAAAAAATACCTTTCCTCATTCGATATAATTACAGATAATCATTTTATTTTTTTCTGTGTACGTCAATTTTTGTAAAATTTCGTGATTCTAGGTCAACAGGAGATACCCTACAATTTTCGATGAGTGAGCCTGCAAGATTAGATTAGATTAGATTATATTAATACTTGTTCCATAGATCATGAATACCACACTTCGTAATGATGTGGAACGTGTCAGGTTAATGAAAGATGTCTGTACAAGATATTACATTACACAAAATATTGCATGACACTAATGCTTAAGATAGTTTTTTTCCCTCCCTTGATTTATATTTAAAAATTCAGCCAATGAGTAGAAGGAGTTGTCATCTAGAAATTCTTTTAATTTATTTTTAAATGTTGGTTGACTATCTGTCAGGCTTTTGATGCTGTTTGGTAAGTGACCAAAGACTTTTGTGGCAGCATAATTTACCCCCTTCTGTGCCAAAGTCACATTTAACCCTGCATAGTGAAGATCATCCTTTCTCCTGGTGTTATAGCTATGCACACTGCTATTACTTTTGAACTGGGCAAGTAGCTAAGTCAGCCGTAATAGAGTTCTCGTGCTTGCAGAAAAGCGATAATGAATTAAGCATGAATCCGCCTATTTCCCAGTACACAAATTACGCTGCAGTATCGACAAAATAAAATTGCTTGACAAGAGATTGGTTGTATCTTGTGATGACCATTTTTTTATTGAATGCCTATATTTGTACCTGAAATTTAAATTCAGTTGAGAAATAATTTCACTAGCCGTGCCTAGGATTGTTTTGTTTTACAATGAGGCATTCATAGACTGACGTTTTTCAGTGCTGTGATTTTTATATTTGATGGGCTAATTTCCAATGGCTCAGATCTATAAAATCAATATATTGCCAGTTTAAATTTTTCATGTTATTGTTACATTTTCTTTAAATGAATTTTACCGGCTAAGAACAGGTTATTGTAGTCAGATTATCTATTCGGAGATCAGTACGTCGGGCAGTTATACTATTACGTTGTGATAAATGAAATTTGTTATTTAGAATTCTCTATAGACTTGGTGCTTTCACTCCCCTCTTACTTGAGACCTCCTAACAACATATCAGAAAATCGTCTGCATTGAGTTTTTTGGTTATTATCCAATCTTCAAAATGTATTTTCTTCTGGACCTCGTGACATATACCATTCTTTGGCTTGTTATTGTATCATTCTGTTAGTTCTTAACTGTGATAATTTTGTTTTTATTTACCAAACTTGTTTTTGCATAGCTGATCTGACCATGTGGACATAGGTAAAAGTTTTTGAAGATTAGATATGGAAAACCATTGCTTATAGTTTGATATTCATGGATTATGTATCATATTGTTACCGTATTTACTCAGAACATTGAAGAGTACTGAAAAGTAATAGCACTGAGAAATAACACATTTGCCGACCAGCTCATCAAAAACAATGCATAGCCCCGTGGCATAGAAACAGAACTCCAAACCCTACAACACGGTAACCATTTGTACCAACTTTTAACAACACAAGAAAACTACCATATCGGAAAAGCTACCACTTAGGGCAAAATGTTATTAATTACCAAACAGTACTATGTAGTACAACACTATTCAACACTCTAAATGTTTCGTCGTCCTAACAAGACGGTCGGCTGCGGTGGTCTCGCGGTTCTAGGCACTCAGTCCGGAGCCGCGCGACTGCTACAGTCGCAGGTTCTAATCCTGCCTCGGGCATGGATGTGTGTGATGTCCTTAGGTTAGTTCGGTTTAAGTAGCTCTAAGTTCTAGGGGACTGATTACCACCGATGTTTAGTCCCATTGTGCTCAGAGCCATTTGAACCATTTGAACCTAACAAGACACAGCCAGGGCAAAAGCACCACAGGCTCAAATATGCGAGCTGGTGGCATTGCCACAGAGACTCGTCACTTAAGCGAGTTCCACCACTGGCGGCGCTGATGATGAAAATGTCGACTTCGCCTCGGCCAATTGCCGGCCGGGTACAATGCGCCAATGACCGGACGACAGCGGACAGAAACCTATTCGGAAGATAGAAGAGCAGCTCTCACCCGCTTGGTTATAAATCATCGTCCAGGGCTGATTTAGATAGGGAACGTCGTTTAGAGAACTCTTACAAGTGAACAGACAGTTGTTGTAGAGTTTATTTGCAATTATTTTCATTTGACCATTGATGGCCTATTTTGTGTTGTATACATGCAGTGTTGCAGGCTTATTGTTCGACCAGTCACAAAGATAAGTAAACGTTTCAACCCATTGGTGTGACTTTGCTCCTAAATTGTTGGAGTGTTGCTGAACCTTTGTTCTCCTATCCTGTTACCTGAGCCTAGGGCACAGCTGTCTTATAGTAGCCGGGAGAAATTGTCTTAGCGGTGTACTGCATCAGAAGCCATACCACAAACTCACGAACACGGCCTATCGTAACAACAGTGACAACTCGACACCCACAGCAGTAGCGACGAGGCCTTTACAAAACTGGCGACAAGGGCTTACAAAAACAAACGAATTATAGGGCAACACAAAATAAAACACACACACAAACATACACACACATATAGAATGGAAATAAACAGAACAGATTCATAGTGCGCGGACGTCAAACCAAAACAAAAAAGTAAAAAGGCGACAGTCCGAAATGCACCAGGAATGTAAATTTGTGCAGTGAAACGTCTGTCCGAGTCACAGCAAGATAACAGGACGCAGTATTTACAGACGAACAGGAGAAAACGTGAGTAAACACTGTCAAAATATGAAACATTATCCATGAATAAACAACTACACGAAATTGTTCGCCCTATCTAAGCATCACAATACCTTTAGCAATGTTCACAGGATCAGCTCAGCTACACAAAAACACCTTTGGTACACAATAACCAACACGTCACAGCCAAGGACTCGCTAAATATTACGACGATAAGGTCAAAAACACGCGGTTTACGGGATTATCTGCGCTCTGTAATAAAAAAATTAGAAAAAAACTGAGTGAAAGGATCGAGATGAACTTAAACAGGTGGCAGGCTACGTCCGTCCTGAACAAATACAACAAACAATAACGAACAAAATGAGTTAGAAAAAGGGGGGATCGTCTTTGATAAGTAATAGAATCATCCTCGGTCTCGGGTTCAAAATCAGCCACCTCTTTAATTTTGATTAATAATCAACATTGGTGGCCGAAGACTTCCAGCATAAGAAATTCCCATCATTCTGCCAATGGCTTTGTCCAAGAGGGCGGAGGAGCTGACAGATGTTAAGGGCACTCTCTTGTCCTTGGGGTGGGAAACTGCTCCTAAAGGAGAATAAACCTGCAGTGATAAATGCTATGAGGGCGCAGAAGGCAATGGAAACCACTACTTTAAAGACATATAACGTGTATCCACAGGACATGTTGCCTGTAATTAAAAAGTACCACGATGATCTCTTCATTGGCAAAAGATTCGGGATTAGTTCCCCATTCGAATCTTCGGAATGAGATTGCCATGAGAAAAAGACTGAATAACCAACTATTCGGGGTGTGGAATGTCAAAAGAATGAACGTAGTAGGGAAGGTATAAACCCCAAAATGGGAAATGCAAACATCTTAATTAAGATATAGTAGGGGTCAGCAAAGTGAAATGGAAAGAAGACAAGGCTTTCTGATCAGATGAGTATAAAGCAATATCAACAGCATGATAAAATGGTATAACGGGAATAGGATCCTTTATGAGTAGGCATGGAGGGCAGAGAGAGTGTTACTATGAACAGTTCAGTGATAGCCTTGTTGTAATCCGAGTTGACAGCAAAAAAAAAAAAAAAAAAAAAAAAAAAAAAAAAAAAAAAAAAAAAAAAAAAAAAAAAACACCGACAGGTATACAGGTATAGATGCTGACGTTGAAAGCTGAAGATGAAGAGATCGAGAAAATATACAAGGGTATTGAGAGGTTAATACAGTACGTAAATGAATATGAATATTTACTAGTCATGGGAGTTTGAAATGCATATGTAGGAGAAGAAGTGGAAGAAAAGGTTGCGGGACAATATTGGCGTAAGGCATGGAATGAAGAGGAGTTAAACTAATTAAGTTATGTAATAAATTTCAGCGAATATTCCATTAAAAATCATGAGACTTGGAAAAGGCCAGGAGATACGAGAAGAGATTCTGGAATAAGGTACTGGATTGCAAGGCGTTTCCAGGTGCAGATATAGACCCAGATGATAATGTAGTAGTGATGAAGAGTAGGCTCAAATTTAAGAGATTGTTCAGAAAGAATCAGTATGAAAAAAGCATGATACGAAAGTACCAAGGAATGACGGAATGAGCTTGAAGTTCTCTGGGGCTATAGATATAGCATTAAGGACTGGCTCAGTAGACAGTACAGTTAAAGAGGAATGACCTTCTCTGAAAAGGGCAGTTACAGATATTGGTAAGAAAGACATAGGTACAAAGAAGGTAACGGCGAAGAAACAATTGATAACATAAGAAATATTTCAATTGATTGATGAAAGAAGGAATTATAAATGTTCAGGGAAATTCAGAAATACAAGTCGCTAAGGAATTAAATAAACTGAAAGTGTAGACAAGCTATGACGAAGTAGCTGCATGTCAAATGTGAAGAAATCGAAAAAGGAGTGATTGTCAGAAGGACTGACTCAGCATCTGGAAAGTCAGAACAAGGTTCAGTGAAATTAATCGCAACGCTGCTAACCAAAGAACGCAACAGGAATTACACTGGTGACGTCCTTAGGTTAGTATGGTTTAAGTAGTTCTAAGTTCTAGGGGACTGCTGAACTCAGAAGTTAAGTCCCATAGTGCTCAGAGCCATTTGAACCATTTTTGAATTCCACTGTTAGATGCAGAGGAGAGAGCAGATAGGTGGAAAGAGTACATTAAAGGCCCGTATGAGAGGGAAGATTTGTCTGATGTGATAGGAGAACGGTGTCGATCACAAGAGATAGGGGATCCAGTATTAGAATGGGAATTTAAAAGAGCTTTGGAGGACACAGGATCAAATTAGGCAGAAGGGATAGATGACATACTATCAGAATTTCTTAAATTATTGTGGGAAGCGACAACAGATTGGCTATTTACAGTGTGTAGAATGTATGAGTCTGGAGGCATAACGCATACTTTGGAAAAAAAAAAAACATCAACCACACAATTCTAAAGGCTACAAGTGCTGACAAATTCGAACATTATTGCACAATCGGCGTAACAGCTCATGCATCCACATTATTGAAAAGAATAACATACCTAAGAAAGGAAAGATAATTGGGGATGTGTTGGATAACGAACAGCTTGGCTTTTAGAAAGGTAAAGGCACCACAGAGGCAATTCAGACGTTTCGGTCGATAATGGAGGGAAGACTAAAGAAAGATCAAGACACTTTGGGATATAGTCTTTCATCGCTTCTGTTCAATTTGTACATCGAAGAAGCTCTCAGGAATATGAAAGAAAGGTGCAAGAGAGGGATTAAAATTCAGTGTGAAACGATATCAATGACCAGTGTCGTTGTTAACATTGCTATCCTGAGTGAATGTGAACAAGAACTGCATGATCTGCTGAATAGAGTGGACAGTCTAATGAGTGCAGAATATGATCTCAGAGTAAATCGAAGAAAGACGAAAGTAATCAGAAATAACAGAAATGAGAACAGCGTGAAACTTATCATCAGTATTGATGGTCACAAAGTAGATGAAGTTAAAGGAATTCTGCTACCTAGGTACCAAACTAACAAATGGCGGATGGAGCAAGGACACCAAAAGGACTAGAACTGGCAAAAAGGCCATTCCTGGCGAAAAGAAGTCTTCTAGTATCAAACACAGAAGGAGATATTTGCGGGAATGTACGTTTGGAGCACAGCATCGTAAGATAGTGTAACGTGGGCTGTTGGGAAACCGGAACAGAAGAGAATCGAGGCATTTGAGATGTGGTGCTACAGACAAATGTAGAAAATTATGTGGACTGATAATATAACGGACGAGGATGCTCTGCACAGAATCGGAAAGGGCAGAAATATCAGGAAAATACTGAGAAGGAGACGGGTCAGGATTATAGGACATCTGTTAAGATCTCATGGAATGAGTTCCATGATACTAGGGTGAAATGTTTAGGGCAAAAACGGTAATAGAAGGCAGAGATTGTAATACATCCAGCAAACAAATGAGGACGTAGATTTCGAGGTTTCGAATGCTACTCTGAGATGTTACATGAAGAATTCGGCACAGGAGAGCAATACGTGGCGTGCCGCAGCAAACTGGTCAGAAGACTGGTGCCTCAAAAAAAAAAAAAAATAAATAAATAAAAATATATATATATATATATATATATATATATATATATATATATATATATATATATATATATATATATATATATATTTCACCAGGAGATACATTTTAAGACTTGGATAATAAGTAAAAATTCAAGGTAGACGATTTTCTAACAAACATAACGTTTGGAGGTTGACATGGTGTACTGATTAAGAGCTGTAGCTGATTTTGACTGGCAGCCACTGTACACATACAACGTAATAAAGAAGGTAAAGTGCACACACAATTTAAGCGACAGAAAAACCTGATGTATCATATTCCTTAACCTGAAAATGACCTGTATGCATATGTATTTCAGGAAATTAATTAGAAAAAACACTGAGGACGCCACAGCTGTGGCGAAACATGTTGGGTGGGTGATAAAACAAAACTATAAATAATAGCTTGTAGCAAGTTCGAGTTATTCTTAATTCTTATCATCGATGTATGTGACGTAGATTGCCGTATCGTTTCACTGTATTGACCTAAAAGCAGAGGTATTTTACTCCCACAGAGGACCGCAGTCTGTGAGAAGGTTTCAATTTCATACGGCCACCTGTTCCTGAGAACAAGGGTTCCTTATAGTCGGCCAGACAACCGGAGATTCTATTTTTACGAACTGAAGTATGAATCCCTAAAATTCAACCGAATTAGATACATCATTTCCTGTGTATTTTGGATGAAGCGTACTTCAATCAACGCATATACAAGGTGTACGCAAATTCCCGTTACAAGCTTCTGTGACTTATAGAGGGGAATGAGTACGTAATTTTCTGAACAGGAACCCACGTCCAGAATCGTACCATTTCCGTTCACCGATGGCTTCATTTGGGATGTAACGCTTCCACGTCCGCTGGGATAAAGAGAAAAGTGTCGGAGTTATTGTACCGGTATGCAATAGGGTAGACAGAATGACGTTTACTACGTCAGACGGTCGCATGAATGTCCATCCGGTAATGGTGGTGCTCAACTTCATTTCACAAGTGCGGTTCGAAGACGTCGCAACAGACGATACGGTGAAAGATTGAAAGCCCGAGGTGGTGCAACCGCGTGACCACCAAGATAGCGGGGTTTAACTCTTGTGGACTATTTCCTGTGGAGTCGCATGCAAAGTTTGACTTACGAGACTCCTGCAGACATTCTGATCTGCAGGCATGACTTATGGCCGCTGCACTAGAAATTTAAGAGGCACCAGGTGGGATGGAGTGTGTGTACCAGAATATGCGTGGTAGGTACAATGTCTGTAACAGCATGGATGATTGTCGCATTGAGCCGCTGTTGTAATGCATCAGTCCTGTTCTGTAATTACAGTATAAAGCACTGCGTCTTCAGGCCACAAGTGGCCTGTCTTGACCATCCGACCGCCGTGTCATCCTCAGTTGAGGATGTGGATAGGAGGATGTGGTCAGCACACCGCTCTCCCGATCGTTATGATGGTATTCTTCGACCGCAACTATACGTTCGAGTAGCTCCTCAATTGACGTCACGAAGCTGAGTGCATCCCGAAAAATGTCAACAGTGCATGGTCGCCTGGATGGTCACCCATCCAAAGGCCAGCCACGCCCAACAGCGCTTAACATCGGTGATCTGATCGGAACGGTGTATCCACTGCGGCAAGGCCGTTGCCAGCCAGTACGTAAACACGTAATTTTTATGTGTTCATACAAAAGAAATATGCTTAAGTGATAAATGAACGTTTCGTTAGGTCTACTTTCGAATTGTTAGCTAATAATTGTGTGGCATCACGCCAAATTCAGTTCCTGAAGCAGAATTGGGTTAGTTAAACATCTGAAGTGAAACCCACGTAGAGCGGAAAAGGTATATTTCCGGACATGTGATTTTTTTCAGAATATTACGTACTCACTCTCCTCTTTAAGTCCTAGAAATTTGTAACGAGAATATCCGAATACCATGTGTTGTAACCAGTAACACCACTCGGCCAGCCACAATTTTTTAAATCAGGGGTGAAAAAAAAACATGGGGAAACATAGAAACAGAGGCGGTCGGATTGACAGATCGTGTGAAAGATGCTAATTTCTGGCTGGCGCCGCATACTGCCCCCTGGTTCGACACACCTGCTTTGAACATGCATTTCATTATTACGTGATATATTAAAAACTACATACAGTCAGTGGTATATGTGGGTACAGCTTGCTAAATGTGTTGCAGTTGGGGCTGTTAGAAATGATGTAATAAATTAAAAGTCATATCTGTCGCTGAAGTTTTACTGCACGAACTGTCAGCATGGTGTTAACGATGAATATTTTTCATTCTCTATTTCGTGAGGATGTCAGCAAGAAAAAAAAATTTCTAAACCCATTTGCAATTATTTATAAAGTTCGTTGGAGATCGCACAGTGTTCTCATTCTCAAATACTTTGTGTATAGTTTGTGGGTAATTTGTACACTGTGAGTTGCACTAGCTGAACACATATACTATACATGGTTTACATTTTTAATACCTGTGGTATTGTATTCAAAACATAATATCAACAATATCAATAATTATGTCAGCATTTAAAGTTTTACAATTCAATCAGTAATTGTACTATATTCTGTAAACGTAATTTATTTTGGTTGCTCCTAGAAACAGATCTGGGACGGCTGACCATTTCAGCCATATAGTAGTTTACATGTTGCTACAAATTAAAGGATTACTTTCTCGAAATC
This sequence comes from Schistocerca gregaria, assembly GCF_023897955.1. Taxonomy (NCBI): domain Eukaryota; kingdom Metazoa; phylum Arthropoda; class Insecta; order Orthoptera; family Acrididae; genus Schistocerca; species Schistocerca gregaria. The sequence continues at coordinate 373,138,289 of NC_064926.1, forward strand.
ACTACATTATTAGTTTGTGAATGACTTGCGAATATGGATCTGATGAGTGGCGTGCTAGGGTTTTCCGTGCAGTAGCGGTGACCGCTGTGCCGGCCGCCCTCCTGTAGCCTGATCATGAAGGTGTGCATCGCTGGCACTTGTCTAAATGACACGGAAAAGAATACCTCCAATATCTCCAATTTGCCAACACCCTCTGTGTCATCCGCTCATCTTTAAATACGTTCCCGTACGGAGACAGCCAGTGACTGATCCACAGGTGCCGGTGTGACAAAAATCTGTTTCCACACCCCAGAGCTGCTTAACGCTACGTCGCTAAAGTAGCGCCTGCTGCCCACATGCGGGAACTGAAGAGTGTCGAAGAGGGAGCTTCTCACGCTCTCACCTAGAAATCAGTCACTGGATGCTTCTGTAAAGAAACGTTTTTAAAGTGTCCAACAAAGAGGCGCAGATGGCAGCGAGATAAATTGGAGGACCTTAGAGGCGCTCTTTTCCGTTTAATGTAAACGTCTGTTAATGCTGAAACCCGCCCTTCCCCCTCCCCTTCCTCGCCAACCCATAACCACGTCATAGGAGCGCTTGCAAAGCGTAAGCATCATTTGTTGCTTCGGATGACGTTGAGATTTCGACAATTGGTTTTGAAGGTCCTTGAGATTCCACGCTGTATTTTTCCTTTCTCATTTTTGAGTCATCATTCTTCTGACTGGTTTGATGCGGCTCGCCACTAATTCCTCTCCTGTGCCAAACCCTTCATCTTGATGCACTACTTACGTCTTACAACCTCGATTACTTGCTACATGTATTCCAATCTCAGTATTCCTCTAACGTCTTACCCTCTACAGCCCGCCTTCGTAGCGCAGCGGCACCAATACCGCCTACCACTCAAGAGTGCCTCGATTCGATTCCTCGAAGGGGATATCCTGGCCAGTAAATGCCAATCGATCATTTCATTTCAATTTACCCTCTACAGCTCTCTCTAGTTCAACGGTTGTCATAACCCTGCCGTTTCTTCTTTTCAGTGTTCCCCACATATTTCTCTCCTCTCCGATTCTGCTCATAACCTTCTCATTCCTCATCTTATCAGTCCACCTCTTCTTCAAAATTTGTTTGCTACACATCTAAAAATGCTTCAATTCTCATTCACTCCTGTTCTCCCCACAGCCCTTGTTTCACTACCACATAATGATCGCTCCGAACGTTCATTCTCTGAAACTTCTTCCTCACGTTATGGCCTTTGTTTGATAGTAGTAGACTTCTCTTGGCCAGGAATGCCCATTTTCTCAGTGCTAATTTACTTTCGATGTGCTCCCTACTCCGTCCGCCATTGGTTATTTTGCAGGTTGGACAGCAGAATTCCGTAACTTGATCTACTGATGTTACGTTTTACGATGTTTTCATATCTTCTGTTTTTTATTACTCTCGCCTTGCTTCGTTTTACTGTAAGTCCGTATTAGGCTAGTAGCGGGTCATCAGCCAAGCAATATTTTATTCAAAGGTAATAATTTGATTTAATTTAATGCTGTCACTTAAAAAGATAAATATTCAAAACAATTTCCTTTTACTTCTTTTGTTCTGTGTTGATTGCTTTGTATTAAGTATGTCAGCGTTTTTCAACGCTTAATATTTCACATTAAGTTTCAGTAGCCTGAAGTACTTACATTTCTAGTCAGATTATTCATTTACGAATATATTTGGTTCCTTAACTGTTAATGGTCCGCGTCATTTATATACTGTCGTGTTTAAGATAATTTCAATATTTAATCTCAGCACGTTTTATCATATTAAGAATGGTCTGTCAAAATAATTGAGAAAACTTGGTTTAAAAACCTTAAAATTCAGTAACAGCACGGAATATCTACTTCAGCTGGTGTCATATAGAATTACCTAATCGATTTTTTTCACATGACTGTAGATTATGTACACCACTGCTTAATCAAATTATTTTGCAGTGAAGTTTGTTCATTTGGCCTGGCGACCGTATTGTTTCCTAATTAACAGACTTTATTTCAACCAGCTAAATTAATCTATCAATGCAAGTACTTATTTAAGTGAGAAATCAGTACCACATTTTATTAATTTATTCATAAGTATTTCCATATCAGAAATACAATGCTAGTTGAGCTACTTCTCATTGCCATTCTTTGTAGTTCCAAATATTTCCCTATTTCGTTTCGTCACTATTCACAACTGCCAGGCTTTCTACCGAGACCCTCAACTACATGACCACACGATCAAGTGATTTAACATGTCGAAATGTATATACATTCACATTTACTTACGAGTTAGTGGCACTGAAAATGTCTGGAACTTGTGGAAAGAAAGTATCTAGAACATGTGGGTAGCTGTAACAGAATATTCTCCCAGAACACATCAATAAGACTGTCTAATGGAGTGTCCAACACAAAAGCATAATGCTTACCTGAGACCTAATGATTTGTGACATATCACCCCTTCAAGAAATAAGAAAGGCAAAAGTTATCAGTATACTTTTGAATTCGTTTGCTTAGGCAGAATCTGGATGGAAGAAAACCTCACCTACATGAAAACCATTTACCAATGATCAATTAGCTGCTACAATACGAATCCTACGCAAGTCCACGAGCTGTCGGAGTTACTACATGCTTGCTGTCGTGTGATATCTAATTGAGCAGATGAGGACTGTCCAGCGCGGAAATCTACTACAGCAATAAGTATGTTTCTATGCCATTCGAGCTGTTATAAAATTTATTGATAACAACATTTGTTAGCGACCTCCAAGAGGAGGAAAATCCTGAACACAATCAGCAAAAAAGATTTCTAAAAGTAATCCAGCTTAGGAATGGTGCTTTTCCAAAAGTTGCCACTCATAAATTTAACACTGCTTAATTAGTACTAAAATATATTACAGAGTACACAGAATGTGGTGAAAAGAGGTTAAAATTGTGTTACAGTAGGATATACCAAAGAAATGATTGGATATCCTAGGGGAAAGGGGCAAGGCACAACTTCCTTTAGAGAATAAATTAGGTAGAGAATATGTTACTGGATACAGAAACGGTAAGATTGCCGCTGAGATGATTGATACATAATGTGGTTTATTGGAATTCTGAAAAAAATTAACCTGACATTACTTATTAAACGCCCCCATATTTTTGTACTTAATTTATTTAGAAGTTTAAATTTCTTGCACCACCAAGGGACCATTGACCTCAACATGACACATAGACACGTCTCCCCTTTTTCTGAGAAAACTGAGGCAGACAAAAGCATTCCCAAAACGGTTCCTTTTTTACCGACTTAGGTACAAAACTGAAAAGAGGGATCACCTCCCTTTACCTATCGATTTCAGTGAGCCTTTTCATGCTGGTCGGTGGACATTAGAAAACAGATTTTGTGAAAGGCTTTTGGCACCCCGTTTCAGTTCTCTATAACATCGAGGCCAACGGTCATCATGCAGAATCATTATCTGGCTATATGAAACACCCTAAGATGAGGAAGAAGGGCTTGCACATATCATGTCAGTATCGAGGATTATAGCGGTGGATGAACTCTCTCTCGACTGAGACTGTGGCCAGGTGGCATAAAGCACCATGTTCAGATGAACATAGACAATTCTGCTGATTTTACTCACAAATTATTTCAACATGGAGATGAGAAACCGAAGACGGTATAGTAATAAGACAGGAAAGTTTTGACAAACGAAAAGAACTCACTTTCGAACGACAGATATAAGGGTAGCAATATTACAAAAATACTAAGAAACTGTGTTGGATAACGATGTTGGTAGTAAAATGAAACTGAGGGTATACCAACAGGGGTGTCCTCGATAGTAGGTTTTGTGTCAGTGGTGGTAAAAATGGGCACTTGCAACACATTAATTGTGATCTGCATTGGAATGCAAGTCATAAGCAAATTTAAGCTGTAGTACTTTCGAGTGTAGGCTGTAGACATGAGTAAACCAGATGTTGCTAATGAGTATTGCACCAGTCACGGAGCAAAAATAAATAAAAATCATATATTTTGCTAAGAAATTAGTGAAAAACTGTCTAGATCGGGATGGTCATTTTATTTAAAAAGACCGCTTATGGCCTTGTTTCAGGCCATCATCAAAATACCACTGTAGGAAAGATGAAAACGTACTAGTTAAATAGAGAAGCCAGTGACTTAAAGTAATAGATGTATATTAAAAGTGAATAATCGTTACCCATCAGCTGAAGCTGACGATGTCCACACCAGTCGGTACACCTCAGCTGCAGAAACAACTGCTGTTGGCTAAGCAGCATTGCGTCACGTATATCTGGTGAGGGCGTGTTTGTGTTGTATAGCGTCAGCGTCATCCAATGAGAAACGATTTACACAAATTATGTATTATTTAAAGATACAATTTCTTTAAAATTGAATAATTACAAAATGTAGTGTTTTTAAGACAGAAAAGATTCTGAAAAATATTGAGTAATGTAATTAGATTATTTAAAACCATTTCTCTTAACTCTTGTCGTACTAACTGGCGGAACTAATTTATTTCGCTAATATAAGACATTAGTATCATAGACAGATTAATCACTAGAATGTGTATATAGAATAAACCAATAGACTTACGTAAAATGATTATCATCTATGACAACTATGCAGTGTTTACACTATGTAATGAATGATACGAAATTTAGTGGAACACTGGCACACTCTTTCGCTCTGAACTTCCTATCTATGGACTGTCGTTGCAATGAAGACGTCGCAGCTAGATGGCCAGCAAGTATCAATGACGTACACGATGTGATCAAACATATCCGGACACCTTGCTGAAAATGACTTACAAATTTGTGGCGCCTCCATCGGTAATGTTGGAATTCATTATGGTATTGACACACCCTTAGCCTTGATTGACGGCTTCCACTCTCTTAGGAATACGTTCAATCAGGTGCTGGAAGGTTTCTTGTGAAAGTGCAGCCCCTTCGTCAAAGAGTGTTGAACTGAGGAGAGGTATCTATGTCGGTCGGTGAGGCCTGGGGCAATGTCGGCATTCCAAAACATCCTAAATGTTTTCTGTAGGATCCAGGTCAGGACCCTGCAGGCAGGTCCATTAGAGGGATGTTATTGTCTGTAACCACTCCGGCACAGGCTGTGCGTTATTAACAGGTGCTCGATCGTCTTGAAAGATGCAATCACCATCCCCCAGTTGCTCTTAGCAGTAGGAAACAAGACGGAGCTTAAAACAACAATGTAGGCCTGAGCTGTGACAGTGCCGCGGGAAATAACAAGGGCTGCAAGCCCCCTCGATGAAAAAACGACCACACCATGACACCACCGCCTCCGAATTTTACTGTTGGCCCTACACACTCTGGCAGATGACGTTCACCCCCCCCCCCCCCCATACCCCTACCATCGGATCACCACATTGTGTACCATGATTCGTCACGCCATACAACGTTTTTCCTCTGTTCAATCTCCCTATGTTTACGCTCCTTACACCAAGCGAGGCATCGTTTGGCATTTACCGGTGTGATGTGTGGCTTATGAGCAACCTATTGACCACGAAATCCAAGTTTTCTCACCTCCCGCCTAACTGTGATAGTACTTGCAGTACATCCTGATGCAGTTTGAAATTCCTGTGTGATGGTCTGGATAGATGTGTGCCTATTACACTTTACTACCCTCAACTTTTGGCACTCTCTGTCAGTCAACAGACGGGGTCGGCCTGTACGCTTTTGTACTGTACATGTCCCTTCACGTTTCCACTTCGCTATCCCATAGAAAACAGTGGACCTAGGATGTTTACGAGTGTGGAAATATCGGGTACCGAAGTATGCCACAGGTGATACCCAATCACTTGACCACTTTCGAAGTCCGCAAGTTCCGCGGAGCGCCCCATTCTGCTCTCTCACGGTGTCTAATGACTACAGTGGTCGCTGATATGGAGTACCCAGCAGTAGCTAGCATCACAATGCACCTAATATGAAAAACTTATGTTTGGGGGTGTCCGGATACTCTTGATCACATAGTGTATTTCATGGATGCCATACTTTTCCATAACGACTAAGGTCCATCGCAGCTGTCGACGATAATCAGGATGGTGACTTCTTAAGTGGCACCAGTAAAACTTTTGCTATACATTGCCAGCAGAAAGCTACCCATACTCGCAATACAGAGATGTTTTACAAAAGAAGAATAAAACTTGTAAGCTAATAAACTGTTATTTGTACTGAAATTACGTCAACGTATAAAATCTGATTATAAAACAGCGTCTGATCATATAAAAATGTTGAATGCCGGTCATACTGTTTAATAAGAAAAAGTTTTTTCACAAGAAAAGTACTTGGTAGCCCATAAATCGTTATTTGTCGAGAAATTACATCAGCGTATAAAATATGGTCATAAAAGAGCGTATGGTCATTTGATAAAACCGGAAATATCCTAGAGCAGTCAGTCACGACAATATTGTTTACTAAATCCACAACAAAAAATTATATGTAACTCTCTGAACAGGTATATTTCCGCGAAAAAGCTTTGCTCAAATTCTTTGAAGACGTCATTTAAGACAGCTGCTTTTTATATTTTATCTCAATTTCATTTTTCATATTGTAAACTAAAATCTCGTAACTAAGGGAAAAACCTTAAGGGCAAAATAGGAATATAGGTACAAATTACGGTTTATGGACTTTCAAGTACTTTTTTGTGAAAAAATAGTTCTGTATTAAACAATATGACCGGCATTTCAACATTGTTATATGACCAAACCCTATACAAACGAAAAGGTAAATCGAGGATGTTGGGTTAAGTTTGACTTTCGTGAACAGAATGACACTGGGGAAGAAGTAGCGTGAAAACAGTGTGAAGTTTGCTGACATAGTCCATACGTACCATTAAATTTATGTAATTACATAAGTATGTGTGCACATACGTATGAATATTCCACATCTCCTCCTCAACCATTGAACCGATTTCACGCAAACTTCGTACACATATCCTTTAGTGTCATATAATAATCACTGTGGAACTAAGAATCGCCTAATAATTCAGGAGATACGACGTCGCGAACAATGGGATGCTTGAAGCATGATGTGCTACTAACTCTAATCGCTATTAATTTCACAAACAATAGCCACATATACCGCTAAATGCACCAACTAAATAGCATCACATAGTTCTGGAGCTATGACGTCATAACTCTGAAATGCTGAAAAGCTGTCGCATAGTGCATGACGTTTAAATTTATGTCTTCCCTGCTGCTAACTTTATCCATAACACATTCTGCTCATACTATTCATATATGACGCTAAATGTACCTACAAAATTGTATCATTGCATGACAGATGGATCAGGAGGTATGGCGTGATAAACAATGAGATGCGTCTACAATCAGGGCATCATGAATGACGTTTAAATTCATTACTTCTTTGCTACTGACTGTTCACATCGTATTTCTCATACAATATCCACATACGCAGCTGAATGTACCTATACAAATACATCTTCGTACGATACATGGCACCAGAGGTATGAGCCACAAGCACTGAGATACGAGAAAAAATGTCTCATCGTGTAAGAAGTTTTAATACATTTATTCTTTACTGCTAAGACACACCAGAAGTCGAGTCACCTTAAGAAAATTCTAGACACATTACAGCGCTCTTGACAGCTTTCAACTGCGAAGCACAAACGGCTGTAGACGAAGACAAAAGTCATCTACAAAGCTATGAAGAGGTGTTGCCCCAAAGACGTTTACAAAACACCGTTGGAGTCACACGAAGCACCTGCGCCCAGCGGCCAGAATACGTCCGGGATCAACTCAAACCGAGTCCACTGCAGAAGTACTTACACGGTTTCGTTTCTAGTAAAAAGTTGGTAAAATGGAAACCCAGGCAATGCCGTATTTGTCAGCTAGTAAACGAATGAATAAACCCATGCAAAAGAAAGCACTGCTGCAAATTAGTCAAACTGAATCCGTCGATCAATTTTGGTGATGTTTAATAGAAAAAATCTTTATGCTGTGTGTATCGACATATGGGTCAAAAGGAATGCACATGTGAATGAGTGCACAATTCAGTTTAGCTAATTAAAATTATAGTGACAGGAAAGGTCAATTATAACAAATTTAATATATGTCATCTACAGATCTGATAGTAAACTTGTCAGTGATCTACTAATATGTACTAGCGTTTGAAAGTGGTGACACGGTCGAGTCTTATGAATTAATTCAGTAAATTTTCATGATTACGAATTTTCATTTTGCCGTGGCAAAGTTGTAGACGTTACGAGGCAATGTTCTGATGTCAGAAGCACCGCAATGTGGAACGTCGTACTACTTCCAAATTCATGGACAGTGTGACAACCTGCACAGGGTGGAACGGAAGTCGCGCAATCTCGCTCTAATTTAAATTGAAGGGGAAACTAAACTCCCACGTAGCAGTTGGCTACCCTGTTACATATTCCTGGTGGCAAGTTCCACGAAATTCATCAGAGAGCTTTCTCTTTAATCATTGCATGAAATATTCATACAAACTGAGACGAGCATCTGTATGTGTAATTCGTTCCGTTCCGAGCGTGTTAGTACTTTCAAGAACTTCATGTGGAAGCTCATATCAACAAAGCTAGTAGTGCTGTGTGCGGTACATGTGCATTCCTGAAGAAATCTGGATGGCAATAAATTTACGCCCAGGTGTCATAATGTTAAATTACACACTTCCATAAGAGAGACAAAGGTAGATATTTATGAGACTGACAAATCCTTTTTTGTTGTGAAAAACGTTCAGGCGCTTAGGGAGAATTGCTGATGAGCTACAGCTCCCTTGTAATCATATTCAGGAGTAAATATTTATTTCGTGACATCTTATGAACTACATACAACCATCAGAGAAAAAAAAAGTGTATAGATAATCTCGATGACTGGGATGACATCAGTGGCAATGCCCTAGTTCGCCGACAATAAGTTCAGAAAGAAGCAGTCACAGTCAGTTCCCCGGTAGATATTTATAGATAAATTAAATTCCTTAAAATGAGATGGCGAAGACGAACTGAAACCGTGGTTCCTTTTCGACTCCATCACTTAAACGACTTTCGATTCTCACTCAGCGATATAGTTCTATCAACTTCAGAAACTAGACTCAGATTTATCGTAAGAATCCGAAAGAAGGTGATTTGACGCTCGAAAGACAGAGGGCTGAAAACCAATGTTCGACTAATTTTTCAGTATTGTTTGGTTGGCTGGAACCCTTAATCTGTTAAGAGAACTGACAGAGAACATTGCAAATACATTTTTACAATTCTCCGTATTTGTATTATGCATGGAAGTGTTATAGAAATGATCAATAAATAGCTGTTAAGGTGTAAAGATGGTATGTGACTGTGTTGATAATTTTTATTAAGGTGAGAGGGCATTTGTAAGAGCTTATTCCACAAAGGAATATTAATATTTGTTTGGCTGCCACTTTCAGCAGTGATTTTATATATGTTAAGCACACCTTCCGCTTTATTAAAAAAATGGTTCAAATGGATCTGAGCACTATGGGACTTAACTTCTGAGGTCATTAGTCCCCTAGAACTTAGAACTACTTAAACCTAACTAGCCTAAGGACATCACACACACCTATGCCCGAGGCAGGATTCGAACCTGCGACCGTAGAGGTGCCGCGGTTCCAGACTGTCGCACCTACAACCGTTCGGCAACACCGGCAGGCTTTATTTACTCGCGTGTCTTTCAAAACTCCGTTAAAATCTAAGTCAGATATTGGACTCCCTGTGTTTCCCAAGCTGACTACCATTTCTTTTTACATTTTCTCAAAACAGATCCTGCTTGAAGCCATTTCCGTATTAAGCCTATACATGGAATTCCCTTTGCTGCCACTTTGACACTACTAAATTTCTCAGTAAACTACTAACCACACCATTTTCACGACTCCGTTGTGACGAAACTTTCCACAACGATCACTCATTGCTCCACTGTAAGTACCATTGTCACCCTTGCACTTCTGTACTCACACTAATGTAGCCCGCACTATGCGCTGAACCGGTGTGGATCACGTGGCGGGTGTACACGTGGTTTAATCTTCAAGAGGTGTGGTTATATACACTCCTGGAAATGGAAAAAAGAACACATTGACACCGGTGTGTCAGACCCACCATACTTGCTCCGGACACTGCGAGAGGGCTGTACAAGCTATGATCACACGCACGGCACAGCGGACACACCAGGTACCGCGGTGTTGGCCGTCGAATGGCGCTAGCTGCGCAGCATTTGTGCACCGCCGCCGTCAGTGTCAGCCAGTTTGGCGTGGCATACGGAGCTCCATCGCAGTCTTTAACACTGGTAGCATGCCGCGACAGCGTGGACGTGAACCGTATGTGCAGTTGACGGACTTTGAGCGAGGGCGTATAGTGGGCATGCGGGAGGCCGGGTGGACGTACCGCCGAATTGCTCAACACGTGGGGCGTGAGGTCTCCACAGTACATCGATGTTGTCGCCAGTGGTCGGCGGAAGGTGCACGTGCCCGTCCACCTGGGACCGGACCGCAGCGACGCACGGATGCACGCCAAGACCGTAGGATCCTACGCAGTGCCGTAGGGGACCGCACCGCCACTTCCCAGCAAATTAGGGACACTGTTGTTCCTGGGGTATCGGCGAGGACCATTCGCAACCGTCTCCATGAAGCTGGGCTACGGTCCCGCACACCGTTAGGCCGTCTTCCGCTCACGCCCCAACATCGTGCAGCCCGCCTCCAGTGGTGTCGCGACAGGCGTGAATGGAGGGACGAATGGAGACGTGTCGTCTTCAGCGATGAGAGTCGCTTCTGCCTTGGTGCCAATGATGGTCGTATGCGTGTTTGGCGCCGTGCAGGTGAGCGCCACAATCAGGACTGCATACGACCGAGGCACACAGGGCCAACACCCGGCATCATGGTGTGGGGAGCGATCTCCTACACTGGCCGTACACCTCTCGTCATCGTCGAGGGGACACCGAATAGTGCACGGTACATCCAAACCGTCATCGAACCCATCGTTCTAAAATTCCTAGACCGGCAAGGGAACTTGCTGTTCCAACAGGACAATGCACGTCCGCATGTATCCCGTGCCACTCAACGTGGTCTAGAAGGTGTAAGTCAACTACCCTGGCCAGCTAGATCTCCGGATCTGTCCCCCATTGAGCATGTTTGGGACTGGATGAAGCGTCGTCTCACGCGGTCTGCACGTCCAGCACGAACGCTGGTCCAACTGAGGCGCCAGGTGGAAATGGCATGGCAAGCCGTTCCACAGGACTACATCCAGCATCTCTACGATCGTCTCCATGGGAGAAAAGCAGCCTGCATTGGTGCGAAAGGTGGATATACACTGTACTAGTGCGGACATTGTGCATGCTCTGTTGCCTGTGTCTATGTGCCTGTGGTTCTGTCAGTGTGATCATGTGATGTATCTGACCCCAGGAATGTGTCAATAAAGTTTCCCCTTCCTGGGACAATGAATTCACAGTGTTCTTATTTCAATTTCCAGGAGTGTATATAAAGTTAAAATGTGAGCACGTTTCCTAAAAATATGTGTAGCTTTATCTCAGGCGGAACGTGGGTATCAACCATCTATTTACGTAAATGTTTTTGAGAAAACGCTGTAAAACAACAGCTAGCCTGGCTGGGCCTTCAGCTTTCGATCAGGGGCGTTCTCGCCATCCCGTATTCCTACAGCGTCTATTCGTGCTTGGCTGACCCGGTGAAGCGAAGACCATAGACACAAACAATTTAAACAATATGAGGGAGTGTGTTTTAACGGAATTTTCCTGGCGTGTTGGACTAAGCTACTTTTCTTTCCTGTTATGAAAGGAATATCTATGTTACCTGAAAGATGTGATAGTTACTAATAGCTACATAGCCACATTAAAGTTTTACAGCTATTGAGGAAATAATTGTATCATAATTACAGACGCATACCAAAAATTTCATAAGTAATGTTATAATGTTATTAATTTCACTCAATTACGAACAAAGCTGAGGAGACAAGCAATGTGACTAATATACAATGTCCACTCAGCTCTGAAGATGGTCGTGAATGACCCCACTGATAACTTGATTTATTAACAATTTTGGTCTGTGTATGGAATTAAAATAAAGTAAATATATAATTTTATTTTTATGTAATATCTGTATACGTATATTTGGTTCCAAGTCCTGAAAAATTAACATCAGTGTTATATCTGGGGAAAGGATAGCTGAAGTTTGAAAAAGAGAATGAGAAAGGGGGTTGGCTTTAGATTTTCCTTTTAGGAAGAGCACATATCCCTGACATTAAACAAGCAGCAACACAATTAACTAATGTTCTGAATACGTAGTGCAATGTTCAGCCTTCCGATGTCGAATGCAGTTGCCTCATGAACCTTGTACACTATGCTTGACCACCAAACGAGGTCTCAAGTATTTCATATGTATTACTGACTGTTGTTGTCTATGACTTCCCAGTCGGCGTTGCACTTCCATTAACGACTCTAAGACAGAATCGGCTCACGTTTCATCACTCTGGTTGCGTCTCATGGTGAACTCTCAGAGGCTGACCACACGATGATTTTCTAGAAGAATCTTGCGGGTGAATACACTAACTCGATACCCAACGATACCCACCTGGTAACAACTATGTTTTATCCCTTACATAGCAACAGGCCTCAGGAGCCCGATTGTGATCTTCATTATCTTCTGTGTTAGAACCTGTACATTATATTTCAATTAAATATACGGCTTTTTTTAATTTGACAATTTAGTGAAGACATTGGCAAAAAATTAGAAAAATTTACCAATGGTTTGCGTTAAAGCATTGGTGCACCTTTCTTTCCGTATGGGCCTCGCAGACCCGAGCAGCTAAAAATAATTGTTCAAAAACCAGATGTTAGTCTGTGTAGCGTCTGTTAATTCACTTACCGCTGTTGATTTGCACTGCTGTTCTTTCAGTCTTCAACAGTCCTCCATGTGATAAATTCATGTTTATTTTGGTGTAGTATCTAACAACAGTTGTCTGCTATACAAACTGAAAATATTACAGATAAGAGGACTATTGGATGAGAAGATAAGGGAATTGTGGGGGCAGTCTTATGACACTTAAAACCCAACTTGTGAATGTGAATCTTCCAGTGACGATGATAATTTGGTAGACGAGACTGAAAGCTCAGAAATGAAAGAAGATTATCGTCATGAAGAATCTCTTTACGAAGATGGAGAAGAACAATTCATTGTGACTTATTGTTTTCGCGTAGTGGGAATGAAATTTGGGCTACATCTCCTGAAGCTGGAATTTCTAGCAGGCAGAGTGATAAGCGTGTACTGAAAGAAATCTAGGGACCTAGAAGTTGTTGCATTAGGAACTGTGATAATAAATGCTCTTGGTTTATGTCGTTCTTTCGTGTACCCTTAGCTCAAAAAGTGTGTATGTGGACCAACAAGGAAGGCCGAGTCATTTACGAGGACTGGATGAATATAGATATGCATGAAATAGTACTCTGATCTGTACTGGACTTAACAAGTGAGCAAATGAAAATGTCAGTCAGCATTGAAGTGCTACGAATTGCGAACCACTGTTCAGTGAAACTTTGTCTCGCAACCGCTTACATGTTATACTGAGGGGGTTGCGGTCTGAAAGTGCAGCACCCTAACGTGAGCGCAAGTCAAGTGACAAACTGTAACGAAACATAGAGGTTTTTGAGATGTGGAAAATTACACTTAGTGATGCCTACATTCCAAGATGATGCAGGACCATGGATGAACAGTTGCTCACATTTCGTGACATTTCGAGGTCAGTTTCCGTTTCGACAATACATCCCATGAAAACCTGGTAGGTACGGCATAAAGTTGTGGGCAATTTGTGACAATGCAGCAAGCTATTGCTGGAAGATAAAAGTGAATTTGGAGAAGGAGGAAGAAACCAGAGCCGCGCGACTTAGAAAGACCTGGTGATTGAACTTGAAGATTTTGGACGTAATATCTCCTCTGGTAATTTTTTACATGTCTCAGTTTAGCTCATTATTTGTAGCCGAAAGATCTGACACTAGATGGCAGTATGAAAGAAAACAAATATGATCTGTTTGGCGGTTTTATTACTCTACTACTTCATTTGGCTTTCAACGAGATGTGATGATAGCCTCTCATGTTCCTAAGAAAAAGAAAGGTGATACCTTACTTAGTTTTCTGCATGACCAGCCAAAGGTGTCACCATCGCAAGTAAAGAAATCTGTGATTATAATGACATGCAGTGCTGCAAAGGGCACCAGTCACCAGAAGACATTAAGTTTTAGCGTGAAGATAAAAACCAGGCGCTGGCAATTGACGTTTTTTTCAACATGATTGATGGTAATAAATGCTTACATAATTTGAGTGATGTTGACTACCAACAAAAAACAGACGGTTTTTCATAATCAATTTAGGAAAGAAGTAGCAGTGGTAAAGAAGTCAATGATATCTGTTGTGTCTGCATAGTCCTTTCGCAACAATCAAACAAATCGCGTTAATGATTTTAGTTATCACAAGACAAGTACAGATGCTCGTACTTAACTTTGAATCAGTTTTCTTCAAAACAGACAAACACAACTCTGTGCTATGTAGACACTGTTAATGATAGTGACTACGATGCGTCGCCTAACGATGTGGCTAACGTTGAACTGCTATCGAAGTGTGCTGCCAACATCTTGGCGCGAAGCTTATGTCCTCTTTACATAGGGACCCCTGCTGCTGCGTTGGCGTCCTGGAAGGAGGTCGGTCAGCATGCGATTTGCTAACCTGTTCTCTCAGCCTACTCTTCTCTGTCGTTCTCTACTGGCGTGCCAGTGCTGAAATTACGCGGTGACATTCCTCCACCCCAAAGCGATGGACCGGCGATGTATGTGGAGCACGACAAAAGGGTGTTGGTGGTGGGGGAGAGAGGTGGAGAGACAATTGCTTGGACGCTCTATTGGACCAGAAGCTGTGGCTGTAGGGGACGTCAGGCTTCTGGTCGTAGCCCACCATCCGGCCTGGGCCCAGGTGGAAACCTGCCCTGGGAACCGCCCAAAAGGGTACACGTCCACCTCCTGAGGCACAGGTAAATATGTAGAAGGTGTCGGCCGGTGTGCTGGGATCGGGTAAAGCTCAATTAGTAGGACGAGAGGAGGTAGAGGAGGCGAACGTTCCTTCTCCACGGAGTCATCCCGCAGTGTCGTGGTGATTCCCCCTGGCAAGTGCTGCAGCCGCAGTGTGCTCGGGGTCCTTGAATCGAAGGAAAGAGATGCACAAGGATCACCGTACACAGGAAAGTGGCGAATTTGATGATGGTGTCGGCGCTGCAATAGGTCTGAGACTGAAATTAGGTACATGAATGC
This sequence comes from Schistocerca gregaria, assembly GCF_023897955.1. Classification (NCBI taxonomy): domain Eukaryota; kingdom Metazoa; phylum Arthropoda; class Insecta; order Orthoptera; family Acrididae; genus Schistocerca; species Schistocerca gregaria. Next base: position 373,153,581 of record NC_064926.1, read on the forward strand.
GTCAAATTGACGAAGGATCTCGCCTCGCGCCCGCGGTCTGCTGCCGCTAAAAACCCTGAAAAACTCAATTTCATGCGGCGCGGAGCCATACTTACGGCCTTCCTATGGAGCTGGATGCTGAGGAGGGTGGAGCAGCTGGAGCAGCGTCCGATGGTGGCTGTCGTGAAGCAATTGCGCTGGCGATGGTCCATGTCTGCCAACGATAGGAGGCGAGTAACAGTTGGAATGCTTGATGCCTGTTGTCTAAGGAGAGAAATTTGGTCGTCTGCTGCTTGAAGGTTCTGACAAAACGTCCTGGTTTGGGGTTTCACTGTGGATGGAACGGTGCACTGGTTAGAAGCTTTTTGCCATTGCGTTGTAAGAATCTTTAAAATGCATTTGAAATGAACTGAGGTCCGTTGTCTGACACTATAGCTCCAGGTAAAACATCGAGGCAAAAAAAAAAAGGGGAATTCAGAATCCTGAGCATCGATGTGACAACAAGATTCTTCAGAAGCGTCAGACTCTGTATCAGGGCCAATCAGAAGACGTGAAAGGGCGTCTGCATTACCATGTTGAGCTGCCGGACGATACACAATCTCGTACTGCTTTTGAGACCACAACAAAGCTCATCTTTTCCATTTCTGGGAAATTCATATAGGAACCGGTTTCGTCGGATGAAACGAGGGCTTCAAAGGCTTGTGATTCGTTACTAAGTAGAATTTTCTGCCATAAAATTAGTGATGGAATTTGATGACACCATACACAACAGCCAAAGCCTCTTTCTCAATCTGTAAATAGTTACACTGAGCTTTGGACAACACCTTTAATGTGAAAGCAATAGGCCTGTTTTTATCACCGTTTCTGTGCGAAAGCATTGCGCCGATTCCGTAAGAGGAGGCGTCAACTTGCAATACAACTGCCTTGTCAGGATCGAAGTGAACTAAGCATCGGTCACTGAGCAATGCATCTTTAAGTTTCTGAAAAGTTGCTTGGCACTGATCTGTCCAAACAAAGGGGACATTCTTGCGACGCAAGCGATGCAATGGAGCTGCGACTTGTGTAGCGTTCGGTATGAACGGTACTTAAGACTTCATTTTGCCTAAGACTGACTGCAATTCTTGGCATGTGGAGGAACTGGAACATCACTTACGGCTACCAGTTGTGAAGGAAGAGGAGCTACACAATTACTGTTTATAACATGACCAAGATACTAAAACTCAGTTCTAAAACGATCACTCTTGTCCAGTCTACACCTTAGTCCTGCATCAGAGAACACAAGAAACAAAGCACGTAAATTTGCGATATGTTCTCCAGGTGTACGACCTGCTACGACAATATCGTGCAAATAGTTTGAAGAGTTTGGCACTTGCGCAGTCAGCGGTTCCCAATTCCGCTCGAAAATGGCGGGTGTGGAAGCACCGCCAAAATGCAAACGCAGATATTTAAACAAGAGTAAATGAGAATTAACTACACACACTTTTGGAGATTCTTCATCAAGTGGTGGTTGAAGATATGCACTGAGCGAATCAATTTTTGAAAAATAGCGTCCACAGCCTAATCTGTCCATACGATCCTCTAAGCGTGGTAATAGATAACTACCAATTATAGTTTGTCGGTTGACCCAAGGCTTAAAAGTCAGCACAGAGGCGAAAGCAGCCTGAAAGTTTGGGAGCAAACCCAGTGGACGTACCCATTAACTAGCTCGTATGAGCGCAATAGCAATTGTTTACGTTCAGTCACGACTTTGTCCCGTGATGCAAAGGGAAACAATTCTTAGCCTTGCCTAAACCTTCAGGAAAGAATTCAGGGAATTCTTTCAGCAAACTACACTGTCTTTTGAACTAAATGCAGACTGTGACACACTGTTCTGAATTTGAAAGACAAACAAATCAAACGAATCAAGGCCAAATATTTCTCACAATCTCGTGACTGTAGTACAGTGAAAATTACAATTCACGCATGTGATCCATACATGGCAGGCAAAGTACATTTTCCGAGAATGAGAATGTCTTGTCCATTATAAGCTTTCATGTGCATGCTACTTTTAGACAGGCGGGGGAGCCTAACGGTTCATTTTTTTTTTTTTAACGATTCTGCAGTATAAAAGATGCAGCCGTGTTCAACTGAAATCTCACATGTTTTCCACTAGGATGCAAATGAACAAAAAGTTTGTTGAACTTGCGTAGCACTGAAGAAACTGCTTGCTAGTTTTGCTAATGCCGGAAGCGGGCTTTGAATGTACTTCACTGATTTCATGGGCCTTGTGAATAGATTTCTGTGAGTGGACAGAATTCGTATATTTGTTCCACTGGAAACATACAGATTGTACGTGACCTTCCTTGACGCAAGCGTAACGTTTTGCTTGTTTTGACGAGCAATTTTATCGTTTGTGCCGTGAATAGTACCGAGGGCCGGACAATTCTGTTCACCGATGTAGCGGCCTGTTTAGAAAACTGTCAATACACCATGTCGCGTGTGTGCTATTGCTTCCTACTGGGCCGGTAGTGAGCAAGGGATGACTCAAACCCACAAATTGGTGGCTGCTGAAATTTATCGACAGATACAGTGCCTGAATCACACTTATCTATAATTTTCACTACATGTTGAAACGATGAATCAGACTGTTTCAAAATCTGTTCTCTAAGTTTGACATGAGTTACATTGTACATGGTCGCATCATACAACATAACATCTGAATATAAAGCACCGCAAGCACATTTGAATTTGCATTTCTTCACCATACGCTGCAAATATGTTACCCACTCCCAGTAAGTTTGTCCTGACCTTTTCTTGCAATGAAAGAATTGGTACCTAGCCACCACTACATTCACTGGATAGTCATAAAACCTACAACCTGATCATAGGAAAGTTCACTTGGAGTGACGTTAGAGAACAATCTCTGAATGAGGTAAAAGACAGCACTTCCTACCTTCGAAAGAAAGTAATCTAGTTTCACAGTACCTGGCACTTTGTGAGAAATTATGTGGGCTTCATACAGTTGCAACCACTCGAGCCATTTGTCTTCTTTTTCGTTAAACTTGCGAAAAGGCAGTACGCCACTCCGAGCTACACTTGTTGCATGTTGGTTGGTTGATCGTGCTACATTCGTTATTTGGTTGGCGAGCAACTGCAGTACCATGTTTGCGTCTGTAACTGAAGCATCCGTGTTAGCCGTGTTGTATCTATCACCTGCAGCTGAGATGTCAGAGCAGAGGGTGGGAGAGGTGGGTTGCTCGTTTTTGAATACGCAGTGAATAAAAATAAGCACTCAAGCAAAGAAAATTTCTGCAACGTCCACCTGAAAACACCGAATAGAAGAGAACACTGTAAGAGACACTGTTAAAACGTGTAAGCACATCCCTGCAAAGGAAAGACAATGTAGAATTAAGGCGTCATCAAAACACAACAGCCGTCGACAAAACAAAACAGACACAATCAATATCAGCTGGTGGCTCGTCGTTCGAAGCGTTAACAGGTTGTCGCTATGTTATTGCTCCTATATCGTTGGCACCATGTTATTCGGACATCTCGTCGCCATGTTATTCACCCACCTTGTCGCCGTGTTATTGATCCACCTTCTCGCCATGTTATTCGTCCATCCCGCTGCCAAGTTGTTTTGTCAGGGAATACTGCATACTCGGTTCACTAGACAAACAATCAAACAACTCGTAATAAAGAATTTTATAATAACTGGAGAAGTACAAATACATAACGATGGATCAGTATTCTTTACAATAGACAAAATCTGTGCTATGTAGAGATTCCTAATGATACAGGCTACAATGCGTCGACTAACGAAGTGGCTAACGTTGGCGCTTTTGTCCTCTTCCCCTAGGGGCCGATGCTGTCACGTTGTCGTCCTGCAGGGAGGAGGGAGGTCGGCATGCGATTGGGTGACCTCTTCTCACAGCCGTCCCTTCCCTGTCGTTCCTGGCTAGCGAGCCGGGGCTGACTTAACGCCGTAATAACTTCATTAGTAGCACCAGATCCAGAAAGAACAGTGAAATCGCCAGCTAGTAAAAGGAGGAGATGTGCATATTGTGTAGAGGAGATATATATAAAAAGTCAAATGAGATGTAATATGTGCACCAAATCTGGATGCTCCGAACATTCTGCTACTGTCTATAGCCCCTGCTTGAGTTTGCAATAAGAATAAAATCCGCCAGTAAAAGCATGAAAATTGTACTTTTCCAAATGTAAACATTAAAAAAGAAAATTATTTCAAAAGTGTTTATTCCTCAAAAATCGTTCACATCGTAAGCTGTCAAAATAGTGTCAATTTATGTCAATTTAAACAACATGGGCCTGAGAGACCCGACTGATAGGCAACGCTATACAGATTTTTTGCTAAGCAGAGGGTTAATTGGTACACTGGGTGCAATATTGGCTCTAATGTCCACAGTGGATCACTGAAACTCAACTATATGTTATCGAAGTGGTAAACACAGAGGAAACACTGAAGACGACATAATCAATCGAGAACAGTTCATATTCCTCATGACAAATCGCACTCTTAAATAAAAACACGCGGGAAAAGCAATAATAATAAAATAAGGAAAGGAGCATCACGGAGGATTTATCCCAACGGGACGGAAATCGTTTGATAATTACATCCTTTTTTTAAGAAAAAGGTAATTTATTAAAGAAAATAACTTCGTAAACTGAGCAAGTTAATAAATCGTTGGTCCATCTCTGGCCCTTATGCACTCTAGCGTTAGATCGCCAAAAACCCAACCAGGTTGGAGGGCTCTGCCGATAATGCTCCAAACTTTCTTAATTGGGCTGGATTCTGGCAACCTTGATGGCCGAGGTAGGGTTTGGCAAGCTCGAATTCAATCAGTAGAAACTCTCGTCGTGCGCGGGAGGGCATTTTCTTGCTAAAGTGTAAGCACAGAACGGATTGCCATGAAGGACAATTAAATGCGGCATACAGTGTCGTTGACGTAGCGCTCCGCTGTAAGAGTGTCGCGGTTGAGAGGATGACAACCAAAAGCACTCTTCTTTGAACAGGAATGGCAATCCAGACCATCACTCCTGGTTGTCAGGTCGTATGGCGGGCGACAATCATGTTCGTTTCCCGCCGTTGTTTCCCACCGTTGTCCGGGTCATTTCCAGACACGTCTTCGCTGGCGTCGGGGCTCAATACGAAGCTAGACTCATCAATGAGAACAACTCTATCCAGTCAACGAGATTCCTTGCAGAAGACATGTGCTTTCATGCTGGCCACGAAGCAGGCAAGGAATTGACGTCGGGTGTTCCGTTTCATTTCTCCTCTGCCGCGACTGAAAAATGCAGGAAGGTCATTGGTGTATGTGACGTGGCGTTAGCTGTGTTATTCAGTGGTTTGGTATTTAACTAATTTGCAAATGAAAATGATATTCTTTTTTTATTACATTAAGTAATTACTAAATAATTTTTCTCCCGGCTACAGATTTGGTCCAGTTGCTAAAGAACTCCAAGTTAACGTCGTGTTAAAGTGTTGTCTGTAAGTTGTGTAAGTGTCACTAAATCACAGTTCATACAACATATTCTATACGACTATGGATTATGATGGAAACAGTTATCTTCAGCAAAATGATAATTGAAACCACCGAATATCAGCCGCGCACAACACTGATGTATGTTACCTGAAACAATATTCTTCGCAACTCGTGCGTAATTAATTTCGGCTCCATACATCAGCTAGAAAAGTTTGTTATAACGATCGTGCTATGAGCACTATTTGTAAAGAACCAATCTGATTCGAATTATTTTCATTCAAATGAGTTCGGGACCAATGGTGCACATTTATTTTTACACATTTGTATTACTTTCGGCATTTATGTCTGCAGAGTTGCGTAATTTGAATTTGCCGCTGAGACAAATGTTAAGAAGGCAGCAGACAACTGATAGAGACTTTCTATTGTCAGAGCAAATAAGTAAATATTTAAAATGTTTATTAAACGCTATAAACTATACTTTCATATTGTGCAGTATTTAGACCTCATCAAGCAAATATTTGATTTGTTTCTAAGGAAAACACAGACAAAAACGCGATACAAATCGCTATCATCAATGGCTGCGCTCATTGCAGCGGAAAGAAATAATTAACACAGATAATGCTTACTGAGAGAGGAATTAAAGTTACGAATAATTATACACTCATATTTATAATAATAATGAACTCGATTTTCAAGTAATAATTAACAAATAATTACAATTTCTTAACAGACTTCAGTTTGATATGCGTCCGCAACTGACAAAAGCCAACCAACAAAAGGTAAAAACAACGGAAGACAAACCCAGATCATAAAAGGAAATTACAATTATCATTGTCTTTGTATGATACACATCGATATGTCCAATTATATCATGGAATATTACATAAATAATTAATATTTGTATGTTTTTACTGTTTTTTCATACGTAGAATAGATAATGTTTATAACTGTTAGAGGCATAATTTCCTCTCGTCGCACTGTAGCCTAAAATTTATCACGTGGATGTTACAGTGGAGATGCTGCAAAACGTCTCCCCAACGCTTCCACGCATCGTACCAGCACTCGACGTCTTATATATACTAATCGCTATTAAAAATGCTACACCAATACGAAATGCTGACGATAAACAGGTATTCACTGGACTAATATATTATACAAGAACTGATATGTGTTTATATTTTCATGCAATTTGGATGCATCGATCCCGAGAAATCAGTACCCAGAACAACCACCTCTGGCCGTAATAACGGCCTTGATACGCCTGGGCATTGAGTCAAACAGAGCTTGGACGGTGTGTAAAGGTACAGATGCTCATCCAGCTTCAACACGATACCACAGTTCATCAAGAGTAGTGACTGGCATATTGTGACAAGCCAGTTGCTCGACCACCATTGACCAGACATTTTCAATTTGTGATACATCTGGAGAATGTGCTGACCAGGGCACCAGTCGAGCATTTTCTGTAACCGGAAAGGCCTGTACAGGGCCTGCAACATGCGGTCGTTCATTATCCTGCTGAAATGTTGGTTTTCACAGGGATCGTATGAAGGGTAGAGCCACGGGTCATAACACTGAAATGTAACGTCCACTGTTCAAAGTGCCGTCAATGCGAACGAGAGGTCACCGAGACGTGTAACCAGTGGCGTCCTATACCATCACGCCGGGCTGTTCGCCCCTATGCCGATGACGAACACACGCTTCGAATGAGCGATCACCGCGATGTGGCCACACACGGATGTGACCATCATGATGCTGGAAACAGTACCTGGATTCATCCGAAAAATGACGTTTTGCCATTCGTGCACCCAGTTCGCTGTTGACTACACCATCGCATTCGCTCCTGTCTGTACTGTGATGCAGCGTCAAGGGTAACCGCAGCCATGATTTCCTAGCTGATAGTCCTTGCTGCTGCAAACGTCATCGAACCGTTCGTGCATATGATTGTTGTCTTGCATCTCCCCCATCTGTTGACTCAGGGATCGAGACGTGGCTGCACGATCCGTTACAGCGATGCTGATAAGATGCCTGTCATCTCGCCTGCTACTGATACAAGGCCGCTGGGATCCAACACGGCGTTCCGTATTACCCTCCTGAACCCACCGGTTTCCATATTCTACTAACAGTCATTGGATCTCGAGCAACGCCAGCAGCAATGTCGCGATTCGATAAACCGCAATAGCGATAGGCTACAATCCGACCTTTATCAAAGTCCGAAACGTGATGGTACGCATTTCTCCTCCTTACACCGGGCATCACAACAACGTTTCACCTGGCAACACCGGTCAACTGCTATTTGTGTATGAGAAATCGGTTGGAAACTTTCCTCATGTCAGCACGTTGTAGGTGTCGCCACCGGCGCCAACCTTGTGTGAATGCTCTGAAAAGCTAATCATTTGCATATCACAGCATCTTCTTCCTGTCGGTTAAATTTCGCGTCTGTAGCACGTCATCTTCCTGATGTAGCAATTTTAATGACCAGTAATGTATATATATGATTCTCTTTTTAGACAGATGGTTGATGCGTAATTATTTAATTCGATGAGCGCATTATAACGGGTGATTATAACTAAAATGCAGCTAATCACGGAGGTCCACTGTGAATTGTAATTATCGTATGGCAGCGAATTTTGGTCCACATTCTAATGCGTTAATGCGGAATCGATTTACGCTTGAAGGAAGTAGTTCAAATTTAGGCCACCAGGTACAAATCTGGCACTGTCAGTGCAAGAAAGGCGAATAGATGTGTTTCCGTATGTAATGGATTAGGATCGGGAGATGGGCAGGAAAGGTCAAACAAGTGAGAAGAGATTTAAGTTGAGTTCAGTATTGACCGTCAGGTACTAAAGTTATTCAGTATGGGCTCTGCAGACGTGGACAAGATGCTGCAGCTAGAAAACGACCTGAACAACAGTTGCTCGCAGCACTACGGGTGGGATATGAGCAGTCTGTTCGACAGTCCTGGCTGAGTGTGTCCCTGGTAAATGCGTTCTCTGATATCCCCAGAGCCCAAAAATACATGGATTAAGATCAGGTGATCTTGCGGACAAAGCATGTGGAAAGTATCTGGAGGTAACACGTTCATGGAAAGTTGCATGAAGCCTATCTTATAACACCTGCCACATACTGCATGAAACTGCGGTACTAAGCAGTTGCGCCCTTCCAAAACAGGAATCACATGATGTACAAGGAGGTATCGATAACATTCACACGTCACGGTTCTACACCTACATCTACATCTACATATACATTTATACTCCGCAAGCCACCAAACGGTGTGTGGCGGAGGGCACATTACGTGCCACTGTCATTACCTCCCTTTCCTGTTCCAGTCGCGTATGGTTCCCGGAAAGAATGACTGTCTGAAAGCCTCCGTGCGCGCTCTAATCCCTCTAATTTTACATTCGTGATCTCCTCGGGAGGTACAAGTAGAGGGAAGCAATATATTCGATACCTCATCCAGAATCGCACCCTCTCGAAACCTGGCGAGCAAGCTACACCGCAATGCAGAGCGCCTCTCTCGTAGAGTCTGCCACTTGAGTTTGTTAAACATCACCGTAACGCTATCACGGTTACCAAATAACCCTGTGACGAAACGCGCCGCTCTTCTTTGGATCTTCTCTATCTCCTCCGTCAACCCGATCTTGTACGGATCCCACACTGATGAGCAATACTCAAGTATAGGTCGAACGAGTGTTTTGTAATCCACCTGCTTTGTTGATGGACTATATTTGCTAAGGACTCTCCCGATGAATCTCAACCGGGTACCCGCCTTACCAACAATTACTTTTATATGATCATTCCACTTCAAAACGTTCCGCACGCATACTCCCAGATATTTTACAGAAGTAACTGCAACCAATGTTTTTTTCCGCTATCATATAATCATACGATAAAGGATCCTTCTTTCTATGTATTCGCAATACATTACATTTGTCTATGTTAAGGGTCAGTTGCCACTCCCTACATCAAGTGCCTATCCGCTGCAGTTCACGGTGCATTTCGCTACAGTTTTCTAATGCTGCAACTTCTCTGTATACTACAGCATCATCCACGAAAAGCCGCATGGAACTTCCGACACTAGGTCATTTATATATATTGTGAAAAGCAATGGTCCCATAACACCCCCCTCTGGTACGCCAGAGGTTACTTTAGTGTCTCTAGACGTCTCTCCATTGATAAGAACAAGCTGTGTTCTATTTGCTAAAACCTCTTCAATCCAGCCACACAGCTGGTCTGATATTCTGTAGGCTCTTACTTTGTTTATCAGGCGACAGTGCAGAACTGTATCGAACGCCTTCCGGAAGTCAAGAAAAATAGCATCTACCTGGGAGCCTGTATCTAATATTTTCTGTGTCTCATGAACAAATAAAGCGAATTGGGTCTCACACGATCGCTGTTTCCGGAATCCATGTTGATTCCTACAGAGTAGATTCTGGTTTTCCAAAAACAACATGATACTCGAGCAAAAAACATGTTCTAAAATTCCACAATAGATCGACGTCAGAGATGTAGGTTTATAGTTTTGCGCATCTGCTCGACGATCCTTCTTGAAGACAGGGACTACCTGTGCTCTTTTCCAATTATTTGGAACGTTCCGTTCCTCTAGAGACTTGGGGTACACGGCTGTTAGAAGGAGGGCAAGTTCTTTCACCTACTCTGTGTAGAATCTAATTGTTATCCCGTCAGGTGCTGTGGACTTTCCTCTGTTGAGTGATTCCAGTTGCTTGTCTACTACTTGGGCACTTATTTCGATGTCAGCCATGTTTTCGTTTGTGCGAGGATTTAGAGAAGGAACTGCAGTGCGGTATTCCTCTGTGAAACAGCTTTGGAAAAAGGCGTTTAGTATTTCAGCTTTACTCTTGTCATCCTCTGTTTCAATACCATCATCAGCCCGGAGTGTCTGAATATGCTGTTTCGAGCCACTTACTGATTTAACTTAAGACCAGAACTTCCTAGGATTTTCTGTGAAGTCGGTACATAGATTTTTACTTTCGAATTCACTGAACGCTTCACGCATAGCCCTCCTTACGCTAACTTCGACATCGTTTAGCTTCTGTTTGTCTGACAGGTTTTGGCTGCGTTTAAACTTGCAGTGAAGCTCTCTTTGCTTTCGCAGTAAGTTCCTAAATTTGGTGTTGTACCACGGTGGGTTTTTCCCGTCCCTCACAATTTACTCGGCACGTACCTGTCTAAAACGCATTTTACGATTGCCTTGAACTTTTTCACCTGACAGGCCCTCTGGTTGCATTCTCTCCAAAGAAGGACGGACGTAGAACGAAGGTGCTTTTGAATCCACTCCACACAATCACATACGGCAGGTGTAAGGGCTCCTCGTGCACAGCACGCATTTTAACAGCACACCAAAGTAAGTAGTTCTGTGTAGTCACTGCACACCGTAGTGTAAAATGTGCCTGTCCTTCAATAGAGTATTGCCTGGCCACATGTTGTAGACTTTGATCTGAACCAGAAACAGAAGAGCAGATTCAGAACGGTAGTGCGGATCATGAGCTTTCAGTTGCTGCACTGTATGGATCTTGCACACGTACCAGCCTAAAACAGCCCCAAAATTTCCATACTGTTAACAATCGATTGGACAACTTTCGTGGCACTGCACGAGCACCAGCACTACGCCGGTCACTTGCTGCATGGTCAGTTACAGAAACAGAAAGCTGATCAATAATTTCCACCGGGATACGATGCCTTCCTCTTTAGGTGCCATACCAAGCTCACCCGAGCTTTCGAATTTCATTATCAACTTGTTCAAGAGAGCTAATAACATCGGTCTTGTCATGTGACATTTCAGTCTGTGATATTCTTTGTATGCTGCACGGTATTCGCTGCCGTTCACGTAATGCAGTAGCACTAACAGCTCACTGTCTTTCTTCTCGACAGATATGCGGTTCATTCTCGTCAAGTTTTGTCGAATGGAGGCATAGCTATCATCGCGTCATACAGACAGTGTGTAGCGCCAGATTTGCACATGGTGGCCACAGCTGAAGCTAATCTGTTTTCCATCGAAAATCGGTTAGTTAACGCATTAGCATATGTACGAATTTTCGCTGCCATACGATAATTACAGCCACATTGGACCTCCTAGGGTAAATACACTTTAATTTACATCCACTGAGCCTGTATTGAAATTTTCAAACGATAATGTGTTGTAAGTTAAAATCATCAATAACTCTTCGGTTGCTTTTGATTGTTTCACTAAGATTTTCGAGTAACACAATGAATTTTATATTTTCACAGGGAGACATCTCAACGGATTTTTCCTTCTCCAAGTGGATATGCTCTTATAATGCATAAATGTCGTCTATATATTCCAAATATTGTGGTTCCCAAACTTACATTTATGCAGTCACAAAATTCTTTCTTTTCCGTGTTCAATGTGTAAGAATGCCTATTCTATTCACTGTTAACTGCATGATATATATATCACGAAATAAGCGTCAAAGAGCGAAACTTGTCTAGCTTGAAGGGGGAAACCAGATGGCGCTATGGTTGGCCCGCTAGAAAGCAATGCCACAGGTCAAACGGATTTCAGCTGCGTTTTTTAAGGTAGGAACCCCCATTTTTATTACATATTCGTCTAGTACGTATGTTCTAGCTGGGCCACTTTTTTCCCTTTATGATAGATAGTAATGTAATAGTCACAAACAAATGGCTCATAATTTTAGAGGAACAGTTGGTACCAGGTGCATTTTTTATCTTAAAATACAGATCGTAGGTACGTTTGAACATTTTATTTCGGTTGTTTGAATGTCATACATGTGCCTTTGTGAACCTATCATTTCTGAGAAAGCATGCTGTTACAGAGTGCCGGCCGGAGTGGCCGAGCGATTCTAGGGGCTACAGTCTGGAACCCCGCGACTGCTACGGTCGCAGGTTCGAATCCTGCCTCGGGCATGGATGTATGTGATGTCCTTAGGTTAGTTACGTTTAAGTAGTTCTACGTTCTAGAGGACTGACGACCTTAGAATTTAAGTTCCATAGTGCTCAGAGCCATTTGAACCATTTTTGTTACAGCGTGATTACCTGTAAATACAACAGTAATGCAATAAATGCTCAAAAGATGTCCGTCAACCTCAGTTCGTTTGGCAATACGTGTAACGACATTTTTCTCAACAGCGAGTAGTTCGTCTTCCGTAATGTTCGCAAATGCATGGACAATGCGCTGACGCATCTTGTCAGGCGTTGTCGTTTTGTCACAATAGCAAATATCCTTCAACCTTCCCCACAGAAAGAATTCCGGGGACGTCAGATCCGGTGAAAGTGCGGGTCATACTATGGTGCTTCGACGACCAATCCACCTGCCATGAAATATGCTGTTCAATACCGCTTCAACCGCACGCGAGCTATGTGCCGGACATCCAGAATGTTGGAAGTACATCGCCATTCTGCCATGCAGTGAAGCATCTCGTAGTAACATCGCTAGAACATTACGTAGGAAATCGGCATACACTGCACCATATAGATTTCCATCGATAAAATGGGGGTTAATTATTCCTCCTCCCATAACGACGCACCATACATTAACCAACCATGGTCGCTGATGTTCTACTTGTCGCAGCCATCGTGGATTTTCCTTTGCCCAATTGTGCATATTATACCGGTTTACGTTACCACTACTGGTGAACGCGCTTCGTCGCTAAATAGAGTGCGTGCAAAATCTGTCATCGTCCCGTAATGTCTCTTGAGCCCAGTGGCAGAACTGTACACACCTTCAAAGTCGTCCCCATGCAATTCCTGGTACATAGAAATATGGTACGGGTGCAATCGCTGTCGATGTAGCATTCTCAACACCGACGTTTCTGAAATTCCCGATTCTCGCGCAGTTTGTCTCCTACTGATGTGCGGATTAGCCGTGACAGCAGCTAAAACACCTACTTGGGCATCATCATTTGTTGAAGGTCATGGTTGACGTTTTGCATGTGGCTGGACACTTCCTGTCTACACAAATAACGTAATTATCCGGCGAACGATCCGGACACTTGGATGATTTCGTCCAGGATACCGAGCAGCATACATAGCACACGCCCGTTGGGCATTTTGATAACAATAGCCGTACATCATCATGATATCGACCTTTTCCGCAATTGGTAAACGGTCCAGTGTAACACGGGTAATGTATCACGAAGCAAATACCGTCCGCACTGGCGGAATGTTACGTGATATCAAGTACTTATACGAAACTTCCTGGCAGAATAAAACTGTTTGCCGGACCGAGACTCGAACTCGGGACCTTTGCCTTCCGCGGGCACTCCTGAGGGAAAGGATATTGCGGAGACATGGCTTAGCCACAGTCGTGTTCGAGTCTCGGTCCGGCACACAGTTTTAATCTGCCAGGAAGTTTCATATCAGCGCACACTCCGCTGCAGAGTAAAAGTCTCATTCTTCAAGTACTTATACATATGTGCCTATTACAGCGCCATCTATCACTTAGCGAAAAACGTCGTCCGACTAAAAAATTCATATTTATTTATGTACTACACGAATATAAAATAAAAATGGAGGTTCCTATTTATGAAACGCTGTTTATATCAGTTTGACCTATGGCAGTGCCATCTATCGGGACAACCATAGCGCCATCTGGTTTCCCCTTCAAGCTAGAGAGTTTCGTTCCTTGTAGTTTTTCCGTTGGATACTTATTTCGTGAGATATTTGGCCGGGTCACGATCAAGGAACCTGGTATATATATATTATAATTAACTTATATATATATATATATATATATATATATATATATATATATGGACAGGGAGAGTCACCTAATATTACCGCTGAATATATTTCGTAAACCGCATCAAACACTGAGAAATCGATCCCACAGCCCGAACGTGAGGAGAGGGGCTAGTGTAATTGGTTAATACAAACCATAAAAAAATGCACGGAAGTATGTCTTTTAACACAAGCCTACGTTTTTTTTAAATGGAACCCCGTTAGTTTTGTTAGCACATCTGAACATATAAACAAATACGTAACAGTGCCGTTTGTTGCATTGTAAAATGTTAATTACATCCGGAGATATTGTAACCTAAAGTTGACGCTTGAGTACCACTCCTCCGCTGTTCGGAATCGGTTCGTCAGTATTTATTGCTCTAAGTTAATTATTCATTCATCAACATGAAATAATAATTAACTTAGAGCAATGAAATTTCGGGAATACATTTGTCTAGGTAACACATTTAAGTGAATATGACTGCAAGATCACAGGTTATTAAGAGTGTGAAATAAACCATTGTATATGTGAGATGCTGGTGCTTTAATAACCAGTATAACCGTTACAATACTGATCATAAGTATCCAAACGTTAATGCGTTGTGTCGTACAGTTTCCTGCTATCAGTTTGTGGGAAAGAGTTCTATGTCTTTTGCACCTGATTGGTCAATACAGGGACAGTTAATGCTAGAGTGTCGTCCGATAATGTCCCATATGTGCTCGACTGGAGACGTATCTGGTGATTGACCAGGCCAAGTCAACATGCGATCACTCTGCAGTCGAAAGTGGTCTGTGCGCCTGTGTTACACTGTTGGAAAACACGTCTTGGAATGCTGTCCATGAATGGCAGCGCGACACATCCAATCTCAAGACTAATGTACGATTTTGCAGTAACGGTTCGTGGGATAACCACAAGAGTGCTCTTGCTCTGATAAGAAATCGCAAAAAAATGGTTTAAATGGCTCTGAGCACTATGGAACTTAACAATTGACGTCATCAGTCCCCTACAACTTAGAACTACTTAAACCTAAGTAACCTAAGGACACCACACACATCCACGCCCGAGGCAGGATTCTAACCTGCGACCGTAGCGATCGCGCGGTGCCAGACTGAAGCGCCTAGAACCGCTCGGCCACCGACGGCCTGCCGAAATCTCACCCCAGACCATGATTCCAGGTGCAGATACCTCCATTGTGCCTAGCACGCAGACAGGTTGGATGAAGGCCCCCATCTGGCCTGGTTCTACCCATCACTGGCACCGAGTTCGAACCATCTTTCATGAGAAACAACAAAAGACCTCCATCCTGCCCCTCACCCACCACCCACCCCACCCCCACCACCACTCAGTGAGTTCTCGCTTGACACCATTGAAGTCAGAGATGACGGTGGTTTGAGGTCTGTGGAGCGCCGCAACAGGGCGTCCGACTCGGAGCTGTCTTTGAAGTTACCGATTTCTAACAGTTCACTGTGGTGCCGAATGAAGCTCATATTGGTGTCGCAGATGGAGTACGATCCGTCACAGCCATATACCGATGACAAAGATGTTCGCTCTCGGTAGTGCCACGTGACTGCCGTGAACCTGAGCTGCTTGCGACATTACATTGTCGTGAATACTGCTGACAATAATCACGTTCAGTAGGTATATTGATTTTCTGTAATTCTGCAATATCGTAGAACGAACATCAGCTTCGTGTTGCCTTATTACACCACATCATTCAAACTCAGTGTATAACCGACCTACACTTTCGTATAATTGAAATAGTTGCTAACACGTGTTCCTAATGTTCCTGTTGTCTGGGAAAACGTTTGGTACTTTGCAGCGTGCCGGTCCATATTCCGCTAGTAACCACTACGCCAGAGTGCTTTTGTCAGACTGTATTGCACAAGAGCTCGCACCAGACTCACCTGTACTGTACTCGTCCCGACCAGCAGCAGTGCCCAGTACTTCATATATACTCTTTGACTCCTGACAACAGCAAATCGCCCTGACTAGACCGGCGTCCTTATCCTATATTATTAGATAATTCTTTTTTAGATACTGCATTTACATCACATATTCATTTTCATTCATTAGAAAGTATTTACAAAATAATGACAAAATATTACGAAAAGTTACTCAGTTGCCCAAAACTACAATATTAATGCCGCGAAAATTTCTTATGTTAGACACTATGTTTCTGTGTTACAAGTAAGTTTTAATAATGGCGTCTTTGTCGCCTGATAGGGATTGTTGACAGACATGAGAGAGCCGTGGCTACTGGCGCTAGTTATGCTCCACTTGCGTCCCTGAAATCGACACTGCTCTGGTCTTGTATCTCTGACTGTTCCGCTTTTGGTTTTCCGGCATGGCGTGTGGCCGGGGTCTTTCTCGGGTCGTCGTTCAACGAGGCAACATGTCTGGAAGGCAGGCTCTCGTCTCTATCCGCTGTGCCTGGACCTCGCCATCCTCGCCGTCCTTGCCGTTTTGCCGCGCGCTGGGTGTACGGTGCTGATTAGTCGGCGCGTTTGCCTGCGAAACGGAGGCGGGCCCGTCATCTCATGCTGGACATCTTCTCATCGCGTAACTGGAAGCATTAAGTTACGTATGATTCATATCCTGCTGTCAACTTGTGAAGATTTGTAAAACTTATGGTGGCATGTTGTATCTACCAGAGATCAGTTACGGATGGTTTTGAATAAGAGATTTTTAAACGGAACTTACGAAGTCTGAGGCTTCGAAGAGTTGTTCCCGCGAAGCGAAGTGTAATTATTTTGCAAATGCAAAACCGAATAGAGTGTTACTTTTTGTTTTAAACGTTCCTTGCAGTATTAATTATATGTAGTATGTTAATTAGTGTGCTCTGCGCCTAGTTTTGGTTTTAAACTGTCTTTTAATATGAAGGGCAGGCCTTTGTTATGTCATTGTAACTTTAATTGTCCTTTTATTCGGTAAATGTCTCCTTTTGGTTTTCACTTATGTTACAGATAGTGAAGTAGATTTTAAGTCACGCATGGTTTTGAAAAAGCTTAATCACGAGTTGATTTTGTTTGCCACTTTGTAAGTAGGCTGTTTAGGATTTTTTATTGGTAACGCCGCCGCCACGTAGCGCTCTGTATGAAAATCCCTGGCTGTGCCGTGCGCAGTCTGTGTTTAGTCTGCATTGTTGTCTGCCATTGTAGTGTTGGGCAGCGGCAGCTGGATGCTAACAGCGCGTAGCGTTGCGCAGTTGGAGGTGAGCCGCCAGCAGTGGTGGACGTGGGGAGAGAGATGGCGGAGTTTTGAAATTTGTAAGAATTGGTGTCGTGAACTGCTATATATATTATGACTATTAAGGTAAATACATTGTCTGTTCTGTATTAAAATCTTTCATTTGCTAACTATGCCTATCAGTAGTTAGTGCCTTTAGTAGTTTGAATCTTTTATTTAGCTGGCAGTAGTGGTGCTCACTGTATTGCAGTAGCTCGAGTAACGAAGATTTTTGTGAAGTAAGTGATTTGTGAAACGTATAGTTTAATGTTAGTCAGGGCCATTCTTTCGTAGGGATTTTTGAAAGTCAGATTGCGTTGCACTAAAAACTATTGTGTGTCAGTTTAAGCACAGTCTTGTATAAATTTTTCTAAGGGGACGTTTCATATGTCGACCCTTAGCCGAGGATACCTCACTGGAATCTTCTGATTTTTTCCTTGTAGTTTGTGTAATTAGTGTAGCTTTTGTTTATTGCTAGCGCGTAATCTTAGAGTGAATTTCCTTTGTAGTTGTAGTCTTTCATTGTTGTACAGTACAACAGTTGTGGCATGCATGTAGAGTTGCACCAAGTATTTCGCAGCTGCGCTTGCAGTTAACTAGATATTATTTTCAGTGCTATGTTAATGTGTTCTCTTATTTTTGCTCTTCAAATTGTGCTTTTCTGTGTTATCGTGTGAAATATTGTGACAATAATGGCGTGTGAAAAACGTAATAGTAGGCTACAAAGTAAACTGAGAAATGACAGTGAAGACGGAAGCAATGTGTTAGCGCCACCATGTAATGAATTCACAAATGTTCAAAGTAGTAATTTGGTAATAGTGCATAGGGAAATGGAGCGGGCTGCAAATAATGGTGTAGGAAGTGAAACAGTTAGTGAACAGGGAAGCATTATCGATCGATTGGTCGGCAACAGCTCGCGTCAGGAATCCGATATGACAGGACACAATCTTGCAAATACTGTACATTCAGGTTTTGCGTCCTCACCGTTTTCTCAAATAAGCCGAGACACATTTTCTGCTTGTCAAACTGTGAATGTTGCCAGTGCAAATGCACTGCCGAAAAGCATAGATGATCAGATTCCAGACATTAATACATTATTATTGCAATTAATGCAACAAATGAAACAAAACCAGAGACAAACACAGCAACAGTTAGACACAATGGAACAAAATCTTCAAAAGTTAGACACAATGGAACATAATCTTCAAAAGTTAGATACAATGGAACAAAATCAGAGACAAACACAGCAACAGTTGGACACAATGGAACATAATCTTCAAAAGTTAGACACAATGGAACAAAATCAGAGACAAACACAGCAACAGTTGGACACAATGGAACATAATCTTCGGAAGTTAGACACCACACTTGAACAAACACGTGAAGATTCAACTACTGAGTTACATAACATTGAATCGAAATGTCAAAAAATCTGTAATGACGTAAAAACACAAATTTGTGAGCATTTTCAACCTATTTTTTCGCGGCATGAAAACTCATTACAGAATCACGAAGCAGCCATAAAAGAATTGCCAACTGTTGTTCGTGAAAATCACGACACCTTGCAAGCTAAAATGGACTCAGTTGCATCCACCGATTCGGTTACGCAACTTGCAAGAACTCAGGAAAACTTAAAGGACACAGTAGATTCGATTTCAACACAAATGGACACTCTGAAATTTGGTTCAGAAAAACACACTGAGGAAATGTGTCCACTATCGGAGAAAGTAGCCGAACTTTCGGATCAGTTCACTAATTTATCTACGAAGGTAGATGATAATTTGAATGACACAAAACCAGTAGTCTTTAATGACACAGAAGAGTGCGAACAAATTAGGAAATTCAAACAAAGTCTGAATCAAATTAGTACGCAACACCAAAGAGAAATCCGGGAAGTACAAGATCAGCTGACACAGGTAATACAACAATTACGTATTTCAGAGGACACTCGCACTCCAATACGGAAAGAGGGACGTAGAAATACGGAACAGCCACAAAATAATAACACAGGGCACTTCGGAAATTATGAAAGAAATTGGCAAGTTACACAGAATTCTGAGATGGAACCGCCGACACGACGCAACAATGACCGATATGCTACCCGCCGACACGATGATTTTGACTATAAGCTGTTCATTACTGCACGTAAATTCAAAACATTTAAGAATTCTGGCAACGACATTCATCCACAAGCGTGGCTCCATCAATTCTCTCATTGTTTTCCTCCCAACTGGTCACTAGAGCACAGATTAGAATTTATGTGTGGCTACTTAGAGAATGAACCAGCTGTAAGAATGCGATCGGTCACTCACGATTGCCACAGTGAAGGAGAATTTTACCACGCCTTCCTCTCAGCATATTGGTCTCAAGCCACACAAGACCGAGTAAAACATGGCATCATAATGATGAAAAACTTCGAACAATCTGAATTTTCAAGTCTTGTGAAATATTTTGAAGACATGTTACATAAGAATAAATATCTTTCAAACCCATACAGCCCCACAGAACTCATCCACATTTGCTTAATGAAATTGCCTGAACATTTACGACATATTATTTTGGCAGGACGTTGCAAAGACAACATTGAAGCTTTTCAGGGACTCTTACAAGAATTAGAAATTGACACTGACAATCGCGGAATGCGAAAACAGAAGCACAATAATTACAGGTCATATCCGTTGCAATTCCGCGATGAAAGAAATAACAACTGGTCACGACAAGGCTATTCTCACAACACAAATCGTGACCAAAACAGACACCACCCGTATGACAACCACTGGCAGAGTAATAATTACAGAGAAAAATCGCATTTCCGAAGTAATGAATATGACAGAGACAATCATAGAAACAGACAATATGGCAACCAGAACTATTATCATCACAGGAGACGGAATAACTTCAGACGCAACGGTCCAGCCCGCAGTTACGATTCAGGGAGAAATTCTCCACCATGTGACCGAAAAGAAATTAATTACAGAAATTACCGACATGACGACAGACGATATGATCGTAACGACAGACCTGAATTGCATCAGAACTGGCTGGATTCAAACAGACCAGGGCCCTCTCGGCAAGGTGAATTTGTAGAAGTTAGGTCTCCTAATCCCAATAACGACGCCCGCCAACAAAGAGACAGACAATGACCCGCACCGCAGGCAGCCACGTGCGCCGGCTGGCTTAGAGAAAAATAACATAGACGTTAACCTTGAGAAAAATTCCAGTATTCTTTACCGACGTATACCGCATGATAATTGCATTCAAGTTGAAGCTCTGAGTACTATAAAGGGTAAAAGGTTTACACCACATTTCACATGTAAAACCGTTTATTGAAATATAATCTGCTTTTTAACTTTGTCTTTGCCATAAAACATTTCACTTCACATTTCTAGTATGCTTTGTCACACTGAGAAACTGTTAACATGCAACAATGTTTTGAAGTTAACTATACAGTCTAGAACCTAGGGAACATTTTTAAACAGAAATTACGAATGCATTGTTATAGTGAACAGACGACACAGTGTTGTTATTTGTACATTCTTGCTTGTTAGTTGCACGATTACGTAACGACTATAGGGCGTACATACTATGAACATATACTGTTAATGAGGTTTTAATGCAACATTTTGGTTCAGTTGAAAAGACATTCTTTATTTGAAGTTCATTCGGTGAGATTAAAGATGACTTAGCATTTGGTTTCTCTAATAGCTACACGATTATATCACGACACTACTAATATGTGACACGATTTACATTGTTGCTTTTGCGGTGTATCTGTTTTATATGTGCACAGTTTTTCTGTATTATTCTGGAAAGTAAAACATGTTTTAGTAGTAACATATGTGGTATAGCTACAATGAGACAGCCTTTTCTGTAGCACAACAATACGTACAGTACAGTACTTACTTCATCACGGCAATAAGCGTAATAACTAAGATATCTATACGCAAAGCATTTCAATTTCGTTTATCATGAGGTAAGTACATTGACTTCTGCAGAACTTAGCTTTTGGAGGACAACAACTACCACACTTCCACAGAGATTGTCTTACAGCAAGACGCACATTTAGCGCTACAGGACACGCATTAAACTATTTATTTTTCAACATATTTGAATTACAAAGAAAGTTTTCTGTGATACATTTCATTCCATTGCTGTAATCTGTAACACCTGAGGATATAATTACATTATCCTCAGGGGGGTACACGCCTACTTTGTGTACCATGTGTTTGGCAAGCACAAGGAGCCCTAGCTAATATGGTATTTGCTTATACAACTTTACGCATCGGTACCACATTTCTCTAACACATTAATTACACAGCTATCTGATCATTTAACAGGGAGAGACAAACATTCATTTTACTACATCAGTGAGAGATGTTTACGTAATTACACAGCTGGATAACTTCACACTTATGAAATTGTATATTGTTTGTACTTTGTGAACTGTTCAAACTTTTTCGGAACCATTGTGATACTATGAGAGCTTTGAATGACGTATTTGGTATGGGGTCATGATTTTTAAAGTACGTTTGAGGCAGATGACACTTTTGACATGAGCAGAGAATTTTTTTTAGGTTTTGAAGTTATTGGAGGAAGCTACGACAATTTTGAGAATTTGAGGTGTTATGATGTTATTATTACGACGACGATGTGAATTATGCTGCTGAGGTATGTTTAAGCTGATGCTATATGAGTTATTTGATTATGCTACGTATCTGTTATGATGAAAAATTGAAGAAGTGTCTACGAATATGTATATGTCTAATAAGGTAAGGAATAATGAGTAGTGGTTAGGGACTCTGGTTTGTGAAAAAGGATGTTCGAAACCAAGAATCGTACTTTAAGAGTTATGAAATGTATGTAAATGCTTGAATGTATTACAATGCCGACTAACATTTTTTGGACACTGTTATATCAATAGGATTTTGTTTCTACAGATGAATAACGCAAATTCTTGACCTGTGAAATTATTTATATGAGACTGCCACTGTAGCGGAAACTGCTGTCGTAAATGTTTCGTTAATAAAGTTAAGTGACGAACTGCACGTAATGCGTCGTGGGCACCCAGCTGCGCGACAACCACCTGACAAAAGAAAGCCATTAGTGTGTGCCTTTCAGAGGCACAGGTAAAAAAAAAAAAAAAGGTGTCATTATCCTCGCTGTTGACATTTCTTTGTAGAAAGCGTCGCAAATACGACACGGTCAAACTTGAAAACATATGATTACACTGTGGAGCTCTTCATTTATGATATTTACTGAAATGCCTAATGAAACGATGAGAAACATTTCACGGCTATTGTCCTGCTAGTTGAGAGAAATGACATGTGGCTTGCTTTATGCATTTATTTACTCATTTTGTTTAATATCTAGTTTCTAAATGCACTGAAGCATTGGTTAAAATAAATTTTATGGATGTACTAATATAAATATTTTATGCCTACAGATACAGTAAATAATAACTTTATGATGTACTTAAAAAAAAGGAAGTAGCACAAAAAGACATTTCCCTTCACAGAAATTGCATACAGAATTGTCTTTTCAAGTACATGGTAATATTTTTTTACAATAAATTTTTGTGGTGCACCACTTTAATTGCATAGACATTAAGATGTGAATAGACATTGTCCTTATCTGTATTGTTGTCTTTAGTGTAACATTTTTTCTGATTGAGCTTTGTCATGTTTAGGTATAAGTTATAGCATTTTCTGCGGCTGTTTGCCATTCATAGTGCTACTGAATGTCACTTTGTATTACTAGGTTAAGCCAATTTTATTACTGATTTATTTTTCTTGTTTGCTGTGCATTGCCTTATATTAGTTGTAATATTGCTGCCTTTTTTTGCCAATTTCCATTTTTTAACATTGCTGTTTGTGTAAATTGTTTTGTGCTGCTGCATTGCCTCATCCCTTAGTTAAGCATCTGAGCTCAGTAGATTTAAGTTAACTTAAGAGGGGGTAGCCTATATAAGAGAATGATTTGCGATATATTGGAAGAAATGCATTGAGAAGTTATACGAAAAAAGTACAGAAATCAGGTATAGATAGGACTTTTTGGAAATAATGAAGAACGAAGGCAGATCTCCGAGAAGTAAAGAAAGTTTTTTTTTGCAAAATACTGCAGTAAAACAAACCCTGTCCTTTCCTTGTGTTATCCCACTATGTGTTTGTGTACCCTTTGTATTTATGTTCTTCCTGTCTTTATATGTTTATCTGATAAGACTTATGTTGCAGAATTTTTCTAATACTAAGCTACATTCACTATGATGAGAAATACTGTTATCCTCAAATATAATTTGCATAAATAACATGTTATTTACTTTGTAAAGATGTTTACACATTATTTATTCTGTTTTGTTCTAACGCTCATGTGTGAAGTTGATGTTTCAAAAGTTATTCTTATCTTTTATGTATGTACTTATGTCGTAATATTTGTAACACTGATGTATTTGCTATTTCGATTCTTTTGTAAAGCCTGTACTACTGCAAATGTTATCTGTATTGTTATGTTCTTTAAAGGTGTATTTTGTACCTTTGTTTATTGTATTCTTATGTTATAAAATTGTAATTGACACCAGTTCATCAAATTAAGTAACTTGTAAATTACATTTCACTGCACACGTTTCTGTTGGTCATAGTGTATGGACAATATGTGAGAAGTAGGGACTGATAGTGTTTGCACTTGTGTTAATAATTCAGTAAGGGACTGGATAACAGCATTGCTGGTTGTCAGAACATTTCAAAAACATTTTTTGTGAGTGCACAAGTGGTGGTTATGGACTTGCTATATTATCCGCAAGACTCTTCAATGGTGATTGTGAGCCTGCACAGTCAAACAGATGGCAGGTGGCCATCTCTACAAGGACTACAGTGGGTCTACACCTTTGATGACCCACCAATACCATTATTTCTACAAGGACTGCAGTGGGTCTGTACCTCTGGTGGCCCACCAATACCGTAATCTGTACCAGGACTACAATAGGTCTACTCTGTGACGACCTACGTACCAATATTCTTTAAAACTTCGACTGACTCTGCTGTGGGTTTGCTCTGTTGTGGCCCATTACCTGTCTGCATATCAAGAGTCAGCACTGTCTCTCCGTTGGAAGGACAACACTACTTCTTCAAGACTGCATGGAAATACACTACTTCCATGTGCATTTTCTTTTACTACTCAGACTTTGAGAAAAACACTGCAATTTTACTTTGATGAATGATCATGACTGTCTCTATGGACTGTGAGAAAATTTTAGCTTTTGACCAACATTGTATCGATAAGTGTGTGCATTTCATTTCTTTGTTATTGTAATTATGAAAAAAATTTTCAAATCTGTATTGGACACTGCCCAAAACAATTTGTAAATTTTTTTTGTGGGGAGCATGGGGGCTATGTAAGTAGGCTGTTTAGGATTTTTTATTGGTAACGCCGCCGCCACGTAGCGCTCTGTATGAAAATCACTGGCTGTGCCGTGTGCAGTCTGTGTTTAGTCTGCATTGTTGTCTGCCATTGTAGTGTTGGGCAGCGGCAGCTGGATGCTAACAGCGCGTAGCGTTGCGCAGTTGGAGGTGAGCCGCCAGCAGTGGTGGACGTGGGGAGAGAGATGGCGGAGTTTTGAAATTTGTAAGAATTGGTGTCATGAACTGCTATATATATTATGACTATTAAGGTAAATACATTGTCTGTTCTGTATTAAAATCTTTCATTTGCTAACTATGCCTATCAGTAGTTAGTGCCTTTAGTAGTTTGAATCTTTTATTTAGCTGGCAGTAGTGGTGCTCGCTGTATTGCAGTAGCTTGAGTAACGAAGATTTTTGTGAAGTAAGTGATTTGTGAAACGTATAGTTTAATGTTAGTCAGGGCCATTCTTTCGTAGGGATTTTTGAAAGTCAGATTGCGTTGCGCTAAAAACTATTGTGTGTCAGTTTAAGCACAGTCTTGTACAATTGTTCTAAGGGGACGTTTCAACTTGAGTTATTTGCTGTTGTAGAAATGGTCTGGTATATGGGGCAGCTGGGGTTTGTCGCCTTAGCGGGCAGGCTGACATCGCTTGTGTCTTCGTCGTGTTTTCTACCCTGGCTTGGAGCCTGATTATCTTCGAAATTGCTTGGCGGTTGCTTCCTACTCGTTTGTTCCGAGTACCACCGTGTATAAGCCGCGCTTCAACCCGTTAGTTAAATATCCGGACTGTCTCCTCGGTCAACCCGAGTATAGGTCGAACGAGTGTTTTGTAAGCCACCTCCTTTGTTGATGGACTACATTTTCTAAGGACTCTACTAATAAATCTCAACTTGGCACCCGCCTTACCAACAACTAATTTTATATGACCATTTTAATTCAAAGCGTTCCGTACACATACTCCCAGATATTTTACACAACTAACTGCTACAAGTGTTGGTTCCTCTATCATATAACCATTCAATAAAGGATCCCTCTTTCTATGTATTCGCAATACACTACATTTGTCTATGTTAATGGTCAGTTGCCACTCCCTGCACCAAGTGCCTATCCACTGCAGATCTTCCTGCATTTCGCTGCAATTTTCTAATGCTGCAACTTCTCTGTATACTACAGCATCATCAGCGAGAAGCCGCATGGAACTTCCGACACAATCTACTAGCTCATTTATATATATATATATATATATATATATATATATAGTGAAAAGCAATGGTCCCATAAGACCCCCCCCTCCCCCCCCCCCTATCCCTCCGGAGTCGCGCCGGAGGTTATTTTATGGTCTGTAGACATCTCTCCATTGAAAACAACATGCTCTGTTCTGTTTACTAAAAGCTCTTCAATCCAGCCACACACTTAGTCTAATATTCCGTAGGCTCTTACTTTGTTTATCAGGCTACAGTGCGGATCTGTATCTAAAGCCTTCCGGTAGTCAAGGAAAATGGCATCTATCTGGGAGCCTGTATCTAATGTTTTCTGGGTCTCATGAACAGATAAAGCAAATTGGGTCTCACACGATCACTGTTTCCGGAATCCAAATTGATTCCTACAGAGTAGATTCTGAGTTTCCAGAAATAACGTTGAGAGGTGGCAGGAGCCCCCTCTCATATTTCTTACTATGAGTAATTCGTTTCTCCTCTCTACTTGCATACGGTGAAAAGTTGCTATTTCTTCACACGTGGACTTTCCACGCAGCGCGTCTCGTCACCCAGGTGGTCCGGTGACAGGCGAGTTCTGCTGAGCTTGAAAGGGTTAAGCCAATGGCTGTGAGAGAGTCGAGTGGATGCTTTCCAGACGTCGAAATTGTCACAAGAGCGGGAGGGACACGCCCAGAGGGGCCAGAAGGGGCGGCTGGGCAAGAAGTTCCGTTACTTCGCTGAAACTTTGTGAAAACACTCTCTGGCGGGGTACCAGCGTGGCGTGGGAACTTGTGTTCCCAGGCAGTCTTGGCGGGCAAATTCCCGCGTTTTCTGCAAAATCGTAACTGTGATTGGCTTGTTCAGGGCATAGCTCCGCGACGTAGCAAAATCGGCGCAGAAATTGGCGCCAAGAATCTCCATTGGTGGACTAGGAGCGCTTCGGCAATAGAGTGGAAGTTTCCGCCGGTTTTTGAGTTGCTGATTGGAACGTTTAACCATGGCCATTGTCATGGAGGCGGGAATGTTCTGTGTTTGGCTTGTACGGGTGCTCTTGAGAGGGTCGGCTCTCGCCTTTCGGTCGAAGTAAGTTACAATACTGAGCTCTCGCTCCTCTGGACAGTCTGCCTTCCGTTTGCTGTCTAATATACTTTTATTTAATTGTAACTGTTTGATGAAGTTTCTGAACATAACTTTCCGAATACAGTTGGCAATTGAGCGTTCTGCGTAGAAGTGGCCCATGTTGTCTGTCTTGAGCAGTTTTGGGTAAAGTTGAATGTATTGGAGTTACTGTGTGACTTCACTTGTTAAAATCAATCACTGTACCATCAGTGATTGTGTGCGAGCCTTCTTCATCTCCCTCAGAGGCGCATTTGTATTCCTGGGAATCTCTTGGGCCGGAACAACCAGACTAGGGTAATTTGTGTCGGGCTATACTCGCGACATTTTCATCACCACGATGGGACGTCGAAGCAACCAGCCATTGGCACCGGTACGCCAGATCTTGTTCTTGCAGTTAATAAGACACCTTGGTAATGTATGTCCGCAGCACCGGCCGATTAGGGATTTTCCTATGTGATAATCAGAGCGCTGCAGAGCGCACCTGTACGTCTTTTTCTAACTTTGTTCTGTCTTGGGTGTTCATTGTCTGAGTTCTCACTACTATAGCAGCAATTTATGTTGGGTTGGCTGTGTGTTTCTCTTAAGATTTGGGTTGCAAGGAATTCGTTCCACATACCACTTCGTCATAAATGTCAAATCTAGTTTAAGGACAACTTCACCTTCACAGCATTTATTTGAGTATCCAATTGGAGCCAGTCTGATGTATTGTAAATGTTTCATGTGGTTTGTTTATTATTTAGAGTTTAGTCATAATAAATCATATTGTTATTTTGGACAGAACTTTCATTCTGTTCATCGGTAGAGCAACCCTTTCATTTCTCACTATTTTAATGAATATTTCTTTATTTAACTTATTTATCAAATTAAATTATTGCAGGTGCCAGACTCTTTTCTACTCCACTTGCAGGGTCGATTACAGTCAGTTCGCGTTTCTTTTTAATCCATGTGCAACAGCAAAAGTCGGAGTTAGAATAGGGGGGAGGGGGGGCGTTAGACCTTCATATGAAGATTCTAGAAGAATTTAGTGTTAAATACACTGCTAGCCCCGGCACCTTGCAACATGATACGCGAGCAAAAAACATGTTATAAAATTCTACAACAGGTCGATGTCAGATATATAGGCCTAGAGTTTTGCGCATCTGCTCGACGACCCTTCTTGAAAACTGGAACTTCCTGCGCTCTTTTCCAATCATTTGGATCCTGCCGTTCCTCTAGGGAGTTGCGGTACACGGCTGTTATAAGGGGGGGGGGGGGCAAGTTCTTACGCGTACTCTCTGCAGAATCGAATTGGTATCCCGTCAGGTCTAATGGACTTTCCTCTGTTGAGTGAGTCCAGTTGCTTTTCCACTCCTTGGACTCTTACTTCGACGTCAGCCACTTTTTCGTTCGTGCGAGGATTTACAGAAGGAACTGCAGTGCGGTCTTCCTCTGTGAAACAGCTTTGCGAAAAGGTATTTAGTATTTCAGCTTTACGCGTGTTATCCTCTGTTTCAATGCCATTATCATCCAAGAGTCTCTGGATACTCTGTTTCGATACACTTACTGATTTAACGTAAGACCCAAACTTCTTAGGATTTTCTGTCAAGTCGGTACATTGAATTTTACTTTCGAATTCACTGAACGCTTCACGTATAGCCCTCCTTACGCTAACTTTGACATCACGTAATATGTGTTTTCCCGAGAGGTTTTCGCTGCGTTTAAATTAGCAGTGAAGCCCTCTTTGCTTTCGCAGTAGTTTCCTGACTTTGTTGTTGAACCACGGTGGGTTTTTACCGTCCCTCACAGTTTTACTAGGCACGTACCTGCCTAAAATGCATTTCACGATTGCCTTGAACTTTTTCCATAAACACTCAACATTTTCAGTGTCGGAACAGAAAATTTCGTTCTGATGTGTTAGGTAGTCTGGATAAACAGATAAACTTTCCTCTCTTTTTTACGTTCCTATTTACTTCCATATTCAGGATGCTGATTCCCCGTTCTCCGCTTACAGAGTCGAAAAGTTCGGATATGTTTGTTATCAGTAGGTCCAAGATGTTATCTCCATGAGTCGGTTCACTGTTTAATTGCTCGAGGTAATTTTCGGTTAGTGCACTCAGTATAATGTCACTCAATGCTCTGTCGCTACCACCCATCCTAAACATATGACTGTCCCAGCCTATATCTGTTAAATTGAAATCTCCACCTACGATTATAACGTGATGAGGAAATTTACGTGAAATGTATTCCAGATATTCTCTCAGTTGTTCTGCCACTAATGCTGCTGAGTTGGGAGGTCGGCAAAAGAAGCCAATTATTAATCTAGCTCGGTTGTTGAGTAGAACTTCCACCCATAATAATTCACAGGAACTATCCACTGCTATTTCACTATATGATAAACTACTACCAACAGCGATAAACACGCCACCACTGGTTGCATGCAATCTATCTTTCTAAACACCGTCTGTGTCTATGTAAAAATTTAGGCAGAATTGATCTCTGGCTTTAGCCAGCCTTCTGTACCTATAACGATTTCAGCTTCGGTGCTTTCTATCAGTGCTTGAAGTTCCAGTACTTTACCAATGCAGCTTCGACAGTTTACAATTACAATACCGATTGCCGCTTGGTCCCTGCATTTCCTGACTTTGCCCCGCACCCTGTGAGGCTGTTGCCCTTTTCGTACTTGCCGAGGCCATCTAACCTAAAAAACCGCCCACTCCACGCGACATAACCCCTGCTACCCTTGTAGCCGCCTGCTGTGTGTAGTGGACTCCTGACCTAACCAGCAGAACCCGAAACCCCACCACCCTATGGCGCAAGTCGAGGAAGCTGCGGCCCATAAGGTCACAAAGCCGTCTCAGCCTCTGTTGCAGACACTCCACTTGGGTCTGTACCGAAGGTCCTCAGTCAGTCCTGTAGATGATGCTGCAGATGAGCTCTGCTTTTATCCCATTGGCGAGACTGGCCGTCTTCATCAAATCAGATAGCCGCCGGAAGCCAGAGGGGATTTTCTCCAACCCACAGCGACACACATCTTTGGTGCCGACATGAGCGACCACATGCACATGGGTGCACACTTTACCCTTCCTGGCATCCGGAAGGAGCCTTTCCACATCTGGAATGACTCCCCCGGTATGAACACGGAGTGCACATAGGTTTTCTTCCCCTTCCTTGCAGCCATATCCCTAAGGGGCCCCATTACACGCCTGACATTGGAGCTGCTAATTACCAGTAATCCCACCCTCTGCGACCGCCCAGATCTTGCGGAGTGAGGGGCAACCTTTGGAACAGGACTGACAGCCATGTCTGGCCAAAGATCAGTATCAGCAGGAGACAGAGCCTAAAACCAGTTTGTCAGAAAAACTGGAGAGGCCTGCCGTACAGCCCTCCGGAATGTCTTTTGCCCCTGCCACACATCGAGACAACCTCTCACTCTACCACAGGTGAGGGGTCAACCTCAAAGTGGGAAGTATCCCGAGCAGCCACAGCTGTAGCCCGATTGGGAGATGCGTGGGACGAGTTGGTCGTCCCACATAACCCCCCGTCCGGACCCCCACAGTGATTCCCATTGGCAACAGCCTCAAGCTGTGTGACCGAAGCCAACACTGCCTGAAGCATCCAAACACAGCAGTCGCAGTCCCTTTCCATCCGAAATACTGCTGTGCAAAGAACATCTGACGTAATCTACGCCGCCTGCAGTGGTCTAGCGGTTCTAGGCGCGCACTCCGGAACCGGTAGACAGCTACGGTCGCAGGTTCGAATCCTGCCTCGGGAATGTATGTGTGTGATGTACTTATGTTAGTTAGGTTTAAGTAGTTCTAAGTTCTAGAGGACTGATGACCAGAGTAGTTAAGTCAGAGCCATTTTGAACGTAATCTACAGAGAGCACAAACAATTCGACACAAAATTTAAACTGTTATTAATATAAAAGTCAGCCTAGTAAAAGCAGTAATGCTGTTACTTCCGCTCTGTTGACACACTGCTCGGCAACAGAAGGCATCACGGCCGTAACAGCGTGAATGTAACGCTAAATTGATCTGCAACCTAATAGTGGTGCTACTAGTACCTCTGTTATGCAACTGGCGCGAAATCTGAATATAAATTATCATTCAGATGTAGAAACACGTTTATAACGCACGGATCCATGGTTTTTCTAACACACACACACACACACACACACACACACACACACACACACACACAGCGAGAGGGCAGTACAAACAATGATCACACGCACGGCACAGCGGACACACCAGGAACCGCGGTGTTGGCCGACGAATGGCGCTAGCTGCGCAGCATTTGTGCACCGCCGCCGTCAGTGTCAGCCAGTTTGCCGTGGCATACGGAGCTCCATCGCAGTCTTTAACACTGGTAGCATGCTGCGACAGCGTGGACGTGAAACGTATGTGCAGTTGACAGACTTTGAGCGAGGGCGTATAGTGGGCATGCGGGAGGCGGGGTGGACGTACCGCCGAATTGCTCAACACGTGGGGCGTGAGGTCTCCACAGTACATCGATGTTGTCGCCAGTCGTTGGCGGAAGAAGCACGTGCCCGTCCACCTAGGACCGGACCGCAGCGACGCACTGATGCACGCCAAGACCGTAGGATCCTACGCAGTGCCGTAGGGGACCGAACCGCCACTTCCCAGCAAATTAGGGACACTGTTGCTCCTGGGGTATCGGTGAGGACCATTCGCAACCGTCTCCATGAAGCTGGGCTACGGTCCCGCACACCGTTAGGCCGTCTTCCGCTCACGCCCCAACATTGTGCAGCCTGCCTCCAGTGGTGTCGCGACAGGCGTGAATGGAGGGAAGAATGGAGACGTGTCGTCTTCAGCGATGAGAGTCTCTTCTGCCTTGGTGCCAATGATGGTCGTATGCGTGTTTGGCGCCGTGCACGAGAGCGCCACAATCAGGACTGCATACGACCGAGGCACACTGAGCCAACACCCGGCATCATGGTTTGGGGAGCGATCTCCTACACTGGCCGTACACCTCTGGTGATCGTCGAGGGGACACTGAATAGTGCACGGTACATCCAAACCGTCATCGAACCCATCGTTCTACCATTCCTACACCGGCAAGGGAACTTGCTGTTCCAACAGGACAATGCACGTCCGCATGTATCCCGTGCCACCCAACGTGCTGTAGAAGGTGTAAGTCAACTACCCTGGCCAGCAAGATCTCCGGATGTGTCCCCCATTGAGCATGTTTGTGACTGGATGAAGCGTCGTCTCACGCGGTCTGCACGTCCAGCACGAACGCTGGTCCAACTGAGGCGCCAGGTGGAAATGGCATGGCAAGCCGTTTCACAGTACTACATCCAGCATCTCTACGATCGTCTCCATGGGAGAATAGCAGCCTGCATTGCTGCGAAAGGTGGATATACACTGTTCTAGGGCCGACATTGTGCATGCTCTGTTGCCTGTGTCTATGTGCGTGTGGTTTCGTCAGTGTGATCATTTAATGTATCTGACCCCAGGAATGTGTCAATAAAGTTTCCCCTTCCTGGGACAATGAATTCACGGTTTTCTTATTTCAATTTCCAGGAGTATATATATATATATATATATATATATATATATATATATATATATATATATATATATATATAGATGAGACACGTGAATTTGAGAGTGAGAGCACTTAGTGACTTGCAACAAAAGTTATAGATAATGTCTGTTTCTTAAAAATATTTTTCCCGTTGATACCGCTCTGAAGCTGGCGAAAGGAAGAAATTTTACCATTTACTACACTTTTGTTGTTTATGCAGTAAAATTTCCCTGTAATGCAGGGCCTTTTAATTTATTATCTTTATAATACTTTATTCACAACCTATTTCTCATACAGTATCCACATTTACCGCTGAATGTATTTAAAAAATTATATCATATTACGAGCGGTACTACGTCATAAAACTCAGTTGCGTGAGAACGAAACTGCGGCGCCAAATCTGCAAGAGGTACAGGTGAAAGATGTAATATGAAATGTGTGTTAAATAAGTGTTATATCTGCATACGCTGGCAGAACCTGTACAAAACAAGACCTAATCGCCTGGACCAATTTCAGCTAATCATATTACTATTTGGAAAGATATAGTGTGACTCTGAGAACCAGCAACCACCTATTTAGGTGGAGGGGGGATAACTTAGAGAGAGAAGAGGGAGGAAGAAATAGACAGACAGAGAGCGGCAATGTGGGCATGGTCGCAGAGGGGAGGGAGGAGGCAATGGACAAACGAGGAAACAGGGTTAAGTGGACAGAAAAAGGGATTAAGAGGAGATGGACAATGAGAGGGGTAGGAGGTGGTAGACATAGGAAGGAAACAAGAGGAGATAGAGGTAGGAGGATGGGGAGGTGGACTGAGGCAGTGTGGAGGAAGAGATGGCCTTGAAACATGGAAGAGGAAATGGACAAAAAAAGGCTCTGAGCACAATGGGACTTAACATCTATGGTCATCAGTCCCCTGGAACTTAGAACTACGTAAACCTAACTAACCTAAAGACAGCACACAACATCCAGTCATCACGAGCCAGAGAAAATCCCTGACCCCACCAGGAATCGAACCTGGGAACCCGGGCAAGGGAAGCGAGAACGCTACCACACAACCACGAGCTGCGGACTGGGAAATGGTCAAAGACATGGAAAAGCAGCAGCTTGGCAGGGAGAAAATTGAGGATGAGATGGTGTGAGGAAGACGGAGGAGGAACTGGCCAAAGATAGTGTGTACCGAAGATGGACAGAGAGGGGGGAGGAATAGATATAGCACGTTGGTAGAGAGAGGGAAATAGGTGGAGATTGTGACAGAGGATGGTATGGGAGATAGGTAGAGTCAGGAGGAGCAGATTTATAGAGAGGGAGGAACAATTAGATAGATGGGAGTGCCAAATAACGTGGGAGGAACACATAGACACTTTGGAAAGGAACAGATAGTTGGGGGTGGAGCAGGTGGACAGAGAGAGGGGACCAGTAAATAGACACAGAAGGGGCTAGAGGATAAAGAGTGTGGAGGGCACAGGAAGGGGACGAAGAGAAGGGGAAGGCTAAAGTGGACTTAAGGCAGTATTTAATGCTTCCAATTCCTTAACGAGATGCTTACTATGTAATTGTGATCCTTTACGTTATCTAGACGATCTTCGAAAAGCCTATGGCGAATAAAGCATTTGAATAATAGTAAATCGTTTAATTGATATACACTTTCTAGAGTGAATGAGCGGCGCCGTTTCATCCATGGCAACGATAAAAAGAAATCGTTGTATACATGTACTCTTTCGGTAACGAAAGAAACTTATCCCATATAGTGGTGTACCTGGCGCAGGAGGTGGACGAAAACAAGGGTAAGGATAAAGTGGACTAAAGGAACTGTAGTAAATAGACACCGACATTCTTTTGGTAGTTTCATCCATTGACTAATGTTTCATGAGCAGTTTTAAGGAATTTTCTTCAATTAAGAGCTATACGTTTCACATGCACACCCAGTAAGCATTTCGTTAAGGAATTGGAATCCTCACATGTACAAATTTGATAATGGATTTTGTTGTCAATAGACAATAGATGTGTTGGAGAAACGGTAATATTCCCAAATACACTGTTAAAATTAAGCATGATCTACCTCTCCCTCTAATAATTAATAATTTGGATTAATTTACTTTTCTTCTTCTTCATAATAAATTTTTTAGGTAATACAGTGAAATACAATGCTATAAGGCTTTGGTCTCTGTCCAATGACGTACATACTCTGATAGGTATGAGACGTGATATCAGATTTAAAGTTTGTTATGTTTATATTGTGAGGGTATTCTCATAAAGAAACCACTGAAAAATTCCGGACCTGCAGTGTTTCCAACAAAATAGATTTCTCTTATTTTAACTGCTGCTTTGTTTTCTTCACTTTTGCTTCCTAAACGAAGGTCTAATCAAATAATTTTTATTAATTTTGTAATCGTGATCCTTTACGTTATCTAGACGATTTTCGAAAAACCCATGGCGAATAAAGCCTTTGAATAAATACTAAATCGTTTAAGTGATACACACTTTCTAGAGTGAATGAACGGCGCTGTTTCATCCATGGCAACGAAAAAAAAAAATAAAAATAAAAAAATTCGCTGTATACATGTACTCTTTCGGTAAAGAAGGAAACTTATCCCATATAGTGATGTACCTGGCGCTTCGCATATACAACATTGTGGTGACTTATTAGCTAAGGGACAGCCGCTGTTAAATCTCAGTCCTTAGTCTGATGAACACAAAGTTCACAAAACCGTCGTTAAGACGTGGAATACATTCATGAAGCCTAGTGTATCAAATGAAGAGCTTTATGATGATGTCTGCGTTGTCTGTCCAATGTATACAATTAAAAACGTGACTCTTCTGACATAAATGTGATAATCTCCACACAGGAAGAATAGGGAACTAGATGACTTGGCCTTCGACTCCAAATTCATTAAAAGCCGTACAACTGACCATGCACATAAATATCACGATAATCTGATGTATTTCCTAGTCCCATTTCCACATTTATTGTAATAACATCAATCAATTGCAACATCCGAAACAGTTTAAAACAAAGCCTTCAAACCTACCAGCCATGTAACTTGTGCTTTTCCATCTTGTTGTTGTGGTCTTCAGTCCTGAGACGGGTTTGATGTAGCTCTCCATGCTACTCTATTCTGTGCCAGCCTCTTCATCTCCCAGTACCTACTGCAACCTACGTCCTTCTGAATCTGTTTAGAGTATTCATCTCTTGGTCTCCCTCTACGATTTTACCCTCCATGCAGCCCTCCAATACTAAATTGGTGATCCCTTGTTGCCTCAGAACATGTCCTACCAATCGATACCTTCTTCTAGTCAAGTTTTGCCACAAACTTCTCTTCTCCCCAATTCTATTCAGTACCTCCTCATTAGTTATGTGATCTACCCATATAATCATCAGCATTCTTCTGTAGCACCACATTTCGAAAGCTTCTGTTCTCTTCTTGTCCAAACTAGTTATCGTCCATGTTTCATTTCCATACATGACTACGCTCCATACAAATACTTTCTCCGAGCGAGGTGGCGCAGTGGTTCGCACACTGGACTCGCATTCGGGAGGACGACGGTTCAATCCCGTCTCCGGCCATCCTGATTTAGGTTTTCCTTGATTTCCCTAAATCGTTTCAGGCAAATGCCGAGATGGTTCCTTTGAAAGGCACGGCCGATTTCCATCCCAATCCTTCCCTAACCCGAGCTTGCGCTCCGTCTTCAATGACGTCGACGGGACGTTAAACACTACCCACCACCACCACCACCAAATACTTTCAGAAACGACTTCCTGACACTTAAATCTATACTCGATGTTAACAAATTTCTCTTCTTCAGAAACGCTTTCCCTGCCATTACCAGTCTGCATTTTATATCCTCTCTACTTCTACCATCATCAGTTATTTCACTCCCCAAATATCAAAACTCCTTTACTACTTTAAGTGTCTCATTTCCTAATCTAATTCCCTCAGCATCACCCGAGTTAACTCGACTACATTCCATTATCCTCGTTTTGTTTTTGTTGATGTTCATCTTATATCCTCCTTTCACGACACTGTCCATTCCCTTCAACTGCTCTTCTACGTCCTTTGCTGTCTCTGACGGAATTACAATGTCATCGGCGAACCTTAAAGTTTTTATTTCTTCTCCATGTATTTTAATACTACTCCGAATATTTCTTTTGTTTCCTTTACTGCTTGCCCAATATAAAGATTGAATAACATTGGGGATAGGCTAGAACCCAGTCTCACTCCCTTCCCAGCCATTGCTTCCCTTTCATGCCCTTCGACTCTTATAACTGCCATCTGTTTTCTGTACAAATTGTAAATAGCCTCTCACTCCCTGTGTTTAATCCCTGCCACATTCAGAATTTGAAAGACAGTATTCCAGTCAACATTGTCAAAAGTTTTCTCTAAGACTACAAATGCTATAAATCTAGGTTTGCCTTTCCTTAATCTAGCTTCTAAGATAAGTCGTAGAGTCATTATTGCCTCACGTGTTACAATATTTCTACGGAATCCAAACTGATCTTCCCCGAGGTCAGCTTAAACCAGTTTTTCCATTCGCCTGTAAAGAATTCGCATTAGTATTTTGCAGCTGTGGCTTATTAAACTGATAGTTCGGTAATTTTCACTTCTGACAGGACCTGCGTTTCCATCTTAATTGACGGAAAATTAGCCATAAATAACTAAGAAGTGTGATAAATGTTAACCAGTTGTCTCAAGAAGTTGTTAAGTGATGACGAAACAAGAGAAACGTTTCTATAGATAGGTATTGACAGCATTTACACGAACTTCAATTACACAAACACAGAACCGCTCTAATCCCCCAAAATTGATGAAATCGTAAATGTCACTAAAGAGTTGAAGAATGGTTACGTCCACAGGGAATATTCATTCACTGCAGAAATTAGGAAAATAATAGGTGCAGGCACAGTAAAAAAACTACAAGGAGGAAATAAAACTGATACCAACAACTACAGAGGAATTTCTATCCTTTAAGTGACTTATATAATTCATTCAGAAGCTTTACTAAATTTTACGGAAAGTAGACTGGATCAGCAGCTAGGATAGTTCAAACGATGGATTAGGAAAGAGCGGTACTGTTTGCAAAAAATCGTTAATCTGAAATTTATAGGCCGTCCGAGGTGGCCGAGCGGTTCTAGGCGCTTCAGTCCGGAACAGGGTGACTGCTACGGTCGCAGGTTCGAATCTTGCCTCGGGCATGGATCTGTGTGATGCCCTTAGGTTTGTTAGTTTTAAGTAGTTCTAAATTCTAGGAGACTGATGATGTCAGATGTTAAGTCCCATAGTGCTCAGATCCATTTGAACGATTTGAAGTTTATATTCAGTTACAGATGAGTGACAGTCGAAAACATATATATAACTTTGGTCTTTGATGTGACGTCATAAGCGAGTGACTGCGTGTGAGATCGCTCTCTAAGTTTTTATATATTTTTACGTTTCAAATAAATATTTTAACGGTTTTAGTGATAATATTTACTATATAAGCGACTTATTAGTGGTTTCTTCGTTCACCTCTGCCTTTCTTGTGTTGTGACGTGATATTTGTGAGTGTTTCGTATCGAGCAACGTAACCTCTTAGCTGTGTTTACACTCCACGCTGACCAGTTGCAGCTGTAGCGGCGAATCGAGAGCTAAGTACTGATTAGTTGTTTGTGTATAGTGGTTTATTTAGGAACTTTAGTAGTATTCAACCGGTGCTTTTGTGTTTTCTGGTGAAACAATTTCAGAAGAACCTATTGGGAACTGTTTTCAGCTGTAAGTAGACTGTTTAGGTTTTTTTATTGGTAACGCCGCCGCCACGTAGCGCTCTGTATGAAAATCACTGGCTGTGCCTTGTGCAGTCTGTGGCTGGTTTGCATTGTTATCTGCCATTGTAGTGTTGGTCAGCGGCAGCTGGATGCTAACAGCGCGTAGCGTTGCGCAGTTGGAGGTGAGCAGCCAGCACTGGTGGACGTGGGGAGAGAGATGGTGGAGTTTTCAAATTTGTAAGAATTGATGTAATGAACTGATATATATACACTCCTGGAAATGGAAAAAAGAACACATTGACACCGCTGTGTCAGACCCACCATACTTGCTCCGGACACTGCGAGACGGCTGTACAAGCAATGATCACACGCACGGCACAGCGGACACACCAGGAACCGCGGTGTTGGCCGTCGAATGGCGCTAGCTGCGCAGCATTTGTGCACCGCAGCCGTCAGTGTCAGCCAGTTTGCCGTGGCATACGGAGCTCCATCGCAGTCTTTAACACTGGTAGCATGCCACGACAGCGCGGACGTGAACCGTATGTGCAGTTGACAGATTTTGAGCGAGGGCGTATAGTGGGCATGCGGGAGGCTGAGTGGACGTACAGCCGAATTGCTCAACACGTGGGGCGTGAGGTCTCCACAGTACATCGATGTTGTCGCCAGTGGTCGGCGGAAGGTGCACGTGCCCGTCCACCTGGGACCGGACCGCAGCGACGCATGGATGCACGCCAAGACCGTAGGATCCTACGCAGAGCCGTAGGGGACCGCACCGCCACTTCCCAGCAAATTAGGGACACTGTTGCTCCTGGGGTATCGGTGAGGACCATTCGCAACTGTCTCCATGAAGCTGGGCTACGGTCTCGCACACCGTTAGGCCGCCTTCCGCTCACGCCCCAACATCGTGCAGCCTGCCTCCAGTGGTGTCGAGCCAGGCGTGAATGGAGGGACGAATGGAGACGTGACGTCCTCAACGATGAGAGTCGCTTCTGCCTTGGTGCCAATGATGGTCGTATGCGTGTTTGGCGCCGTGCAGGAGAGCGCCACAATCAGGACTGCATACGACCGAGGCACACAGGGCCAACACCCGGCATCATGGTGTGGCGAGCGATCTCCTACACAGGCCTTACACCTCTGGTGATCGTCGAGGGGACACTGAATAGTGCACGGTACATCCAAACCGTCATCGAACCCATCGTTCTACCATTCCTACACCGGTAAGGGAACTTCCTGTTCCAACAGGACAATGCACGTCCGCATGTATCCCGTGCCACCCAACGTGCTCTAGAAGGTGTAAGTCAACTACCCTGGCCAGCAAGATCTCCGGATCTGTCCCCCATTGAGCATGTTTGGGACTGGATGAAGCGTCGTCTCACGCGGTCTGCATGTCCAGCACGAACGCTGGTCCAACTGAGGCGCCAGGTGGAAATGGCATGGCAAGCCGTTCCACAGGACTACATCCAGCATCTCTACGATCGTCTCCATGGGAGAATAGCAGCCTGCATTGCTGCACTGTACTAGTGCCGACATTGTGCATGCTCCGTTGCCTATGTCTATGTGCCTGTGGTTCTGTCAGTGTGATCATGTGATGTATCTGACCCCAGGAATGTGTCAATAAAGTTTCCCCTTCCTGGGACAATGAATTCACGGGGTTCTTATTTCAATTTCCAGGAGTGTATATCATGACTATTAAGGTAAATACATTGTTTGTTCTCTATTAAAATCTTTCATTTGCTAACTTTTCCTATCAGTAGTTAGTGCCTTCCGTAGTTTGAATCTTTTATTTAGCTGGCAGTAGTGGTGCCCGCTGTATTGCAGTAGTTCGAGTAATCTAGATTTTTGTAAGGTAAGTGATATGTGAAACGTATAGGTTACTGTTAGTCAGGGCCATTCTTTTGTAGGGATTATTGAAAGTCAGATTGCGTTGCGCAAAAAATATTGTGTTTCAGTTTAAGCACAGTCATATACAATTTTTCTAAGGGGCGTTTCACAGCTTCGTTACTGTGTCATTAGACGTTTGATTCTCTTTCTGTATTAGTCTTTTGTTACATTCACATTCGTTGTTTATTAATACTGTTAATAATAGTAGTTACTTCCCTTGTAGAGTAAGTTTGTGATTATTATAGTCAGGTTTTAACATCTTATTGCAGTAGCGGAACTTAAAAAAAGTAAATTTTACCATGAGTGAGAAGTGTGGGCTTTGCCGTAGGTTCGTGAGTAGTGAATTGCGGTGTGAGACTTGTTCGAAGTATTTTCACTGGGGGGAATGCAGTGGGGAAGCCAGTGGGCATTCTGGTGAGATCCTCTCCTAGAACTGTAGGATATGTAACGAGAGTAAGTTGTTAGAGGAGTAGGAGCGTAAGATCTGAGCCCTTCAGGTGCAGTAGAAAACCGCACAGGGAGAGCTAGATAGGAAGAGGAGGGAGCTGGCTGTTGGTAAGAGATCTGCTAGGAGAAGGAGATTTTCAGATAGTTTTACTATTGGTGTTTGCAATAGATATGACCAACAGCTACTGGGATCTGATGTGGGGTCACACATTGGTGTGGTTCCTGTTGATTCACTGTGTAGGTGGGACTATACTAGACATGGCCTACACCTCAACAAGAAGGGGAAGGGTAAACTGGCTGGGCTGATAGCAGGAAATTTAAAGGGGGGAGGAACTACATCTCATGGTGGTAACTCTTTTTTTAGTGTAGTGTAAGATCAGTCTCCAGTGGGAAACTCAGCCAGGCAAGTACTAAAGGTGTTAAAAAAGTTCAAGATACTCACAAAAGTAAAATGAAAAATGTTAGTATATTTCATCAAAATATTGGGGGATTGAAGAATAAAATTGATGAGCTTCTGCTTTGTTTAGAAGATATAGAAACTGAGAATGTAATAGATGTACTATGCCTGTCTGAGCATCACATTGTCACTGATATGCAAAAGGTTAGCATCAATGGGTACAAATTAGCTGCACATCCAAGTAGAGATAATATGATGAGAGGAGGAGTTGCCATATATGTCAAAAGCTTCCACAGCGCAAAACATTTAGAAACTAAAAAATTTTGTGTAGAGCAACATATGGAAGTATGTGCCACTGAACTAAAACTAAATGATGGCACTTTCATAATTGTAACAGTGTATAGGTCCCCCTCAGGGAATTTCCAGCTATTTCTACAAAACTACTACAATGCTTTGTTGTGCTATTTGTCAGACAGGGGGGAAGCAAATTATCATTTGTGGGGATTTCAATGTTGATTCCCTGAAAGAGTGTGATAGGAAGAATGACCTTGTAGTATTACTCAGTTCTTTCAATTTGAGCTCCGTCATTGATTTTCCTACTCGGATAACAGAGAATAGCAGGACATTGATAGATACCTTTTTTATAGACCAAGATAAGTTTAAGGACATAAATGCTTATCCTGTTGAGAATGGTCTTTCAGATCATGGTGCACAGCTGGTTACAGTACATGGCATAGCTCCATGCAGTATATCAAATCAGAATTTCAAAGCAGTGCGTTCAATTAACAATATAGATACTGCAAACCTTAGGGAAAGACTAAAGTAGCTAGACTGGGATGAAGTGTATATGGAACCCAATGCAAACTTGATATATAACTTACTTCAAGATAGATTTTTAAGGGTATTTGAAAATTGTTTTCCCAAGAAAACAGTGAAACATAATTCCAAGAAAACATATAAAAAACCTTGGCTAACTAAAGGAATAAGAATATATTGCAACCGTAAAAGAGAACTGTATCTAAAAGCAAGAGGGAGTACTGACCCCGAAATTGTTCAACATTATAAAAACTATTGATCGGTAATAAGAAAAGTTGTTAAAAAGTCCAGAAGCATGTGTATCATGTCTGAGATCAGTAACTCTGATAATAAAATTAAAGCAATTTGGAATATTATTGAAAGGGAAACAGGGCAACCAAGAGCACAGGAAGACTTTAGAGCCATAAAACTGAATGACAAGTGTACTAACAAACAATCTGAAATTGGAAATATTTTCAATAATCATTTTTTAAATGTTGTGGAGAAAGTAGGATCTAGATCTTCACTAGGAGAGGCAAGGCTTCTAATAGAAGAGGCCATACCTGTGCAGTTTGAAACAACTGTATTTCCACGAACCTCTCCCTCGGAAATCAGTAAAATAATAAACTCACTGAAAAGTAAAAGCTCTTACGGAATTGATGGCATTTCCAGCAAGATTCTTAAAGCTTGTTCCCCACAGATAAGTAGGATTCTCAGCCACGTATGTAATACCTCTTTGGAGCAGGGTGTTTTCCCCGATAGACTGAAATATGCCTTGTAAAACCATTGCATAAAAAGGGGGATACGTCGGATGTCAACAACTGTCGCCCAATATCTCTTCTGACAGCTCTATCAAAAAATTTTGAGAAAGTAATGTATTCAAGAGTAGCCTCCCATATATGTAAAAATAAAGTACTAACAAAGTGTCAGTTTGGTTTTCAGAAAGGCTTTTCAACAGAAAATGCTATATACACTTTCACTGATCAAATATTAAATGCTCTGAATAACCGGACATCACCCATTGGTATTTTTCATGATCTCTCAAAGGCCTTTGACTGTGTAAATCATGGAATTCTTTTAGATAAGCTAAATCATTATAGTTTGAGGGGGGCAGTGCACAAATGGTTTAATTCATACTTAACTGGAAGAATGCAGAAAGTTGAAATAAGTGGTTCATGTAATGTTAATACAACAGCTGATTCCTCAAACTGGGGGGGGCTATCAAGTACGGGGTCCCACAGGGTTTTGTGTTAGGTCCTTTACTGTTCCTGATATACATTAATGACTTACCATTCCATATTGATGAAGATGCAAAGTTAGTTCTTTTTGCTGATGATACAAGTATAGTAATAACATCCAAAAACCAAGAACTACCTGATGTAATTGTAAATTATGTTTTTCACAAAATTATTAAGTGGTTATCAGCAAACGGACTCTCTTTAAATTTTGATAAAACACAGTATATACAGTTCTGTACAGTAAATGGCACAACTCCAGTAATAAATATAGACTTTGAACAGAAGTCTGTAGATAAGGTAGAATTTTCAAAATTTTTAGGTGTGTCCATTGATGAGAGGTTAAACTGGAAGGAACACATTGATGGTCTGCTGAAACGTCTAAGTTCAGCTACGTATGCTATTAGGGTTATTGCAAATTTTGGTGATAAGAATCTCAGTAAATTAGCTTACTATGCCTACTTTCATTCACTGCTTTCGTATGGTATCATATTCTGGGGTAATTCATCGTTGAGTAGAAAAGTATTCATTGCTCAAAAACGTGTAATCAGAATAATTGCTGGAGCCCACCCACAGTCATCTTGCAGACATCTATTTAAGGATCTAGGGATCCTCACAGTAACCTCACAGTATATATATTTACTTATGAA
This sequence comes from Schistocerca gregaria, assembly GCF_023897955.1. Lineage (NCBI taxonomy): Eukaryota > Metazoa > Arthropoda > Insecta > Orthoptera > Acrididae > Schistocerca > Schistocerca gregaria. Next base: position 373,197,371 of record NC_064926.1, read on the forward strand.
GATTGTTGTTAATAATCCAGCCCAGTTCAAAAGTAATAGCAGTGTGCATAGCTATAACACCAGGAGAAAGGATGATCTTCACTATGCAGGGTTAAATCTGACTTTGGCACAGAAGGGGGTAAATTATGCTGCCACAAAAGTCTTTGGTCACCTACCAAACAGCATCAGAAGCCTGACAGATAGTCAACCAACATTTAAAAATAAATTAAAAGAATTTGTAGATGACAACTCCTCCTACTCATTGGCTGAATTTTTAGATATAAATTAAGGGAGGGAAAAAAATAACTTAAGCATTAGTATCATGCAATATTTTGTGTAATGTAATATCTTGTACAGACATCTTTCATTAACCTGACATGTTCCACATCATTACGAAGTGTCGTATTCATGATATATGGAACAAGTATTAATCTAATCTAATCTAATCTAATCTAATCTAATCTAATCTGACAGAGTCTAGTGGAGAGGAATCTCTAGTAGCTGTAGATGTAGGAAGTATGCAGCAGACCTCAGTAGTTACGGTGGCTAGAACAGTTGCAAAGTCGAAGAAGATGGAGAAGGTTCTGCTGTTAGGTAGTTCTCATGGCAGAGGTGTAGGCCAGCAGTTGCAGGAAGTGCTGGGGAGTTAGTACCAGGTCACCAGCATTGTGAAGCCTAATGCAGGATTGGCTCAGGTGACTGTTAACATAAGGGGGGTTATGTAGGGATTTTACTAAAGAGGATCAGGTAGTGACTGTGGGTGGGGCTGGTAATAGTATTGATAGGGATGGGGAGTATGAAATAGATGGTGACCTGGAAAAGATAGCCACTCAGACTGGCAACACGAATGTGCATTTCGTGGAACTGTTTCAGCGTCACGATCGGCCTCATCTTAATACAGCCGTCAGGCGTAATAACATGAGACCTGGGGTTGCGCTGATGACAGATAGCATGGGTCACATTTCAGTGGTGTCGGTGGAGTCTATCAGCAGGACGGGTTCCACTAGAGAGGGCCTGCACCTCAGCAGGTTTGGGAAGGGAAGGTTAGCAAAGCTTATAGGTGACAGCATAGGTGTGGTTGGTGGGATCACTCACGGGAAAATTCCTGCAGTAGTGAGTGTTAGAGCTGCACCTTTTTTTTTAGATTGAAGTCAGCTCATAGGTGTTCCTGCTTAAGGGAAGCCTCTCGAACAAAGGAACCACTTTTGACAAAGCTTAGCTATCCAAGTAATGAGGGAATTAGTATATTTCATCAAAACATACAAGGTATTAGAGATAAAGTTAGTGAATTGCTTATATGTGTTCACTCTGATATTATTGGTGTATCTGAACACTTCTTAAATAATGAGATAATTCAGAGGCTTCCTTTACCAGGAATACAGGTTGGCTGGCATCTTTTCGAGGAGCTCTTTGCGGTGTGGGGGAGTAGCCATGTATGTGAAAAACGGAATCCCATTTGAGTCAATTGATGTTTCAAAGTACTGCACTGAAAAGGTGTTGGAATGTTGTGCAGGTGTGGTTAAATTTAATGGAGCTAAACTTCTAACTGTTGTTATTTATAGATCCCCAGACTCTGATTTCACAACAATGTTGCTAAAGCTAGAGGAGGTCCTTGGTTCCCTTTATAGGAAATACAAAAAGTTACTAATATGTGGTGACTTCAATATTAATTGTATAAGTGATTGTGCAAGGAAGAGGTTACTGGTAGACCTCCTTAATTCATATAATATTTTGCAAACCGTATTCTTTCCAACGAGTGTGCAAGGGAACAGTAGAACAACCATAGACAACATTTTTGTTCATTCCTTATTACTAGAAGGGCATTCTGTTAACAAAAAGGTAAATGCCTTTCAGATTATGATGCACAAATTTTAAGTCTAAAAGATTTTTGTGCAGCAACACGTGTTAAATATAGTCATCAGCTGTTTAGGAAAGCTGATCCAGTTGCTGTAGACACCTTTGTAAACCTTATAAAGGAACAAGAGTGGCAAGATCTTTATAGCGCTGATACAGTAGACGATAAATATATGCTTTTCTCAAGACTTTTCTCGTGCTCTTTGAAATTTCCTTTCCGTTGGAACGTTCAAAACAGGGTACTAGCACAAACAGGCAGCCAGGGTGGCTGACTAGAGGGATAAGAATATCTTGTAGAACAAAGTGACAATTATATCAATACGTTAGAAACAGTCAGAATCTAAATGCAGCAGCCCATTACAAACGGTATAGTAAGGTGCTTAAAAATGTTATTAGGAAGGCAAAAAGTATGTGTTATGCAGATAGAATAGCTAAGTCTCAGTATAAAATTAAAACAATATGGTGAGCCGTAAAGGAAGTGGCTGGTCTGCAGAAACAGGTCGAGGATATAGAATCAATGCGTAGAAGGAATATCTGTGTTACTGATAAGTCTCATATATGTACAGTATTTAATAATCACTTTCTGAATATAGCAGGTGAACTGAATAGAAACCTAGTCCCAACAGGGAATCATATAGCGCTCTTAGAATAAAGTGTTCCGAGACTGTTACCTGAAATGCTCCTCCATGATACTGATAAGAGGGAGATTGAGTTAATAGTTAAATCACTAAAGACCAAGAAATCTCGTGGATATGGCAGGGTATCTAACAGAATACGGAAGTATTGTTCTATGTATGTTAGCCTAGTACTTAGCCATATCTGTAACTTTTCCTTCAGAAGTGGTCAGTTTCCTGACCGATTAAAGTACTTGGTAGTGAAGCCACTTTATAAAAAGGGAGACAGGGATGATATTGACAATTATAGACCTATTTCTATGTCATCGGTGTTTGCTAAAGTTATCGAGAAGGTTGACTATACAACGTTACTGGAGCATTTAAATTCACATAATTTGCTGTCAAATGTTCACTTAGGTTTTATAAATGGTTTAACAACTGAAAGTGCTATATTCTCTTTTCTCTGTGAGGTTTTGGACGGATTAAATAAAAGGTTGCGAACGCTAGAAGTTTTCTTTGATTTAACGAAGTCTTTTGACTATGTTGACCACAAAATATTACTGCAGAAGTTCGACCATTATGGAGTAACAGGAGTAGCTTACAATTGGTTCGCCTCTTACTTTAAGAACAGAAAGCAGAAGGTAATTCTCCGCAATATTGATAGTGGTAGTGATGTTCAGTCCCAATGGGGCACTGTTAAGTGGGGCGTTCCCCAAGGGTAAGTGCTGGGGCCACTGCTGCTTCTTATTTATGTAGATGATATTCCTTCCAGTATTACAGGTGATTCAAAAATATTTCTGTTTGCTGATGACACCAGCTTGCTAGTGAAGGATCTTGTGTGTAATATTGACACAGTATCAAATAATGTAGTTCATGAAATACGTTCATGGCTTGTGGAAAATAATTTGATGTTAAATCACAGTAAGACTCAGTTTTTACAGTTTCTAGCTCACAATTCAACAAAAACCGATATTTTGATCAGACAGAATGGGCATATTATAAGCGAGACGGAACAGTTCAAGTTCCTAGGCGTTCGGATAGATAGTAAGCTGTTGTGGAAAGCCCATGTACAGGATCTTGTTCAGAAACTAAATGCTGCTTTATTTACCATTAGAACAGTATCTGAAATAAGTGACACTTCAACACGAAATGTATGGTATTATTTTTTTGGGGTAATTATTCTGATTCAGAAAGGGTATTTTTGCCTCAAAACGGGCCGTTCGAGCTATATGAGGTGTAAGTTCAAGAACCTCTTGTCGACCCCTATTCAGTTGTCTGGGAATTCTGATATTGCCCTCACAGTATATATTCTCTTTAATGTCGTTTGTTGTTGGCAATATTAGCCTATTCCAAAGAGTTTGCAGTTTTCACTCAGTTAATACTAGGCAGAAATCAAATCTGCATGTGGAATGCACTTTCTTGACTCTTGTGCAGAGTGGAGTGCAGTGGTCTGCTGCATCCATTTTCAATAAGCTACCACAAGAACTCAAAAATCCTAGCAGTAGCCCAAACTCTTTTAAGTCTAAACTGAAGAGTTTCCTCATGGCTCACTCCTTCTATTCTGTCGAGGAGCTCCTGGAAGATCTAAAAAATTAAGCAAATTTCTTTATTTAAACTTACTTGTCACCTGAATATGTTTTTTATATTTCATTTTGTCTGTTTCTAATATCGTGTTATAATTTCATGTATTGACTTGTTCCATGACCATACAGACTTCTCTTTAATTTGGTCCCATGGAACAATAAATAAATAAATAAAAAGCTTTCGTAGGCTTCTAAAAAGCATATGATTTGAATAGCAGGGAAATATTCTTCAGCAGTTTAAAAACTCTTGGAAATGAGCACAAATCAGTGCCAAACATAAAAGACATACAAACAGGTAGAAAATAAAATAAATTAAATTTTCAGATGAAATTTCCTAGGCTTTCGACGTAAAAACTGATGTAAGGCGAGGAAATGGATTGTCCCCACTTTCCATCTCATGTCAGTCTATACAAAATGACGCAAAGTAGATAAATCTGCTACATCAGACAACTTCAAAAACCGACGTACGTGAATGTTTCGTAAAAAAGCAGAGTATATTTCAGATACAAACGAGGCACCGAAACACAAGGAAACTTAGTATGAAGGAATAAAATATGACTGCAAAGTTCAATTATTAAGATACAATAATACAACCACATACTTTGGACAAAGAATCTGAAAGTGGTGTTTTCAGTTAATAAAAATTATGTATAACAGGAATATTTATTAGTAAATGCACAAATCTGACGCTACAACAATGTCAGTAGGCCAGAATACGCATCAAAACACCTTCTGTTGGATACAGTCGCACAATTAGGTGAAACAGGAAACAAGGAAAGGAGAATAATCAGAAAATTTGGAAAACCAAAATATGACTGCAAAAAATGAATATTATGAAATAATGAAGAAATTTATAAAAGAGTACAACAAATATTAGACACAAAAGGAAGAGGAGAGTTGTATTCTCCGGATACCTAAGAAGGCTAGACGAGAAAAAAAAATTACGAAAAGAATTCTTAACTTTTTGGACACAAATCCAAAAACTTCAGTAACGTGTAACAAAGAAGTTAAAACAGATTTCAGGGAAATGACGAAGGAACAAACAGCAGAGAGAGAAAAGTTCTGAGGAGAAATAAAGAAATTCAAGAAGTTCCAAGAGAATAAAACGAAAGTCAAGCGCAATATAGTCGAAAGAAAAAACCAACATAGGCCAAGAAAATAAACTTACTGGAAAGATAGAAAGGGTAAAACAAAGTGCCCACAAGTTATTTCATGTGATCATCAGCAGGTCAATCCTACAACAATGATAATAATTATAATCATTATATTATTATTATTATTTATAGCAGCAGTTGTTGTTTTTGTTGTTGCTGTAGTTTTACCGACGTTTATTTACTGGTATTTAACGAGCCCTATCACTATATACGTAAATCCACAGCTTCCATGGGTATAATGGCGTTATTTGATGTACTTTACTCAAGAATTAGTGATCGAATCGTACGTTTGATTTGTCAGATTATAGTGTAATGGGATTAACAAATAATAAAAAATGACTGCGATACCATTACTCCAATATCCATTTCCATCTGAGATGATACAGATGCTGTAACTCTCGATACATTTCCAGTCTTTGCTAATAATTGTCCAGCTTGAACTGACAAATCTTCTTGTTCGGATTGAATTCTGAGGTCATTATTATGCCGCTAACTTCGCGATATATTGTAATTACAATTTCGTATGTAAAGTAATTGTTGTAATTTTAAATAAGTCAGTGAGCCAGTCTCACTCAAGTTTGAACGCATAAAAGATGTTGTATACCGCCAGAAAGTGCTAGTTCAGTTCACATGCAAATCATGTTTATAACACTTTGATTTGTCTGGATTCACTTAAGGACAGAAGCTCTAAGAGATAAAAAAAAAGACAATTATTCTATCTGAATATATGCTTGTGACATGGACTACAAAACTATAATTAAAAGCGAAAGCCTGAATACCACAATAACGGCTGATGCTGAAAGCTTAACAACAATGACGAGTACAAAATGAGATGTCTAATTTCGAGCAGTATCATGTTGTAACTAAATAATTTATGTCCATTCTCCTTCATCAGTACCATCTTCAGTATCATAAAAATCGAGGTTATGATGAACAAAAGCTTCCCACCTATAGGACTCGTTTTGATTTTTATCATGTGCTTGCAGCAGATCTTACATTATCGAAACTGTTTTCAATTTCTATTACTAATTCATGTGTAACTGAAGCAGAAACGTGTGTAGAAACTGAGAGGCATGAGATATATTTTCTATAAATGTGACTCTATGGGTAGGTCTGACACGTCTTAAGAGAATTTCTGAAAACCCCAATCCGTTGTGGTCAAACAGGTCAGTAAAGAAAGCAACGCAATGAAATCAGAAGAGGTATTATTGATAGGTTTTCAGTGGTGGATCCCTTTGTGGGCGTAGAGAGGCATCTGTACCGCTACAGAGAATTAACGGTTGCTGGCTGCCATAAGGAGCGAATGCGCACAACCGAGCTTGCAACGACCATATATCACTTCTCTGTCGGATTTGTGGCCATTCACACCGCTGAAGCTTCGCGGCGATCTCGAACAGCTTACGCCAGCGATATTAACTTGAATGGTGCAGGATGGCACCGGTCCAATCCACAATGTCATCTCAGCGTCAGTTAATCTCGTGAATGCGTCTATGCGTTTCGGTTCGGATCGAGATAATCTCCCAGCCCGTTCTGCTGATAGAATACAAAGTACCGAAGTGTAATTCTTGGACGTACTGTTGACAACCTGCGACCAACGCCTGTTACGTGTTACCTTCCTCCTTCATGATTTATGGAGACACTGCTTCATACATGAGTGTTCATCAATTAGCTCAAAAGGGGTTTCGACCGGTGTTGTGCTGCAGCTTTACATTGAAGTCTGAAACAGAGAACAGCCATTTCCTTTGTTACTTCACATCTTCTGCCTATTTATTCTCTAAAGAACTTTCTTTACCTTCCGTTTCTCATCCGCCGTTCCTTATACAGATAACCTGCTGGATCTAATTTATATTTCGCCACTTTCTTCACACATTCTTTCATCAGCAGCGCTTCACTTCTGTCCTTATTCTCTTAATTTTCTGTAGTAGCTTTTCTGGTGTAAAAAGGGTTGCTTTTGAAAACATTTTTGAGTTCTGATCATTCACACAGTGACATAAAGTCTTTTTATTAGCACCCACAGATAATTTATTTTCTCTATAATTTTCAAGCTTTTGGTCCTCTATACAGTCTACGGTACCATCGAATCCTCGTTTAATATTCGAACTCTGCATCACTAACTGTAAGAAACTAAGGGCCTTCCACCAGGGGCATGTAATTGCCTCCTATTTATTATTTAGGTTCGAATTTTTCTTTTTTGGCTGTACCAGATAAAATCTCCGCCTTTCCAGACACTATCACGTACTATTCCTCATAGTAAATGTTATTATCTATGTGAGAACCACTTCCCAGTAATCGTTACATTTCCTCTAGAGAAAAGAACGAACTTTGTAAGTATTGAAATGTATTGTTCTAATGTTTCCATCTGAAGTGTATACATCGGAGTTATACTGCAAATACCTCCATATTCCTATTCATTTCTGCTCCTTGATCGCTCTAATCCACCTTAATATATTTACATTTTGATACAGTTGCCTCCCTTCCATAGAATTAGGAATGAATATCAGATGAATGGTGATCAAATGGCGTTTTAACCAAAATTGTGTTGCAGCTCGACATTGAAATCTAGAGCTCACAGACATTCTCCTCAAGAGAATTCACTTTGATTTTTTGCAGCACATATTCTTCCCATTCATACTTTGAAGAACTACCATTATCTTCTCTTTCTCATCTGTAATTTCTCATACAGAGAGCCTTCCGTATCTAATTTCTATTTCGTCGATTCCTCCACACCTTGTTCTATCTCTAGCACTTCACCTCTTTCGTTGCAAAGACAGAGGTATGTTAAACAACGTTTCGAGGAAGGATGGAAAACAAACATGGAACTATGGAAGCTATTCATGGAGGCTAAATTACAAAAAAATCCCTGGGTTGTACAATATAAAGAACTCTACGATAAAATACGATCACGAACAGTATTATCCACGCTCAGGAGTAATGGCGGGACGGTAGCAGAAAGCTGTGAACAGTCATCTGCTCTGTTAATGGAAACACTACTTCCTGAGGATGGAGGAAAAGGCGAGACAGATAATCAACACATGTTAGGAAAAATGTTATTAAAAGACCATGAAAACAATAAACTTGTGCACTCCTTCTCACAAGAATAAATTAGGTAAATAATTTTAAGACAGAAAATGAAGAAAATCTGCAGAGCCAGAACGGATCACTGCCAAAGTAATACAAGCCCAATGTGATCAGTTAGATAGTTACTTGCGCGAATTGTACAGTGAGTGTCTCTTGAAACCAAGGTTACCTGCACCGTGGAAGAACGCTGACGCGATAATTAGTAAAGGGCAAGATAAGTATCCAGTGTAACCCAAATCCTAGAGACCAATTTGTCTTTTGAAAGTTCTCGGCAAGATATTTGGAAACCTTTTATGCAAAATATTACAAGATCACAGACCGCCACACGGGATGAACCCTCATCAGTGCGGATTTGCAAGGGGCAAGTCAAATATGGACGCAATCAATAAGTGATTTCGCTACAGTCAGATACTCATTCTACGTACTCTCTACGATGACGATTGATATTACTGGCGCTTTCGATAACCCATGGTGACCGACTTTATTTGGTCGCATTAGGGGTTTTGAATGTTCAGAAGCGCTGCACAACTGCCTGAGAGATTACTCGCACGGGCGACATGATTATTTAATATGCCCAGGAAAGAAAATAACTAATACAACACAAAAGGCTCGCCACAGGGATCAGGGTAAGGTACAGACTTTTGGGATGTAGACTAGAGCCGTTACTACAGAAGTTGCATGGCAGCGGTGACATAAGCAGACTGTCAACACTTGGAGATGTCGGGTTATTTATTGTAAGAGATATCTCCAGAAAGATTACAGAAAACGAATGTAATGCGGGGCTCCACGAACTGCAGTGCTGGTGCCTAAGTGTTAAATTGTCATTAGTACCTCACAAAACCTCGTTACTTGTGCTGAAAGGAAACTTGGTGAGAAACTCTAAAATAAAATTAAATTATCTAACCATTATTAAGGGAGCAGTAACGAGATATCTAGGGATGTTTCTGGCCTTAGCTTTGCCTATAAGTAAGATAATAACCATTGCTAATAGGGAATTTCGGCTTCCCTTGAAAAGAATCAGAATATAACATCAATATGTATTAGCATCGGTGGCAGGATATGGTACAGGCATCTGGCTCTTAGACTCCAGGTAGTAAATCCAGCCTTGTTAGCGAGAAGAGTTCAACAAGGCACTACTAATACTAATGGGCGCCTACTGCTACCCCGAATGATGCTCTGTTAGTAATTCTGGAATTTGCCCAGTGAACTAGCAAATTAGGAGAAGGGGAGCCTTTTACTGGTTAGAGAAAGGCAATCAAATGCAAATACAAAGAATACTTTAAACTGAGTCCAGTTCGAAAAAAGCAGTAAGACATCGCCTATTACAACTGTGGAAAGATGAATGGAATCTTTAGGCACAGGCTGAGGAACATACGAGTTTGTCTCTAACATAAGGGTGGGATTAATAATAAGATTTGTTAACCTGTCGAGTGGATTGAGCTAACTGGCCATGGCTCTTACGCTACTTATCTATACAGAATCAGAAGACAAGAAGATAAATGATAGCTGCGCCTTGCCGTTGCAGTCTGGAACCGCGAGACCGCTACGGTCGCAGGTTCGAATCCTGCCTCGGGCATGGATATGTGTGATGTCCTTAGGTTAGTTAGGTTTAAGTAATTCTAAGTTCTAGGGGACTAATGAGCTCAGAATTTGAATCCTATAGTGCTCAGAGCCATTTTAGGAATGGAGAACAGATGGATTCTAAAAACTCTTATTCACAATAGCTAAGTCTTACACTTTGAAATAAAATGTGAACATTGACATACATGTTTTTATAGTCGTTTGAGTATCAGCTAATATTCTGACAGTGACTACTTACAGCATGCGTCGTCTGAGAGGTTATACTTCACTAGTTGTACTCCTTTCCGCTATTTCGGATCATCTGCTGATGCACCGTTTATTGACATATACATTTTGCACGCTCTAGAACTTCTGAGCTGAAAATTGTATATGATAATAAAACCAAAACAGAAGAGTTTACTATAGTTTCAGAGAGGAAAGTGCCCTTAAGTCAGTGTTATGGGAGGGGAGACATTTATCTAAGCTTCCATGAAATCTGTGATAATAATCGAAGGTGTCATGTGCACATAGTGAACTTTATTCCAGGCCACCTCTATCCTTTCATGTTTGATGTTTCCCGAAGGCAATGTCGTCTTCCGCCTGGATAGCTGTCCATGTCATATGTCCAGAAAGTCTGACAGTAGTTTGAAGAGCATTATAGTGCATTCACTTGATATCATGGGCTGCATATTCACCTGGTCTCAACCTGATGGAACAAGTCTGGGACGGAATCGGCCGCCGTGTTCACGTCCACAAACCACCTGCCCTTAATGTGTGGGATTTACATCACCTGTGCACAGACCTCTGGTGCCAGATACGTCCTGAATTTTTCCAACGCGAAAATGACGCTGTATTGCGTTCCAAAGATGAATCAACAAGCTATCAAGCAGGTTGTTTTAATGCCTTTCCAGAGAGATAACAGGTAATAACGATTGGCGCATCCTTGTGTAGTAGCTCGGAGAACAACGAACGTTGCGAGATAGTCTTCGCCACCGTTCTGCAGGCTTAGTACCTGTCGTGAATCTATCGGGTATCGAGTGAACATTACGAATACGTAATGCGTGCCAAGCCGATAATTTGGACTGCTGCCTTCGTGTGCCTGTGCTGTGTCATCCAGTTTTCTGCGACCTTATCCCTCTGTGGCCTGTCTCGACATAGATGTACGGCTAATACCCAGAGCAAATTCTTCTCCTGACCTGTCACCCACCGAAAACATCTTCCGAGAGACTGGGGCGTCACGACCCACCTGCCGCTACCATTGGTGACGTCTGCCATACAGCTGAAGACACATGGAGTGACCATCCTGTGTGTATCCAAGCATGATGCTCTACTTGTTTAGGGCCATCGTTGCTACCAGATATGGCACCACTGTGTACCAGATATCGCACTGTTCTTCCAACGCACTAAGCGAATTTCCGATATTTTCCATCTTTCCTGGTGTTGCAGTTTCAATAGTGAGTGTGATCTCTTCCTGTAACAAGTAGGAATTTTGTAGCACTTAGCGGATGCTGTAACTCATCGTAGAAGTCTTCTACTTCGTCGTCAATAAATGCTGATTGTTGCATAGACCTGAGTAAAGCCGCGTGGGGTAGACGTGCGGTCTTCGGCGTCTTGTCACGGTTCGTCCGACTCCCCTCGTCGGAGGTTTGAGTCCTCCTTCGAGCATGTGTGTGTGTGTGTGTGTGTGTGTGTGTTGGTTAGATTAAGTAGTGTTTAAGCCTAGGGACCGATGACCTCAGCAGTTTTATCCCATAGTCCTTACCACAAATATCCAAATTTCTGATTTACCTGAGTAGTTTTCGTACAACATACTCTGTCACTGTTACTTCTGAAAATAAGATCTCTTATGTGACTGTGTTTAAATTTCATGTTTAGAATAAAGGCTGCTCCTGTATGTCACCTGTGCTGTATTCTTCCGCAGCCAAGAATCTAGCACTACAGCAGCGCAGTTGTTCGCGTGCTGCAGCTACGCGCCTCGCTGCGCACTTCCCCCACTGACACACTGCGCTGTCGGAGAGTCAGAAGACGGCACGGGGAAACTATAGAAACACAGTACTTAAATGGCGAAGTAATCACATTGCATATGACTGACTGCGTATTGCATATATCTTATCGATATAGATCTCAAACACAACAAATCTTTCAAGGCCACAATAAACTCTTCACTGAACTTGGGAACTGTAAGATGCAGTTTTTCCGAACTTGTCGTTTCCACAACGATAATTACTTTCTAAATGCATCCCCATGGTGTCAGAAATAAGTTTTGTTTGATTTTTCAGTGTAACTGTAGGTAGCTTTCAGTGAAAACCACTTAAAATCCGTGGTCTGCAATTCATTCCCGATGTTCTAAATTTAAGTTCCTGCTCTCCTTCTTCCTCCATAAATTCAAGAATAGCGGGTTTTAAATCGAAAAAATATTCAAGCTATACCATCTGATTTAACCAACCTACTTTTCAGCTTCATGTAAGGGCTCCGTACTCTTCGTTCAGTTCCTTTGAAAACTATTGCAATTGACAGTAGAATAATGAGTGCTACTGAATGAAGGTTACTATTAGTACCAGCAGACGTATTACGTGCTCAATGCCTGAAAATCTGGCACAAACTGCTTCTTTATGTACAGAAAATTGAATCCCGTTGGTCAGTTGTAATTTTTTGCTCTTTCATTCTGTACCTGTTGTGGTGGTCTTCAGTCAAGAGACTGGTTTGATGCAGCTCTCCATGCTACCCTCTCCTGTGCAAGCATCTTCATCTCCGAGAAAGTACTAAAACCTACATCCTTCTGTATCTGCTTACACTGTGGCCGAGCGGTTCTAGGCGCTTCAGTCCGGCACCACGCTACTGCTACAGCCGCACGTTCGAGTCCTGCCTCGGGCATGGATGTGTGTGATGTCTTTAGGTTGGTTAGGTTTAAGTAGTTTCTAAGTTCTAGGTGACTGATGACCTCAGATGTTAAGTCCCATAGTGTGCAGAGCCATTTGAACCATTTTTGAATCTGCTTAGTGTATTCATCTCTCGGTATCCCTCTACAGTTTTCACTCTCCACGTTTTCCTCAGATCCCTTCTTCTAGTCAAGTTGTACCACAAATTGCGCTTCACCCCAATTATATTCAGTACCTTCTCACTTACGTTATCTATCCATCTTTTATTCAGCATTCTTCTCTACCACCACATTTCAAAAGCTTCTGTTGTCTTCTTATCTAAAATGTTTTTGGTCAATGTTTCACATCCATACATTGCTGTACTCCACACACATACTTTCAGGAAAAACTTTCTGACACTTAAATCTAAACTCGATGTTAACAAACTTCTTCAGAAACGTTTTCCTTGCCATCTCCAGTCTACATTTTATATTCTCTCTACTTCGACTATCCTTAGCTATTTTGCTGCCCAAACAGCAAAACGCATCTACTGCTTTAAGTTTCTCATATTCCTAATCAAGTTCCCTCAGCATCGAGTGATTTAATTCAACTGCATTTCATTTTATTAGTTTTGCTTTTGTTGATGATCATCTTATAGCCTCTTTTCAAGACACTGTCCTTTCCGTTCAACAGCTCTTCCAAGTTCCTTACTATCTCTGATAGAATAACATTGTCATTGGCAACCCTCAAAGTTTTTATTTTAATTCCTACTCCAAAGCTTTTTTTGGTTTCCTTTACTGCTTGTTCAATGTACAGACAATAACACCGGAGACACGCCACAATCCTCACTCCCTTCTCAACCATTGATTGCCCCTCCACTCTTATAACTGTCTTCTGGTTTCTATATAAATTCTAAATGGCCTTTCGTTCCCTCTGTTTTACCCCTACAACCTTCAGAATTTGAAAGAGAGTATTCCAGTTGACATTGTCAAAGGCTTTCTCTAAGTCTGCAAATGCTATAAACGTAGGGTGGTCTTTCCTTAATCTAGCTTATAAAATAAGTCGTGTGGTCAGTATTGCCTCGCGTGTTCTATCGGAATCGAAACTAATATCTCCCGAGGTCGGCACCTATCAGTTTTTCCATTCGTCTGTAAAGAATTCGTACTAGTATTTTGTAACAATGACTTATTAAACTGATGGTTCGGTAATTGGAGTTATTACATTCTTCTTGAAATCTGAGGGTATTTCGCCTGTCTCTTACATCTTGCCCATCAGATGGAAGAATTTGGTCATGGCTAGCTCTCCCAAGGCTATCAGTAGTTCTAACGAAATGTCGTCTACTCCCTTAGCGTTGTTTCTACTTAGGTATTTCAGGGCTCTGTCAAATTCTTCACGCAGTATCATAGCTCGCATCTCATCTTCATCTACGTCCTTTTCCATTTCCTTAATATTGCCGTCAATTACACCGCCCTTGTATAGACCCTCTATACACCCTTTCTACCTTTCGGCTTTCTCTTATTTGCTTAAGACTGGTTTACCGTCTGAGCTGGTGGTAGTCATACAGGCGGTTCACTTTTCTCCAAAGGACTCTGTAAGTTTTTTTCCAGCCAGCGTCTATCTTACCCCTAGTGATATATGTTTCTACATCCTTACATTTGTCGTCTAACCATTCCCGCTTAGCCGTTTTGCACTTCCTGTAGATCTCATTTTTTAGACTTTTGCGGAGCTATGGGGTATCGTCTCAGTTGCGCGACTGGATTCGTGATTTCCTGTCAGGAAGGTCGCAGTTCGTAGTAATAGACGGCAAATCATCGAGTAAAACTGAAGTGATATCAGGTGTTCCCCAGGGAAGCGTCCTGGGACCTCTACTGTTCCTGATCTATATAAATGACCTGGGTGACAATCTGAGCAGTTCTCTTAGGTTGTTCGCAGATGATGCTGTAATTTACCGTCTAGTAAGGTCATCCGAAGACCAGTATCAGCTGCAAAACGATTTAGAAAAGATTGCTGTATGGTGTGTCAGGTGGCAGTTGACGCTAAATAACGAAAAGTGTGAGATGATCCACATGAGTTCCAAAAGAAATCCGTTGGAATTCGATTACTCGATAAATACTACAATTCTCAAGGCTGTCAATTCAACTAAGTACCTGGGTGTTAAAATTACGAACAACTTCAGTTGGAAGGACCACATAGATAATATTGTCGGGAAGGCGAGCCAAAGGTTGCGTTTCATTGGCAGGACACTTAGAAGATGCAACAAGTCCACTAAAGAGACAGCTTACACTACACTCGTTCGTCCTCTTGTGGCGTCGCAACTAGTGCGAGCGCACAGTTTTCTATCAAATATTTACTGTGAAATGTAGACAGACTGTAAAGTAGCCATCAGATTAGCATATGTGCTGTAGCGGGCAGATTACCGGTGTCCGTTCGTCTGACGTCACGACCATATGGCATGTCTGTACCGTGAGAATGTAAGACCTGTGCGCTAACTAGCCGCGTGTATAACGTGGAACTTTCATCTTTAATAACTTCTAACTGAGGAACCTGAGGAAATTAAAAGTTAATATACTAGTTTCTGTTATGAATAAAAATAAGTCATCCAAATTTGAGCTTTGAAACCTGCATATTTTGGAAATTAGAAAAATCTTACAGAAAACGCAAATTTCTACAATTTTCGAGTCTAAATAAATACCATTATGTATAGATCACCTTCAGTGACCATCCAACTATGAAACAAAATCACCTTCCGTGCTTTTGTATTTATTTTGAGAATTTTACTTTTAGAAATTCACCTATAACTTTGTTAAAACCATAAATGTTTTGAATTTTTGTGAACAGTTATTTTATATAAGTAGGTGAGAGTGAATGAGTGTGCCTGAGTGAATGAAAGAGGGACATTCGCCATTCTTTGCAAGTGTATAAAATCTAGGTTGGAACTCGCAAGTGTTCAGACGATGTAACCGTGGGAACAGAGTCGCCAGTGGTTCCCCATCTTAGTGAATGTCGGATGTCCAAGAGTGTATGGTATTGTACAAGCAGCCAGAACGTTCGCGAGTATTTAGATAATTTCTGGAAATAAAGTAAAGTCTAGTTTTCCTTTCGGTTTGTTAAATTATACAGTAAATTTTGTGTAACAAGAAATCATGACGTAAATGATTCAGAAGTCATGACTGGTGCGTGCTAGATTTTGGCGCGAGGCGCACCCAAAGAGTTAATTCTGATTGGCTGTGTGATGTGTGAGCCAATGAGATGCGAGGACGGTTAGCAGACTAGGAGAGTGAGTCGCGAGTGGATGGGAGTCGCGAAGGAACTGTGATCGAGAAGAGACATGCTTGATGTGTCCTCGCGAATAATGTGTAAAATGAAGTCATAAAACGGCTTCATCGGTTCGGTACTGTGCGATTTGAGACTGGAAGAGTCCAGTAACGCGTAGTGTGAGTTTGAGCGAGTTGTGACTTTTCGTTCCGCGAAAGACGCGAGTAACTTTAATAATTAAAAGCGTGGCGGTACTTCGTAAACTTTTACTAAGTGCTTATGGCGAGCATTAACGTTAAAAAACGAACTATTATTGAACATCGACTGCAAACGTGTATGTTAGAAAATCGTCTGTGTTGCAGTTAAGTAAATTCCGTAACTTTGAAAGTTAATTCTGGCGGGGTTTGAGTGTGGATAGAATTGTGAACTGAACTTTCTTCAAACGTAGATTAGCGGGCTGATGATCAGGTTTAAAGACAATAAAGAGCTTAAATAGAATTACCAACTTCGCGTTCTCGTTTGAGTAAACAATTACTACCATTCCAATAACTCAATTTATTTAGGAAGATTGCTCATAGATTGTATTTCAGCAAACATGTATCGCGGCCTCCGGTGAGCGGCTATTAAATTGCAGTTTCTTCAACACTGCTTTTCTGCAATTTTTCCAGTAGCTGCTATCAGGAGAGGCGAGTGCAGCAACTACCTAAGAAACGAGGTAGGTGGATTTTCTTTCAGGGAAAGGAAACTGCGCGATAAGAGCCTGACCCGTCGCAAGTGGTGCATCGGCCGGGAAACAAAAATAGTAAATTCCAGTGAATTTCAAAAAAAAGCAGTAGTGACAATTACCGGACAATACAGAAGTGCTCGCTATGTGTAGGAACTGTGTAGCGTACAAATTGATATCGCCACGTGAATAGGAAGGACAGTGAAAGTGTCCGTGAACTGTAATGTGTTGTACGGAACGGAAGAATTTTTCGGTGACTACGCGCCGATTGGAATAGCAGTCTACGACGGCGTCTGGCAGACGACGAGCTACGGAGACTACGCAGAGGCGACGACAGCAGTGGCAGTTGGCAGCGCTGATTCGAGCGGGGGCCCGGAAACTGGTACAGCATTGCAGTGTATGGTGAACGGACCCGCAGTTTCATCTAGCAGCAACGCAGCACGCCGAAGCACAAAGTTAAGTACAGTGCTTTTGAAAACTTTGTGTGTTTGTGGAGTCAAACTGAGAAAAATGGCTGAGTTTCAACCAAGTGACAAAAAGGCGGAACTAAGTTGTGATAGTGGGATGGAGACAGGGGAAAATGACCCCATGAATTTTAGTTTAGACGTGTCTCAACCCAATTTCAGTAGTAGTTTGACTGATTCATCCTATGTTAATTATAGTTTGGAGTCAGATCCAAATATGTCAGTGCCCAGTGAGTTACAGTTACCCATGCCGGTAGTTAATGTTAATAGGGACATTGTATCAGCAAATGAGGGGGCGAAGGATAATGTCGCCAGTATGCTGATGAATCTATTAACTAAGATGAACGTGTTGGATTCCAATATGTCAAGTAAGATGGATTCCAGTATGTCAAAAATGGATTCCAGTATATCAAAATTGGAAACTAATATGTCACAAATGGATTCAAAAATGTCTAAATTAGGATCTGATTTAAGTAATGAGATGACTAAAATGGGCGCTGATTTAGATTCCAAAATATCCGATCTCAGAGACTGTTGGAAGCAAGATTTAGCAGTGCTCAGTAGTAAAGTAAATGGTGAAATACAGCAGGTTAAACTAGAATGTACAGAAAATATAGTTCAAGTGCAAAGTGAATTGACGACACGAATCAAACAGGTTACTGAGGATCAACAGCAATTTAAATCCCATGTTGATGCAGAATTAGATAAAGTATGTGAGCACATAAAAGTGGTAGAGAATTCCAATGAAATTAATCATGCCGCCTTAGAATGTAAAGTAAATGATACCAAATTTCGGTGTGAGAAACTTGGAGAGCAAGTTGTAAATAAGGTCAATAATCTAGAGACTCACATAAGCCATTTCAGTGAAAGTGTGAATGAGCAACTTTGTGGGCATGAATGCAGACTAACCAAAGTAGAACAGTGTGTTTCTAACCATAGTGGTTGTATAATTTCCAGTGGAATAATTGAATCTACCGAGGTTGCGTATGTTACCCACAGACAGTTTTTAAAATTTGACCCAAGTAAGAACATGCACCCCAGAGAATTTTGGAACGATTTTGAAGACGTTTTGCCGAAAGTATGGAGCGATAAACAAAAGATAGGCTTTATCACTTCAAATTTGATGGGAGAGGCCAGAGTATGGGGGAATTTAGCCTCTGAAAAATACGCGAAATTGTCAGAATTTAAATTAGCGTTCTTTGAGGAATACTGGGGAAAGAGAAAGCAGATGGATGTTCTTAATCGGTTCTGGTCGGGAGAGAAGTATGACCCCAAGAGAGAGGGCATCAAACGATTTGTTCAAAGGTGGGTAACAACTCTGTCCTACCTTAGTAATAAGTTAGAAACAGAACAGATCATATTAGGGGTAGAAAATAAGCTACCGTGGAACTGGAAAACTAAGATCATATCTGCGCCCTGAGATAACATTGACAAGTTCGTACAGTATTTAGAAAGGGTTGAATCCGTCCAAAAAGAAGAAGAAAACATGAGGAGGGAGCATCGCCCGCCTGCTAGGCAGAATGACAATCGCGCGGATGTAAACATTAATAGGATGGGTGTTCAGAGAGGCGGCGGATACCGTGGCAGTTCACGTGGTAGAGGAAGAACATATGTTAACAGGTTCAATGAACGCGAGCAGTATGACAGCGGCCGACAGATGTCAGGAGGTGAGGCGGTCAGCTGGAGGCATAGTGATGACGCACCGCGCTCGGAAAACCATTAATTGTCTACGAGTGTGCTGGCGATCGTAGGCAACAGCGTTTAAAGTTAAATCCGCTGGCAAAACCATTCATAAGAAAGCAGCCTGAACGACCACCTAACATAAATGTTGTTGCTACAAAATTTAGGGAGGATAACGTAAAACAGACAGAGATAGTAGCTTTAAGTCAAGTGGAGGTTAATGAACCAATTAACTGTAAGAATAATCATAAGAAGCCACTTATTGAAGAACTAAGTACTAGTTATAAGGGTAATAATCAGAAAGACATTATGCACAGTAAAACTAATGAAGAGCTGTCGGATAGGGGTGAGAACAGTAATAATGGCAGGGTTGTGACTGTGCTTGATAAGATAATTGATGTTGTAGATAGTTACGAAGAAGAGGATAGATTAGAGGAGGAGGTAGAGGTTAATGACGACGCCTTGGATAGGGTCGTAGAAAAGGAGGTTAATGAGAAAGAGGGGGAAACATTGGAAAAATGTTTTGACTTAGCAATAGTGGATAGGCTAATAGGAGCTGCCACTAGAATTGAGGGTGATAATAAGCATGAAATAAACCCTGTAAGTGTGAATGTGATTGCCACCCAAAAGACAGGCTTCGAAAGGAGAGAAATTGTGCAAGATTTATTGGAGGAAGCAGAACCCAAAATAAATAAAGAGTACTTAGGGCAACCGATAGTAGAGCTAAGAGTATTAAATGAACCAGTTAAATGTTTGATAGATACTGGATCGGAAGTCTGTGCAGTATCCCAGAACTTGGTAAATGAACTCCCTAACAGTAAACAGATTGTTAAGATGCCAGTAAGTGGCTTGAACATTGTAGTAGCAACCGGTAAGACTAAGAAGACAGTAAAACAGGAAGTGTTTCTACCCATAGCATTTAAGGAAGTAGAAATAAGACAGAACTTCTTAGTTATAAATGGACTGAGTGTAGACATATTGGTGGGGGCTGACTTTTTGAATAAATATGAAGGATGGGTGAATTTTTCTACCAATGATGTTATGGTAAAAATTAAGGGTAAACTAATTACTATACCTTTCATCGGTAAGCAGCTATGTGAGGATCCTGAGCAGAATGATTTTCCTATATGTATTTGTAAAACAGAGAAATTCTTGGAGGGCTATAATGAGTACGGTGGCAAAAAAGTAGAGGATCCGTCTGAGCTTGTGAGTGTCAGAAATAGGATCGAGGAGAAATTACTAGAATTAATTGATATTGATGAAGCAAGGAAAAACGATTTAAGACAAATACTAGTCAAACATGCCGAGGTTTTCTCAGATCAACCAGGGCTAGTAAAGGATTATGAGTGTTTTTTGACAGTGCAGAAAGACGCTCATTTCTTCAAAAAACCATTTGCAATCCCAGAAGTACATAAGGAGGCAGTACGTGACTTAATTCAAAATATGTTAGAGTGGGGAATTATTGAAAGGGCTGTTAGTGTGTACAATAACCCGCTAGTCATAGTTCCTAAGAAGGCCCTGGAAAGAAAGAGAAGGCATGACGCAAGAGCTGATCCCACTAGTTTTCAGGTAGGGGATCTAGTGCTAGTGAAAACTAGGGAAAGATCTAAGAAACTTACGTCAGAAACAAAGAAGTTTACCGATGAGTACGTGGGCCCATTTAGAATCGTAGAGAAGCCTCACCCAAATGCTTATAGACTGGAGTTTGTGAAATCACATAAGGTGTTAGGGCTTAGGAACATTGTGGATTTGAAAAGATATGTTCAAAAGAGAGACGTGGCCAGGAGTGAGTAGATACCTCAGAGAGCTTTGCACTCTTTGCAGAGCTAAGTGCGTGACGAGCACTAGGTCTCGAGTCGTTTGACAATATTTCTTCCACTTTCTTTTCCGTATTGTCAACCTACCTCTTCTTTCATTCAGAACTAAAATTCTATCGTCTTTCCTTCTTCTCTATCGTAGTTTTTAAAGTGATAAAGTGTTTAAGTAATGAGTAGGAAAGAACCTCAGTGCAGTATAGGTTAAGCGTAAGGAATGAGTGTAAGAGAAAATCAAAAAGGATTAAGATACCTCAGATAAGTAATAAGTCTCAGTAAAGTAAATGTTTGGCCTAAGGTGTGAGTAATGCCCTTAGAAAGGTAAAATAACTAAGAAATGTAAGAGCCTCAGAAAATATGGTGACGAACATTGAAGCTGTTTGTTAAGTAACAGAACGATATGTTAAGACGTAGCATTAAGCTAATGTTTAGGAAAGGAAATGGAGCAGTACAGCAAAACTGTCTGTTCAATGAAGTCAGAGCCTCAGGAGGTGATTTAGTGGTAAAATGAGTAAAGGTACAGTGCAACAAGGTTGACTGTCAAAGGGGTAAAGGAAGTTAAGTTAAAGGGACAGTGCAGCAGGACTGACTGTCAAATGAAGAGAAATATGTGAGAAAAGGAGAAAGAATGAGCATAGTGTTTGGCTAGCTCGATATTAGGAAAAAGTGAGGCTACGAAGGTGAGTAAATAAAAAGCTTAATGTTGGTAACCAGAGGTGGCGTTTGTTGGTAAACAGAGGAGATGTTTGTAAACAAAAGGAAGTGAGGCTACGAATGTAAACAGAGCTGAGGCGACGTTGGTAACTCAGGAGGTGGATGTATGTTAGAAAGTATGGGTAACGAGGTTTCGCAGATTAGTAGGAAACGCTTTAACAAATACTAACCTGAGTGTGTGAAGTATGAGTATGAGAGTTGTAAATTAAACCCGAATGTGACTAGAGAAAACCTGATGTTGACAAGAAATTGAAGTAACTCCAGATATGTGAGATGAGGAAAGTACCCATGACATCGATTCCATTTTTGACCAGAGACACACAAAGCTCCCCAAGTTTGTCGTAGAGATTAGTATAAGGATTGTAGTGTTGATAAATGAATAAGTAAATATGTATTTTTCAGTGTTTAATTTATGATACAGGACTACAGGAGATTGCCTGGAGACAGAATTGTAATATTGATAATTTTGTGTATATTTTATATTGTTGTGTATTGTACAGGAACTGGAGAGTCACCAGTGCTGGCGGAGATTTATTATGTATTTGTGAACTATTTGTAGGAATTGTTTTTCTTAGTATTTCTTATGTAACCATAACTTGTTTGATTATGAGATGAAGAAGTAATTAAAGAGTAAATGTGCCACTTCGGTACTGCATTAGGAAAGTCAATTCACTTTTCACTTAAAAAAAAAAAAAAAAAAAAAAAAATTTGAAAATTGTACATACTGTAAAGTAAATTTTATCAAAAATATGAGACTTTAGAGTCAAGCAGATAGCGCCATTTATCGCTGCTGTAGGTTAAGACGTAGCAGTTAGAAAGGGAACTGAGGCCAGCTGATGTTTCAGGTGCGCCGAAGTAAACAGAGGTGGTAGCACGAGACTTGAAATGGACCTCCCAAGCAGGACCCGGTCGAACTACGAGTGCTATCAAAATCTTAAGTGTAAGTGGTAAAAAAGTGACGCTCACCATAGCGATAGTAGTGTTAGTGTGCGTGTGACGTACATCAAGATAGTATTTAGGTTTGTTTTCTCTTTCAGGAATTTGTAAATAGAATTTTGTAATCTGAAAAATTTTTTTTTTTGAATGATGATAAAAGTGCATGTTTAGATATAAGATGTTTTGTAGGTCGTCAGCCCTAGGTATAAGTGGATGATTGATGTACAGGAACTATAAATGTTAAATAGCTGTTTGAGTAAATCTTTAATAGAAATTTTTTTTAGAAAACTAAAAGTTTGTCATGAATGAAAAAATTTAGTTTCCTCAGGAGGTGTGTGGCGTCGCAACTAGTGCGAGCGCACAGTTTTCTATCAAATATTTACTGTGAAATGTAGACAGACTGTAAAGTAGCCATCAGATTAGCATATGTGCTGTAGCGGGCAGATTACCGGTGTCCGTTCGTCTGACGTCACGACCATATGGCATGTCTGTACCGTGAGAATGTAAGACCTGTGCGCTAACTAGCCGCGTGTATAACGTGGAACTTTCATCTTTAATAACTTCTAACTGAGGAACCTGAGGAAATTAAAAGTTAATATACTAGTTTCTGTTATGAATAAAAATAAGTCATCCAAATTTGAGCTTTGAAACCTGCATATTTTGGAAATTAGGAAAATCTTACAGAAAACGCAAATTTCTACAATTTTCGAGTCTAAATAAATACCATTATGTATAGATCACCTTCAGTGACCATCCAACTATGAAACAAAATCACCTTCCGTGCTTTTGTATTTATTTTGAGAATTTTACTTTTAGAAATTCACCTATAACTTTGTTAAAACCATAAATGTTTTGAATTTTTGTGAACAGTTATTTTATATAAGTAGGTGAGAGTGAATGAGTGTGCCTGAGTGAATGAAAGAGGGACATTCGCCATTCTTTGCAAGTGTATAAAATCTAGGTTGGAACTCGCAAGTGTTCAGACGATGTAACCGTGGGAACAGAGTCGCCAGTGGTTCCCCATCTTAGTGAATGTCGGATGTCCAAGAGTGTATGGTATTGTACAAGCAGCCAGAACGTTCGCGAGTATTTAGATAATTTCTGGAAATAAAGTAAAGTCTAGTTTTCCTTTCGGTTTGTTAAATTATACAGTAAATTTTGTGTAACAAGAAATCATGACGTAAATGATTCAGAAGTCATGACTGGTGCGTGCTAGATTTTGGCGCGAGGCGCACCCAAAGAGTTAATTCTGATTGGCTGTGTGATGTGTGAGCCAATGAGATGCGAGGACGGTTAGCAGACAAGGAGAGGGAGTCGCGAGTGGATGAGGAGTCGCGAAGGAACTGTGATCGAGAAGAGACATGCTTGATGTGTCCTCGCGAATAATGTGTAAAATGAAGTCATAAAACGGCTTCATCGGTTCGGTACTGTGCGATTTGAGACTGGAAGAGTCCAGTAACGCGTAGTGTGAGTTTGAGCGAGTTGTGACTTTTCGTTCCGCGAAAGACGCGAGTAACTTTAATAATTAAAAGCGTGGCGGTACTTCGTAAACTTTTACTAAGTGCTTATGGCGAGCATTAACGTTAAAAAACGAACTATTATTGAACATCGACTGCAAACGTGTATGTTAGAAAATCGTCTGTGTTGCAGTTAAGTAAATTCCGTAACTTTGAAAGTTAATTCTGGCGGGGTTTGAGTGTGGATAGAATTGTGAACTGAACTTTCTTCAAACGTAGATTAGCGGGCTGATGATCAGGTTTAAAGACAATAAAGAGCTTAAATAGAATTACCAACTTCGCGTTCTCGTTTGAGTAAACAATTACTACCATTCCAATAACTCAATTTATTTAGGAAGATTGCTCATAGATTGTATTTCAGCAAACATGTATCGCGGCCTCCGGTGAGCGGCTATTAAATTGCAGTTTCTTCAACACTGCTTTTCTGCAATTTTTCCAGTAGCTGCTATCAGGAGAGGCGAGTGCAGCAACTACCTAAGAAACGAGGTAGGTGGATTTTCTTTCAGGGAAAGGAAACTGCGCGATAAGAGCCTGACCCGTCGCACTCTGTTAGAATATTGCTGCGCGGTGTGGGATCCTTACCAGGTGGGATTGACGGAGGACATCGAGAGGGTGCAAAGAAGGGCAGCTCGTTTTGTATTATCGCGTTATAGGGGAGAGAGTGTGGCAGATATGATACACGAGTTGGGATGGAAGTCATTACAGCATAGACGTTTTTCGTCGCGGCGAGAGCTTTTTATGAAATTTCAGTCACCAACTTTCTCTTCCGAATGCGAAAATATTTTGTTGAGCCCAACCTACATAGGTAGGAATGATCATCAAAATAAAATAAGAGAAATCAGAGCTCGAACAGAAAGGTTTAGGTGTTCGTTTTTCCCGCTCGCTGTTCGGGAGTGGAATAGTAGAGAGATAGTATGATTGTGGTTCGATGAACCCTCTGCCAAGCACTTAAATGTGAATTGCAGAGTAGTCATGTAGATTCCTTTTCGCCTGCTTCTTTTACTGCATTCTTACATTTCTTCTTTCATCAGTTGAATACAATATCTCTTGTGTTACCCAATTTCTACTAGTTCTCGTCTTTTTACCTTCTTAATACTTTGCTGCCTTCAGCATATCATCTCTCAAAGCTACTCACTCTTCTTCTACTGTATTAGTTTCATCTGTTCTTGCTAATCTTCCTTAATGCTCCTTCTGAAACTCTACATCCTATAGGTCTTTCAGTTTGTCCAGGTTTCATCTCCTTAAATTCGTACATTTTACAGTTTCTTCAGTTTCAATCGACAGTGCATACCAAATAAATTGTGGCTAGAGTCCACACCTCACCCTGGAAAAATCTTACAGATTAAGGCCTGGTTCCTTAATCTATGTCTTCGCATTATGTAATCAACTTGAAACCTTCCAGTGTCCCCAGGTCTTTTCCATGTATACAGCTTTCTTTCATGATTCTTAAACCATGATTAGGTTATGATTAAGTTAGGCTTTGTTAAAAATTCTAGCAGGCGGCTTTTTCTTTCATTTCTTACCTCCAGTCCAGCAGTCAGCTACTTTTTTTCCTCCTCTTCCTTCTCCTACTCTCGAATTCCATTCCCACACGACTATTAATTTTTCGTCTCCCTTAATTATTAGAATAATTTCTTTTATCTCGTCATAAGTCTGTTCATCATCTGCAGAGCTAGTTGGCATACAAACTTGTACAACTGTGACTGGCGTGGACTTCTTGTCTATCTCGGTTACAATAATGCGTTCATTATGCTGTTCGTAGTAGTTTGTCCCCGTTACAAGATTTTATTCATTATTGAATCTACTCTTGCAATATCCCTATTTGATTTTGTATTTATAACCTTGTATTCACCTGAACAGAAATCCTGTTCCTCCTGCCACCGAACTTCACTAATTCCCATATCAAACTTTAGCCTATCCATTTCCCCTTTTATGTTTCTAACGTACCTGCCACGCTCCGATCCGTAGGACGAGAGTTTTGTTTCTCTTGATAACGACGTCCTCCTGAGTAGTCTTCGCCCGGAAATGGGGAGACTATTTTACCTCCGGAATATTTTGTCGAAGAGGAAGCAATCATCATTAACCATACAGTAAAGCTGCATGCCCTGGGGAAAAATTACGGCTGTAATTTCCCCTTGCTTTCAGCCGATTGCAGTACCTGCATAGCAATGCTGTTTTGGTTGATGTTACAAGGCCAGTTCATTTAGTCATCCAGACTGTCGCCCCAACAACTACTGAAAAGGCTGCTGCCCTTCTTCAGGAACCATACGTTTGTCTGACCTTTCAACAGATACCCCTCTGTTGTCGTTGCACCTATGGTACTGTTACCTGTATTGCTGAGGCATGCAAGCCTCCCCTCCAACGTCAAGGTCGATATTTCATTGGGGTAGTGAGTTTCATTCTAGTCAATTAAATTTTTTCAGCGTGATGTTCCACAGTAAATTTGCGGTACCCGTCGATTATGCGACTGTACATCGTATTCTATATATTGAGAATTCTTATCTTCCTCTTCTTTCATTCCTGTCCACTTATATGGGCTAGTGACGATAGATTACTGGATTATCTCCTTTTGTGCAAACAGCCAATGGCCCTGTGAACTTCTTTTGTATCACGAAGAATTATTGATGTGTAAAAATCGCTGATATCACGTTTTGGCCCAACACGAGTTCCTCTCCTATTCCAAACTGTTCATCCCGGAGTAGCTGTTGCAAACTTCGTCCTCAGTTATTTGCTGGATATTATCCGATCTCTGTCTTCCTCTACTTTTTTTACCCCATATGTATCTCTTCAGTACCATGGAAGTAATTTCCTTTGTCCCCCATGCAGCCATTTCTTCTCAGTGTTTTCCATATATTCCTCTCCTTACCTCGTTAGTCCACCTGACTTTCAACAATCGTTTGTTGCATCACTTCTCAAATGCTTCGAGCCTCTTCGTTTCCGGCTTTCCCACAATCCATGTTCCGCTTCCATACAATGCTGTGCTCCAAACGTACATTCTTAGAAACTGCTTCCTCAAATTAAGGTCTATGCATGATACCAGTAGCCTTCTCTTGGACAGGAATGCCATTTTGCCACTGCTAGCCTGCTTTTGATATCCTCCTTCCTCGGTCCGCCATTGGCTATTTTACTGCCTAGGTAGCAGAATTCCTTACTTCACCTACTTCGTGATCACCATTGCTGGTGTTTAGTCTCTCACTGTTCTAATTTCTGCAGTTCCTCATCTCTTTGAACTTTCTTCGATTTACTCTGAACCCATATGTTGTACTCATTAGACGGTTCATTCCTTGCAGCAGATCTAGTAATTCTTACTTTTAATCTCTAACAATAGCAATGTTGTCAGCGAATCTACTCACTGATGTCCTTTCACCCTGAATTTTAATTTCATTCTTTAACTTTTTCCGTGTTCGCTTCATTAATATATCGACTGAACAGTAGGGGCGAGAAATTACACCACTGTCATACACCGTTTCTAATCGGATACATTCGAACTTTGTTTTCTAATCTTATTATTCCGTCCTGGTTTGTGTACATACTATATATCACCCTTCGCTCCTTGCAGCCTACCCCTCTTTACCTCAGAATTACGAACATCTTTCACCATTTACCTTTGTCGAACGCTTTTTCTAGGTCGACAAATCCTATCAAAGTTTCTTGCTTTTTCTTCAGTTTTGCTTAAATTACCAAGTGCCTCTCTGGCGTCTTTACCTTTCCTGAAGGCAAATTGATCATCATGAAACAAACCCACAATTCTCTTTGCCATTATTCTGTTTATTATTCTATCCACTACTTCGCAGCTATCTTCTTTGTTCCAACGGTTTTCTGTCGATCTTCTGTGATTGTCCTTCTTGGAGTTATCCTTTTTCTGTTCAACTGAACTGTCTTTTGAACTTTCCTTATCGCACTATCTGCAGCCTCAGAGAACTTCAAGCGTACCTCTTCATTCCTCAGTGCTTCCGTATCCCACTTATTTGAACATTTATTCATCCTTGCTAGTCTTTTAAACTGCAGCCTATCTCAAGCGCTAGGAAAATGTGATCTGAGTATAAATCTGAATCTGGGTACGCCTTACAATCCAATATCTGATTTCGGAATCTCTGCTCAACCATGTTGTAGTCTAACAGAACACTTCCCATATGTCCCTGTCTCTTGCACGTATACCTCCTCTTCTTGTGATTCTTGAACAGAGAATTCTCTATTACCACCTGAAATTTATTGCAGACGTCAACCATTCTCCTCTCTCAGTCCTAGTACCAAACCCACATCCTCCCGTAACCCTTTCATCCACCCCTTCCCGTACAATCGCATTCCAGTGCCCGACACCTAATAGAATTTAATCGCCCTTTACGTACTGAATTACCTGTTCAATATCCCCAAATACTTTCTCAACCTCTTCATACTCAGCTTGCGACGTCGGCATGTATACCTGGACTATCGTTGTCGGTGTTACTTTACTGTCGTTTCTGATGAGAACCACTCTATCACAGTAACACACTCTCTGCCCTATCTTCCTACTAATAACGAATTCTCTTTCAGTTACACTATTTTCTGCCGTCTTTGATATTACTTTGCACTCATCTGACCAGAAATCCTTGCCTACTTTCCATTTTACTTCACTGACCCACACTATATCCAAATTAAACCTTAGCATTTCCCTTTTCAGATTTTCTAGCTTCGCTATCATGTTCAACTACTGACATTCCACGCCCCGACTCATGGAACGTTATCCTTTCGTTGGTTGTTCAACCTTTTTTTTACGTAATCACCTCCCCCTCGGCAATCTCCTCTCGGAGATCCGAATAGGTGACTATGCCGGAATCTTTGCCACTGCAGGGATCATCACGCCACTTCTTCAGTTACAGGCGACATGTCCTGTGTATACACGGTATGTGTATGCAGTGGTTCCCATTGCCTCCACCATCCCCGTTCCGTTGATCGTTGCTGGTTCTTCCGCCTTTAGCGGTAGTTTCCCACCCCAAGGACATCAGAGTGCCCTAAACCTCTGGTCGCTGCTTCAGCCTGATCTATAGTCACACATATGTCCCGGTTTTATTTATATTTGTGCCTCATTTATTTTTCGCCCTTTTTATAACCGCACTTCACCTTATTGTATTGAAAATAGTTTGCTCGATACTATCACAGGTATCGGGTTTATTCGATATCCCCTGTTAAACCTTATGGTTTTAGGTGGATACAATATTTCTGTCTGTTCTTTGTGCTTTTATTGTAACCGAATATTTTTTTCCCAATACTACAGAAGAATGGTAAAATATATAACGCCTCAAAAATGGAAGCAACTGTTTTGCAGCAGCTTCGTATCTCTAGTTCCCTGCGTGAATCTGCAAAGTGGAAACCCTCTCATATGCTGCCTCGCTGAGAGATGAAATTCTTGGACAAACAAAATGCTCGGTCTGAGTGTAAACATGTCGGGGCCCGGCGCCAGTGCTCGCCTGTTACGCAAATAAGGACCGAGTCATGTTTAACAAAGAGCGTCCAGGGTCAGACGTAAGGTAACAGGGCTGCAGCAGACGGACGTGTGCGCATGCGCGGAGGCCGGCCAACGACTTCCAGTAGTCTGAGGTTCCGCGAACGGACACGGCGCGCTCTTCTCAGTGCCCAACGCCTATACTCGGTTCGGTGCAGTGACAAATAAAGATTTTTACTCGTATCAGAACGCAGATAGCTTATTGTGTAGTGCGAAAGAGGGAGACGCCAAGGTACACACTTGAACTTCGGCAATTATCACGTACTCTGTTGAAAGAATCGCTGTGGGAGTAAGGACCACCTACCAATCTGAGGGGTAATGGAGGAGGGGCGAAGCAGACGTATATTCCAAGGCGCAAAAAGATTCCCAGATTTCAGTCATTTAGTATTTGACAGTAAGAGAACTTAGTGACTTGCAACTAACTTTACATATGATTTCAAACCTTTACTAAACATTTTCTCGCTGACAGCACCCGCAAGAAGATGAAAGTAATAAGTTTATGGATTAGTAGAATTTCACCGTTCATGCGTTGAAACAGCTGCATCAGGCTTGACGTTTAAGTTTATGTTTTTCTTCACTACTAACCATATTCATGACACCTTTGGCAGACAGTATTCACATGTACCACTGAAAGTACCTGCAAAATTATACAAGTCTATGTCAGATAATCAAGTATATACGAAGTCATGAACGCAGAAATGTATCAAAAGCTGCAGCATCACCCATAATGCTTGAATTTGTTACTTCTTTGCTACTAAGTCGAGACGTAACAAATTTTCCACATAGTCTCCACACATGCCGCTGAATGTATCTACAATATTAAACCATTGTACGATAATTATTTTAAGAGATCTGATGTCATAAAATTTTTGATACGTGAAAATGAAACTATGAGGCGAAATTTGCAGACAATAAGGGTGAATAATGTATATAGATATATGTGGAATATGCTAAACGTTTGTAAAAATTTGTGACTTCCGCGTATGCGGGCAAAGCTGTGCGTAAAAATCTTCTCCTAAGCCTCTGGGTAGATTTTAAACAAAATTGGTACATACACTACCTATTATCTGCAAAAAATATCTCTGGGAGTAAGAACCAGGAACCTGCTATTCTGGTAAGGGTGATAATGTGGGCAGTGACTCGGGCTCGACGAAAAGGACAGACCAGGGGAAGGAGGAGACAGAATGGGAGAGGAGGAGATGGACGAAAAGAGAGGATGGTGAAATGGACGGAAAAGAAAGAGGTGGATATCGAGAGGTGGAAAGATGTACAGACAGAGGAGGGTGGGAGGAGAAGATTCACAAGGAGAGGGAGGAGGAGGACATGGGCAGGGAGGGAAGAGGAGGAAGAAATTACGTTAGAGTGTACCTGATGGAGATAGTGAGGTAGAAGGAGATGGTCAGAGGGGAAGTCAGCAGATGAAGATAGCGGCGAAGAGCAATTTGGCTCGAAAGAAGAGAGGAAGAGTTGGACAGAGACTGAAGATAGGGAGAGTAGCACAAAGAGACGGAGAAGGAGGGGACGGATAGGGAAACGCGGAGGAGGAAATTCACAAGCTAAGAAAGAGGTCATTGACAGAGAGAGGGCGAAGAAGGAGATGGACTACTAGAATGGAGTAAATACAATCCTGGACATGCCAGGTAATAGCCAAGTTCCAAAATAATTTCTCTAGTTGACTATACAGCTTGCTTATATCATTTTTGTGTATATGTTTTTGTCATATACCCCCCCCCCCCCCCCCCAAACACACACGTAAGCGAGAACAAGCGCGCGAGAATACGTGCACAAGAATTCTCAGATACATAGTATTTCACAATTACACTGGACACAGAAAATCTCCTGGATATGATTTGTATAATACAGCCAATCGGTTGCTATAAGACTGAACTTTACTTGGTTTCGACACAGGATATTGGTATCTTCATCAGAAAATCGGCAACAATGACCTCAAAAAATTACGAACGTATTAACGCAGAGGAAAACAAGGAATAGATGGTTAGCATACTGAACGAATTTATCTGTTGACTATACTCATTCGTAGGGTCAGGTGAGCAGAATTTCTAGAAAAACGCCCTTATCATATAAAATAACATTTTAAAATCATTTTTAAAACCATACAAAAAATTCAGGTTTTGGAACCGACATAATAGCGATACTTCTCAGTAAAAGCTAAAACTACATGACGTAGCAACAATGAAGAAATCAGCTGCTTACGTTGACAAAAATATTTTAACTAGATGTAGCTCTTTATCTCTCTAGTCAACAAAATAATAAAGATTTTTACAGCTCAATGCTACAGCAGATGACCTATACATTTCTTTTGAAAACGAATTATGACGTGAGAAATAAAAAGAGAAATGAAAATGGAAATAAGCGTTTGGGGTCATTGGCCGGAAGGCCCCTTGCGGGGCTATTCCGGCCGCCTTGGTGCAGGTCTGATATTTTAGAAGCTACTCTGTGGAAAAAAGCGATATCTATTTTAGTCGTTTATGTGTATTTTATACCATTAAAGAAGTTTTCATTACTTGGCTGCAACTGTTCATTCAGAATGAAATCATCACTAAGGGAAGTTGTTTGAAAGTTTATAATTCTGCAAGAATATTAAGTATCAAGCCTTTCTCTGCGCGTGCAGGATACTCATGGCATGAATGTCTTTAGTCTTATGGCCTATGATTAATAAATGATTAGCAAAAGACTAGTTATATGTACTTCTAGCTTTTTACCCAAGGGAAGTTCTTTAAATCTAACAGCAATCGATTGTCTTGTCTGCCCCATGTAATAAGCTGAACGTATGTCACAGCCTATTTTGTATACTGGGTGATCAAAAAGTCAGTACAAATTTGAAAACTTAATAACTCATGGAATAACGTAGATAGAGAGGTAAAGTTTCGTAATGGAGAATTCATTGGTTGCGAATCACGAATAAGAATATTCTTCAAACTGTTGCTAGTAGCAGATGCCGCTTCACAAGGGCATTTCTGAAACGCTGGATCTTGTAACATAAAAGATATGCATTCTTTATTTTATCTTTTCATTACGTCCGTTGTTAAGAGAAGTACCACGAGTTGCGATCTTACTGGTTTTATTTTCGAAAATATGGTCCACTATAGTAGACTTGCAACATTTTTTTCAGGACAAAAAGTTAGACATAAATATTTCTTTTGCTGATCATTTATTAATTACAAACTATAAGCCTAGAGGAATTCGCCACGTCACTATTCTTTGCATAGAAATGAAAGGCATCAGACTTCATATCTTTGATGAATCAGAGATTATCGAACACCTTTCCTTTAATGATGGTTTCTTCCTGAATGAACAGTTTCAGCTGCATGGCAATTTTTTTTTTATGGTATAAAGCCCTTACTAACACATGCCCAAAATTGACTCCTCCTTTTCATCAGAGTAGACTCTATAACATAGCATACCTCTCTCCCTTTTATTTATTACATTGTAATTCATTTTTACACGAAACGTGGAGGATAATTAGTATTGCACCGTCTTCTCTTATTTACAGTGTAGTAGTACTGGTTGTTGATTTGCGAGATCAGCACTTATATGCTATTTAAAATATTTTTGTCAATGTAAACAGCAAATTTCTCGATTGTTAATAGATGCCGCGATTTGTTTGGCGTCGACGTTATGGTACCTTCGGCCTATAAAATTCTTAGTATGATGCCACTTTTAGAGCCTATTTCCTCATACAGCCTTTAGCGACGTACAGTGTATAACAACGATCTATTCTTGCTTTCCCTCTACGCTAATGGTTTTGTAATCTTTTGGCATTAGTGTTTTATTTCCTGATGATTTCCTTATCGAAAGCAGGCCAAGTTAAGTTTTGTCGCAACTGGCTAGATGTATTACCCAAATCACACTCTTGTATGGTTTATGTATCACAGCCATATTTAAAATTCCAAGATTTTGCTACCTCATCTATAAAAACTGGTTCCATATGAAAACTTCAGAAAGAAAATTTTAAAAATAGGTTTGGCATTTAATTTTAATAACTTGTACCTAATTATGTAAAACTTTAGACCTAAACACTGGCCGGACGGGGGGGGGGGGGGGGGGGGCGAGCGGTTCTAGGCGCTACAGTCCGGAACCGCGCGACCACTACGGTAGCAGTTCGAATCCTGCCTCGGGCATGGATGTCCTTAGGTTAGTTGGGTTTAAGAAGTTCTAAGTTCTATGGGACTTGTGACCTCAGAAGTTAAGTCCCATAGTGTTCAGAGCCATTTGAACCTAAACAGTATGCTTAATAGCGTAGAAACTTCCAAATCAGAACAACACATAATCCGTGTAATACCACAATCGAAAATTTTGCCAATTTTAAAAGTACAATTGATTATGTTAAAAAATTAATTAAATACATTAACGTAATGCGCAATGACCACGATGTATTAGTAACGAAATTCAACAACTAAGCTGCTGCTAGCAAAGGGTACTAAACTGTGTGATAAAAAGTATCCGGACACTCCCTGAAACATATGTTTATCATATTAGGTTCATTGTGCTGCCACCTGCTGCCGGGTACTCCATATCAGCGACCTCAGTAGTCATTAGAATGGGGCTCTCCGCCGAAATCACGGACTTCAAGCGTGGTCAGGTGACTGGGTGTCACTTGTGTCATAGGTCTATACGCGAGATTTCCACACTACTAAACATGCATAGGTCCATGTTTCCGATGTGATAGAGAAGTAGATACTTGAAGGGACATGTACAGCACAAAAGCGTAAAGGCCGACCTCTTCTGTTGACTGACAAAGTCTGCAGACAGTTGAAGAGCTTCGTAATGTGTATTAGTCAGGCATCTATCCAGATCATCACACAGGAATTCCATACCGCATCGGGATCCACTGCAAGTACTATGACAGTTAGGCGGGAGGTGAGAAAAGTTGGGTTTTCATGGTCGAGCGGCTGCTCATAAGCCACATATCACACCGGTAAATGCCAAATGACTCCTCGCTTGGTGTAACGAGTGTAAACATTGAACGACTAAACAGTGGAAGGAAGTTGTGTTGAGTGACGAATAACGGTACTCAATGTGGCGAACCGATGGCAGGTGCGGCTATGGCGAATGCCCGGTGTACGTCGTCTACCAGCGTGTGTAGCGCCAACAGTAAAAGTTGGAGGCGGTTATATTATGGTGTGGTCGTATTTTTAATGAACGCATGCCTGCGAGAGAGGAATCTGTCATCAAAGCTAAGGGTGAGCCAACATCATATTGAGTGTCCGGGTACTTTTGATCACATAGTGTATGTATCGATAGCTTCACATCTTTTTGAGGAAAAAAATATTTTCGTGCTACATAGGGACCCCTCTCCATTTCTGCAAGGAGAATTTGGAACCGCTGTTAGATATGTTTCTGATCACTGATTAACAAGAACCGTCAACCTCCTAAGTTCCGTTCTCATTTTAAAGTCCACAAAATAGTTCATTCGATTCGCTCGTTTTCGAATAGTTTCCATAAAAAAAGATATTTCTGGTGAGCGCATTACTGACTTCATGAATTTGATTCAAGCTGTACTCAATTATAATTAAGTCGATTTCGACAGACAATCGTATCAGCAATACATCTGCTTGGTTTAGGTTATCACTTGTTCATAGAGGACAAAATAACAGCACTGATCCGCTCTTTCTAAATATTAAAGAAGTTCGCGGAAACATTATTTTCACTTGTAGGCTCGAAAACAAATTCCGTTAGTTAAATGATTTGGATGTATCATTAACAATAGTTGAAATTTGTTTCAATATTTTCCGAAAATAAATCTGCACTGATCCCTTGCCTTTGCCTCATGCAAGCCTTGAAGCTGAGTTTAGTTTGATAAATAATATCGCAGACAATAACGGATACGGATCAACTGTAATGACGATATTTGAAAAATTACAACCAATAACAGAATCACCACCACTCTTGGCACTTCTCTTAATAACGTACGTATGGAAAAGAAAAACATATCTGTACCATTTTTACTGACTGTATCTTAGAGGACTCAGCGCTTCGTCCAAGATAAATACTACAGCGATAATATCTACTAACTGTAGTTTCAAAAAAAATTCTGATTCATAATTTGAAACAAATGCACTCTCCTTACGAATCTCAGGTGGCCATAAAATTAGCTGTCACACGTGTTAAGTCTACTACAAACGAAAGACTGGAGGATCAATTTCTGTTAGATTCAAAGAACACCTCTTAGGAAAAAATGGTACAAATATATGTAGGTACTATTTTGATGATCATTCATGTAATATGAGCCATAAGCCTGAAGAAGTTCACGAGGTTAGTATCCTGCACAGGAAAATGGAAGTCTTCAGACTTAATGTTCTTGAAGAAGTATTAAATTTCAAACACTTTTCCGTTAATGACGGTTTCATTCTGGATGAACAGATGCAGCTAGGTTAAGGCAAGTACTTAGAAACGCCTCAGGTACACCCCTTTTTCTCCTCAGTGAAGACGTTTTCTGATTCGGATCTTAGTTTAACATTATTATAAAATACAGCTGAAGAAAGCAGAGCTGCACGCGTTCTTGGTGCGGACTGCATACGGCCGCGTGCCGCAGATTGACAGCCACTGCTTTAAGAAGCCTCTGTCATTTTTAATAAAAGCAATCACTGCCAACCAATATCTTCTGTCACATTTTTTTAATGTATAACGTGATTCATTATCTTTGTCCCTCGTTAAATAATGCTTAAGGCGACTAGCTTGTGAACGCCTAGAAAAATACTAACAATTTTCATACAGATTACCTGAATGTAATAACGTGTGAACGCTTAGTATGATGAAAATTCTTGGGGAATATGAGTGTTTCTTGCTAAACATTTTGATATACCGTTAGTAACATAAGTTCTCAGGTTGACTTTATTACAGTTTTGTTGTGAAGATCGGTAAATTACGTTTTCGCATTCCGGTCCCAACTTGGCATCTGTGCACCGACTATCTTAAATACTTCTTCATCATCATCATCATCATTTAAGACTGATTATGCCTTTCAGCGTTCAGTCTGGAGCACAGCCCTCTTATAAAATTCCTCCATGATCCCCTATTCAGTGCTAACATTGGTGCCTCTTCTGATGTTAAACCTATTACTTCAAAATCATTCTTAACCGAATTCAGGTACCTTCTCCTTGGTCTGCCCCGACTCCTCCTACCCTCTACTGCTGAACCCACGAGTGTCTTGAGTAACCTTGCTTCTCCCATGCGTGCAACATGACCCCACCATCTAAGCCTGTTTGCCCTGACTGCTACATCTATAGAGTTCATTCCCAGTTTTTCTTTGATTTCCTCATTGTGGACACCCTCTTGCCATTGTTCCCATCTGCTAGTACCTGCAATCATCCTAGCTACTTTCATATCCGTAACCTCAACCTTGTTGATAAGGTAACCTGAATCCACCCAGCTTTCACTCCCACACAACAAAGTTGGTCGAAATACTTGAAACTTTAAATACATATTACCAACATGTCTATCTTATAGGCAGAATACAACCACGTAATTTCAGCTATAAGTTTTTATTCCATAGGATTTGATCTGATAATCAGAATTAAGGTTACTTTTTTACAAGTAATCAGTATGTTTTTCATTCATGACGTCAGTAGTCTACTATACTCCATAGAGTACCCACAAACATGCTAAAAAATTTCAAACGTTTTTCTCATACAGATATTTTGTACATAAAACAAACACGGCAAAAAATTTAACTCTCAGCAAAATCAAGCCGAAGTCATATTTGATCTATAACACCTCTGTTGTCCCGAATACACTCCAGTGGCGTAATCTTCTTGGTTTACATACCCCTCACATCTCTTCCTTTTCCTGTTTCCACTAGTTATGCTGGTGTCTTTAGTTGTCTCAAGGATCCAATTTTTAGCTTCATCCAGTGCCATGTAATCATTTCCCAACAGTAACTGTCTCATATTATACCCAGTATATCCTCCTAGTGACAACAGAGCTTCACACCTGCTAGCTACCCAACATTATGACAAATACAGACATAATAACTCTCACGAATGACACAATAGCAGCAACTGTAACTACAGAAAAGTTTACATGAAAAAAAAAAGATTGCAAGGGAAACGTGAAAGCATCGCCAACAGGGCTGTCAACTTGAAAAGGAATTGCATAGCATATGTTTCTAGAAGAAAAGTGTAATGACAACAGTGAGACTTGAAATCAGTGGAAACATTGTAAACATACAATAAGATATACTAAAGTTGTGTTGTAAACAGCTTCGTAATGTCCAAATCAGTTCTTTGAACCGCCATTTTGTTCAATAAACTCTAATCACCGACTTGAGATTAAAAACAAAAACAACTGATATTTTAAGTGAAATTACAGGCAAATTAAATTGAAAACAGTTTAGATGTGGAGACAAGAAGATTCTCTTTAAGTGTGTGTATGACTTACACTATATGTAGCCCTAATTAATTACATTCCTTAAATAGGAACCCCAAAGTGATAACACAACACGAACATGTCATATTAGTACATAAAACTCCACCTATGACACAGGTGTAAACCTTTGCAACATTATGTCGATACAAATAAACAGTGATTGGTATCAGTAAACTTGTTGTTACATTCGATAATTACATTCTTCCAGTAAATGAGACTCCGTATTTGTTTTGATGCTTACCTGCTTGGGGTAGTATTTTAACTAATAGTTAATTCCTGCCATTATAGGCCTGTTAAGCTTAGTTTCATGACATCGATCTTTTAGGCCTAACTTCGAATGTCAACATTTAGTTCATAACGTTATTTGTAACAATTAAGGTATGGGAAACCCATTTGAATAATTACTTCACTATTGAAAATCGTATTTTAGGCATTTAATTTCACAAATATGGAAAATAACGTTACGGCACTTAATGTAAACATTGGATTTTGCGTGTATTCTGCTAACTCTTTAGATTTGGAAAGAATACTGACACTTGAAATGCACCATATGGTAAATAATTGACAGTAAGCTCTGTTGCGACTTACACTATGGTATACCTATCAAACATTTTTATCAGAGCAGCCACGTATAGAGAAGACAAGTAACAGGAGCATAACAGAAGAAGTTCGTTTAATTTCAGGTTTCTTAAGTTCTGGAAATTCATATTTAAATCGAAACTGATCTTGAACTACAACGTATAACTAATTTTTTGGTAAAGTACCTGAACTTCAAACACTGATAGAAATCACCGAAGTTAAAATCGTTATAGGTACGGAAAGCTCGCTGAAGCCAGAGATAAATTCTACCGAAATTTTTACAAAGGCACAGACGGTGTTTAGAAAGAATACATTGCATGCAACCGGTGGTGGCGTGTTTGTCGCTGTTAGTAGTAGTTTATCCTGTAGCTATGTAGAAGTGGATGGTTCCTGTGAATTATTATGGGTGGAGGTTACACTCAACAACCGAGCTGGCTCCTTATACCGACCTCCCGACACAGCAGCAATAGTGGCAGAACAACTGAGAGAAAATCTGGAATACATTTCACATAAATTTTATCAGCATGTTATAGCCTTAGGTGCAGATTTCAGATTACCACATATAGACTGGGACACTCAGATATTTAGGACGGATGGTAGGGACAGAGCATCGAGTGACATTACTCTGAGTGCACTATCCGAAACGTTTTGACTCTGTAAGCGCAGAACAGGGAATCAGTGATCATAAGGCCGTTGGAGCATCCCTGAATATGGAAGTAAATTGGAATATAAATAAAGGGAGGAAGGTTTATCTGTTTATCAAGAGTAATAGGAGGCAGATTTCAGACTACCTAACAGTTCAAAACGAAAATTTCTGTTCCGACACTGACAATGTTGAGTGTTTATGGAGAAAGTTCAAGGCAATCGTAAATTTAGACAGGTACGTGACGAGAAAAACTGTGATGGATTGGAAAACCCACCGTGGATCAACAACAAAGTAAGGAAACTACTGCGAAAGCAAAGAGAGCTTCACTGCAAGTTTAAACGCAGCCAAAACCTCTCTGACAAACGGAAGCTAAACGATGTCAACGTTAGCGTAAGGAGGGCAATGGGTAAAGCGTTCAGTGAATTCGACAGTAAAATTCTATGTACCGACTTAACAGAAAATCCTAGGAAGTTCTGGTCTTACGTTGAATCAGTAAGTGGATCGAAACAGCGTATCCATACACTCTGGGATGATAATGGTATTGAAACAGAGGAAAATCTGAAATATAAAACACCTTTTCCCAAAGCTCTTTCACAGAGGAAGACTGCACTGCAGTTCCTGCTCTAAATCCTCACACGAACGAAAAAATGGCTGACGTCGAAGTAAGTGTCCAAGGAATAGAAAACAGAGGAAACTCCACTAGACCTGACGGGAAACCAATTCGATTTTACACAGAGTACGCGCAAGAACTTGCCCCCCTTGTAACAGCCGTCTACCGCAAGTCTAGAGGAACGCAAGGTTCCAAATGATAGGCAAAGAGCACAGATAGTCCCAGTCTTCAAGAAGGGTCGTCGAGCAGATGCGCAAAACTACGGGCCTATATCTCTGACGTCGATCTGTTGTAGAATTTTAGAACATGTTTTTTGCTCCAGTATCGTGTCGTCTTTGGAAAACCAGAATCTACTCTATAGGAATCAACATGGATTCCGGAAACAGCGATCGTGTGAGACCTAACTCGATTTATTTGTTCATGAGACACAGAAAATATTAGATACAGGCTCCCAGGTAGATGACATTTTCCTTTACTTCCGGAAAGCTTTCGATACAGTTCCGCACTGTAGCCTGTTAAACAATGTAAGAGCCTACGGAATATCAGACCAGATGTGTGGCTGGATTGTAGAGATTTTAGCAAACATAACACAACATGTTGTTCTCATTGCAGAGACGTCTACAGACGTTAAAGTAACATCTGGCGTGACACAGGGGAATGTTATGGGACCAGTGCTTTTCACGATATTATGAATGGCCTAGTAGATAGTTCAGTCAGAAGTTCCATGCGACATTTAGCGGATGATACTGTAGTATACAGAGAAGTTGCAGCATTAGAAAATGGCAGCGAAATGCAGGAAGATCTGCAGCGGATAGGCAATTGGTGCAGGGAGTGGCAACTGACTCTTAACATAGGCAAATGTAATCTATTGCGAATACATTGAAAGAAGGATCGTTTAT
This sequence comes from Schistocerca gregaria, assembly GCF_023897955.1. Taxonomy (NCBI): domain Eukaryota; kingdom Metazoa; phylum Arthropoda; class Insecta; order Orthoptera; family Acrididae; genus Schistocerca; species Schistocerca gregaria. The sequence continues at coordinate 373,237,759 of NC_064926.1, forward strand.
TGTGTGATTATATGATAGCGGAACAAACACTAGTAGCAGTTACCACTGTAAAATATCTGTGAGTATGCGAACGGAACGATTTGAAGTCGAAAGATCATATAAAATTAGTTGTGGGTAAGGCGGGTGCCAGGTTGAGATTCATTGGGAGTGTCCTTAGAAAATGTAATCCATCAACAAAGGGGATGACTTACAAAACACTCGTTCGACCTATACTTTAGTATTACTCATCAATGTGGGATCCATACCAGGTCGGGTCGCCAGAGGAGATAGAGGAGATCCAAAGAAGAGCGGAGCGATCGTCACAGGGATATTTGGTAAGCGTGATAGCGTTACGGAGATGTATAGCAAGCTGAAGTGGCAGACTCTGCAAGAGAGGCGCTCTGCATCGCTTTGTAGCTTTCTGTCCAGGTTTCGAGAGGATGTGTTTCTGGATGAGGTATCGAATATACTGCTTCCCCCTACTTATACCTCCCTAGGAGATCACGAATGTAAATTAGAGAGATTCGAACGCGCACAGATGCTTTCCGTTAGTCGTTCTTACCGCGAACCATACGCGACTGGAACAGGAAAGGGAGGTAATGACAGTGGCTTGCGGACTATCAATGTAGACGTAGATGTAGATCATACAATAAAGGAGTGTTGGTCTTAACTATTTTTTGAGATTTGGTGTGTAGTCGTTCTAATATCCCGTAGTGAATGATATATCGCTTCCGATGAAATTTGGTGATGCGACTGGTGGCCAGTGCCTAAATGATTTTTCGCGTCAGCAATTAAAATTACATAATTTTTGTTATATTTCGTGACTGCGATCCTTTCTTGTTTGGCGTACTTTTGATAAATAATTCAAGTCGCTCAGACTTTCAAGCACAGTCCAGATGAGGCTACATGGTATTAGGCTCTTTCATTTTAATGATTTCTAAAATACTAAGCTCTAAAGGAGAGGAGACAGAGGTGATACAAAACGCAGTGTATATATATATATATATATATATATATATATATATATGTGTGTGTGTGTGTGTGTGTGTGTGTGTTTTATATTTCCCACAATCCGCCATCTCTAATTTTCTTAAATTTCCCACCAGTTTTGCAATTTTCCCAAATTCTTGATGTCATCACAGAAAAAGTAGGAAGAGTGAGAACTGCTCTGAAGTATTCGGAACGAGAAAATAAATTCTGGAGAATTCCCTCCCCACCAGTTGCCGATTCAGTAGGAAGACACAGATCTACTGTGAAGTATTCGGAACTTCTAGTGAATTCTCTGAGTGTGTGTGTGTGGGGGGGGGGGGGGGGGTTCAAATTTCCTGGCAATTCATGAAACTATTCAAAGGTATTCCGAATTAGTGAAGAAATTCGGAGAATTCCTTTTGATGACTTCACTGAAATGTCAGTTACCTAGGTCAAAAATGTAATTCAAGTGTGCTTGGTTACAGATCAAGATCATTGAAGTCGGAGAGAAATGTAAACAAATTGAGCTGGGGGTCGTGTAGCTATACTACATGCTATCTGCATCGATTTGAACATGCATACTGTATTCATTAGATGGGTAGATCACATAAATAATGAGGAGGTATTGAAATTTGGAGAGAAGAGGAGCTTGTGGCACAACTTGACTAGAAGAAGGGATCCGTTGGTAGGACATGTTCTGAGGCATCAAGGGATCACCAGCTTAGTACTGGAGGGCACCGTGGAAGGAGACCAAGAGATGAATACACTAAGCAGATTTAGAAGGATGGAGGTTTCAGTAGGACCTGGGCGATGAAGAAGCTTGCACAGGTGAGAGTAGCATGGAGAGCTGCATCAAACCAGTCTCAGGACTGAAGCCGGTTCGCGGTGGTCTCGCGGTTAAGGCGTTCAGTCCGGAACCGCGTGACTGCTACGGTCGCAGGTTCGAATCCTGCCTCGGGCGTGGATGTGTGTGATGTCCTTAGGTTAGTTAGGTTTAAGTAGTTCTACGTTCTAGGGGACTGATGACCTCAGATGTTTAGTCCTATAGTGCTCAGAGCCATTTCAACCATTTTTTAGGACTGAAGACCACAACAACACCAACTACTGTGTTCATTCCACTTTCTCCTTCTATAATTTCTCCCTCTCTTAAGTCCTTCCATTACTAAACTACCTATTTATTCATGAGTCAGAATTTGCCATATCAAGCAACAGAAGTTTTAGTGTAACTGGGCCAGAAATTTCTTTTTCAATGTTACCATTTGTTACCTACATTTTAGTTACTCTATCTTCGCATCCTGTAGCACCCACTTTCATAAACTTCTGTTCTCATCTTGCCTGAACCTTTATTGTCTACATTTCACTTCTGTACAGCGCTACATTCTAGACAAATGTCTTCAGCAAAGCTTTCCCAACATTTAAATTTATATTAAATGTGAACAACTTCCTCCTTTACAAAAATTTTTTCTGTTTCATACCCAGTCGGCAATTAGTACCTTCTGTACTGTGTCCCTCATCAGTAACTGTGCAACCCAAATATCGAAACTCATCTACTGTTTTTACTGTCACACTTAGCATCATTACTGATGGTTTTCTGCCGAGTGGTTGTTCTATTCCAATTGTGAATTTTCCTGCTTTTCCCGAAACCTTAACCCGAGATAGTTGTGATAATAATGCAAAAATCTACTTTTATTTTCTTATATGAAAATAAATATAATTGATATTAATATCTCAATTTTATTCTCTACCTGAAGTCTTCACTGAGCAGACATTGCGCATTATCGATGAGCAACGAGTCGCGAAGACCTAGAAAAAAATGCTAGGCACTGGAGAAGAAGAGCTAAAAGACCTGCGCAGCTTGATGAAGAATAACTGGAGCATGGATATGGATAGTTTTAGCTAAGGTATTATCAAAAATCTTTAAAACATTTTATGCAAACTCTTAAAACGATTTTTCTGGAATTTATAGTTTTCTCCATTCAGGAACACATATATTAGAAACTATTGGAAAGATTTTGATTAAATTTGGCACACCTATTCTTTTACGAGGAAGCAATATTTAAGTGGAACAATATTGTAATCTATACATTACAAATTATTTTGTGGTTGATAATAGATGGAAAATCTGTCCAAAAAAATGTCCAAATCGATAATATCACGGAAAATAATAGAATTAATTTACCAAAACGATACGGCAATTAACTGTACACTTATTAGTGTAGATTACTTTAATAGAGAAAGAATGTGTCCTATTTTCCTCGAAGTAATGAAAAAGTGAACCCTAAAAGCATAATGTAACAAAAATATCAAAATTCTCTCACAGCATTAAAATTTTATTAAAAATGTTGTACAAATTACTTAAATCACGTAGGATCTATATACATAAGTGTACAACTGAACAAAAAAGACAGAGATATGGATGTCCAAAGCTATCAGTGCAAGACTGCAACCGTATTCCCTTAAGTAATTAGGTTGTGCATGCATCTGTTTAAAAGAATAGCTCGATGTAGACACAGGATCGAAAAGTGGACATCTGGTTTCACGCCCAGCAGCTAACTCTGTGCAAATAATGAACAACAGCCGTGGTCCTGTAGTCAAATAGTCTAGGCACTGGCAACAATTGCGAATTAATAAAATACCTGGGAATATTGAGTAAAAGATAAACAAATAATTTAATAAAAATATTTTCATGTGATGTCTGTAATTGACGTTGTTTGCAAAGAAACTAACTGAAATACAGGCAGAAAATAATCTTACCGAAAGCAGTAATGTTGCGTTGGTAGCCAAATCTCAAAGCTAAATAGTCATCCAAGATGGACAAAAACTAAGTCCTTTTTGTGATCACAATACATGAATAATTCTCCAGATCAAAACAGTTTCATCACAATACAAGAAAAATTCTCCAGATCAAAACCGTTCAGAGTTCAACATGATGATTCACAAATCAGTTCACATGAGATGTCGAGTATAAACTCAAACTCTGTCCACTTCCATTCCTGTAATACAGTCGGAAAAAGTTGGGGAACTGTAGCAGCGTTAACTACCAGAGTGAGTGCCTCACTCAACCCAGAAACGAGCTATATCACTAGCAGTTCTGCCTTCTTCAAAAACAAACGCAAAATTGCCCACAATCGTTCCATTGAGCACACCACTCGGAATGTTTTCCTACTCCTGAAGCCAAGTGACTGATTTCCGACTGGCTGAAGCAAATCCCCACCAAAAGTCATTGCTCTTACCTGCACTGAATTACTGTATTTCAACAATATTAAAATAAATAATTGCTATAAGAATTGAGTGACACTCAGAGAATCCACAATAACTGTTAATAACTGCTTGTTCAAAACTACATAGGTCAACATTCCTGCGCTAGTGCTCTCATGTTAAATGACAAAAGACTGTCGTTAGAATGAAATCCAGTATTTTATACCTGAAGTGAGGAACAAGCTGTTTTTAATTTTCTTATCTCAAAGGCAAATGGTTTACCTGGAAATTCGCACACAATAGACAGTTTCGTGATGGATGACCAGGGCAAAGTGAAAGTAACTCACTGATCCACACTTCCATGAAAACTTTGGGACACTTTCAGTCACAGCATCAAAGGGATAGTCGTTACATTTCCTGTCCAAGGGCACAGTCTCATGGCCACCGACAAAGTGTTTGGTAGCGTTGAGAATCTACTGAGGAAGGAGCCTACTGTGAGCACCTAGGTACAATACTACACTATCCACTAATCTGTAGGACTACAAGAACAACACCTGTTCGTCACGAAGTGCCCATTGGTACAGTGAGGTGAACAAATAATTTTAGATTTCAAAGTGGTACTGAAAAGTTCACGTCTGTTCAGAAGAGGGGTTCATTACCTGCCAAATCAGTTTCAGCCTCTTTAGATCGTGTTCCGCTTGCTCTTGCTGGGAAAGACGCTAAAAAGAAGTGTGCTGAATCTTTGCTAGAGTTGACTATAGTGGTGACTGCAAAAGCGATACCAACTTGCCTTGGTATAGGACAATTCTTGAGAATAAATCTGAATATCGTCTCAGGAGCGAAAGTGATGAAAAGCTGAGGGAGTGTGTGTAGTAGAAGACACTGGACTGCACATCTGAAAGTTTTACTAAGCCTACATTCTACATTCATGGTTTCATATAGTTCAAATGTAATTACTATTTTTTGTAATTTTACGCAATAATCCAGAATCATTTGAACGTTTACTACAGTTCTGGTAAGTCAAACAACGTCATGTCCATGTTTTAATAGGTAATAAAAGCCGTAGTACGTATAAAATATTAAAAATGTACATATTTTTGGCCTTTGGAAGGTCCTAGTATATTCATATCATCATTATGGTATTTCAACTACATTTTAGTATTAGTTTTTTCCCAAATTATGGAAATTTGAATTTAGATGATATGTTTGCTTTTGCTTGGAACCTCCTTTTTAAGCACACAATTCGCAAGGTGTATTCTGCCACCGCTGCCTCTTATAATGTTTATCTCGCCAGTGTTTCATTTGAATCTTTTTTCCTCTTTTACATCTGCTTAAATTCGAGCCCACCAACGGACAATTAATTTGGAGAGACGCACACTTCCTTTATTCATTAACATCGATCATTTCACTGATAGACATCATACCTTTAATTTCAACCCTCTGTGAACATTGGCCCTTCAAGATATCATTTTCAACTTCGCTTCCTTTCTCCACCATATTTATGGTACACAATATAACATCACACCGACCCTCAATCTCATTATCATTACTAAATAATTGATTAATCGCTTTTTTCACCCCCACTTTCATCTTTTTTCTCATCAAAATATTCTGCTACTTTAAATTTCTCCTGCGTTCCCCAGTGGGGCAGTAATGACTTCAGTATTATTTCAGTACCCTCTGCAATCATTAATATAAATTTCAGTTTCTTCTATATCGTAATGTTCTGTACCAACATCCTCTCTTAAACAAGTTTTTCCTCCTTTCCCCATTTCAGTGTCCTCTCGATGTAGCTCTCTGTCATATGTAGCATCTAAATCTTCCGCAAAATCCGTTGTCTCATAGTTCTCTTCAAAATCTTATATACTGTCTCCTTCCTCCGAATTGACGATATCAGTAGCTACAACATCCCCACAATTCAACGCAAAATTTAAAACTTCGTCTACCTTCCACAAAAGCTGATATCCGCCGAATCAAAGCGAACTTTATCAAATTTTCTCCATTAACTCCGTCGATAACTCTTAAGATTAATTGCTTACAACATGCATTATATCCGACGCTAAATTCTGCAAATCACCAACAGTATCCCGTTCAATATCGGCTGATAAACCATCTACGTTACGAATGCCGCATCTCTCGAGATTAGAATTCGCAGTACACAAGAATTCTATCAATCTCTGATCTACCTCTGCCTCCGTTACGTTTTCTCTATTCACAGATTTCTCTGAAACCCTGCATTGTGATCTACTACCTATCATGTCACTTTCACATTTATGCTTCAATATCCATTCACAATTCATACTTTCATCAAGAGTCGTCGCTCACTTCCATCAGTAGAAATAAATGCAGAAATTTCTTCCAGAGGGGTCTAAATCAATAGCTTCAACCTTCGCAGTGTCAACACCTGACACATCACCTTTGTTCCCTTTCAACAATAAATCGCCCACTTTCGCTGACAAAAAATAAAATTAATCTACAACTTCCGATATTATTACTACATTGTCTACACAAATATCTTCACATAATTCTGTGGATACACCATAAAATTCACCTCCAGCTGACGAGAGCACAGTGTCACTTCCTTTATCCTATACAAAACCATCTTTATTACTTCAAACTACATTAATATAATACTATACTAGTGGGTCATCAGAATTCGTCATACACACCAGTTCCACCAAACTCAGATCTACCACACGCTCTCTTCAGATTGCAGAATGTTCCACCAAACGTACTTTCATTATATCATTCACTTCCCTTTCACAAAAATTTTCCATTCCATTCATCATTTCCTAAATTCTTACATATTTTACAATATTTCTTGCACCCTCTTTTGGTTGCGCTGCTTAAAATTGTTCCCCATTTTATTGTTACTTCTTTCTATTTACGTTTTCAACATTTGTGGCTGTCCCAAATTTTCGATGATCACTAAGGTTCTTAAAAACCATGCGCTTTGCAATGTTGATTTGTTGCGCCACCTCCGGGTCTGAGATGTGGCGATCGTTAGTTTCCTGACCTCTTATTTCTGCGTTGCATTTCGTGATGCGCCCGCCCCCCAGATCCTCGTTCCCGATTTTGGATTTCATTGTGACAATTCCGGTTTCCTTTTACCCTCTGAAAATTGTTATTTGCATTGCAGTGGTGATTATTTCCGTGATTATTATGATTCCGATACCCATATTAGATTTTACTGAGAAAATTAAGAAGGCGTTGTAATCCAAATGACATAACCAGAACGTCAGTTACGTGGCTTGAATTTCAGCGCCTTTTCATGTTTGTCAACAAAATCTAAAAACTCATCGATGAACGAGATCGCATAGCAAAAATTCTGGTAAGCGTCTCTTGAGCGTCGTAATCCCCTTCAGCACAACCAACGGACGATTTATATGCGTCAACTTTGTCACTTCACGCACATATAAATGCCGCTTTGGTTCATTTTCATGTTTCGGACTTGGACCGTTTCGGAAATCGTTCTGAAATCGCGTTTGTTTATCTTCATTCCAGAATTTGATCAGAAAACAACTCTAAAGCTTTTCATGTGTGGTAAATGTGCTCATGATTGAGCACTGCCCTCAAGATGTCTTTTAGATAACTTAATTTTAGTTTCCTCTGACATTCCTTGTACAAATCCGTCCCTATATGCAGCAATGAATCACCAGAATGGTATTTTACAACGAAGACTTTGTCCTTGCTGAATTACTCCACGGAACACCTATCACAGAAGTAGCCTGATTCACTGCTCAAGCGTGTAATTCTGCCTATAGATATTTAATATGCTGTTCCCGCTGCAAAACTTCGATATTAATCTCCAATTCTAACAATTCCCTATTTTTCACTACCTCCTTTAGACACTCTACCACTCTAGTAGTCATAATAGATTGAATGGTCACGTCCTCAAGCGCATTTCGTCTCGGCATATAATTCTTGTCATCGGAACCCAGCTACTTCTGTAATTTTTCCAACCTATCCCCCAAACCTTGCTCTACTGTATCGACTCTCGGGTTAGCCAGGCCAACCTCCTCAGAAATCTTTCCCATGTCTGCCCTTATAACTTCTAATTTTGAATAATCATCCGTTCTATATAACCAATTTTTTTCCACCTCAGCTTTTCCACTTTATGCGGCGCTTGTCTCTACCTTCTCAGTCTTCGTTTCTAAATTCTCAATTTTTGTCCTTACTGAACCTAACTCTGTTTTGACAGAACTTATCTCCGTTTCACTGAATTTAGCTCAGTACCCAACACCCCCATTATAGGTTTCATTGCTCCCGTACTAGACAGAATTTCAATCAAAATTCACATTAATTGCGAAGATTTATTGTCTGAATACTTGCTTTCCCTCCCTGCTTTTGACCTGTCTGCCCCATCAATAAGTTCCATTTCAGCACCCCCACTTTGAGTGTTAGGACTTACTGGAACTTTAGTATTGTCTGAATCACTCGGTCTAGGTGATTGCACATTCTTGTAAACTCCTTCACTAACGACTACACGTATTAACGCTACTGGCGCATGTACTTAACTTCTCGGTCATGGTCGTTGCTGCTGCTGATTTTAGTGTCATTGCTGTCGATGCCGCTGCCGACGTTGATGACGTAGAAGTTGCCTGCTGGCTTGCACTGCTATGCCTGCCACTTCTGCTCGTGCCGCCGTCGAAATCTTGGCTCCTGCCGGCCACTGCAGACTTGAACTCAGATCACCCCTGCATAGCCCTCGTCTTTCTTGAAGTTTCAGCTTCCCCACACCTAAGTCCGGCTACCGATTCTCACTCACGCACCGAGTGCAAAGTCTAATGCTCGGACTGTCCTTGCAAACTACAATACATTTAGCGCTTGGAACACAGAATATAGGTATTAGAATAACATTTGCAGCTATAAACGGATGTAGTTCTTATCCTGGACGAGAAAACCCCTACTGAGACGTTATCTGATGCATTCCTACTCAGCAGTTTCTCTCTAACCAGAATTCCATACAAGCAACCAATTGCGAATTTATCTCATGTTGCCCGCACAGTAGATAATATGGCTACGAACGGCCGTGTTTAAAATGACCTTGGTCGGGCTGCGGACATCTACTTTCATTCCCAGCACTTAATTCGCTGCAAACAATAATCTGCAGCTGTGATCCGACAGTCAAATACTCTTTGTATTTGATGGAATGGCGTATTAATGAGATACACAGTAAGATTAAATAAAAATACAATTGAATAATTTAATATAAAGGGTTACACTGTATCATCTGTAATTGATGTGGACGACAGCGAATTACGTTGAATAACGTTTATTCCTGGAAGTAGAACTCAACTAAAAAGACAGTGGTCCTACGATATCCTATTACAATACAAACAGAAAATATTCTTAAATAAGCAATAAAGTTGCGTTGCAGCAGAAACTCCAAGATGAATAGTCATGCAATACTCAAGGAAGGTTAAGTCCATTTTGTGATCAGAGTGAAGGAAAAATTCTCCAGCTCATAACAATTCGGATTTCAAAAAATGATTTAAATGGCTCTGAGCACTATGGGACTCAAAATCTGAGGACATCAGTCCCCTTGAACTTAGAACTACTTAAACCTAACAAACCAAAGGACATCACACACATCCATGCCCGATGCAGGATTTGAACCTGCGACCATAGTGGTCGCGCTGTTCCAGACTGAAGCGCCTAGAACCGCTCGGCCACTCCGGATGGCTTCGCATTTCAGCACGATGATTTACAAATTAGCACATGCTATGTAACTGGGAGAAACTCTGTGTATTATAAGCTAACGCAAGCGGAAAAAGAGTATTTTAGCGGCCATTAACCGTCCAGAATCAGTCACTCGCTGGACTTAATTAAGCACCATATCACCAATAGGTCTGCTTTCTTCAAGAAGAAAAATTAAAGTGTCAATGTCGCATCTTTGACTCAACCACTATAAAAGTGTCTCTCTGTTGACTCAAATGGTATTCCATCATTGCCTGATTTTCCATTGACTGACGGCCATCTCTACAGAAATACATCGTGTTAAGTTTTACAGATATGAAATGACCCAACTGGACCACTTACCACACTAAACTACTATATTACAACCAAAACTAACCTAAGTACGTCACACACATCCATACCCAAGGCAGGAATCGAACCTGCGACCGTAGCGGTCACGCGGCTGCCAGACTGAAGCTCCTAGAACCGCACGGCCACACCGGCCGGCATTACATTAGGAAACAAGACGCTTAAAGTAATAAAGGAGTTTTGATATTTGTGGATCAAAATAACTGATGATGGTCGAAGTATTGTAGATATAAAATAAAGACTGGCAATGGCAAGGAAAGCATTTCTGAAGAAGAGAAATTTGTTAACATCGAGTATAGATTTAAGTGTCAGGAAATCGTATCTGCCGAGGGAGGTGGCGCAGTGGTTAGACACTGGACTAGCATTCGGAAGGACGACGGTTCAATCCCGCGTCCGGCCTTCCTGATTTACGTTTTGCGTGATTTCCCTAAGTTGCTCCAGGCAAATGCCGGGATGGTTCTTTTCAAAGGGCACGGCCGACTTCCTTCCCCATCCTTCCCTAATCCGATGAGACCGATGACCTATCTGTCTGGTCTCCTTCCCCAAAACAACCAACCAACCAAATCGTTTCTGAAAGTAATTGTATGGAGTGTAGCCATGTATAGAATTGAAACATGGACGATAAATAGTTTAGACAAGAAGGGAATACAAGCTTTCGAAATGTGGTGCTATAGAAGAATGCTGAAGATTAGGTTGGTAGATCAAATACCTAATGAGGACGTACTGAATAGAATTGGGGAGAAGAGGAGCTTGTGGCACAACTTGACCAGAAGAAGGGATCGGTTGGTAGGACATGTTCTGAGACATCGAGGGATCACCAGTTTAGTATTGGAGGGCAGAGTGGAGGGTAAAAATCGCAGAGGGAGACCAAGAGATGAATACACTAAACACATTCAGAAGAATGTAAGTTGCAGTAGGTACTGGGAGATGAAGAACCTTGCACAGGATAGAGTAGCATGGAGAGCTGCATGACACCAGTCTCTGGACCACAACAACAACAACATTCTATTTAGGTAAAAATTATAGTTTAAGCGTGATAAGGTGGCTGCTGGTCACCGTATACGAGTTATCATCGGAATTAACAACATCGTATTAAGGTCGGTCATTAATAATAAAGACCGCGATATCTCTTTAAACAGATAGGTCTTTCTGTTGTTAGGGTAAGAAACACTACTACCAACTAACAGTTTAGTTGCGATAACAAAAAGTCTACATTTCCCTACGAGGCTGCATTAATGTGAGGGCTGAATCAGCTACGAACACTACATTCCAACGGCTTTATCTTTTCCACATTCCGCTCGACCTGGCGCTTCATTTAAATCACTTTTAAAATCGATTACAGTTCTCCAAATGGCGTAAATGAAAACCACAAAATGATGCGAGGTCTTAAGACGAAGCAACGCTTACAGTCTACAGGCCAGTCAAACTTCACAACTGGATCCAGTGGATCGTCGAAAACCTTCGTTGGTCGAGAGAAGTGAATGAAGGACGATCTTGTCCTGTCAGAGCGTGGTGCTGCCTTTTAAGAATGAACTGTCTTCACAATTGATCAGCCAAAACATTATAACCACCTCTACCACGCCGTTGGTTGCCTCCTAGAGGCTTTGCGGGCACGTGACGCTATAACAAAATACGTAAGGGGAGCTGACACGGACGAGCGGATCGCCCTAGCGAAGAGATGGCCTGCAAGTTGGGAAATCCAATGAGATAAGTTACTTTGACTAAGAGCAGACTATTATTACGTTTAGCCTGTGAACGATTATCTTGAAAAAGGCGAAGCTGGTCAAATATTCGCGTGCTACAGTGGTGGACATGTACGGAAAAAGGTATTATCACAGCTAAACTATCAAGTGCTAAATCGAGTGACACCCACGACTCTTCACAGAACGTGGAGTTCAGAGGTTTGTCTGCCCCGTAACGTAGGATACACGGTGATCTTTGATATCTCCACTGAAAGAGCACAATGCTGGTGTATTCACAAGTGTTTCGGAGCACACCGTTCGTCTTATATTGTTGAACATGGAGCTCCGCAGCGGACCACCCCCATATATGTTCACATGTTGACCCAATGACAGCGTCAACTTTGATTGCAGTGCACACGACCATCTGAGATCGACCGTCTGTCAATGGAAACGTACCGACGTAGAGGTACACAGACGTACGGTGTCTGTACATTTGTGTTTTACACTTTTTTGTGATTACATTTGATACTCTTTTCACCGTTGTGAAGGTAGTTTCACAGAAACATAGATGAATGGGGCAACAAATCGGCGTAAGTCAAAATAGCATTTGGACACTGTAGCGATCCACATGACACTTTATAGGAAAAAAATCATAAAATACTCGTCAAAAACCTTCGAAAATTGTTTGCTGCTATTATGTTTCGCCCTACTTATGCAGTTTCTCCATCAAATGTAAGCTGGACTGACTTTCACTTTTATGTATGAAACCTTCAAAATATATAATGTATCTTTTAAGCACAATAGAGAGGAGTAATGTTTTGTGGATGGACTGCCCTCCTTGCACGATTTAATGCTCTATGCATGTTACAGCTTCTTCGCAGGATCGGCCTGAATTGATTATATGAGGACTTCAGGTTAAATAGATACTAGACACCAGTCTAAGAAATTTAATTTGCAGATCTGCTGCAGAATCTATAACTGATATATTACCAATATTTCTATTGTTCCTTTTCCATGTGATGTATGTAATTCATTATGAGACTCGGCCCGCAAATTTTATCCTTCAATCTGACATACTCGGCCTTTGTCTCTAATAGGCCGGCCGCCGTGGTCTAGCGGTTCTAGGCGCTCAGTCGGGAACCGCGCGACTGCTACGGTCGCTGGTTCGAATCCTGCCTCGGGCATGGATGTGTGTGATGTCCTTAGGTTAGTTAGGTTTAAGTAGTTCTAAGTTCTAGGCGACTGATGGCCTCAGAAGTTAAGTGGCATAGTGCTCAGAGCCATTTGAACCATTTAGTACGCTAGCAATAACACTTAAGTGCAGTGTAGCGTCAAGACAACATATCTTAATAATTCTGAGATTTCATCACACCCCTGCTTAAAAATTCAGAATAGATCCGGGGTACCCTTTATTTACCCTTCTGGAGCATATGCTAAGGTCACATACATTACGAACCTAAGCCTGTCGTTAACGAAGCTGTAGGATAAAATCCTTATTTTCCATGTTTTAATAATAAGAACTGCATCCCAGATCTCACGTGGACTATTTACGCTACATAAATACATATATTATGTATTTTTTGAGTTCTTCTTGCAATAGATTTCAAATCTTTATGTATTCATTGAATTTCTTAATCGCTCTCAATTTATTCATTACAACTATGATGACTTAAATTGATATATTTCTTTAACTCAGTACTTAAGTGTTTCTACGTGTATACAACGGCGTCAGCTCACATTCTGGAAATGTAGCATAAAATCTTTTCGCAAATTGATGTTTTCTTACGTCTTGTACACTTCACTCGTTCTCGTATATTACGATACGTTTGAATTTTTTTAAGTAAACTGATTCAGGTATCTAACTGCAAACTTTCAAACGAACTTGCTTCAGTTCAAGGGTCAACCTTAAAGGGTAGCTATAGAATATCGTCCTCCAGCTTGTTCTACGATTGGAGCCTGACCCCTTAGTCAAGAATTGTCCCGTCTGGATGGGACTGATAGTAGCTGCACTACCATCAGCTGGGTCCCAGTTATTCCAGAGGTTACGCATCAGCGAAGTCACTGCCCTTGCAAAGCAGTGTCGCCTAGAGGTTGTCTTTCCACACAGTGGGATATGATATGAGGTTCTGCAGATTTGTAACGGCAGCGTATCGGCAAGTCATGCTGCTAACCGCAAGTATCGATAACAGCTACGCAACGTTGTATCTATTACAGTGAGTCTTGGGTCGCACGCCTTTGTAACTGCTTAACGTGCCTCCCACACCCTATGTCAGTTATGTTCACGGTAGCCCAGTTTCTCAACGTACAGTCCTATATAGTTAGCGTTAAACAAACTCACCTAATGGTCACGTTGCCTCCAACAAATTATTTAAATTTGTATTATTCTGACGCAGTTATTTTAGAGAAGTATGAGGACACTGAAAACGCATATGACCAACATAAAGATGCGGCAGTTGTGTATCTCAGCGGTTCTTTTTTCTATCAACGGTAGTTAAAGGCTGGTAACTGCGATGCTGATAGTGTACTTTCATTTTGTGTTCATTTACGTACTGTTGTTTCGATAAGCTCTAACGCTTCACCTCCACAATCAACGCATATTTTACAAACAGTGTTACTTGTGACGCTAATTATAGTAAAGTCAATAAAAATAAAGTATACAAGGTCTCCCAAGTAATACGTTCTGAATGGTATAACATATGTATTGTAATATAAGTAAGGTACTCGCTATCTGACATGAAGTCAAAGCGGCATTAATATTTTGGTGTGTCGTCAACAATTGTTGGAGGTGTTGTCAATGTCTTCAGTTGGAAGACTAGCTTGGTACAGCTCTTATCGTTGTGTATATTGTGGAAGCTTCTTCATCTAAGATTCATTGTTGCAATCACAAACTTACAACCCCTAATGCCTCTTCCAAGTCGTAAAATACCATACATATAGGACGCTGAAGATATTATATCTTAGCGATATTGTATCAAGCTTAACAGGGAACGATAACCGTTTCCATATATTTTTTATTAGAAAGGAGATTACATTGCTTTGTAGAGCTGTGCAGCTGTAGGCAGGTAATATTGTCTGCATTGACGATACACTAGATTGTCTGAAGGGGGCTAAGTTTTTCTCAGTCATGGATATGTACTCGAGATACTGGAAAATCGAAGTAGATGCTGCTGATCGTGAGAAAACTGCATCCATCACCCCTGAGAACCTGTATGAGTTTAAAGTAATTCCGTTTGGTTTGTGTACTTCACCAGCAACTTTTTAACGGATGATGTATATTATCTACTGCGTCACCTGAAGTGTACAATGCGTCTGTTTTATATAGATGACATTATTATGTCCTCAGGGACATTTGATGAACATATAAAAAAGACTGAGGGCCCTTCTTAAGTGTCTACAACAAGGCGGACAGAAACAAATCCACGAAAATGTCTCTTTGGAGCAAAATAAATCAACATACTAGGACACCTTGTTTCAAACAAAGGTGTGCAGCCAGTCCCAGAAAAGGTGAGTCCCAGAAAAGGTGAGAGCTATAACGGAATTTCCTATTCTCAAAAGTATTAGAGATGTGAGAAGCTTCCTCGGATTATGTTGTTATTACCGTCGTTTTATGAAAGACTTTTGTATCAAAGCCAGGCCATTCCAAGAGTTGTTAAAAGCAGATGCTAAATTTATCTGGGGTGGTGCTCAATGAGATTCTTTCGATGTGCTGGGAAAAGCTGTGACGACTGACACTGTACTTGGTCTGTATGATGAGAGAGCACCTACAGAACTACACACAGATGCCAGCGGATGTGGGATCAGTGCTGTTCTGGTGCAAATTTCGGATGGAAAAGTGAAGGTTATAGCCTACACTCCTAGGAGACCTACAAAAGCCGAGAGAAACTACTCAACTACAGAAAGAGAATGTCCTGCTGTGATCTGAGCCATGTGTAGATTTCGACAGGATCTCTATGGAAGGTCATTCACAGTTGTTACAGACCATCATTCACTTTGTTGGTTGACCGGTCATAAGGAACCAACACAACGACTCGCCAGGTGGGCACTACGTCTTCAAAACTATGACATTACCATAGTGTACAAAAGTGGGAGAAAACACCAAGATGCCGACTATCTTTCAAGAAACCCTCTGCAAGATCATCACGATTTAAAGAAGACAGTGAATTTCTGGCTGCACTCCAGAATCTCTATACTGAGCAGAAGAAGGACGACAAGATATCACAGATTACGCTTGCCTTAAATCGGTCAGAGGATGTAAAAGGGCAATTTAAGGTAGTTGATTGATTACTTTGCAAGGAAAGCTTAGATCCGTTTGGAAAGAGGTGGCTACCAGCGATTTCTAAACACATGAGCTTAGATGTTCTACAGAAATTCCATGACACACCTGAGGCAGGAAATTTAGGATTTATTAAGACATACCATGGAATCCGCAAGAGATTTTTCTGGCCAGGTTTATGTAGGAGTGTCCGTCACTATGTGTCGCACTGTCGAGAGTGCCAGAGGAGAAAGGCAGTTCCTCAGAAACAACCTGGCCCATTCATACCAATTCCACCATCCGAAACGCCTTTCCAGCGTGGTGCGATTAACCTCCTCGAACAATTTCCAACGTCTTCTAGTGGCAACAGATGGATTATTGGTTGCACTGATTATCTGACACGCTATGCCATTACAAAAGCCGTGAAAACAGCCGAAGCATCTGAGGTAGCCAAATTCATCGTGGAAGACAATGTGTTAAAACACAGTGCTCCGATGTCGTTACTTACAGATCGTTGGAAAGTTTTTCAATCGAAACTTGTGACAGAGATAAACCGTCGGTGCAACATTACTCATCACACGACGACTGCCTACCATCCGCAAACTAACGGGCTTACTGAACGCCTTAATAAGACGTTGGCCGACATGCTGTCAGTGTTCGTCAATGATGAGCAGAGAAACTGGGATGAGGTGCTACCTTTCGTGACGTTTGCCTACAACACTGCCAAAAAAGGCACTACAGAAACTTCCTGGCAGATTAAAACTGTGTGTCGGACTGGGGAAGTTTGGAAGGTAGGAGACGTGGTACTGACAGAACAGAAGCTGTGAGGACGGATCGTGAGTCGTGCTTGTTTAGTTCAGTTGGTAGAGCACTTGCCCGCGAAAATCAAGGCTCCTGAGTTCGATTGTCGGTCCGGCATACTGTTTTAATCTGCCAGGAAGTTTCATATCAGCTTACACTTCGCTGCATAGTGAAAATCTTATTCTGAAGACATTACAGGATTGAAGCATTTTTTTTTTTTTTTTTTTTTTTTTTTGTGCACAGGCGTCAGACGACTACGACGTTGGACACTGTGTTCCCGTTAAATCTTTGTGACGTGGACGACGGCTACATCGGCCAGGTGTTAACCAGAGCTGAGGAAGCTCGACAGTTCGCTCGACTCCGCACGCTGCAGGCTGAAGAAAACGATCGCCGAAGGTATGACGCAAGCTACTGCCCTATTGTCTACCAACCTGGTGACCGTGTCTGGATCTTCACTCCAGTTTGGAAGGTTCGTCTCTCTGAAAACTCCTCAGGTGCTACTTTGGATCTTATAAGGTTGTAAGACAGTTGAAGATTTCGATCCCGGCACAAAACGATTAAAGGTCAGAGATAGGGTCCACGTCCTTCGAATGAAGTCCTACAAGGATCCTGCAACCCAGGTTATATTAGATGGGTTCCATGGGATTTGCATCAGGCGAATTTGGTCGCTGAGATATCAACGTGAGTTCATTATAATGCCCCTCAAACGTCTGCATCAAGGTAGTGGTTCCGAAGAATGGACGATTGTACTGGTGATAACACCGCCGTTGGAGAGGACATTAAGCATGAACGGATGCATGTGGTTCGCATCTGGCAGCATGTCTTCGATTACTATCACAGGTCCCACGCAAGCGCAAGGGAATGTCTCCCTTAGCATAATACTGCCCCACCAGCCTGCGTCCCAGGCGCGCTGCACGTTTCGAGCCGTCGCTCACCTCAATGAAAGCGTTCGTGGAGACGACCAACTAGTGGAGCAAAAATGTAAGGGGCGTTTTGCTACTTGACACTGGCCGACAACAACATATTTTAATCGGAAAGTGTTCAGTTCACGGCTTAACGTAGATGTGACATTCATAATTGACAACGACATTTTTATCAAGTGACTATCCTATTTATTAACTGAGGAGGACTGAGAACTTGCAGAGTCTCGCCAATTTTTTTTCCTGCGGCTTTCCGCAGCCTATGACATAGCATTTATTTGCACCAGCAGAAGGATCTTACAAGTTGTGAAATCGTTTGTGTGGGTTTAATGGACCTGAATAAATATATCTACTGCGGACCATGGGAGATTTTGTCCAGTTTCATATTAATAGTTTTAACACTTTTTTTATAAAAATGTCTTCACTTTATCAATTGTCAAGCACCTATATACTCTCCACAACACTGTATATCTCAGCTCACGTAGAAGTAACACTGTCTCAAAAACAAACCCGACGCAGAACCGAGCAGTACTGAGTTTAAGGTTGTGCGCGAAGAGTAAAACAGAAATCACTGTTGGCAACATCAACTACTAAGTGCGATGGAACAGGTACGCTTCCAAACAAGACACAGATTGAGCATAATATCCACATTTACACTTTCGTGGAAGTACAAAAAAAAAGATAAATGAGGATAACAAACCAAAAGAAAAGCAACTGCTCTGTAGCAAGCCTTCGGAGGTCACGACTCCCCGATACCAAAAAGCTCATGAAATATCCCCAAACAGCCGCTCAAAGTTTTTTGGCGGAGTTTCAGTTCGTGCTATAGATTCGTCAGGATGCCTATATAAGCAATATGGTTAAAATTTCACACTCCCCGCCATATCTCCGAAGACAGCTATTGACATTAAATGTTATCTGAACAGAATACCGATTGATAAATATCCAGTTATCGTAAACTTTGTCCTATTGTTTACTTTCGTGAAAATTGACTGCAGAGAACTACTATCCTACTCTTATGAGATAGTATGAAGTGTGGAAACTATTTAGAAAAGGAAGTTCTTACTACAAGGATGCCTCTAATTTAGGAATGCAGCTGTTTCCGTCTTAGCGTATCACTTACGTACTAGTTTGTCAACCTGGATAATGAACATTTGAACATTCACTCAGATGTGTACAGGGAGATTTAAAATAAATGATTATAACATTATTCCATCTAAACTGGCATAACCTTACCTGTATGAATAGAACGAGCCTTTTACGCCCCAGAGTCTGGAGATACCAGAAGGGACCTCCATATGCACTTCGGACTCTGTTTAAATTTTTTTGCGGTGCAAGAACTTCAGTGCTTCAAAATTAACAGAGAGATTGAACTGTATTCATGTCGAAGAATAAACTTTACAATACAGCGTAAATTGTACCATCAGCATAACAGCACAGCGGAGTACATCAGCAGATAAGAGTAACTCATGGGCGAGAGAGCAGTGCGGGGTACACGAAGAAGTGGTTATATCAGAACAACCTTTAAAACAGAACTTTATAAATTTTTTCTAACCCACCTTCAGCTCCTTTGGTTAGTAGACAAACTCACCAACCTAACTAAATACGAGTTCTACACAGCTGTTCAAGACCAAATCCTATCGAAACCTACAGCAGCAAAACTATATTCAGCTTTGTGAGGATGAGACAATACCGCGAGAATTATACAAGTACTTTGTATGTACGGCGTAAGACGCTCAAACTGGTGTAAGGAATTCAGCCAAAAGAGTCTACTAAGAATCTAAAAACAGAAATCATACAGCAATAATGTATCTGAATCTTGAGTCAGGTGTACCTGATATTAATCATAATATATCTGAGTTACACATTTAAATCGTGTTCATAAACATGACTAGAAGACATTTGTAGTAAACTACGAAAAATTACTTAGTGAGATCACTCTCTAAAATAAGATTACACTAATAACGGTATGACGAGGTACAAGTTTAGAGTTATTCTCTTCCTATCAATAACAACTGAATTCATATGCTTAGTGCCATTACGTATCTTGCTTTGTATCTGAAATAACTTTGTTATTTTCAAGGTGTATTATATAGAAATCTACAGCAACATCAAGACACCATATGGTGTGTGGCGAGGGTAGCGCTGTATACCGCTATCACTCCCTCCGTCCTACATTTTCCTTTGCCAGTTGCGAATGGGCCGCGGAAAGATCGATGTGCTCAAAACTCTTCTTAAATTACCTCTGCGGTCTTTTCCCAATATGCAAGTAGAGTAATGCAATTCAGCTGCACACTCTTCTAAAAATAAATGTCCTCAGAGTTTTACCAGTGAATCACACCGTGATGAGCAACGCCATTACCGAGTGACGTAGCGCAGTGGTTAGCACAGTAGACTCGCATTTGGGAGGACGTCGGTTAAAACCCGCTCCCGGCCATCCTCATTTAGGTTTCCCGTGATTTCCCTTAATCGCTTCAGGCAAATACCGGGATGGTTCCTTTGAAAGGGCACTGCTGATTTCCTTCCCCAGGCTGCGCTCTTCCGACGGGGCATATGACCTCACCGTTTGGTCCCTTCCCCCAAATTAACAGGCCAACCAACAACGCCACCCTTGCAGCGTCTGCCACGGAGATGGCAGAGCACCACAGTGCCGTTTTCACGCTTTGTAAAGGAAACTATAACAAAAAGCACTGTTCTTCTTTGGATCGTTTCTATTTCGCTTGTTAAGTCCTACCCGGTACGCATCCGAGGCGTTTAAGTATTTGCTAACAGTTGGTTTCCAGTGACTGACCATCAGCTGAGCTATCACTCAATAACGGGTCTATCTTTGCACAGTACGTGATATTTGCTTATGTTGAGTTTCAGCTGCTAGTCCCCATCACAGGTGTCGACACTCTGTAAATCTTCACGCATGTCGCTATACTTACGTGGCGTTGTGACATCTCTGTATGCAACACTATCATCTGTGAAAAGCCTCAGGGGCATGTCACACTGAAACGATAAAGTGTGTCATAAGAAAGGTTGCAATAAGGATCACGTGACATGAAATTTGACGGTGTGACGATCGTGTTTGCAAGAGGCAGCAGAATCACCTTCTGCCCTAGATGCCGTCATGAACTCCTTTCTGAAGAGGATGTGGTTGTGGCTTATCATTAGTTAAAGCTCAAAACTCTAAAAAGGAATGGAAGTTTTGTGTGCAACCGTGTAGTGCTATAATATGGTTTCTCACAAGGTGTCTACTCACGAACACAAATTAAACTAATTGTACGGAATGTGTGTAGACAGTTTACACTTTTCTAGCAACTACTAGGACTAAATATCAACAGCAGCAGAAACTGCTATAAACGGAATATTATTCATTATAAATAGGAAGACCGGACAGAGAGTGAATTACTGTGAACTGTTTACTGACAGGATTTCTCTTGTCTAAATTGACGGCAGGTAGTTTTGCCGACTTTACAGGCCGAAGATGAAGAGATGAAGAAAGTATATGACCGAATCGGTAATTCAGAACGTGAAGGGAGATGAAAATCTAATTGTCATTGGGGATTAGAGTGCGATTGGAGGGAAGGAATGGAAAAATGGTTATGGGAGCATATGGGCTTTGTATTAGGAATAAGAGGGGAGAAGGACTAATTGGATTCTGCTTTATAGTTTCAGCTAATAGTAGCGAGTACTCTCTTCATGAATCACAAGAGGAAGAAGTATACTCTGAAAAGGGGGGGGGGGGGGAAACACGGGAAGATTTAGATTAGATTAAATCATGGTCAGGCAGAGATTCCGAAAGCAGATATTTCATACTTCATTGTGAGGCGTACCAAGGAGCAGATACAGACTCAAATCATAATTTAGTATTGATGAAGCTCAGGCTGAAGTTTAAGAGACTTGTCAGGAAGAATCAACACGCAAAGAAATGAAAGCACTGAAGAATGAAGCGATGCCCTTGAACTTCTGTAGGCTGCAGATACTATAATAACCAATGGTTCCAATGAAAAGGAATGCACATCTCCAAAAAGGGCAATGACAGATGTTGGAAAGAAATATTTAGGTACAAAGGGGGTAGCTCGAAGAATTGATGGATAACAGAAGAAACAATTCAGTTGGTCGAAGAAAGTATAAAAGTATTCAAGGAAATTCAGGAATCTAGAAATACAAGTCGCTTAGAAATGAGAGACACAGGACATGCAGGAAGCGGGGACGAAATGAGTGCATGAATAATGTGAAGAAATCGGAACAGAAATGATTGTCTGAAGTACTGATTCAGCACATAAAGAAGTTCAAATAACCTGGCGAAATTAAATGCAAGGTTGGTGATATTAACAGAGCAGTAGGAACACCACTGTTAAATGCAGAGATGAGAGCGAGTAGGTGGAAAGAGAACACTGAAAGTCTCGATAAGGGACAAGAGTTTTCTGGCTACGTGACAGAAGAAGAAACAGAGGACAAAGTAGAAGAGAAAGAGGAGCCAGAATTAGGGTCAGAACTGAAATGATCTTTGGAAGACTTAAAATCGAATAAGGCAGAATGGGCGCATGGAGTTTCATCAGAATTTCTAAAATAATTTGGGGAAGTGGCAACAAATAGGCTGGCGATATATTATCTAACTTTCGGAAAAACAGCATTCACACAATTCAAAGGACAGCAAGAGCTGACACGTGCGATAATTATCGTACTGTCAGCTTAACAGCTCATGCACCCAAGTTGCTGACAAGAGCAATAAGAAGAGGAATGAAAAAGAACACTTACGATGTGTTAGATGTCAATAACGTTGACTTCAGGAAAGGTAAAGGCACCAGAGAAGATTTTCTGACGTTACCGTTGACACTGGAATAAATCTAAAGAAAAATTAAGACGAGTTCGTTGAATATACCGGCCTGCAAAAACCCTTCAACAATGTCAAATGGTGCAAAGTCTTCGAAATTCTGAGGAAATAGGAGTAAGCAGTAGGGAGACAAGATGTGACGGCACCCCACATAACGTGATAAGAATGATACTGAATAACTTCACAAATATACCAACACTGACATCGTAACGAAATACATATAACCGCAGAAAAATGAAAAACCGTAATTAATGAATATGATCTGCGAATGTAATTCCAATTTCTGTTCTTTTGCAAAAGGATCACTCTGTGTTCCCTTTTGTTTCTTCGTGGTGTAAGAAGCCATTTTGTGACGAGGCACGAAAACATGTAATATTTAGCCTAAATATAATCAAATACTACTTATAAATGATGTAAAATTTTATGTCTTCCAGCTTCTATACTCATGAAGCTGCAAAATTGATGTCTTTGCGCAAATTTTATGGGGGAGCATTCGTGCCGAGGTCAGCGCCATTTTCCTAAACTGATATCTTAATATTTGCTAATTTTGACAAATAAAAGTAAATGTAAACGTAGGAGATTTCTCGTGACTAACAGTTCCTCATCTGAACCAGTAAAAGTAATGTTTCTCCCGTATAGACTCATATCTAATTGAACTGACATCAATAATTTATTTTGCCTGCCACCCAAAGCAAAATCGCGAGATTTCCGTTTATTCAAAGTGTAAATAATTCCCAAATTCAATGTAAACACAAAGCCATACAGGTCCAATAACGTGCCCTTGTGGTGTCTTTCAATATAAAAACATAGTGTGGCGAGACTAACTGCGAGAAGTACCACAACTGAGTCACTGACGTAAATAATTTTCCTGTTGTGAAGCAGCCAGAAACACGTACTCCAACATTTCATAACATTTAAATACAAAACATAAAAGAACTACGACATCGGGTAGCATTCAATACGTACAAAATCCAAGAGGGAATAATAAGAGTGGATTAAAAAGGGTGTAGTAAAGGTATGTAGTCTTTTACCTTACATCGAAAAAGCTGTGACGGAAATAAACGAATGGTTCAAGAATGGAATTAAAATTGAAGATGGCCGAGTAGTTTTAGGCGTTCCAGTCTGGAACCGCGCGACCGCTACGGTCACAGGTTCGAATCCTGCCTCGGGCATGGATGTGTGTGATGTCCTTACGTTAGTTAGGTGTAAGTAGTTCTACGTTCTAGTGGACTGATGACCTCTGACGTTAAGTCCCATAGTGCTCAGAGCCATTTGAACCATTTTTCAAAATATGTCGAAACTTAATTTATTTGCGAAGTACGACAATACTATGCGGATTATCAGACTATTATATGGGACTATAGAAAGTGAGAAAAATCAAATTGTTTCACTGAAGGATTTCCTTAGAATAAAATAAGGAAAAGTGCACACTGGAGAATACATGATCGTGTTTTTTTTACGTAATAGCAAAATCTATGCAGAGAAACTAAGTGGACAGATTGCCGTAACTCTCCTTCACTTGCAAATGACATTTTTCGAGGCACATCTGATGACTGGACATTGTACCGTAGAGCAGAGTTGCGCAGAGCGACCAGCACTACCTACTGTGCTGGGTAATACGACAGAGATGCACCCCGGCATCACATCACTGTCGTCCCAGTGTCAACCAGGTAAACTCGCTTCAAGTGTGTTTCTGTACGTATTCTATCGATTCGGGTTGCTTCTGTGTTCTTTCGCAAGACACGTCACATATCTTGTAGCATATCATACAGCGTCGCCGTGAACCGCACCTCATAGAACATCCAAAGTCAGGCACTATGACCTTAGTACTTATTGTGAAAATTAATGATCCCTTAACACTCTGTTGGGGTGCACCCGACGTTACTTTTATGTATGAGAGATTTCTCTTCGTTACGAATGGCGCGATGCAAACACACACAATCACTGCGTGTTCAAATGATCAATTATTATTAAACAATCAATCAATCCTAATGTTACATTGAAATTAGAGTGGTGTGACCTCTGTCTTTACGCAATAGTAGAGGGACAAAAAAATTTCTATATTGTAAAATCTCCTGCACAATTTGGGTAATTTTCGATTAAATAAAATATTTGTTTCCGTAGTTGATATTCGTGTACTGCACGAATAGTGGTTATCAGCTGCTATTGACAACACGTCATTTACAAATTTTTCAGTTCATTTGGTTATATTCTTTGTTAAAAGGTTCTGTATAATCCACGAAATATTAAAAGTTAATTCGAAATTCTCGAGGCTAGACTAATGAGAGTCATCAACAGAAATTACTATGCCATCTGTTTATGTCTCTTGCGTATAGGAAATGGGAGAGTAAATGGCAACGTTTTATGTGCAACTGCTACCCTGTATTAACGACTAACAGAACTCGTTTATCTTTGTAAACCAATGGCGTTACATATTTAACGAGCATGCGCAGCAGCAAATAGCAAACTAGTACAGGACAAACTAGAGCACGCATTAAATAATGCCCAAACGTATTTGGTGTTGCAAACCAGAGAAAATGATGACACGGACATAGCGATAATATATCTACAGCACAGATCATAAAAAAATCTAAATAACATCCAAACAAGATTAAATACGTTTTAATAGCATAACTAATGAACAATCCATATCAGTACCACGAAAATTATTTGTACACTGTAACATTCTGTTTTTCAAACGTCTACACTTTTGGAAAGGTTACCATGCTGAACGATACTAATGAATCGCATTTAGTGTAGCGTTAGATAGGGCGGTGTCGTGACGTAGAACGAGGTTGATGCAATATGTTTCTGTTAAAAGAGCTCTGGTATGAATCTACTACAGCGTCTTAACCCAAGACCTAGAAAATTTAATAGGTGGTGTGGATTTTTTATTCGATTCTTTCCAACACCAACTTTTCCTATAAAAACCAGAATATCTTGTAAGAAAGACATGCTGTCTAAAACAGTTGTTGACAGAAACACGTTTGAAGCCTTCCATCCAATTCACCTACATAACTGAGAATATCGCGACAATTTACCATGTTCCTCAATAGGATCCATAACTGTTGCCACTAGCTTAGTCTACCTGAAACTAGCGACACGGCTACGATGCGGACACATAGACTGTTTTACATGTGTATGAATACAAGTTTTACGTATTCACTGACGGAATCACTTATTAGACTTTTACAAATCTTCGTGGAGATGATGATTTCGTAACGAGTACTAAATTAATAAAATTTTTATAACGGCCAGCCGCCGCTGTGGCTGAGCGGTTCTAGGCGCTTCAGTCCGGAACCGCGCTGCTGCTACGGTCGCAGTTTCGAATCCTGCCTCGGGCATGGATGTGTGTGATGTCCTTTGTTTGGGTAGGTTTAAGTAGTTCTAAGTCTAGGGGACTGATAAAATCAGATGTTAAGACCCATAGTGCTTAGAACCATTTCAACCATTTTGTAACGTCGAGAGACATTCATGCAGCCGACCCACTCGTTTTAGTGTGCAAGCTGATCCTGTCTCGGAGAACTGACAAACTGGAACGTCTGAATGCGCCGGCCGTACGGGGCCGCTACACAAGCGGTAGCAGTCACTTCACTGGCCACCTGTACGCGGCAGAGCTCCTTTCAGATCGTATGGCTTTGACACGGCATACATATCCTTTACGGCTCACAATTGAGTACGGAAAACTCAGTATTATCCAGTGCCAGGACATCAGACACAATTATGACGGGTTTCAGTAGCAAGCGCGTTGTTGTTATACACTGTCTGTATCGAATAAAGCGGTGAAGGTTAATTACTCGGTATTTCTGTACCTCAAGGACCCAATGCCAGCATAATCCTGACAAGTAGCACGGAAGACAGCGAAGGATACGAAACCCATAACACCTATACACAAAGATCTACCACGAAGAAATTATCAGAATCTGACGCACATCGGTAGATGTGTTGCTCATAGACAGTCTAACATACGATTAAAATTTCATAAAAACTAAGTGATTTATTCAAGAACGAGAGCATTACAAGCTGAGAATGTTAATAACGCGTTGTTCCACCGCTGGTTCTTATGCAAGCGGTAATTCGGCTTGGCAGCAACTGACGGAGTAGTTAGATTTCCTATTGAGGCATATGGTATCAAATTCAGTGCACCTGGCACGTTAGGTAGTCGAAATTCCGAGCTGCTTTGAGGGCCCTGCACCAAATTTTCTCAGTCTGGGAGAGATCTGGTTACGTCGCTGGTCATGGTTTTGCAAGCATGATGACAAGCTGTGGAAACTCTCACCGTATGCGGGGCGTTACCTTGCCGAAGTGTAAGCCCACGATGGCTCACCATGAAAGGTAACAAAACAGAGCATAGAATATCGTCGACTTATTGTTGTGCGATACAGATGCTGCGAATGGCAACCGATGAGGTCCTGCTATCAAAAGAAATGCAGCCTCTGACCACCACCCTCCTTGGCGGGCCGTACGGCGGGCGAAAATCGGGTTGGTATCCCACCTTTAGTCTGAAGTGTCTCCAGACCAGTCTTGGCTCAGTTCGAAGCAGGACTCATCAGTGAAGAGAATTCTATAGCAAGCGGTGAGATTCCAGACCGAAGACGTGTCAGGAAAAGTCCCGGAAAGCGGTGGGATACAAACGCCATTTGGCCCGACAACCAGGAGTCATGGTCTGTTGTGTCATTTATTTTCATAGAATGACTGCCATCGTTGTCATCCGTTGCTCCTTTACAGCACTGCTGTGCGTACACTATATCCTGTGCCTCATTCTCTTGCCATTCATGGCAAGTCACACTGGTTTTGCATTTCAGAAAGGTAATGCCCGCACACACACGGCGAGAGTTTCTACTGCTTGTCTCGGCTAGCATGGTCACCGGATCTCTCCCAGCTGAGAACGTTCGAGTCATTATGGGCAGGGCCATAAAACCAGCTCAGGATTTTGACTGCTGAACACACTATTTGGACATACTTCGACACGATATCGCTCAGGAGAACATCCAACAACTCTATCAATCAGTGCCAGACCTAATTACAGCTTGAATACGAACAATAGGTGGCCCAATGCGTTATTGATTCGCTCAGTTGCTTAAGCTCTTTCTCTTGAATAAATAAACCATTCTTAAAAAAATTGTAATCATTTTGCTGTCTGTATATGGACATCACATTTACCGAATCCCGTCACATTCAGATAATTCCTTCGAGGTGCGTCTTCTTTTCATTTTGTTTATTTTTTCTTAGATTGTATTTCATCCATTCTACTCGTCGGAACTGATACCTTGCACTAACTGCAATGTTAGGTATGAATACATGCTTGTATTCGTAGTGGCATGGAAGCAAAAGAACCTTCGAATTTCATCTTGTCGGAATTCTCGCAATGCCTAAAATTCTGGCTGTGTCAGTTCGTGAGGACTCATGGACGCTTATCGTCGAATCTCAGAACATGTTCACGGTTGGCAGATTAGTAGCCAAGCGGACCAACCAAGAATCTTTTCGTTTTTAAAGTTTTTTGTAGAGTGTACTGCAATGTTGAGCGTTGATTATCGCGTTGGAATATGACACTTGGTACACTGGTCATGAACGCTACTATCACAAGGTCTGCCCATCTCCTTACACGCGAGATATTGGTCAGTCTTGTTGTCATATCGAGTAGCTCCGCACCAATCATCCAGAGTCGGAGTGATATGGATCTAAAAAATCGATGCTTCCGCTGAGGTTCCATCAAATCGCCTATGGATAGGTTGATGTCGATAAGATCTCCTTAAAAAAAAAAAAGCGAGCTTCATCAATAAAAGCCACGGATACCACTTAACCATGCCAGATGACTAGCTTCACACTGTGCAAGTCTCTTCTGCTTACGTTAAACAACCCAGAGCAACTCTAGATCCGAATAAAACATCCATTTGTAAGTTCTCGATGATCCAAATTATTTATATGTAACCTCTGCCCGTATTCCCGTTTTTTGGTCAGTCAGTTGAAAGTTCGTAGGCTCTTCATTTGGTGTGTACCTCCTGGAGGAACTACTCTTCATGCTATTCTCTTGGCCTATCTCATCAGTACTGGTTCTGCGCTCATTCCACTACAGCCAGCTGTCTTAACTGCCATACCTATCACGTGGATGATGAGAAGGTTGCCGGCCGGAGTGGCCTAGCGATTCTAGGCGCTTCAGTCTGGAACAACGCGACCGCTACGGTCGCAGGTTCGAATCCTGCCTCGGGCATGGATGTGTGTGATGTCCTTAGGTTAGTTAGGTTTAAGTAGTTCTAAGTGACTGATGACCTCAGATGTTAAGTCCCAAAGTGCTCAGAGCCATTTGAATCATTGGAACCAATCGATGAGAAGGTTGTCAAAAGTCCGTAATACGACGATAAACAGTATATTAACAAAAAAATGGTACAAATGGCTCTGAGCACTATGGACCTTAAGATTTAGGTCAGCAGTCCCCAAGAACTTAGAACTACTTAAACCTAACTAACCTAAGAAGATCACACATATCCATGCCCGAGGCTGGATTCGAACCTGCGACCTTAGCGGTCACGCGGTTGCAGAGTGAAGCGCATAGAACCGCAAGGCCACACCGGCCGGCGTATATTAACATTCTCGCCACGTTTTACTGAGTTCTCTCCCTATAACGTGAACGCATAGCAACTGTGTACTGACACCAATCCTGATCGTCAAACAAAGTTTACTCAGAACTGAATATAAGCTTGCACATGGGTGATATTCCAACCAATATGTGCCAGAGGTATTGAATACCAGCTTGGTGACTTTCGGTCAAGGTGAGTATTCATTTCCATCACTGTAAAATACCATAGGTGTCAACAAATTAAGAACAACCGTATGATTATCAAGAGGTAGTACATTACAAAGCAAGTGGCGGAAGTACGTGTTTAATGTAGACTGAACGTGACGGCTGGTAACAGCAAAGAACTATACGTAGAGCGTAGTGATACTTCAAGGTTTTGCAACTACACGGTCAAGTAACATAAATGTAACTACGGTCTAGATTCGACGACAAAGTGCAGTAAACACTCACGGACAGCCGATGTCACTACTATCAGTAGAGGGTATATAAAGAGTGTCACGGGAGTGCCGAAAATAGTGTAAACGTTGTCATACTGCGGTAATAGAGCGACTTGTCTGACATTCAGAAGGGCATGACCATTGGCTTTCGGGACCAAGGATTTAACTAAAAGCTTGCCGCCATGGTTAAAGTGTGCTGTTCATGCTAATATGGCGCTATCCAAATCCGATGCCGTGGCAACTGTGTTGCACGACGGGCCATAGACGACAGGGGTGCAGATGAACCATGAGGCTACTAAAGCTGTCTCTTCGACGACCGTTGAGCGAACTTTGCTCCGTAGAGGGTCGCCGCAGGCGCCTGGTTCATGCACCCCTCCTGTTCATAGAGGACGAAGGCTGGAATTTGCACAATAATATCACAAGTGGACGTCCTGTGAGTGTCGACAGGTGCCCTTTTCAGATGAATCGCGTGTAATAATCCATCGGCATGAAACGTCTGAAAACAAATACCCTGCAACAATCGTTGGAAGTCTCCAATACGTAAAGGGAATTTTTGTTTGATCTGAGGAATGTTTTCGTGGCGTTCCCTGGGTGATCCCGCTATTTTGGAAAGCTCATTGAATAAACGCAGGTACACTACTTTCCCTGAGGACCATGTCCACACCTATATGCAGTTTGTTCAAAAAACGGTTCAAATGGCTCTGAACACTATGGGACTTAACAGCTATGGTCATCAGTCCCCTAGAACTTAGAACTACTTAAACCTAACTAACCTAAGGACATCACACAACACCCAGTCATCACGAGGCAGAGAAAATCCCTGACCCCTCCGGGAATCGAACCCGGGAACCTTGGCGAGCGCAGTTTGTTCTTCCTCGCCATGATGTCATATATAATGAAGGCAATAGAATATACGAGTATCACACAGCTCTTATTGGACCTGTGTGGTTCGACGCCAACCAGCCGTACTTCGTTGGCCACAGACCTCACCGGACTTAAACACAGTCGGGAATCTGTGGGACCACTTCCGTCCAGCTCTTCGACTCGTGGATCTTCCATTGAGAATCATGGCCCCGACATTGGAGACAGCATGGTTCCACATCCCTGGCTGTAGGTTCTGGAATCCCTCCGGCTCTCTTCGTGCAGGTCCCGCAGCCTTTCACGATGCAGATGATGGCTTTTCAGGCTTTTTACAGAGGGTCAAATTAATGGGGCTTTCGCCGTGTCAGTCCACTAGCTTAAGCTAACAGTTGTCTATTTCATTGATATTTGGCAAGCACCAGAAACTATTTTCTTTTGCAAAGGGATATGCAGTAAAGACTATGGTTCGTTGATGTTTCTTCTACACGATTCCGAAAAACCAGATGATTTCACAACTGGTCGGGTAAGTTGTTATAAGGCATACTCTTACCGTTTACAATATAAGGTACAGAAGTGTGTACAACGGTGACAATTTAAGTGGCGGAATTCCATTGCTTATGGGACACATGATGCAGTCCCACATATGGCCCAGATATCTGTGAAATCCCGGCACACAGTTTTACTGTACCCTCGTGTGACGTTTGCTACTCAGTGTTTGGGTGTTTCAGGTTTGATAACAATCATATACTGCATGCATTTATGGACAAATAATTAGTTAACTTGCAACAGCACTAACTGAGTCTGCATCAGGTACCGCATGAGTAGCTTTAGCAGTGAATACATACAGCAGTACGAACAGCAGAACCGACAACAGAAATAAATGCTCCTGTTACAGCAGCAGTGAAAGGAACTACAGCGTTAGTGCTAAAAATGATTCACCGAAATGTTTCCCCGTCGTCTCCACCATTGACGTCGATCTACAGTTTAGACAAGTCTAAGGACACTGAGAATATATGTTAAAGCTGATTCACACTGTGTCTTTCTTTACTCCGAGTTTATATTTTGTCATTCTTTGATCCAAAATGACGGTAGCCAAACTCAAGTTACGACAGCTCGACTGCACTTTCATCAAAATGCTAACAAGTATGAGGGATTTATTTCCGACCTTCAAGGCACTACTCGCAAATGTGCTGTAAACCAGTTTGTAACGAATGTTATGTCTCTAACGTTGCCTCGCTTATCAGAATTATTGTGGTTGGTGTCTCTCCCGAACTTACACTCCTGGAAATTGAAATAAGAACACCGTGAATTCATTGTCCCAGGAAGGGGCAACTTTATTGACACATTCCTGGGGTCAGATACATCACATGATCACACTTACAGAACCACAGGCACACAGACACAGGCAACAGAGCATGCACAATGTCGGCACTAGTACAGTGTATATCCACCTTTCGCAACAATGCAGGCTGCTATTCTCCCATGGAGACGATCGTAGAGATGCTGGATGTAGTCCTGTGGAACGGCTTGCCATGCCATTTCCACCTGGCGCCTCAGTTGGACCAGCGTTCATGCCAGACGTGCAGACCGCGTGAGACGACGCTTCATCCAGTCCCAAACATGCTCAATGGGGGACAGATCCGGAGATCTTGCTGGCCAGGGTAGTTGACTTACACCTTCTAGAGCACGTTGGGTGGCACGGGATACATGCGGACGTGCATTGTCCTGTTGGAACAGCAAGTTCCCTTGCCGGTCTAGGAATGGTAGAAAGATGGGTTTCGATGACGGTTTGGATGTACCGTGCACTATTCAGTGTCCCCTCGACGATCACCAGAGGTGTACGGCCAGTGCGCTCCCCACACCATGATGCCGGGTGTTGGCCCTGTGTGCCTTGGTCGTATGCAGTCCTGATTGTGGCGCTCACCTGCACGGCGCCAAACACGCATACGACCATCATTGGGACCAAGGCAGAAACGACTCTCATCGCTGAAGACGACACGTCTCCATTCGTCCCTCCATTCACGCCTGTCTCGACACCACTGGAGGCGGGCTGCACGATGTTGGGGCGTGAGCGGAAGACGGCCTAACGGTGTGCGGGACCGTAGCCCAGCTTCATGGAGACGGTTGCGAATGGTCCTTGCCGATACCCCAGGAGCAACAGTGTCCCTAATTTGCTGGGAAGTGGCGGTGCGGTCCCCTACGGCTCTGCGTAGGATCCTACGGTCTTGGCGTACATCCGTGCGTCGCTGCGGTCCGGTCCCAGGTCGACGGGCACGTGCGCCTTCCGCCGACCACTGGCGACAACATCGATGTACTGTGGAGACCTCACGCCCCACGTGTTGAGCAATTCGGCGGTGCGTCCACCCGGCCTCCCGCATGCCCACTATACGCCCTCGCTGTTAAGTCCGTCAACTGCACATATGGTTCACGTCCACGCTGTCGCGGCATGCTACCAGTGTTAAAGACTGCGATGGAGCTCCGTGTGCCACGGCAAACTGGCTGACACTGACGGCGGCGGTGCAGAAATGCTGCGCGGTTAACGGCATTCGACGGCCAACACCGCGGTTCCTGGTGTGTCCGCTGTGCCGTGCGTGTGATCATTGCTTGTACAGCCCTCTCGCAGTGTCCGGAGCAAGTATGGTGGGTCTGACACACCGGTGTCAATGTGTTCTTTTTTCCATTTCCAGGAGTGTATTATTCACTCGAAGGCTCTCGCCTTCCATGTCTGCAATCTCCTTGACGTTGCTCACTTCGCGTGGTCATTTTAGTAGCATCACCGTCGCTTCTTGTGTTCGATGACGAGACAGAAGTGGTAAATCTACCAGTAAGCATTGAGTCGCTGCGAACGGCAGGCGTAGAGTGAAAATGTCTCTAAAGCAAGCATTCAGATGCGCAGAACGGAATTTCTATCACCGACATAGGTCGACCCAAACAGCCACACGACTATGGTGAAGCATAAAGTTTGCCCACAAGCTCCCTGTGGATTTTGAATGTAATTATTCCGCTAGTACAGACAGACCCCTTTCAGAAGTATCGCATATCTTGTACCCCCGTTTCATACATACCTTAGTAATTCGCGTTCGGTATCTGAACTGTGATTGGCATAAAGCTTTTGAGAGAGAAACGCAATTACATTTCACTTTTTCGTTACATGTGTCAGTGCTCAACTGTTGTTAGTTTTTCGTTACAAAAAAGAAGTCATAACTGCAGTTATTTCCATGTTCCGTACTCCACTTTATCATACTGGTGTGTCTCTGTTTTTATAAGTTTTGCTGTGACGGCTTTGCTACGTGGCTGCCTAGGACGCCAAAGTGAAAGTGCTCCGAAAACCATCGAGTTATGAGTAGATTAGAGGTTTGTCGCAAAATTTCGCTTCAACTGAGCCCAAACAAACAGCGCCCCTAGCTCAAGTTGGCACTGATACACTCATCGTGAAATTAACCCAGACAACATTAGCAAATCATAACTGCCTCACACAATTATTGTCTTTGTCGTATAGCCCCCTTCAGAAGCTGCAAACAACTAAATGCTACGTGAATAAAATTGCTAACCAAAAAAAAATGAGCACAAGCAAATGTATATGTACACGAAAGGCGATTTCTCCTCAATGCAAAGAGCTCAGAAAACAGACTAGCCAGAATTGCCCTGTGAAAGCTAAGGCAAAAGATTCATTACATACATAAATTTATTCGTTGTCTGATAATGGAATCAGAATCGCCAGTAGAACTATCCTCTAGTAGAGTCGCCATAATTTACATACGGTGCTGGCTGTGATTTTAGTCTTTGATATCATGGAGGTATCTGACGGTAAACAAGTGACCCTAACCTGTATTTCTGGCTGGAAATAGGCAAAAATGTGACTGGAAACCCTCAATGACTAATTACTATTGTTCTTTTGACACTTCCACTGATGATGGCTGAAAGGTGCCAACACTTTGGGCATGCAGTCTTCCACCTCACGTAAGTTACATGCTCCCTGCAAAGCCACTGTAGCCATTTCAGCTACGTAGCGAGCCATGAGGACGAGTAATTATAGGTATGTCAAGGAATGACAGAGTTGCTTGCCACTAGCAACAATAGTTGTGGCATTACATCTTTTCGGTGTCTTTGAGGATGGCAAGGAGACGTGGAGAGGGTGGTAGAAGTGAAAGAAACAGACCTAGGCGTGTGTTTTGTTTCGTGTTTGTTTTCTTGTAATTTGATCTGTATGCTAATTCTGGGAATGAGCTTTATTTGCAATAAAATAAATCTGAAAAGAACACTATTTCAGTACCCTGTTCAACTAGCCCATTTGAATTATAACAAATTTTTGTTAGCTGAGTGTACGCAACAGGGGTAGGAAAACTTACATGGTTTCATACCTAAAAAGTTCAATGGCCACGCTCCGGTTAATTAAAGTACGAGGAGTTTCTGCCCCGAAAACATGTAAAACAATTTCTTTAACATAAACAAATGGTAACAAGCAGCACAGAATGGCCTTATGGAGACACAACTTTCATCCGTGACTCACCTATTTGTGACTCTGCTGCGTCATATATGTAGAAGTGACTTCGTGAGCTCTAAGGAAAAGATTGAATTCAAATCTTTGGGTTTATGAATAACTGTTACTTTTCCACTAAGGAAATCTAATTTACATAACAAGCAATTATCTTCAATGCTACTGTCCCTTCAAAAATGAAGACTTGGAAATAGCTCAGCAGACACATCAACATTGGAGGTGCCTCTATGGAAACAAGGACAAAGGAAAGGATTTTATAAGCGTGTGTGTGATTCAACACACTGCATTTCATGTAAGTGTTGCTGAAGACAAAGAGTAAATGAGAATGGTGCTATTATTCATTCACAGAGATTTGAGGCGCTGATAAACTTATAATTTCGTTAACCGATTTCCACTGGACAACAGTAGAGCGAGAGAGAAATTGATGATAGTTACAGTTGTTGAATCAAGAGAACGAACATACTGGTCAACCTAAAACAGGGTGGTGTAGAGGATTTAGCTAATGACACACGTGGCAAAGATGTCTGATTTTGATACTAATAAGCTTGACTAAAAGCCAAGTTTGATCGTGACCTGAGTAGTAGAGCGCTAACGCCTCACCGTCATTGCATCATGACACAGCAGCACAGCGTGTACCCCCCAGCCAACAGCATCTCCAACGCGTCTCTACTACAGCACTTACTCTGTCCTCAACTGACCACAGTTCATTCCTCATCACCTCCGAGAGGACGCACCTTTTCGTTAACATTCCTCCACAGGACTAATTTTCGGGAGCAACACAACGGCCCATCCGGCTCGGTTAAAAAAGGACGCCCTACGGATACATTGCCCATCTGTTTTGACCGTCAGATTTTCTATATATATCTCCAAGTTTCTATCCTGAATTTGCAGCAATCATTGGAAACACTTGCCCACGAGTTGAACGAGATTGATCGTTCCACCAACGCGCTACAGGCAACATACGCCGTGACAGAGAGGGAGAGGGCCTTTGCCACCATTTCTCTCATTTATCTTCGATTTACCTCCCTCCCTCCCCTCCCCCCCCTACCCAATAAAACGGCTCAGCCTCCCGTTTCTAAGCTTGGAGAGAGCAGAAAATCCACCTTAGCCCACAGTCAAACTACCAGAACCGATTTTAAGCGTTCATGGAACAGAGGCTTCTGACCGTTAAAGCAAGTTAGGATTAGCTTTCTATGTCCACTGGTCCGAGTAGAATACAATAAAGGCGGCATACAAAAATGATAAAAGACTATGTCTAGTTGAGAAGCTACACTCTGACGTAAGCTGTAGTGAAGTAAATTTGTGTCGTTCAATAGTGTAACAGGGCAAAGTGGTTCCTGGTGTACAGACCTCTCTAGATAGCCCTTGGCCAGGCTACGCCGGGCGAACATCGCTTGAGGCGGCCGTCACCCGCACGTGGAGGTCGGCTACTCCCACCTCCGCCCCCACCTCCGCCACATCGGCTGCCTGATGGCCCGGAACCGTTACGACCCCGAAAATAGGGAGCTCACCGCCACCACCTAACTGCCACAATCGCCAAGCGTCCTTGAAACAGATTTGGCAAAGCCTTGACAGAGATTATCTCCTGATCATGTATGCACATTTCTGATCATCTATGCAGAAGCCTTCGGCAGTGCCCCAACTACTTCTGAGGACTAGGTTGCAGCTCGAAGTCCCACGGAAACTGTCCGGCGATTTTCTGAGTTTGCCTCGCCGGATCAGGATATAATCGACTGACACCTTAATACACCTCAAAAATAGCTTTTACACTTTCATCATATTTACAAAGACGTTTAATTGAAAAGCATTTACACTTTATAAAAATAAAACTGTTTACTAAGATTTGAAGTTCGTCTCTTTCTCTTCTTTTCTGGATTATGAGTGTCTCGGTTACTTTCTCCACGAAGAAATGTACTTCAAAAATAGTTCAAATGGCTATGAGCACTATTGGACTTAACATCCGCAGCCTTCAGTCCCCTAGAACTTAGAAGTACTTAAACCTAACTTACCTAAGGACATCACACACAACCATGCCCGAGGCAGGATTCGAACCTGCGACCGTAGCATCCGCGCGGTTACGGACTGAAGCGCCTAGAACCGCTCGGCCACCGAGGCCAGCTGAAGAAATGTACTGTTTTCGGTTTTGGCGAGTTGGTGGTTTGCTCATCACCGAATATAATAGTTTCAGTATTCAAAATTTCATAGGTGATTGCTTCAAAAAACATATCTTACGAAATTCTCACTGATCATTCCTTCGACAATTAACCGTGACGACTGTCTTTCCGATCCACCATCAGCTCTTCTCACTAAGTGCTAGCAAGACGAAGGACAAAGATTCTATGACAACTCACAGAATTTATTGATTATCACAGATATTCCCTAGAAATGTTTCCAACTTTTTCATAAAGTGACATTTAATTACTATAGAAGTCTGTGGAAATAATTTTACAGACAACTTTACTGAATTAGAATTTTAAAATTTACTGCCAGGCACTTAAATGTGATTTGCAGAGTATATATGTAGATGCACTTAACTTTAGCCATACACGTGTTAAGTATGAATTCAATAAAATGCTTGTTCACAAGTTATATAAAGATCAATTTTTCTACAAGCTTACCGTTAAATTCATGTGATGAGACCGATACCTACTGGTATTTTACATTTTGTGATATGTGTTAGACTTGATTACGTTCTACCATACAGCCAGCACGGATTCAGAATATGTAGTTCTCCTTGTGACGGTTTGTAATATTTGTGATATTACTACCGTTTTGGAACATTCAGTGCGACCACCGTGTAAGTTAAAAATACTGTTGAGTCACTGTCATGCAGTACTCTTTGAAACTGTAAACCACCATTTCGCTGTGTATTACTACATTTATTTTCTGTGCGCTCTAGGTTTTCGGCATTTAGGCCATTATCAAGTACAATGCTGAAAGCTGTTAGACCATTATTATGTCGTTAATTATAACGGTCTAACAACTTCTAGTGTTGTACATGACAGTAGTATAAAAGCAGAAAGCTAGACTGTAAAGAACATAAAAGTAGTAATGAACAATGTAAGGGCGGTTCCTTCTCAAAAAAAAAAAAAAAAAAAAAAAAAGTAAATAACAAAATAAAAATAAAAGTAGACTATAAAACCGAATTATAAGTTGTTTGGTTATTCTAGGAAATACGAATTGAGGTCGTCCTCATCACATCTTATCATTTTCAATAAAGACAAAATTAAATCCCACTTATACGCATAGTAAAAGAAAAGTTTTTTTAGCTTTTTGTATGCCATATGCATGATTTCACCGAGCAGTGCGTTTATTAGGTAAAAATTGCAACTACTCATTAAACCTATTTCACACATGCAGTTGTGGACTAATCAAGATCACTATAAATTTAAATAAAACTATTTGCGTCAGCTTTTGAAATCCAAATTTATTTTCATCCGAACGTATGTTTACACAGTCTGAAGCTCGAAAAACGAAAGTTCAACTTTGTAGATTGACAGTGCAAAGGTTAAAATAATTCCTAGCTGTGGCAGCATCCCAGCGACAGTGACATTAAATGCGACATAATTGAAAGTGCACAACGAAAAACCTTTACTCCAGGCGTCAACTTCGTACGCTATCGTTCGTCTGTCCGAAATTGCGGCTTTCTCATTCTCATGAGCTATCGTAAAACAAAAACACGAAACGATGCAGGCAGGGACACTGGTTCAAATGATACACTCCTGGAAATGGAAAAAAGAACACATTGACACCGCTGTGTCAGACCCACCATACTTGCTCCGGACACTGCGAGAGGGCTGTACAAGCAATGATCACACGCACGGCACAGCGGACACACCAGGAACCGCGGTGTTGGCCGTCGAATGGCGCTAGCTGCGCAGCATTTGTGCACCGCCGCCGTCAGTGTCAGCCAGTTTGCCGTGGCATACGGAGCTCCATCACAGTCTTTAACACTGGTACCATGCCGCGACAGCGTGGACGTGAACCGTATGTGCAGTTGACGGACTTTGAGCGAGGGCGTATAGTGGGCATGCGGGAGGCCGGGTGGACGTACCGCCGAATTGCTCAACACGTGGGGCGTGAGGTCTCCACAGTACATCGATGTTGTCGCCAGTGGTCGGCGGAAGGTGCACGTGCCCGACGGCCTGGGACCGGACCGCAGCGACGCACGGATGCACGCCAAGACCGTAGGATCCTACGCAGTGCCGTAGGGAACCGCACCGCCACTTCCCAGCAAATTAGGGACACTGTTGCTCCTGGGGTATCGGCGAGGACCATTCGCAACCGTCTCCATAAAGCTGGGCTACGGTCCCGCACACCGTTAGGCCGTCTTCCGCTCACGCCCCAACATCGTGCAGCCCGCCTCCAGTGGTGTCGCGACAGGCGTGAATGGAGGGACGAATGGAGACGTGTCGTCTTCAGCGATGAGAGTCGCTTCTGCCTTGGTGCCAATGATGGTCGTATGCGTGTTTGGCGCCGTGCAGGTGAGCGCCACAATCAGGACTGCATACGACCGAGGCACACAGGGCCAACACCCGGCATCATGGTGTGGGGAGTGATCTCCTACACTGGCCGTACACCTCTGGTGATCGTCGAGGGGACACTGAATAGTGCACGGTACATCCAAACCGTCATCGAAACCCATCTTTCTACCATTCCTAGACCGGCAAGGGAACTTGCTGTTCCAACAGGACAATGCACGTCCGCATGTATCCCGTGCCACCCAACGTGCTCTAGTAGGTGTATGTCAACTACCCTGGCCAGGAAGATCTCCGGATCTGTCCCCCATTGAGCATGTTTGGGACTGGATGAAGCGTCGTCTCACTCGGTCTGCACGTCCAGCACGAACGCTGGTCCAACTGAGGCGCCAGATGGAAATGGCAT
The DNA here is from genome assembly GCF_023897955.1 of Schistocerca gregaria. NCBI lineage: Eukaryota > Metazoa > Arthropoda > Insecta > Orthoptera > Acrididae > Schistocerca > Schistocerca gregaria. The sequence goes on from NC_064926.1 coordinate 373,277,684, forward strand.
GACAAGCCGTTCCACAGGACTACATCCAGCATCTCTACGATCGTCTCCATGGGAGAATAGCAGCCTGCATTGCTGCGAAAGGTGGATATACACTGTACTAGTGCCGACATTGTGCATGCTCTGTTGCCTGTGTCTATGTGCCTGTGGTTCTGTCAGTGTGATCACGTGATGTATCTGACCCCAGGAATGTGTCAATAAAGTTTCCCCTCCTGGGACAATGAATTCACGGTGTTCCTATTTCAATTTCCAGGAGTGTATTTCATAATATAGGATGAGCAGTCCCCCAAAATCGTAATTAAGATGACAGAAATTTTTGTGAAATGGGGTCTATATCTAGTTTTAATGAACTTCGACTTGAACATTTACTGCATACATACAAATGGCACATCAGTCACACACGAAATGAGCTGCTGCTTCTCCTGGTATTATTCAGATTTACGTATCTCTGATACATTTTAAATTGCCAGTGAAAACACGCTGAAGTCTTTTTAATTAAGCAGATATGGCAGTTAGACGCTGAGAATTTACAATTCGCGTGTTGTTCATAATGTGTGGTAACGTTTTCCAACACATCATATGATGTTATTTGTGGACCTTTTTCGTGTAATTATGTATGCTGAGTTATATTAATTAATTCAGACTCTTGTCACCAACTAATGAAGTGCATAAATAAACACGCGAGTAGCTCATTCGATTTGCCACGACGAGTGCTTTTATCTGGTAGGTCGATCCTTCATGTAACTTAATCAGTATTACCGTTATTACAGTTATTGAAAATATCGTCACAGATTCTTTTTCGTGTCAGTCTAGACATGAAAATATTCGTCTGGTTAAACTATTTCACTTACCTTATCGTCGCTCTCTGAGCCTAAATGCGAATGAACTGCTAACAAGATTTGTGACGTCACGTCTGGACGCTGGCGAATCCGGCACAAGCATGTGGGTTGTACCGCTGCTGCCACCTCAAGGCCCTGCCCCTCCACAGCCTCCTGTCAAACTTTAGAGCAGCTTCCAGACTAGGTGCCGGCTGCTCAGGCTAAGTAAGACATGCCCGGCCTCAGCTCCTTCCTGACTGTCCTGTCATACTAAGAAACACTGTTGGCTCTCACTTTACACGACTTAGCTTGTTGTGTCGACGAGAGATACCAAACTGATTCCAAGCATAAATTTGGATTCAAGAAACATAGTATGCCTTTAACTCCGCTCCCCACCAGCGGCTTCTAATCGGATTGTGAGCCGCACAGTGTAACCGTGCGGTCGGGGCGCGTTGCCACGGTTCGCGCGGCTCCCCCCGTCGGAGGTTCGAGTTCTCCCTCAGACATGGGTGTGTGTGTTGTCCTTCACGCCAGTTAGTTTAATTTAGAGTAAGTAATGTGTCAGCCTAGTTACCGATGACCTCAGCAGTTTGATTCCATAGCAACTTACCACAATAAAAAATATTAGATTGTGTGCTTATGGAGCAACGTCTGAACTGTGTGTCTGGATTTGTGAATTCGTGACGGTCTGTCAGAATGATCACAGTTGGTCACAACAGAAGGGAGGTCGTCTAGTGAAGTCGAAACTATATTTGGGGCTCTCCAAGAATTGGTTATTGGCCCTCTGCTGTTCTTACACTTCATATAAGATTTAGGAGAAAACATGAGCAATCCCCTTATTTTGCAGATGATGCCGTCCTTTCACCAAAGTTCCCAGAAGATTTAGAGGAATTACAAAATGATTTAGGCAGAAAATCTGCAATGTGTGAGACGTCGCAGTACATCCTGAGCAAAGGGGAGCTCCTTAGCATGAGTATTAACTAAAATTCCACCAAATCCGGTTTATTCGATGTAAACGGTTCAATCCCGTCTCCAGCCATCCTGGTTTAGGTTTTCCGTGATCTCGCTAAATCGTTTAAGGCAAATGCCGGGATGGTTCCTTTGAAAGGGCACGGCCGATTTCCTTCCCAATCCTTCCCTAACCCGAGCTTGCACTCCGTCTCTAATGACCTCGTTGTCGACGGGACGTTCAACACTAACCACCACCACCACCACTATTCGATCTAAAGCCGACAAACGTAAACTCCGTCGATTCAGCTATACTACTGGCCATTAAAATTGCTACACCAAGATGAAACGCAGATGATAACGGGTATTCAGTGGACAAATATATTATACTATAACTGGCATGTGATTTCATCTTCACACAATTTCGGTGCATAGATACTGAGACATCAGTACACAGAACAACCACTTCTAACCGTAATACCGGCCTTGATACGCCTGAGCTTTGAGTCAGAGCTTGGATGGCGTTTACAGGTACAGCTGGCCATGCAGCTTCAACACGATACCACAGTTCATCAAGAGTAGTGACTGACGTATTGTGACGAGCCAGTTGCTCCGCCAACATTCACCAGACGTTTTCAATTGGTGAGAGATCTGGAAAATGTGCTGGCCAGCGCAGCAGTCGAACATTTTCTATATCCAGAAAGGCCCGTACAGGATCCGCAACATACGGTCGTGCATTATCCTGCTGAAATGTAGGGTTTCGCAGGGATCGAACGAAGGGTAGTGCCACTGTTCGTAACACATTTGATATGTAACGTCCACTGTTCAAAGTGCCGTCATTGTGAACAAGAGGTCACCGAGACGTGTAACCAATGGCACCCTATACCATCAAGCCGGGTGATAAGCCAGTATGGCGATGACGAATACACGTTTCCAATGGGCGTTCACCGAGATGTCGCCAAACACGGATGTGACCATCATGATGCCGTAAACAGAACCTGGATTCATCAGAAAAAAATGACGTTTAGCCATTCGTGCATCCCGGTTCGTCGTTGAGTACACCATCGCAGGTGCTCCTGTCTGTGATGCAGCGCAACGGTAACCGCAGCCATGGTCTCCGAGCTGATAGTCCTTCCTGCTGCAAACGTCATCGAACTGTTCGTGAAGATGTTTCTTGTCTTGCAAACGTCCCCATCTGTTGACTCAGCGATCGAGATGTGGCAGCACGATCCGTTACAGCCATGCGGTTAAGATGCCTGTCATCTCGACTGCTAGTGATACGAGGCCTTTGGGATCTAGCACGGTGTTCCGTATTACCCTCCTGAACCCACCGATTCCATATTCTGCTAACAGTCATTGGATCTCGACCAATGCAAGCAGAAATATCGCGATACGATAAACCGCAATCGTGATAGGCTTCAATCCGACCTGTATCAAAATCGGAAGCGTGATGGTATTTATTTCTCTTCCTTACACGAGGCATGACAACAACGTTTCACCAGGCAACTGCTGTTGGTGTATGAGAAATCAGTTGGAAACTTTCCTCGTGTCAGGACGTAGCAGGTGTCGCCACCGGCGCTAACTTTGTGTGAATGCTCTAGAAAGCTAATCATTTGCATATCACAGCATCTTCTTCCTGTCGGTTAATTTTCGCGTCTGTAGCACGTGATCTTCGTGGTGTAGCAATTTTAATGGTCGGTAGTGTAAGTGCTTACGGACTACAGTTATGAAGAAATAAAACTCGATCAGTCATACAGAAAATACTGTGGGAAAGTGGGCAGATATTACATTTTATTAACAGAAAACCACAAGGGGAGCTGCCTAAATTACGTTTATCCTACATACTCTGGAGTATTTCTGCGCAGTATGGGGTAAGATTCATGCAGAACATTGGAAAAATACAAGAAAGGTCAAGTAGCTTCATACTAAGTGACAGAGTGTCACAGACAATCACAAAAACTATCTTTATTCGTTGCAGTGAGTCTTTTCACAAGATTTTAACTATCAAATTTCTCTTCCGAATTCCCAAATATGTTTTCGACTACCACAAATGAAAGGAGAAATGACTCTCGTCAGAAAATAACACAAATCAGTGCTCGCACGAAAAGTTTTAAGTAGTTATTTCTTACGCGTGCACTTGGAGAGCGGGAGATTGGAGAAATAGTCCCAAAGTGGTTCGACGATTCCTTTGAAATTGGTTCCATGTGTCATCTGAACTACTGAAGTGTGAACTGCCGAGTAATCAAGAGTATTTAAAGGTAGACATCGATAGATCTTCTGCGTGCTGTACAGGTTTAACCTCAATAACGCGGACAGACTGCTAGGACGAATTCCTGACTGGAGCAGAAATGGAGGAGCTCTTGAAACCGGCGGATATTCGGCGAATAGAGTGGTCTGCCCTAACTCCTGATAAATTCCATCGACCACGTCTGTGATGCGTTGGAGAGACGTACTGCACCACATCCATCTGAAGTGCTGAAGTGCGAATTGTAGAGTAATGGAGTGTACGTAGAGGTAGACGTCGATAGATATTCTGCGCGCTGAACGGGGTGAACACCAACAAAACCGACAAACTGCGATCCCTCGCCCATCTCCCAATGGCCATTCAATAGTTGCTTGTGGCCGGTGTGGGAAGCACACTGCAGAGGATGCGTTGTCATCCGGGGTGGTCACACACCCTGTTAAAGGCGTCCATCGATCACGACATCGTCAATCTGTAATTATTAGGAAAAATGACAAACTCCTCACGTGGTGCGGTTATTTTCTAATACTGTATCTCGAAAATGATATCACTGTCTCGATGGAGCAGCCCGCCGGAGTGTGTGCGCCGGCCTTGCTTGTAGTGAAAGCAGTTGTGTTCGCTCTCTGTCGATCTTCTGGACTTATAGATGTAGTGACTGCACCACTCGATAACGCGATGACTCTTTTGACCTGAAATGATAACCAGACGTCCCTTGCGTGTTCGCGACAGACTTTTCAGTTTACTAGACCTTTCTGACTATCGTTCTTATGCCCGGTTTCAGAGGCGTTATTCAAACGTTAAAAAAAAAGTGTCTTGAATCATCATTCCAACACCCAAGCCGAGGCCACATTATGAATTCTGGGAGGATATTAAGTTGTTAATAATTAATAATTAATTAATAATATTTGATAATAATTAATTAATAATAATAATTAATAATAATTATTTCGTCGTCAAGGCGTCGCTACGTCGCGTATTCAGTAACTGCACGACGTAAGTCCAGGGATAACATACCCTTGAGCAATGTCCAGAAAGCGTCGTAATTTTGGTGTAAAGTTGAATTGTCACTACATCACTTATCACTTTTATGTTATCAGAATAATCAGTTAATTTTACGAATACACTTTAAATGTCCCTTAAATAATGTAGGCGACACGAAGAATGAAAGTTGACTTAAGGTTTACTGTCTTTCGTCGTCATTGTTTGTTCCTACGCTGACCACGCACACCGATATGTCATTCAGGGATTCACATATGTTAACATCAGTAATTCTGACCTTGACGTTAACTTCTCATAACACGACGGAATTGAAATTGCTTCGCGATTGCTTTTAGTTGTAGCCTACTCAAGTCTAATAATAGAGTTTTTGTCGGCGATCAGTCTCTTTCTGTGTCCTTCGATGTTCGTGACTATTACGTATCACGACCTGGTGCGAACCCCCAACACTCGAAAAATAACAAGAATGGGTTGCACTTGTTTCCTATCAGCAGCCTCCTTTACACATAAGCCACACATTTCTAAAATTCTCCCATCACAAAACGGTAATCACACGGTTCACTTTTCTTTCACATACAACATTACCCAGTTATTTGTCCAGACGGTAAAGAAGATCCTACTTTAGTCCGATGTCTGTCTGACACTTGCAGTCTATATCGTAAAAATTTAAACTTCCGATCGGTTTTAAAACAACCTAGTAGCGGTTAACATGCCTACTACTGTTGCATAATACAAGAGAGAAGTAAAGTTAACATCTCCATTGCCGAGTTACATTGTAGTCACAGCAAACTTACAGCTTCATGCGGCTACAACTCTCCTCTGGAATAAATGTTATCTTTGGCTGATTTATGGTCTGGGCTTTAACCTTCGTAAATAATAATTTTTGATTTCTTTCTTTAAATTTTCCGTTTTGTATCACATGGTATTCTTCCATTTAGTCCTTTCTTTATGATAATCATTAATATTTATAACACACCCCTGTTAATAAAACTGAAAGGAGTGTAAATTTTGTTGTCAGTGGCTGCCGTCACTGTCAGGATAACTAATTTTGCTATTTCTTTTGCAACAAAAGGGTTATCATTATTGTTTCTACACTTGGGTTGTTACAGAAGTCAGCCTTAAATGATGATTCTCATAAAAAAAATTTCAGTTGTGCTCCTCGAAAAGAACGTTACCTTCCCTCCCATTTGAGTTCACGAAGCATCTCCATAATACTTGCGTGTTCTTCGAAGCTACCGGTAACAAATCTAGCAGCCCGCCTCTTAATTGTTTCTGTCTTCTCTTAATGCGACCTGGTGCTGATCCCGACACTCAAACAATACTCAAGAATGGGTTGCACTTATTTCCTATAAGCAGCCTCCTTTACTCATGAGCCACACTTTCCTAACATTCTCCCAGTAACCGAAACCGACCATTCTCTTTCACTACTACAATCCTTCAATGTCTGTTCCATTTCTTATCGGTTTGCAACGTTCATATAGCTAACTAATCAACGAGACCATGTCGAGCATCACACTAATTCTGCATTCGAACTTTAAGGGTTCGTTCATCCTACTCATCTACATTAACTTACATTTTTCTACTGCTACACCTAACTGCAATTCATCACGCTAACTACAAATTCGGTCTAATTCACCTTGTATCCTCCTGCAGTCACCCTTACACTACAGTGTCATCATCTAACAGCTGCAGGTGGCTGCACATAATGGCCACCTGATTATATATGAATATAGAAAACAACAGCTGTCCTGTCACACGTCTCTAGGGCTCTTCTGAAGATACTCTTTTTCTGACCAACACTTGCCGTCGACAACGTACAGGATTCTTACAGTCTTGAATTTAGCTTTCTTCCATCAACCTACTACACAAGTTTCAATGGAGAAATAGCACTATAGGCTGATATTGCTCCTTGCAAGGCGTACGTATCAAGACAATGTTTAATTTTTGACCCGAGCGTCTCAGCACTAAACTTCGACTATTGCCTTCTGACAATCCTTAAGGACGTCAAAAGTTAGGTAAATGTATTAAACAATTATTTCCAACCAGTTAGATGTCTTATTTCTTCAGCAGTGATTTATCGTAGATCACTTAAACAACAAAAGATATCTAACGACTGGAAAAAAGTGCAGGTCATTCCCGTTTTTCAGAAAGGCCGTAAGGAAAATCCACACAACTATACACCACGTCAATCTGTTGTAGAATTATGGAACACGTTTTATGCTGAGGAATTATGACTTTTGAGACATGAACATCTCCTCTATAAAAATCAACATGGATCCCGCAAACAGATAGCCTGCGTAACTTAGCTCGCTCTGTTCCTCCAGAAGCTCCACAGCGCAGTGGACAACGACGCTCATGGTGATGCGGTGTTCCTTGTTTTCAGTAGGGCATTTGACATCGTCCCGCACTGGTGTTTAATGAAAAAAATACGAGGTTACGGAGTGCCGGAGGAGACTTGCGGTAGGATTCAAGTCTTTCTTGCAGATAGAACTCAACATGTCACTCTTAACTGAACAAACTCGACAGACATAAATGTGAAGTACCACACGAAAATATTATAGGACAGTTACTGTTTACAATATATATAAATGATCTAGTAGAAAGCGTCGCTTGCTCTTTAAGGCTATTCGCAGATGATGCAGTTATCTATACCAAAGTAGCAACGCCAGAAGATGATAAGAATTTGCAGAACGACCTGGAGAGAATTGATGAACGGTGCAGGCTCTGGCAGTTGACTCTGAACGTAAATAAGTGTAACATATTGCACATACATGGGAAACGAAATTCACTACTGTACAGCTACCTTATTGATGACAAACAGCTGGAGACAGTGTCTGCCGTAAAATATCTAGGCGTGACCATCCAGGGTGTCCTTAAGTGGAATGACCACATAAAACAGTTGGTGGGAAAGGCAGACAAAAACTTAGATTCATCGGAAGAATATTAAGGAAATGTAATTCATCCACGAAAGAAGTGGCTTATAACGGGCTTGATCTCCTGATTCCTGAGTATTGTTCATCTACCTAGGTAGGGTCCCTATCATGTACAACTGATAGAGGAGATAGAAAAGATCAGACGAAGTGTGGCGCTTTTTGTCAATGGATCGTTTAGCTGATGAGAGAGCGTTAAGGAGATGCTAAACAAATTCCACTGGCAGACGTTACAAGAGAGGCGTCGTGCATCACGGAGATATTCACTATTGAAATTTCGGGACAACACTTTTGAGGAGTCGGACAACACATTGCTTCAACCCCCCCCCCCCCCCCCCCTTACATCATACACTTCGCGTATTGACCACGAGGAGAAAATTCGAGAAATTTTAGCCAATGCAAAGGCTTACGACCATCATGCTTTCCACGCACTATTCGCGAATGCAACAGGGTTGGAGGGATCAGATATTGGTACATAAAGTACCCTCCGCCACACCCTATTATGCGGCTTGCGGAGTATGATGTAGACGTAGATGTAGATTGGTACTGGATTCTGCTACGTAAGAAGCGTTCGGGCCACTCACATATCTGGGGACGTATTCCACATGTACTTCTATTATGGGACACCGCGTCAAATGCTTTTCGGAAATCTAGGACTTCGAAATCTGTCTGTTGTCCTTCATCCACATTTCGCAGTATATCTTGTGAGAAAAAGGCAATCTGAGTTTCAGCTGAGTTTCGCATGATAGATGCTTTCTTAAGCCATATTGATTCGTGGAGAGAAGTTTCCCCGTTTCAATGAAAGTTGTTATGCTCCATCTGAGAACATGTTCAAGAATTCTGGAGTAAATCGATGGTGAAAACATGGGTCTGTAATTTTGCGGGTTCGTTCTTTTGCTCTTATTGTATATACAAGTCATCAGCGCTTTTTTCTAGTCGCATTCGACATTGCGCTCGGCGAGAGGTTTTCTATAAATGCAAGCCAAGTAAGGGGCCAATGCCACATAGTACGCTTTCTGAAATATTCTAAAATATTCTTCAGTGGGATAATCATTCGAATTGCAGTGTCTTTTCCGTATTGTTAGTGTTTGTTAATGCTCACTGAGTTACTTAGCTCTCTAAATATTGTATCATGGAGTCTTTCACGCTCCCAGAAATGACTTCACTTCAGAAGAATTTACCGTTGTTGCGTCGTTTGTATGCACAGATTATTCAGTATATTTCCTTTTCAGTTTATCAACACGAAATAGCATCTGCTCCATATCTCAAATGGCGAATATCATTTTCTGCCGGAATTTAGTACACGGAAGAAGACTTTAGTCGAGTCGCTGTAAGAAGATCCTTGATAATTGCAGTGGGCTGGGTGTAACAGCTTCAAGCGACTACTTTCGCCTGCAGCCATTGGAAATTCGTAGCTGAAAGCTTGCAATAGGGTTGCCAGCTGTTAGGGATCACTTACGCCGACTCCACTTTAGGAGCCTGTGCCCTCTCCGCTGAGAAACATTCACATCGCAGGTAGGAAGCCACTGGTTAGCTGACCGGCCTAATTTTCCACCATATTCGGGACTCAAATCCTCTAGGACGCCAGAAGGTAAATGGTGGAAGACTTCCCTCAGACCGCACACCTGCCGTGAAGAAACATATGCAGCATTTAATCGACGCAGATCACGGAAACAATGTCCGACAAATACCAGCTGTGGGAGACGTCGAGTCATCTCCTTGTCTGGGTGGCAGTTCGTGGCCCCTTGCTGTATCCATACCGTCTACAGCACGTGCAGACCCTAAGGCGACGAGACAAGCATGGAAGGTTGCAGTTCTGTTGAGAGTTCTTACAAAAGTGTGGTGTAAATACACTGTTCACGTTCATAATTTTACTATCCGGCAAAACCGGCAGTAAACAGGTATTCATTTTGCCAGTCTTATATTAGAAATGAACTATATTTGTTGTGAAATATGAAAACAATTTCCTTTCCATATATTCGTGATAACACCTTTGAAATTGTGATACAATTTCTGTACGATAAGCACAGCTGCTTCGTGTGTCTACAACGTGATTTTGTAAACACCCCTATGGCAACATCTCCTCATAGCTCTATAGAAAGATTTGTTTTCGCCTACAGCCGTTTGCGCGTCAAATTTGAAAGCTTTAAACTGCGCTTCAAGGTTCAGATGTTCAAATGTGTGTGAAATTTTATGGGACGTAACTGCTAAGGTCATCACTCCCTAAGCTTACACACTACTTAACCTACATTATCCTAAGGACAAACACACACACCCATGCCCGAGGGAGGACTCGGACCTCCGCCGGGACCAACCGCAGAGCCCATGACTGCAGCGCCCTAGACCGCTCAGCTTATACCGCGCGGCGCGCTTCCAGGTGTCGGGTATTTCGTTAAGTAGACTCGACCGTAGGTGTGTCTTTGTAGTAAAGAATAAATGTAATAAAACTTCATGCGCCTTTTTTCCATGCATCTCAGTGTTTACGACGTCATATCTCTTCAACTATGTTTTGGAGATTGATATATTTCTGTAGGTAGATTCAGCGGCGTATGTAAATACTGTCTACAAAATCTGTTGTAGCCAGAGTTAGTAGCAAAGAAGTAATAAATTTAAACTTAATACCCAATGCGGTAGTTTTTCACGCTTCGCAGTGTCTTTATGACATCATATCTCCTGAACTATGTATGACACCGTGGTATTATTATGTAGGTGTATTTAGCGGCATATGTGGGTACTGCTCGCGAAATTTATTGCGAATAGAGCTAATAGCAGAGAAGTAACTAATTTGAACGTCATGCATGATTGGGCAGTTTTCCACGCATCTCGTTGTTTATGACGTCATGTCTCCTGAATTATAATAGGTGGTTTTTACCCCATAGCGATTTTGCCTGACAGGAAATGGTATGTGTACCAAGTTTGGTTGAAATGGATCCCATGGTTTAGAAGGAGATGTGGAAAACACACACACACACACACACACACACACACACAGACGCCTATAATATGTATAGATTATTTGACTACGCGGATAATGCAACAGCTTTTATGTGAATTTTTGTATGTGCTCTGATTAATATACACATGAAATTGAAGAATATCTCATCTCACGTCATGGAAGCCGTATTGGCTATACATGGTAAACCAGAATCATTATCAAGAGTTTCTTATTGGCGTATTTTCTGTCTTTCTGTAGGATATATTATGAACTCAGATAGTACAGATGTCCTTTACGCAAGTTGCCGAACAAGCACGTATGGCCAAGAGTGTGAGGAAACATAAGACGCTGTGCTTTGAGAACTACTTGATCGATGAGGTGAGATCCACACCTCGGCCTCTCTGTATCCCGATCTATAGACTCCGACATTCGGGTACTGGGATACTGAAAGAATTCCTCTATGGCGCTTCAGTCAGTGATACACAGATTGCAAGAAACTGCGTCTCCAGCTCATGGCCGTAAACACATCCACCAGCTCAAATTCAGATACTCCAAGACTCTTTACGCCGAAGTGCAGTGATATATTGCCATGGATGGACGTCACGTCGAGCGCCGATGAACAACACGGAGTATGCTTTGTGTTAGCCTTGCTTTTGATTTTTGCATGAGTACTGCCTCCTCGTAAGGTATTCGTTATTTTTTAACATCCTGCCCAAGAGCCATTCTTGACACACTTACGATGCTTCGTATATGACGTGATCTTTACTGCTATGAGACTTCCACCGGACCACGGCTGTGCTGTACAGAATTGGGTACAATGGTAAAACTACCTCCAGCAATCAGCCGAGTTACATTTGAATTGCTTCGTGCACAGTAACTGATAAGTCTACATACAGGATGGCAGTTATTGAACCACGTGAAATAAAATCGTCATAACTTCTGAACGGTTTGACTTAGGAATTCCAAACTGCAGCTTTGGGCGCGGGACGTGATGGCAATTAGTATGTGTTGTATGGTTGGGCTTAGCGACGAAGCCAACTTTGACTTGGATGGGTTCGTCAATAAGCAAAATTGGCACTTTTAACGAACTGAGAAACAGCATTTCGCGATCGACAAGTGTCATCACCCACAACGGGTGACTGTGTGGTGTGTCGTGTCCAGCCTCGGAATAATCGGTGAGATATTCCTTGATAGTACGTTGACTACCGAGCGTTACGTTAAGTTTTGGAAGATGATTCCATCCCCTTTATCCAAAGTAACCCTGACAGAAACAAGATGTGGTTCCTGCAAGACGCAAGTCGAACCCATTGAAGCACTATAGTGTTTGATACCCTGCAGGAGCACTTTGGGGACAGCACTCTGGCTCTGGGGTACCAAGAGGCCACTAGCAAACCTCAATTGCCCACCTTACTCTAAGGGTATGAGCACATGCGACTACTTTTTGGGTGGCTATATGAAAGGCAATGTGTACAGAAAAAACCCCAACCAGAAAACTGCCACTCAGGAGGTATCGACAGCAGTGATGTTCCGACTTTTCAGCGGGTCATGCAGAAGTTCGTCATTCGTGTGTGCCACATCATCGTCAATTATGGCAGGCATATTGAACATGTTATAACCCAAATCCAAATGTATGTAGTGGTGTTCACATGCTGAATAAATTGTATGCACGTCGCAGTATGTAACTAATTTACGTTTCTTTTTCATGTAGTTTAGAAATTGTCATCCTGTAGAGCACTTCAGAAATCAAACGACCTAATATAGTTTTCCTTCGTGAATGTGGTAGGGCGACAGTAACAATTTGCAGCATTCAGCTCCACGTTAATGCAATCTGATGTTTCCCCAGTAGGAAAGTAAGTAGAGCTGTAATCAAGACAGTGATTCGTAACGAACGTGTTCGAAAAGGGTTGTACTAAGCGAAAAAATATATTTATTCGCTTCCTAATAGAATCGTTTCTCAACGTAGACATTATCTACTACTAGTTAACTTAGTCACCAACAATTTAAAAAGAAGAATCGATTTTTCTTCTTGAGCAGTACCTATCAGAGCCCCTCAGTACCGTATGGCGTCTTTCTTAATAAGCTTGCGGCAGTTCAGATCTCGTTTGGATTTCCGTCACGTAAAAGACCCTTCACCTAACATCTTCTCTGCACCACCATCTCTAATTCATGTCACGTGCTTTCGATAATTAAGTGAACAATTAACGCACCCAGCTGCCGCAACAGCGCGCTGCTCATTCCGAGTTTTCAACCCAAGCTGCTGAAGAATTCCAGGCGTCGCTGCGGTGGTTACAGTCACGGTGGGGGCTTGCTGTCAGACAGTACTCTTCCTGAGAGAAACGTTTCCTTCCTGGATTTACTTTAACAAAGTGAACGACCACTTCGGGCAAATTCTGAGTATTTTCACAGGATGGGTTAAGAAATGGTCCACAATGAAAACTATACACAACTCTGACATTACAACATCCACCATAAAAAATTGTTTCTTCCGACAATTCATCACTAACTATTCATACCACCAACAAAATTTACGTGTCCAAAGCTCCTATAGTGATTCAAGGGAAGTTGCATAAAGGGCTAGCGTTATAGGTGGTCACCATAGTTTACGGTCGTTTGTACATGTGCCCTACGTCAAGAAACAAGTGGATACAGTTATCTGCCCATTCTCCATGAAAGTCACTTGATAGCTCAAAACAGTAGCGATGCTGCGTGTCACCAGAACACAGAAATCCTCTTGTGAAGTCTGTTTATTGTGACGAATAACATCTAAGCTGAGAAGGTAATGGAAATATTTTTACCACGCGTACTAATTCAACATACAAACACCATTTAGAAGCAAGGCTGATACAAGGGCGCCGCATGCATATGGTCTCCTGTAAGTCAGTGGGTCGAAGCGAATTTAGACAGTTAGGTAACCTAAGACTCGACGTATCAACGACTAGGCGAGAATTATTTCTGGGTGTTTGTGAATGCTGGTAGATGCAGTGAAGTGATACAGAGGGTGATGATTTTTAATTAGCTATTGGTTTTGAGCTGTAGCATCTGGTTGTGAATGAAAATTTTTCTATGTAGTGAGATTTAATACTTGATGGGTTCTATATGTAGGCATGGACTAACATGTGGTGAGGATTTACATTTTTCAGTTTTCTTTATTCTGAGGGTGTGGTTGTGACATGTTTAGTTGAAGTGAGATGTCTATCCTAGTTTGAAAGTTCCGTCAGACACCGATAGCGGTCATGCAGGATCTAGCGGACCCTTAGGTGCACGCTCGCACATTCAGCTGCAATTGATGATTCACTTTCTGCAGAAATACCAGATGGTGAAGACAACTGCTGTTCGATATTGTCACCAATCATACGCTATATGGGCCATATGGTGCTAAGAAACCACAATCACCATGGACAGATTCGAGAATGAGATTTTCACTCTACAGCGGAGTGTGAGCTGATATGAAACTTCCTGGAAAATTAAAACTGTGTGCCCGACCAACACTCGAACTCGGGACCTTTGCCTTTAGCGAGCAAGTGTTCCACCATCTGAGCTACCCAAGCTTTAATTCTGCCAGTACCTCGTCTCCCACCTTCCAAACCTCACTCACTCTCCCGCGGAAGGTCCCGAGTTCGAGTCTCGGTCCGGTGCACAGTTTTAATCTAACAGGAAGTTTCACCATGGACAGATAAAAAATGCAGGAAAAGTATCCAAAATAACTGTTTCATGAAACTTGCACTGGCTGTAACAGCTGTCCTCCACGAACCAGACGATGGATAGGACAGAATTATAAATGCCAATACGGAAAACCACATCAGATCGAATGTACCATATTCGCCTTTGTTGTCAAAAAGATTTAAAGCACATATAAACGTGGAATATTTTAATTCAGCTAAGTCAATAGAATACATGTGCAAATATGTGAATAAGGGCAGCGACAGGGTAACATTCAGTGTCGATAATGCCAACGCAGTAAGTACTGGTAGATGAAGAAGCTTGCACAGTATAGAGTAGCATGGAGAGCTGCATGAAACCAGTCTCAGGACTGAAGACCACAACAACAATGCCAACGCCCACAAAGATGAACGTATACAATTTTAAACCAGTCGATACTTCAGCAGCAAGAAGCTAGTGTGTCGTATTGTGAGTTCGCGAATTCACATTCACCTCAACGATTTTCTCATAGTTTTCACCTAGAAAACGGACAAAGAATGTATCGCACGGAATAGAATGCCCGAACTCTTGCTGTTGCACCAGCGCACACATCTCTGACAGCACATTTGGCGCTGTGCCAAGACAATGTATTTCCCAAAACATTAATACACGCTGAGTTACCAAAGTTCTACACATAGAATATAACGTCAAAAAAATTTCATCGTTGTACACAAGACATGGGAGTGGAAGACTATCAAAATCTATATGCCTCTGACGTATTGGGCCGTGTTTACACAGTACATACAAAGCCAAATACTACTACTTGAGAATATTACTGATTAACGTGAAAGGTCCAGCTTCGTTTGGAAATCTGAGAGCGATCGACGACGTACAAATTCAGACATACAGGGAACCATACCGAAACTTGATTTAGTCGGAAGTGATAAACTTGGGGAAACTAAACTGACGGACACTTCTGTCAGCTACCAACCGTGAAAAATCCAGACAATAATTGTTGTCATTCTGACCACCCGTTCGCAATCCAGCCCAAACGATCTTTCGGAAAAGTTCAGAGGGGCCTCGCGCGAAGATATTTTGCACCGTATTTGTACCATTAGGGACAATAAAACCATCCTATTTCCGGATATCATTTTCAATGAAGCTCTCACAGAAACTGAAGACGTGCGCTGAAACCCTCAACAGCCAATCACTCGTCCAGTTTGGCGTAGTTGCACTATGACGTTCTGCGTGTGACCATTTTGACGGGAATTTATTGACAGGATAGCAATTCAATTCCGATGCCTTCCGTGAATTTGTCGTAAGATCCGAAAAAATATCAATTGAAGACCAAAAGATGACATACGAAACAACTGCAAATGCAGTGGCCAGTAGCAGTGGCGGTCTATTTTTCCTTTTTGTGCAGGAAATACGTACCTCATGAATTTGCTGTTAGTTAAAACACCTTTCGTAAATGGAACTGCTTTGGCTCTTGCGTCTTAAGATATTGCCATACATTATTGGCTTGTGGTCGGACAGCGCATTCCATGCTCAGATATCTCTTGAATATACATTTTGCGGAGACTCGGACTTGTGACACTTCAGAAGGTTCTGGCATCGTGAAATTACAGAAAATTTGCAAACTGAAAGTGTGGTATGAATGGACTATGCCAAATTCGCTTGCGGTGCTTGATCGAACTGTTTCAGATTTACAAGGAGATACACAACCGTTCGGTGGGGCACTCATTTTATCAGGAGGAGACCTCCGATACATTGCACCAGCACACAAAAATCAACACCGGCTGATTGCGCTTCCCTCAAACAGTCTCGCCTTTGGAGAAACGTGCTACCACCCCCATTAAAAACCAGGAGCTGTGCACGCCTAAATTAGAATGCGCCAGCCATACTATCAAATCTGCTGTAGGGCATTGGTAATGGAAGTATTCCTGGTGATACTGTGCGACGGGGCAGTTAATAAAGGAAGTGCGATTGAAGAGTTCACATTAGTGTGCGTATACAAATGTTGTTGTTGTTGTGGTCTTCAGTCCTGAGACTGGTTTGATGCAGCTCTCCATGCCACTCCATCATGTGCAAGCATCTTCATCTCCCAGTACCTACTGCAACCTACATCCTTCTGAATCTGCTTAGTGTGTTCATCTCTTGGTCTCCCTCTACGATTTTTACCCTCCACGCTGACCTCCAGTACTAAATTGGTGATCCATTGATGCCTCAGAACATGTCCTACCAACCGATCCCTTCTTCTAGTCAAGTTGTGCCACAAACTCCTCTTCTCCCCAATCCGATTCAGTACTTCCTCATTAGTTATGTGATCTACCCATCTAATCTTCAGCATTATTCTGTAGGACCACATTTCGAAAGTTTCTATTCTCTTCTTGTCCAAACTATTTATTGTCCATGTTTCACTTCCATACACGGCTACACTCCATACAAATACTTTCAGAAATGACTTCCTGACACCTAAATCTATACTCGATGTTAACAAATTTCTCTTCTTCAGAAACGCTTTCCTTGCCATTGCCAGTCTACATTTTATATCCACTCTACTTCGACCATCATCAGTTATTTTGCTCCCCAAATAGCAAAAGTCCTTTACTACTTTGAGTGTCTCATTTCCTAATCTAATTCCCTCAGCATCACCAGACTTAATTCGACTACATTCCATTATCCTCGTTTTGCTTTTGTGGATGTTCATATCATATCCTCCTTTCAAGAGACTGTTCATTCCGTTCAACTGCTCTTCCCAGTCCTTTGCTGTCTCTGACAGAAATACAATGTCATCAGCGTGCCTCAAAGTTTTTATTTCTTCTCCCTGGATTTTAATACCTACTCCGAATTTTTCTTTTGTTTCCTTTAATGATTGCTCAATATACAGATTGAATAACATCGGGGAGAGGCTACACCCCTGTCTTACTCCCTTCCTAACAACTGCTTCGCTTTCATGTCCATCGACTCTTATAACTGCCGTCTGGTTTCTGTACAAATTGTAAATAGCCTTTCGCTCCCTGTATTTTACCCCTGCCACCTTCAGAATTTGAAAGAGAGTATTCCAGTCAACATTGTCAAAAGCTTTCTCTAAGTCTACAAATGCTAGAAACGTATGTTTGCCTTTCCTTAATCTTTCTTCTAAGATAAGTCGAAAGGTCAGTATAGCCTCACCTGTTCCAGTATTTCTACGGAATCCAAACTGATCTTCCCCGAGGTCAGCTTCTACTAGTTTTTCCATTCGTCTGTAAAGAATTCGTGTTAGTATCTTGCAGCTGTGGCTTATTAGACTGATAGTTTGGTAATTTTCACATTTGTCAACACCTGCTTTCCTTGGGATTGGAATTATTACGCTCTTCTTGAAGTCTGAGGGTATTTCGCTTGTTTCGTACACCTTGCTCACCAGACGGTAGAGTTTTGTTAGGACTGGCTCTCCCAACGCCGTCAGTAGTTCTAATGTAATGTTGTCTACTCCGGGGGCCTTGTTTCGACTCAGGTCTTTCAATGCTCTGTCAAACTCTTCACGCAGTATCGCATCTCCCATGTCATCCTCATCCACATCCACCTCCATTTCCATAATACTGTCCTCAAGTACATCGCCCGTGTATAGACCCTCTACATACTCCTTCCACCTTTCTTCTTTCCCTTATTTGCTTAGAACTGGGTTTCCATCTGAGCTCCTGATGTTCATACAAGTGGTTCTCTTATCTCCAAAGGTCTCTTTAATTTTCCTGTAGGCAGTATCTATTTTTCTCCTAGTGAGATAAGCCTCTACATCCTTACATTTGTCCTCTAGCCATCCCTGCTTAGCCATTTTGCACTTCCTGTCGATCTGATTTTTTAGACGTTTGTATTCCTTTTTGCCTGCTTCATTTACTGCATTTGTATATTTTCTCCTTTCATCAATTAAATTCAATATTTCTTCTATTACTCAAAGACTTCTACTAGGCCTCGTCTTTTTACCTACTTGATCCTCCGCTGCCTTAACTACTTCAACCCTCAAAGCTACCCATTCTTCTTCTACTGTATTTCTTTCCCCCATTCCTGTCAATTGTTTCCTTATGCTCTCCCTGAAACTCTGTACAACCTCTGGTTTAGTCAGTTTATCCTGGTCCCATCTCCTTAAATTCCCACCTTTTTGCAGTTTCTTCAGTTTTAATCTGCAGGTCATAACCAATAGATTGTGGTCAGAGTCCACATGTGCCCCTGGAAATGTCTTACAATTTAAAACCTGGTCCCTAAATCTCTGTCTTACCATTATATAATCTATCTTATACCTTTTAGTATCTGCAGGGTTCTTCCATGTATACAAACTTCTTTCATGATTCTTAAACCAAGTGTTAGCTATGATTAAGTTGTGCTGTGTGCAAAATTCTATTAGGCGGCTTCCTCTTTCATTTCTCTTCCCCAATCCATATTCACCTACTACGTTTCCTTCCCTCCCTGTTCCTACAACCGAATTCCAGTCATCAATGACTATTAAATTTTCGTCACCCTTCACTATCTGATTAATTTCTTTTATTTGATCATACATTTCTTCAATTTCTTCGTCATCTGCAGGGCTAGTTGGCATATAAACTTGTATTACTGTAGTAGGTGTGGGCTTTGCATCTATCTTGGCCACAATAATGCGTTCACTATGCTGTTTGTAGTAGCTTACCCGCATTCCTATTTTTCTATTCATTATTAAACCTACTCCTGCATTACCCCTATTTGATTTTGTGTTTTGTATACAAATGCTGGTTAAAAAATGTTATTGCAAAGTCTGGTTCTCACGTAAGTCTCAGGGGATGATTTCCAGACTTGGTTCATTGCTTACACTGTTCCACATCAGCGCATTTTTTATAGTTTTTGAATTAATTATTCACTCAGACATGAGTACAGTTTACTAGGAAACAAAAATTAGTCGATTATTATAGCAAAATTAGTTTTCACGACATAGTTCAATCACTATTTATTGGCGTTGTCATTTTCTTTCACACTATGAAATTAGCACTGGTGAGACGGTTTGCAGTTTTGCTTTAATAATAATTTGACTCCAAACCCCCAATAGCAGTAATGAAGGTTGCTATAAATGAATCACTTCGAACAGAACTACTAGTCCCAATGTCATCTTTGTTCTAGCAGTTAAGGCGCGAAATCACAGATCGCAAGACGTTCACATACGCCGATGTATACCTCGTAACTCGCACTCACAGAAATAATCGCTGCGCGTCCAGTTCATTAAGTATATGCTTGCACACTTGCACTATTAAACAATACTCTTTGTCGAAATAAATCGGCGCGAGAAAAAATTTTCAAATGAGCACATGGGCCACCCTCAAGTGGGGCTTGCTCGCCACCGACCCTCAAAACGACTGACCAACGACTGACCCCTGGCCAAGATGGCCTCTCGCTTATATAGTCTCGGATGTCAACCCCCCTGTTGATGCAAGTACCAATCTCACCATCGAAGTTACAAATTATGATACGTACATTCCTCGACAGAAATAAGTACATCATCGGAACCGCGCTAAGAGGTACATCTTATTTACTATGTTACATTAATTTCAAGCATTATTCTATCGTCCGTATATCAAGTTTTAGTTTTTGCAAATTTGTTTGTTTACATCTGTGCAGCAAAGTTCTAACATAGAACTGCATATAGCACCATTTTTAGACGTGATCTATAGCGATCTACACATTGCGCTGCTCAAAATCTTCATATCTATAATAAGTAATTAATCATGGGCGATAAATATTAAAAATAATTTGCAAACAATGAAAACCATTGCAAGTTAAGTATGTAGTATAACTTAACTAGTCCAAAATACGTGTGATGCCACCGAAAATATTATATAGTACCGTTCTTTACGTCATGAATTTTCTATTGAATGTTGTATACAATTTTCCCTCAAACTTTGTTTATTGCTCTTTACGGGCTTAATTATTTATGATTTTTCACATTTAACTACAGCACTCGATCCGCTATGACAAATCTCTTTTAATGAGTGCTCGCTCATCCCTGTAAGTTGTTATTTACTATTTGTATTAATCTTTCAGTATTCGTGATATTAACCGATTTTGAGGTTACTATAACTCTTGCGTCTCATGACTTGAAATAAAGATCGATCTTTCAGAAGGTGCATATTGTGGCGCAATGTGTAGATCGCTATAGATTACTTCTACAAACGGTGCTATATGCTGTTCTATATTAAAACTTTGCAGCTCAGATGTAAACGAACAAATCTGCGCCAAGTGACGAAACTTTGCAAAAATTAAAACTTGATTTACGGGTGATAGAATAATCTTTGAAATTATTGTAACATAGTAAATAAGATGTACGTTTAAGCGCTGTTCCGATGGTGTATTTGTTTCTGTCGAGGGATGTATGTATGAAAATTTTTAACCTTAACTGGTGAGATTGGTACTTGGCGAACCATGGATGGGGGGGGGGGGGGGAGGAGGGGTTACGTCCAAGCCTATATATGCGAGAGGCCATCACGGCCAGGGGTCAGTCGTTGGTCAGTCGTTTTGGAGGGTGGGTGTCGAGTAAGCCC
Source organism: Schistocerca gregaria (assembly GCF_023897955.1). NCBI lineage: Eukaryota > Metazoa > Arthropoda > Insecta > Orthoptera > Acrididae > Schistocerca > Schistocerca gregaria. The sequence continues at coordinate 373,298,728 of NC_064926.1, forward strand.
CACTTGAGGGTGCCACTTGTGGTCATTTGAAAATTTTTTCTCTTGCCGATTTATTTCGCTAAAGAGTATTGGTTAATAGTGCAAGTGTGCAAGCATATATTTGGATGTACTGAAAGTGCTACGATTATTTGTGAGAGTGCGAATTACGAGGTAGACATCTGTGTATGTGAACGTGTGGCGATCTGTGATTTCACGCCAAAACTGCTAGAACAAAAAGGGCAGTTGGACTTGTGTTTCTGTTCGAATTGATTCGTTTATAGCAACCTACATTACTGCTATTGGGGCTTGGAGTCAAATTATTATTAAAGTAAAACTGTAAACCGTCTCACCAGTGCTGATTTCATTGTGTGAAAGACAAGGACAATGCCCATAAGTAGTGATTGAACTGTGTCGTGAAAACTGATTTTGCTATTATAATCGCCAAATTATTGTTCCCTAGCATAAACTGTACTCATGTCTGAGTGAATAATTAATTCAAAAACTATAACAACTGCGAGGTTGTGGAACAGTGTAACTAACGAACCAAGTGTGTAAATCATCCCCTGAGACATACGTGAGACCCAAAATTTGCAATAACGTTTTTTAACCAACATTTGTATATGCACATTAGTGTGAACTGCGGCGACCGCTCTTCTTTATTATTTTACCTCTCCGTCGCAATTGGGGGCTCGTGTCCGGGATACTTGTGTGCTAGGCAGCTTGGCCCGGAGGCTAGTGAAACTAGGCGAAGCATGAACATTCGCGGAAACATGTGTTTCGGTTAATCGCGTGCGCGCCTACTATCGCCGTTCGACTACGCCACGCAACGCGTATCGAGCGACTAGCGGACGTGCAGCGAGCGCCAGCAGAGTGCGGGGAGCGACGGATTCTCAACCCGGCGTCGGGCTGCCAGCGGCCGCGATTACGCTCCGCAACGCAGCCTCTTCAGCAACGCCGAGACCGACGCAGCGCCTCCTGATAGATGAGTGATTACAGCAGGTCCAATTTTTGTTTTTGCTTTCCTTGTTTTCAGTTCTTGTGCTAGCCAGGGCAATGGAGCACGAAATTAAAAAATCGCTCAGTGATTGTGGTTCGTCAGGGAGTGGCAGTGAACCACAAAGTCCTCAGAGATAAGAGGAAATAGGTATCCCTGTAATGTCTATAGAATTAATTGCTATTCTCCAAAATATGAGTAGCCAAATAGGTTCATTTAAAACAGATATGAATAAATAAATTAAGCGCGTTATACACTAATTTTGGAAATAAATTAAATTCCTAATTACCTTCTCTGAAGGCTAACGTGGGCGAAGTAAGTAGTCAGTTATGATCAATGAAATAAGAAACTGTCACTGAATTATATAATAGATTAGAAAAAATAGGAGAGAGCAGGCATTCCAAGGTTGATGCCGTTGATGCCGAGCTGAGGGGTGCAATTGTTGTGGGAAGGCAGATGTGTGATGATAGGGAAGAGACGTCAAGGCAGTCTTTGGTTGAAGTGAATGCGAAAATAGTGGCTAGCAATAATGGGACAAAAGTTGTGCTGATAAATAAATTAGATAGCACAGCTGATGATCTCAGAATGGAAATGGCCACTATCACCTCAAAAGTAAATGACAAAATTACCCAGATAGAATTGTATAATGTTTCAGGTCATGCTGGGTGTCCAGGAAAGCAGGCAGCTAGTGGAAAGCCATTTTCAGGCGAAAACGGATATTATGCCGTGGATTTTTTGGCCGATTGCAAGGACTATTTTCTGCCTGGGATGTTGGATGAGGCAAAAGTAAAATTTTTAAAGAGAATGCTGGTAGGTTCAGCTCAGACATGAGCTAATAAATTTAAGGGTCAGTTCATTTCATTTGAAAGATTCGAACGAATGTTTCTAGAAAAATACTGAAGTAAAAGTAAGCAGTAAAGTCTGTAAAATGAGTTTTTGAATGGACCTTTATACAGGGGAGGCAGACAAACTAAGAGAGAATTTTGCCAGGAAGAGTTGAATAAATTATTACATCTGGATCAGTCTTTAGGTGTGTCAACAGAAATATCTACTTTAATGAGGAGACTACCTGAGGAGTTACAATGGCAACTCATACATTGCCTCACTGATTCTGCAGAGAAGTTTTTAGACTTTGTTTAGGGGATGGAGCAGGCTATGTGCTACAGGCCTGGCTCAAAGGAAAACAATCCAGGGAATAACAATAGTGATCTGGGGGACAGAAGAAATATGAATTGGTGTAACAATCATCAAAATGGACACAGAAAAATGAATTGGGGAAATAATCATCATAGTCATCATGGGGACAGAAGTACAAATGAACATTGGAGAGGAAATGGGGGAAGAAATAATGAATAGAGCCACAGTCAAACGGATTTTAGGGGCAGTGATGTGAGAAATGAAACAAGGCCAATGCTGGGAAATGGACCTGTAAGAGGGGGGACTGAACAACAGCACACAACAGGGGCAGCATCCTTTAAACTAGGAGTTGTCTCAAATGGGGTCCACATTGGGACAAGACAATTGCAAACAATAGGGCAAAGAGGTGGAGAGATAATAATTATAATCAACTAGAAGTGGTTATTCTAAAAGGGGGTCTGGCATTAATGATAGAAGTAGGAGAGAGGAAAGAATTTGTGATACGGAGGCAATTTTAAATGATGGAAATGGGAAGCTGGTGCATGGAGCATGATAAAAGGAGATCTTTTAGAGGAAGAATGTTAGAGGTTTAAAGGGCCAAATGGAAAAAATCAATGCCTAGAATGTTTTTTTTTTGTAAAGAGTTTAGTGTTGTGAATTCTGAGAAAGATAGTATTAGTTTGGTGAGCATTATTATCAGTTCAGGGACTAAGGCAGTGTCTGAAGGTATATATGGGTGTTGTGATGACCAAAGTGTGTGTGAAAGTAATTGTAAGAAATTTTTTGAGTTGTATGTAATGGAAACGAATACAGTGGATGATAATGGTGATTCTGAGAAAGCCAAGGCTCCTGAAACTAATTGTTTTGTAGATGATGGTAATGATTTTGGGGCCATAGTGCCTATTGTTGATTTAATGATAAATGAATGTGTAACAGAGAGTTTACCTGGTGAAATTTATGAGGTTAGCTGTGAGGAGCCAAAAGGGGCTGGTTCTGAGATGTCTGGTGAAAGTGTTTGTAATGTGCAGGATAGCAATGCAAGTGATGTTTTGGTGGGTAAAGCTGTATCTGAATCCATGAAACACAATGAAACAAATTGTGCTAGAGTTTATATGCATGGGGTTAAACAGCAAACTGAGAATGATGAACAGTGGATATATATATAATCGAAGTTTTGGTGCATTTGGGGTCCAGCAACAGGTTTTATGTTGTTTGAAGAATCTGGGGGGCAATTGTTAACTTGAACATGTTTTGCTCAGTGTTCTGTATGTAGACACACCAAACTTCTTTTGGTGTGAGGCAGTCAAGTTGGTGGACTGAATATGAGTATAAGCAACACAGCATGTTGTTGTTGTTGTGGTCTTCAGTCCTGAGACTGGTTTGATGCAGCTCTCCATGACAATCTATACTGTGCAAGCTCCTTCATCTCCCAGTACCTACTGTAACCTACATCCTTCTGAATCTGCTTAGGCTATTCATCTCTTGGTGTCCCTCTACGATTTTTACCCTCCACGCTGACCTCCAATGCTAAATTTGTGATCCCTTGATGCGTCAGGACATGTCCTACCAACCGTCCCATCTTCTAGTCAAGTTGTGCCACAAACTATCTCCTCAACTAATCTTCAACATTCTTCTGTAGCACCACATTTCGAAAGCTTCTCTTCTTGTCGAATCTGTTTATTGTTCATGTTTCACTTCCATACATGCCTACACTCCATACAAATACTGTCAGAAACGACTTCCTGACACTTAAACCTATATTCGATGTTAACAACTTTATCTTCTTCAGAAACGCTTTCCTTGACATTGTCAATCTACATTTTATATCCTGTCTACTGCGACTATCATCAGTTATTTGCTCCCCAAATAGCAAACATGCTTTACTACTTTAAGTGTCTCATTTCCTAATCTAATTCCCTCAGCTTCACCCGACTTAATTCGACTACATTCCATTATCCTCGTTTTGCTTTTATTGATGTTCATCTTATGTCCTCCTTTCAAGACACTATCCATTCCGTTCAACTGCTCTTCCAAGTCCTTTGCTGTCTCTGACGGAATTACAATGTCATCGGCGAACCTAAGAGTTTTTATTTCTTCTCCCTGGATTTTAATACCTATCCCAAATTTTTCTTTTGTTACCTTTACTGCTTGCTCAGTATACAGATTGAATAACATTGGGGAGCCGCTACAACCCTGTCTCACTCCCTTCCCAATCACTGTTTCCCTTTCATGCCCCACGACTCTTATAACTGCAATCGGGTTTCTGTACAAACTGTAAATAGCCTTTCCCTCCCTGTATTTTACGGTTCCACCTTTAGAATTGGGAAGCGAGTATTCCAGTCAACATTGTCAAAAGCTTTCTCTAAGTCTACAAATGCTAGAAACGTAGGTTTGCCTTTCCTTAATCTTTCTTCTGAGATAAGTTGTAAGGTCAGTATTGCCTCACGTGTTCCAACATTTCTACGGAATCCAAAATGATCTTCCCCGAGGTCGGCTTCTACCAGTTTTTCCATTCGTCTGTAAAGAATTAGCGTTAGTATTTTGCAGCTATGACTTATTACACTGATAGTTAGGTAATTTTCAAACCTGTCAGCACCTGCTTTTATGGGATTGGAATTATTATATTCTTCATGAAGTCTGAGGATATTCCGCCTGTCTCGTACATCTTGCTCACCAGATGGTAGAGTTTTGTGAGGAGTGTCTCTCCCAAGGCCGTCAGTAGTTCTATTGGAATGTTGTCTACTCCGGTGGCCCTGTTCCGACTCAGATCTTTCAGTGCTCCGTCAAACTCTTCACGCAGTATCGTATCTTCCATTTCATCTTCATCTACATCCTCTTCCATTACCATAATATTGTCCTCAAGTACATCGCCCTTGTGTAGACCCTCTACATACTCCTTCCACCTTTCTGCTTTCCCCTGTTTGCTTACAACAGGGTTCCCATCTGAGCTCTTGATATTCATACAAGTGGCACTCTTTTCTCCATTGGTCTCTTTAATTTTCCTGTAGGGTGTATCTATCTTTACCCCTAGTGAGATAAGCCTCTACATCCTTACATTTGTCTTCTAGTCATGCCTGCTTGGCCAATTTGCACTTTCTGTCAATCACATTTTTGAGACGTTTGTATTCCTTTTTCCCTGGTTCATTTACTGCATTTTTATATTTCCTCCTTTCATCAATTAAATTCAATATTTCTTCTGTTCCCCAAGGATTTCTATAGCCCCTCCTCTTTTTACCTACTTGATCCTCTGCTGCCTTCACTACTTCATCCCTCAGAGCTACCTATTCGTCTTCTACTGTATTTCTTTCCCCCATTCCTGTCAATTGTTCCCTTATGATGTCCCTGAAACTCTGTACAACCTCTGGTTTAGTCAGTTTATCCTGGTCCCATATCCTTAAATTCCCACCTTTTTGCAATTTCTTCAGTTTTAATCTGCAGTTCATAACCAATAGATTGTGCTCAGAGTCCAGACCTGCCCCTGGAAATGTCTTACAATTTAAAACCTGTTTCCTAAATCTCTGTCTTACCATTATATAATCTATCTCATAACTTTTAGTATCTCTTGGATTCCTCCATGTATACAACATTCTTTTATGATTTTTGAACCAAGTGTTAACTATGATTAAGTTATGCTCGGTGCAAAATTCTACCAGACGGCTTCCTTTTTCATTTCTTAGCCCCAATCCATATTCACCTACTATGTTTCCTTCTCTCCCTTTTCCTACTGTCCACTTCCAGTCACCCATGACTATTAAATTTTCGTCACTCTTCACTACCTGAATAATTTCTTTTATTTGATCATACATTTCTTCAATTTCTTCGTCATCTGCAGAGTTAGTTGGCATATAAACGTGTACTACTGTAGTGGGTATGGGCTTCGTGTCTATCTTGTCCACTATAATGTGTTCACTATGCTGTTTGTAGTAGCTTACCCGCACTCCTATTTTTTAAATTCATTTTTAAACCTACTCCTACGTTACCCCTATTTCATTTTGTATTTATAACCCTGGATTCACCTGACCAGAAGTCTTGTTCCTCCTGCCACCGAACTTCACTAATTCCCACTATATCTAACATTAACCTATCTATTTCTCTTTTTAAATTTTCTAACCTACCTGCTCGATTAAGGGATCTGACATTCCACGCTCCGATCCGTAGAATGCCAGTTTTCTTTCTCCAGATAACGACGTCCTCCTGAGTAGTCCCTGCCCGAAGATGCGAATGGGGGACTATTTTACCTCCGGAATATTTTACCCAAGAGGACGCCATCATCATTTAACCATACAGTAAAGCTGCATGCCCTCGGGAAAAATTACAGCTGTAGTTTCCCCTTGCTTTCAGCCGTTCGCAGTACCACAACAGCAAGGCGGTTTTCGTTAGTGTTACAGGGCCAGATCAGTCAATCATCCAGACTGTTGCCCCTGCGGCTACTGAAAAGGCTCCTGCCCCTCTTCGGGCCCACACGTTTGTCTGGCCTCTCAACAGATACCCCTCCGTTGTGGTTGCACCTACGGTACGGCCATCTGTATCGTCGAGGAACGCAATCCACCCCACCAACGGCAAGGTCCATGGTTCATGAGGGGAGGCAACACCGCATGGGGATTGTATAATTAAAGTTAGTTCATTTGCTGCTTGTAATCTCAGTCTGGGCTAGATGATACGAATAGAGGATATTTTAAAGTAGTGTTTAGGTGAAGTTTAATACAGATTTTTAAAAGCAGATAAAGTCTTTTTTATATCAGGAAATATTGCCAAACCCTGGCATTTATTGCTTGGTCTGTAATAGTGAAGTGAAGTTTTTTTTTTGGTGTCAAGCCATGACAACAGATATTATTTAAAATCTGTTTCATCCCTGCCATATTATCAGTATCATTTTCATTAGGTCGGCTTTGTCACCAAGCAGTACTGCCTCAGTGACATGTGGGCATTTCTAATCCAGTAGTGAACAGATTATTGGCCACAACTACCTAGCCATTGCTGTAGCCAGTTTCTTAGTGATGGTTTGCCCTGAAATTGTGTCTTAGCTGTGTCAGCTCTGGATTGCATGAGGATGTAGCTAGGCTGGACCACTCTATGGTAAACAGGGAAAACTATCGTGTATATGAGATTTTCATTGGGGATTTAGTGTGATCCCTAGTAGCGCTCCATAAACTGGCTAGTGGGAGGACAGGAAATAGCGCCAGAGTAGGGAGCTGTGACACTGCATCTACTCTGGGGGAATCCCTAGAAGACATTCTAGGCAGTGAGAAGTGATAGTGGTTGTGAAACAAACTGAAATGATACGTGTTCCCAAGTGAATAGATTGATTGGAAACAATGTGGTGTGCATAATATGCTGCCCAAAATAAGGAAGTTTTTTTAAAAAAATTATAACAGTTATTGTGATTTTATAAAATTTGTTTGTATTTGTTTTGCTGTGCCAGGCCTGTTGTACCACACACACTCACACACACAAGCACAGACAGAGACACACACACACACACACACACACACACACACACACACACACACACACACACGCACGTACACACATACATAGAAGACACTAATTTAGAATCATGGTTAAGGAAAATTGTATTTTTTGGATTGGGGTTATTAACGGATATGTTACAAATTTCTGTTTGTTGGGATCAAAATACATAGGGAGTTTTACTCAATTTAGGGTGATGCCACCGCCGACTGGATTGCCAAATAAATTTTTAATATTCTAGGACTAATTTAATATGACTGGTCGATAACTTTTTTTTTCTTTGTTGCTACTTGCTACCGCATTTACTACGTGCATGCGCTTGCAAGTGGGGTTATTATGACGGTACAAATCCCCGTTACTAGATGAATAGGCGTCCCACCGACTGTTGGAAACGCGAGGGCGCGCCACGCGCTCTCGCGAATCACGCACCATGTAGCGCGCTTGCTCTCCACACAGCAATGCTTGCGTACTACTAGACCTATTCATCTAGTAACGGGGATTTGTACCGTCACAATTGTCACACACCGAGTGAGGTGGCGCAGTGGTCAGCACACTGGACTCGCATTCGGGTGGACGACGGTCAATCCCGTCTCCAGAAATCCTGATTTAGGTTTTCCGTCATTTCCCTAAATCGTTTCAGGCTAATGCCGGGATGATTCCTTTGAAAGGGCACGGCCGATGTCCTTCCCAATCCTTCCCTAACCCGAGCTTGGGCTCCGTCTCTAATGACCTCGTTGTCGACGGGACGTTAAACACTAAACACCACCACCCCACCACTGTCACAAGACATATTTGATTTTCCTTGAAGTTTCGCCAGTCGAGCACTTAATGGAGGAAGTATTCCCTAGAATTGCCAAAAATTACAAAAAAAAACAACATTAATCGCTTTGCAAAAATGCTACATTGTCAACAAAAAAATTCAACATCTGTGCTTTCGACTACATCATCTGCGGAAGAGTCTGACTCCTACGAATCGATTGGCAGCGTCGTGAATGCGGAGTGTATGTTGAACTATCCAACTGAGTTTTTGAATATCCTGGACCTTCCTGATGTCCCACAGGATACACTGTCGCTTAAAAATAGGGCAGCAATAATTAATTTGCTCAGCATTTACCCACCTCGAGTGTGCAATTTAACTAAGCTGTCCGCCAAAACATTTAGGCCAAACGCCATTGAAGCGACAGCTCTGAACGATAAGTCAAGCAGAGAAGATGTGCTAACTCGGTGTGTGTTTACGATTCCCAGCGGCGTGCCGTTTCATGTCAAAAGACTATAGTTACCCGTACGCCTAGTATTCTGAGTGGCTATCAACAAAGCACAAGGCAGTTGTTTCAACTGTGTGGATCACACCTGGAAAATCCATGCGTTTCGCATGGTCAGTAATGTAGGGCATTACGGGTACAAGTGCAGATGTTTCTGTTGTTGACTGAGGATAGTTTACTGAAAAAAAACTGCATCAGTATCTACTTCATCTGGAGACTGACTTACAACTATTACGAGTAGTATGCTTTTAGGTTGGTTAGTACCTCCAAATATGTGTGACACAAGCAGGTCACTAATTTTTATTTTACCCAGGATAGCAAGCCCGGTATTGAAGTGTGTAATTGTAGACATGTGGTACTCAAACGGGAAATGTATACTGACAGGCGCATCTCATGTCGTTATTCAGACGCGACCGTGCACAAAACATCAGATAGTAAATTATTTGATGTACTTATACAAAGAAAAAAAACGTAACACACCAAAATGGCTGCATATTATTGCATTAATTATCACATTGTCTGTACCTATACCTCCAAACCATACATCAGAGGCGATAAAAATTTTTACATTCGATGATCACATTGATCCCTTGGCATTATATCGGTGTTTATGTAGCAGCATCGGAGTCGAGCTGGCTGCATATCTACTGAAGTAACGCCCTCAAATGGAAATCTTCTGCTTGCCCCTTATATATTGCTTACTCACAAGTTGAACAGCCAAGAAATGTACTTTTGCACAAGACATAAATGCTAAAAATATTATATGTTCCAAAGCAGCTCAATAAACTCATTAACGATCGAGAAATCATCCTTTCATTTATTTCCTGTACATAAAACGTCTGCTTCGTTTACATGCTTCTACTGCTAAAAATTAGGAAACAACTCACAGAGTTATTGATACATATGCCAGGATTACCAAGTAAACAATAATTGAACTATATAACTGTAAAATTTTCGTGCAGCTTATTACAACCTTGTACCTCCCTTGTAAGAGTTCTATGTGGCAACTTGGCTAAACCAGGTATCAGGAAATGGTTAATTGGGAAATGGAAAGAAGAATGGGAGATACATATTGTACAGAGAGGATAAGACATGAATAAAGTAAACAAGGACGGATAATTTGTGCCTGATGTTACCTCGACGTCGATCTAATTCGAGAAAGAATAGGAGAAGGCTAGGGAAAAACGTCGGTCGTCTCTTTGAATTGTCCCAGCATTCACCTTACGAAATTTAAGGATATCATTGAATATTTAATTTGAATTGCTGATTTGAACCAGCTCCTTCACTGATTTGAGCACAGAGTCTTACCGTTGCACCACTTCCTTCACTTCCAGTACAGATATCTAAATCTTTGTAGGGCGTTGTAGTTAAAAAGTTAAGAAAAAACTAGTGCCTGGAGCACACAATATTTGGAGCTGATGACTTCAAGGAAAAATAGTTGGAGGTACTATAGGAGATCGAATAATTCTAGTACCCTTCTTGACTTAGTTTCTACTTGGCCATCACCATTCATATAATTTCAAAATAATTCATAGCAGAAGAAGAGAAGGTACGACGAGGCGCTTCGTTAAGACGGAGCAGTTGTGAGACAGGCAGCACTAAGTGCCGTCAGCAGGTGCTGTCGCCACGTCGAATTCTCGCTTCCGCTATCGGCAGGTGATCAATAGTTCAGTCGCAGAGATGGATACGAATGCTCGCTTTAATAACGCGAATTCCCTGCTTTGTCAGCCACTTTTTCATCGACAGAGTTAATGGAAAATCGCTCTGGCGAAAGTAACAAATTGATTGTGAAATCTGGTAGCGAGAGTCCCAAGCGGGCTGCGCCCATCAGATGGCCATTACCGGCGTTTCAACCTGCGTTGATTTAAATCCGAAAATTCGACAGTAGAAAACCATTGTTTCGATGCAACTGTCATCGTTTCTGCAAATCTGAAACACTGTAAGAGTATCATCCTCAAATTTCGGCTTTCTTCGAGTGTCATTAAAAAGTTTATAAAACGTTTCCATCCGCATACATACACTAAGAGCCAGCATGAGATTCATGCTTGAGAGTACATTCTTCCACTACGAGTCATTTCCTTTCCTCCTTCACTCGCGCTCTAATTTCGCATGTTATCGCGTCCCTTAAGTGAAACGCACATTGGCTGCAGAAGATTCCTACTATATGTAGCAGGACGTGCATGACAAAATTTCAATACAGAAGTACCACATTTCTTTTATCACTCTCGCCTTTCACAAGAAGGTGGCATTTTGTTGCAGAAGATGACCGTGAATTTTTTTTATAAAATAACTAACTGAAGGCCAAGCGTTTGCCAGATACGTTTTTGTTCCAATTCTTTTAGTCCAGCTACTCGTTGCCATCTCACTGTCAGTCTCTTCATCCCTTCTTCCTGTCCATCTCCTCCTCACCCTCCCTCTGCCCATCTCCTTCTCACCTCTGTCTCTCTCTAGGTTAAACTTCCTCTTTCTCGGTCCATTTCCTCTTACTGCTCTATCTTTATTCTCCTCCACCGTCTTTCAGTACATCTCCTCTTTCCCCATCTTTCTGTCGACCTCCTCCTATTTGTTCCCCCTGTCCATTTCCTCATGCTGCTCTCTCTCTATCAATCTTTTCCCCTTTCTCTAACCGTTTCATCCTCCCTCTCTGTCTGCCCATCTCTACCTCCTAGACAATGTGTCCATGTCTTACTTCTTCCTCTTTGTCAGTCCTGTCCCCTTCTTCCTCCATTCCACCCCAATAGGAGGATGCTAGTTCTTACCCTCGCAGTATTTCTTCCCAGGCAGTAAGTAATATGGGTACCAAGCTTTATTGAAAACAGTCCAAAGGTTTAGAAGCAGTTTTCTATTCACGGCTTTGCCTGCATATGCACATGTGACATATATTTCGTATATATTCAATATATTTCACACGTATTTCTGAACATATTTCATCTGTATCTCTAGTGAATTTTGCCCTACAGTTTCGTTTCCACGTGGCTCAGTGTTCATGATCTCATATCACTGGAGCTACGTGTCGTATAGTGATATAAAGCTGACGGTACATTCATATGTGAAAACTGTATGTGAAATGTGTTGCAAATAATGCTGGTAACAAAGAACTAATATATAGGGTGTTTCAAAATGAATATAGGATTTTAAGGCTTCGTAGCATTTACTACACTCACTTTACAGTAATAAATAACACATCAACTGGAAGAGCAATTATAAAAGTTTTCTTCGCATATCTGTGTACAAAGGAAAAATATGAAAAGACCGGGAGTGGCTGAAAAACGTGTTGAAAGAGTCTTCACGCAAAATCAGTTCGGGACGCTAGTCGTGAATTAGCAATTCCAATGACGTCTGTGTTCAGACTTTTAAGGAGGCGCTTACAACTACATCCTTATAGTCTCTAAAGCCTATAGACTACAGTTTAAGTGCCAACGAAATGTTGGTGCACGACGACGAACATTTTCCAGATCTTGTCGTCTTCAGTGATGAGCCGACATTTTACCTAAGTGGAAAGCTGAATAGACATATTGTGCTCTTCTTGGGTTCGGCATATCCTCACGAGATAGTACAGTTGCAACTGCACTCCCTACAGTGAAGGTTTTTCTGGCGTATCCCGGCGGAAAGTTGATGGATCTCAATATGCAATTGGTTAAACGACTTGGCACCCTACCGTAGAACTGGCCGCAAGTGGACGGATGACAGAATTTGTTTTGCACGATCTCCACGTTCGTAGACGATCTGACGCAATGCGATATTTACCTTTACGGGTCGTAAAGGATGATGTGTACGATTACGTGCCTCCGCTACCAGCTGTTCTACACTACTTTAGAAACAGCAGCCTTGCAGAATTACTCCAGATACTGATCAAGATATGGGAAGAGCTAGCCTGAAGACTCGATTTGTGACGAATGGTGCTCAGATTGTAAACTTTTAAGGAAAACTGTTTAAGTTGATCTTTCATTTGATGTTTTATTTATAACTGTAAGTTGAATGTAATAAATGCTACTAAACCTTAAAAACCGTACATTCAGTTTGAACACTCTGTACTGAAAAACCATCCATGATGCGGCAGTTCTTCATGCAACTATGCGTTTATGGCATCTTATCTCTTGAATAATGCAAAATACAATGATATAATTTTCCAGGTGCATGTGTGTATGTGTGCAAAATGTGTCACGAATGCAGTTAATAGTAAGGAAGTAATAATTTAAAGCGTCAAATCCGATGTGCATGAACAGAGAAAACTTCATAAGGGATAAGCCTTTTTTCTTTCATCAGTTAGGGGGGAGGGGGGGTTTCAACGAGAGCAACTTTCACAAATATTTGAAGTAATGCGTAAAGCTTGTTCCAACACGCTGAGTGTTCTCTCTCTTAAATACTGCACGAATAAAATCTGCGTATTCACGCGTTACTTATCCGTTTCATCCCGTCCACCACCCTTTTGATAGACATATCGTTCTTCCCACTACAGTGATTATTTATAGACAGTAAGTGATATGTGTATCAGGTTTGGTTGAAATCGGTCCATGGCCTAGGAAAAGTGAAATATACATGCATAGATGTATACACAAATACATTCTTTTCTATAAGATGTGCGGATGAGAGAGTACAAATACATAAACAGGGTTTAATGGCTATAACAGCAGATATTGTAATATGTGGCACCTTAATATGTAGACATGTCAGTGTATTTGTGATTTTTTTGACTGCACTGAGCTGTGTTGCAACGTACATGTCATAAAATTTACAACCTAATGTTTTCTGCATGGCCGTATCTGGGCCATGAAGTGAATGACACCTCACCGTTTTGTATACAGATATCTGCACTTCTACACATGACCCACTGCCGAGGGAAAAATAATCATCAATGGCTTGCTTTTGTCACATGTTTTTCCTACTACTTCCCGACCTAAAAATGCACAACTTGTAATAACTATAAGTATTAGTTTCCAAATGACGTAAAAACTGATATAATGTTGTTCAGTACACCATCCGCAGTCACCAGTAAATATAACTGCACGTGTACCCATTAGACCCTGGAGCCTATACACATAGAGATAAGTTATGTGTCTAGCTGACTGGTATGACCAGTTTCAGTCTAATTAGGCCAGTTTCAGTTTAATACTAAAATGAAGCAGTATAAAAGCATTATTTAGACTATATCATATATGTCTGTGGTGTCCAACCTTTTAGCTTACCTGGGCCACGTTGGAAATAAACGAGTGGTTTTGGGACGCACATAACATATTCAAACAATTAATAACTACTGAAAACAATTGTGCACCGAGATTTATAGTTAACGCAGTTAAGTAATTTAGAATTTGCTAATTTATGGTTCTTTATTCTAAATAAACAACTTGTAGTTAATTAGACATATCATGTACGAGACTTGATCAAAGATTTTATGTATAAGTAATAACAAATTACAGAATTAATGTGACATTTGACTTTGAAGTCTGGGAAACCAATATATTAATATCAGGTTCGATTAAAGTGTTTGCAATTCTCAAGGTGCTCGTTTTAGATCTTGGTTCTATTTCTACTGTTTGTCTGCTTTGCTTTTTATAATAATTGTTTACAAACGTAGATGCTTCCTAAGAAAGATAATATATAATGCATGGCCGTGCAACAAAGGATATTTGTCTCTGGGCACATATTACTTGAGAAAGTCCTGCATAGTTGTACATTCATTTTTTTTCTTTTTGTTGTATTTCAGACTGCAGCTCTAAGCATTCCACATGAAAATTTTCCGGCAAGATATCTGTATTATCAGTAAAAGGTGTCGCATAAATAGTAAAGGCTTGATTAGGTTTTCGAAAATTCTGAAACCGATTTTCTTGTATCAAATGGAAGAGTATGTATGCATATTTTGTCCTGTTCTTAGCATTATGTTTCAGCGACGTGTTGAAATGAGAAAAATGTGTCTGCAGTAACTTGTGCTTGCCATAATTTAAGTTTAATTTGAAAAGTTTTGATTGCTTGAAACATTGTATTGACAAGTAGGTTTCTGCCTTGAAGATGCCTATTTAAGTTACCTGAATAAGAAGCCACATCTATAGAAACTGCTAATTCTGCCACCCAGTAGGCATCGTCAAGTATTGGTGCAGATTCTGCCTTTGATATCATGAATGATTTAATTTCGTTTATTGTGCTATAAAATCTTGTAACATCTGGCCTCTACTAAGCCACAGTGGTTAGCACACTGGACTCGCATTCGGGAGGACGGCGGTTCAATCCCGTCTCCGGCCATCCTGATTTAGGTTTTCCGTGATTTCCCTAAATCGCTTCAGGCAAACGACGGGATGGTTCCTTTGAAAGGGCACGGCCGATTTCCTTCCCCATCCTTCCCTCACCCGAGCTTGTGCTCCGTCTCTAATGACCTCTACTAAGCCACCTTGCTTCCGCAAAATTTACAGTATCACCATACTGAGCTGCCAAACATTCCTGGAATTGATGATGACCGGAAACGAGCCTGTAGGTTGTCGAATGTAGAAACTGAGTTGATTCAAAGCAGCTCCCTTCGTGCTGATTGACTTCTATGGTAGAAACTGCACAGGGAAGTAAAAAGATTTCACGAAAGACTATTATAGAGATTTGCAAATGTGGTTCTTCTTTGTAGCATTCAATATGATATCAAGTTAAACTTGTTGTAACAAAACTGAGGTGCTGTTAGAGAGCAAAAATTACTAATAATAGCAATCCATGTGAAAATTTCTACCTCTAGCGATGAAAACTACGGTGAAAATGGTCCTCCATCACATTTGTACAGAAATGACACAGGATTTCCTTGTACTTCCATAAATTAATTTGATTATACTTCTCCAAATCTCTAGTTTCGCAGTTGCAATGAAGGAACCGGAAGATAGTAGATCGGCACATTTAATGGTTTGCCCAGTTACGAGAGTAAGACTCTGTGGGTTCACTTGCAGCATAGATGGCAATGTTAAGAACGGGATGGACCAAAGAGTGATCAGTATCTTGTGGCAGTAGTCTTAAATTGAAGGTATTCAATTCATCATAACTTTATAGAAAAGTAATTTTTTACTGGTCACGTGATAGTTGCCCATTTTTTGGACAGCATTGATGCTTGCTTTGGACCACGAGTTGGACCCTCTAATTTATGCTATTTACAGTAATATATGAAAGAGATACACACTGCCTAGAATACAGGATTTCAGCGACTGCTGGTGTAAGCTCGTGTGCATTACTACTCCTAAGAAGACACAAGAAGTTCTGCATTTATCCACTGAAGGTTATAAGCACTACACCCAGGAGGTAGTTTGTCACGTGGTGACGTTGCTTTAAGGAAGGTGTGTAAGGGGAACAGTGGTGAAGGGGAGAATCATTCTAGTGAATATACAGGCCGCAAAGGGATGATCCATTAACGCAAGTGACTTTGACAACGGATAGATTAGGGAAATTGGAGACTTGCCTGCTCCTTAAAGCAGGTTAGGCAGCAATCTGTTGCAGACCTGACGACGGAGTAAAGTGTTCAAAAGTAAAGTGAAGAGTAAAGCGTTTCAAAACACACAGCACACGATCATACATGTTCCCATGTTGAGAAAGCAGTATCGTCTATAACGACTGTAGTGGGTATAGCATCATTGAGATTGGGTAGTCGACCAGGCAAACCTCTCAGCTGTGGAGGTTAGTCTTGTTATTCCAGGCCAGTTATCATGATGTCATTCATATGAACTTGGGCAGTCCAGGTATTATGCCAGACGTGAAATTTTCTTGTGCTCTCGTGGTACCTTTGATAATAATCGATGGCAACATAACTACTGCGGACCACATGTACATTTGGGAGATAATCTGAACCCCTCTATTCTTTATCTGTTCCCCAACACCCAATGACTTCCTCCAGATGGACAACTGTCCGTTATACAAAGCAAGAGACTGACCATCATGGTATAAGAAGCATGGCAGTGATCTCAAGTCGATGCCTTTGGCCATAAATTCGCCTGATCTAGGCCAAGTGGAATACATATGGGGCGTTACCTGACATCAGCTACTTACCCACAAACCAACAGACTGAAATTTTCTGTGAATTACAAGTACATAATCATCTGGCGCCACACATTCCCAAAAACCTACCATGCCAGTTACAGAAATGTTAATAAAATTCTTTTCCCACTGTTTTACATTTTTCAACCTCCACTGAACACTGTAGCAACCAGTGTTGCTAGGTCTTTGAACTGCAAGCTTCCAAAATGCAATCTCCTCCAAGATATAACCTGTGGCTGTGGGTATGGCTGTGGGAACATTCTTCTTGCAGGTAATATAATGCAAATTTCATGAACACACATAATACATTTTTCTACTCAGACGAGTTACTTCCCGGAGGGCATAGAATTTCTGCTAAATTCACTCAATACACACATTTTCTCACGATATCCATTGAATAAACTGTCACTTGACATGTGACATTAGGTTATCAATATATGGTTTTCAGCCAAGCCGTGCCACATGGAAATAACATCTATTCTCGTCATTTATAAAAATGGTTCTAATGGCTCTAGGCACTATGGGACTTACATCTTAGGTCATCAGTCCTCTAGACTTATAACTATTTAAACCTAACTAACCTAATGACATCACACACTACCATGCCCGAGGCAAGATTCGAACCTACGAATGTAGCAGCCCCGTGGTTCCGGACTGAAACGCCTAGAAACGCTCGACCACAGTGGCCGACCTTCTTTTATATTGTGATATACCTGTCCTAGCCACCACTGAGGTATGAGGAAATGTGGACACGCTGTAAAGTGAAAGTATCATTGGCTTTTAGATTGAGCTTTTAAAGAAAGTGAGAGTCTCCCCAATACTTTCAGCATCCCACAGCGAAGGGCAAGGAATCAATGATACTGCAGACTTGACAGTGGCTTTCTTTCTGTGGATTTTGTGAATAAGTAATTTCACATATTAAATACCTTTTCTCTGTACTAACTGAGTGCCACTGGACAGCAATTAACCACAGGCCGTTTCGATTACCAATTTGAATCGCATGTTATTAATCCGTGCTCATTTAGGCATGCTTGTTTCACAGATAATATTTTATTGAAATAAATTTGGTAATTCATCTGTGTTAGTAGTGTTTTTCTGTTAGTTTATTGAACTCAACATTAAACATAAGGTGGAAATAAATACTCAACAACAATCAATATATTCTCTCACATTGTCTAAAACCGTCTAAGAGTTCTCAGGAAATCTGTCAATTCCACGCCTCCAATACTAACTGCTTCTAAGTAAGTGATATCGTTATCCGAGGAAATTTTCGTCCAGAAAGGAATTTTTTTGATGCCTTCTCGGCAATTAGTGATAGAAAGAAATTTTTTTGACGCCTTCTCGTTTAAAAGTGGTAAAGATGAACATCTGACGGAACGCGATCAGACGAGTAAGCGCTCATCACATAATATCGCAAAAAAAACCTCCTGGATAACTCGGTTTGTGAAAACAGCATACTCAGTACCGTGTAGTAGCAACTCCTTATGTAGTGTAGTTGCTCGCTCTTCTTACACTGCGACTGACAGGTGTCGCAGCAGTTGCCAACAATTTACAGCTGTGAAGGGGTTCGTATCACACATATTTTTTGAGCCATGAAATGCACAATATTTTGTATCCACTTCCCTCTGGTGGTGCACAAAACTTTTGTTAGGGATCAGCCATTAACTGCACCTTAAGAAGTTACCCTATTTCAAGTCAGCAGTCTTTTAAGTCGTTCCATGTGCCCCAATATGAATTCCCCTCCCATGTCAATCTCTTCAACTCAGAGCAGCACTTGCATCCTCTGTCGTCAATGTTTTTGCTCTCTACGGACCCCTCTGGTACTACGGAAGTTATTTCTTGTTGTCTTAAAGCATGCCCTAGTGTCCTTTCCTTTCTTCTTAGCAGTGTTGTCCGTATATCCCTTTTGTCTCCGATTCTCCGGAAAACCTTCTCACTCCTTGGGTTACCAGTCCTCTCAGTTTTCAACATTCTTCTGTCACATAACGTCCAAAACGCTTAGATTCTATTCTGTTCCATGTTTGACTGCCATACAGTGCTGTGCTTCTATCATTCATTATCAGAAATTTCTTCCTCAAATTGAGCCCTATATTTTATACCAATAAACATTTTTTCGTGAGAAATACGCTCTTCGGTTGTGCTAAACTGCCTTTTTACGCACTCCTAGCTCCGTCCTTCGTGGATTATTTCGATTCCAAGGTAGCAACATTCTTTGAGCTTTCATTGCATTTTTCTACGGATGGTGAAATAAAATTTCATGGTATTCCATACTTTTAAACGTCCGCTCTGAAAAATTATACAAGACTGTGCTTAAACTGACACACAATATTTTTTTAGCGCAACGCCATCTGACTTTCAATAATCCCTACAAAAGAATGGCCTGACTAACATTAACCTATACCTTTCACAAATCACTTACCTCACCAAAAATCTTCGTTACTCGAACTACTGCAATACAGCGAGCGCCACTGCTGCCAGCTAAATAAAAGATTCAAACTACTGAAGGCACTAACTATTGATAGTTATAGTTAGCAAATGAAAGATTTTGATTGAGAACAAGCAATGTATTTACCCCAACAGTGTTCAAAGGTCATAATGTATATAGCAGTTCATGACATCCAGTTTTACAAATTTCAAAACTCCGCCATCTCTCTCTCCACATCCTCCAGTGCTGGCGGCTCACCTCCAACTCCGCAACGATACGCGCTGTTCACATCCAGCTGCCCAACAGTACAATGGCAGACAACAATGCAAACTAGCCACAGACTGCACACAGCACAGCCAGTGATTTCCATACAGAGCGCTACGTGGCGTTACCAATAAGAAAAACTATACAGCCTACTTACAACTTCACTGGTTTTATGTCTCGCATGAGTTGTTGGAGTTCTTCTTCAGCGTCTTTTAGCAAGTCTGTTACTCCAGTCGGCTTCTAATACGAAACTGTCGGTGGGCTAGTCTGGTCCTAATGCGAAACAGTTGAGTGAATGTAGGCGGCCGGTGGATGTAGGTCCTGCAACGTCACGTAAGACGTTGTCTGTAAGTTGGAGAAGTCTGACATAGATTTCACTCTGTACCCTTTTGAAGGTTATTTTTGTAGGTTTAACTTTACAGATAATTCACAGTGATCCGTGATGAATGTTTAATGGTATGTACTTTTACCAGGTCGACTTTCCGAATCCGACCGTAGAACATTGTATTTCACAAGCAAGGGGTGTTGTAACTGTCACGCTTCCTTGAGCAGAAAATTCTTTACAGTAGTTATAATTCGTTTGATGGTTTCTCGCATGAAGTAAACACTTAGCCTACTTCTATCGGTATGGATGCGACAGCTTGCGTACGTGGTATGTTCCAGAGATCGGCATATAAAAAACGGGATTTTCCGTTGCTCCTACCTAAGCTTCCGTTCGTGATAAAAGGTAGGATCAAGTGTTCTGGATACCCCTTCGCCTAGAGACCATTTGTATACCCAACACCGAGCGAGGTGGCGCAGTGGTTAAATACTGGACTCGCATTCGGGAGGACGACAGTTCAATCCCGCGTCCGGCCATCCTGATTTAGGTTCTCCGTGATTTCCCTAAATCGCTCCAGGCAACTGCCGGGATGGTTCCTTTCAAAGGGCACGGCAGACTTCCTTCCCCGTCCTTCCCTAATCCGATGCGACCAATGACCTCGCTCTCTGGTCTCCTTCCCCAAAACCAACCAACCTATACCCAACAGAAAGATCGTCTTAGAGTCAGTGCCCTACAGCACAAGGTCAAAATATGAATATTACATACTACCTCCTTCTTAAGTAAATGGAGAAAATCGGTCAGTCCTTTTAGCATTTCCTGTGATCTATGGTGGTCTTGATTGGACTTTTAGAGGAACCCATAGTACAGGGGCGGTTCCACGGAAAACCCCACAAAAAGTATATTTTATGAAGTTTTCTCCGTTACTAGGGGACCAAAACGCAGCAGTGGATTCCAAGACGGCTGTGCACAGCAAATGCGTATTTTATTTTTCTTTTGTTCATGTATTCCGAAGATCCCGACCTCAACCTGGAAAATTCTCCTCATATCTTTATCCACTTGCTAGAGACAGAGGTTGAAAGTTACCCTACTTCTAAAAGTAAAATATGCATGCAAAATCCGATGTGAATCTAAAATGAGGTTTATAAAGTAACGAAACACGGAGAAATCTGCTGTACATTTTCTCCATTACCTTATCTGGGAAAACCTATGTCGTAGTAATGGAGCACAGGCAAAATGTTGTGTCTGTAAAATCTAGGATGAGGCGTAAAATTAGTTTTGCATTATTTCAGTTTCACGTACGTAAACTATTTAAATCTTACAGAACAGTACACTTCATTTCGTATTTCTGCTGCAGCAGAGAAAAGATGGGAGCTAGGGGGAAAACGCTTCTACCTTAGCACAGAACTTGCTAATATCTTCCTGTTTATTTAAAAGTGGGGTACCAGCTACTTCGTTCCACCTTTATTATCTTTATTATTTTACACACAAGTTCTGCGTGTGAATATATTTGTGCTTTGCTTTTTTAAGAGGGAATGAGACCGTACCAGTGGCAAAGAGACGCAAAAGTAATAAATGGTGGAACATAGTAATAGTAAGCAGTGGTTGCGTTACAGAAATAACGAACGAGACAACAGCAGTGTAATGGGGACAATTCCATTCGGAGGGGGGGGGGGGGGGCGGAGGGGGTGACAGAAATAGAAAGTAGAGTCGAATGATAGCCAGTGATAGAGACAGAGGATGAGACAATGACAACGAGGTAGAGATTGTGACAGTGATAAGAGACAGCAGCAAAAGGAAGGAAAGAATTAGATATTACAAGCAAGGAAGAGAACGAGGGAGACAGTGAAAAAGAGGGGAGACTGTAGAAGTAGGACGGTACGAACGGTTTGTGGCTGTGAGACAGGAGAGAGTGACAGAAAGACACAAGTAGATCATGACAATGATTTGGGATGAATTAGTGAGAATGGGCAAGTGGGAGTGGATGGACATGAGCGAATTACAGGGATGAACTAGTGGGTGTGAGGGAGTTACAGTTAGGGTCGCTTTAGGGGATTTAATGTGAATTACATACTAAGGTAAGCACAAATATGTTCACATGGCGAAATGTTTGGAAAATTTTTTAAAGGTACTGAGGAAGGTAGAATTAGGCTACTGGGACGCCACTTTTGAGTCAGAGTTTTTTTAATAAACGGAAACACAATCGCAATTTTGCGATACAATAGGAGCACTTTTCCGCTGGTAAATATATTAGGCAGGTGTTGTCTGACAATATGAAAGAGTATCTTTAAAGAAGGCAACTCGTTCCGCTCTTTTGCTACTGTCTGACGGGGTGTCAACGTTTAGGAGGGTGACATGGTAAACTGTGCACACGATTTCTCTCCCAGAACCTAATTTCTTAGTATCTCCGACTGGAATAATTTCACTTACAAGGATGGCCATGCGTGTTTTCTCTTTATATTCATGTACATCACAACATGGTTGCTCTGCAATTCACAATTAAATGTCTGGCAGTGGGTTTATCGAATCACCTTCAAGCAATTTCTCTACTATTCCTCTCTCGAAGACTCCGCGGGAAAAACGAACACTTACATCTTTCCGTGCAAGCTCTAATTTCTCTTATTTTATGACAATGATCGTACCTCCTTACGTACTTTCGCACTTGGAAGAGATATATGATGATTGAAACTTCATGAAAAGTTTCTATCACAGCGCTAATGGCCTTTGGTTTGACTGTTTCCATCCTAATTTAGGTACCATACACGTGGTTCCCTCCCGTATTTTACGATAATAAAAAATCACTTTCCCTTCTTGAACATTTTCGATGTCCTCCATCAACTCTATTTGATGCGGATAGTACACCCTTCAACAACATTCGAGAAGAGGGCGGATAAAAGTAGTGTATGCAACCGCTTTAGTAAACCTGTTGCGTCGTGGAAGTGTTCCCTCAATAAAAAGCAGTCTTAGGTTTGCCATCCTCACAACATTAGCAAAGCGATCGTTCCAGTCTAAGTTGTTCGTAACTATAATTCCTAATTATTTAGCTGACTTGGCAGCTTTTAAATTTGTGTGTCGTCCTGTGTAATGGAAGTTTAGTCGATTCCGGTTAGTACTCATACAAATGACTTCAAAGCTTGCAATATTTCAAATCATCATACTGATTTCTTGTCTCCAGATGGTTTTGATCGTCTACGAGGGCTGCTCAGATTTTCTTCTATGTCGTTTATGTAGATGAGGAAGATCAGAGGAACTATAGTAGTTACTTAGGGAACGGGGGATGTTACTTCTGTTTTTCTCTGACTTTCGTCAGTTACTACAAACTGTGACCTTTCTGGCAGGAAATCACCTATTCAGTCACACAACTGAGGCGATACTCAATACACACACAATATGATTACAAGTTTCTTATGATCAAAGGTATCAGAAACCTTCTGTAATTCTAATAATATGGAATCAATTTGACATCCCCTGCCATTAGCGGTCATTATCTCATGTTAATAAGGAGGTACTTGTGTTTTACAGGAACGGTATTTGTCAATCCGTGTAGACAGTTTGTGAATAACTCACTGCCTTGAAAGCAATTTATAATATTCGAACACGTTATATGTTCCAAAATCCCACTACAGATCGACGCAAATGACATGGGTCTGCAACTAAGCGGATTACCCCAATTTCCTGTCTTGGGCATTGGTGTAAAATTGCAAATTTCCATTCTTTAGATACGGATCTTCCTACGAGCGAGCTGTTGTATATGATTGCTAAGTACGGAACAATTGTATCAGCGTTCTCTGAATGGAACATAATTGCTATACTGTCTGGACTGGAGGCCCTGCTTCTATTAATTGATTTAAGCTGCCTTGCTGCAACGACGATGTCTGCTTCTAAGTTGTCAGTTGTTCTTCATTATAATTTAGGAATATTTACTACGTCTTCTTTGGTGAAGGAAATTCAGAACACCGTGTTTATTACCTGTGCTTTAGTGCCAATGCCATCAGTAACATTACCATTGCTATTGCGCGTTGAATTTATTGATTGCGTCCTGTCTCCCTGTCATTACTTTTGTCAACTGTTGCTGGGTGATTAATATATTGATCTTTTATAAGAATTGTGGCAGAAGTTTATTGATAAAAAATTGTACAAAAATAGTACATGTTAATCGTGATGACAAAAAATAAACCAAGACATGATGGCAGCACACATATGCATCGAACAGTTAACAACACTGCGTGGTGGCTGGTTGGCATTGACTGAGGTTTGTCTGACTGAACTATTTGCTCTGGCTCTGCATATAGACAATGCAGTCTGAAATTTACCTAACACTGAATTTACCTAGTTGGATTTATTCTACACAGAACTTATATTACGTTGGTGTAGCTGAGAGCAAGGGGTGAAATTGTGGTCTTATTTGCCCTAACAAGCCGAAACTGCAGTACAATACCTTTTTCTCTCGATTTGTGACGCTGTCTCAGGTGACGCTCATGGTTCAAGCGTCTGCAGAGCAGCCATGTGCTGCGCCAGTGATACCCTGTCGTGGGCACGAAATATGCAATGTCGTGGATGGCGATCAGTGAGACGAATCGCAATTACTCTCTAATGGACCCTTGAAATCTCGGCATATTCCAGCGTGTGACACTCCCATTCGCCCATCATACCATAGATCAACTTCACTCACATATACGACAGTGCACACAAGGAGATCACACGTCAGAGCTGATGTGTCACGAACAAGACTGCTCTCGGCACAGCAAGTTGTCCGAGATGACTGAGGTCAAGACTGTCGGTAAAGCTATGACTTCACCACTGTCTACCCAGTCAAGACCAGTGCTACTGTGGAGTCACACCCATGGCCAGCGTGCCTAATGCGACCCTCTTATAACAGAAGTCAAGACCAGAATGCATTCCAAAATGGAGTCTGAGTAAGAAGAGGTCTCCAGTCCCGATTCTGAATCAGAAGACCCACTATAGACAGGAGACTGAATCCGAAGACCAGGTTTCTCCTCCACTAACCTCAGTAAATTCCACAAAACGCTCCCGCAACTGGCCCCAGAAGAGTTTCATGCTAATCACAAGACTGTGCGAGCTCCATGACTCCTCTCTAGCTAGTCTTTTCAGCTCATCGGCCAATCCTAGTCGAAGTAAACTATATTCCTCTGTTTTCATTAGAAGCACTCAATCCCTGACTCGCACATTCGCTCGCCGAGGGGAGGACATGTCGTGCTCCCGACTTATTTTGGGATTTCATATAGCTCTCATATAATCACACATTTATCATGGAGATCATTATCTGGATGGACTGAGCGTTACCGCGTGTCTGATCAGTGCCCAGGCTAAACTAAGAGAAGTGCTTTTGTAACCAAACATAGATAGTTTCAGAGCCGGCATAAATTTTGCCTTTCTTCTAACATTGTTTTGAAAACCAGAGACTTCCCAATAAAGGTCTGCAGGATGCGAGACGACACCACCTGACTGCTCCCTCTATAGCATCCAGTCCACGGTGAACACGGAAACTCGCGAATTTTTATGGCTGCCCACCCTGTTCACAGATGGCTTTTACCGCTCTGTCACGTTGCGTTGGCTGTATGACCTAAATTTCTCTCCCGCCCTAGCCCCTGCTGTGACAAGAGATGTTTAACACATAGGTCGAAGCATGCCATTTTCACATGTCTTTGAACGAACGCAGTCTGCACACCAAAGGATAAATTATTTTGCCCAGCATTCTGTCCCCAGCGATTACTTCGAGACGTTCCTTTCCCTAAGAGGTGCATGTGGCTTCCAAGCCCCAAAAGTCCACTGCAAAATTTACTATTGAATGACCAAACTATTTATTTGTCCTCAACTCCAGATAAATACTATTCGAAGGAGAGCCACCATAAAGACCACTGACTAAGTAGGGAGTATAGTGAGAAAGTGGCTCTTCCTCTCTTACTAGTAGTAATCTTTTGACCATGAATACCGTTTTTGCCAGAGCTCGTCTGCCTTTTATGTCCTCCCTTCTCTGTTCGTCATGGGCTATTCTGTTGCCTAGTTAGTAGAATTAACTTCATCTACTTCGTTATCAGCAATTCTGGTACTAAGTATGTAGCTGTTCTCATTTCTGCTACTTCTAATTAATTTCGTATTTGTACGTTTTACTATCAATGCAAATCTTTTACTTTGTTCATTATATTCAGCAGATCCTGCAATTGTTGTTCACTTTCAGTGAGGATAAGCGAATTGTACAATTGATATCCTTTCACCTCGAATTCTAATCCCACTCTTGAATCTTTCCTTATTTCAATCATAGTTGCTTCAATGTACGGATTGAACAGTGCATTAAACAGTAGAAGCTAAAGACTACATCTGTCTTACACCCTTATTAATCCAAATACTGCGTTCTTAGCTTTCATTGTTGTTCTTCCCCCTTGGTTCTTGTATATCTTATATATTAATCATTCTTCCCTATAGCTTAAGAGGTGGGATGCGGAAGTACTAAGGAATGGAGACGTACCCTTGAAATTCTCTGAGGTTATAGACACTGTGATAAGAAATAGCCCAGTAGAAAGTTCAGTTTAACAAGAATGGACATCCCTGGAAAGGACAACCACAGAAGTTGGAAACAAAACTGTAGGTACAAAGAAGGCAATGGCGAAGAAACTGTGGGTAACAAAAGAAATATTTCGGTTGATCGATGGAAGAAGAATGTACAAAAATGTTCAGGGAAATTCAGAAATACAGAAATTCAAGTCACTTGCAAATGAAATAAATAGGAAGAGCAGGAAAGCAAAAGTGAAACGTCTGCATGAAAAATCTGAAGAAATCGAAAAACAAGTTATGGTCGGAAGGACTGGCTCCGAGTACAGAGGTTTGAAAACAGCCTTCGGTGAAACTAACAAGGGAGGTAGCATGAAGATTCCAACGGGAATTCCACTGTTATGTGTAGAGGAGAGGGCGGATAGGTGGAAAGAGTACACTGAAAGTTTCTGTTAGTGGGAGACTTGTCTGATGACGTGATAGAAGAAACACGCCGCGCGGAATGGCAGCGTGGTTAAAGGCGTCATGTCACGAATGCGCGACCCCTCCCGCCGGAGGTCCGAGTGCTCCCTCGGGCATGGGTGAGTGTGTTCTTCTTAGTATAAGTTTGTTTAAGTAGTGTGTAAGTCTAGGGACCGTTGACCTCAGCAGTTTCGTTGCTTAGAAACTCACACACATCTGTACGCAACTGAAGAGGAAACAGGGGAGAGATAGGGGATCCAGTATTAACATCGGAATTTAAAAGAGCAATTCAAAACTTAAAAACAAATGAGCAGAAGGTATAGCTAACGTTCTATAGTAATATCTAAAATGATTGGAGGAAGAGGCAAAACGACTATTCACGTAGCCTCTCAAACTTTTACGTACTCTCCATTCCACCAACTGACTGAATTGCTCTCTCGTTGATAGATGGGTACCTGTATTATCTTTATCAGACGAAGGTTCTTCAAAAAATGGTTCAAATGGCTCTGAGCACTATGGGACTCAACTGCTGTGGTCATTAGTCCCCTAGAACTTAGAACTACTTAAACCTAACTAACCTAAAGACATCACACACATCCATGCCCGAGGCAGGATTCGAACCTGCGACCGTAGCAGTCGCACGGTTCCGGACTGCGCGCCTAGAACCGCGAGACCACCGCGGCCGGCGAAGGTTCTTCAGTACGTCAGTTCCATCTCAGTAATGCTGTCGCAGTAACTGTTTTCTACATACGACCATCGTCTCTTAGTAGCTGTCACTGAGGTGAAGCTTTTAGGTATAGGTTGCTGACGTCGGGTTTGCTTTCCAACGACGGAAGGTATTTGCGGCGTAATATGTTAGATTTTAATTGTGGATGGACCTGAAAGAACGTCAGTTAACTGGATTTGGTAACGAGCTCCGCTGAGGTTAGTTTATTCCGTTCCCGCAGAGAGTTTTGTAAAATGAAAACCCGTTTAGGACAGTTCGGACGAAGGCGAGCGTTTTCGTTACTTATAAAGCTTTTTGGAACTTGACGTGTGTATGAACCTGCACCTTATTTCCGGAAGCCATAATCTGTGACGGCATATTCACGTTTAACTGCATTTCTACGGACAGAACGCCATTGAAAACTTGCAGTCCATGTTGACTGGAGCAGCGCTTATTTCTAATATTCTTAACTACTTGGTTAGTCCTTCTTGCAAAAAAGTGATTTTGTACTCCAAACTGAAGGTTAGAGACACTAGCAACTTTATAATCAACACCTGCACTGGTAACAGAAACGGTACTTACTGGGGGTATGATGTGAAGCAAACTAGCCTTCAGTCACAACTTTTCGTGTTTTATTAAGCACACGACTTATTTCGGACTCTGTGGGTCCATCATCAGGTGTAATTTGCCTTAACACATGCTTTATTTCTTCTCTTGATGAAAAGCATTCTTATCTGCATCGTTTTCGTACATGTTACTTCTCTCAAGAGGTACATTTGCATACACATGCATGTCATCAAAGCAGGTTTGAAATACATTCTCGTCAGAAACGAGTTTTCTTGGCGGTTGTTCGATAAGGAGTAAGACAGGTAAACATCTGAGAGTGCACGATCAGAATAATAAGTGTGTGAGGGGTGACATCCAAAGGAATATAGTGGATAGTTTTGTTTGTGAAATCAGTAGAGCGTGCGACTGTGTAGAAGCAATATGTTATCCTACACTGGTGTAGCTGTCTCAGTTGTTGGCAACAAATACCGGCAGCTCGAGTGCACTGCTTTTGTTAGGGCTCATCCGTTTATTTCTTCTTCAGAAATTAACACTAAAGGCATTATAACACGATACCAGTAATAATACTATAAATTAATGCATATGGAAGCAGTTTATCGCACATGTAAGTTATCAAGACTTAAGGTGGAAAATCATTCATTCCAGAACGAACTTACTACAAATAGGAAAACCATTTTCTGACGAGTTTAGCTCAAAAGCACTCGCTACCTTCACCTTTGTAATAAACAAAAAGCGAGCAATTTGCACAAGTTTTAGAAATTTTTCCACGTGTGGCTTTATTTTACAACACTGAAACAAAGTCCACAAGCACCAAGTACGCAAATTCCAATACGTAAAAGCAGGATAAATACTAGGACTCCGAATGAAAAAATAATTACCTCTCCTGGTCCGACGGCCCTGGACGTGAATCGGTTCGTGGCGTGCGGCTGACAGCTGGCATCCAGCGGCCGCTGTAGGATGAGGGAATTTTCGAGAGTAAACTTTTATGATCTTGATACAGCCACGAATTATTTTGCAGAATTGTTTCTGGAAGTTTCTGCTGTTACTGTTTGATTAGAAAGTGAAGCGAATTGCCTACGAAGTACCATCAGAATGATAAGTTTAACGGACAGCCGAAATTCGGTTTATAAAATTTAAAAGAAAGTGGACTCGAATCACGACTTTGTGTTAACAATGCACAACATTTGCCACTAAACCACGAGCTGATAGAACACTGCAGCAATCCGAGAAGGAGACACTGCCTCCAGCCACTTCCACACCCTACAGTGCTGCCATATCGTGCATTGCCAGACTTGTAATATAAAGGGCAGCCGGTTATATGGGCCCTCTTAAGTGAATAAAGCGGACTTAGCATCTGTGGCGGCTGCCTACCAGCCTACCCTTACATCTACGACTGTACCTGACACGTACAGCAAACTTCTAATTCTATGAAATCTTCCTAACCACATACGACCAAGCTACACACTGCGAACAGAATCAAGTTCTTCCAACTCGAATATGACTGACCGACATTACCTCTTCGTCCTGGCTGTAAAAAATTTTAAATTTGGAGGCAAGCTTGATTGATAGTTTTCTTATGTAAGTACGTGGTACCTCTGTTTTCTGAATCACATTGCAGAGCATCTGCTTGGAATTGCATTTTTATCACTTTCCCTCGTACACTATCTTATTATAATCACATCTGGGAGTTCCTCCACTGACACTACTTTTCTGTCGTTGGGTGCATTTCTCCCTAGACGAAGTCAGCACAGTTATAAAGGTGTTATTGTGCTTTTTGGTTTCGTAGTTTCCTTCTTATGCTTTATTTTCTCCAAAAACTTTGTTGTTGCACCGATTCACAGCGATTTGTTTGTTTTTTGCATTTTCTCGCTGACACCACACATAACATAACGAAAGGAAAGAAGTTCATCGCTTAATGAAATGATCATATGGTATTGACGGTCGAGAGTCCCCAGCTGTGGGGCTCTACCGTCAAGTTGCAAATCTATCCAGCTGAAATATCTCTGGGCGACTTGCATATCTATAATGAGAACGAGACCAACAAAACACTCAGACCCTCTGTGGAGAAAAATCTCCTACCCGACCGGGAATCGAACCAGGGCCCGCAGCATAGCAGTGAGACGCATTGACCATTCCCCCTAAGGTGGCGTAAATTAATGAATAAATATCTGCTGTTTATGCAATAACTCTTCAGGATCAGACACGATATTTTAATTTATTACTTCTTTATTGCTAACTCTGTTCGCTAAAAATTAACACACAATATTGTCGTACACCATTGTATGCGCCTGCAAAAACTTTATCATTGTACAATAAACAGTTAATGATATACGCCAGAATGAACATCGATCTGCATGAAAAACAAGATTTTCTTAAAATAGAGTGCAAGTGATTCAGTCCGTACTTGGCAAAAATGGCTCTGAGCACTGTGGGACTTAACAACTGAGGTCATCAGTCACCTAGACTAAGAACTATTTAAACCTAACTAACCTAAGGACATCACATGCATCCATGCCCGAGGCAGGATTGGAACCTGCGACCGTAGCAACCGTGTGGTTTCGGACTGAAGCACTTAGAACAGCTCGACCATCGCGGCCGGATAGTCCATACTTGGCGACATCTACAAATCATAACTAGGGTTTTCGTCTGCAACCATAAGTGATCAAAAGGCTCTGACAGCATCTATGACGACGGATCCTACAAGGAAAGTTAGGAAAATTACGAAGATTTATTTGCTCAGCAAGAATGACAGGATACAAATTTCAGGATATCACAGAAGTTAGCATCAAATATTCGGTGATGAGGACGAAGATGTGGAGAACATATGGAAAAAATTTAAAGGCATTGTTCAAAATGCCATAGATAAGTATGTTCCGAGTAGGATTTTAAGCGATAGGAAAGATGCACCGTGGTTTATAGCCGTGTTTGAAAAGCGCTATGTAAATGAAGAACTCTTCATCTCAAGTTCAAGAAAAGTAAGAACCTAGCTGAAAAACTAAAGCTGAACGAAGCAGAAATGTGCGTACCTATTCGTTCCCTCGGCGACGAAACCGGCACCGAAACGGAAGATAACAGAGAGAAGGCAGAAATACGGAATTCGTTCTTCCGAAGTTGTTTCGCCGTGGCAGATCGTAACATTGTCCCTCCTCTCAATCGTCGCAAGAACATCGAAATGGTAGATATTGAGATAACAGATAACGGAATTGAAAAGCAGCTAAAGTCACTTAATGGCGAATACGCTTCTGGACCAGATGAGATACCTATAACATTCTATAAAGATTATGCGAAATAACTTGCTCCGCTAGTAGCACTAATTTATCATAGATCGCTTGATCTACGACAGGCACCTAACGACTGGGAAAAGTGCAGGTCATTCCCGTTTATAAGAAAAGCCGTAAGACAGATCCTCACAATTTCGTTGAAGTCTTATTACTTTTAGGAAAATCAACATCTCCTCTACAGAAATCAACATGGATTCCGCAAACAGGGATCCTGCAAAACTCATCTCGCTCTGTTCCTCCACAAGGTCCATAGCGCAGTGGACAAAGGCGCTCATGTTGATGTCGTGTTCCTTGATTTCAGTAAGACATTTGACACCGTCCCATCCTGCCGTTTAATGAGAACAATACGAGCTTATGGAGTATCGGAACAGACCTGCGATTAGATTTAAGACCTCCTTATAGATAGAACTCAACACGCCCCTCTTAACGGAACTAGATCGACAGATGAAAAGCTAATATCCGAAGTACCACAGGAAAGCGTGATTGGACCGTTGCTGTTTACAGTATATATGAATGATCTAATATAAAACGTCGGATGCTCTTTAAGGCCATTCCCAGATGATGCAGTTGTCTAAACCAAAGTAGCAACGCCAGAATATGATAAGAATTTGCAGAACGACCTGCAGAGAACTGATGAATGGTGCAGGCTCTATGAATGGTGCAGGCTCTGGCAGTTGACCCTGAACGTAAATAAGTGTAACATATTGCGCATACATAGGAAAAGAAAGCCACTACTGTACAGTTCCACTATTGACTCAAACAGCAGGAGACAGCGTCTGCTGGAAAATATCTAGGCGTAACTATCGAGATCAACTGTAAGTGGAATGACCATAAAAAACATATAGTGGGAAAAGCAGACACCAGACCCAGATTAATCGGAAGGATCTTAAGAACATGAAAGAAGTGTCTTATAAGGCGCTTGTTCTCCCGATTTTTGAATATTGTTCATCTATCTGGGATCCCTATCATATAGGACTGATAGAGAATATTCAACGAAGAGCGGCGTGTTTCGTCACGGGATCGTTTAGCTGGCGATAGAGCATTACGGAGGTGCTGAGGAAACTCCACTGGCAGACGTCACACCAAAAGAGGCGTTGGGCATCATGGAGAGATTATTTACGGAGAGATTATTTACTACTGAAATTTCGGAGCAACACCTTTGATGACACGGACAACATATTAAAATATTACTTTCTCCCCCCCCCCCCCCCGCTCCCCCCTCCCCCCCTCCACACGCACACACACTCACACATTCATTTCGCGTATTGACCACGAGGAGAAAACTCGAGAAATTAGAGCCAATACAGAAGCTTACCGACAATTATTCTTGCGACGCACTATTCACGAATGGAACAAGGTTGGAGGGACCAGATGGTGGTACCGAAAATACCCTCCGCCACACACCATTAGGTGGCTTCCTGAGTATGATCTAGACGTAGATGTAATTTTGTTCTGGGTATCTGCTTTGTAAAAAGCGCTCGAGTCACTCACATATCTGGCAACGTATTCCACATGCGTGTCCATTGTGGGACACCGCGTACAATGCTTTTCCGAAATCTAGTACCGCCGTTCATGCTCAAAGTGAAACATTCAATACATTAACTCATTCGTGAATTAATCAGACGTTTGAAGCTGTTTTCTACGTGACAGCAGCTCTTTGACTTAGTGACGATCGTGCGAAATGTGTGTGTGTGTGTGTGTGGGGGGGGGGGGGGGGGGATGAGGGGAGTGGAGAGACTGCGACTAGCAACGCCTGTAAAGCGATTTCACTCTGTCAGTGCACTTCATTCCAGAGCAAGCTCTTCTCCGTGGGCGACATTTCACTTTGGAAAGAAGCTCGACGCTGGGGCTAATGCTCTCTTCACAAAATCCATTCTCCTAAAGAGGATAATCCATTAGGGTACGGGAAATAGATTTTGTGGTGTTGAGGAAATCAGGAAGGAAATTACTGGCCGAGTTAAGCTTTAAATTCGGCTGTGAAGAGTTCATCTTCGTTGTCGGATGATGTCATTTCCAGTACATTAATTTTCACCTCCGTCCCAACTGGCTTTGTTATTTTCAATTTTTCTTCCTTTTTATTCTGAAGGTTGAATTATTATACCGGATGAATCACAAAACCTTTTCAATCTGAAATAAAATCTAACTCTGTCAGGGTAAGTATAATACATTTATATCTAGACTGTTCGTGACCACTTCTCTCATTTGTCCGTATATCACACGATTGTAAAGTTTGGCGAACGGAATTTGTTTGGTAGACACTGCACAATGTATTCTTTTGCACCGACGGTATGTGGGGAGGGTATGTACTGAACCAGTGTCAACCCACTCCTCCTCCATATCACCATCTACTAAATTCGGGGATTTATCTAGAGATACCTACACCTCAGAATGAGTCCTTATTAATCTAATTTTAGCGTCGTAGTCTTTATACGTGCTCGTCTTAGTACATGCGTTGCCGGAATTTGGAAAACAAAGCAAGTAAATCTCAACGTTCTGGGCCAGATGTGTCAATCGGGATCGACCGGCTGCCGTGTCATTTCCTTCCAGGGGAATCACTTGGATGCGGAATGGACGTGCGTGTAGCCACAACAGCGCTCTCCCAGGCATTTCCAGGTTTCCTAACTCTGGAGCTCCAATTTGTAACTCAAGCAGCTATCAAACTGACCTCACGGGCCTAAATGTATGACGTTCCAGTAGTCCCTCCAAGGAAAAATCCTCAGAAGCATCGGTGTTGTGTGTAAAAATGGGAGACAATCTCACTCAGAGTGCAAACTGAAACGTCATTCGAGCCCACTGTAGCTTGATACATCTGAAAGAGCCATGTGCGTGACAGCAAGGGTGCACAAATAGCGCCTACAGACCTACAGAGTACAATCATTGTGCGGCCACAGACGCCTCGCTGGAATCTAATTCACGTCGCAGTAACGTAGCACAGTCCACAATAATTCAAGAGGCATTAGTCAGTTACTCCTACACATATCGTCTGTAAACAGACGGTGGACTCTGCTGTGCATAAAACAGAAAATAAATAGAAGGTATGCTGTCCTTCCATGAAGTCTATTTCACATGGTTTACATACAGCATACACAAAGTGTCCAACTGCTTAATTCAGTTGAGTGGACACAGTCCTTTATGCAGTGCCACAAGCATATATGTTGCACAATATCGCTACTGAGCAAAAGCTGGCCAGTTTACCTTTCCGAAAGACGGGAAATACTATCTTCTAGTAGAATTTTCAAGCTTGCTACTCTCTTTTAGAATCTGGACTTTAATAAAAATGGCAACGTAATGTTAACCAGAACGCAGGGATAAGTTGTGATCTAAATGATAATAGATTTATTCATTCTTAACATTACGTGACAAAAAATATCTAAAGAAACGTCACACAA
Organism: Schistocerca gregaria; assembly: GCF_023897955.1. Lineage (NCBI taxonomy): Eukaryota > Metazoa > Arthropoda > Insecta > Orthoptera > Acrididae > Schistocerca > Schistocerca gregaria. The sequence goes on from NC_064926.1 coordinate 373,333,484, forward strand.
ACATTTTCATTTCACAAACGCTGTCACTAACATGGGGTCTATGGTGGACAAAGAGATCAGCTGGGGATATACATACGACACTAAGCAGAACACTAATCGCTTTATCTGACTTCATACACGTGAATCCAGGATATGGTACAAAAACTACGCCATCATCAAGCATCTGTATTCCACTATTAAAGAAAAAAAGTTTCGAAAGAACAGGGTGTTGAGATACATATATTGGAGCCCTACGCTATAGCAGCGAATACTTTACCCTTCTGCTGGTCGGGGCGTCACACCAAGATGTGTTCGGCGACTGATATCATGGACGTCTGCAATCTGTTATTTATGGCGCGCGCCCGAAAAATACAAGTGGCATAACACCGAATCACAAGTGAGAGTGCCCTGAAGTCTCTGAAATTCACACTTATTTCACTCGGCTGGCATACCCAGGTCCCTCCGAAACCAACTGACATCTCCTCTGCTTCAAGTCCCTTGTGCACGCCTCACACTTCTCGGTGATGCTGACTGCCTCAGGGCCGAGCAAAGTGGTTGTGCAGTTTGAGGCGTCACGTCACGGATTGCGCATCCCCTGCCGCTGTAGTTTCGAGTCCTCCCTCGGGAATGGGTGTCTCTGATGTTCTTAGCATATGTTGATTTAAGTAGTGTGTAAGTCTAGGGACCGATGACCTCAGCAGTTTGCTCCCTTAGGAATTCACACACACTTGAACTGCCTCAGCTTCTGCCGAACGCATCGCCACGGTCTCGCTGTGGCTATCAGTGTCAGCCCAGATCACTTCACTCCAAGGATGTGCCATCTCACGGGATAAGACCATTTGGTAAGCGACATCCCTTCGTTAGGGTGCGACATCGCCGCTTATAGAACGTTGTGTCTCGCTGACTGACCTTTAGTCACAAGCAGCTCAGCAGCACAGAAAATTCCTTTGTAGATTTTCTTAATGCTCTCGGAATATCGACTTAAAAGCCGAAATATGCGCAAATTTCTGTTTGCTGTTTTGAAACACGTACAGATTACGTCTGGACGCGCAGCCCCAATTTCTGACCTTTTGTAAAGAGATTGAATAACGTTGTTTCTAACATATCATTCCTGGCTGCTACTGTGGCCTCATACTCTTCGATATTATAGACGCCAGATCCGATATCCAGTATCCAGAAGTACAGGGGTGGCCGAGAAGACGTAAACTCCAATAACAAAATACAGTACCCTGCCTAATTCTGTGTTGAAAACCCGGTGTCATCTGAAACAACTTCTTGTGTTCTCGTAATGGACAGAAGCAGGTCCTGTTTGGTTTTCTAGGTAAGCTTACATCGCTGCAGCAAAATAGTATCAAAGTCATGTAACGACGATGGATGTGGATAGCGATCACGCGACCTTCTGTGGAAAGTAGACCACAGAGACTAAATAATACTGAAATTTGGTGTCTGGTGGCCAGGGAAGATACAATTCATTCACATGCCAACAAAACCAGCCCTGGACGATGTGAGGTCTGTTCACTTCGTGTTGTTTCAGTGCTGACAGACTTCGTGAGCGCGACATTTACTTCTGCAACAGCTTTTGCAGCTGTCGTCGTCTTATTTTTTATCTCTGTCCTCTTCAATGACGGTTGGTCACTATCACTCAACACGTACTTTCTTACCTATTGTAATAAAGGATGTTTCTTCGATTTCCATGCGTGCAGTATAAATCGCCCACCCAGTGGCTCTTTAAACATCAAAGGCTTCGGCCACCTTGGTAACGGTACGTACCCACTAAACGAGCACCGACCATTTCCGCACGTCCGACTTCAGTTAGCTCCGAAAAAATAAACTCGCATCTTCGCGGAACACTGTTTAAAACATGACGGACGTTTACAACCTTCTGAGGACTTGGGCGGGTGCCGTACATGGTCAAATACAACTGAGTAGACTGTAAGATTGGAAAGCATCTGCATTTACGTTGAACTATACATGTCTAGCGGCGTTTAAAATTTTTTTCCTACCTCTGTAGGCTCTCACATGACTAAACTGAGCGGCAAATGTCGTGAGATACCACCTAATATCGAGTTCTTTTGCCCTGTGCAGATCAGCAATCCGACGTGGCATGGGCTCAACAAACCGTTGAAAATCCTTTGCAGAAAGGTTGAGCCATGCTGCCTCTGCAGTCGTCCATAACAGTGCAAGTGTTGCCAGTGCAGGATTTTGCACACGAATAGACCTCTTGATTATGTCCCATAAATCTTCGATGGGATCCATGTCGAACGGTGCGGATGGCTCGTATGGTAAAGAGTGTTCTTCTAAGGAATCGCGGACAGATCTGTTCCGAACACAACATGGAGTCCGTGAAAGACGGCAAGTGGTTCCAAGCCTCCGAACGTAACCATATGCAGTCACTGAGCGTTTCGTTTGGGCCAGAGAACCCGGCGCATTTGATGTGAAGCAACCCACACGATTATGGAACCACCACCAGTTTGTGTAATCCCTTGTTGAAAACTAGGATCCTTGGCTCCTTGGGGTCTGCGCCACACTTGAACCCTACCATCAGCTCTTACCAACTGAAATCGAAGCTCATCTGACCAGATGACGCTCTTTCCAGTCGTCTATGGTCCAACCTATACAGTCAAGAGCCAAGGAGAGGTGCTGCAGGCGATGTCGCACTTAAACAACAAAGGCACCCTCATCGGCCATCTACTGACATAGCCCACTAATGCCAAAATTCACCGCACTGTCCTACCGGTTGCGGTCGTGGTACGTCCGACGTTGCTTTCAGCAGTCATTTCAGGTTGTGTTGCTCGTCTCTTAGCACTGACAACTCGTACGCCGACGCAGCTCCTCTCGGTCGTTAAGTGGAAGCCTTCGGTCACTGCGTTGTCCGCGATGAGCGTAATGCCTGGAATTTGGTATTCTCGGCACGCTCTTCACACTGGGGATCTCCGAATATAGATTTCCCTCACGATTTCCGAAATGAAATGTCCCATGTGCGTAGTTCAAATGGTTCAAATGACTCTGAGCACTATGGGACTTAACTTCTGAGGTCATCAGTCCCCTTGAACTTAGAACTATTTAAATCTAACTAACCTAAGGACATCACTGCCTGAGGCAGGATTCGAACCTGAGAACGTAGCAGTCGCGCAGTTCCAGACTGTAGCGCCTAGAACTTCTGGGCCACTTCGGCCGGCGTGCGTAGTTCCAACTAACATTCCGCTTTCATAGTCTGTTAATTCCTGGCATGGCGCCATAATTACGTCGGTAACCTATTCACATGAATCACATGAGTATAGCTGACAGTTCTTCCTGTGCACAACTCTTTTATACCTTGTGTACGCGACGCTACCGCCATATGTATTTGTGCGTCTCCCTACCCCACGAATTTTGTCAAACGGTGTAGGTCAAAGAGTGCGTTTCTTGTGATGTTTTCATATTTTTATTCTACAATGAATAAGGCTTTAATGACCAGCTAGATCCAATTAAAGCCAATTCCGTGTGGCAGTGGTAATATCATTTCCCCTCAAACCTCTAAAGTTAAGCGCTGTGGGGCTTGTCTAGCACTTTTATGGGTGACCGTCCAGGATTTGCCGAGCGCTCTTGGCAAGCCGGGTGCACTTAGCCCATGTCAGCCTAATATAGGGGCCACTTGTCTGAGAAGTAGCAGCTGTGGTCATGAAAACCGACAGCGGCCAGGACAGCGTTGTGCTGATTACATGCCCCTCTATATCGGTATCTTGTCATTCTTATCTGAGGATGACGTGGAGGTCGGTCGGTGCCATAGGGATTTCCGAGGCCTATTCGAACGGAGCTTTTGTTTTAAATTACCTTAAATGTGGAAATGTAGAGTAAATGATAATGGAATCTCATATAATTTCTACTTGCGCTACCTTTAGAATTTTACTGTGTATATTCCTCCGGCAAATTATACGGACACTTAGGAGTGAATGTAATGCTCGTAGCGTGTCACGGAGATGTAACGCGGCCGCTCACGGCGGGCTGATAGGAAACCTCCCCGTGGAGAGGTAGGCGGCAGCGGCAGCGGCGGGGGTACACGGAGATTAGACCGAAGTGTTTTCTTCGCCGTCGCGGAATTCATTTGCGCGCACAAAAGCCGGCGCCATAATGCCGGCGCACAAAGCGGCCGCCTTGTGCCTGGCCGGGAGGCGACGCGCCGCGCAGCGCCGAGCAGCGCAGAGCAGGGGACGGTAATGACCACCTCATTTGCCGGCTGCCCTCTCCACGACGGCTCTCACACAGAGGGAGACAGCCCGGGCTCCGTCTCCTGTGTGTGTGTCACGAGCCGGCCGTCGCAGGAATTCTCGTAAAATAAACTGCTCCGAAAAAAATTTCACACCGCGCTCATGATCGTAAATACTTTTTCGTCCACAGGAAATTTCACTCTTAAAGAAACCTGTGTGGCCTAGATAGAAGTAAGGCTTTCTAGAAAGCTGGATGAATGATAGTATTAAAAGAATGTGAGGTGACTGTTGATTCAAACACGTCCAACAGCATACACTCATATAAGTGATTCGCTTCGATGACAAGGAATACTAAATCTTCGCCGGCCGCTGTGGCCGAGCGTTTCTAGGCGCTTCAATCTGGCGCCGCGCTGCTGATACGGTCGCAGGTTCGAATGATGCCTCGGGCATGTGTGTGTGTGTGTGTGTGTGTGTGTGTGTGTGTGTGTGTGATACCCTTAGGTTAGCTAGGTTTTAAAGTTCACGATGGTCGATGTGTGTCGCTGTAGAGTAGGACGTATATTCATACACGTCGTATGTGATGCTTCTGTTGTTTACTGTTCCTTGCGTTTAAGTAGTGACCTCAGTTGTTAGGTCCCACTGTGCTCAGAGCCTGAATCTTCAGAGTAGATACACACCTTATACGACATCCGGCGGGAATCTAAAATTACTAAGCATGAAGCACATAGACAGGGATGGTGGATGGGTGGTGCTTATCGCGTATTTGAGTCGCCCGCGGAGGGTGCCGAGATACTAGGCGCGTTTGCGATGAACACTGTGTCTGGATGACTGGCCATTAAAATTGCTACAACACGAAGATGGCGTGCTACACATGCGAAATTTTACCGACAGGAAGAAGATGCTGTGATATGCAAATGATTAGCTTTTCAGCGCATCACACAAGGTTGGCGTCTGTGGTGACACCTACAACGTGCTGACATGAGGAAAGTTTACAACCGATTTCACATACACATAGAGCAGATGACCGGCGTTGCCTGGTTAAACGTTGTTGTGATGCCTCGTGTAAGGAGGAGAAATGCGTACCATCACGTTTCCGACGTTGATAAAGGTCGGATTGTAGCCTATCACGATTGCGGTTTATCGTATCGCGATATTGCTGCTTGCATTGGTCGAGATCCTATGACTGTTAGCAGAATATGGAATCGGTGGGTAGAGGAGGGTATTACGGAACGCAGTGCTGGATCCCAACGGCCTCGTATCACTAGCAGTTGAGATGACATGCATCTTATCCTCATGGCTGTAACGGATCGTGCAGCCACGTCTCGATCCCTGAGTCAACAGATTGGGACGTTGAAAGACAACAACAATCTACACGAACAGTTCGACGACGTTTGCAGCAGCATGGGCTATCAACTTGGAGACCATGGCTGCGGTTACCCTTGACGCTGCTTTACAGACAGGAGCGCCTGCGAAGGTGTACTCAACGATGAATCTGGGAGCACGAATGGCAAAACGTCCAGGTTCTGTTTACAGCACCATGGTGGTCGAATCCGAGTTTGGCGACATAGCGGTGAACGCATAATGGAAGCGTGTTTTCGTAATCGCCATACTGGCGTATCACCCGGCGTGATGGTATTGGGTGCCATTGGTTACACGTCTCGGTGACCTCTTGTTCGCATTGACAGCACTTTGAACAGTGGAAGTTACATTTCAGAAGTGTTACGCCACATGGCTCTACCCTTCATTCGATCCCTGCGAAACCCTACATTTCAGCAGGATAATGCACGACCGCATGTTGCAGGCCCTGTACGGGCCTTTCTGGATACAGAAAATGTTCGACTGTTGCCCTGGCCAGCACATTCTACAGATCTCTCACCAATTGAAAACGTCTGTTCAATGGTGGCCGACAAACTGTCTCGTCACAATACGCCAGTCACTACTGTTGATGATCTGTGGTATCGTGTTGAAGCTGCATGAGCAGCTGTACCTGTACACGTGATCCAAGCTGTTTGACTCAATGCTCAGGCGTATCAAGTCGTTGTTACGGCCAAAGGTGGTTGTTTTGGGTACTGATTTCTCAGAACCTATTCACCCAAATTGGATGGAAATGTAATCACATGTCAGTTCTAGTATAATATATTTGTCCAATGAATACCCGTTTATCATCTACATTTCTTCTTGGTGTAGCAATTTTAATGGCCAGTAGAGTAATCTCCTAGCTGCAGTGTGTATCGTTAACAGAGCTACAAAACCTAATTACTGAAATATACAGATGTGGAATACGTTCTCTAGAACATTGCTGTCATTCCTGGTTCATAATGTTCTAATAATGGGTTAAAATAAAGAGAAAAGTAATTAACTCTTGATATGTGGACAATGACACTGTATTAAATGAATTCAATTGCAACCTAGTTTCACTTGATGTAGTAACATGTAAAGAAACTTTAATATGGTTACGGTGTCACTAAAGTCAAGTAACTACAATACAAGAATTACAAAAATTGAACTTCACATATATGATCCTTTTTCATACAGAATCCCAAAATCTGATTCTTTAATCCATTTGTCGCAAAATTGACAACAAAAGAATGAAGGCCAAAAGATAACTGATATGAACTCTTGATGAACTGACTGCACAATTAAACCGCTGCCGCAGATGGAACAGATTTAATGATTGCCTGTAATCCGTTTGTCGAAACGAGTGTCATTGTACCAATGTAAAAATTAATTATTTTCCTCCCCACAATGAATCTTCCATTAACTCGCCATAGAATTCCCAAAACTCCCCACTGCTTAATGCTGCTATACCGAAACTCAGTTGATCTCCTCTAACTCTCAAGCTCGACTGTCTGCCTCTTCTCCCCTCCTCTCGATCGACAAATAAAACCGGCTTGCATATTCGCATTCTCATCCATTCGTTTGATAAGTGTGTCACAGTGCAGAAGATTACGCTGAAATATTTCCATGAAAATTATGATAGAGTTTAATCAATAATAGACAAACATTGTTACAAGCGGGTAAATGCATAAGACTTAATAAAAACTGAAATGTGTGTGTTACCATATGGTAACACATACAAATACCTAAAGTAAGTTTCCACAAGAGAATGAATTTTGTGGTGGCATTCAATTCCAGTCTAAAATATATAGGAAAAGTTGAAAGATTAACCACAAAGTTTCAATAGTAACATATAAGCTAAATTCTTTACACCAGTGTTACACAGAATTCTGGATAAGAGAACATGAGTAAACCAATGTATACATACAAGACATAAATTGAGAATAAAAGCCATAGTATTATCGTAAAAAACCTGTCCAAATTCAATTACGAAAGTAAAAGCTTCTTTATGGTTGTCTTACTTACAGTATACAGTAATCATAAAACATAATACTATTTTCTACAAAATTTAGCTCGAGCTGCTTTTGAAAAGGAAGTGGATGAAGGAAATAAATAAACGTTTGTGCAGAAAACTGATGTGCCTGTCAAAATAAATTAATTATACTGAAGCGTCAGTCGTCAGTCCATCACAAAACGTAACGAAAGCAATAATGCGGCCACACGCGCTTATTCTATGCATGGGCTGACTGATCATTATCACTAAAATAAATGCTTAGCGTACCCAAAATGCAAGGAAGACGAAGTGTTACCAAATAATGCCTTACAACTACACATAAATAAGATAAAGAATAGTTGCCCTAAGTTATTAGAAAATATATTTAAATCTGTTAAACTAGGCTGTAGAAGTTAAAAATAAATAATTAATCTTTTAAGATAGAAAGAAAAGTTGTTGGGAAAAGCAAAAACAAACAGTTATCAAGTCGAGAAAATGAATATATGTGTCATCTCTCATAAATATCATTACCCACAGATAAAATAATGCTTACAGGCCAAAATTTCTCTTCACATTGTATCCTAGAAAGCAGCAAATTTCCAAACACATCTCGCCTCCATTCATAAGATATCTCCTAAAAATCACTAAACCATAATAGCTCGAAGTGTCCACCACAAGCAAATAATCAGGTAAGTCCTAACCCCCCTAACCTCATTGCATATTTCCTGAAATCTTAATACATATCTCCTAAAATACATAATTCATAAATCCACAAAACCATTAACTTCATCATGGCATCCAATAACACTTATTAACTCATAATTACTTCTATACCAAACTACACTTATTCAAGAAAACTCATATGTCCTTGTACTCACAGCCCTTACCCTGCAGAATTATGATAACTGCTCTATGCTGAAAATTAGAAACCTCCTCAGATTAGTAACGAACCCATATTCTCTACCTCTTCTACAATTACATACCACACAACATTTGCCAAATACCATCAATTTATTGCGTAGTTCAGTGTGACAGCCTGTAAAAAAAGAAAATGCCATTTCTTTACACAGTACTCGACGTTGTCAACCAACATTCATGATTTTGTGCCATGATGCATTTCTGCTCTACTAAAAGTTGCTGCTTCGTTTTTGAAATGTTGATTTGCCAGTATCTTTCTGTGACATATGTCGCTAGAGAGTTTCATAATTATTGACATTGCAGTTATATCTGTAACAGTAAAGTACATTATGTTAACAACAATAAAGTGAAAGAAATACAAAGAAATGTCCAACCTCTTCTACCTTATGTTGTGATGGCAAGGGGGGAGGGGGATTATGGTCCACACATACATAGGATGAAATGTTTCATGAGTTAACATCCACATATTTACAAAATTCCACTCCTCTATGAGAAAATTCCATGTATAACAATACGACTAATCTAAGGAATGTGTACACCCAGACAAAAAATTTTTAAAGTAATTTCTCTAGAAGATGTTTTGCTTTGGAAAAGTGGTGTAGACCACGATAATCTTCTGCGCACGATTTCTGTAAAATTCGAGTGAGCTATTCCGCGACTACTAAATGGTCCATTTTAGACAAAGAAGACTTTTACATAGTTGTTCTTTGATTTTCATGGCGATTTTTGACCTGCATTAAATTCTTTATTGTTGCATCTCGTCTTCTGTAGCCGTTTACTCTTCTCTGCTGAATTTTTATGTTTTTAAGAGGTGTTTCTGTGACTTCATGGCGCCTTAAGCATTTTGGTTTTGGAAGAGGTAGTGTTTCTATGATTATGTCTTTTTTTTTTTTTCAATATCAAATGTGGAGAAAGTAAAGTGGAACCATTAGGTAATAAATTTACGGTGTCCCAAAACATTTGATAATACCTATCTTGTTCTGTGTGCTTTTTGTGACAGTACATTCTACATAATCTTGTTATTCCTTTCATGATTCTTTCAGATGGGTTGGCAGAAGTTTGCTAATCTGAATTTTTCTGATTTTCTTTATATGAAACCGAAGAGTCAAAAGAAATTGAGGTCCAGTGTCAAAGATAACTTCGGAAACACGTCCCAATTCTCTCAAAAATCCTTGGTAAATGCTGCAAATGTAACTGTCACAGTCATTTGATGAAGTGTTGTAAAAGAAATAAATTTTGATGTGGGCTCTGTTTGCATTGCCGCTCTTTGTAATGGGCCCATAGACATCTAGAGCTGATAAATGACATAATTTAACAGGGACGATGGGAAAACAGCTGAACAAAATGTGAAGTGGTATATGTTTTAATTTTTTTACAGAATTTACAGTTTGGTCAGAACATACCAGATAAGGTTTTCCATTTTGAGAAAGTAAGAGGTCTGATGAAGGATGTAGAAAATTATCTCGCTCTGTAGTGTGCATAACTGAGATAGGTGTACAAAAATATTATATTAATCAAATCTCATGTTAAATTCAAACAAGCCATGTATCGCTGTCGCGATTCATGCATTTAAAGAGTATGTTGTGCATAGCCAAATAATAATGTCTAAGTGTCAAGGTATTTGTGTCTCGCCACAGCTTCTTGATGTTCTTCCATGTGGCATCATTATCTTTTTCGTTAGCAATATCCTTTACAGCAAACGAAAACTAATTTTCGAAACCAACATGTATGTAATGAAGATGGAAACTGGAGTAACAGAATTCTGTGGATGAACCTATTTTTGAGCCACCAAGAGGTCGTAAAAAGGCGTCAGCAACGCTATTCTCTTTTCCAGGAATGTATAAACAACGTAATGAATTTCCTGCAAATATAAGGCCCATTTCCTACAGAAATCACGAGAAAGTTCGGTGGTCATAAGAAATTGTAACGCATTGTGGTCTGCACATAGTTTTACATGTGTGGCAAGTAAAAAATAACGAAATTTTGTCAAAGTCCAAACGACAGCTAATGCTCCAAATTCTGTGATTGAGTAAGTTATTTCGGAAGAGGACAGAACGCTGCTGGCAGATGTAGTGCTCTTAGTAACAACTATACCATTTCCGTGTTGAAACACATATCAACAAGCACTGTGTTGGAGCCGTCAGTCACGATGCCAAAATTTCGCGGAAGTTCCGGGTGAGAAATTAGAGATGAATGTAGTAAGGGTTTTTTCAGTGTATAAAATTCCTTTTGTGCTTGTTCGTCCCTAAACAACCACTTCATTGACATAACCCTGCTGAGGTCATCGGTCCCTAAAATTACACACTACTTAAAGTAACTTAAACCAAGTTTTGTTAAGAACACCACACACACACACACCCATGCCCTGGGGATGACTCGAACTTCCGGGGGGAGGGGCATCGCAATCCGTGAAATGGTGATCCAAACCACGCAACCACTCCGCGCGGCAATGCTTCTCTGAATGGAATGTATCTCAACGTATCGTTGTTTTGTGGCTAAATACACGAATTTTGAAAATCCAGTACTAATTTCTGCCTGTTTAAGAAATCCATGCCAAACAATCTCTGTTGTTAGTAGTGCAAAGATCTAGGTGACTGCAAGGGAAGTGTGACTTTGCGCAATGAATAGTAAGTGCGTTTGCGATTTTACATCGATACCGTTTCCTGAAAAAGCTCCTCTAACGTTTGTTCTATGTAAAGTTAAAATAACTAAAATTTCATCTGCGTTACATTTACTGGATTGTGCATCAGTGTAAGGTAAAGTAGAGTAAGGTCCATCTGAATTTGATTTAGTGACCGGTAAATAACTAGCCATTGCAACTCCAAAGCCTCAATCTATAAAGGTGCTTTAAATATGTTTGCATATTTATATGTAGATGACGGGATGATAAATTTGGTTTTGGGTTTCCTCATTTTCTTGTAACAATTTGTTCCTGATGTCTTCCGAACAAAAAATATTCTCAGTAATGTCGGTGGGATTTTCTCTGTGTGTAAATCTTCTGTAGTCATCTCCTCTAGTCATTGTTGTCCGCCACTGTCGCGTCACTGTGAAATAGGTTGCGAAACTTCAGCTATCTCGGTTCTGCATTATTAGAATCAAATTGTCGTGGGTGAAATTCGCTTCGTTCGAAACCAAATTTTGCTATTGTCTGTAGTTTTCAATTCTCTAATTCTCATACCCGCCATTTTCTCGGAATTCATGGTTCTGTTATCCGGTGTCACGATAACTGTGAGTGTATAGTTGCTGCATATGCATGTGCAAATTGTTATTCCTTCATATCTAATTGTTTCCAAATTACTGTGTTGCTGTGGAGCAAAGTTCATGCTGCTCCATGAATTATGAAAGTGCTGGTTGTTATGATAAAAATTCTGATTTTGTTGCTGATCGTACTATGGTAGTTCACTGAAAACGTCAAGTCCCTGAAAGAGTTTTTTGTACTGTTGGTTGTTCCTGCATATTCTGTCTCCATTGTCACTAATGATCTGAATTGTCCCCTATTCCGGACGTCATTGTAATTCAGGTTGTTCTGATAAAAGTTACTGTTTTTGCACATACAGTTGGATTCTTGAATCTCGATCAGTTATAAAATGTCACGGGATGCATTGATGTTTTCTTCCTGCTGTCCTTTGAAATACATAAAGATCATAAATGTTTAGAAATACAAAGCTGGATTAAAGCAGATTGACCGTACATTTCAGTCAAATGTTGGTTCTGATGTACCATGTACCAAGACCTGCGTTAAGGTTGCAAATTGTGACTTTTCTAAATTTGGCAAACTGATGAGTTTCTCCTTAACTCCTCCCTGTGTAGGTTCTGACTAGTATACTGCGAGAAATTCATTTCGAAATTCCTCTAAAGAAAAGTACTGTCTTGCTATAGGTCGCATCCGCTTAACTGTTTCACTTTAAAGAAACTGGAAATAAACTCTAACTTGTGTATGTCACTAGCCAAATCTGTGGTAAAGCAAAGTTACACTGTTGCATCCAGTCTACGGGATGTAAATCATTAATGCCATAACGAAAATAACTTTAAACTTTCTAAGCTATAAAAAATGTTTATAGTCGAAAACCTCGTGTATTGTTAAGTCACTAAAATTCTTTTTCATATGTAAGTCAGCAAAAATGTGGTTCTTGCACGAAATCTTTTCCTTCTCCATGACAACTCTCACTAGAGCCACGTGTATCGTGTGTTCATATATCAATGCTTTTCGCTGTCAGCTAGATGTACGCATAACCTAGTGATTGCTTGTTTGTGCTGTTTGTTTAGCGTCCTCTGTCATTATTTGAAACGCTCTAGAGACTGAAATTCTTCGGTCTCTTTGAACTGTATTGACCGCATGTCGGCTGAGTGATCATCTGAATTTATTTAGATTTCTTCAACTTTATTTGAAAGTTTATCGAACTGTGGTTTCAGTGTTTCAAAATTGTTCTTCTCTTTTAATCTCAATTTTATTTGTTTCAATTTCCAAATTTTGCATATGTTCCGAATGCCATAGTGATCTGAGCTGGAATTTTGCGGCTGAGGCCCTGGGCATAACTTTATTAATTTTTTCAGTAATTTAAGCTCCCTCTTTTCAATACGTATCTGTAATTTCTTTAAATCTTGTGTGAATCTCGTCCACTCTCTGAGACTTTGTAATTGCTCAATTCTGTTTACAGACCTGTCTTTACACTCTTAACGATTAAATCACTGCTTTCCCTTTGTTTTGATTTAAGTATTTTGTTGTTTCCTTGAAAATTCGTTTCAATTATTAGGTTGTTTTTTTTTGTAACTTTGTTTCAAAGTGACTTGATAATTGATTTCATAGTGTTTTGTTACTTTATAATAATAAGTTCTGAAGCGTAAGTGCGAGTTCGTTCTTCTGCGACGATTTCGTGCTAACTGTTGTGTGATGAACTGAATATTCGTCTGTTGTCTTCATTCACTGCTGGCTTTTGCGAAACGTGTTGCGTCTTATGTGTCGGACTGCGCGGAATCGAAGACTTTCAATCTCGAGTTTCGCGCCTCATCATGAAAAGAAATATTTAAGTTGGCAAAAATGTTGCCTTCTAAATTTCGTGTATTGTCCATATTCCTCGTAAGCTAGCTATCTGGGAGAGAAGCATTCGCATCAAGAATCGTTGTGTCTGAATTAGTCGCAGTAGCATTAATAAGTGACTGATCAGCAATTAGGTACTGTTGTCAGTTCAATATTGCATACTGGCTATCTGAGAATGATTGCTAAATGACTTGCCATTTGCTGTGTAGTGCGACACTGTAATTATAATATTAAATAAATAAATAATTTCAGAAATTATTCCATTGACTTTTAAGAAAACACAAAAGTTTAGTAAAATGCGCAACAGCAAAACAAAATTGCAAGCAAACAGCGATCGAGAGCAGTACACTACATCTGACAATTCGAAAAAAATATCTCAGAAAATCCTCGACTTCCGAAACTAGAAGAAATATACCAAGTAAATGTTACCTGTATAAATTTATTTTAGTGGAAGTGAACCTGTGATTTTGATTGAGTTTTTAATGTTAAATTATCTGATAGTTACTAAATTTTGGGCTTACTGTTTTGAATGGAACCCATAGCAGACCTTAGAGCTGACAGCTGGCGTAACGCTAATTGTTGGTGGCAAAACTGCCAGTATCCTCAGAGAAATCTAATTGCGAGAATTCTAAGAAAATCATTAACTCTCTGAAACTTATTGTTATCACAAAATCTCACTATGAGATTTCATGATAAGCTGATTAGTTTGGAACTAAAATTGGTCCTTGGGAAATATTATTAAAGAATAATTTCCTTTTCAACAATATTTAGGTCTTATGGGTCGCAATGGACAACGATGTGGAAACTGCTCTCGTAGCTATAGTGCGTCTCGATAACAGAGCTGCAAAATCTAACTACCGAGTTATGCAAAGGAACAACGTGCTCTATAAAAGCATTAATATCATCGTTGGTTAATAATTAGTTGATAATGGTTTTAAATAAATTGAAAAATAGTTGACTCTGGGTCAATGACTCTGGGTTAAATGAACTAAACAACAATGTCATTTCATTTGAGTTAATAACATTTAATGAAGTTTCAATATTAGTGAAAATTTCTGTGAAGTCATGCAACTAATTCAAAAACTATAAAAATTAAACTTCAAATTTATGATCGTCACAGAGAAAAAATGTTTTGGAACTAGTGCAGAGAAATAAGTAGTTCTGAATACGAGAAGAGCAGGAATAAGGAAAGATAGATTTTAACATCCATTATATAGCATCGCATTACAGTCCGTCTTTAAGGCAGTTCCACAGAGTATGCAAAGAAGAGTTATAGAGATCTCTTACACTCAATGCAGTACACTTTGCCGCACACACATTCAGATTCAAAATATATTGTTAATATATACTCAACACCCCTCCTTTTAAGAGACATGTCTCTTTCAAAGACATGTCTCTTTCACAAGACAAACCATATCGTCTCATTATCTTCTGAAAATTCTCCTTGTTCAAGGGTTTGGATAGTGTGGCGCCCTGTCCATTCGTCGGTTATGGAGTGCCTAAAGGAAGCTGCGTTCTCGGAATGCTATAAAACAATTCAAGCAAATCAAGTTGATAGTTTTTATTATAAATAAGAAGACTGACAATACCTAACTTCGAATTTACAACAAGTGTCGCAAGCTATGGGAGACATGCAAGCAGTAATGTCCTTCGCTATAGAAGATTGCCGTTAAGCAGTTGATATGGATCACTACTAACTGCTATCGTACGCTCCCTGCTAGACTACTGCAGTCGAATACTGACCGGCTGTGGCTTAGAGGAACGGCGCTTATGTTCTCATCAGCTAGGGGAGCGCTCCTGTCTCGGTGCGGTCCTATTCATCGGGCTTTTGGCCATCTCACCGCCTTCTTTGCTCTTGCGATCTTCGTTGTTGTGCCGGCACTTGTCGATGCGCCGGAAGAGACAGTACGAGAGGTGGCCAGGAAGTAATAACCCGCGTTTTTTTTTCAACAATTCCTTATTGAATATGATGATAATTACACACCCTACTTTTCCACGTAACCTCCACCCCATTCTATGGACCTCCTACAGCGCGAAACAAGGGCATGTATACCATGTCGGGAGCAATACTTGTACTGGTTGCAGAGCCAGTGCTTCACTGTATAATCACCTCCTCGTCGTCCTCAAAATGTCTTCCATGAATGGCATCCTTTAATGGCCCAAAGAGGTGTGAGCCCGAGGGGCTAGGTCAGGGCTGTCAGTTGTGACAGCTTTATATGGCCTCCCCGACCGCTGCAAATCGTGGAGCGTCTTCTGATGACCTCACCCTCCATGACCAGCGACTAACTGTACTTCTTGCGACAGATGATGCTCCATAGACTTTGCACAAGCGTTTGTGAATATTCCAAACAGTTTCTTTCTCTTGTAGCGCATATCACCTACAGACGCCGTTTTTACACTGTCCTGCAGCTACGCTATATCCCGGAAGAGACGGAAACTTGGCGCGCTCACTCAGGAGACTTCAAATTAAACATACGTGACTTTTCGCACTCGTAGCATTGTTTTCTGCTGAGAAAAATGCGGTGCATTACTTTCTGGGCTACCCTTGTAAGTCAGCCAACATCTTTTCTGAGCGTAGTCTAGTTAAATACTCCCTTGCTCTACTTGGTCTGTTATAAAAAGGTTTATTTCGGTGTGTTTGGTCCTGGCGCTAATAATTTTGGCATTAATAACAGCATTTTTGGCCACATTTATAGCTCACAAAATATCTTGGTGGATTCTATACTGACATTTGGCCCTGTTTTGCTTATTACAGTTCTGATCCACGCCGCTTCTTGAATTATGTGACACAGTCACATACTCAGCTTCTACAATGCTCAATGCTGCCATTTTCTGTCTTTTACAAGACCAGAACGTAAGTCCAGCTTTCTAGTAATGGAATGTCCGCTCTCCAACTCACCTCTCCAATCTACATCACCGTAGCCATCAAGTTTTATATTGCCCTTTCTATATTATATTGATTTACAGTTTATTGTTCCATTTAACTACATAAATATATTTCTAATGGCTCTCCCATGTTCCTGTCGTAGGCTTTTGTGGAATCTGCTTACAAGATCTGAGGCGAAAACATTTCTCTGTGGTCTATCCCTTCCTTTCGTGAACATCATTGGACTACAAGTCTCTCTGTTTGCGGTGTTTATGCCGCATTCATTTTCACAATTACTTTTACTGATAGTATTAAACTACTTCGCAAACAGTTCGTCCCGATAGCTTTTACTGCACACTTCCAGGACTATTGCGATGATATTTCATTCTGTATATAAAGAATCTACTGATAATGCATTCATTGGTGCCTGGTCCCATATAACCCGTTGGAGCAAGCGCTCGGAAATAAATAACTGTGAAAATGAAAAATGCAGGAATGAGGCAAGCTCTATTTTAACATCCATTACACACAACAGCGCATTAGCATCTGTTGTTACGGTAATGCCGCAGAGTATGCAAAGCACAGTCAAAGAGGTCTATTACTCTTCGAATAGTACGCTTTGCCGCACACACATTCACAAAAGAAATAAAAAATGGCTCTGAGCACTATGGGACTTAACATCTGTGGTCATCAGCCCCCTAGAACTTAGAACTACTTAAACCTAACTAACCTAAGGACATCACACACATCCATGCCCGAGGCAGGATTCGAACCTGCGATCGTAGCAGCCGCGAGGGTCCGGACTGAGCGCCTAGAACCGCTAGACCACCGCGGCCGGCCACAAATGAAATATATTGTTCGTATACACCGCAAGATCTTCTCCAACTTATCTCTGTGCAGAGCAGCTGTTCCACCGAGGCTGTGCGTGAATGTCTAAGCAATTCTAACGTTATGAGCTTGAATTCAGACATCCAAAACAAGAAAAACTCTTACGAAAATTTAAACACACCTTTCAAGAATTAAAAGATACATCATCTTGTCTTGTACCATCATAGGCTCTAGCATGTGGTACTGTTGAGGAAACAAGCTAGTCTCACCTGTGAAGTGTCATTAAAAAGTTTTTTTTCAGGTTTAAATCTTATTAAGTTAGCTTCTGGCGTTGTGTTTTACAACTATAAAGTAATTCGAAAGAGGATGAAGATGTTTTCAAAGTCATACTCTAAAGTTTCTTTCCACACTATTTTTGGTTGAAAATGAACAATGTTGTGTGTCGTTGCAGAATACGACTTTTGTTTGTATACACCATACGTGGCGCTGTTGTTCTTTTCCGGTCTTTCCTTTTAAATGTTTGCTGTTTTTGACAAAAAATTTAAAGAGCTCTTAAATTCCTGCTGTTTAGGGAAAACTTTAAAAGGCTTCACTGTGTCAGTTGAGTTGCACTTTTACTGTATTAATTGTTTCATCCCTGATGACTGGAAATTTTAACAGAGAAATTTCCTGCATCCTTATAGGACGCAACTAGGCGAAGTTTCCATGTATGGTTGTCCTGCCAGCACACATAGAAAATTTTAGGTAGATGTAAGTGCACATAAAATCTAAAAACGGTTGAAATGGCTCTGAGAACTATGGGACTCAACTGCTATGGTCATCAGTCCCCTAGAACTTAGAACTACTTAAACCTAACTAACCTAAGGACATCACATACATCCATGCCCGAGGCAGGATTCGAACCTGCGACCGTAGCAGTCGCGCGGTTCCAGACTGCGAGTGCCTAGAACCGGTCGACACAGCGGCCGGCTGATAAAATCTAAAAACGAATTGTTTACTATTACGGAATATACCATATTTTTTCGTTTGGTACGTATACCCTGGTGCGAAATGCTCTGTATCATGCAATCTTTGTAATATTCACTCAACTTTCGCAACAGTTTATTGGATAAATCGTAATTTCAACACTCCGTCTCAAAGGATGATTTGAAAATGGTTTTAGGTAAGCCGAAACTAGTCATCAATTACAGAAAATAGATGAATCTTGCAATTTCGGCTATTTACTGCATCAAATTAGCTAAAGGTAAACCTGTATTACTGTTCATCGATATCAAAATATTCTATGTTGGGAGATTAAACACTGATGTTTCAGAAAAATATCTGAAACAACGAAACACTATGTCCACGACACAACTCTACCTTCGAAGTTAACTGAAGACCAGGATACCACTGTCAATAGTTTCCACATCGTTTAAATTAATCTTTGTCAAACAGTGGCATTCAATATGTATTACAACACAGGTCTGTTACTCTGCCAACATCGGTTGAAAAAAATGTGGTATTTGTTGTGGGACGTTTCCAAATATTCCCACTTGAGCTGCTACAGTTTCATCAAGTTCCGATAGGTGGTGGCACCACGCCTAACCTTCAAAATAGCGCCTGCAAGGCGTAAGTTCCATGCAGAGAGCTGTCAATGAGCCTCTTTTGGTGGGAAACCAGAGCGTCGCAAATCTTCACAGGCACTTGCAGAATATCTACGGAGACCTAGCGGTAAATAAAAGCACTGTGAGTCGTTGAGGGATGCGTCTGCCATTATCGCAACAAGACCGTTCAGCCAAGAGGAGCTCACAGGACTTCATTGGGCTGTTTCTCCTCATCAACAGAACGCATCTCGGACCTTCCGACTTCCTTCTGTTTGGCCCAATGAAGGATGCACTCCGCGGCGAGCAGTACGTCGATGACGGGGAGGTTAGTGGTGCCGAAAAACGTTGGCTCCCACGTCGTCCTGCAGAGTGTTACCATGTGGGCGTCCAGACACTGCCAGTAAGGTAGTGTAAGACCAAAGAGTTGAATGGAGATTTTGCTGAAAAATAGGGTTTTACAGCTATAAGAGTTGAGGGAATAATATGATGTATTGGAATCCTGAATAAATGCAACCATCTTTCAGAAAAGAAGATATATGTTGCATTACGCATAGAACCCCTCCCATATCTCATAAAACGCACTCCGTAACAAAAAAATAGGAGAATAGAGCACTTCCGTGTTACACACATCACGCAAAAGATGCCCAACTATAGGGCTCAAGAAATATTTTTAATTCGGAGCTGTCCAGAAGAAGCTAGAGGATAAGAACAGTGCTACGGTGGATAAAACACACACAGAAATCAATGGAAGACATTAACCTAAGACCTGATGACAGGAACCAAAGATACCGGTGGTGGAAGAAAACGGTTACCTCCAAGTGGAAAACGCTGAAGAAGTAGAAGTGAAACCCTTTAAGTAAATCTTATCAAGTTTCTTTGAAATATAACGAATTACAGATGATCCACACATCTGATACAGTATCTGTAATTATTAGCATGTAGAAGAATAAAGATTAGGCTCTAGGTAGAAAATTTACAGACCCATTCCTAACAAACAAAAGAGTGAGTCAAGGACGTAGTTAACTCATAGCCAATTTACTATCTACTTAAGCTGTTTTGTTCGCAGATAAGATATTAAAATAAACATTGCAGTATAGCTGAATCTTCTTCAGTTATTAAAAGCACTTCGTAATACCAACGACCTTACGTTGTATTCATGGGAAAGAAAACTGCTACAGAGAGTTGTTCGTGAAATATGTAACATACGTTACGGTATGACACGAAAACTTCAGGCCAGAAGAAGAAGACAAGTCTTGGGTTCAATTATCGTTAACTATAAAATAATAGAAATGTCCAATACTTTATATATCTTGCCTGTAGTGTAACGTATGGTTACGATACACACAATCACAAAATAAACTGAATAAGTTTAGTAACTTTATTCGTGAATAACGTAGCCAGAATATCTACGCAACCGGAAACATTAGCCATCTGAAGAGGACCATAACAGCCCAAAACCGATAATGGCATTAAAATAAAGCTGTGTTTATAGTATTTGCGACTAGTTTCGTTATTCAGCAACAACCTTTAACGGTCGCAGAGTTCACCATATCCAGCGTGGATAAAATAAGTTTGCCGAATAACTGGCCTTATACCAAGAGGAGAAGGAACGCATGTATAAACATTTAGTCAAAAATTCTACTGCTTGGAGAGGTGCTCATCGGACTAACGAAACACAGAGTTTAGAGAAAGACAAAAACGATTTACATATACCGTACATGGCTGTGAAAGTTTCATGGGAAAAATACGCACCGCCAAGAAGAGGCAGAAATGTCCAAATCGGTCACCGAAAGTCGGCTAATGCAGACAACGGCTGCAGTTTGAGTAGCTTGCTACTAGGAAAGTAATTATTTAAAAATAATGATTTCGCTGATATCCTTAAATGCTGATTAAACATAACTGAGTCCCAGATCGTTTTCGTGGCATGATGTCAGAAACCTTGTGTGGTTAAGAGGGCAGGGGGCGGAGTATATCGATAATGGGAGTTTCTTGTAGTGGACGTATGGTGTAACTGTATCATCCACTTCACTTCGGCCCACGTTTGCGTTGTGATCCTCTAGGGCTTCCTCGACTGTTTTCCAGGATGGGCATACTACTAAAGCTAAACTCTCATCAGTTTCGAAACAGAATTTAGAGTGATTCCCATAAGTTGAAGTGCGTTACCTATAATTTAAAAGTTAATCGATATTTTCCCAGTTTATCTTCTGCTCTTGGTCTAGAACAACATTTTCCCAGTTTGCATGATTATTTATTTAAGTAATAAAAGCTCAAGGGAACGTTTTTGCAAAGAGGTATGATGGTATGACGTATACATTAAGACTAAAGCGAGGAATGACATTTGTACCAAGACCTGGAGTCTAAGCTGGGTCTCCTGCTCTCTAGGCAGATGCCCTAACGATATGTCAACCCGGTATAGTGGCTTTACACAGCTGCACAGACTACCCTATCATGTCTCCCTCGTCCCATTCACGCCTGAGCCATCCCCCCCCCCCCCCTTTAAACTCGAACAGCATTGCAGGGGCTATGCAGCTATGTTGGCATAGAGTCTCATCATCGATCCAAAGGGAGGATCCTGACTGCAACCCAAGGATAGTTGCTTTAATCAAATTAAACCTTATGGTTCCAGAAACCTTTACAAGTGTCAAACGTCTATAATGTATATGTGCTGACTGACACGGTGAATGGAATTTGTACCAAGACTAGGATGCAAGTCCGGATCTCCTGGTCACTAGGCAAATACACCAGACACTACGCCATCGGCGCACAGTAGCCCTACACAACTGCACGGACTGTTCCAGCACTTGTCCCTCCTTCGTCCAAATTCCAAATCACGCTTCAGCTCACTTGGTAATCAACCTGAACTTGATCAGTACTGCAGAGGCTATGCAAATGTAACGTAATAGCATCTCAGCAATGAAGTGGTTAGCGCTTCTGACTAGTGAACAAGAGACTTGGGTTCGAATGTGCATCTACATCCATACTCCGCATGCCACATGTGGCGGAGGGTACTTTGAGTACCTCTATCGGTTCTCCCTTCTAGCCTAGTCTCGTATTGTTCGTGGAAAGAAAGATTGTCGGTATGCCTCTGTGTGGGCTCTAATCTCTGATTTTATCCTCATTGTCTCTTCGTGAGATATACGTAGGAGACAGCAATATACTGCTTGACTCCTTGGTGAAGGTACGTTCTCGGAAGTTCAAAAAAAGCCCGTATCGAGCTACTAAGCGTGTCTCTTGCAGAGTCTTCCACTGGAGTTTATCTATCATCTCCGTAACGCTTTCGCGATTACTAAATGATCCTGTAACGAAGCTCGCCGCTCTCCGTTGGATCTTCTCTATCTCTTCTATCAAACCTATCTGGTACGGATACCACACTGCTGAGCAGTATTCAAGCAGTGGGCGAACAAGTGTACTGTAACCCACTTCCTTTGTTTTCGGAGTGCATTCCCTTAGGATTGTTCCTAAGCATCTGTCTGGCAACCGCCCTACTGACGGTTAATTTTATATGGTCATTCCATTTCAATTCACTCCTACTTCATACACCCAGATAATTTATGTAATTAACTGCTTCCAGTTGCTGACATGCTGCATTGTAGTTAAATGATAAACGGTCTTTCTTTCTATGTATTCGCAGCACATTACACTTGTCTACATTGAGATTCAATTGCCATTCCATGCACCATGTGTCAGTTCGTTCCAGATCTTCCTGCATTTCAGTACAATGTTGCATTGTTACAACCTCTAGATACACAACAGCATCATCCGCAAAAAGCCTCAGTGAATTTTCGATGTTATCCACAAGGTCATTTGTGTGTTTTGTGAACAGCAACGGTCCTACGACACTCCTCTGCGGCACACCTGAAATCACCTTTACTTCTGAAGACTTCTCTCCATTGAGAGTGACATGCTGCGTTCTGCTGTCCAGAAACTCTTCAATCCAATCACACAATTGGTCTGATACTCCTTATTCTCTTCCTTTGTTCATTAAACGATTGTGGGGGACTGTATCAAACGCGTTGCGGAAGCAGTGTCTTTGCCCTCTGAGTGGACGAAAAGCGCCTTGCTACAGATTTTCTTTGCACGCAAGTCTATCATATAGACGTATCATCTCATCTCAGAATAATTACTGCAGACTACATCCATTTGAACCTACTTACTGTAGTCTGCCTTTACAATTCCCCCGCCCCCGCCAAACACATACTTCCTTCCGGTACTTCTATGACAATTCGTTGATCCCTGAGGATAATTTATGTAATATTCCATTTGATTAACTCTTCATATAAACAATAAACTCTAAATATCGGTCTCGTTTTCATCGACTTCCTCGGTTGGCCATGTTAAAAACTACGTGCGTATACTAATTTGGCAGTCGGTGGAATGGAAAACTTGCACATGCAAAATTTCGACAACAATATTACATTGGGCTAGCTTTTCTGAGCCAATCTTTCTCTCAAAACGGT
Source organism: Schistocerca gregaria (assembly GCF_023897955.1). Classification (NCBI taxonomy): domain Eukaryota; kingdom Metazoa; phylum Arthropoda; class Insecta; order Orthoptera; family Acrididae; genus Schistocerca; species Schistocerca gregaria. Next base: position 373,356,671 of record NC_064926.1, read on the forward strand.
AGTAATTGAATTACTGTTTCGAATCGAATTCTGACGGCGTTGGTCATCGCTTGTGCGAACGGTAGAGGCGTGCAGGAATTCCTCGACCGTGCAATTTAATCAAGCGGTCTCCGCATGCGCAGCAGGTGCATTCCGCATGAATGCCGTTGTTTCGCTGTCAGTCGTGTGTCTCCTCTTCAGGAGGATGGGACCCACCGCTGTCTCTTAATTAAAACACGGTTGCGCTTCTGTAATGCTTGTCATGCAGTAAAATTAAATCACTGGCTGACGTGACACACGAAACACATTCAACGACTGAACATTGTCGACTAAACAGAAAGCCAGTTGGTGGAATGAGAAACGTGAGCACAAGTCCGGTTTCTAAATACTGTTGGCATCTCATAAGAGTCCCTCTCCTCTCTCACATCAGAACAGCGGAATTAATCAGCGGAAATCATTGCATCCTAAGAGAATGGAGCCATTTCCCATTATCGTTTGTCTGCTACCGTCAGCGTTCGTCTCTCTCTCTCTCTCTCTCTCTCTCTCTCTCTCTCTCTCTCTCTCTCTCTCTTGCTCCAGCAAAGTCTTATGTTTCTAGTGGGTCTGTTTCTTTGAACAATGTTTATGTATTCCACAAACGCATTTTCCATAGTATGTGTAGGAATGGTATGTAAACCATGATCAGACTTATACCATTACTAAAGAAAATTAGAGTTAGGGTCAACGGTTACTTTTCCTCTTGTTAACTTTTTTCACTCTCTCCCAATCTATGTTCGAACGTGCCGGTTGAGTGTGTGACAAGACATCTCCTATACACGCTGCGTACCAGCTTGATTCAATGCTCAGGATGGCTGATTGAAAGGGGACCGTCCCGAAGTTAGTATTTCATTGATTAGGTGATTATCATTTAAGACTTCGCAGCGGATGACGCAAGAGAGAGCTCAAGCAACCAAGTGGAAAATAACTAATTATCAAGCTCTAAGCCGGCTGGAGTGGCCGAGCGGTTCTAGGCGCTACCACTACGGTAGCAGGTTCGAATCCTGCCTGCGGATGACTGGGTGTTGTGTGATGTCCTTAGGTTAGTTAAGTTTTAGTAGTTCTAAGTTCTATGGGACTGACGACCACAGAAGTTAAGTTCCATTATGTTCAGAGCCATTCGAACCAACCGAGCTCTAAGATTAGTACTAACGTTGTTACTGCAGAAGATGGCGGTGTTACAATCAGTCAATGAATTCATCAAATTAAATCTATATGATGATTTTATTATTTACCCAGACACCTGCATCTGTATTTCGCCTGCTTGGACAGTGATTGAAATTCGAACCCCATGTTGTTACTTGAATCGAATCGTTATGAATTAATGAACCGCGCTTTGGTTCCTCAATGGTAACTCTCTCCATTACTTCTCACCACCGTTCTCTTAGTCAAAATTCTAGTAAAGATTCTTGGCGGGAAAGCGAGGGGAACAAAGCAGACACAAACGTCTCTCGTATAAACAAAAAACAATTTCTTTAAAAATAAAACATCCAATAAAATTTGGCACACGCAAATTAATAATTTACGGCACACGCTAGCATCTTCACCTTAACTATTTTCCAGAACGAACTGGTAGCTCGTTGGCGGGGTGATCTACACCAATGGCAATTTTTTTTTGTACTCGCCCCACTGTTCATTCTGGTTTTCAATCTATACAATTATCTACACGAACATCCAATTATTTGTAAATTACTTAGTACTTGGGGCCTCATTTAGGTCGCTGCTTCCAAATAGGGGTAGTCATGAATCAAAAGACCCGTGCACAAAATTTATGAATTTGCCAAAGAATTACGTCATACTCTTAGAGCCTGAAGTAACTCACACAAAACGCATGCATATCCTCGCAGGTTTCACACGGAATCATCTTCTAAATTTCTCATCAGCAGTTACGACCACGTGTTAAGCTAACTAGGCGGGGTGAGGCCCCATGTTATTTCAGCAAGACCAGTACTAAATTTAAAATTGCAAAACACTACTGCTAAAAGTGCAACTATACGATTTTTGATGCTTTTGCTGCTCTCGTGTGCTGAAGTCACTAACTGATTTCGTTACTACAAAAGGATAACGTGAGCCCCCATGCTCACCTCGGGAAAAGAAACCCTAACTGAAAATTTTACAGGCAAAATTTCTAAGAAAAAAGTGAATGGTCGTAAAGACATGATAAGTACTCCCATCCTCAAAAAGAGCGGATTGATTACAATATAATTAATTATACCTCATCCCACAAAGTATTTTGCGACAAAGACAGAAATCGTCAAAGATTCCGTCCGCTCAGTTCAACAGCTTCTCCCAGAGTGTTCCTGTCATGGCGCCTCTCACCGGTCTTTCTCCTCTGCTCTGGAAGGGAGGGGAACCTGTTACCAAAACCAAACTACCCCTGGCAAACAGGTGCATGAGAGAGATCACATCTCTGCCTGGCCACTACCAGCAGACGAACTCTTGATACAAACTCAAAGTTAATTAACCCAGGGCACTGCAGAGAGATTAAGAAAAGTAAGTGCATTTTTTTAACTATTAATTAAATAAACGGCTAGGCCATTTCTTCACTCGAGTTATAACATTTCTTAAATTTGGAAAAATAATGAACGTATCTCAAACATTTATAGTATTCAATATAATGTGATGGAACAAGCTGATTATAATGCCATTGAACAAGCTCTTCCCTCTCAAGGCACGTTACACAATTCATTAAGAGTAACAGTTTGTCGGTAATTGACGTTGTACGACCACATGGGCTTAGTTATGGGGAAATCATACGGCAGGCTACTATTCCGTTGTAGGATACTTGGAAATTTCAGTTTGTCTACAAAAGTGTACTGGTTCGAGACGTCGCTGTTTCCTACTCGAGTTCTTTGGACCGATATCAGGCCAAACTCGTATCGAACATCGGACGTTTATGGAAAAGAGCTCTGCGACTGGGCTTAGGCTGATTCTGCAGGGGATAGATTTGACAAATATTTAACGACTTTCATTCCGTCTACAACAGCTGCACGTGTATTCCGTTCATTGCTTAGCATCCAGTATCGGTCTATGTTGAACTGTCTTCCGGCTGTCTGCATTACAAGGCAAGTAACATTAAATTTACAACGGCATAAAAACCAAAATAAAACATATAACATACAACCAGTAAAATATCATAAAAAATCGATACTCTTAATATGAGTAGTTCATGGCCATTACCAAAGTAACATGTAAACTATAACATATAATCGTCATTATTGTGCACCGCATTCATAACTCTGTTAATATGATGTATCTATGAAAATGATAAATTTACGTGAGAATCTTCAGTTGAAACTTGCGGTCTGAGAGGCCAATATGAGGCTTGCAGTACATTTTGTGGCGATTTAATTAGATAACGGAGGAACACATTTACCGCAATAGATTACCAAACAAATAATGCCTCGCTGACTCTGAGGTGGAGACACAGAAAGTTACCCGACTGTCAGTAACGCTCCAACACAGGAAAGTCACCCAGTAAACTTTGTATAGTGCTGATTCCAATTCCTTTTTCGATTTTTAGGCCATCATTAATTAAAAGTGATTTTAGAAGTCGCGTTTCTTGTCCATTTTCTTAAAATCCCTCATAATGAAGCAAAATTTAAGCCAAATTTTACATACGTCATGCAATTTTGTCATTCATAGACATGGTTGGAGACCGATGCTGTTATACAAAATCAATCGTTGGTGGTGTACACGAAATGGTTTTAGGTTACTTTATTCAAGTAGTACCGTTACCGGTTTTGAATTTTTTACAATTTACAATGCATCATCAGACGATTTTTCATGCTTTCATCAATACAGATTAAACTTTTGTTTGTTGTGTGTTGCCCTAGGATAATAATAATTTACAAATTACAAACTTGTAACCCGTATGGTTGCGCTACATACTTGTGTTGGAAAAATTCGAATTAGGTAACTATACTTTTTGAATAAAGTAACCTAAACCCAATTTGTGGTTGGTTGCTCTACACCAGCAATTTATGTTAGATAAGAGGCGAAAACGTAGTAATTCCACTGGAATGGAGAGATACATTGACTTCATTAATGTTTCTTGGCATTAATTTTTATTCTATTTCGGTTGACGAATGCTTCCTGACGGTAGACTATATTTCATATTTACAGGCTATTGCACTCACATTTAGAATTTTGGTAAGCTACACAGTGTAGTGTAATGTTATAATAACTACACAACTATTTTTGTACATGATTAATAGTGGAGTTTTTATGAATGGTTTCCTTCTGTAATGTCAAGTCGGTTTACGTAAATTCAATACTGTGGGATACGAAATCCTCACCAAACCTACACCAACCTTACAGTTATTATATGAATAGACTAATGTTCTTCTCTAATTTGAGTTTCGAAATTATGCTAATGGAAGTACTCCTACTCTGAGTGTCTACAAAATTTTAGTTGTAACACGGCGTTAGGTGTTCCATGTGCCCACGGGCATTATTCTTAATTATGAAGGGTATTTAAGTAAAAAGTACCGACAGCCGATAATGTATCATGTCAAGCCCCATCATCTGTGGATAACTACTTCATACATTAGTTGTACTCAGGCCTTGGCTACCCTCTACAATTTTTATCTCGTGTACTTTCTTCCATTACTAAACTTATTTTTCTTTGAAGCCTCAGTGTTTTTCCTATCTGCAATTATTGAAAAGAATGTAAAAAGGCTTTATAGTTGTTTAGAACCGGTCGCTACGTTTCTAGGAATTATTATCTGTAATGACGCATTTCGGATGTACCCCATGATCTGATGACCTATAAACAGACAAAAGTAACATATGTTAAGTCACAAATTTCACAAGAATGCAAATTTCTTATAAATGTCATTTCCAGACGAACAATACTCAAATTCAAAATGTTTTCCTCTACAGAAATACATACCATGTTATAAACAAATACATGAGTCTTTAACGTAGGAGTTAAATACCCTCATTATTAGCATGCAGAAAAACAGGGAGCGACATTATTTCCACAGTTCGACCCTAACTGTGCCATACAAGCAATGGCAAGCGCCACGGATTGGTTCGGTTTCCAAACCAATAAAAGACTGAAGGAGATTCTGTGACATAGTTTGGAAGCTCTCATAAATAAATTTTGTAATCCCTGTGTTAATGGGATAAAATGTGGCTACTGTGAGTATTACTACATCGGTCAGACGGGAAGGGTATTCGAAATACGTTTCAGGGAGCATGGATACACTAGGATAGGACATAAGGTAACTGATTTATCACTTGGTTTTCACTGAAAACTGTTTACCAGTTTAGCACACTGAAAATAAGGATGATAATATGGATGTACTCAAAGAAATGGAAATTTACGTCAATAACCGGTCGAAACCAACCCTTATGATTAACAAACAGACAACATGCCTTCTCGACGAACTGTTTTCCCTTCGAAATTAAATAGAATAATATAGTATCCTGTTCTTGTTTAACCAGTTATATGAGTTTTCATTCATTAAATTTCAATTTCATCTAATTTTACCCTTATTTAGGACTAGGCTTGGTGAGTAACGACCCTTAAGTCTTTTTTGTATTTTGAAACTAAAATATAATTTGTGAAATTTTAAGTTTATCTAACGCTGTACTCTTTTGCACTTGATCTGTTCAGCAATGTCGCAAGGATTTTATTTTGTAATAGGAATGGAATGTATGTCAGAGCTAAGTTACATAGTCAATTACCACAGTAACAGATTTCAGTTGGTAATTTTTTTTTACAATTTTAACGATGTTTACAAACAAAAAGCCTTGGAAAAGTTTTTGTACACTGATTTTATATAACATGGCACTCGAACTTTTATACTGTTGGATTTTTGCCCTTATATGGAAAAAAAATTTTATGTTTTGTGTAGTGACAAGCAATTCCGGCAACTGTTTCTTCGAAATTTAAATATAATGCTTTGGGCATGAATCTTTGTGGCTTTGATTAAACGTGCACCGACTCGGTTACGTCATCTGCGGTGGCCGAGCCTCCCTCCCGGCACACACGGTGGAGCTGACCGTTTCTCGTATGCTACTTCAGCAGTTAGGGTCCAACTGTGCAACTAACGATCCTGCCTATTATTTACCACAATAGAAATGACACTATTTGATGTCTACATCTAAGTCTCATGTATTTGTATCTAAAATGGTACGCATTTATCTATCAAAAAACGTTTCATTCTTCAGTATTCTTCGTTAAGAACTGGCTTTTGTAAGAATTTTGCTTTTCTGTAAAATCAGTAAAATAGTATCTGCCATCAGATGACGGATTAGACCCGAAACGCGTCATGACAGCTAATAAAAAAATTCGGTGAAATCCAACGACTGTTATAAGCAACTACACTGCCTTTTTAAATTCTTTTCAGTTTTTATGTTCATAACGGTTTCATGCCTCTAGGAGGATTTTTAGTCTGCTTTAGAATTCAAGTCTCCTGTCAACGGATACCTTCTTTTATTTGACGGGACGGTAAACACTAATCTACCTTCCATTTCTTTCGTTTGTCCAGTTAAGCAGTGCTATAAATTGCCTGCCTGTCCCCTTCAGATTCTGTATCGCCTTTCAATATTCTTCTGTTAACAGCACATTTGAAAATTTGAAATGCTTGTATCCTCTTCTTGTGTAGGCAGATTATCAACGATGTTTCACTTCACTACAAGGTTCTTCTTGATGCAAATGCTTTCAGAGTTTATATTCGATGCTAAGAGATTTCTGTTTTTCAGGAACGCTTTTCCTCTTAAACCAGTCTGCATTTTATCCGGCCAGTGTCAGTTTTTTCTTGCCCAAATACTTCTACTCATTTACCAGTTTTGTTGTTGTTAAATCAGTATCGCCTGACTTATTTCCACTACAGTCCATTCCTCTTTACTTTCGTTCACTTTCATCTTACAACATTTTTTCCATACACTGTTCATTGAAATAAACGAGTCTAGGTCTTTTCCCGTCTCTGACGGAAATACAGTGTCATTGACATTTTTTAAAATGTATCATCTATTTTGGTTTCATATCATAGAAAGTAAATGAGCAGCTGTCACCCCGAAGTAAAACATAAGTTTTAAATATCAACATGGCTGTGGATCATCTCCCGACGATTATGGTTGGCCATAGTATTCAGTCTTCTCCTGAACTGCTATTCCCTTGCCAAATTGGTCCTGCTTTCCTTTAATGCTTGCTCAGTGTAGAAATGCTGCCTATAGTCACGAAAGTTCTGAGATTGCGTGTTTGGAACATAGTATTGTATGGAAGCTTATCATGGACTACGGGAAAAGCGGACATGAAGAGAATAGAATGATTTAAAGTATGGTGGTATACAAGGATTCTGAATCTTAGGTAGACTGATAAGACAAGGAATAAGAAAGTTCTCCGCAGAATTTCCGTGGAGAGAACATTGACTAGAAGAAGGCACGGGATGAGAGGGCACCTGTTGCAACACCAGTGAATAACTTCCATGGTACTAGAGCGAGATCTTGAGGGTTAAACCTGTGGGAAAAACTGGAGATTTGAATATATCCCAGACATAATTGAGGACGTTCGGTCGAAATGCTACTCGGTCGCACAGGATAACAACTCTTGTGTGGCCTTAACAGATCAGCCAGAAGACTGATCACAAAAAGAAGTCACGAAGGAAAAATTTGCATCTTTGCTAATATAGTGTTAGTCAAAGGATGTCAGTTTCTGGTTAAGAACTGACTAATGTTTTCCACGTCGATGTATTTATATACTTTAAAGTACGGGGAACCTACAATTATACGACATTATCTACTTTATGAAGTATATTATTTTAGAATACATTTTGTAATCCAGTTTGAAATTGGCGAGGCTCACTAAATATAGCAATGTAAATACTTGTAAAACGAAAATTGGCATTAGATTTTACTCCCGTCTTAAGTAGAGTGTATTATCTCTTTTTATTTCTTTTCTATAAAGTCGCGAATGTGCTTCACAATAAATGTATTTTCATGGGTAATTTACCAGGACATTTTTATAAGTTTTGTATATCATGAAGTGTTCGTATTGAGGTTAGTTGTTTTATCATTCTTAGACCATTATTTTCTTAAGTGCTAGCTGACAAATCCAGCATTGGCCGGATATTCATTTTGCCACTTTCCTATTAGGAATGGAACAAGGAAGTGAACTCTTTATAGTGTAATATCATAAATATTTCAATCCTATGTCTTCTTGGAAAAAGATTGGAATTAGGGAAAGGTTGTACAATGAAATATGTATAATTTACAAATCTATAAGTACAGCTGCTTAGTGTGTACAACGCGATTTTGTAAATGTCTCTATAGCAACGCTTCTTCATAGCTCCTTAGACGGCTGTTTGTTTCGGCTACAGCTGTTGGCGCTTCGCAGTTGAAAGCTGTCAACGACACTTCTTGGTGTCCGAGGTTTACTTAACTTGAGTCTAATATAAGAGTTTCTTTGTAGTAAGGAAAAAATTTATTAAAATTTCATGCATGAAGCGGCATATTTTCAGCAAACTCACTGTCTCTGACGTCAATCTCCCGATCTGTGCGGCATACAATGATATAATTTGGTAGGTACAGTCAGCGACATACAAGATGACAATTATTGAACTATACGAAAAAAGACGTACTAAAAAATACTGCTTGCTCACACTTTATCCAACATGCAAACGTCACTTCAGATATTCGAATTTAGGTTATGATAAATTTTATATGCGTGCCATCACTGGCGATGATGTGGCGCAGACGAATAGCGAAATTCTGCATGTCCCACTGAAAATCCAGACCCGTTCCAGTGGCATTAGGATATCTCGGGGCCAGAACGCGGTCCCAAAACTGCTCTGCTGCTTCGCTGGGGTGCGTCTTGCATGAACCACATCCTGTTGGAACCAGTGTCGCTTTGAATAATGCGAATGAAATCACCTTCACGCACCGTTCGGTAGTCACAGCGCCACAGGGAATATCGATCCGATTATTCCGTGACTGGACATTGCATACAACACAGTCACCTGTTCAGTATGAAGAGACTTCTAGATAGCGTAATGAGGGTTCTCAGTCCCCCAGATGCGCCAATTTTGCTTATTGACGGACCCATCGAAATGAAATTGGGTTTCGTCGCTAAACCAAACCACGCGTAAACATACTAATTCCTAGCATGGCCCGCTGCGAGCCGTTCAGTTTGGATGTCCTAACGCAAACTGCTAGGAAGTTAGGAAAACTTAATGTCATGCGATTGAGTACACCGTGTACGAGTATGCTGTCTGCAAAACGTATTGCGTATAGAGTTATTAGCAAAGAAGTAATAAACTTAAAAGTTAACGCACGTTGCCGCAGTTCTTCACGCTTCTCATTTTTGATGATGTCATACCTCCTGAACTATGATAGGTCCAATGGCTTAGGAAGAGATATGAAAAACACACACACGTACACAAATACACACTTTTACATACATATGCACATGATTTTTTTAAAAGTGTATGTGTTACGCAACTTTGTTTCCACTGCTTCATATAACAGTACATGTGAATGCGCATCCTGTAACATTATTTCCTTTGTAGCACATTTAGTTCAAAACAGAAATCCGCTGGCGTGTAATAAATAAAAACCAAGTTCAGAGATTTTACACACAATGAAATTCCTCATATATGTTCCAGCTGTCAACGTACGCTTACAGAAACATACAACCTTGTGGAAATATATTAATTTGCAAACATTAAAATAAACATTTCGCAAGTCTCTCTTAAACTTGATTAAAAAAGTTTAAGAACGGTATTTCATCACTGGATACCTATCACGTAGTTATCAAGTAGATACAATTAGGCTGATAATAGCTCCAACAGAACCATACAAACAATTAATCTTTCCACACGCCATCCAGGAAAAAACCGTAATGTGCGGTACAACAAAAAGTACATTGTACCACAGGCTTTACAATGTCTTCTAGAACGTAGGTTTAGACGCTTTTTCTTTAGTATATGGCAGCCTTCCAAATAGGAAACACGAGTGTTACTTTCAGGTGCTGTCTTTACTTGTAGCAGGGTTTGTCCGCTGCGTCGGTAACGTTGCTTGGCACCGTCTTTTTGCCGATGAACTACCATCGTAAATGAGTTACCTGTCGCAATGATACCCAAACTACAAAACATGAGGGTACTTACGGTAGTCAGTCGGTATTTGAGACAATCTACAGCCTATTTCTTAAGAGATATATTGTTTATGTACACTGGTCGCACTTGGTCTTTGTAGTCCATGTACAGTTTTCCATGAATTACGACAAGCTTATTTCTTTTTAGTCTACTGAAGGCTATTACTATTAGTACTAATGTTACTCCTAAGATTTAGCGTTTCATTATTGTCATTGATCCTGCTCTTCTGCGTATTTTACAGATTCTTCAAGTTTATTCTGTGCCAGACAGGCCTCAGATACTTCTAAATTTACTTTAAATATCTTACTTCGAGCAAGGAGGAGAAGATCATATGGTATTGTCGTATTCTGTTTTATATCCGAAATAATATTACTAGACTACAATTTTCTCCATACATAACTACTTCGACTTATAAGTCAGATAACAGTTGTGAGAAGTTAGTACTCCATTTTACATTGTTCTTAAGATATTTCACGGTGTTCATTAGTCCCATTCATTTTGTGTACATTCTTCTTGTGGTTGCAAAAATCACGCTTAATTTTGCAGTACTGAATTATGTATCTACTTTCGAAAGAAAGACATTTCAGTAGTTTTGGAGCTGGCAGTGCTGGATGTTCTGAAAATAATTTATTTCCTGGCACATTCATAAACCTTTCAATACGAAACAAAGATTTTCCGCTGTAAACAACCCTCTTTAGACTTTTTATTTCGCAGCCATCAGCCCCCTCATTGGAATGGCACTACTCAATACAAATCTGTTTTGTCAGTGCTCTACACACGTTCGGTTCCTTGCCGATTCTGCTGAGATCCCCCTTATTTCTTATCTTATCGTCCCGCTTAATTTTCTACATTCTTCTTTAGCACCACATTTCAAACGCTTCGATTCTCTTCTTTTCCGGTTTCCCCACAGTTCATGATCCCCTGCTATACAATACGCTCCTCCAAACTACATAATTTTAAATTTTTTCCACAAATTAAGGCTTTGTATGATGGCAGCAGACTTCTTTTGGCCAGGTGTAGCCTCTTTGCCTGTGCTTTTCTTCTCTATGGGTCCTCTTCCTTCGTTCGTCACATGGTAATTTGCTTCCCCTGCCTCATCTGCTTCATTTTCCCAGATTTTGATGTTATTTCTATCGTTAACATTATTTCTATTACTCCTCATTTCTTTCCTCTTTCTTCGGTTTACTGTCAGTTCAGAGTATTAGCTCATTATACAGTTAATTCTTTTCAACACGCCCTGTAATTCTTCTTCATTTTCACTGAAAATGGCAATTTCGTCACCGAATTTTACCGTTCATAGCCTTTCACCCTGAATTGTAATCCCGTTCTTCAGCTTTTGTTTTACTTCCGTGATTGCTTCTACTGTATATACAGTAGATTGAAGAACTTGAGTATTTCGTTTCGTTACTCCATTCTTCTTGTATCCAAAAATTGTGACTCCCCGTTTTTCTCTCTTGCTTACAAGTATTTCCTTGAGACTGTCGAGCATTTTGCACGATTTCACACTTCGCTTTTTCTTATTCGACTCTGCTCCTACCTTTCCTAAAGACCTCATTATCGTCATCTAACAAATCACGGTTTTCTTTCCATTCGTCTACCTATTTTTCTTGTCAGGAACTGCGATACGTGAGATTTCGAGCTGATTGTAATACAGTTCTCGCAAGTATCTGCTCTTCCTATTTTCAGGATTGTGTGAATGACACATTTCAAAATGTCTGATGGTACGTCTCCGGATTTATATATTCTTCAAACTTCTCCCAGGGAATATAGAAATACCAAAAACGTGCCTCGTCATTCCTCAGTACTTCTGTATTCCACGTATCAGATTTTGGAATCACTGATCTGGAATCCTCCCGTGCCAGCAGGCGTTTTCGTAGTAATTTACTTCTTACTATCCTCCTGTTTTCATTCGTATTCACTGTTAGTATCTGAAATGTACTGCACAATTTAATTTTTCTCCTTACTTCCTCTTACTGCCAAGCCCATATTCCCCACGACTGCGTTTTCTAATCTTTCCCGTACAACAGCGCTTCACTGATCCATGACAGATATTCATCTCCACTTACATACTGAATTGTACGTTCAGTAGCCTAATATACTCACTCTATCTCAACTCTATCTCTGCATCGACGTCGACATATAAACCGTGTAAGATTCTTACGATGATTTGAAACAGCATTATTCATTAATGTAAGTCTGGACATGCCTGAATTAAAAAAGCACCATCTCACATACAATGTCTGGAACAATGAATCAAACTAGAAGTGCAATCTGACAGTAAAATTATAGAATATTCGATAGACCGTGAGCGCTTACTTACTGCAACGATACTAACGGGCATAGCTAAAGACATCTGAAATTACGTGAGCTACAAATGGTACCCATATCTCATTTTTTATGGAAACTTGCAAAATAACGACTACTGTAGCGTGGAGTGCAGCTCGTTTCGATGTCCGACAGATAAAGACCATTACATAATCTCACTACCTCCAGACTTAAAGACCGAGTCTCTGAAAGGTGTGTCTTTCTACCACCTACCTCTTGTGCTCAAAAATCATGCATAGAAATGCGAAGAATAATGTTCGCGGAGTTCGACTCTAGTTTTGATAATAACTGTGGTAAGAATACCAGAAACAGTCTACTATTTGCGAAGGCTCTGAACTGAAATACTGTTTACTGACTAATACGTTCGAGTCGTACAAACTGTTCTAAATGAGAAAATGATGGCTAGGAAAAACTGGTTTAAAAGAATGTTCTAAGATAAATTCATGTAATTGTCACCAAAAGTAGTTAAACGACGAAAACACGTGTAATGTTAATGCTCAGAAAACACGCGTTGCACTGAGTACCAAAATGGAAGAAAATTGATGAAAGCGAAGTCCATCCATTTCGCAACCCATTCACAACAACTCATTTGTAGGAAGTACAGCGAAATTTCTGATGATTTTTATAATAAACAGATTTTCTATCAGCCCCGCTCTCCTCACAAATGCATAAAGGTCATTTCCTACACGGAAGACGCACTTCAAAATCATGGAAGTTTCATTGAAATTGTCTGCCGCTGATTTTGTGACCCTCATAAAAAATTATTATGCATTAATGATGCATTTACGATAAACAGAAAAATTATATTACAAAGTGCTACTCTTGCCTAACTTCAAAGTGCCTCCAACCACCCCCTTGTGCCGAGACCAGCCAAGCGCTCCATCAGTCTGCAAAGTAAGACTTTCACTGTAAGCTCGCCAGAAGGCAAACTGTGTGTTCAGACACCGTATACAGCGTTCGCCACGAGGTGACCTGTGACCTGATTGCTCCGGAACTCAAATTCTTCTTCAAGATTGTACAGAATAACATAGAGATAAGGTATATTGGACGCAATCGGTACCTATGTACGGAACTGTATCTTTTCAGTAAACCTGCAGTAACTAATACACCAAAAAAGTAAATACTGAAAGCTGCAAATGTAACTGCCCACTTTCCACCTGAAACGTAGTTTTTGGCGTTGATTTCTTTCAAATCTACATGAGAAAAAAAAATTAAAAAGTTAAAACAGAACGTAAGTACATAACCTATAAATTAAAATAGGCCTGCAGTAAGATAAAGTTCTGTCATACCTTGAGGTGAATACTGTGCTTCACCCCAACCACCAAGGAAACCACACTGAGCCGTGCGTGGATCATGTTACCGCCATCATATATTTTACACCCCGTTTTTTTGACGTACTTCCACCTCACTAAGTTAATTTAAAGTACTACCGTCACTGAGTTGCTGTTTTGCCTAACCGTGACATGCGCTAGCAGCGCGTATCGATATATCCGCTCTCGTAGTATCTTTGCTCGACTGCTATTATTCCCTGTCGTTGTCTGCGGTAAGCCATTTGTGTTCGGGTCTGCAGTCAGTTCGAACGCGTCTGGATCGCAGTCCGGACCTGCCAGTCGGGGAGTTGCCATGCGGCACTAGTGCAGTCGGGTTGGAGCAGCAGTGAGGTCTGCGTCGACATGGCTTGCCTGACCAATTGCCACCACCCGGCCACGGTCTTGGTCGTCCTACTGGACGACGCGTTTTGGCTCGCCGATCGTTCATGAGTCGGCTGTGTGTGCGTGTGTGTGTGTGTGTGTGTGTGTGTGTGTGTGCGTGCGCGCGCATCGACTCCCGATTTCCCTTCGTGTGTGTTTTGTGACTGTTGGATATTGTTCAGGTCTTCGTGCAAGGCTAGTCAGGTTGTGTGTGTAGATGCCCTTATTTCCGTTGAGGACTATTTTAGGCGTTGTCGGCATTGTGAGGGCAGTGTTCGGTCTCATTGGCGTCGTGTAACTGGTTCTCCGAGCCTTTGTGGGCCCCTTCAGTTACCATCTTGTGGAACTTGGCTCTGCCCTTTCCTGGTGCAGGGACGTCGTTTAGTCAGTGGGCGTGTTTCCTCTGCGATGTTGAATCCGAGCCAGTATTTCGGCCGTCTTGCGTCTGGAAGTGAGTGGGAGACGCACCAGCAGTGCATTCGCGACGGAGCAGCAGTCGCGGACGGGCGAACAAGGAGTCGGTCGGTTGGAGCGGACCAGGGAGTATCTCCGTGCGGGGAAGTCGGATGGGTCCGTTAGCAGGCCCCTGCGCAGTGTCGGAGCGTGTGTGGAGCCGTCCGATGGCTACGAGCTTCGTGGGTTCACCGACCCAGGACGTCAAAGTTAAGAGGTCTTTTAAGTACCCAAGCCACGTCCTTTCATGTTGTGGTGGTTCGCGTAGTTGATTTGCTGTTAGAGAGGTTTTCCTGTGAGCAACACCGAGTATTTCTATTGCTGGAACTTAGCCGCCATGCGGTGCAATTAACTATTTTTGTTGACTACAATGCACCAGTGGAATTTTCTGCCTTGCGGCCGTTAGCGTTCCGGTCACCTGCCCTGGCCACTAACGTAATTGCAGTCAGCGTCCTTTCCTCAACTGTTGTTGCTGTCAAACATGGTGTGTAATTTTGACAGCTAATACATCATTGTGGATTACCACGTTTGTAACCTTTTCTGTTGAGTTCTCATGTACTGATTGATGGCAAGCAAGTCGTTGTGTCGTTCGGTCAGTGGCTGTCCCCTCGTTGGGTTCCGACGCATGAAGTGTAGTAAGGCTCACCACCTGTCTCGTCTAAGTGTACAAAGGCAGACCGACCTTCCTGGGGGATTCAAAGTGCCACCGGTGTTCAATTAGCTGTTTTTAGCTGCTTAAAATTTAAGGCTTATGCTTATTTTCTCTTTTTTTTTCTTAAAAATTTTGCAAAACTAATTCTTTAATTTGTCTTTCAAGCTTAACCATTGAGGCCTTATACCTTTAAAATATTATGACAATATATTTTAAAATTTGAAACTTAATTGTGGCCTTCAGCCTTTGGTATTGTAACTTCCATATGTTTGTTCTATCTACTTTGCAGTGTTGTTTTCTAATTGTTTTATTGCTGTCTTAATTGGAATTTTATGCTGTTGATTTGTTGTTTGGAGGACTTCAGCTGTGAAAGAGTTGCATTCGATAAAGGTCCGACTATGTGCCGCTTTGGTTGTAAAAGTGCTATTAAATTACAATAAATTACAATCAGAAGATGAAACTGGCCCCAATCTTATTTGGCCATTTCCATAATCTTAATTACCTGTTCTGCCCAATGGTTTTAGCGGGTATGTCACACACTGTTAATAAAAATACTTGTGAAGCGTCCTCTGTATAAAAGTTATATCCCCATATGGGCCAATGGCTAACTAGTTAAGCCCCAGATAATGCAATAAAATCAAGTAATCTCAATAGATTAATGTCGCTGAGGGTAAAGAGAAAATATGTTCTTACAGGTGTATAGGCAGGACACTGAGACTTACACCTATAAGAACATACGATGACATGAGATGCCGTGAATCTGTTGAAATATAACTAAAATGCATTGAAGAGGGTTACTCATAGCCGAAATCTAGATATGTAAGAACAATAAAAGCTAACGTGATTGCGACCGACTGCTGCGTGTTTCTCCTTCCTTGTACTTTACGGTCACTGTGCACAACACTTACTGATGGAATCTGAGTTGGTAAAGAGAAAATAGTTGTTGTTTTTGTTGTTGTTGTTGTCGTGGTCTTCAGTCCTGAGACTGGTTTGATGCAGCTCTCCATGCTACTCTATCCTGTGCAAGCTTCTTCATCTCCCAGTACCCACTGCAACCAACATCCTTCTGATCTGCTTAGTGTAGTCATCTCTTGGTCTCCCTCTGCGATTTTTACCATCTGCGCTGCCCTCCAATACTAAATTGGTGATCCCTTGATGCCTCAGAACATGTCCTACCAACCGATCCCATCTTCTAGTCAAGTTGTGCCACAAAATTCTCTTCTCCCCAATCCTATTCAATACTTCCTCATTAGTTATGTGATCTACCATCTACCCATCTACCCATAGTTGTAACGAAGCAAAATTATTCTGAACGTATTTTGCGGAAAAATACCATATGAGAACCTTTTCAGACAACCTGGTACTTAAAATTACAGCTACGGCATAATGTTATATCTAGAACAGATAACTTATCAGGAGCTAGAGTCTGTAAAATTAAATGCTAGAACTACAAGGAGGATAATGTAGGGCAAACTGGTGGGTCCTCTGAAATTCGTTCGAGCAAAAGACGTATGAGACCAATAAATCAGTATTCCGTCCTCACCTTAGTAGAGAAAACATGCTACTATCAGAAGAGGCAATTTAAAAATATTGCATAAAACTGGAGAAGAAATACACTTGAATACCCTCAGGGAATTAAAATTTATTGTGCTAAACGAAAGCACCTGGATAAACTGTTAAACGACCCGACAGAGTTAAAGAGGAGTGTATATTTGAATAAGCCTGACAACTTTTTATAGAGGTATTTCATTCCATCTGCTGTCCGCAGCTGCGTATAAACACTGCGAGTGCACAACGGATCGAGTTCCCCTTCCGCATCCTGTCAGCTCCCTTCTAGTTACGCATGTGGTCAGAACGAGATCGAAGCTGGGTGCTTTCGACAAGTATATGAGTCTGCATGCTGCGAGCAGGACGGCAGAATGCGGTGAACTCTTCTGGTCAGAAACAGAATCCTCTGCGTCATAGAAGTGCCTTCATATGTACAATGCTTCATTTTAACAGCAATGTTTACGTAAAAGGTACATCGTATTGAATATAATATTTTCAGATCTTTGGTTTTACTTAAAATATAAGTACAGTTTGGTTATTGGCGTATTGTCATACCAATTTACGTGATTTACCTGCATGCCACAGATGTATTACATCAGCGTTATAGAACACGCTGTTTGTCGTCTTTGTAATGCAATTTTATACATTTCTGGTTAGAAGTTATAGTGTATGCTCTTAAAAATTTTATTGAAATATCTCGATAACACGAATAGGCTATGAAGGCCCAATGGTACTGACCGGCCACCGTGTCATCCTCAGCTCGTAGGCGTCGCTGAATGCGGATGTGGACGGGCATGTGGTCACCACACCGTTCTGGCGGCCGTATGTCAGTTTCAGACACAGATGTAAGTAACAAATGAGCAGTTAATTAGCCCGTCAGGGTATTGAAATTGTAGCGATTGTGCCGAAAAATCAATTCTTTTCAGGATTAACTGTTTCAGCAAAGGTTAAGTTTTCGTAAGCCAATGGATATTCGAAATAGAGGCAATATGCACTTACAGATTCTGAAGTACCTCTTCTGGTATGGGACTGAGGCGTCTTATGACGGTTCGCGAGGCTCCCCCGTCGAAGGTTCGAGTCCTCCCTCGGGCATGGGTGTGTGTTTTCTTCTTAGGGTAAGTTGGTTTAAGTAGTGCGTAACCCTAGGAACCTCAGCAGTTTGGTCCGTAGTCCTTACTACAAATTTCCAATTTTTGTCTTCTGGTGTCACGAGATCGGAAATGCTGGAAAATATGTCCATTTTGTGTCATACTCAGTAATTTCAGTCCGAAGCTTATAAATAAATCTAGGTCGTGGGTTCGGATCTGTAATCAGGAGACACCGTTTGTGCCCTACGTGACCAAATGGATGAAAGTGAGGGGACCGAAGCGGTCGCTCTGGAAGAGTTACGTCTAGCAGGGTTTGATCCGATTAGGTCTACACTGTGTGCGCGGGCTTTGTCATGACTTACAAGTTACGGCACAGGGGATTACTATAATACCGAGAGGTCCACTTTCTTACAGACCGAGGCCGTCACAGTTCTTCAGAGAACACGTATAGTGAGTGACCTACAAGCTCTTAACACCGTATCACATAGACCAGAACACCGGTAGCAACTTACTATTGTCTTCGCACAACACTGACAGAGTTGCGACGTATCCCGGAGACTTGTTACGGGAACAAACAGCGCCACATTTACTCGTACTCGTTATAGGAATAAGCACCAAAAAATATAAAATTCAAAATAAGACGTGTCTGTTTAAACATTGTATACATTATCTCATTGTATGGGGCTAGTTGGGTAGCCTGCACTATTCATTAGGAAGCTGCTACGAACTGAGTCATGTCGCAAATCCAGCGCTCCTATCACGTTTCGGTTAACATAATGGTAAGAATTTTGAAGACAATGGTGATACTTATTTTGGCGATTTTCAGTTATTTAATTTTCACGCAAAGCCAATTCGTGCTGCGTCTCATTTCGTACAGAACAAGACGTATACTTTCTTAAAATTTCAATTGCCAGACTCGGGTTTTGAGGTCTTGGTGCTGGAGAAAATTTACTTCCTTCGTGAGATATTGCATGAAACGTATAAAATTAGTATCCTAGGGTCCTTACAGATAGCAGAGATAGTTGATATGTCATGCCAAGGTTTCGTGACGACCACGAGAGTTTCAGCAATGAAGTGAAATCTGAAATAAACGAACACCTTTAAGAAAGATAGGACCGTATTTTCATACATAATATTTTCTCTTCGTAATTATCATACTGATACCAATGCCAATAAGGGAAGTTGAGGAATGAAAGTCAAACGTTTTGAGAAATTATTTGTCTAAAGGTTTTGATAATGTGTTAGAGAAGCCATTGAAGCTCATAAAAAGATTCTTTAAATCGTTTACAGCAAATGAGGTGCTCATTGTTTACCATGGATTTTAAAAGAGTGACAGAGGATATCTGTGTGGTGGATTTTGCAGACAGTTCTGTCAGGTACCATGTGGCCTTGAGATATTATTTCTAAATGGTGCCAAGCAGTAAAATATCTTACCATTGAGATACTATTATTATTTAAAATCAGGCGGTTAAATACACTCCAAAAGGGAAACAAAGAAAATGACGCATCAAGAAGGACTCATCCGAATGACACAAAAATCGGTAGATATGATGCGCTTGTGCAAACAAATTGTTACAATTTTAGAAAAATTAGATGATTTATTGAAGATGAAATCTTCAGAAACTGAATAAGTCAATAACACGTTGGTCCACCTCTGGCAATTAGGCAAGCTGTTATTCGGGTTCATTGTTCGACAGATTTCTTGGGTTTCTTCCTGAGGGATATCATGCCAAATTCTTTCGCTGTTGCGTTAGATAGTCAAAATTCCGAGCTTTCTGGAAGGCCCTCCCGATAATACTCCAGACGTTCTCTGCAGGAGAGAGATTCGCCGACTTCGCCGGCCAACGTAGGATTCGGCAAGCATAATTACAGGAAGGAAACTCTCACCGGGTGTTCCCGGGAATCATCTTGATGCAATGTGGACCCAGGATGGGTTGCTATGAAGGGCAACAAAACGGGTCGTAGAACGTCGTTGATGTACCACTTTGCTTTAAGGCGCCACGGTTGACAACAAAAGTGGTCCTGCTATGAAAAGAAATGGCACTCACAGACCATCACTTCTGGTTGTAGAACAGTACGGAAGGCTACAGTCAAGCTTGCTTCCCTCCAATGTCCGGGGAGTCTCAAGACACATCATTTCTTGTCATTGGGGCTGAGTTACAAAGTTACAAACAGCATTCATCAAAAAAGACAATTTTTCTCCACTCAATGAGCTTCCACACCGACGACTTCTCTGGGGGTGAGCCAAACAACAGATTTTGCACTACAGTATCACGATTTATTTAAAATCATACTTTACTGAACTTGTTCTCGAGAGCCGGCCTGAGTGGCCGAGCGGTTCTAGGCGCTACAGTCTGGATCCGCGCGACCGCTACGGTGGCAGGTTCGAATCCTGCCCCGGGCATGGGTGTTTGTGATGTCCTTAGGTCAGTTAGGTTTAAGTAGTTCTAAGTTCTAGAGGATTGATGATCTCAGAAGTTAAGTCCCATAGTGCTCAGAGCCATTTTCTGAACATGGGCTGCCGGAAAAGTGGAACAGAAGAGAATCGAAACATTTTGAGCTGTGGTGTTACAGACGAACGTTGTACCATTTTTTTTGCCCTCGAGAAACGAATGTTTTTACTTGTGTGTGGAAAGCTGATATTGTATCGTCTGATGTTTTAACAGACGTCATGCTCTGATTTAAAATGGATAAACTACTGGAACGCACATATATTCAGAAACCATTATCTGCTTTGTTTATAAGGCAAGGCAGCTTTTAAGTATCACATATACACTCGATATATTCATGCCACCTTCCCGCAACATGCTCTTTCGTCTAGACTTACCATAGTGATCTTATGTAGACATCGCAGACTAAAACATTCGTTTCAGCCGTTCCTATTACTCTTATTTGCACTACTTACTGATTTCATCTCGAAGCAGTATATCGTTGCATCACGACACTGCCGGGTAAGATGAACTGCTCTTGGGAAGCTGTGCAACATTACAGTTCCTGCTTAGAGCATGCAGGAGCCGCCTAAACCAGAAAAGCTGAGCAACTGAAGTCACCACCACCTAACGGCGACACCAGGCTGCTACAACCTGTTCCGGGCTAGGGATGGTACTACCAGAGAATTTGTGGCCAGAAGATCCTCACAAATATCTCTCAAAATTACGCCCTCCTCCTCAAACGCTCTCACATGCTCACCTGCTCGCTCTACGATATCATGATAGGAACTTCTATTATGTATGTGTATGTGATGCCAAATACTATCGTCTCCATCGATTGCTAACTGGCCGCAGGAGTGGCCGTGCCGTTCTAGGCCCTAGAGTCTGGAGCCGAGCGACCGCTACGGTCGCAGGTTCGAATCCTGCCTCGGGCATGGGTGTGTGTGATGTCCTTAGGTTAGTTAGATTGAATTAGTTCTAAGTTCTAGGCGACAGATGACCTCAGAAGTTAAGTCGCATAGTGCTCAGAGACATTTGAACAATTTGATTGCTAACTTTGTGGAGAAGACCTCAGCGGTCCTACATAAAGCAACCAGTCACCTTCCCATGACGTCATCTTCTGTAGTAGCAGGTTATTGGCTGAGCTAGGAGCCGTGTGCAGACGACTTGACGCCTTGATACCTCAGGGTCACCTGTCATGTGGTGACCACTTCCCTAGTGGATGGCATGTTCGAGCCTGGGCGAGAGGCTGTCCCATTGCTCTGTTGCTGTACACTTGTCCTGAGGCACTCCATCATTACTTATCACCACCCAATGTGGGCATAAACCTTTAACTCTGACCACGCTAAATGTTGAGCTTTTAACACCGTCCATCACAATTTGCTACGCTGTGAGCACTAGTTAAGAGCATCTCACTGGCTATCCACTGCATACACAGAATATCACTTTGTTAGTTCTGGGCGTGTTCTTCTTTTCCCTCTTTCTTTCTGTATTTAAAATGACCTGAAGGTCTGTAAAAATTCTGTTCTTCGTTGCACTCCATTGTCCACTTGCTGAACTAGTCCACAAGCTATTAATAAACCTGTCATTGGCTTCCATAGACCAATACGCTTATTTCTCTACTGACATCTAATCGATTTTTCAACTCACGTTTTCTGTCTACTAGAGAGCGCTGTGGTCGGCGTAGATCTTCCGCTCTCGTAGTGCCAACCTACGAGCGTGCACCTACGCTGTGGCATCGGAACTCTCGACGCCACACGTATTGTGTATGAGTTTGCTATAGCCGTCCTACTTATATATGCTGTAAAGCGTTTTTATGGCATGCGTTACACCGCGGGTTAACTTACATATTTACATACTTCCGTACGGGCAGAAAAGGAATAGGTCACAGAGTTATTTTCTTTGCACATCTTTCAACACAGAATCATCAGGATTTCAAGTTCGTGTATGATGTGAGTCTCCCACTCGCCATAACAAAAAATGTGATGGTCGAGGAAACCATTACATCTGTCCATGTAAAATAACTCAGAAAAAATACTATGTGTCTCCTCAGTGTGCATCGTCATTGCGTAACGATGCAATCATCAAGTTCACAGTTCGTTATATATTAACTGGTTCAGGTGCTGGTTCCTGATGAAAATATTTATTAAGAAAGAAAACATACCTATTACCGAGACCTTACATCTTCTTATGTTACACGACCTTGTTTTCGAACATCAAAGATGTTAGTCGGGTCTTCTGGTTTCTTACGAACAGAAAAAAGCCAAACCATTAGAAAGTAATATAATACGCTGATGGTGTAGTATCTAATAGATTTATAGTTAAGTACAGTTTCTCAATACACAATACATATATCTTAGTGCACAAATACTGACCAAAAGTGTACAACTTACCGCACAACCGACACACGAACTTGTTTCAGGAATTTCCAGAATGTTTAAAAATGGAGACTTGGTTCCGTCTGTGTAACTGGATAGTGCATTATGGCTCACCACTCCACATAGTGGCTCGCATTCCATAAGGAAATAGGAATGTTTGTGTGCGTCAGACTCATGGACATCGTAGATACTTGTTGGGAAACCAACAACCAATACCCAAAAAAAGCACTCCGTCTTCAGGCCACAAGTGGCCCATCGGGACCATCCGACCGCTGTGTCATCTTCAGCTGAGGATGCGGATAGGAGGGGCGTGTGGTCAGTACACCGCTCTCCCGATAGTTATGATAGTTTTCTTTGACCGGAGCCACTATTATTCGATCCAATACCTCCTCAATTGGCATCACGAGGCTGAGTGCACCCCGAAAAATGACAACAGCGCATGGCGGCTGGATGGTCACCCATCCGGCCCCGCCCGACAGCGCTTCACTTTGGTGATCTCACGGGAACCGGTGTATCCACTGCGGCAAGGCCGTTGCCCAATATCCAATAGTTGTCTAGAAACTGCACTCAGGATTGAGAGAACAGATAGTGTCATGGCCCGAAGGATTAATATTTCAAAGAATATTACAAGGTTCATTGAAAACTGCTACTGAGCAACCAGAAGAATTTATATTTATCATACCTTTAGATAAAACGTGCTTAACCACTCGTCATTCCCACCCACTCTGTGCTGTTCATTATACTACTTGCGCCAAAACCTAGATCCTTTAATACTGTGAATGTTATGGGACAACATTAATTGTCTTTTGTGAAGTAAATAGAACCATGTCTTCAAAGTTTGGTTATAATGTAGCTGATACTTCACACTAAGTGTACCATATTTTCTTATGGTATATTTTAAGACCTTGATATGTTTCTAACTACGTTTTCACGCCGCTGGTATTTTATTTCTAACGTAGTGCATGATAAGACATGAATGACGAAGGCAAAAACCTGTGGTCCCGGGGGAGGTTCGAGTCCTCCCTCGGGTATGGGTGTGTGTTTGTCAGGATAATTTAGGTTACGTAGCGTGTAAGCTTAGGGACTGATCACCTTAGCAGTAAAGTCCCATAAAACGTCACACACATTTGGACAAAAGCCTCAATAGAAACCGATAACCCGAATCTGAGGCTGTGTAAAATAATTTAATTATCAATTATAGGCTAATGTATGCCAATAGTTTGTGGTTATTATTGCGTAGATGCCTACAATACGCTCACAAGACGACCTGAGCTATATTCAGTTAATTACAAGTATTGTGCTTATCGACCCTGTCTGAGCATTCCCTATATTCTTCACTAGATCGTTTCAGTGACCAAAATTGAGTTTCCATCAGTAAAACACAGTTAGATATTTGTAGGGTAATTTCATGTTCAGTATGAAACAATTTCTGCTATCACAGTAGAGGTGTATGAATGTGTGCTTGCTCTCCGAGACAGTATGATATTTCTACGTCAGAAATATCCTTTGTTGATTTCCTAGTGGTGAAAGAGCAACTGACAGAGAGAAGAGGAATGTGGAGTGAATCATTTCCCTACAGAAAGATTATGCGATAAGTATTACATTAGTGTAACCACCTACCCTTATAGAAGCTCTACACGTCGTGAAACGTTTATGAAGATCCGTTAACGCCATCAGAAGTATTTGTATGATTGCAGACATTTGATTGCTTCCTCGCGTTTATTCGAATTTTTTCTCTCGCTATGGATGCAATTTATATGTTAATCGGAATGCAAATACAAAAACAGTTTTATCGGGCGACCTCCTGTGGATTATTTTTACTGATATGTATATGAAACGACCATTTATTTAGTCGCTTGTTCCTGCTGACCATTGCCTGAGTTTTGAAGAACATTTATGTAACGAAAATTCATTTTCACGCTCACATTTCCGAATATTTCGTGACACACCGTTCGTGATGGAAATACAAAACACGAATTGCATCGCTCTTTCAGTTATTTTTACGGAGACTGATGACCTCGCTGTTTAGCCCCTTAACCTCTCTCTCTCTCTCCCTCCCCCTTACCCCCTCCCGTCCACAAGCAACAAGCATCCCGCTAGTTATTTTACTTCTACCAATAAAAACACAAGAGCGAAATAAGTTCTATTTTCTTAAGCCATTGGTACCAAGCAGTCATTTTGATGAACGATGACAATACAGCATGTCGTCCTTGTCTGTTTCACGGGAAACAAGCAAATTGTGCAAAAATATCGAGACAAGTTGTGTAAAAATCGGTTCAGTAGAAATCAGTTTCAGTGAAAAGCGTTATTGATTGGGCGCTGGAAAACACATATTTGAAAAGTTTAGTAATATTCGGCAACGGCCTTGCCGCAGTGGATAAATCGGTTGCCGTGAGATCACCGAAGTAAGCGCTGTCGGGCGTGGTCGGCACCTGGATGGGTGACTATCCAAGCCGCCATGCACTGTTGCCATTTTTCGGGGTGCACTCAGCCTCGTGATGCCAATTGAGGAGCTACTCGACCGAATAGTAGCGGCTTCGGTCCAGAATACCACCATAACGATCGGGAATGCGGTGTGCTGACCCGACGCTCTTCCTATCCGCATCCTCCTCTGAGGATGACACGGCAGTTGATGGTCCCAATGGGCCAATTGTGCCCTGTAAACGAAGTGATTTTTTAGTAAAATTCGAATCTCAAGTAACACAGGCTGTAAATTGGATTCTATACTAAAGGCTAGATTGGAATAACTGATGTTATGTTAATTTTACTGTAAAGCAATTAGCTTCGCTTTGTGATCCATTAACGCCTCTCAACGGACGATTAGTGCATAACAACTGTAGAGTGTGACTATTCTGTCCAGCCTTGTCGTCAAATATGGGGTGTCTAGGAATCCTTCGTAGTCTGTTCGCTAGACAATCAAAGAAGTCGTATTAATGAAATCTGTTACGAAAATAAGAGACAGTACTTAACTTTTGCAAGTACACGAACGCAAAGAGCGACATACAAAATAATGAAGCTTTTTCACTACAAAATGTTCCGAGTCTGTGCTACATAGAGCATACAAGTGAAGAAACGAGCGTTGACGCTTCTATCCAAGTCGGTAGTCATGAACCTGCTGTTGAAATGTGGCGTCGCTAGTCGATCGCGGCGCTTACGTCCAAAAAAATGGCTCTGAGCACTATGGGACTTAACATTTTAGGTCATCAGTCCCCTAGAACTGAGAACTACTCAAACCTAAGTAACTTAAGGACATCACACAACACACAGCCATCACGAGACAGAGAAAATCCATGACCCCGCCGGGAATCGAACCCGGGAACCCGGGCGTGGGAAGCGAGAACGCTACCGCACGACCAAGAGATGCGGCTGCTTGCGTCCACATCACATCACGGCCGCTGCTGTCGCGTAGTCATCCTGGAGAGGGGTCGGTGAGCGTTCGATTGGCTGACGTCTTCTCACAGCCATCTGTTCTCTGTCTTTTTAGACTGTCGTGTCGTCTCCCTCCCACCTCCTACCAAAGAAGCCGGCCGTCGTCGTGTAAGGAGTACAACAACGGGAAACGTGGAAACATCAGCACGGAGGCTCCGATGGACCGAAAGCTGTGACTGCAGGGGACGTCAAAGGTCCGGTCGTCCGGCCTGCGTTCTGGTGAAACATCCCTCCAGAAAATGCCCAGAAGGGCGCTTGTCCACTTCCTGATGCCAATTACAATATGCTGCTGCGGCGTGGGCGGCTCCAGCTACATCGGTAGGACGAGAGAAAGCGGAAGAGGAGGGAAGTCTCCATACGGTCGACCCACAGTGTCGTGATGACACTCTCTGGTGGACTCTGTGGCCGCGCTTTCCTCGTGATCCGTGAATCTTGGGGAAGCGATAGAGGAGGATCACCGTGCTTATGACAGTGACGGATGTGATTGTGATGTCGGCGCAGCAGTCCGTGGGGGCCTGAAATGAGAAACATCCGTGCGCCAAGTTAAGCAAAGGATCTTGCCTCGCACCCACCACCTGCTGCCGCTAAAAATCATGTAAAACACAATATCATGCGGCGTGAAACGATACTTGCGGACGTCATTCGGCGCCGGATGTTGAGGAGGGTGGAGCAGGTGGAGCAGTGTCCGATGGCCGGGGCTGTGAAGCAATTCCCCTGGCGATGGTCCATCTTGTGGATGCGAACGATAGGCGCCGAGAAACAGTTGCAATGCTTGATCCCTGATAAGTGCAGTGCGAAGTTTGGCCATCTGCTGCTTTAACCTTCTGTCAAAATGTTCCGCTTCGCTGTTTGAATGTAGGTGGAACGATGCACTGGTTTGATGCTTTATGTCATTGCATTCACAGAAGGTTTCAAACTCATGTGATGTGAAATGAGGGCCGTTGTAGGACACCAGGACTTCAGACAAATCTTCGAGGCAAAAAATCGATGACAGCACCTGAACTGTACTACACGACGTTGTCGAGTTCATTGTCTCCGCAAAAGAAAACTTGCAATAAGAGTCTACCACAATCAACCAACGAGTGTTCCAAAAAGGTCCCGCAAGGTCTATGTGCACACGTTGCCATGAAGATTGCGACTTAGGCCAAGAAGAGAATTTTTGTGGAGGAGTGGACTGATGTTCCGCACATGCGTGACACTGTGACGTCATTTGTCCTACACTCCTGGAAATGGAAAAAAGAACACATTGACACCGGTGTGTCAGACCCACCATACTTGCTCCGGACACTGCGAGAGGGCTGTACAAGCAATGATCACACGCACGGCACAGCGGACACACCAGGAACCGCGGTGTTGGCCGTCGAATGGCGCTAGCTGCGCAGCATTTGTGCACCGCCGCCGTCAGTGTCAGCCAGTTTGCCGTGACATACGGAGCTCCATCGCAGTCTTTAACACTGGTAGCATGCCGCGACAGCGTGGACGTGAACCGTATGTGCAGTTGACGGACTTTGAGCGAGGGCATGCGGGAGGCCGGGTGGACGTACCGCCGAATTGCTCAACACGTGGGGCGTGAGGTCTCCACAGTACATCGATGTTGTAGCCAATGGTCGGCGGAAGGTGCACGTGCCCGTCGACCTGGGACCGGACCGCATCGACGCACGGATGCACGCCAAGACCGTAGGATCCTACGCAGTGCCGTACGGGACCGCACCGCCACTTCCCAGCAAATTAGGGACACTGTTGCTCCTGGGGTATCGGCGAGGACCATTCGCAACCGTCTCCATGAAGCTGGGCTACGGTCCCGCACACCGTTAGGCCGTCTTCCGCTCACGCCACAACATCGTGCAGCCCGCCTCCAGTGGTGTCGCGACAGACGTGAATGGAGTGACAAATGGAGACGTGTCGTCTTCAGCGATGAGAGTCGCTTCTGCCTTGGTGCCAATGATGGTCGTACGCGTGTTTGGCTCCGTGCAGGTGAGCGCCACAATCAGGACTGCATACGACCGATGCACAC
The DNA here is from genome assembly GCF_023897955.1 of Schistocerca gregaria. NCBI lineage: Eukaryota > Metazoa > Arthropoda > Insecta > Orthoptera > Acrididae > Schistocerca > Schistocerca gregaria. The sequence goes on from NC_064926.1 coordinate 373,384,796, forward strand.
AGGGCCAACACCCGGCATCATGGTGTGGGGAGCGATCCCCTACACTGGCCGTACACCTCTGGTGATCGTCGAGGGGACACTGAATAGTGCACGGTACATCCAAACCGTCATCGAACCCATCGTTCTACCATTCCTAGACCGGCAAGGGAACTTGCTGTTCCAACAGGACAATGCACGTCCGCATGTATACCGTGCTACCCAACGTGCTCTAGAAGGTGTAAGTCAACTACCCTGGCCAGCAAGATCTCCGGATCTGTCCCCCATTGAGCATGTTTTCGGACTGGACATTGTGCATGCTCTGTTGCCTGTGTGTATGTGCCTGTGGTTCTGTCAGTATGATCATGTGATGTTTCTGACCCCAGGAATGTGTCAATAAAGTTTCCCCTTCCTGGGACAATGAATTCACGGTGTTCTTATTTCAATTTCCAGGAGTGTATTTGGGTGTCCATAACCTGTCAAGTATAATGTCGACGCGCTAACTGTTCCTCACGAAAAACCGCTCCAGTGTCCTTGATGAAGTAGCTACTGCTTTTTGCCAAGCTTTGGGAATCAACACAAATGACTGGCCACTGCCATTTTGAACCAGAATCCATAGTGAGGCTATGCCGAAGTGCAAAGTATCTGCGCACTACAGATATCTTAATGCTATGCAATGAGCGACGAAAAAATATGTGTGAATGTATTTTAGCAAAAGGTTCAAATCTGAAACATCTTCTGTGGCCCGTGCAATTTTCCTATAGTTCAAAGGAAAGGTCTTAAGCAATTCAGAATCCTGTGCATCGATGTGGCAAAAAGATGCAGCAGAAGCGCGAAAGTCGGAATTAATGCCAATCAGAAGACGTGAAAGTGCGTCCTTTGTGACGATGGTGAGCTGTCGGACGATACACAATCTCGTACTGATACTGAGAGAGCCACAAAACCGGTCTTTGAAAATTTTTGGGCAGTTTGTACAGGAACCAGCTTCAGCGGATGAAGCAATGACTGCCATGGCTTGTGATCCGTTCTAAGTAGAAATTTCTGCCATACATACAGTGGGGGAATGCGGTGACACCATCCGCAACAGCCAATGCCCTTTTCTGTACTTGTGAAAAATGACACTGAGCTGTGGACAATACTTTTGATGCGGAAGCAATAGGCCTGTCCTTACCACCAAATCTGTGCGAAATTACCGCACCGATTCCGTAAGAGGAAGCGTCAATTTTCAACAAAACTGGTTTGTTAGAATGAAAGTGAACCACGCATCGATCACTGAGCAATGCATCTTCAAGTATCCGAAAAGCATCTTGGCACTCAACTGTCCAAGCAAGGGGGACGTTCTTGCGACGCAAGCGATGTAATGGAACTGCGACTGGTGCAGCATTCGGTATGAACCTAATATAATAGTTCATTTACCCTAAGACCGACTGCAATTCTGTGACATTACGAGGAATTGGCAGGTCACGTATGGTTAACAAGTGTGACTGAAGAGTTTGTACACCTTGACTGTTTATGACATGACCAAGCTACTGCAACTCAGGTTTAAAAAAAAATCACACTTGTTCAGTCTAGACTTTAGTCCTCCAATAGAAAACACACGAAACAAAGCACACAAATTTGCAATGTGTTCTACAGGTTTACGACCTACTACGGCAATATCGTCCAAGTGGTTTGGTACCTGAGCAATCCCCTCTTCCAAACACTGTTGGAAAATTGCGCAAGCGGCAGCAGTTCCAATAGGCAAACACAAATATTTAAACAAGCACAAAAGAGTGTTCTGAACACACACACTTTAATATTATTATGCAGTTTCATAAAACGTGACACGTTGTGAGTAATGATGTGGGCTTCATATTGTCGCAACCACTCGAGCCATTTCTCTTCTTTTTCATTAAACTGGCGTAAAGGCGGTATGGCAATCGGGGCTACAGTGGTTGTATTTTGCGCTGTGTTAGCCGCTTGAGTGGTTAGTAGCTGCTGTACCGTAATTAGTATAGTTGAGTTGCGTCTGAAACTGAAACATCTGTGCCAGCTGAGGCGCCTGAGGAGGGGGTGGGAGAGGTGGGTTGCTCGTTTTGGAATAGGCAAATGCAATAAACAGACAAGGCCAGCAATAAATTTAAGTACACAAGCAAAGACAATTTCTGCAACGCCCACCTGGATACACTGACTGAAAAGTCACTATAAGAGGCACCTTTATAAGATGTTAACAAACCCCTGCAAAGAAAAGGCAAGGTAGAGCCAAGGCGCCAGCAAAACAAAACGCCCACGACAAAAGAAAACAGTGGAAGCTATCGGCTCTGAGCTGTCACGTTGGTGTTCGTACACCTTCTCGTCACCATGCTCGTCGTTAATATATTACGTCCAGCCTTGTCGTTAAATATGGGGTGTCAAGGAATTCTTCGTACTCGGTTCGCTAGACAATTAAACAAGTCGAAAAGGTTCAAATGGCCCGGAGCACTATGCGACTTAACTTCTGAGGTCATCAGTCGCCTAGAACATAGAACTAATTAAACCTAACTAACCTAAGGACATCACACACATCCATGCCCGAGGCAAAATACGATCTTGCGACCGTAGCGGTCGCTCGTTTCCAGACTGCAGCGCCTAGAACCGCACGGCCACTCCGGCCGGCTAAACAAGTTGTATTAATGACTTTTATTACAATAAGAAAAGAGACAATACTTATCTTCTGCAAGTACACAGATGTATCGCAAGCAAAGGGCGACATACAAATTAGTTAAGCTTCTTCAGTACAAACAATTCCGAGTCTGTGCTACATAGAGCGTACAAGCGAAGTAACTATCCAAGTCGCTAGTCTTGAAGCTGCTGTTCATCTGGGGCGTCGCCAGTCAATCGCTGCCTTTATGTCCTCTTCACATTGGGCCGCTGCTGTCGCGTTGTGTCCTGGAGAGGGATCGTTCAGCTTGCGACTGGCTGACGCCTTCTCACGCCCATCGCTTCCCTATCGTTCCCGACTGTCATGTTGGCGCTTGACTATACGCCGTATCAGTGGAATTCTTTCCAATTTTAAGGCTAGCTTTCGCAAAGTATCGTGTAAATGTCACTTTCTCGATAGGTTTTTCCCTTCCTGGCAGCTGTAGTTGAAGTGTGGCTATTCACAGAGGTCGAGCGTGGGCCGTACTTATCGTATGGCAGCGAAACTTGGTAGATGTCGGCGTCACATTCAACAGCATGGTGTCAGGAGACGGTGTGACAGGTAAACGCCTACCGTGTGAGGAGTAATACATGTCAGTGTCAGTTTCCACTTGGTTTATGTGAGTATCGTGGGGTAGAGTTGTGATCGTTATCTAGTACCATGTAAGCTGATAGCCATGAGTAACAGCTTGGGAGTTGAGGCTAAGTTTAGTCATTGATTAGGTGTACAGTAAGTATCAGCGAGTACTCAAGCAATAGAAGCTAGTTATAGCCGGTGTGGCCGAGCGGTTCTAGGTGCTTCAGTCTCTAACCGCGCGACCACTATGGTCGCAGGTTTGAATTCTGCCTCGGGCATGGATGTGTGTGATGTCCTTAGGTTAGTTAGGTTTAAGTAGTTTTCAGTTCTAGGGGACTGATAACCTCAGATGTTAAGTCCCATAGTGCCCAGAGCCATTTGAACCATTTTTTATTTATACTAAAAGGTAATCTATTAGTGTTACTGTTAAATGTTCTTGTAATTTGTTTTCACAAGAGGAGGAGGTATACTTGGAAAAGGCCGGGAGATACGGGAAGATTTCAATTAGATTACATCATGGTCAGGCAGAGATTCCGAAATAAGATACTAGATTGTAAGGCCTACCCAGGAACAGATATAGACTCAGATCATAATATAGTAGTGATGAAGAGTAGGCTGAAGTTCAAGACATTAGTCAGGAAGAATCAATACGCTAAGAAGTGGGATACGGAAGTTATAAGGAATGACGAGATACGTTTGAAGTTCTCTAACGCTATAGATACAGCAATAAGGAATGGCGCAGGAGGCAGCACAGTTGAAGAGGAATGGACGTCTCTAAAAAGGGCCATCACACAAGTTGGGAAGGAAAACAAAGGTACAAAGAAGGTAGCTGCGAAGAAACCATGGGTAACAGAAGAAATACTTCAGTTGATTGATGAAAGGAGGAAGTACAAACATATTCCAGGAAAATCAGGAATACAGAAACACAAGTCGCTGAGGAATGAAATAAATAGGAAGTGCAGGGAAGCTAAGACGAAATGGCTGCAGGAAAAATGTGAAGACATCGAAAAAGATATGATTGTCGGAAGGACAGACTCAGCATACAGGAAAGTCAAAACAACCTTTGGTGACATTAAAAACAACGGTGGTAATATTAAGAGTGCAACGGGAATTCCACTGTAAAATGCAGAGGAGAGAGCAGGTAGGTGGAAAGAATACATTGAAAGCCTCTATGAGGGTGAAGATTTGTCTGATGTGATAGAAGAAGAAACAGGAGTAGATTTAGAAGAGATAGGGGATCCAGTATTAGAATCGGAATTTAAAAGAGCTTTGGAGGACTTACGGTCAAATAAGGCAGAAGGGATAGATAACATTCCATCAGAATTTCTAAAATCATTAGCGGGAGTGGCAATAAAACTACTATTCACGTTGGTGTGTAGAATATATGAGTCTGGCGACATACCATCTCACTTTCAAAAAAGCATCATCTACACAATTCCGAAGACGGCAAGAGCTAACAAGTGCGGGAATTATCGCACAATCAGATTAACAGCTCATACATCGAAGCTGTTTACAAGAATAATATACAGAAGAATGGAAAAGAAAATTGAGAATGCGCTAGGTGACGATCAGTTTGGCTTTACGTAAAGTAAAAGCACGAGAGAATCAATTCTGACGTTTCGGCGAATAATGGAAGCAAGGCTGAAGAAAAATCGAGACACGGTCATAGGATTTGTCGATCTGGAAAAAGCGATCGACAATATAAAATGGTGCAAGCTGTTCCAGATTCTGAAAAAAGGAGGGGTAAGCTATAGGGAGAGACGGGTCATATACAATATGTACAACAACCAAGAGGGAATAATAAGAGTGGACGATCAACAACGAAGTGCTCATATTAAGAAGGGTGTAAGACAAGGCTGCAGCCTTTCGCCCCTACTCTTCAATCTGTACATCGAGGAAGCAATGATGGAAATAAAAGAAAGGTTCAGGAGTGAAATTAAAATACAAGGTGAAAGGATATCAATGATACGATTCGCTGATGGCATTGCTATCCTAAGTGAAAGTGAAGAAGAATTAAATGATCTGCTGAACGGAATGAACAGTCTAATGAGTACACAGTATGGGTTGAGAGTAAATTGGAGAAAGACGAAGGTAATGAGAAGTAGTAGAAATGAGAACAGCGAGAAACTTAACATCAGGATTGATGGTCACGAAGTCAATGAAGTTAAGGAATTCCGCTACCTAGGCAGTAAAATAACCAATGACGGACGGAGCAAGGAGCACATCAAAAGCAGACTCGCTATGGCAAAAAAGGCATTTCTGGGCAAGAGAAGTCTACTAATATCAAATACCGGCTTTAATTTGAGGAAGACATTTCTGAGGATGTACGTCTGGAGTACAGCATTGTATGGAAGTGAAACATGGACTGTGGGAAAACCGGAACAGAAGAGAATCGAAGCATTTGAGATGTGGTGCTATGGACGAATGTTGAAAATTAGCTGGACTGATAAAGTAAGGAATGAGGAGGTTCTACGCAGAATCGGAGAGGAAAGGAATATGTGGAAAAGACTGATACGGAGAAGGGACAGGATGATAGGACATCTGCTAAGACATGAGGGAATGACTTCCATGGTACTAGAGGGAGCTGTAGATGGCAAAAACTGTAGAGGAAGACAGAGATTGGAATACGTCTAGCAAATAATTGAGGACGTAGGTTGCAAGTGCTATTCTGAGATAAAGAGGTTAGCACAGGGGAGGAATTCGTTGCGGGCCGCATCAAACCAGTCAGTAGACTGATGACAAAAAAAAATTGTTTTTGTTTTTTGCAGAACAAGGAACATGGCTCAGCATGTAAGCATGTAAAGTAGTCTGAAGCATTAACATTTGGGACCTGAAGAAAAGTTGTCTTTGATTTGGTTTATAATAAGTATCAGCGGTTCCTCAAGCAACATCTGTTAATTATACACTACTGACCATTTAAATTGCTACAACACGAAGATGACGTGCTACAGACGCGATATTGAACCGACACGAAGAAGATACTGTGATATGCAAATGATTAGCTTTTCAGAGCATTCACACAAGGTTGGCGCCGGTGGCGACACCTACAGCGTGCTAACGTGAGGAGAGATTCCAAACGATTTGTCATACACAAACAGCATTTGACGGGCGTTGACTGGTGAAACGTTGTTGTGATGCCTCGTGTAAGGAGGAGAAATGCGTTCCATCACATTTCCGACTTTGATATAGGTCGGATTGTAGACTACCACGATTGCGGTTTATCGTATCGCGACATTACTGATCGCGTTGGTCGAGATCCAATACCTGTTAGTAGCATAAGGAATCAGTGGGTTGAGGAGCGTAATACGGAACGCCGTGCTGGATCCCAACGAGCCCGTAGCACTAGTAGTCGAGATGACAGATATATTTTCCGCATGGCTGTAACGGATCGTGCAGCCACGTCTCGATCCCTGAGTCAACAGATGCGGACGTTTGCAAGTTAACAACCATCTGCACGAACATTTCGACGACGTTTGCAGCAGCATGGACTATCAGCTCGGAGACCATTGTTGCGGTTACCCTTGACGCTGCATCACAGACAGAAGCGCTACTGTTTGCAACCGCCCGACCGATACGGTAGCAGGTTCGAATCCTGCCTCGGGCGTGGATGTGTGTGCTGTCCTTAGGTTAGTTAGGATTAAGTAGTTCTAAGTTTTAGTGGACTGATGACCTCAGAAGTTAAGTCCCATAGTGCCCAGAGCAATTTGAACCAATTTTTTAACAGGCAGAAGTGCCTGCGATGGTGTACTCAACGACGAACCTGGGTGCCCGAATGGCAAAACGTCATTTTTTCGGCTGAATCCAGATTCTGTTTACAGCATCATGCTGGTCGCATGCGTGTTTGGCGACATCGTGATGAACGCACATTGGAAGCGTGTATTCTTCATCGCCATACTGGCGTATCATCCGGCGTGGTGGTATGGGGTGCCATTGGTTACACGTCTCGGTCACCTCTTGTTCGCATTGACGGCTTTTTGAACGTGGACGTTACATTTCAGATGTGTTACGACCCGTGGTTCTTCCCTTCATTCGATCGCTGCGAAACCCTACATTTCAGCATGATAATGCACAACAGCATGTTGCAGATCCTCTATGGGCCTTTCTGGATACAGAAAATGGTAGACGTTTCATTTCAGATGTGTTACGACCCGTGGTTCTTACCTTCATTCGATCCCTGCGAAACCCTACATTTCAGCAGGATAATGCACAACAGCATGTTGCAGATCCTCTATGGGCCTTTCTGGATAAAGAAAATGGTCGACTGCTGCCCTGGCCATCACATTCTCCAGATCTCTCACAAATTGGAAACGTCTGGCCAATGGTGGCCAAGCAACCGGCTCGTCGCAATACGCCAGTCACTACTCTTGATGAACTGTGGTATCGTGTTGAAGCTGAATGGGCAGCTATACCTGTACAAGCCATCCATGCTCCCTTTGACTCAATGCCTCGGCGTATCAAGGTTGTTCTGGGTACTGATTTCTCAGGATCTATGCACCCAAATTGCTTGAACATGTAATCACATGTAAGTCCTAGTATAATATATTTGTCCAATGAATACCAGTTTGTCATCTGCATTTCTTCTTGGTGTTGCAATTTTAATAGCCCGTAGTGTAGTAAGAAGTAATATGATAGTGTTATGGTTAAGTGTTCTTGTAATTTGTGTTTGTTTCTGCAGGGCAAACATATAAAGTAGTCTGAAGTATTAGTATGGTATTGTGTTTAAAGGTTTTTAGCATTTTTGTTTGTGGAACTGATAAGTGCGAGTGGGGTTGTCAACTCTGCAATGAGCTACTATCGAGAAAGCGTTTAATATTTTAAAAGGTAAAGTCAATCAGTTGCGATCAGAGATAGTGGCTCTTTGTAAGAGGATAGAAGCTGAGGAGAAGGAAATAGACTGTCGCAAGACGAGAGAAGTTCCGGAGAGGACCCGATGACTGATTGATAGAGACCGGACTTCAGGATGTGAAGAATAAGTTGGATATATAGAGATTGGAAAGGGACCAAGGATTAGGGAGAAGGAAGGAGATGAAATAGAGGGGAGTTGACTTGTGGATAGTTTACTTGTTTCTGTAGGACGTCCGACTACCGTTAACGTTGTTATACCTCTCGATCCAGTAAGGAGTAAGGAAGGAGGTCACGCATGGGTGGACGATATTTGAGTGGGAAGTTTAAATTAGTTGCATGTGGCGTCGTAGTATAACTTCCTGGGAAGTTACGGGAGACACAAAGTAATGACGTTGTCAGAAGTTAAGGTGAGCAATGTAGAAGTGTCAGCTCTGATATCAAGTGCGAAATCTGAAATAGCATGAATGCATGTGGGCCGTACCAAAGTGATTGAGAGAGAGAGAGTAGCAACTTCGGTGATTTAAGTACAGTAGTATCTGCTTCATTGTGTAATGGTGGGTGTTCTGTGGAGTCTAGAGACTTTGGGCCGGATGCAAAGGTAAGTACATGTGCCGGTCATTTTAGTATTACACAGACTGGAACTGCAGATGAGGTTATATTTTTAGATGTTACAGGGAATGCACTAGAAGTTGTTAACAGTTATGCTGCAGATGTTGCGGCGAAAGCACTACAGGCACATAGTTACTTCAGAACCAGGCGGAATGAAGGGAAAGGAAGAGGACACGAGTACGTAGAGTGGGGCTGAATCTGTCGGAGACTATACGCCAGAGATCAAGAATGAAGTGTGGATGCATGTGCTCCGTCACAGCTTTGCAGAACAGGCAGCTGAAGTGGCTGCAAGCTGTTTACAGCACGGGCGTAGTTTGATGTACGCGTCCGGCATGACGTGGGTCAACGTTACAAAGTGAGTATGAAAGTAAACGTTCTGACTGAGCATCGTGCGACATTTAAACTTCGGCAACAGAAAGCTGTTGCCTGTGTAGGCCAGTTACGAGGTGCGTCTAATGTGTGGGAAAAACCGACAAAACCGTGTACAGCTAGGCTAAAGAGTGATAAGCGTGATATATTGCCACCAGGTGTATCTAAAGACCAAGTACTTTGAGTACAGTTCACTCTGTAATGATCCTAACAGTGGAGGGTTGGGGAGAGCGGGAGAGAATAAGTGGGACTCCTTGTCCAAGTGTTGTGAATGATAGTAGTGTTTTTGGTTTTCTCGTCTGAATAGTTCTGGGAGAGTTTTTGCCCAGAAAGTACTCGTATAGCAGGAACTGTTGTCGAAAAGTTCCCAAAGTTGTTATGTTATTAAGAGACCGTCGGCGGGACAGACTGGATGCCAAGCCTAAGAGTTTAACGGAGCCAGGCCATTTGGTGTGCTACATCTGCATCCACATACATACTCTTGAAGCTACTGTACGATGGGTGGCGAAGGTACCCTGCATCACTACCAGTCATTTCCTTTCCTGTTACACTCGCAAATACAGCGAGGGAAAAACGAGTATATACATGCTCCTTTCCCTAATTTCCCTTACTTTCGTGGTAGTGGAACAGTATTCCAAGAAAAGAACGTCGTCCTTCCTCAGAATTCCCGTTTGAGTCTCCGAAAGATCCCGGTAATACTTGCGTGTTCTCGAATCTAGCGGTAACGAATCTAGAAGCTCGTCACAGAATTGCTTCGATGTCTTCCTCCAGTCCCAAACACTCGAGCGGTACTCAATAATTGGTCGCACTGATGTTTTGTGTGCGGGTTCCTTTACAGATGAACCACTCTTTCCTGAAATTCTCTCAGTAAACCCTAAAGTCGACAATTCGCGTCCCCTGCTACAATCCTTACATGCTCCTTTCATTTAAAATCGCCTTATAGCTTTACGCATAGATATTTTGGCGACGTGTCTCTTTCAAGCAGCACACTGTTAATGTTGTATTCGAACACTGCAGGTTCCTTTTCCTGCTCATCTGCGTTAACTACGGTTTTTCATCTTATAGAACCGTCTGCCATTCATCTAAGAAACAAGAAATTTTGCCTAATCTTGTATGCTCCTGAAGTCACTCAACCACGACACTTTCCTGTATGTTATAGCATCATCTGAAAATAGCAGCAGATTCCTGCTGAACCTGTTCATCACATCATTTACGTGCACAGAAAATAACAACGGTCGTATCACCCTTTCTCGGGGCTCTCCTGACGATACCCTTGTCTCTAATGAACACTCGCCATTGAGGACAACGTCCTCGGCTCTGTTCCTTAAGAAGTCTTCGAGCCACTCACATACCTGAGAACCTATTCCATATGCTCGTACCTACGTTAACAGCCTGCAGGTCATGTGAAACATGGAATATACCTGTTGGATTTCATCCAGGTTCGTAGAATATTACGTGAGAGAAGGGAAAACTATCACATTAGCGATGGTTTCTGAAACCGTGCTAATTCTTTTAAGTAAGCTTTTCGGTCTCAAGGAAATTTATGATATTCGAACTGAGAACATATTCAAGAATTCTGCAGCAAACTGATGTGAAGAATTTTGATCTATAATTTTGCGGGTCCATTCTTTTATCCTTCTTATATAGAGGAGTCACCTGTACGTTTTTCCAATTCCGTGTGACTTTGGACTGGGTGACAGATTCACGATAAATGTAAAGTAAGTAAGGAAGCAGTGCCGTAGAGTACTCTTTGTTAATCCGAATTAGGATTCCATCTGGAGCTTGTAGCTTATTTGCGTTCAGCACTTTAAGGTGTTTCTCTACGCCGCGGAAAAATTGTAAGGAAAAGAAGAGTATTTTAGTGTGTAAGTGTTTAAGGGGAGTTAGTCTGGCTGTGCATACTCATGGCAAGAGGCCAGCCAGTGGTTTGTAGTATTTGAGCTAATGTACAGCGCAAGGGATACTTGAGGTATGTAATGAGGTTAAGTAGTGCAAGGAGAGATTTCAAGGTGATGCTAGCCATAGTGAATCTATGAGAATTATTGTACTAAAAATATCAGAGGAAAATGCATGTGTCATTACCTGAGTAGGGTTCGAGGCATGGAGGAACCCATGTAGGGGCAAAGATGTGTAGTTGGTACAGACACGGTAGACGTTGATGTGCTGAAGATTTTCAAGAGAGCAGTCATAAAATTTAATGTACTAAATGTAGAGGGTTTAAAATTGCCAGTCCAGTAAGGCTACCTCGTTTTAAGTAAGTCCTTTAGGAATTCGTGAGGTCATCGTGGAGCGTTGTGTTAGCGACCATTGGTTAGCAAGGTTAGTGTGACGACATACATGATGTAGCAACATGTATGCGAAAGGATTGAGATGTGGCCTCGACTGAGAGATGGGCTAGCCATGCTCGGCGAAACGTGTACCGGCAAGCAGTAATAGCCAGAGCCTGCTGCACTGTGTCACCACACCACGACAAGAACCATATTATAAGTGACGAAACTGGAGGCCTCATAAAAGTGAATTTTTGGGTAGATTCCTTCAAAGTCCGGCAGTACCAACACCACATCAGGGCTACACTAGACGACGAGACATGTGGTCATTGCCAGCCACTGCCACGGCCTCAATGCCGGTTCGGAGCAGCCGTCTCCTGCAATAAGTCCACCCTGTGGTTTTGCAGCGGAACAGAACCGCAGAGCAATTAGAAGAGCACTGCTAACGTCAGATATTTAGCTAAGACTCCTATAAATTTCGTCGAACTGTCCGCCATGTTTTCCACGAAGTATGGAATATTTATACTAGGCTACACATGAGTTTAGATGCGAGTGGAGATTTCTAATTAAACGTATTGAGAAATTCGTCGTAGGTATAGGTGTCCATTCAGATGTGCACTGACTATTGCAAAAATGGTTTTGAAAGGTAGCTTGTTTGGACTGGATCTCATTCCAAATTGCTCTCAGCTGCACCTATGTAGAGAAACTTCAGGAGATTTCATCAATCAAAGTCTGCTCAGCGTCAGATCAAAGCTTGCGTTATCCACGTTGTTAGGGCCAGAGTACGTGACTCACTGATCACCTAGTTAAATTGTCTTTGCCAATCAGGCGCCGTGCAGTGGAGCTTTTAATCAGCTGTTAATTGTTTAGGGAATTCAATCTAAAACTTGTTTAGTATAATTTATGTCTTGTTTGATAAAATAAATGTTGTTAGTACACTAAATTTTGGCTACATTCTCAATCAATTAAATAGAGCAAGCAAGTTACCTTTAACTGTAGCAAATTGACTATATCTATGTAATGACATTTTTGAGAGAATATGGCACTTGACCGCCCTGGAGGATTGTGCAGATCCGCCATTGGACTCCAGAACCAACACGGCGGACAGGACGTCACAGCCTGCACCGGACAGTGAGTGGCGAGTGGGGTGGACAGCCGTAAAGAGTCAGCTGTGGCAGACCAAGTGAGGGGGACCACACGCAGCTACATAACTGGCCACTGCCAGCTGATTTACCTACATCTCGCAGACCGGTCGTCTACCAACCACTGGAAGCGGCATGTCTCAAGCCAGCACAGACAGCGGGACGCCTCCACAAGCCGGCAACAACCCACTAGCGGCCAGCGACCCGCCATGCCGCTAATTGAGGAACAAGTGTGTCGTGTGACACCACAGTCATCGCTGTGTGCCGAGCATTACTGACTCTTGGGGACGCCGAGAGTGACCTACCCAACTGACAAAAGGTAAACTAATACCATGTTCCATAATGGAAGACGTGTGTTCGATGCAGAGGCGAATGGGAAGAGTAGGGCTTTCCCATATCCCACTAACGCTGAATGGATTTCTGCGCCAGGGGATGGGTTACACATCAAATGCGAGACTGTCATGCCAGTCACTGACGACTGACTGTGACCTGACCAGAGTGAGGCCACTGGTGCAACTGCAGTCCGGAAGCTACCAAAGATGCCAGGTGCTGCCAGAGACGACATGGAGCGCCAGAGACGTCTACCGCCACGTTTGCCACTTCATGCGCTGAGTGAGAGGTCATTCCACTCTGGCGCAATTTGCTGTTCTTCAGTCCCACCTGTCACGGTTTGTGTGTGTGTGCATAAGTGTTATGTTCTCAGTTCATATGACATTTTCAATTGTAAAATTTGTCTCCCTCGGAACCTTGTGGAGGGAACGATAGACTACCTTTCTTTAATATCATTATGTAATATATTTTGTGTTTCTTGTATGTACTAAATGAACTGTTTTGGTTATGAAATCTATGTATTTCTGTACATTTATTAATGCTCTCAACAATGGCTATGTGTCTGTATTTGTTTCCGTGTCATGGAAAATAATACACAAATTTACACACGTTATTTCCTTCTTCACTGAGAATTTGAGAATGTATGTGTGTAACGATTAAGACCAAATGAGTGATAGAGTAGGGGTAAATCAATGAACAGAAAAGATTTCATACTCCAGGACATAGTAGATGATTAGTGATTTTAGACATCTCAAACCTCGGGATATGGTGTAAATAGGTACATTTCTTCACTGAAGGGCGTTTTAACTGCATAACAAATGTTTAATGGAAGTCTGTCATGTAGCAATGCCCCCTGGGTCTAATGTAATTCATACTACTCACAGCAATATCTACATGTACTCTTGATGGCTTGCAGCTTCATGTGAGTGAATGACCCCTGCAATGAATGAGGTCAAGCTAGGATGTGTTTCAGCCATGGGCAAACCTCACTAGCTAATTCCATTTTTCTCATATGTATCAATAAGCAGGATGAGATTCCCCTATTATTTTTATTGATTTCCTCTAGTTCATGTCACACTAAACAATATTGAAGAGAGACACTACCCATGCAGAAATCAATGGCAGGTATGGGGCAGTCAGAGAGGACAAGTTACTCTCTCACCCATTTTTCACGCATGGAACATTATTAAAGATTTTATTATGACCTGACGCACCTTGAGTAAGACTCCAGAAAGTTAACGGCCTGAGCAGAAGTTAATGGAGCCAGCCAGGTAAGGCGGTAAAACCCTGAGGTATTTTTATGATTCTTAGCTCGTAGAAATGGCTTGCTGGGTGACATGACTTGCAGCTGGGGAGATGTGTGCAGTGGAGGAGGTGGAATGTGGAGGCAGCACGTGTGAATCGATCGCGGCCACGAGAGAAATGCAAAAATCTCATGGTCTACAAATAGAAAGTTGGATCGCAATTTACTATCCACCAGAGCCCTGAAATCGCGATAGATTACACTATATGACACACCCATTCGCTGGTCATGCAAAGGACCAATTTGGCTCACTTATAAGACAGAGTGCACAATAATACCAAACGTCAAGACTGGTAAACCAAAAACGAGTAAGTTTACCCTCAGCGGCGAGTAGTCTGAGATGTTTGAAGTCACACTGCCGGTACGTTAAGAACTTCACCACAGGCTTTCCAGTCACAACCACAGCGTGCTTTATTTTTTCCAAATCTCGAACGTGATGTGACCTTGTGCCCAATTCAGATTCAATCCAGTTTTTTTTTTTCTAATTACGTCTGACCCCGCAGTCAGTTCAGTAAATAACTCCTCGGTTACCCATGGCTTTCCATACAATCACTCAACTTTACGACAACCCAGCTCAACATCGGCAAGGAACTAGAATTGATCGTCATATACGGGATGTCATCCGAAGTCGACTGTGCACTTATAACCTGGTGTGTGCGAAACCACACATCACTTACTACAGTCACTGAGCCAACTGTATCAAAGCCCACATATCGGTTCATCGTTAATTTTACGGATGGTAAATGGTGTTCTATGCGACAGAGGAGCGATATAACTGTCATGGTTTGCTGTACCCTTAGACACCGCCAACTGCTAGGACAGAGCCCCTTCGCCTGCTATCGGAAATCCATCTGGCAATGTCCGACCACCTCCACAGCGGAAACAGGAGTGACGTTTTAAACTCCAGTCTCGCAATACATTCTCATCTATCATGCTTACTTGGGGTTCGCCCTCCCAACCTTCGACTACGTACCTGAAATTTTCGAATTGATACCCCTGAATACACAAAGGATCTGGATGAACATGAACTGCGAACGATCTGCTGGTTAAATGCCTTCTACGATATTAGTCATTAACTCGGTTTCAATGACCGGAAGACAAAATACCAGTGCGGCTGTGCGAAGCCTTTTAATGTTTTCTTCAAACAGCTAGCTTACCGCCAGTTCGTGTCCGAGATGTAACTCAATCAATTTCCGTATTTCTCGTGCGAGGACTGCTCTCCTACATAGCCTTTAGTGGCAATCTGCCAGAGTATCCGCTTCACCTATTGCTCTTGTTACCTAGCTTGCCAGGATACGTTAGCTGTAAATGTCCCCCCTTCCTCAATGTAAACAAAAATGTGTGTGAAATCTTATAGGACTTAACTGCTTAGGTCATCAGTCCCTAAGCTTACACACTACTTAACCTAAATTATCCTAAGGACAAACGCACACAGACCCATGCCCGAGGGAGGACTCGAACCTCCGCCGGCACCAGCCGCACAGTCCATGACTGCAGTGCCAATGCAAACACTTCCATCTATTCTGTCAATAATATCACATTGTGCAAACACTTCACAGCATCCGTCGTTGTATCTATCGAAACCTCCTTGTTGTTGAACACTGCTACTTGTGGGTGGGAAATTCTGGCAGACAGCGTTTTCCAAGATTTAACATTTCTTTCTGACATATCAGACCGGCTGTAGTAAATTTACTGCTAGTGTTGTTAGCTAATTTCGACTGTTAGACATTTACAAGCACTTACCGCAAGCTTCAAGCTTCACATTTGACTAAACAGCCAGTACATATGTAGTCTAAAAGGGCCACATTCCTTTCATGAGCAAACACAATCCTGTAGTGCACCAGATTACATAGAATTCTACCAATAAACCGACGTCTGCTTTCTGCTTTGCCCTCAACTGAGCCTATGGTGTCATTCCACTTCATGTCTCTACTAAGCCTTGTATCTGAGCATTTGTATGAGCTCACAGATTCGAGCTGTGACGCACTAATGTCATATTCATAGGATACTAAAGTTTTCGTTTTCTGAGACGCACATTATTCAACATCTGAAGCAAGATACCAATCACAACACCACTCTCAAATCTTATCAAGGTCTGACTGCTTATTTGCACAGTTTTGTTCAAACTGCTCGTAATTGTAGATGACTGCATCACCTGAGAAAAGCCCGAAGTTACTAGTAATACTATCCGTAAGATCATTGATATACAACATGAACAGCAACGGGCCCAACACACTTCCTTAGGGTACAACAGAAGTTAGTTCACGTCTGTCGAAGACTCTCCATCCAAAATGACACGCTGCGTCCTCCCTACCAATATACTCTCTATCCGGTTGCATGTTTCTTCTGACACGCAATGTGTTCGTACTTTCGAGAATAATATGCTTAGATGTGGTACCTTGTCAAATACTATCAGAAATCGAGAAATACTGCGTCTATCTAACTGGCTTGATACATGCTTTTTCATAACGTCATGTGAGAAAACAGCGAGTCTGGCTCCACACGATCTGTGTTTTCGAAATCCAAGCTGGCTGGCGCGGAGGAGGTAATTCTGTTCGAGGTACCTCATTATGTTTGACTTCCTGATATGCCCTCACTTTCTACAAGAAATCAACGACAAACACACTGGACGCTAGTTTTTTGGATTCCTTTGAAACTCTCAACTGCATCTGGTATGTTCAATTTATCCAGGTCCCATATCCTTGATTTCCACCGAGCGAGGTGGCGCAGTGGTTAGCACACTGGACTCACATTCGTGAGGACGACGGTTCAATCCCGTCTCCGGCCATCCTGATTTAGGTTTTCCGTGATTTCCCTAAATCGCTTCAGGCAAATGCCGGGATGGTTCCTTTGAAAGGGCACGGCCGATTTCCTTCCTCATCCTTCCCTCACCAGAGCTTGCGCTCCGTCTCTAATGACCTCGTTGTCGACGGGACGTTAAACACTAATATCCTCCTCCATGATTTCCTAAACTCAGGCAATTTCTTGAACTTCAATCTGCAGATCATTAGCACTAAATTAGCATAAGAATTCACATCTGCCTCTGTAAACGTTTTGCAGTTAAAAATCTGATTTTAAAACATATGTCTCACCATTATGCGATTCATCGGAAACCTTCCTGTGTCAGTACGTCTATTCCAAGTATGCAACTACCCGTCATGATTTTAACCGGTTATTAGCAACGATTAAATTGTGCTCGGTGTGAAATTCTACCAGGTGGTTTCCTCTTTCATTCATCTTCATCAGTCCTCGCTCTCCTATTTTTCTTCTCGTCCTTTCTCAGTATCAAATAAATATAAACCCTTTCTGTTGTTGTGTGCGTTGGATTCGTGATGATCTTTGCTTCAATAATGGGTTCGCACCTACGTACCAGAAAAGAAAAATGGTCAACCAAATGTAGAACTCAAATGATGTAAAGAGCACGTTCAACACGTCTTTGTGCCCGCAGCTCGTGGTCTAGTGGCTTCGATTTCCGGCCATGTTGGGGATTTTCTCTGCCCGGGAACTGAGTGTTTGTGTTGTCCTCATCATTTCGTCATCGTCATCATCATTATTTCTGACTGTGAGTACATTGAACTGTGAAAAGAAAATAGGACTGTATAATAATTGGGACTTCATACGGGTGCTGATGACCAAGCAGTTGAGCGCCTCACAAACCAAACATCATCATCACATGTACGTATTTGTGTTAGATTCTTTTCATTCACCTCTAATTAATGTCACCAAAAGTATTTACTTCTTATTGTCGTCTCGCTGAGTATTCTGAAAGCAGAATTTCTCAAGAAATGTGACAATTATTGAAATGTTTTGCTTTTTCTGGTCCATATTTTCAGACTTTAGAAGAATATTCTGTTTTTCTGCTGTACTACGTAATGTCTAATCATTTTTTCCAAGCTGTCTGCGATTCAGAACGTTTCTTAATGCAATACCCAACCGTACGCACTTCACTTCCAAGTGTAAAAGTTAAAATTAAGTTAACAGATCAATTTAAAACTTACAGATCTATTTCAGGGACGTTTCAATCATAGAAGATTGAACAATTTTAAAACTCTGCCAAAAAAAAAATATTTTCTTTGCCCTTTACTTAAGCGTGACGCCACTAGCCGCAAGTAAATTTGCATCGCGAAGCAATAACGACGGTAACTGCTAACATCAAACTACGTCGTAATCTGGACTTCTTTGGTGAATAAATACCCGTTGACTACGAGTATGGCAGATCCATATCCAATAGTAGCAAATCAGACCTAATCAACTGTGACTTGTCACTTTCATTCTTCGTTTCACCAGCACTAGAGGGCTGTTTTTAAAAAATATATACTCGGTATTAGAGAAATGGGAGATTTCACACGTTTTCACCATATAAGTTCGTGACCATAACAAGAGTATTTTGTAGCTGTTTCCGTTGTTTAAACTGCGTCTCCTTTTTGTATTTACACAGAGCGAGGCAAATTTTGAGTGATGTGCATTCTAAGCATAAAAAATATATACTTAAAATATAATATATTACATAAACGCGCATATGCACAAATTACAGCTCCAGTTATAAGCTATCCCGCACACCAGTAAACGATTAATTGTTCCAGATATCTGTGCTGATACAAAATATTGTCGAAAGCATTAGAAACTTCAGAAGAGCCGCGACCTCTAAATGAGTGAATGTGTTAGTAATCTGGGCGGAGCTGTCAACCAGTGAGAAACTCGTGACCTAGTACCAGCGGAGGATGCCCACACCGCCGCAGTCTGACCCTCTGTGACACACTGTGCGAGTCGTGACAAGTGACATTAGCGACAAGTGTTCGGAAAGTTTATGGAGTACCGAAAATCCACATCCACATCAATATCGCCGGCCACACATTCGATTGCACTAATATTTGTGTGTGCTAATTATTGTTAAAGCATGTGATGGAACACTAAAATATTTACCTGTATCGAGAGTAACCATCAGCAGAAGCGTAATAGGAAAGTAGTGTCTGCCTCAAATTGTGACTAACCAGATTACACCTGTCAACTAGTGTACAATATCAAGACGTTCACCATTGCTGAAGTCCCTCTCCATTGTGTTTAAGATTGTTGAACAGCAGCATTCTTATAAGGAAAGACTCCCGAAGCAACGACACTCTATTAATTCGCATCTGTTGGGTCACAGTCACATCAAGATTTAAGTTAGACTGCTATTCGGTTATTACCGTTCGATGGAATTTAATCAGGCCTGTTTCACGTTGGTGCTGCAGATGAACGATAGTAATTCACTACGTAATGTTTCGCTCTGGCTTACGCTGAAAGTATATTTATAATATTTGCTGAAGAACCGACTACTAAACGCAGCATTTCATCTAGTTGCCAATTTCATCTTGGGTGATAGGAGAGTGTAATGATAAGTAATTCCGAAATCCAAAAATTGTGGGAAGGATCTATATATTTATGACTATACAAAGCAGTAGTATCATGAACAAACTTGTTTGCACATTACAAACGGTGTAAACAGCATCAACAAATAGTGTCTGATTTGCAAATAAATTCTAATGAAAAACTGTAAAATTTAAGTGCTAATGAAAGACATGCGCCTGCATCACTGCCATGAAACAAGCCAAATATACGTCACTAACTTACGAAAGAAGTTTTTTCTTGTAATTCTATGTCCGAAATTTTCTTTAGAACGATCAAAATCGGTTGATACTTTAGGGACCCGTAAACTGTAATTCATACACGAGGTCTGTCTACGCTGTGATTATTGAATGGTATCACAACAGATTTGTGAAACATCCGAATCAAAGAGTGGTTGTGATTCCAAAAGCCACCACAGCGAAACAAAGAAGAAATATGAGCACTTCAGAAGAAACGTATCAGACTGTGATTACGAAAACATCAAGTGTCAGGTTGGGAGCAATGGGGATACCGAGGTTAACATGTAGTGGTGATGCTTTGAACTACGCACACGACAGCACCAGCCTCCCGCAGGCCAGCAAACTACGATGAACACAACTCCACTTGGCAGCTGCCTGTCAAACCGCGAGCAATACGCTGGTCAACAGTTACAGCACATAACGGTGCACCCAGCCCTGCAGTACAACAGCTATCAGCGCGACCGGTGACTTATAAACGAGGAGACACATCTGCAGCTGGTGTCAAACTTTACAGGTCATGTTAACGTATAGTGTGAGAGAAGAACATCTGCTTGCCCAATAATAAACTATGTCACACTATCTTCAGAGCGCATAAGTTATCTCAAATCATATTTCGCATAAATATTCATATCTGTAAACAGTGTTTACAATATATTTCAAAATTCCACTCTGAAGTATAGTACGGAGATGTGTGCATTTTTTACAGCAGTAGGCAATAGCTAGCAGCTGCAGTTCAAATGCGCAATAACAATAATTATAAATGACAGGTTAGTACATTTATTAATTTAAGATGCGTATCTTATTTCAATCTGTATGTAAACTTATGAATGTAGATGTTTGTGTTGGGTTTTGGCCGGCTTGCGAGGATTATTTTGCTAACCTGTGTAAACTGAGATACTACAGTTAGTGTTTGTTTAATTTCATAGGTAATTTGGACCGTTTACGTTAGCAAACGTTTCATTATAGTTATTTGGCAGTATGTTGTGGCTAAGCAATATGCCTGCGGAAATTAAACAGAAAATTGAGAACGTAAACCCTGAAAAACGGTAAGTAGTACCAAAAAATTAAAATGATATAGGTATCAATGGTTGTGAACTGGCAGTTGTCAGCCCGTTACCTCACTCAGCCAGTTACCCTGAGACAGCACTAAAACCAATTAGAGAAACCAGATATCGATGGGAGGCAGCTACAAATAATATTAGCAGTGATAGCAGAGTCAATGTAATTAATATCAAAGGAAAATGAAGGGAAGAGAGGACGAGAGCACAAAGAGACCACAGTTCACATACCACAGAAAACCAAAGAGAGTATAGAGAACTTAACCAAAGGTAACGGAGTAACTAACAAGTACTGGGAGAAGTTCTCCCAAGGGAATAAACAGAAAACAAGAATGATATTACAAGAACGTTTGAAGAAACAGTTGTAGGTATTGCAGGAACGAATAAATAGGGACTTCGATGAGACAGATAGAAAACTCTTTCAGAACATAAATCAACTCGGTGGAGACTTAGGCAAGATGAGAAAGGAGACAGCAGATAAGGCCGAGGAAGATATTAATGGATTTAAATATCAAGTGAAGTACAGGCTTGTCATAACCAAGCGGCCAAAGGAGTAAGACAGATGACACAACAATATAATGTCGCTATTGATGGACTAAGAAAGAGACAAAGGGAACTGGTAGTAAATTTAAAAGTAGCGATAGAATTGCAGAGGTAAGAAGACAACCAAAAAGTTGCAGACGATATTAAACAGTTGCAGGAAGGAATACACAAACTGGAGAAAAAAACTGAAGAGATCGATAGGAGGATTAGAATTACAACCTTGACAGAAGGGGAGAGGAAATGTTACTGCAGTAGTGAAAGGTGATAACAGGCACACCCACACAAATATAAGGGAAAAGTATAAACCAAAGGTGACATCGCACCTGATAATAATTATTAAGAGGGATTTTCCCAGTACATTTTACAGATACAGACACAACTCAGTTCCTATAGACAGCATGAATGAGAGAAGAAGTCAGTTACTATGATCAATTTGAGACAGAGTTACTGAAGGAATACTGGTCAAAGAGTGCACAGTTCCGGAGGAACTATTACATCACATGTCTCTTAATACTCGGAGTGGCACTTTGAGAGTTTCCTAATCTTTTATGGTAGTTGTCACCATGGATGAACCAATAAATGATAACATAATGACATCCCCAATAAAATGGACACTTAGTGAAAAGTTGCAAGATAACCTATCTTGGAGCCAGATTAAAGACAGACACACATCAGTGGAAATATTGTAACAGTTACAGTGCATTCAGTGGCAGGGAAACAACCAAATGAAAGCGAAACACCAATTAAGTCACCTAATTCCATAAGAAGTCAGTGGTCCTGGATATAGGAAATATGGTAATGTCTGTCAATTTTACAAATATCACAGAAGATTATTCAAGAAACTATGAGTGAGTAGAAGACAGGCGAACAGATAAAGAAAGCGATTTGAGGAAGTACGGAGTAGGAAACTGACACCTTAGATGAGGTTCAATAGGGACACTACAGTGGTGACCTGAAAGGAGACGTAATGAAAGAAAACGAGAAAAATTTCCAAAGAACTCGAGTCACCTATTGTTAAAATCAACATGGGTGGACTGAATGTTGACGCCTTAGTAGATACAGGAGATACCCCTGTGTTATATCCCAGAAGCTACAGGGATTTCAAATATCTGCTTATCGAATTTTCCAGTGAATGGCGTGAACTTTTAAATACTGTAGCTGTGAAGAGCAAATCTATTAAAGAGAAAGTGTTGATTACCTTTGAAGCAGAGGGAGGAGAATTTGAAGCGACATTATTGGTAGTGCAAGGTTACAAAATGTCAGCTATCTTGGGCATAGACTGCGTGAATGAAGTGTTAACGGTAGTAAGTTCTGATGAAGGCGTTATTGAGGTAAAATTGAAAAAAAGAGATACCAATAATGTAACTCTTACACAAAAGGATGAAGCAGAAGAGGGGAAGAACTTAAGCAGGTGAGCTCTGTTGAAAGGGGAGCCTATAGAAGAAATTGGTGAGGAAGGCATGATGATATGCCACGAGGGATTAGTGTAAGAGGATCGACGTAGAAAGGATATGATAGGATAGAAGTAGGAAGGAATGATATATTTTGGTGAAGTGGCAACAATTGTGTATGAACTTCATAAAATCTACTTTCAGCTGTCACCTATCATGAAAGGGACAAAAAGCAGACTGAAGAAAAGGACAATAAACTAATCCAAATTGATAAATATTCTAACACTCAGGTAGAAAGGAGAGCAGTATAAAATGAGGTGCACATAAGGAGAGACGTTGGGATTGTAGAAAGAGCCAACAGTCAACATAAAACTCCACTTTTTGAAATGGGTTAAAAGGATTTGAAAGTATGGATAGTGTTGGATGAACACACAGTGAACAGAATCACGTAACTAGAGCGGGAAGGGCCTGAAACCACTAATTTCGAGCAGTGAAAATAGTCAGTATGTACTGAACTGACTGCCAGATGTCGGCAAATACCTCTTTCTCAAGTATCCCACCAGTATACTTGGTTTATGTATGCGGACAGGAGTTATCATTAAAGATTTTTGCCTGTCAGCCTTAATGCGTTTGTCTCCAAATTTATTAGAGCTTTGGATACTATTCCAGGTGAAGACTTAAGAAAGTCATGGTCTATGTGGATCACGCACTAACTGCAAGTACGTTGTGTGAAGAACATTTAGAAAAATTTGATTCCTATCTAGAAACATTTGAAGAAGTAGTTTTGAAAACAATTTTGATAAATCGGAATCTGATAAATTGCAGACAAACTTTCTGGGTCACATAATTTCAGAGTAAGGTATTTCCCTAGCTCCGAATATGTTGGAGTCTATTATGCAGTTTTCCATTCCAAACAACAAGATGAAACTCAGAGCATTTTTCAGTGTCTGTGAATTCGACAGAAATTTTCTCAAGGATCAGGTACGCAATGCATCGAACTTGAGCAAGTTAAATAAGTCAAGTATGACATGGCACTGGAATAAAGAATGTCAAATAGCATTTTAAAAGATTAAGGAAATCTTATGTAATGAGGAGGTATTGTACAACCGTCATTTTACTGAAGTTTTCAGATTACAGACTAGGCATATGTCTATATGAAGTGGAGAAGAATGGGGATATTGAAGATATAAAGCTGTAACGTTTGAAAGCCGGAGTTTTAATGCATGGGAAAGATAATATTAATTTTCCAAATGGGGCTTTAAACGATTCCATTACTATTTAGCATAAGCACACGTGTAGATGGTTACTGACCACAAGGCCTTGGCATATCTAACCACCAAAAAATTGAGGCATAGTCAGTTAATGAAGTGGGCATTTTCACTGCAAGACAACAACTCTGAAGTGATATGCAAGCCCAGGAAGAGCAACGAAATACCTAAAGTATTATCAAGACTACCACCTGATTCACAGGGGATAGCAGTGAACTTATTGCAAAGTAGAGAAACTAGGATCAACTTAATGAAGGGAGTGCTACACAAGGAAATTATAACAAGGTTCTTGATGAATGTGCATAGGGAGCAAACTAAAGTTCATAAACTTTAGATGATTAAAAGCAAATATGGATGTGCTGGTGAACAAAAGATTCAAATATATTACACCCACAACGGAATTCTGTACAAGGAAAACTACGAAAGGGAGAAAACTGCAAACTATGTGTGCCACAGCATGTAGTGGATATGTTTATCTGGTTACACATTTAGTAGTGCCGATTATGGACCAAAGGAATGTGCTGAGAAGTTGAAATTAGATTGTGGTTTCAATAACATGCGAAGTTGTATTCACAGAGTGCTAAGTTCTGACGGTACCTGCCAAAATACTATGGCAACCACAGTCCAACTAAAGGTTATGTGCACCTAATGATACTAGCGTCGGTTAAAGATATCATGTCTATTGACCTGTTTGGACTTCTGCCTGCAGCACAGGGAACTACACACAAATAATACTTTCTAAAAAATGTTTTCCAAAATTTCAAAATTTTACGCACTGAGGGAAGCCATGACCAAAGCTACAGTTACAAAATTTAAAAAGGGCTATTTCAGTAATGCATGTACACCTAAACGAATACTGAGTTATAAAGAATCACAATTTCGATCCGAAGATTGGAGAGTAGTAATTGATAGATATAAAATAGAAGTTATTCCCACCTCCAGATACAGTGCGGTCACCAGCCTCGCAGTACAAGCAATGCAGAAGCTCAATCATCTACGTAGAACATACTGTCACAGGAAGCTTGGTCCATGGAAGTAGCATTTGGAGGACTTTGGATTTATAAGGAAACGTCTGCCACGTTATTCTACCAGATGTGTACGGTTTGATATCTTGCTTTATCAGGAACCAGATAAAATTTTTTTGTGAATTATTGGAATATCTGTCATGGAGAGACACATCGTAGGTTACAACTAATGGAAGGGAGAAGGAACGGAGGAGATAATCTGGTAAAAACAATAACTTATCTACAGGAATTCACTGGTACTAAAAGGCACACCAAATCAAACAAAATAAATTCTGAGATATGTAAGTTTTATATGGTTTACAAGGGACCATACAGAATCATAATTATTGACCATCCAAACACTGTGCAACTTTACTATGTGCAGACAAAGAGAGCTCATCGTAAGGAACATGTTGAACACTTAAAAAGGGAAAGTGAGGATAACTCGGACAGTGAAGCAGATTACGAATAGGTGTAGAAACTTTACTTCCTGTTTCTAGTCTAACTACTCTCCCACCTTTCTTGTTCCTGGTTTAAGAAAACTGTACAAATTATTTAGTGGATGAAGGAGTTCTTGTCGAAATATTTCGATTATGAACGGTTTGGTAAAATTTGTGATAGCTTCATCATAATAAATTGAAGTTCAATTCCGTGTGACTGTTATAGTATTTGAGAAACCGTATTTGTTGAACGTCAAGAAATCACAGAAATAATAGTACCATTGAATACAGGTGAGGGCAAGGTCTGAAGAAAACATCCATCAAAAACTTGAGAAAAAACGATTATTGTCAGTAAGAAACTCTATTTTATGGTATTAATTTGTTTCACGAGTCAGGAAAGAACAGACATAACAGCTGATGGTTGTGATAAACACGAAAACTGGTAAAATGTCATGTAGATGAAGACTTACTTCTTTTGATGAATGATATGAAACATGAGGATAATTAATGTAATGAGGTACGAAGAAGATAGGGAGCATGGACAGGTTTTAAAGTATTTGCTGAGGTGAATAACGAGGATAACAAATGTTGAAACAGTATATATTTGAAGGGAAGATGATGCTGAGGCAAGAGGGATTTGTGTAATAGGGTTTTATGAGAGTCATCAGCAGTGTGGAGTACGAAGTATTTTGAAGGCTAAATGGTTGAATACTGTCATTTATCTATACACAAGTTAACCCATTTGATTCTAGATTTATTTATATTGTAAGTGACGATGAGGAAAGTATGGTAATAATAAAGGGGAGATTATTCATGAAGGTCACAGGAATAGTGAGTTGATGAACTATCTAGCTCTTGAGACTGGTGATTCAAACTATTCTACTGAGTTATTTTAATGTAGAATGCTTGCACAATTTAATGAATACTGCGCACTAATATTTGAATTTTTGGACTTTATATCAATTTTATTAAAATTAACAGAATAATTAGCCATTTCTTCTGAAACCAATTTCTGGACAACCACGTTAGTTTGAAATTGGCATGTGAGTAATCTAGTAGGAAGTAAATTATAGGCAGTTAGTTATATAATTTGTTATATTAAAATTATGTTTTGAATGTTTCATATCAATAGTTTATAAGAGATAAGAATGGAACAGCCATTAATCTGAGGTATTTTTCATGTGTGCTGTCAGACGTGGAGGGAACTGACAAAGATATTACATACGATGAAAGTCCTGGTCAAAGGACCAGAAGCGTAGCGGAAACAGTTTAGATTTTTTTGTGGTGTGTTATAAAACAGGTAACCAACGACAATTATATGGTTGATAGCTCACACAATGTCTTGAAAGGAGAAATTCTTTAGTCATTAAAATATGTAAAACAAACATGTATAAAGTATTTACTATTTTTCATTAAGGTATCTTAAATTTTTATCTCTTTTATTTATTTTTTGCATAGGCACTACCGGGATCAAAGGACTCTGTGTATAATACTTTGTAATGTCATTGTTCATTCTTCAATTTAGTCTTCTTTGTTCTCTTTTGTAATCTAGAAAGAGCTCTTTTAGGGTGGAGATATAAGGAGCTCACGAGCCCCTACTCAAGTATAAACACATTTTGCCTCACACATGTAGATGGTAGGCAGAATCGACCGTCAAGCGCCACGAGCGGTATGTGAGTGAACGTGAGAGTAGTCTGGGCGGAGGTGTCAACTAGTGGGCCATTAATGTTGTAGTACCATATGGGAGTTTCCCACCACCAGTTGACCCTCAGTAAAATATTATACCAAATCGTGACAAATGACATTACTGACACGTGTTGAAAAAGTTCAAGGAGTGCCGAAAATCCGTATTAGTGCCATCCATGTCAGCCACACGTTAAACTGCAGTGACGATTCTGCGTGCTAATTATTATTACACCATGTGGACAAAATACCAAAATATTGGCCTGCAACCGTTATTAGAATTATAAGACGAAAGAAGTATCTGCCTCAAACAATGTCTAACCACAATGTACCGTTCAAATAGTGTAATATGTCTATATTGAGTGGTCCGTTGATCGTGACCGGGCCCAATATCTCACGAAATAAGCGTCAAACGAAAAAACTACAAAGAACGAAACTCGTCTAGCTTGAAGGGGGGAAACCAGATGGAGCTATGGTTGGCCCACTAGATGGCGCTGTCATAGGTGAAACGAAAATCAACAGCGTTTTTTTTTAGATAGGACCCCTGTTTTTTGCTACATATTCGTGTAGTACGTAAAGAAATATGAATGTTTTCGTTGGACCACATTTTTCGATTTGTGATAGATGGCGCTGTAGTTGTGACAAACGTATAAGCACGTAACATTTCGTCAGTGCGGACGGTATTTGCTTCGTGACGCTTTAACCGTGTTAAAATAGACTGTTTACCAATTGCGGAAAAGGTCGAAATGGTGTTGATGTATAGCTATTGTGATGAAAATGCCCAACGGGCGTGTGCTACGTATACTGATCGGTATCTTGGACAACATCCAAGTGTCCGGACCGTTCGCCGGATAGTTACATTATTTAACGAAACAGGAAGTGTTCAGCCACATGTGAAACGTCAACCACGACTTGCAACAAATGATGATGCCCAATTAGGTGTTTTTAGCTGCTGTCGCGGGTAATCCGCACAACAGTAGCAGACAAATGGCGAGGGAATCGGGAATCTCAAAAACGTCGGTGTTGAGAATGCTACATCAACATCGATTGCACCAGTTCCATGTTTCTATGCAACAGGAATTCCATGGCGACGACTTTGAACGTCGTGTACAGTTCTGCCACTGGGCACAAGAGAGATTACGGGATGATGACAGATTTTTTGCTCTTGTTTTGTTTAGCGACGATGCGTCATTCACCAACAGCGGTAACGTAAACCTTCATAATCTGCACTATTGGGCAGCGGAAAATCCACGATGTGTGCGACAAGTGGAACATCAGCGACCTTGAAGTGTTAATGTATGGTGCGGCATTATGGGAGGAAGAATAATTGGCCCCCATTTTATCGATGGCAGTCTAAATGGTGCAATGTATGCTGATTTCCTACGTAATGTTCTACCGATGTTACTACAAGATGTTTCACTGCATGACAGATTGGCGATGTACTTCCAACATGATGCATGTCCGGCACATAGCTCGCGTGCGGTTGAAGCGGTATTAAATAACATATTTCATGACAGGTGGATTGGTCGCTGAAGCACCATACCATGTCCCGCTCGTTCACCGGATCTGACGTCCCCGGATTTCTTTCTGTGGGGAATGTTGAAGTATACTTGCTATCGTGATCCACCGACAACGCCTGGCAACATGCGTCAAAGCATTTTCAATGCATGTGCGAACATTACGGAAGGCGAACTACTCGCTGTTGAGAGAAATGTCGTTACACCTACTGCTAAATGCATTACGGTTTACGGACATCATGCATTAATGTGGTATTTACAGGTAATCACGATGTAAATCATGCGTTCTCAGAAATGATAAGTTCACAAAGGTACTTGTATCACATTGAAACAACCGAAATAAAATGTTCAAACGTACCTACGTTCTGTATTTTAATTTAAAAACCTACCTCTTACCAACTTACAAATTGTGAGCCATATGTTTGTGGCTATTACTGCGCAATCTATCACAAAGCGAAAAAAGTGGTCCAACTAAAACATTCATATTTCCTTACGTACTACACAAATACGTAATAAAAAATTTGGGTTCCTGTTTTAAAAAAACGCAGTTGATATCCGTTTGACCCACTTGAGCGCCATCTAGCTGGCCTACCATAGCGCCATCTAGTTTCCACCTTGAAGCTAGACACGTTTCGTTCTTTGTCGTTTTTTCGTTTGACGCTTATTTCGTGAGATATTTGGGCCGGTCACGATCAATGGACCTCCCTGTCTATTGACCGTTGCAGAAACTCCACTCCATTGTGTATAACACTGTTGAGCAGCAGCATTCTGGTAAGAAAAGACTGCAGAAGAAACGAATCCTGATTAGCACGTATCTGTTAAGATAAGGTCACATCAGATTTAAAATTAGGCTGCCATTCGGTTATTAATAACCGACGGAATTTAATCAGGATTGTTTTAACTATTAGGTATCTATCCTTCGGGGATCATGTCTATGCCTGCAGGCAGCTTCTTTTTCCTCGGTACTATGGCATCTACCAGCAGTATTGTGCAACCTGTCACACAAGTCACAGTGATTGTGCGTGATTCGAAGATCACTAATATGGGTTTCCTGTCCTCTTCTGGATTTTCACCTCGATCGAGCTGTTCGCGCCATGAATACTCACCCGAGAAAGCTAGCGCAGTTTCAGAGTCGGCATGGCTCTACATCCTGAACCTCACTTACTCTCTCCCTGCACGTCTCTCAGCGGTCCATGCAGCACAAGGTTGTTATTCACCTTTCTGACAGGTCACATTACAGCGACTGTACAGTGTAATACTGTACACTTGTACAGTAGCAAATTTGAAACAAATTTGTCTCGATAAGTGATGGGATGGCACTTGAGCAACGACATTTAGGGACGCTAATATTCTAGTAGAAAGAAAGCACAACAGATTTTATGAACTGTCCTATTTGCCAGCTACACTTGTGAGAAAACATTAATTGCGGTCCGTATGCTTCTCATACATTTATTTTGTAGGAGAACGATCTTCGGTTTATTCATTTTAGCTGGTAAGTTGGCACAACATACGGAAAAAACGCAAAATTCTTTCTGCATTTCTCCGTAGTCGATTACGTACGATATGTATGTCTGTTTCTCTTCAGCCTATTTTTCCTTAGGTTCTACTAACGTAATAAGTGGGTTAATCATGTACAATATTTTCATTTGATCTGTGTTTCGCAACGGAGAAATCTTTTATCACATTACTAGCAAACTATACTTGAAGTGAGAAGATAAATTTTCTTACACGTTTCACAGTTAAAATACTAAATACTTATTTACATTATAAAGTTTTTTTAGATGCTCTACCATCTCTTAAGAAAGTCATAGCATCACAGCAATCACACCACGAAATATTTCCTGCGATAATAACCAACGGTCGAATAATTAGCCTGTTTACTTTCCAGTAACCTGTCCTCCAACACGCTCAGTGTCAGAGATTGAAGCACCTCCTCTCGGCTTGCCGTGACAACTGTGCCCCCAAGTGCAATTCGCATCCACGAGTAAGTGATGCGATGTGTCACTGTTCTTGTGCCACGCTCGTAAATACATTCATGTGGCCCACAGTCGCTACTCGTGTACCGAAGCCGAGAGCCGCGTCACCGTGGATGACAGCTTGAAGGATTACCTGTCCCAAATGATTTCACAGGTGGCTGCCAAGTGACCACCTGTTGTTCTACCCACTAACGTTTGCCGCTTTCATATGCGCTCTAAAAAGCGGACTTCCACGAAAGAAGTAGGATTTAAAGTGTACCGTATAACATGAAAACATTCCAATGAAATTGAGCTCTGTCAAATTGCAGCGCTCGCTTTGCTTGAAATACATCTACATTTTTACAAAAGTCTTGATTGCAGATGGGGTTTTGTATTACATTCCATCGAATTTGACTGTAATAAATCATCAGCAGAATTAACACCCTTTATCTTGTTCCGAAATTAACGCGTCAGGTCGTCATCAAGCACACATTACTGTCGTTTGCAGTTTAAAGGGACGAAAATTATTGTTAGATTACTACTTCAAGTGTTACTATCGTTACATTTGTGAAGAAGAACATGAAAACTGTTGAGTGAAGATGGTATGTAATCATACGAGTATCGAAAGCCACACACACACACACACACACACACACACACACACTAGCCATTTCATCACATTCCTTTTGTTTTATAAATTCACTCATAGTTGTTGCAACTATTCAGTCATCACCTGATTGCATTCTATCGCTGTTTCTCTGATTAACAACGGCTTCACAGCTAAGTTAACGTAATACAAGTCAAATGCAATTTTTTAAAGATAAATTCTCATTATACGCTATCTGACTTGGAATGAAAATCATCTAAATTGATTTACTGTAGATGTATCTGAATGAGTTATTCAGTCCTCTAGTCACGGAAGATGTTTCCAGTGTCATTCGTTGTGCAATCGACCGCAATCGATAATAGCTGCCATCAAAGCAACCTTTCTACCCTTGAGTTCCCTATAGATTTCTTATGAAACAAGGCACATTGTAGGGGTTTTTAGCACAAAAATAGTACGAAACCCACTCTACATTACATCTGACTGGAATGGGTAGTGACCTGCACTTGAGGTAATAAAACATTACGTTTAACAAAAAAAACTCGTTATACATTAAATGCAAATATGTACTGAATCCGATGGTTAGTTTGAACACACAGTGCATTACTGAGCGTAGAGATGATATGGTTTTGCCTTCCTAGAAGGTCTGAAGTGACGCATCCAGCCAGTTCTAGGAGGACGTACAGTTTAAGGCGGATTCAGAACCAATATGTATATTAGCATCATTGACATTAAGAGGTCTCGTCCAAAAGTTAGCGGAACTCTAAAAGCTTTGCAACAACTGGTCGAAAGCAACGTGCTCCTAAAATAGCGAAAACGTTTTCCAGTTTATTTTACAACAATTACATGTCGTCATAGGAGCAAGGCCGTATATGTCTACATATACCACTAAAGAATCATCCACAAATTCTTGAAAATGGCCTAAGGCCGAAGCGTACAATCGTACGCGTCAAGAAATCATTACAAAAATTCATCGCAATTGCAGATCATACCGCAATGAATGTTATTGTGACACTGCACTCCGTCTCCATCTGAGCCTTATCAGGGGGTATTCAGTCTTGACTTCCTTTTTATGGATGACAATGCGCAACAGCATCGGAAACGGCAGATACAGGACCTCTCGGAACGACAAGGTATTAGGAGAATGAACTGGCCTGCCCTTTCCTCCGACTTAAATCCCATCAAACACGTGGAGAAAGCGTCGGGGAGAAATATTGCACTACATAACGTATGTTATACATTTTGCATTCATGTTATACATTACGTGTGTATTAAAAAATGTATAACTGAGTACTGCGTACAAATCGGAGCTAAATCGTTCAAGTACGTTTCCCGATATTTACTAAAACTTTGAAACTACAACTTGTCTTTATGTAGTAGCACAGATAGTATACGGTGCCAGCACCATGTGTCGGTAATATGACTCAGTAACGAGAAGTAGTGGTTCATGACCACAGAGGAATAATCGTGTCTGTAACTCCGCGTCAATTTTTAATCACTTTTGGTTTTGTTCTTAGACAAAGATGTGTCTTCGGTCATTATATTTACAAAATTAAATTTCATCTGTAAATTTTACTATACAAGCCGGTGAAAAAACAGTCTTTCTGTCTCTCAGTCTCTCCTTCTTGTTGCTACCCACAGAGGAAGAATTTTTGCTTGATATCTCATAAGCAATATATAAATGAATTACATTGTAAAAAAGTTAACATTGCCTAGTACTTGAGGGAGCTGATAGGTTTTTCTGCATGCCTGTTAAGTAGAGTTGTGTTCTTCAGAGCCGGCCGGAGTGGCCGTGAGGTTCTAGGCGCTGAAGTCTGGAGCTGAGCGACCTATATGGTCGCAGGTTCGAATCCTGCCTCAGGAATGGATGTGTGTGATGTCCTTAGGTTAGTTTGGTTTAATTATTTCTAAGTTCTAGGCGACTGATGACCTCAGAAGTTAAGTCGCATAGTGCTCAGAGCCATTTTGTTCTGCAGATTGAAAATATGTTAAGAAATTTCTTCATGTCAGAAGCGTTGTTCCCGCCATTGCATGATGCTTACCTCCCAGTCTGCACAAAACGATTATGAATTTTCTTTGCCCAGAACGGTAGCAAGCTTCACAAATTTACCGCAAGTGAAAGACGTGTACGGAGAGAAGTGTCTCGCTCGGTGCTCGATAATTTGGTGGCGTTAGCGCTATGAGGCGGGCAGAGTGATCAATAAGACCTTCGAGCTCCTTGAAAAATTTAGGTGGGAGGTTCTGGAACATCCTATTCATAGATCTCGATATCTGCCCTGTGGTACGCATACCTTTGACCCCTTAAAAAGATCTCTGAAAGGCCCAAGTTTCATATGTGACAAACATGTGCAGGACACTGTGGGCAGTTGTATTCATCAGCAAACCAGGAGTTCCCGTACTGAAGCCGTCACTTCTTTTCTACACACAGGGATCGGTCTATCAGTACCAGTTGGGGTTATGTACTCGTATAGTTGTACAGTTCGACACAAACTGTAATTATAATACTGCTGTTAAAATTGTTTCCATATAATTGTTGTCTCTTCTACATTTGGGCACAAATTATACATTTAACGTAAATTTTCAGTTTTCACGTTAATATGTGCTTCAGATGGTTGATTTGACCACCGAGTCTGACAGTACGTTGTAATCATTCAGTGATTTAGTATTTTTTTCGTTTTTTGAACATTAGGAATAAGTGGGAAGTGCAACAATACGAAACACCACCTCAATAATGAGCAAAATTCGTGAAAAAGGTCATCAAATAACGTGTCTTAAACGGTTGACCCTTCACTCCATTACGACGTGATGTCCACAAAATCAGTATGAAGTGCGATTCCATGGCCGCAAGTACACTGTCGTATTTATTGTGGTATTGAAGCATACAGCCTCCAGACGTCATCTTGAGTAATTTTTGCCATGCCCAGAACACATGAAGTGCCAGTTTATGAATCGCATTCCAGCTGTAATCTGTGGGTAATAAATCAGGGCAATGGGCAACCTAATGAAGTATCTATAAATTCCTGACAGTGTATGTGGTGCAATGATCAGTGTGCGGCCTTGTCGTATACTGATAAAGTATACCATTTGGTACCCTCGTCATAAAGGATATGGAAACAGATTTACCATTCTCGGGACATGCTGTTGAGCGGTCAGCTTCCCTTCAACAACTGTCACATAAGATCAGTGGTCATATCCAGTTGCTCCTCAAACCGTGATTCCAGAAAATTAAAAGACGCAGGACAAGAGAATCTCTGCCTCTACTGACTTTGCACCAGCACCTCCACGGACATGTTGCCGCTGATTTGACGACTGCGAACGGAAACGAGTCTCATCGCCGCATACAGTATGTCACGAAATGTGTTGTTAATTCAGTGGTCGGGAAAATGCGGCTCTTGAACCACATGCTGCTCTTAGCCCGCTTGGGCTCTTCCACAAAATATCACCTGCGGGCACGCCAGTACACTGAACTTTAAACTTTGCATCCCACGCCCATAAGTTCACTTTCGGGCTGGACGAGCCGGTTTTTTGGCTGAACTGGCGTTACAGGATGCTGTAGGAGACATTTCCGTTCTTTCTGAGACCACGTACACCCACTGCTATCCATACCGTCTTTGCTGCCTGTGACGATGTATTCGAAACTGGTGGATGGATAATACTTCGAAGCCATGTGTGTGAGGTAATTTTTAACTTGCTGAAGGTTTTATAAGAAAAACTTTCACTCACTTTCCTAGCCACTAGAAACATTTGTAAGAAAATATTTCTTATATTGACATCTGCTATTTCAAAACAACACTTTAAAATATGAGGAAAGCTTATCTCAAAAGTTTTAAGTAATATCGAGGCCTCTGAGAGACGATATCTTTTGCTTTTAAAAAACGTCATAATGCCACTGTAACATAATTTTATTTTTCACGCTGTAATATTGACACCAGCAACTTTGAGATGCAATTTCTGGATTCAAAAAGCCAAGAAATATGAAGCTCGAAATATGAAAGTCTTTATGCTGATATAGAAATAATGAAGAAAAACAAATGTGAAGTAAATTCACCATGGTCTGTTTTGAAAGCGCTGGAGAGCGTTGATTTTTAACACCTGCTATAGTATTCCCGATTCATTTAATGAGCCAAAGAGGATATTTCCTTATTTAGGTCTACATATTCATGCGAACAATCACTTTCAAGCTCAAAACTTATCAAGGGTAAGTTAACTTGTGGTTTTATTTATGAGAACTTGACACAGTGCATAAAATTTGGAACAACAAGCAAACTTTACTTTTCCAGGTTTCCAATTAGATGCTAGGCCATTGTTTACATTGGTATTTGTCAATCACTGTAACGATTTCGTGATATTGATAACTTACAATTTAATTTGATCTGCAAATAGTATGCTATTTAAGTAGAGTTTACTAAGTTAACTGTGCAGTGAAAGAAGATGTTGTGACTTGCTCTGAGGAAAGTACAATGAAATTATCTGGGTATACAGAGAGGATGAGTGAAAGGAGACAGATGAAGCAAGTACGGAAGACGAGTACGAACAGAAGAACTGGAAGGGGTTCGCCTCAGTTTGACTGAGGATTTAGGAATGGATACCTTACATGTATCCTAATCAAGTTAATAACAATGTACTTACATGTTTTGTTGAGTTTCAAATATCTGTGGGATCACAGTGGTAAACCGAGCCTGAGAACTAAACATGTCAGTCATCCCAGCTTCCAGTATTCTGTTTCTAACAGTTCGTTGTTGCACTGTCTGCAACCTATGTCTAAATTTCAGCTGTTGTCATCTATCTATTGGTGAGAGTCGTTCAGACTATCCTGCCGTCTTCTCACGTGTTGTCCTCTCGGAAAGACACGTGCCTTATATGTTCTTGTCACACAGTTGTCATGAGTCCATCTCTTCATTACCCTTCCCGCGGTTTTTGCACTACAGACAAGTGTGTGTGAGATCTGTTGATCTGATGCTCACCGGTCCTTCTTGTTAATAATTCTATCTTTCTCGGTGTCAAAAAAAAAAAAAAAAAAAAAAAAAAAAACCAGATAAGTTACAACTGCACATCTTCAAGGCATACAATCTCTTCATCTGAAAAGTTCCTACAAACTCAAACAGTACAAGGATCATTCATTTTCACGAGTCTTCATCTGTAGGATGAAATTTAGTATCACGACATCTCACATGATCCCGAAATAATGTATTGTCAGTTTGGTAGATTTCATCCGCTCAGATAAACACCGCTTCCGGAATGAGACGAGACGAGCCTGCACCGGATAGAAACCGCCTGTGTCTACATCTACATATACATCTATACTGCGAATGGCACCTAGCGGCATGTGGCAGAGAGTACTACGTGTACCACTGTCTTTTCCCTCCCTAACCTACGCAAATCGCCGATAGTTCATTGGGAGAACGATTGCAGGGAATCCTCCATGAGAGCTCGAATCTCTCTGATTTTATCTTCGTGATCTGTTCAAGAGAATTACGTAGGAGGAGCAACATATTTACTGACTTAACAAAAAATGTAAGCTCTCGCTACTTTAAAAATAAACCACAACGTCATGCAGAACATTTTTCTTACAGTGTCAGCCACTGCAGATGGTTGACCATCTCCGAGACGTTTTGTGCTTACTAAATGAAACTGTAACGAAACACGCTTTTCTTTGGATCTTCTCTGTTTTCTCAGTCAGTCCGACCTGGTACGGATCCTATAATGACCAGAAACATTCAAGTGTTGATCGAACTAGTGTATTGTATGCTACTTCGAATGGTGATGGAATACGTTTCCTGCAGAGTCTTCCAATGAATCTTAGTGTGGTATCTACCTCACCTGAGATTAATTTTATGTGGTCATTATTTTTCCCACCGCTCCGTACGTATACTTCTAGACATTTTAAGCTGTCACTGATCTGCAGTTGTACAAACATGCAACATCTACACCCACATCTTCACAGCTGCTCCGCAGGTCATCGTATAGAGCGTGGCGGAGGGCACCCTGTACCACTACTAGTCAGAGCAAGGGGAAAAACGACTGTCTATATGCCTCCGTATGAGTCCTCAATTCTCATATCTTATGTTCGTAGTCCTTTAGCGCAGTCTGAGTTGGAGGCAGTAGAATCGTTCGGCAGTCAGCTTGAAATGCCGGTTCTCTAAATTTTCTCAGTAGTGTTCCTTCCCCCTACCGACTTCTCTCTAATCTTATGCGTTGTTCGAATCTACCGTTAACAAAGGGTACTTCTGTCTAAGTATACGTAATACATTACATTTGTTTGTATTTCAGTTTCAGCCTTTTGTTTACAGGGAATCGGCAAGTTTTTTAAACTCCTTAAGGTGTTTGTTAACGATTCTGTGAACAGTTGCAGTATTTATGTTAGGCGACTAGTTTCTAACCTTACCAAGTCAAAATCTGACTTGTTAAAATTTTTACTATCAAAAACAGTCTTTATCACAGTTTATTTATTCCAGTGACCGGTTTCGACCACTACTGTGGTCGTCTTCTGACCAATGAGTCATTACTTCCTTCCGGCGGTAAATCAGTACCACCAGAAGGAGATTCTTACTCATTGGTCTGAAGATGACCACAGTAGTGGTCGAAACCGGTCACCTGAATAAGTAAATTGTAATCAAGACTATTTTTTATAATAAATATTTGTTACTACATTGATCACTGTTCACTCCCACAATGTATTCAAAAGTAGTTAAAATTTGATTTTGACTTGGTAAGAGGCATATGTGTATTGTGCTACTAATTCTGCAGACATTTGCAAAGCATGTGTTGCCATTTTGAGGTTTATTATTAAGAAAAGGCACTGTCAGTGCAGCCTCAGTAGACCAGGCTTCAAAATGAACCTGTAAGGTTCGTAATTAGTCCCCTAACATAATTAGAGCAAATGTTGACAGAATTGTTAATAAACACAGTGAACGTTTGTTTATGTGGACAGTCAATTGCCACAGCTTGCACTAAGCGTCGATCCTCTGCAGATCTTCCTCCACTTCGCTACAACTTTCCAGCGTCACGACTTGTCTGTGAAGAACAGTATCATCCGCAATGTGCCTCATCGAACTTCCGTCCGATTGATGACGTGGGTTACTGAGCCACTCAACCTCGGTTTGTTTTTAGGCTGTTTACCACACTTAAATTGGTAAATGCCGTTCCGCCTCGGTCATTTAGAAGAAAAGTTCTTACACTTGAACACGAGACGCATACCGCAGACATATAGGGTGCAGAGATTCCATCTTAGGGGAAGGAGTGGGGGAGGGTGGAGAATAGTGGGGGGCGACATGGAGCCGATCCAGCGGCCAATTCTCACTACTACCGTCACTCATACAAAGTGCTGACTCCGCAGAGAAAATATAAATGGCAAAGAAGCTCTACATCTACACGAATACAACTCACAATATTGAGCGTCCGGCGGACTGTTCATCGAACTGCCTTTCAGCTATTTCTCTTCTGTTCCACTCTCGAACTGCGCGTGGGAAAAACTAATACTTAAATATTTCCGTGCTAGTTCTGATTTCTCTTATTTTATCATGATGATCATTTCTCCGTATTTATATGGGTGTCAACAAAATATTTTCACATACTGTGGAGGATGTTGATGATTGAAATTTCGTGAGAAGGTCCTGCTGCTGCGAAAAAGACCTTTGTTTAAATGACTGCCACCAAAATTCGTGTATCATATCCATGGCACTCTCTCTCCTATTTCGCGATAATACGAGACGAGCTGATGCGGATCCCACACTGCACAGCAGTACTCTAGAAGACAGCGGAGAAGCGTAGTGTAGGTACACTATTTAGAAGCCCTGTTACATTTTTTGTGCGCTTTTCCAATAGATTGCACTCATTGGTTGGCTTCCCCACAATATCGTTCCCTTGTAAGTTATTCCTAATTGTAATCCCTAAGTATCTAGTTGAGTTTACGCCCTTTAGACTTGGAGGATTTATCGTGTAACTGAAATTTAGCGGATTCCTCTTAATGCTCATGAGGATGGATGACTTAACACATCTCGTGCCCCTTTTTTGCGCCATAGATATCTGGTCTAAATCATCCTGCGATTCGTTTTGCTCATCTGATGACAGTACTTGACGGTAAATGACAGTATCCTCTGCAAACAATTAAAGATGCGTGCTCAGGCTGTTTCTTAAACTGTTTATGTAGTTCAGGATCATCATTCTGTAACAATTCCTTGGGGAGCGCCAGATATTACTTCTGTTTCACTGACGACTATAAATGAGTCATTACGCACTGTGGCTTTTCTAATACGAACTATTGAGTCTACTCATGCAACTGAACCAATGTTAGATAGCCACGCAATTTTAGTAGACGTCGCTTGTGACGAACGGTGTTAAAAGCTGCAGGAAATCTAAAAATCTGGAGTCAACTGGACCCCCCCCCCCCAGTCAGTAGCAGTCATTACAGGCTGACAATTATTGAACTACATGAAATAAAATCGTTATAACATCTGAACGGTTTGCGTTAGGACGTTCAAACTGTACGGTTGGCCGTGACGTATGATGGGAATTAGTATGGTCTGGTTTAGCGATGAAGCCCACTTTCAGTTGTATGGGTTCGTCACTAAGCAAACTTCGCGAATTTGGGGAACTGAGAGACCACATTTCGCCATCGAGAAGTCTCTCCGCCCTCAGCGGGTGACTGTGTGGTGTGCAATGTCCAGGCATGGAATAATTGGTGCCATGATGGCATGCTGACTGCGGAAGGGTACATAAAGGTTCTGCAAGATGATTTCATCCCCTTTAGCCAAAGTTAACCTGATTTGGACAAGATGTCGTTCATGCAAGACCCTATCGAAGCAGGAGAATGTTTGACGTCCTGAACGAGTAGGCTGGGGACCACATTCTGGCTCTGCGATACCCAGAGGCCACTGGCATGGGCCTCAATTGCCCGCCATATTCTTCGGATATGAACCCATGTGACTCCTTTTTGTGAGGTTACATTAAAGACAAGCTGTACGGCAATAGCCTCAAAACCATTGCTGAGCAGGAAACAGCCATTCAGGGGGTCATCGAGAGCATCGATGTTCCCACACTTCAGCTGGTCATGCAGATTTTCCCTATTCATCTGCGCCACATCATCCCCAATGACGGCAAAACATTTAACATGTCATAACAAGAACAGCTGCTAGCTTGAGTTTCGTAGAAGTAGATAACTTATGGGTTGCGAAGCAACTAAAATCGCTTGATACGGGCAAGTTTTCAGGTCCAGATTGTATACTGATTATGTTCCTTTCAGATTACGCTGATACAATAGCTCCCTGCTTAGCAGTCATATACAACCGCTAGCTCACAGATAGATCTGTACCTACAGATTGGAAAATTGCGCAGGTCGCACCAGTGTTTAAGAAGGGTAGTAGGAGTAATCCATCGAACTATAGACTTAAATCATTGACATCGGTTTACAGTAGGGTTTTGAAACATGTACTTTATTCAAAGATTATGAATCATCTCTAAGGGAACGATCTATTGATACGTAATCAGCATGGTTTCAGAAAACATCGTTCTTGTGCAACGCAGCCAGCTCTTTATTCGCACGAAGTAATAGCCGCTACCGACAGGGGATCTCAAGTTTATTCCATATTTCTATATTTCCGGAAAGCTTTTGACACCGTTCTCCACAAGCGACTTCTAATCAACCTGCAGGCCTATGGGGTATCGTCTCAGTT
Source organism: Schistocerca gregaria (assembly GCF_023897955.1). Classification (NCBI taxonomy): domain Eukaryota; kingdom Metazoa; phylum Arthropoda; class Insecta; order Orthoptera; family Acrididae; genus Schistocerca; species Schistocerca gregaria. The sequence continues at coordinate 373,425,630 of NC_064926.1, forward strand.
GTGCGACTGGATTCGTGTTTTCATGTCAGAAGAAGGTCGCAGTTCGTAGTAATAGACGGCAAATCATCGAGTAAAACTGAAGTGACATCAGGGGTCCCCCAGGGAAGCGTCCTGGGACCTCTGCTGTTCCTGATCTATATAAATGACCTGAATGACAATCTGAGCAGTTCTCTTAGGTTGTTCGCAGATGATGCTGTAATTTACCGTCTAGTAAGGTCATCCGAAGACCATTATCAGTCGCAAAGCGATTTAGGAAAGATTTCTGTACGGTGTGGCAGGTGGCAGTTGACGCTAAATAACGAAAAGTGTGAGGTGATCCACATGAGCTCCAAAAGAAATCCGTTGGCATTCGATAACTCGATAAATAGTACAATTCTCAAGGCTGTCAATTCAACTAAGTACCTGGGTGTTAAAATTACGAACAACTTCAGTTGGAAAGACCGCATAGATAATATTGTGGGGAAGGCGAGCCAAAGGTTGCGTTCCATTGGCAGGACACATAAAAGATGCAACAAGTGCACTAAAGAGACAGCTTACACTACAATCGTTCGTCCTGTGTTAGAATATTGCTGCGCGGTGTGGGATCCTTGCCAGGTGGGATTGACGGAGGACATCGAAAGGGTGCAAAAAAGGGCGGCTCGTTCTGTATTATCACGTAATAGAGGAGAGAGTGTGGCAGATATGATACGCGAGTTGGGATGGAAGTCATTAAAGCAAAGACGTTTTTCGTTGCGGCGAGATCTATTTACGAAATTTCAGTCACCAACTTTCTCTTCCGAATACGAAAATATTTTGTTGAGCCCAACCTACATAGGTAGTAATGATTATCACAATAAAATAAGAAAAATCACAGCTCGAACAGAAAGGTTTAGGTGTTCGTTTTTCCCGCGCGCTGTTCGGGAGTGGAATGGTAGAGAGATAGTATGATTGTGGTTCGATAAGCCCTCTGCCAAGCACTTAAATGTGAATTGCAGAATAATCATGTAGATGCAAATGTGGATAAGATAAACCTGTGGTGACGTTTACACCAGTTGAATAAAGTGAGTGCACGCCGTAGTTTTTAGCTAATCAACGTTTTCTTTCATACAGTTCAATAATATTGTCACTGCGTGCTTCGAGAGAATAAAGAGACAGTTGTGTTTCACAAGAACAGTGTTTTCTGAAGAAGAACAGGAAGAAGAGGAGGTTAGTAGAGTTCAGTCAAGGTGTTCACGGTATAACACTTTTCAAATCCTCCGTCGCATAAAACAAGATCGTTGATGTTTTTCACGTGTCGGGCAGGCACTTGAAGACTGTTGTAGCAGTTGCGTGTTTTCATTGGAGTGTTGCGGCGGCTCTGTTGCAGCGGGAAGCGCGCTTGTTTAGTCTGCTCGTCGCGCGCATATTTTTCGTTTGGGCCCCGCTCGCACCACAGGCCTCGCCGCTTCTATCGATCGGTGGCGCTGATTTGCGTGGCGAACACATGCCGGCAAGATTGGCCGCTTTTATCGCCGCCAGCGCGACCACCTGGCGCTTGGCCGATACAGCACGGCCTGAGCCGCGCCGCGGCGCGCATTGTGAACACTCCACCGCATTCATGCGGCACTGCGGCGGGTAATGCCGCGACCGCCCCGCTAACCGCTGCCGGAAGAGCTACGAACCTCCAGTGGCTGTGTTCACATCAGTGTCACAATACCCACCGAGCCCACGTTGACACGCAGATTGCCACATTTTGAGCACTTATCTGAATACGCGCAGGGCTCATCCGCAGCACCTTCCGGCCTCACATTAGGTGTTTACACAATAACAAATTTATGTCACCGGGAATACAAATAGTGAAGAGAACATCGTGCACTCGGAATTCACGGGGCAGGTCTTTTCATCCTAACAATACGTAAAGAGCTATAAATTATTTGTGGGCGTTTATCATTAACTGGCAATTTTGCAACGTTGTAATACCATTTAAGGCAACTATTTTTATGATACAAGAGCACAGCTCAGTTAGTCTAGAGAACAGATTTTTGAATTCGAATGCTCTAAGTAGAGAATTCGACTTCAGGAGTAGCGTGTCTTTTTTATATTTAAGAATTTTGAGTAATCATTCTTTCTGTACTCGATGCGCAAACGAAACGGCTAGAAACCTTGGTAATTGGAACAGTGGGAGGTATTGTCAACTAAATTCTTCCAATAGTCTGTATACATTTATGTTTGCTGATTTTTCGAGGAGACTGGGTTAATTTCAATCATTGTCTTCATCAATTTTTTCGGACGGGGAAGGGGTATAATTGATGCTCGGCAAAGCACTGCTGACAGTGAATAGGAAAGCATGAAGGAGTGTAGTATGTGGTAACGGAAAGTGTGAAGGCTTCAAAGCAAGAATGAGTTTTTTAATAATGGAACAAAATTAGTGTGTACGTCCTAAGTAATTGCAGGTATTTCATTCAAGAGCAGCTACAATTGATGTATACTAATTTAGTGGTCTGCTGTCATACAACAAAGCCCTAAGATAGCTCTTAGGAAACAATGAAGTACGACTACGAGAATTTTTCACCTTACATATGTACGTTCACATGTCTACATCACAAACTACCAATGTTCAAGTGGTGAAAGATACAGTATACCAGCATTATTTTCAGCCCACTGCCACCCCATTCGCGGATACCCGACGGCAAGAACCTCTGTGGCTATATCTCCTTATAAGAGAAAATTTCTCTATTTTTCTATCACATAACTCAATATGCAGAGGCTTTAAGGTATTTCAAAAAGAGGAACTAACTACATAACCATTTCTACATCCGCGAGACATCGTACGGTGCGTGGCGGAGGGTTCCACCCACGAACAGAGCGAGGGGAAACGACTGTCTGTTTGCCTCCGTATGAGCTATAATTTCTCCTATCTTACCTTCGTGGTCCTTAACGTGCAATGTATATTGGCGGCTGTAGAACCGTTCTGCTGTCGTCTTGAAATTACGGTTCTGTAAATTCTTTCACTATTGTTTCTCGGAAAGAAATCCCTCCATTGATTCCTATTTGACTTCCCGACGCAACTCCGTAACACTAACGTGTTCTTCGAACCTACCGGTAACAAATCTAGCAGCCGTTCTGTGAACTGCTTCCATGTCTTCCTTCAAACTGACCTCATACGGATCCGAAGCACTCGAGCAGTACTCGAGAGTAGGTTGCAATAGCGTTCTATGTGCGGTCTCCTTCAAAGATAAACCACTCTTTCCCAAAATTCTCCCAATAAGCTAAGTCAAACGTTCGCCCTCCCTAGCACAGTTCTCGCATGCCCAGACATTTAGACGACATCACTTTGTCAAGCAGGACACTAGTAATACTGTATGCGAATGTTACAGGTTTGATCTTCCTACTCATTCGCGATAACTTCCATTTTTCCACATAGAGAATTAGCTGCATCTCATCCCAGCAACTGGAAATATTTTCCAAGTCGTCAGAGAATATCTTCCACAACAACCATGATATAAAATTTGGGTGGATCTTAACTTACCTTAATAGTATCTGATCATCTTGTGGTGCAGTTCTTCTTGTTGTCTCCGTGCTTGCTAAGAAAATGGTAAGAGAAGTTCTGCCTTATGCAAGACACCTTTTTTCTTTTGTTTCACCCATACAGCTGTTATGCTACACAATATACAACCTGTCATAATTCTGAAGTTGTAGTACGTTTTCCTGTGTTGTTGGCGAAGTAAATACACTTACTTCTTTGCCTGTGTTAGCGTGGCAGCGCAGTTTTTCCAATTACTCAAAACATAGGCGGAGTTTTCGATGCCATTAAGTGTTTTGTTGAATTTATGACCTTTAGATTTGACTGGTTTATCATGTAACCGAAGTTTAACGGATTCCTGTTAGCACTCATACGGCTAACCTCACACTTTTTCTTATTTAGCGCCATTTGCCAATTATTTCACCATACAGATATCTTTTCTAAATCGTTTTGCAATTTGTTTGGGTTTTCTGATGACTTCGCTAGACGATAAACGACAGCACCATCTGAGCAGGTAGAGAAACATTTCTACTTAATTTCCTGACAGAAATTATTGGCGGCGTAGCAATAGCCTCGACAGTACACGAGCATATAGTACGATGGTGAATCAGCCAGACGTAGCCTTCCGAGCGTGATAGGGAGCGGGGGATGTCGGGACTGGAGATGGTGACCGTTTGACCTTCGCGGACCGACACGTTATAATAGCACTTCTCACTATGTATCAGCAATTGGTGCAACGCATCAGCTTTATATTTCTTACTCATAAAGGCTTGACGCCAGTGGAAATTGTATATGGTCAGAAAATAATAATGATGAAAATTTTAAGGCGTCGTATGTTTCTTAGCACAAGGAGTTGGAAAAAAAAAACGGGTTGAATATTTAGTGTCGCGGTCGACTTATGTGGACAACCATTACCGTGAGAACAATAAACTCATTTTTATTACACTAAACGCGAGTGGCCTCAGAGCTATTCGAAATTGTCTAGACATTTTTAGACATGAGAACTGTAAAACAATAATCAAACAGAGCTATGTGTCAAGCGTTCTTCCGCTGCGTCCCAAGGCTTCTTAGTGAAGCTGAAACATCTGTAGGTTAGTGAAGGAATTTCAGCGGCATATGAACTGATGCGGTTTCATTTACGAGTCTTATCGCAGCCTGTGGTGAAACGTGGGTACTCCAATGCACACCCAAGTCGGAATCGTCAACAGACACTTATTATGAATGATGGCTACGTATGCACAGTTTGGGCCCACTATATGAAAAGTGTTTAATACTGAACATATTTAATAAGGAAGTAATTGCAAGATAGATATATACACACATATAAGAAACATCCTGCCCGTAAGTAACGTCTGCTACGACGTTTCTTTGGTTTTAGTCCTAATCGGCATTACAATTAAAGCAAAAACATTCCAACACCAAAAAAACAATCAACGTGCAGTAATGAAAATTAGGGAAAATATTTGTCTACGTCACTAGATATTTAAATTATTAACATTGCAAGATTGCAGGTTAGTGTAAGCGCAAGACAAGCCACTGCAAAAGATGTGAAATGCTAGTACGTTAATAACTGGTATAACCGTCAGAATGTTGAATGTAAACATGCAAATGTGCGTACATTGAGTCGAATGGGGGCCGGGTGTCAGTTTGTGGGGTGGACCTCCAGGCCTGTTGCACTTTAGTCGGTCAATATGGGGACGGTTAATGCTGGTTCGTGGATAACGCAGGAGTTGTCGTCCGATAATGCCCCATAAGTGTTTATTGGAGACGTATCTGGTGATCAAACAGGCCAACGCAATATGTCGACACTCTGTAGAGATTGTTGGGCTAGCTTTATCCTGTTGGAAAAGTACCTCCAGAATGTTGTTCATGAATAGCCGTACAACAGGTCGAATCACCTGACCGACGTACAATTCTGCAGTCGGGGTGCGTGGGGTAATGAGTAGTATTCCTGCTGTAATACGAAATCGCACCCAAGACCGTAACTCCAGGTGTAGGTCCAGTGTGTCTAGCTTGTAGACAAGCTGGCTGCAGGCCTTCAGCTATCCTCCTCCTAACCATCACACCGCTATCTTGGCACCGAGGCACAACCAGCTTTAACCAGAAACAAAACAGACCTCCATCCTGCCTTCCAATGAGCTCTCATTTCACAGCACTGAAGTCGCAAATGGCGGTGGAGTCGGTTGAATGAACGCTAGAGGGCGTCTGGCTTGGAGTTGTCTTTGAAATAATCGATTTGTAACTGTTCGTTGTGTCACTTTCGTGCCAAATGCTGCTAAAATTGCAGCTGCAGATGCAGTACCATGCTCCAGAGGCATACGCCGAACACGATGGTCTTCCTTCTCGGTAGTGCCAGTGCGACTGTACGTTCTCAGGAGCACAACCGCGAGCGATCACATTCAGTGGCGTCATTTCAGTTAATTGTGTCTGCAATATCACAAAAGGAGCATCCAACTTCTCGTAGCCCTACTAGATGAAGTCGTTGAAATTCAGTGAGGTGTTGATAATAACATCTTCGTCACCTTAAAGGCAATCTTGACTAAAATTACCTCACCACGTCCGACCCAACAAGTAGCTAAGTTCACGACCGTAACAGCGGGTATTTAGAGCGAACCTCATCTGCATCCTCCTAGTGCAAACGATGTCACTGCTCTTACTTGTAGCGCCAGTCTTACGTGACAAGCTCTAATTCTGAACAGACATCATCTTTCCGATGTAGACACACGCCTTCCAGCCTTCGTTTATGTCGAAAAACTCTTCTTTGTGCTGCGATTTTTTCCCGTTATTGTGTTACTCACATCATTTATACGCAGGTTGAACAGTGGCTTACGCTAGTGTTCTGACCTGTTGGATACATACTGAATCCGATTAGCTGTCAGACAGTGCTTCATTGAAACTGAATTAGAATCGATAAACTGCTCTGAATGGTAATCACATCCACTGAATCACCCATTAAAGTCCACTCTCCCTTGTTGTGAGAAACAATAACTTCTTGGCAATATAATTACTGCTGTAATCTACTAATCGCCGTTCCAGAAAACGTTTTAAGTGCGTGCTTATTGTAAGCGATTTATGGCACTTTGCGCATTGAGAGCCAACAATGATTCCATTTTACTCTTAAGGCTATTGTACTGCTCTGTGATGAAACGACCCGCTAAAGCCATGTCGCCGTGTTAGAGCTTATTGACAACTGTGTGAAGCATTTCCCCAGCTTTAAGCTGTTAATTCCCAACACCGTAACATATAGATTTCGGTACATGTAGAGACTACTCAACGCTTAGGAAGATAAATATTTCTAAAATCAACTTTCATTGGCAGGTGTAAATGCGCAAGAAGGAACACGTACCACGAATCAACGCCAGTGCGAGATATGCCGCCTAATATATCTGGTACTAGACTCTTCCAGAGCTCGCACCCACGGTTACTTTTTCTTACTCTCTTATCTCATCCATCCAAAAACGAATTGCGATATTCATGAAGATACAAATTAAAAAAGAGTAAAATGTAAGCATTAATATACAATAAGTAATCCAAGGGCAGCGATTTGAAAGACAGGCTGATACGATATCCGCTAATCGACAACTACCGGCAACAATAAAAAAAAACATCCAAAGACTTAAGATTTATGTTGATGGGAACTGACGTTCCAGTTACAAGCACTGATAGATTTATCAAGAATAGTCAAAATAAAGTATTAGGTATTAAGAACAATAAACGATACTTTTAATACGAGTACAATACCTAATGGCATCTAAATCTTATTTGTTAGTGTTTTACCAGAAATTCCACTCACGTTTATTGAGTGTAGGCGTACGTGCTCTCATGGTAACAATAATTAAAGTTTCATGGTATGGAATGCAACTGGTACGATGACTGTTCACGACGAAATAGTTTGGAAGACCGTCTTACATTCTTCAGTAATGAGTTTTCCGTAGTTTCACTTTTCCTTTTCATCATTCTCTTGTAGTCGTTCGATTTGATTACAAGGGCGTTAATCATACCTCCTACTACTTACGCAATATGCCTACTGACCATTTAAAAATCATTTCTCGAGTGCACTTTGGGTACAAGTTTTTAGTGCACGCTGCTACTGGACGGTGACGGTACCAACGATCCTAGGAGAAACACACCTCAAACTGATTAGATGTACGAGGGTTGGAGCTTTAATACTAACAACTACTAGCATTGTGTATAACCCGCTGACAGTGATGTGGAAGCCGTAGGATACTCTTAGCAGTGCCAGTTGTGTTGACAGTTCGAGTAGCGCAGTCTATTGCCAGACGAATTTGTTGCAGTTCTGAATGCATTGAAGCCTTTCCTTCAGTTTAGAAATTGACTTAACTTACGAGGGCTTAGGTCAGGGGGCTCATTTTTGGAACACAACCTACTGCCAGCTTAGAGACAGAAATGGTGACACTTTCTGCAGGATCTGACCATCATTTTTGAGGGACACTGCTCAAGCACGTGCAGGGCAAGGTGTTACTGATTTGTTTGATTGATGTGGCTGCTAAGTGCGATACCACCTGCTGCACTCCCCTGACTTAAGCCGTCGGGAGTTCAACTTTATTTCTAAGCTGAAGGAAACACTTCACGGCATTCAGAACTGCTACAAATTCGTCTGGCAATAGACCGCGTCGCTCGAACTGTCAACACAACCGACACTGCTAAGAATATCCTACGACATCTACATCGCTGGCAACAGGGTATACACAATGCTGGTGACAACTTTGAAGGTCAATAAAACTTTGAAACACGTATCTGTTTTGTACGAGCTGTAAACAAATAGTTGGCATTATTAAAGTTCCAGCTCTCGTTATTATTAGGTTGGTGCGTAAGTTCGAAGAGTTATTGTTTTGCATGTTGGTTTTCCTGTTATTATAGGTTTATTTATCGATTGTGTCCGACCCCGGTAGCTGAGTGACCAGCGTGACAGAATTTCAATCCTGAGGGCCCACATTCGATTCCTGGCTGGGTCGGAGATTTTCTGTGCTTAGGAACTGGATGTTGTCCTAATCATCATAATTTCATCCCCATCGACACGCAAGTCACCGAAGTGGTGACAAATCGAAAGACTTGCACCCGCAGACCGGTCTACCCGACGGGAGGCTCTAGTCACATGACATTTACATTTTATTTATCGATTGTCATTTTTTATTTGTAATACACTGTTGCTATTAGGCTTTAAATATTATCATTTTATCTTCCGCAGACAGTGAGTGGACCTGTGGACGCAAGAAAATAGAGTACCAAATGGAGGAATGGGATCATTTCCCACATATTCCTCTGTTTCAGGTCAATAGAGGGTCGAGAGCAGAGGAGGCAGCCAGAAACACTTGTGCCGTATATGGTGATAATGCCAATGTACATAGCACGGCAAGGGAGAATTGTTTTCACATTTGTGCCACCCCACGTTCAGGAAGGTTTTAAGAGTTTGATGCAGATCGTTTAAAAGCATTAATCCACAATGAACCATGATAGTGTACTCGAGAGTAGTCAAATGTGGTGAACTGTCACCATGCCACCATCATGCGACTTTTACATGCAATAATAAGGTTCAAAATCGGATGTATGGGTGCTACATGCTCTAAGAAAAATCACAAAAATCAGTGTGCAGCTCTAATTGCTCATCATCAATTGACTCGTGATCAACGCCGACTGTTCCTACCATGGATCGTTACTGGTGACAGGAAATTGTGTTTTTACGGTAACTTAATGAAAAGAAAGGAATGCTTGAGCCTATACAAAGCAACAACACCCCTTACAAAGACCTGCTCGCATCCACAAGAAATAATCTTGTTCATATGCTGGAAAAGTGATGGTCTGGTGTACTACCAATTGCTTCCCCGGGTGCAACAATCACTGCTGCCGTTCAGTGTCAACAACTGAAAGACGCACCCCAAGAACAAGCATGATGACTCCGTAAAGTGATGCAACTCCATAATAACGCTTGACTGCATTCTGGTAGACTGGTAGGAGTTGATTTGGGAAGTCATTATGCATGCACTTTATTCAACTGATCTTGCTTCCTGAGATTTTCACTTTTTCGGCCCTGTATCGAGAAACCTGCAAGGAGCTTCCTATCAGGATGAAAATGGGCTCCGACATGGCTCTACGAGTTCTTCCCCTAAAACTCCATGATTTACACAATCGCAGAATTGAAAAGTTGCCAAACTGTTGGCGAAGTGTTTAGTGAAGGAGAATATTTTTATGATGACTAAATTCCCTTTTATTTGTATGTGTAGCTAATGGAGAATGTTACGAGCTTATGAACCAACGCAATTTACACTGAGGTGACGAAAGTACTGCAAAAGCGATATGCACATATACAGATGGCTGTAGTACATACAAATTACAAAAGGGCAGTCCTTTGGCGGAGCTATCATTTCTACTCAGTTGGTTCATGTGATAGGATTTCGGAAATGATTATGACCGAAAGACGGGAATTAAGTGTCTTTGGACATGAACTGGTAGCTGGAGCTAGAGGCATGGGGTATTCGATTTCGGAAACCGTTAAGGAATTAGGTAATTCGAGATTCATAGTGTCAACAATGTGCCGAGAATAGCAGATTTCTGAAATTACTTCTCACCACGGTGAAACAATGGCTGGCGGCCTGCACTTAACGACCGAGAGCAGCGGCGTATGCGTAGGGACGTAACAGACAAGCAACACTGAATGTAATAACCGCAGAAATCAATGTGGGACGTACCACGAACGTATCCGTTAGGACAGTACTGTAAAATGTGGCGTTAATGGTCTATGGCAACAGACGACCGACGCAAATGCCTTTGTTAACAGCGCTACCGTGCCTACAACACCTCTCTTGGACTCGTAACGATATCGGTTGGGGACCAGAAGACTGGAAAATCATTGCCTGCTCGCATGACACCCGATTTCATTTGATAAGGGCTGACGGTATGGGTCGAGTGTGGTACAGACCCCACGAAACTTTGGATCCAAAGGGTCAAGAAGGCAATGTGCAATCCGGTGGTGACTCCATAATGGTTTGGGCTGTATTTACATGGAATGGACTGGGTTCCCTGTCCAATTGAACCCAACACTGACTGAAAATGAAGATGTTCGGCTGCTTGGAGACCATTTGCAGCCGTTCATGGACTTTCTATTCCCAATGTCAGCATGCACAACTATTACTGATTGATTTGAAGAATATTGTGGATAATTCGAGCGAATTGGCCACCCAGATCACTCGACATGAGTCCCATCGGAAATATATGGGATATAATCCGGAGGTCAGTTCATACACATCACCCATCAGCAAACTTTCGCAATTAGTGACGGCTGTAGAGTCTTAATGGCTCAGTATCTCTGAAGAGGACTTACAACGACTTGTTGAGCCCATTCCACGGTGAGATTCAGCATGAGGCAAGGAAAAAGAACGTCCGACACAATGTTAGCATGTATCCCATGACTTTTATCACATCAGTGTATCTGAGGATGGGCTGGTAGTCTAGGAATCAATTATGATAAAATAAAATAATCTTTAAAGTCAATTTTACTTCCGACTGCAAAGATGATCTTTAATTCCCTTTTGTCCGCCGAGGTGGCCTAGCGGTTCTGGTTGCTACAGTCTGAAACCGCGCGACCGCTACGGTCGCAGGTTCGAATCCTGCCTCGGACATCGATGTTTGTGATGTCCTTAGGTTAGTTAGGTTTAAATAGTTCTAAGTTCTAGGGGAATGATGACCTCAGAAGTTGGGTCCAATAGTGCTCAAAGCCATTTGAACCATTTTTTAATCCCCTTTTATTTTATCATGAACTTATTGTTAGAGTGGGTTCCCTCGTTCCATCACGATGGAAACTTGAAATGCAGCCAGATGTAGTTTCTCTCCTCTTGGTGGCTGTTGATCTTTAAGGCGAACAGAGTGGCATGCTCACATGTCTGTAACAAATTTACTACAGTAAAATGGTGAGCGTAAGTTACCTTAACGTAGATTTCATTAGTTTGTCAACATGGACATTTATTTTAAATTTAAGTTTTGAAGGGCAAAGAAAGAGAGGATGTGCGACAAAACAGCCTAAAGATTTCTTCCGACAGTCGCAGCAGCACGTGCTGCTCTAATGCTAAGTGATGAGAGTAATGAGGATCTGACCATGACCGCACATTGTAGAAAGCTGTCCAATATACCTGTCTATAAGCACGAATTGCTTGAAATTTCTACAAGGAATGCTGTTAAGCTCTCTGCTGAGTAACGGGACATAAGAACAGTGACCGTAAAAGGTCTTAACCTACATTGACAAGAGACGACGGTCTCGCCTTGTCAGCTACAGTCGGTTTCGATTCAGATACGAATTGCTGCCGTCTGTTAATGCACTTCGATCTCAAACAACTTCTACCTCCTGACTATGAAGGGCGATACAAGGTCAATGAATAAAGAATTGGTGTCGGCTATCTCCCTAAAGGACAGAAATGCCTGGGCTAGCAGGGCAGAGCGGATTAGGTTGTGGAAAGGGGACAAAATAAGTTGCGGTCAGTTGCACTCAGTATACAAACTTTATTTAACAACACACAGTATTAGAACAAGGATGCAAAACACTCATAACTTTAATGGACCTCCTTCGATTAGATCGGCTGTAGGCCACACTCAAAATCCAGAACAAAAGGCCTAAACAAGAATTGAAATACAAGGCCCATAGGGAGGTTTCACCCAAAACTATTTTCTAAATCTACAATCTAAACAGGCTGAAAGCCTTAGCAATTTAGTTTTAATGGAACTTGGTTGGAGGCCGCATATTAACCAATAAGAAGAGTTTCCATCAAAAGGCAGAAGGCTTTATCTTAAAACATTTCATGCAAAATTCAGCTGAAGGCCCCATACAAAAGAATAACAATCTTATGCCTTAAGGGCAAAGCAAGAACTTTAATTTAAGAGATATTAATGCTCGGCTGAAGGCCACATACCAACAAAATATTTTTAACGGTTTAAGGCCTAGAAAAGAGTTTCAATTTAAAAGGCAGAAGGCCTTATCTTAAAACACCTCATGTAAATTTGGCTGAAGGCCCCATATAAAAGAATAACAATCTCATGCCTTAAGGGAAAGACAAGAACATTAATTTAAGAGATATTGATTTTCGGCTGAAGGCCACACCTCAACCAAATAACTAAAACCCAGACAGGGAAATCACTATGTAACACACAAGGAATGGCGTTCAGAAGTTTCCAAGGGTCAGGGTGCGATTGTAGCACTAACACCCATATAGCTGAGACAGGCAGCTTGTTCAACGACTTCTTAATCTGAATGCAACGACAGACAGCCGATTGACCAATCAACAAGATCAGTTCTGCTTCAAGCAACCAGCGAAACGACCACAATATTTCAATACAACGACACACACAATACAGGCGCCCACAACGACCAACAAGCGTCAGCTGTCGAACTACGCGCCGCTCTCGACAGCAACAACACGACGAGGAAAATACACTGCCGAAAATTACGTCAACGACCAGGGCAGATAACAGGAACGTCCACGGCCACAAGTCAGAAGATACCTCTGGTCAACTTCAATAACAGGGAATAAATAAAGCTCAGTTAAACTCCACAGGAAGACGCCTGGAACGTAAGCCGACTTGAATACACAAATCTTGTTGCTCGCGGGAATGCCGCCAGAGTACGCGCGACGGAGACTTCCTTGCTGCACCACGACAACCCTCCTACTGCAAAGGCCCGGAAACGGTCAAAGGACCAAATATACGTCGGCCGATGAGACGACCAACCGAACGACCAACAAACGGTCCTCCTGCTCCAAGCTCCCTCTGTTGGACAGTTCACGTGTGTCGCCAGCGGTCGGCGAGCACTGGCTGTCCGCGCCTCATCGGCGCTCCGTCTCCCTGACTTCACTGCTGATGCGTACCGACTGCACTGCTGGTCCGCCTCCAACTGACTGTCAGACAACCGACGACCCGGAAATAAAATCGGTCGCTCCAGAGATGGTCCGACAGTGCACTTACCGATACGAGCTGCTGCTGCCTCTCACGGGCAAGTAACACAGGAACTTAGTGACGCCAGTAAGTGGAATAAGAAAACAAGGCGGCAGTACCATAATAGAAAATGGCAAACAATAAATGACATGAACATGAACCGTGCACGGGTCAGGACTTTTGGCACATAAGAATGTAAAGCATTTTAATATCAAACAACGCATAAAACAATATTCGACTGTGGTGTGTATTGTAGTCTGGCGAGTCGTAATTTTAAATCATTGCAAAATGATTCAAGACGTCAAGTGTACCAACAGCCCAATCTGCCGTTTAACCCACAGACTGTGTAGATGCTTGTGTGACGGTTTGGGGCTATCGTACCTTGATTTGGCAAAAGTTAGATACGAAGCCCACGCCTACTACTGCAGAACAAGTTTATTTGCCAACTAGCTTTGCAGATGACGAAGAAATTGAAGAAATGTATGATGAAATAAAAGAAATCATTCAGATAGTGGAGGGAGACGAAAATTTAATATTCATGGGTGACTGGAGTTCGATAGTAGGAAAATGAAGAGAAGGAAAAGTAGTAGGTGAATATGGATGGGGGGTAAGAAATGAAACGGGAAGCCGCCTGGTAGAATTTTGCACAGAGCATAACTTAATCATAGCTAACACTTGGTCCAAGAATTATAAAAGAAGGTTGTATACATGGAAGAAACTTGGAGATAGTCACTGGTTTCAGATAGATTATATAATGGTAAAACAGAGATCTAGGAACCAGGTTTTAATTGTAAGATATTTCCAGAGGCAGATGTTGACTCTGACCACAACCTATTGGTTATGACTGTAGATTAAAACTGAAGAAACTGCAAAAAGATGGGAATTTCAGGAGATGGGAACTGGATAAACTGACTAAGCCAGAGGTTGTACAGAGTTTCAGGGAGAGCATAAGGGAGCGATTGACAAGAATGGGGGAAAGAAATACAGTAGAAGAAGAATGGGTAGCTCTGAGGGATGAAGTAGTGATGGCAGCAGAGGATCAAGTAGGTAAAAAGACGAGGGATAGTAGAAATCCTTGGGCAACAGAAGATATATTGAATTTAATTGATGAGAAAATATAAAAATGCAGTAAATGAAGCAGGTAAAAAGGAATACGAACGTCTCAAAAATGAGATTGACAGGAAGTACAAAATGCCTAAGCAGGCATGGCTAGAGGACAAATGTAAGGATGTAGAGGCTTATAACATTAGGGATAAGATAGATAGTGCCTACAGGAAAATTAAAGAGACCTTTGGAGAAAAGAGAACCACTTGTATGAATATCAACAGCTCAGATGTAAACACAGTTCTAAGCAAAGAAGTGTAAGTAGAAAGGTAGAAGGAGTATATAGGGGGTCTATACAAGGGCGAGGTACTTGAGGGCAATATTATGGAAGTGGAAGACGATGTAGATGAAGATGATTTGGGCGATATGATACTGTGTGAAGAGTTTGACAGAGCACTGAAAGACCTGAGTCGAAACAAGGCCCCGGGAGTAGACAACATTCCATTAGAAGTACTAACAGCCTTGGGAGAGCCATTCGTGACAAAACTCTACCACCTGGTGAGCAAAATGTATAAGACACGCGAAATACCCTCAGACTTCAAGAAGAATATAATAATTATAATCCCAAAGAAAGCAGGTGTTGACAGAGGTGAAAATTACCGAACCATCAGTTTAATAAGTCACAGCTACAAAATACTAACACGAATTCCTTACAGACGAATAGAAAAACTGGTAGAAACCGACCTCGGGGAAGATCAGTTTGGCTTCCATAGAAATATTGGTACACCTGAGGCAATACTGACAATACGACTTATCTTAGAAGCTAGATTAAGGAAAGGCAAACCTACGTTTCTAGCATTTGTAGACGTAGAGAAAGCGTTTGACAATGTTGACTGGAATACTCTCTTTCAAATTCTGAAGGTGGCAGCGGTAAAATAAAGGGAGCGAAAGGCTATTTACAATTTGTACAGAAACCAGTTGGCAGATGTAAGAGTCGAGGGACATAAAAGGAAAGCAGTGGTTGGGAAGGGAGTGACAAAGGGTTGTAACCTCTCCCCGTTGTTATTCAATCTGTATATTGAGCAAGCAATAAAGGATACAAAAGAAAAATTCTAAGTGGGTGTTAAAATCCGTGGAGAAGAAATAAAAAACTTGAAGGTTCGTCGCTGACATTGTAATTCTGTCAGAGACACCAAAGGATTTCGAAGAGCAGTTGAACGGAATGGACAGTCTCTTGAAAGGAGGATATAGGACGAAGATAAACAAAAGTAAAACGAGGATAATGGAATGTAGCCGAATTAAGCCGGGGATGGTGAGGGAATTAGATTAGGAAATGCGACAAAGTAGTAAAGGAGTTTTTCCATTTCGGGGAAAAATAACTGATGATGGTCGAAGTAGAGAGGATATAAAATATAGACTGGCAAAGGCAAGGAAAGCGTTTCCGATGAAGAGAAATCTGTTAACATCAAGTATCGATTTAAGGGTCAGGAAGTCGTATCTGAAAGTATTTGTATGGAGTGTAGCCATGTGTGGAAGTGAAACATGGACGATAAGTAGTTCGGACAAGAAGAGAATAGAAGCTTTCGAAATGTGGTGCTACAGAAGAATGCTGAAGATTACATGGGTAGATCTCATAATTAATGAAGAGGTACTGAATAGAATTGGGGAGAAAAGGTGTTTGTGGCACAACTTTACTAGAAGAGGGGGTCGGTTGGTAAGACATATTCTGAGGCATCAAGGGATCACCAATTTTGTACTGGAGGGCAGCGTGGAGGGTAAACATCGTAGAAGGAGACCAAGAAAAAAGTACACTAAGCAGATTCAGAAGGATGTAGGCTGCAGTACGTACTGGGAGATGAAGCAGCTTGCACAAGATATATTAGCACGGAGAGCTGCATCAAACCAGTCTCAGGACGGAAGACCACAACAACAACATACAAAAAAGTTGGTGGTGAAAAATGAGAATAATACAGAACTATTCGTTCAGTACATGGACGCAAAATACGAACAGGAATTATTGACGGAAGGAAAGATAATTTGATAGAAACTGACCTCGGGATAACTAAGCATGAGTTCGGGATAACCGTGGGGAGACGGGAAGCAATACTCACTCAAAAGCATGGCCTATACGTAACTGTTTGTCATCATTCTTGCATGATAATGCAAGACTGGCACAATTTGCGCAGCTACGTTATTCAAATTTTCGCTCAGTCTTTTGCTCAGTCTTTTGCTCGGTCTTTTGCTCAGTCGTACCGAAATATTCATGGAGGTAGAACTGTAAGTGACAACTGCACTATGTGCTCTTAAGCTGAAGAAGATAACAAAAAACCTTTTTCAAAGTTGATTCCTATGCGAAGGATTGAATCTGTCGGGCCACCAGCATCAGTTGGCAGTAAATTTGCACGGGACAGACTTATCTTAGACAACTGGAAGGTTACCAGTCTAGAGCAATTCCAAGACGTTCACTGTCATATTTAAAGAAATATAGAACGCATGGGAAATAATGACCCTCCTTACAGGGAAACATGCCCATCGTACCGAGCGAGGTGGCGCAGTAGTTAGCACACTGGACTCACTTTCGGGAGGTCGACGGTTCAATGCCGCATCCAGCCATCCTATTTTAGGTTCTCCGTGATTTTCCTAAATCGCTTCAGGCAAATGCCGGGATGGTTTCTTTGAAAGGGCCCGGCCGACCTCCTTCCCTAATCCGATGGGACCGATGACCTCGATGATTGGTCCCCCCTCCCCCAAATGAAACCACCAACAAACCTGCCAATCGCACCCCACTCACATTTAGTGGTGAGGTGGCCTTGTGGATAGCCCGTCAAAAACTGAGCACAGATCAAGGGTGAAAACAGGAAGAAGGTGTACTGAGCTACGAAAAACAAAAACCAAATAGAGACAGTGAACGTTCCAAGTTTGAGAAGCGCAACATTAAGTACAGTAAAAGAGCCATGGCGTTTTGGTTAAGTGGTTACTGTGTTGTGGGAAGCCGCGAGCTGGGTGCTAAAACACCTGGTGCCAATTTTTTTGCAACTTTTTTTTCACATCTTTATCAACTGTCCATCCGGCCATTGAAATATTTGTTCCCGTTCTGTAGTCTTGGCAGTTGTCATACTCTTATGATACAATGGTTATAGAATATGTCTTGTGGTAAGAATACATTACCTTCACAAGCAAATGTTACGAAAAGTGAGTGCACGCCAGATACCACATACACGGGTTAACAGAAATGAAAACAACACATAAACAGAACCAAACTATGTTACAACAAAGGAATTCTAGAATCAAAACTTCCGATACGGGACGCAATTTTGAAAAAGTTATAAAGGTATTTTTTCACAGAGCATAGAGAAACTGTGTGTTTGTGAAGCTGTTGCGTTCATTTCTTACAGCTTATGTAACGAACTGTTATGTTTTCATCACTTCCTTGGAAGTGATCACATTCACATTTGTGCGAACAACTAAATCGGCCTATGGGGCATATTTCATTCTCCAGGCGTACAAATTATGTCCCATCATATGACGAACGTACTGTCACCAATGCCGTAAAAGACACATTACAAGTGTTTTCCAGTGGAGGATTCGATTGACTTGTCGCCTTTTCATCAAAGGTTTACGGTTCCCATTCGAAAGCAACTTCCTTTCGGCTGCAAATAGAGTAGTTGTGCAGTATCAACTTTCATTATAAGCATCTTCCTCACACCTCCCTGTTGCAAACGGACGTTACACTACGACACAGACACCAATTTGAACACAGTGAACAGCAGAAGAAACGCAATAAAATAGCCCGCTCTGCAGTCCAACACCGTGACCACATCACCGTAACGCCGTCACGTCCCTTCTTCGCTCATTGTTGCGCTTGTTAAGCTTGGATTGCTCCTATTTTGATTTGTTCGCAGCTCAGTACACCTTCTTCCTGTTTTCATGTTTGAATTGATTTCAGTTTTTGACGAGCTGTCCTCTCGGGCCTCTTACCACTAAGTCTGTGGGAGAGGGGGGAGGGGGGCCGGGGTGCGGTGACGAGTTTCCCTTGTTAATACCACTAGACGAGGGAGTCGGTTGTAACAGAAGTAAATAAATAAATAAAAATGTGTTTTCCCCTTCTCTGTTTCATTCACGAATCGCACATGAGATGAATGATGGTCGTTAAACATCCAGTGAATTCACCATAAAATACAAATAATTGTGGTGCCAGTAATACTGTTAATAATGCATATAAAAACTCAAATGCCTAATTTTGTATGAAGGACGCAATAAATAATGGGTATTGCTAATGAAAATTAAAAGTGATTCTTATTACTGACTCCTTTTTTGGTACACTCTATGTCTGACCACGATATTCTCGGATTTTGGTCTTCGACTTTCAAGGAAGAAAGTAAATGAAAGTAGCACGAAGAATGTTTATAGATATCTTTTGTTACACCTTTCAGTATAGTCTGTCGAGAATGTGTTTCGCTCAGTGAGGCTGACATTTGCTGGAATTTCCTCTGACACTTGGACGGTACTGTGAGGTACTGTTACACCGCCACTGTTTGGCCAGGTTCCAAATTATACGGCACTGAAGTCGTATTTTCAACTGTGTACATGTGGACGCTAAACAGTGAGTCTATACTATACTACCGAAAAAGATATGCAAGGCAATATTTTTATTATTGACTAAGGTGAGTGTACTGAACGGCATTACATAAGTATTTCCTTTATTTGCTGAGTAATAATTACAGATTTTAGTGATAGTACGTTTTCAGTTTAGTTAGTACCTCCCACTACATGTGGCAAGAGCGGTCATTAGTGCTTACTTTCCTCTGGATATGAGGTCAGGTTTTCAACTGTGTACATGAGGACGCAGGCTCTGAGCACTATGCGACTTAACTTCTGAGGTCATCAGTCGCCTAGAACTTAGAACTAATGGAACCAAACTAACCTAAAGACATTACACACATCCATGCCCGAGGCAGGATTCGAACCTGCGACCGTAGCGGTCACGCGGTTCCAGAATGAAGCGCCTAGAACAGCCGGTCACACCGGCCGGCGGCGTAGTACACTTACTGGAGCTGTTACGACCATACAGAAAACATCAGGTAGTAAATTATGTGAAGTTTTTGTGGAAAGACTGAGATGGAGAGAAAGAAAAAGCATGTGACCCACTGAAGTGGGTACATATTAAGGTACCAATTATCACAGTAGCTACACTGATACCGCTACGAGTCTTTATGTAGGATTTTAAAAGTCTTTGTAGCAAAGGTCTATAGTGATAAATGTTATAGATCTCAACATGAAGAAACACTTTTGTTGGAGACGAAATGTTCGCTAACGCTTCCCGGCGGAACTAGGCGTCCTTCAGTGTTCGCAGACCTTGGGACGATGAGATTTCACCGAACCAGCAGGGT
Organism: Schistocerca gregaria; assembly: GCF_023897955.1. Lineage (NCBI taxonomy): Eukaryota > Metazoa > Arthropoda > Insecta > Orthoptera > Acrididae > Schistocerca > Schistocerca gregaria. Next base: position 373,445,481 of record NC_064926.1, read on the forward strand.
CTACTTACCAGGTGCGCTTCATATTAATTACCTCGCTAAACTTGTACGTCAGTTTCATCAAGAAACCTTAAGAATGTCTCTAAGTGGATGAAGATATTTTAGAAGCGAATCAAGCACTAATTTGGCTCCGTCCACCTCCTTTAAAGTGGTTACACCCCGTCGCCTCTCAGGAGCATAACCAATATAAAACGACACCTAGCTTCGTTTTGTCGGAAAACATTTTATCTCAAACTGAAGTTGTTGTCCCTGACGAGATCTGTCACCCTTAGATTTTTTTATTTTTTATTTTTTTTTTTTTTGGACACAAGACGTTTGCGGGATAACTGAAAACTTTTGGTTACAAGCCACCACTGACATCATCATGAAATAGTTTTCATATACAGTATAAAAGGCGGCCGAAGCGTTACCATGTGAGTTCTCCGCTGCAGCTTATGAAAAATGTAGTTCGACTCCGGTACAGGTATACACTGTGTCGCTCGTAAGCGTCGTCAGGCGCATTTTCTGTGGTGTTTCAGCAGATGTTTATGGTTTCCGTTTCGCACTGTGTAGCTGGAGTCAACCGAAAGTAATAGTGCTCATCACGTCTTCCATGTGACGTCCAGTGTAGACGGAAACCGTCTGTCTGTTTCCCGTTACCAACAAATTCATTTTTAAGCGAAATTTTACGTGCCTATTCGGTAGTGCTCTCCCAGATCAGTCTACTGCGGTATTGGTTTTATCATTACGTGTTAACAGTGATAGTTAAACACGAAGGAGCGATTTAGCAGCTCTGTATACTTGGCGGTAGCAGTCAGCGCTGGACAGAGCGGTCCTGTCACTGCTGGAGAACTGTTTATTATTAAAGATTTACTATCACTCTTACCGCAAGTCGATAAAACAAATATCATGCTCGTATAATCTGGGACCGCCGTATCCAATGGCACGTAAGATTCCTCATTAAAAATTATTTTTTTCGTGATGGGAAACTGACTGTCGCTTTCCGTCTACACTGGAAGTCACATGAAAGACGTGAAGAGCGCTATTCGTTTGGGCTGACTCCAGCTACACCATGCACAAACGAAATTAAAAATATCTGCTGAAACACCAGAGCAAATGCGCATGACGGGACTTAGGAGATGCTCCTTCGATAAGCACGGGAATATAGAAAAGGGATTTGTGTCGCATTCGTGTCTTTCTCACGCGCATTTGCTAAATGCCGAAAAGTGAACTACAGCGACGTTGTTACTAAACAGGACCAACCTATTATTATTATCTTCTTGGCTGCCGAAGGACAAACACCGATAGACAACCATCAGATAATGTAGAATGTATATGGAACAGTGCGTCTGTCGAAAAGCAAAATTTTGGAATGGTGCATCAAGTTTCGTGCTGGTTGCGATTCGACACAAGGCGCCGGTCGATCTTGGAGGTAGACTGTTACCCCAACTCAAGGGCTAGACACTCGATCAACTGCCCTATAGTGCTGATCCCTTGCGATTAACTAGCCTTAGTTAGCTTAAGAAAAGCATTCAAGGATCGAAGATTCTTGTCGGACGAGGATGTGCATCAGCAGTTAGGACTTTTTCATGAAGCAGGTTTTTCTGGTGACAAACAGACCCGAACTATTTGAAACAGTTAACGCAGAACAGGGAATCAGCGATTATAAAGCGGATACTGCACCGATTATTTCAGCCGTAAATAGAAATATTAAAAAGGTAGGAAGATTTTTCTGTTTAGCAAAAGTGACAAAAATCAGATTTCTGCTTACCTGGCGGCTCAACACAAAAGTTTTGTCTCAAGTACAGATAGTGTTGAGGATTAGTGGACAAAGTTCAAACCCATCGTACAACATGCGTTAGATGAGTATGTGTCAAGCAAGATCGTAAGAGATGGAAAAGAGCCACCGTGGTACAACAACCGTGTTAGAAAACTGCTGTGGAAGCAAAGGGAACTTCACAGCAAACATAAACATAGCCAACGCCTTGCAGACAAACAAAAATTACGCGAAGCGAAATGTAGTGTGAGGAGGCCCATGCGAGAGGCGTTCAATGAATTCGAAAGTAAAGTTCTATGTACTGACTTGGCAGAAAATCTTAAGAAATTTTGGCCTTATGTCAAAGCGGTAGATGGATCAAAACAAAATGTCACAGACGCTCTGTGACCAAAATGGTACTGAAACAGAGGATGACAGACTAAAGGCCGACATAATACATGACTTTTTCCCAGCTGTTTCACAGAGGAAGACTGCACTGTAGTTCCTTCTCTAGATTGTCGTACAGATGACAAAATGGTAGATATCGAAAGAGACGACAGAGGGATAGAGAAACAATTACAATCGCTAAAAAGAGGAAAGGCCGCTGGATCTGATGGGATACCAGTTTGATTTTACAGAGAGTACGCGAAGGAACTTGCCCCCCTTCTTGCAGCGGTGTACCATAAGTGACTAGAAGAGCGTAGCGTTCCAAAGGATTGGAAAATGGCACAGGTCATCCCCGTTTTTAAGAAGGGACGTCGAATAGGTGTGCAGAACTATAGACCTATATCTCTAGCGTCGATTGGTTGTGGAATTTTGGAACACGTATTATGTTCGAGTATAATGACTTTTCTGGAACCTAGAAATCTACTCTGTAGGAATCAACATGGGTTTCCAAAAAGACGATCGTATGACCCTGCTCGCGCTATTCGTCCCTGAGATTCAGAGGGCCATAGACACGGGTGTTTCTTGACTTCCGCAAGGCGTTCGATACAGTTCCCCACAGTCGTTTAATGAACAAAGTAAGAGCATATGGACTATCAGACCAATTGTGTGATTGGATTGAAGAGTTCCTAGATAACAGAACGCAGCATGTCATTCTCAATGGAGAGAAGTCCTCCGCAGTAAGAGTGATTTCAGGTGTGCCGCAGGGGAGTGTCGTAGCACCGTTGCTATTCACCATATACATAAATGACCTTGTGGATGGCATCGGAAGCTCACTGAGGGATTTTGTGGATGATGCTGTGGTATATCGAGAGGTTACAACAATGGTAAATTGTGCTGAAATGCAGGAGGATCTGCAGCGAATTGACGGGTGGTGCAGGGAACGGCAATTGAATCTCAATGTAGACAACTGTAATGTGTTGCGAATACATTGAAAGATAGATCTTTTATCATGTAGCTACAATATAGCAGGTCAGCACTTAATTCCATAAATTATCTGGGGGTACGCATTAGGAGTGATTTAAAATGGAATGATCATATAAAGTTGATCGTCGGTAAAGCAGGGACCAGACTGAGGTTAATTGGAAGAATCCTAAGGAAATGCAATCCGAAAACAAAGGAAGTAGGTTACAGTACGCTTGTTCGCCCACTGCTTGAATACTGCTCAGCAGTGTGGGATCCGTACCAGATAGGTTTGATAGAAGAGATAGAGAAGATCCCAACGGAGAGCAGCGCGCTTCGTTACAGGATCATTTAGTAATCGCGGAAGCATTACGGAGATGATAGATAAACTCCAGTGGAAGACTCTGCAGGAGAGACGCTCAGTAGCTCGGTACGGGCTTTTGTTAAAATTTCGAGAACATAACTACACCGAGGAGTCAAGCAGTATATTGCTCCCTATTACGTATATCTCGTGAAGAGACCATGACGATAAAATCAGAGAGATTAGAGCCCACACAGAGGCATACCGACAATCCTTCTTTCCACGAACAATACGAGACTGGAATAGAAGGGAGAACCGATAGAGGTACTCAAGGTACCATCCGCAACACACCGTCAGGTGGCTTGCGGAGTATGGATGTAGATGTAGACGCGGCATTACATCAAAAGGTTGTCTTCAACATTGTGCGCCAGTGAGATGATAGCCCGAATGATTTTAGCGATTTTGCTAATTGACTTAACAATGCTAAACCGTACGGCCTTCGGACGGAAACTTCTTTAACACCCGTTGTATTTTAAAAACCCCATCTAACTGAGCTGATATTTCACACATGACCTAACTCGAGAAGAACTATTGTACTACTTCAGCACGTTATACGTAACAACACACCGCGCTTGTTAAGGAGGTGTTCCACGCGTCTTCTTCGCTCTTGGATGCAATACTACCCTTCTCAGCAAGGAATAAAAATCCTTACAAATATTTACGGGCTAGCTCGTAATTGAGAAGACAGTGCAAGTCACATCTCCTTCCGTTGAAAAGAAATAATTATCAATGGAAGTGATGCACACATTTCTTGTGAGCTGGTCGCCGACAGAAATTACCAGTGGATTTAAACACGCGATGTTGGTGGCCAAGGTACAGCCCCTGCCCGATCTTCGTATTTTGAACCGTACTGGAGCTTTAAGTGTCGTCTTACACTTGCAGCAAAATGTAGCAGTGCCTCATAATGCTTGCACCACTAGTGTGGCTCATAATTCGAAAGCTCGTTTTTTCTGACACCTAATATTTCTTTTCCATTCCACAAAGGTATTAGATTTCTGTACTTTGGACTCAACAGGAAGTGGAAAACGGATGTCACTGGGCCATATTCAACAATAATGACGAAAGAAGTCAGTTCATCTGACGATAATTTCCGACTTCCAATCATTTAATATATTTTAATATCTTCGTCTGATGATTCTGTCTTAGTAACCATTTACTATTTTAAGTTATGATGGAAATTCCAATCAGAATGAAACACACCAGTGGTGACAGATTCAATAGACAAGTTACATAAAAGATTTTTCAGTTTCTTTAAAGCTAGGCTAGGTATGTCCCGAGATTTCTGAGAAACTTTGAAATAATAATAAACCACAAATAAGATATCACAGCTGCAGAAAGGTCAAAGGAAAATACAACTACCACAAATTTCATTGACTTCTTCTCGAGAAAATTTAAATTCATCGCAGAATTTTTAAAGCAATATTTAGCCTTCTACACTGATCTAGGACGAAGAATTCTCTGCAGAAATAAAGAAATTCGTCACATGATTGTGCTTCACCAAGACTGACAGCAGTCATTTTATAAATTCAGCATGTTTCTGAAATTACCAGTATTCTTCATACAAAGATGCTAATTTTAGGATCAATTTTCTCCGCTGCTGCGTCAGAATTCATTATCCCCCCCCCCCCACCCCCCAACAAAACACAGTGACAGTTTGATGCACAACAACACGGGCATGATGAAAACTCTGTTTTCAATGTCAGTTGATGTATTACATGACATGCATATTAGTTGGTCAATTTGTAACTTCTCTTATGCAAGTTACAACCCTCTATCGCTAAAGGACTCCGAATCGTAGCTTGCAGCATGGCGGTGTTCCACGTAACTATGTCGGTGCGTGAGAAGCAGCGTGCTGTAACCATTTCGAATTTGAAGAGTTCGTGAATACATGGAGCTCCCTCTTCTTCAGCACGACAACGTTATACCACACACGAGAGCTGCGACACCTGTAAAAAAAATAAAAATAAAAATAAAAAAAATAAAAATAAAAATTAAAAATTAAAAAATTAAAGAATATGTCCAAATGTGTATGAAATCTTATGGGACTTAACTGTTAAGGTCATCAGTCCCTAAGCTTACACACTACTTAACCTAAATTATCCTAAGGACAAGCACGCGTACCCATGCCAGAGCGAGGACTCGAACCTCTAACAATCCGACGCCTTGTGTTCACTGTCATTTGTCATCCACCAGTCACCCCCGACGCGCCCAAATCCGATTTTCAACTGTTGCCAGAACTTAAAGACACCTTCGAGGACTTCACTTTCACAGTGATGAAGCGGTGCACACAGAGGGGACTTTGTGGCTCCGTCAACAATGTCAAATATTCTACAGTGACGGCTGGGAGGAGTGATCATCGCCAAGGTGACTATGTTGAGAAATAAATACGTGAACACGAAGAATAAAGATGATTAATGTTAATAGATTTGTTTTATTTAAAAAGCCTGAAGAGCTTTCATTTAAAAATTTCGAAGCAGTTACATTTCAGCACGCCCTCTTATATTAAAGTCTGACTTTGTAACCTTGTCACGACTGACGTGTAGCCACTGAAAAATTTCCTTGCAGCTGAGACCCTTCACGACAGATGAAAGAAAAAGAAAACTGAAACTCGTACCTTTATTCGATTGCATATAATTTAAACACCGTATATTGTGAAAGAGAACCGTAAAAGTTTATTTAACAATGGGTTTTGTTTCTAAAGATTTCACGCAAGAAGTTCTCAAGAAATTAAATTATCTCCCGTAACGAAGACATTGTACTTGCTATTAATGCTGCCTTTCGTCGGAAGCAAAATACGAAGGGATAGTTCGGCATCCGCCACTAAAAGTAATAAAACGCCTCTCTCTTTCTACACTCCTTGGAGTCTCGGACCCGCCACATCTCTCTAGCATATCATTTATGATGTGACAACGCTTTCCGATAAGAAGGATGAAGTATATAACTTGGCAGCATGAGGTAACAAATTAATTTATTATGATAATATACTGATGGAAAAAATCGCAGAAACCAAAAAGGGGCTGTTCAACGTAAACCAAGAAAGCAGGCGTGTTTCTACATCTGAAAGACGACGTCTTCTCAAGTTTCCCTCCAGTGGCACCATTACTGCCACTATGAGGATGCAAGTCCGACTTGCTTCAAATACAAGCTGTAACGGTTGTGAGCTTTAGTTACCTTCGACGTGGTGAGCTTGTGTGAGTCAAGAACGTCTTTCAGGAGACGAAGACCCCCACCATTATAAAAATTCCATTCAGTTTCTTGGAGGTCTTGTAACAGAGCTACGAGAGCCTGGATGTTCCTCCTGCGATATTGCAGAAAGACTTGACAAAAATGCAGCCACTGTACGTGATTGCTAGTAACGGTGGTCATGGGAATGTACGGTCACAAGAAGATCGAGCTCCCGACGGCCACGTCGCACAACCGACGGGGGAGGACCATCTTGATCGGCGGGGGATACTGAAGCATTGTATTGCATCTGCAGCAGCAATCTGGGTAGCAGTTGGCACCATAGTGACACAATGAAGTGTTACAAACAGGTTACTTCAAGGATAGCTCCGAGACAGATGCCCTGTAACGTGTTTTCCATTGACGTCAAACTACCGCCATTAGCGACTTCAGTGATGACAAGCGAGAACTCATTGTAGGGCAGGATGGAGAACTGTTAAGTTTTCTAATGAAAGATGGTTCCGCCTCCCTGTCAGTGATGGCTGCGTGTTGGTTACAGGGAGTCCAGGAGGAGGCCTGCAACCAATCTGTGTGCGTACCAGACCCTCTGGATCTACACCTGGAGTTAGATCGTGGGGCACGTGAGCCGTGGCTGCTTCTGTGAGGGCGGGCGTGCGATCCTACTGGCGTCATTTGTGCTCGCGTTCCATCGATTCTGACCCTCATTGTATCATCTTCGCTTCGTCATATATTCCATCTGGGGGTGTGAGGTAGTGAGTGGTTTGTGTGGGACTCGGAGCTGGACGGGTGTGCCTGAGTACTCGACGTCCTGGCGATTGCAGCGAGTTGAAAGCGATGACCGTTGGGCCCTGGGGCCTCGCATTTTTGTGCAACGTTGACCGTTGCTACCGGCTAGTTTAGAGGGCGAGAAGGAGCTCTTGTCGCGTGCAACATTTTACGAAGGGCATCAATAACGTGTGGTGTGGTAAATACGCCGAGATTTAAGAAACAACTTGTTAGCAGCTACGAGCAGGAAGACAGTATAATCCGGTGCAATCCTGAAGTTATTGGCCTCCTTGGCATTTATTTAAAATAATGTATGAAGACTGTTCAATAACAACTGTACTCAAAGTTTGTTAATACAGCCTCGGTGTGAGTAGACCAGAAATCCGGTTCCTTAATACCTTTCAGTGACCCCTTTTGGCACTGTGTGTCTGTCAATCTGGAGGTTTCTGTATTATTGAGTAATTTAAGCAACTGATAGTAATTTCTGTTTGTTGTAGACCTTACGTCCCTTCCTCGGGCGGGTTATTGGTTTGGTCCTGTAACTAAAGTTGTATGTGCTCCGTGTTGAGGAGTCCTGCGGGTTACAGGTTTTCATTTTAACCCGCCATCTGTCATTTGGTGCGTGTCTATGAGCCCCTAAGAGGCCCCAGTAAACGTATACCTTGACTTGTTTAATCTTGTTTCAATTATGACGTAATTATTCTTTTAATGACTTTTTACATTGTTTTCGTTATTGCTACGAGGTTAAATTACAATTTTTATGAGCGGGCCGCTCCTACACTGATGTTTTAATAATTGATTTCCTTTAAAATAACCTTTAATTGCCCATTTAAGTATTACTGCGTATGTTAATTTATATCTAACTCCTTTGCTGTTTGTTGTTTGATATATGTTGACAACCTTGTATTGACAGCGGCTGAAGCGTTGTTTTTCTGTCCTTTATTTAACTTTTATTGAATTATATTCAGGTCCTGTCGTGGGATTGGCCCTCAGTTGTGATACTAGTCGCGCGGAAAGAGTGCCATCGCTGGTTTATTTAAACAATAAATTGTTTATGAGCTGGTCATCCGTGGAATTGCTGAGCTGACACGTTCTTCGAGTACCGTTTGCAATTTTATGTATAATGCAAATGTCATTATGCATAGTGATATTAATTTAAAAACCTTAACTCTTTGTATGAGTTTGGCAAGAATCTTGGTAACGTAGTGGGATTATAATAGATCTGTTATTAAATGAAAATATACGTTTGGGAATGATAAATGACGCACCATGTTGGGTCATCCTTCTAAACTTTTTCTTTACATTAATCCTTGTTGTGGGTCTCAACCCACACACTTCAACTGCGAAATTATACGTAAGTCTTATTGTTCGACTTGTTGTACAGCTATTCATGAGAAGCATCGCAGAGGGTGTTTTTCACAAGGATTGATTTCGCCAACATACCGTTGTTGCAACCCAACATTCTTGCTCAATAACCAAACGTCTCTATTCGATCACATATGGGACATCATTGGACGACGCCAGCGTCATCCACAAACAGCGTAAACAGTCCCTGTATTGACTGACCAAGTGCAGCAGGCATGGACTCTGTCCCTCAGACTGACTTCTTGCTCCTGTATAACACAATCCACGCACGTTTGCAACCCTGCATTCAACATTCTGGCAGTTACACTGGGTATTAGTGAACCAGCATTACACATTTATCTCATGTTTGCGTTACATTAACCTGTAATCTTGTGAAGTTAATCACTTAAATTTGTTACCTAGACAAATGTATTCACGAAATTTCGTGAGTCTATATTAATTCCTTTTTGGTGTTGCGATTTCCTTTGCGTCAGTCTATTTTGTGAAGCTGCTGTCTTTCCTTCTTTCATTTTTACTAGGCAGAAGGTCAACCTTCTACGCTTACCCTGTTGAGCCCAAATGCCGCCTAGTTAATTTTTGGATGGAATTGAACGAAATTTGATGGTAGGCTAGGAGAAAGTGTGAACATTTTTAAAAAGTCTCATATAACAACCGTCATATTGCCCAACATTTTGCATAGTTGCAAAAGAGGCATGGATGAAGTTTGAGCTCAATTTGATAAGCGTTTAAAGGAAGGATTTTCGTTCCAATTGTACGGAGAGTCGTAAAAAGGTTACAGAAAACTTCTAGGGGTTATAGAGTGTGACTTGAGTAGCAATGGAGATACTATCGAAACAGTGCTGCCAAAGCACAGTTACTAAACAGTGCCTTCCGAAATGCCTTCACAATAGAAGACGAAGTAAATATTCCAGAATTAGAATCAACAACAGCAGCCAACATGAGTAACGTAGAAGTAATTATCCTCGGAGAAGTGAAGAAACTTAAATCACTTAATAAAAGCTATACTTCTCTTCCAGACTGTATACCAATTACGTTCCTTTCAGAGTACGCTGAAGCGTTAGCTCCATACTCAACAATCATATACTTCCATGCGCTCGACGAAAGATCCGTACCCAAATATCGAAAGTTGCACAGGTCACACCAATATTCAAGAAGGGTAGTAGGCGTAATCCACTTAATTACAGGCCATATCATTAAAGTCGATATGCAGCATGATTCTGGAACATATAGTGTGTTCGATCTTTATGAATTACCTCGAAGAAAACGATCCCTTGACACACAGTCAACATGGGTTTAGAAAACATGGTTCTTGTGAAATGCAACTAGTGCTTTATTCGCCTGAGGTGCTGATTGCTATTGACAAGCGATCTCAGATCGATTCCGTATTTTTGGATTTCCGGAAGGCTTTTGACACTGTACCACACAAGCGGCTCGTAGTGAAATTGCGCGCTTATGGAATATCGTCTCAGTTATGTGACTGGATCTGTGATTTCCTGTCAGAGAGGTCACAGTTCGTTGTAATCAACGACGGGAAGTCATCGACTAAAACAGAAGTTAATTTTGGCGTTCCCCAAGGTAGTGTTATAGGCCCTTTGCTGTTCCTTGTCTATACAAACGATTTGGGAGACAATTTGAGCAGCCGTCTTGGGTTGTTTGCAAATGACGCTATCGTTTATCGACTCATAAGGTTATCAAAAGACCAAAACAAATTGCAAAACGATTTAGAAAACATATCTGAATGGTGCAAAAATTGGCGGTTTACCGTAAATAACGAAAAGTGAAGCGCGTAGATCCGCTCGGCGACTACGACCGACATGTAGATATTGAGGACAGGAACCAGGAACCCGTGTGCGGACACGTCACCCAGCGAAGCTACAAAGCCTCCAAATTATAGGCACCGGCAAGTGCCAATAGGCCACAGTTTGGGCAGCAAACCTGTCTCTGTACGCTGATGGACCGTAGGCGGATCGTCCCATGTCGTTTGTTATTCAGCGATCATGACTGATTTCCTCGACGGCCTGTGGAAAAGGTGGAGCCAGCTACTGCGTAGACAGCTTATTTCTCTCCTTTATACCGAAAAATAACTGACACTTTCAGGGTTCCAGGAGAAAATAATGATAGCAGAACGAAATCTGTGCCTGAAACTGTCATCCACGGAGATAACAGGCAATCGCATTCATAGGGCACATGACTATTCTATGCGGCACCTATCTCCACGCACTTCAAAAGTGTTCGTGGCAATCAGTTGCGATCAGTGAATAAAAAACAACATTGCAAGACTTCCGCCTACAATTCGTCAGAATACAGAATCAATTTTTGCTTCTGGAGTGGTGACCTAGTGGCAGGCACCTGGTCCTATATTTTAGACACTCTGTAGCGTCATTTGATAATGTTTCCGCGCGTTCTTATCCTCGATTTGTTCAGCGACGCATCCTTTGCAATCAGTTCTAACGTTAGTTGCAACATTTCTGGGACAAGCTCTTTTTGCACAAATTTGAACAATGTCCCACGCTGAAGTCAGTGGTGATTCGTAACCACACATTAACAACTATCTCGCAGATTGCACGTTTGCTGTCCCACGGTTACTGAGACATCTTTGTTTTTATTGTCATCGTGTACTATAGTCCATGCAAGATATCGCTTTTGCTTGAGATATTCCCTGCATATTTTTAATGGGATTAAGGATTCATGTGTGGTATTGGTCACATTAGATTAGATTAGATTAGATTTATTTTTATTCCAATTGATCCGTAGTGAGAAGGTCCTCCAGGACGTAGAACATGTCAGAAAAACAACAATAGATGACAATTATTTACAATGAAAACAAATAAGCTTATCTACCATTCCACATGTCCCAAGTGCAATTATAGTCGTTTTGTAATGAACACTATACGAGAGAGTCATTTTATAAATACAAATCCACTGAATTTAAAAAAATTAAAAAGTTTTTTTTATTTATTTATAAGGTAATAAACATGTAATACAACTACTATAATACTTATTTACAATGAACACACTATTGCACTGAAATGGTGCAGAAGTTATATATACACAAATCAGTTGGTTTTACTGAGAAATTCATCAATGAAGTAGAAAGAGTTGGCCACCAATAAATCCTTTAGGCTTCTCTTAAACTGAATTTCATTGATTGTTAAGCTTTTAATGGCTGCTGGCAAGTTATTGAAAATGTGTGTTCCTGAATAATGCACACCTTTTTGTACAAGACTTAGTGACTTTAAATTCTTGTGAAGATTATTCTTATTTCTAGTATTGATTCCATGAATTGAGCTGTTGGTTTGAAAAAAGTGACATATTTTTAATGACAAATTTCATTAAGGAATAAATATATTGGGAAGCGGTAGTTAGTATCCCTAATTCCCCAAACATACTTCTGCAGGATATTCTTGAGTTCACACCACATATCACTCTTACTGCACGTTTTTGTGCCCGGAAACTTTCGCTTCGCTTGATGAGTTACCCCAAAAAATAATCCCATATGACATTATGGTATGAAACTAACCATAGTATGGAGTTCTGCGTTAGAGCAGCCACAGTTTGCGTCCACTGTCGCAAGAGCTATCACGTAAGTGACGGATAGCTAACAGGTGGAGAACGCGGCGCCGGGAGAGCTCTCGGAGCGGAGAGGTACGGGAGGAGCAGCAGCGGCGGCGGCGGCGGCGGCGGCGGCACCAGCTGGCGGGGCGCGCTGCCGTCTGCCCGGCGATCCGGGGCGAGATTGCGATTTGATTTACGCCGACGTGAGAGAAGGCCGCGGCCACGCCCACCTCCTAAATGGAGGGCAGGTCGTCCTCCTCGCCGCTTCCAGGCCATTACGTTCTCACGAGTGCTGGCCTACTTTGGCAGAATTTCAATTCCCTCCTCCAGATATAATACCGTGAGCTACATCCGCACTACCTTTGCTCTGAAATAATGAAACGATCATTCCTCATGTGCGACGAAAGACGATAATAATATTGAACCCCTCAAACAAAAATGTGTCTATATCTTTCTGACTCTAATGATTCAGTAGAAAGGAACATTAAAAAGCGGTGGTCATGTTCTCATCAACTATTTTAACCAACACAACTCGCTGTTAGCTGTTGACTATGACTAAATTTTTTTAACAACTGTTCAAGACAAGATAATCGGTCGTAAGAGACAAAAATCTACACTCTGCCTGACAAAAAAAAGTGAGTCACCCAGAAGTGGAGGAGGAAATGAAATGAAACTTTGAAACGACCCCTTACAAAAATTTGTGATTTACTGTGCTGATAAACCTCTTACGTTATTTGATTTTGAAACATCTGAGCAGAACTGAATGTACTCAGACATTTCTCTCTTTGCTTATTCTGATCAACACTAAACTGACACAATATTTTTAGCACAACGCAATCTGACTTTCAATAATGTCTTCAAAAGAATGGCCCTGACTAAGAATGACCTATACCTTTCATGAATCACTTACCTCACAAAAATGTTTTTCTCTCGAACTACTGAAATACAGTGAGGGCCAATACTGCCAGCTAAATAAAGGATTCTAACTACTGAAGGCACTAACTACTGATAGGCATGGTTATCAACTGAAAGATTTTGGTATAGAACCAACAATGTATTTGCCTTAGTAGTGTTCAAAATCAGTTCACGATATCCAGTATTGCAAATTTACTCTTCCTGATGGACACACGTCCAGATCGTCCGCTCTCAAAATTCTGCCATCTCTCTCCCCACATCCACCACTGCTGGCGGCTCACCTCCAACTGCGCAACTCTGCGCGCTGTTCACATCCAACTGCCCAACACTACAATACCGAATATTTCAACAATCCCAACCAGTTACAGACTGCACACAGCCAGTGACTTTCATACAGAGCGCTATGTGACGTTACCAACATAAATACCTAAACAGCCTACTTACAACTTCATGGATTCAAATACTATGTGATGTTACTGCAGTGCTCACAAAATGGGATAAAATTTACACAAAAATTGGAGGAATGAGGTCACTTCTACATTGAACGTTGAGCCCCATCTTGCCCGAATGCATGCACTGATTCCGATGGGTAGGTTGTCATGAAGTCGTTTTATTCTCCCTTCAGCCAAGCTTGTCCACAACTGTTCTTTCTGGTTCTTCATATCGTGGATACAGTACTGGGACGTCTGAGCCCTCCGAACTCATTTTCAATCGTTAATGATTTTCACATAGACCGTTCTGCTCACGATGGACAAATGTATGCCGATAATATCGGTGACCAGGATCTTCACTTCCTCTCGCAGAAAACGCTCCACCTCGAGTACTTTGGGTCGGGCATAATCGTTGCAGAAAGAAAATCGTGTTGATTTAAGGTAACGGTTCGACATGGATCGTACAAGATAAGCCGGCACTTAACAACGGCCGTCAGAATGTAAACAAGGCGACATTGCGCGCCGCACGAAGTCAACACGTACGCGTACGCTCTGTTGCCCTGCCAAAGGCAGACTCGACTGAGAGGAAGAGCTACCGAAGCACGACTCAGGTAGGAGACGAGATACTGGCAGAAGTAAAGCTGTGAGTACCGGGCGTGAGTTGTGATTCGGTAGCTCAGATGGTGGAGCACTTACCCGCGAAAGTCAAAGGTCCCGAGTTCGAGTCTCGGTCAGGCACACAGTTTTAATCTGCCAGGAAGTTCATATCAGCGCACACTCCGCTGCAGAGTGAAAATCTCATTCTGGAGCTTGCCTAATGTTTTCTGACACGAGTACCTGGCTTCTCCGTGTCCTTCATAGTGATCGCGCCACATCTGACCCTGTTCACGCTTCTTGTATACCCTACCACGTCTAATAACATGGATAAACACAACCAAATCTAATGCACTGTGATGACCTCTCTCCCTGTCACAGAGAACTGCATCTTTATTCATTTGCATATCCACAGGTTGCGTGTGCTTGTACGAATTTACATTGACGTCAGACCATGTCTTCTGAGTGCGTCTTGCCTTGGACAGCTAGTATGACAGCCCACACGTAACAGAAATACTGCAGATCTCGGAGATACAAACATGCCTGACCTTATCTACAGTACCAGTACAAAGACATAAATTATCGATCAGGTAGTCATCATAGCGACCATGGTTACTGAAGTTAATAAATCCATCGAGAAGGCTAAGATCCATACTGATAATAAAAGTGAAATGACGAAAGAGGTGCATCACCGAATAATAAACGCTAATCGCATTTTCTCCAGTCAAGTTACGACTAATATGACAGAATAATAAGTTGCAGCCGAACTTGACAGTAGAGGAAAGTACTTCGGAGACCTATGGACCCTCCTATAACAGCATTAATCGTAAATGGGAACGAAGAACGAAAGAAGTTCTATACCAGCTGTTTGGAACGCCACACATTGGACGAAAATTAGGGAAGAAGGGGCAACAGTGGTTTTGCCGAATCCATCAAACTAATGAATCCATCACAAACCTAGTTTTCTAATCTCGTGGAAAATGTCCTTCGTGACGTCCAAGGATGCAATGGAGGAATCCACTATTAACAATCCTTAAACAAGTGAAGCCAACAGAGGCGGAATATGAAGCTAGAGAACGGTGTATTACCATCTGCAGTAGACCTCTCCCCGGTACAAGTGAAGCCAACAGAGGCGGAATATGAAGCTAGAGAACGGTGTATTACCATCTGCAGTAGACCTCTCCCCGGTTGTGACTTTCTTGGGATTTTGGTCCCGTCGTGCGCTTTTTTACAGTTTTTTATAGTGCACGATTTCTTTTTCTTTTGTAGTGTGGGGCATCTTTTCTTTGCCTTAGAGTGCATACAATAATTTTCCGCATTAACTGCTCTTTATGGTCTACAACAGAAACCTTTTCACTTCTGTAGACCATAAAGACCAGTTAATGCTGGATTCTTGACCTGATGAATTTATACGGTTATGTACGTTTGGAGTACAGCATTGTGTGGTAGTGAAACATGGACTGTGCGAAAACCGGAACAGAAGAGAATTTGAAGCATTTGAAATGTGGTGCTAGAAACGGATGTTTAAAATTAGGTCCACTGATAAGGTAAGGAAATGAGAAGGCTCTGCGCTGAGTCGGAGAATAAAGGAAAGAAATATGTAGAAAACACCGATAATACGAAGGGACATGGGGTATAGGGCATCTGTTAAGACATGAAGGAATGGTTTCCATGGAGCTGTAAAGGCCAAAAATGGTTGAAATGGCTCCAAGCACTATGAGACTTAACATCTGAGGTCATCAGTCACCTAGACTTTGAACTACTTAAACCTAACTCACCTAAGGACATCACACACATCCATGCCCGGGGCGCGATCCGAACCTACAACCGTAGCAGCAACACGGTTCGGGACTGAAGCGCCTGTAACACCATAACTCTAGTGCTTTACTGATCTATTTTGCTTTTGTTTTATTTTATGTTACACCATTGAGCTTCTGTCAATGTGTTTGATTGAATAGGTAACCCAGAATTGTACAGTCCTTTCTTTGTACAAACTTTGATGTCATGGTTTGGTTCTATGCAAAGTACCGTATCTGTCATTTAAATTCTTTGTCCCATTTGGAGAGAACAAAAGTTCTGTGTATAATGGTAATTTTGTGTGAATAATTTTTGGTAGAAATGTCAATATGTGCAAATGTTCTGTTTTATTTATTGTATTTGTTTGCTGTTATGTAAACTGCTGATCCTCACTTAGGGTTCTTAGTTAGTTTGTATGTAAAAAGTGTTGTGATTCCCCTCGGGAACGGAACTGTGTAGCGCGCGCAAATTGTGGTTGGCCAAGGTAGAAAGGGTGGAACAAGAGTCAGTCGGTGACGAGCTACGAGCCGGTGACGAGCTAACAAACTGTGAACTTCCATGTAACAGTTGCATATTGTGCTGATCCCGAGAGAGGCTTTTTCTGCTACTTTCCAATGCATCAGATGGATGGATAAATAGCTGTAACTGTTCTGGAATTTGCATCTATCATCGCCACCAAGAAATGACAGAGTCCAGCAATTCTACCTGAAATTTCACCTACCAACATACAATCGCCACCACATTGCGCAATCACTGTAATGGAGCACTATAGTACTGTACAGTGAAGGATCAGCTTTAATTTATAACTGACTTTATGTACCAACTTGGATTTTTCTCCTTATCATGACACCTCTCAGGTTCCTCTCCGTTTGAACTAAAGTGATTACCGAGTGTCACTACTGAAATAACATTGAAGACCAGTGTTTTTGCTAATTAATATCTCTTGATCATAGTAAAAAGAAAAAGTTAATGTGGCAAGAGAGTGAGTTAAAGTTAATGATGCTTGCTGAAAATAATTTTCCTAATAAAACTGCTTATTAATATATTGTTGCCAACTGCAAATTAAGAGCGCTTAAGACTGAGGATTATAAAGTTTTGCTTAGTAAATGATCACATTACTGCCTGTTGTAAATCGCAGAAGGTGAATCAGTATCTTACGTATATGTTAATTTTGTCTCTCAATGTAGTGAAAGTGGAAAACTGCAGTGTGAAACGTTGTATACTCATGTCTGCTAAGTGTGTGTTTCCCTTGTGTATTGGAAGTGCATATTAATAATATAACAGGATCCACAGTTAGTCTATTGTGTTAATGCTAGGTAACAAGTAATGGGAAAACCACTAATTATGAAAAACATTATCTCTTTATTCAAATGATAGTGAGAAGCAACCTGTTAGTGGATTCCAATTAACTTGTATTTTAAATAGTAACGTATTTAACTGGGAGAGACTTAACCTATATCCAATTAATGATTCTGCAGTGAATAGTAATAATAACGTTATAAAGACCATTCAGTTTGTGTAAGACCTGAAAGTAATAGTGTGTTTCGGTATCTGTTATAATTTTGCAAATAGTTTGTGCTGCTCTAACTGTTAGTTTCAATCTTACCTTAAACATATGTATGTGTCAAGAGTTCACTGCACTCGCGTGTGACAAAGTATAGGTTATGTTTATCCATTAAATTTATTAATAACTATTTTCTTGAACGAGAATGTTAATCATTCTCTTGCATAAGTAAGCTGGCGACCGTTTTCTTTATCCGTTGAACAGTGCAGATAGGCAAAATTTTGTTTGTTACTGTTCAAATATTTACGTAATTCTGACTTTCATTTCCGATAAGCCACCTCCGTTAGGTACAACAAGGTCAACATAACAAAATTCCTCTCAGAGGATAACACTGCTCTTTTGCTTTATACCATAACTGCTTTAACAAGATAGTTTTATTTCACGACCTGCTTCCAGCATTAAGGTTATGGTATAGCAGTAGCAGACAGACGGTAGTGTTATACGTGGCTTTTCCGTGACAGGACTATTTGTTTTGTTGGGGCATAGTACGTACACCAAATTTGGTACATCATAATACGTAAGCTACGTAAATGCTGTTGCAGTGTTATACGCCTACAGCCGCTCGGCCACAACAGCCGGCTGAAAATCTCAGATTCTTTGCGCCTTCACCCTAAATAAAGAGAGCTTGCCTTTTAAATTTCTGATTATGCTTGCGTTTTAAGTTAATGGCCTTCAGCCGTTTTTAAATTAAAGTGGCTTTCAGCCGGTAATTAAGACCCAAGGATTAAGCTGTATGCTAAAAAAAATTTTTTTGGTCTCTTGTAATATTTGATCAAATAATAAAGTTGTGTGTTCGAGTGTAACTGACAGTCCCTTATTTTGGCCCCTTTCCACAAGTTAAACTACCTGTACTCTCCTGGAGAAATCATTTACTACTGATTCTTAAAACAACTTGGTTCACACACATTCTCACATTGAATAATTGTAAATCTTTGGGAGACAAATCAGTAAATTCATATTTTTGCATATATTCATTCAGCATTCTCATAAAGAATAAGGTTTTGTGAGACTCATATTTAAGAAAGAAAGTCTTTTCTCTAAAATGTTCTGTAAAAATAATATGTGGTGCTCGCCGATGGACATCTGTTTAAGCAGTTGGGCATTCCGATTTCTGGTTCACAACTTATTTATTGCTTCATGATGTTTTTTGTAAATAGTCCACTGCAGTTCAAAACAAATACTGATGTATATAAGTACAATAACAGGAATGAAAAGAGATTCATAGCTCTACATTAAGGTTCTCTTTTACACTAGACGTGTTCTATGGTTAGTATCCTTGGTTAGTAATTAAAGCGTCCTCGGTCATGGGTTCAAACTCCTTCACTGCTTCAATTGAATGTAAAACTACCAGCAATGGCAGCTGAAGACATCCACCATAATAACTCACCTTCATTCTACCAACAGAGGGCGGAGGAGCGGACAGAGGTTCAGGGCACCCTCTTGCCCATGGGGTGGGACAATGTCCGTAAAAAGTGGAAGAATCAGCCATGATCAACTGCACGAGAATGGAGAAGGCACTGGAAACCATGGCATTAAAGACACATAACGTTTATCCACAGGACATGTGGCCTGTGGCAAGTTCCGTTCGGATCTCCATGAGGAGGCTACCAATTGGGAGGCAATCATAAGAAATAAGACTGAATAACAAACGGAAGGATAACGTTCTACGAGTCGGAACGTAGAATGTCAGCTGTTTGAAAGTGGTTGGGAAGCTAGGAAATCTGAAAAGGGAAACGCAAAGGGTCAAGCCAGATATGATGGGCGTCAGTATAGTGAAGTGGAAAGAAAAAAAAGATTTCTGGTTGGGTGAGTATAGGGTAATAACAACAACAGAAGCCAGTGGTACAACGGGAGTAGGAGTCGTTATGAATAGGAAGGCAGAGCAGAAAGTGAAAAGAACGACAACCAGGCTTCAGGTATACAAGCATATGTAACAAGCAGAAGCTGAATAGATAGACATAGTGCATGAGGATACTGGATGGGCAGTACAGTACATAAAGGGAGACCAAAGTCTACTTGTCCCAGGTTGTTGGAATGCGGTGCTGGGGAAAGGAGGAGAAGAAGGGTTTTGGGCGTAGGTATAAGGAATTGCAGAGGAGAAAGACTAATTGAGTCCTGCAATACATTTCAGCTTGTGATGACGAATAATCTGTTCAAGAATCACAGGACGAAAAGGTATACTTGTAAAAGGCCGGGAGAAATGAGAATATTTCAGTTAGATTACATCATGGTCAAACAGAGGTTCCCAAATCACATTTTGGACAGGAGCAGATATAGCCTCAGATCACAATTTAGCAATGATGAAGAGTAGGCTGAAGTTTAAGAGACTAAACAAGAACAGTCAGTGCGTAAAGAAGTGCGATACAGAATCACTAAGGAAAGAACAGATGGGCTAGAAGGTCTCTGAGAGTACAAACACTGCGCTAATTAATAGTTTAGAGGTAGTTTAGTTCAAGGGAAATATACGTTTCTAAAAAGGACAGTCACTAAAACTGGAAAGAAAAACATAGGTTCAAGAATACAGAAATACAAATAACTTAGAAATAAAATAGATAGGAAGTGCAGAAAAGCTAAGGCGAAATGGCTGCATGAGAAACCCGAAGAAAACGAAACAGAAATGGTCCACCGAAGGACTGACTCGGCATAAAGAAAAATCAAACAACTTTTGATGAAATTAAAAGGAAGGGTTGTGACGTTAAGCATGAAACGAGAATTACACTGTTAAATGTAGAGGAAAGAGTATATAGGTGGAAAAGGACAACTTGTCTTATGACGTGATAGAAGAAGAAATAGGAGTCGATAGGGAAGAGATAGGGGCTCCAATATTAGATGCAGAATTTAAAACACCTTTGCAGGACTTTAAATCAGGCAGAAGGATTGATATCATTCTAACGGAATTCCTAAGATCGCTCGCGGAAGTGGCACGAAGTGACTATTCACGTTGGTCTGTAGTGACTGGTGATGTACCATCAGACTTTCGGAAAAATATCATCCATACATTTCCGAAGACTGCAAGGGCCGACAAGTGCAAGACTTATTACACAATCAGCATAACTGTTCATGAATCCAAGTTGCTGACAGGAATGGTATACAGAAGATTGGAAAAGAAAGTTAAGGACATGTCAGACGACGATCCGTTTGGCATCAGGAAAGGTAAGGCATCAGAAAAGCTGTTCTGATGTCGCGGTTGATAATGGAAGCAAGACTAATTAAGACAGTATTGGGGATCTATCGATCTTGATAAGGCGTACGACAGTGAAAATGGTGCAAGATGTTCGAAATTTTGAGAATAATGGTGGTGAGCTATAGGAAAAGACTGTTAATATATAATAGGTACAAGAACCAAGCGGGACCAATAACAATAGAAGACCGAGAATGAAGTGCTCGGATTAAATGGCTATAGTCTTCCGCCCCTACTGTTCAGTCTACACATCATAGAAGTTATGACGGAAATAAAAGAGAGGTTTAAAGTGAAAGGATGTCAAAGATAAGATTCGCTGATGACATTGCTATCGTCAGTAAAAGTAAAGAAGAATTACAGTATCTTATGAATGTAACGAACAGTCATTGAGTAAAGAATATAGATTAAGAATAAATCGGAGAAAGACGAAAGTGACGAGAAGCAGTAGAAATGAGAACAATCAAAAAACTAACGTCAGAATTGGTGATCGCGAGATAGATGAAGTTAAGGAAGTCTGCTAACTGGGCAGCAAAATATCTCATGACACTCGGAGCACGTAGGACATAAAAAGCAGACTAGCGCTGACAAAAAAGGTATATACCAGCGCAGAGGCATCTACCAGCATTAAACTTAGGCTTAAATTTAATGAAGAAATTTCAGGAAAGGTTCGGTTAGAGCACAGCATTGTACGGTAGTGAAACATGGACTGCGCGAAAACCGGAACAGAAGAGAATCGAAGCATTTGAGATGTGCTACAGACGAATGTGAAAATTAGGTGGACTGATAAGGTGAGGAATGAGGAGGTCCTCCAAAAACCGGTGAGGAAAGGAATGTATGGAAACAATCACAAGAAGAAGGTACTGGTTGTTGGGGCATCTGTTAAGGTACCATCAAATAATCTCCGTATTATTAGAGGGAGCTGTAGAGAATAAAACCTGCAGAGGAAGTCAGAGATTGGAATACATCTTGCAAATAATTGAGGAAAGAGGTTGCATGTGCTAGGCTTTCATGAAGAGGTTGGCACAAGAGAACAATTCGTGGAGAGCTGAGTCACATCAGTCTGAAGATCGATGACTGAAAAACATAAAATACAAAT
The DNA here is from genome assembly GCF_023897955.1 of Schistocerca gregaria. Taxonomy (NCBI): domain Eukaryota; kingdom Metazoa; phylum Arthropoda; class Insecta; order Orthoptera; family Acrididae; genus Schistocerca; species Schistocerca gregaria. The sequence goes on from NC_064926.1 coordinate 373,467,367, forward strand.
AAAGGTTTTCTTTAGCACAGAAATTGTGCACTATGGCGCAGCTAAAATTTTTGATCACTTATCCGGTGATATCACATATCTGACAGACAACAAATTAAAATCTTAAAACCTGCAGAAAAAGTTTCTCCTTGGCAACTCTTTCTCTTCTGTAGAAAAAATTCTATTACAGTTATGTGTAAAACATGGTGGGATTTAGTACCTCATATCTATACATACAATAATAAGAGGAGGAAAATTTATAAATATTCAGCATGTAGCCACATTTACAAAGTAATCTGCGTTGTGAATGTATTATGACTCACTCCAGAGCGTTATGATTTATCGCGCCAATTATCCGTGGAACGTGAGAGTGACTAACTTCAGCATGAGCACAGTTCAGAACAATTATAGTAAAACAAGTTATTCTAAGCAGATATAATATTCTTAAACAACTATCTTATTCCGCCCTGGTTGCATACAAGTGAGACACCAACCTAAAACAGAAATCACAATATAAGTTTACATGACGTTATAAGAGGACACCAAGAATAGCACAACCCACTGAAAGTGAGTAATACCACAACAAGAGGTATCATCTACTAGAAGTAACCTTCCACCATCTACCTAACTATAAATACTACAGACAACCCAACTGCAAGGATCTACCTTACACAGTGGCAATGGAATACAAAAAAATATAAATAAACATACACCTGTATACAAGGACTGAATCATGCCCTCTGTCTGAACATCAAAAATCAGAATACAGGAAGAAAGTTCTGTTATGCACCATGGACATGGCATGCAGTACACAATTTGCAAACTTAAACAGCCACTCAGTCTTCGAAAACACCACAACAGGAACCGGCTGACTTCACTAGTTCAGTACCCGCCGAAAACGCGCTTCACTTTGATAAAGTCTCTCAGCCACCCACCATCCATGTTGGTCATAAAAGCACAACACTTAATGCTTTTTACACTTCTGAAACAACTAAACTGTTCCTCTTTGGCTGTGAACTGTGTGTAGTTACCCTAAAGCAGCTTGAAACGCAGTTGAGTGGCAGGGTAGAGCCTGAAGGCAAGAAATCAGCGTTCACAGTCTAAAACATACCTAATATTTTATTTAAATAAAAGTCAACAGCCTTATGATATCATTAAAATAGCTTTTTAAAAAACAAGTACTAAATTAAACAACTTGTCGAACAATATCGTGTAATTTATGAGATTAGTAACAAATGCCAGTAAAAGATATTTAAAACTATTTGTCAATCGTTAACTGGTGTCTGAAGTCAGAAAGACTGCACATTAACAATAAACAACCTTAACATTTACAAAATTTTCTTTTGGCGTTCAAATACGATGTCTTAAATGTCTGCAGAAAATTTCATAACAGATAACAGTAGCACACATGAAAAGCATCACATCCGTTGGTGGACGGAGCCAGGAGGAGTTTTCCAGATAAAATTAAGCCAAGCGACAGGCGGGATAACCCAGGGGCAGGTTGGGTGGTGTGAACTCTCCATCCAAGTGTGTGCTGCTTGATGGGGCAGGTCCTTTACGATGTGAAATACAACAAACTAAGAACTAACCTTAGAAAACTAGTAACAGAGCACTATTTCCGTTATATTACCATTTAAGAGCCCAACGTAAATAAATAAAAACAGACATCTACCCAGACAGCGAATATTGTGATAACCGTCAGTGTACCGACCGACTGGCTAGCACTCTGACTACAGGGATGAGAAAACCAGTAATGGTTACGTGGCCCCAAAATCAACTCTGAAACAGTTACTTGTTCTAATTATGCGTGGGAACAGACATTGTAAACACTATTTTGGAATGGGAGAAAATATAAACTCGCTGACATAACATGCTTCGGAGTAAAACACTAGCCATAAGTAACAAATTGGCCAGCTCTTACTAACATAAATTCCACTATTTTAAGTACGTAAGCAACTGAATCTTAGATGTCAAACTTCGATTACCACGCTGCCCATAACAACTACAGCAGAAAAGTGCATTCTTATTTTAGCAGAACTTACCATAGAAAACGTCACGGCAGTTTAACTTACAACCCCACTAAAATACTTAAGTAAAATGATTGCAGTGAAAAGGTACTGTGATTAAATTAGACTAAACCCTCTAAAATGAGGCGCTACAGTCTGGAGGCGCGCGACCGCTACGGTCGCAGGCTCGAATCCTGCCTCGGGCATGGATGTGTGTAATGTCCTTAGGTTCGTTACATTTAAGTAGTTCTAAGTTCTAGGGCACTGATGACCTCAGAAGTTAAGTCCCATAGTGTTCAGAGCCTTTTGAACCACTAAAATGTTTGGTGAATGCTTAGCTAAAATGATTACAGTGAAATTTCACTGTCTTTAACTTAGACTTCAATGTATTTAAAAGAAAGAACAAGACACTGTTCAGCCCTCAGCATGATCCACGGTAAAACACTCGAATTACGACTAATTTAAACAGGCAGCTCTGATTAATGTAACTCCTCTAGCTCTGTACCACAGACCACGCAACTTTCACACATTTCAACAAGAGTTGCAACTAACGTTTGTAATGAAACATATTTGCTTCCATAAAGGCAAACTTCAGTTTTTTGGAGCAAATCCCTATGAACAGGAAACGCAACATACCTTCCATGAAGGAGAAAGTAGTGGTAGCACTACGACTTAAAAAAAAAAATAAAAAAAACAATGTACAGAAGTCAAAGAAAAATTCTCACCAAAGTGATTTGATGAATCGGTAGCGAAGTTCCACTCAGAATCATCACATCCTCGGAGCAGGCCAAATTTCCAGAATCCCGTCGCTACCACAATCAACCCAGTACACCGTCTTCGTGGAATAAGGTCTGTGCTCCGCAAAAACCGTTTACAATCGCCTCCAGACAGAGGAGATATACCGGCCTCGCACCCTGCTAGTGCTCCTTCCAATTCAGCCCGCAAATTCCAACTCACCCTCGTGCCGTTCAAAGCTTCATGTGTGGAGAACCACCAAAGCTCGACTACTGCTACCGAGGTCAAGCGATAGCCTGATAGATGCGATGCAGCACAGCTCAGGCTGTTGCCTTGTGTCCTTTTCTAGACACTGGGAGGACAAAGCCTCTTCTGTAAGTGGCCGATATCCGTGTACAGCACTGCCATGCCCTGTATTGACCATGATGACACTTACAAGCTGCCCAGCTCCATGGTACATCAATGTCCGTCTCGCTAGCTGACTATCAAACGAACTGCTGCCTCGTGTTCGGGCCTCTGCTACAGCAGCCCGCGACAAGTACCTGGACCAGGCGCGCTGACTACAAAAGAAGTCACGTGCGCCCAAAACAAAGCCCATTGCCACCCCACACTTGTCAGTAGCTCGACGCAGTGGCTATCTATTGTGGATGAAGTTGTTGCCGCTATCCTGTTCAGTACCATTTACCCTAACATCCAGAGCCAGCCCTCCAAAAGCGATAACCTCAGTCACTGCGACCACGCTTGACCCAGCGCTGTATCACGGGATTGTCAGCTGCATCCACAGCAGGCATGGCGCTGACATCCAGATGATGTTGACAGTACTTCAAGGGACAGCAGACTGTGCTTGCGCTCTGCCATGCACATTCAAGAAGCAGGCTGCATGCCAACAAATGTCCCCTCTGGTGCCTTAAGAACACCTCTCATGCTCAAGCATGAGCAGCTGGGCCTGCAGGAAGAGAGGCCGACTGTGACATTTTTATTTCACAAGACAGTATCAAATTTAAAGGACCTGAATGATATGGTTGGCTGCCTAAAAATCCAGGGAGGGAGGGGGGGTTGGGTTGTTTGGGGGAAGAGACCAAACAGCGAGGTCATAGGTCTCATCGGATTGCGGAAGGATGGGGAAGGAAGTCGGCCGTGCCCTTTCAAAGGAACCATCCCGGCATTTGTCTGGAGCGATTTAGGGAAATCACGGAAAAGGATAGCAGGATGCTTGATTGAACCGTCGTGCTCCCGAATGCAACTCCAGTCTCTTAACCACTGCGCCATCTCGCTCGTTGAAAATCCTGGAATTATTTAATGTTGATATTGACGGTATCGCTGAGAACTTTAGTGATAACTCGAAATACCTTATTTTTGGGTTTTGGGTTTGTCCGTCAGTCCTGGTTGTCAGCATGTGTGGTGGCAAACAGTCAGATTGACATGGTATGAATCCAGATACATCTTGGGCCTGGAATCTCACTGGCTGGAGTAGAAGTGTCTTTAGTGATGCGTTCCGCCATCGAATTGAGCCCCGACAACCAGTGAATACGTGTAGGAATATACCCTGGACTGCAGTGGTATACCTACCTGGCACCCGCTATACGGTTCGACAGCCAGGAGTGATGGTCTCTCGTGCCGTCCATTTCATTTCATAGCAGGGCCCCTTTGGTAGCCATTGGTGACACTCTTACATCAGAGTGGTCCATCGACTATATTCTACATCCCATTCTTGTCCTTCAGGGCAACCCAATTTCGACTTGTACTTCAGCAAAATAATGCGCGCTCTCACGCGGTGAGAGTTTCTACTACTGCATGTTTTCATCCTACCTACATTGTCCAGCTACGTCACTAGATCTCTCCCCAATTGAGAACATTCGCAGCATTATTGGCAATGAACTCCAACCGGCTTGATTACCTAACGTGCTGCTTGGACATATTTTGGCACGATATCCCACAGAAGGACATCCAACAATTCTAGCAATCCGAATAAGTGCTTGCGTGAGTGCCAGAGGTGGACTAACGCGTTATTGACCTCCTCGATTTGTGTCGTTCTTTCTCTTGAATAAATCATCCAATTTATCTCTACATCTCATCTACCGATTTCCGTCCCATTCGGGTAATTCCTTCATACTGCGACTTTTCCTTTTTCCTAGAGTGAATATACTTGTGCAAAACATGTGTAATAACACCAACAATTAATGTAGTACATGAACAGGACCTGACTAATTTAAAATGCTCCAAACTGTGTGACGTACATGTCCTCGAACATGTAACCTTCCTTCTCAGATACCTATTTTCTAAATATGAAACAAGAAATCTAATGTAAACATAGTTGCAAACTTGACTGTATAGTGGTACAGACAAATGTAGAACTCGTACAGACTGTTGCAGACAAATGAAGACTGGTACAGACTGGTGCAAACAATTGCAGACTGGTGATTGGAGGTCTGTATACTCGTTATAATACCTCACGCGTTGATGTATCACTTCGTGAGTGTGATCCGAGAGGAGAAAAGGTTCTACGTTACCAGCAATCTCATTGGCTGATTTACATATTAATACGAAGATCGGCGGAAGGAGAATTTGGTCCGTCACTATGGCAGCGGCATCTCGTACTGCGGAGACGGACGAGCGCTGCGCCTGCGATGTTGTGCTTAGCAGGGAACTCTCTAGTGGGAAAGTTGTGTACGTGCTGACTACGCGGAACTATGTACACAAGTTATGTAAGTAGGTAGGTTGGTTGGTTTCGGGGAAGGAGACCAGACAGCGAGGTCATCGGTCTCATCGGATTAGGGAAGGAAGTCGGCCTTGCCCTTTCAGAGGAACCATCCCGGCATTTGCCTGGAGTGATTTTAGGGAAATCACGGAAAACCTAAATCAGGATGGCCGGACGCGGGATTGAACTGTAGTCCTCCCGAATGCGAATCCAGTGTCTAACCACTGCGCCACCTTGCTCGGTATATGTAAGTAGGTTTCCTTTAAAGTTACAGCGGTTCACGAGGAATCATCTATCCAGTGAGTTATGCCCTCACATTCTCCGACCTCTGAACTCACCGTCCGAGCCATATATTGAGGAACCTGGAGTTTAACATAACATTGGATACCTTGGCATTTTTCACGTTAACAAACAATACTAGATGTTAAAGAGGTATTAAAAAAGAAAGATAGAAAAGAAAGAACAGGGATCGGTTCCCACACGTTCGGAACGTTTTCTTGCACTTAACTACTGATTCGGTTAATGACTTTCATAAGCAGTTACAATCACCTTAAGTAGTTCATCCCAATTTGAGAAGATGAGCATACTCAATACCTGTGTGACTGGAAGGAAAAGGAATTAGTAACTCAGATAGGAGCTTAACGTGTAATTACAAGGATATTTGATAATTTGATCATTGACATAAAACGTGGAGCCAGTGGGATACGAAACCACTAATGTAAATTGAAACTGTTTTTAGAGAGAACTCTATTCTGCAGTCCAGTATTTAAGTAAATATTGCTAGTGTGTACACTGCAGTAGATGGATACTTTTTTCGTTTCTTGTTAAATTTGCGTTTCAGTTGAAACATGAACACGCAACTAGAGGGACACAAGTGTATTCCCTTGTGACGACAGAACGAACACGTGCACACGTCGACCATCCAATGTACTGTTACCGGGAACGGAGCAGTGATAGCTTCAGAATGGTTCAAATGGCTCTAAGCAATATGGAACATAACATCTGAGGTCATCAGTCCCCTAGACTTAGAACTACTTAAACCTAACTAACCGAAGGACATCACACACATCCATGCCAGAGGCAGGAAGCAAAGCTGCAACCGTAGCAGCAGCGTAGAACCACTCGGCCGGCGTACCTCCAAAAGAAAAGAAAAAGAGTTATATTACGTTTGCTTACAGAGAGAGGAGAAAGGAAATTCATCGAAGGATGGCACAAGTGCACGGATATCACTGTATATCCGCTGCAATTCATACGCTCAATCAGACCTCTGGGGTAATGGCTCTCTCCGTAACCCGCCGGTCATCACTAATGAGGGCATCCATATTGTGCGTCATCGGCCAATGACAGCCGTTTTCTCTTGAATTCCTTGAGCATTGCGATGGACATTCGGCGCTCTTCGTACACTTATGCAATTCTTTAATGAATTTTCGCTCTCTGCACGCCCTCTGCTACCAGGAAACGCTCTACACCCCTTTGCTCTTCTTTAGAAGCCTTCATTTCGTTTCCATCATGACTGAGAATACTGGACGATCGTGTTGTCAAGTGGGTGTACGTCTAAGCCTCTCCAGCGGACAGGTTCGGCCTCATTGATGTTACAGGGACCGCGCCATCTTCCATCTGAAAAGGCAGTACGATCCCTTCTGTAGTTTTCATTTTGCAACCTCCTGCTCCTTTCATTCTGAATACTTCATATAAAACGTGAAAATGCTCGTTGGAATGCACATCTGAATTCAAGTAATTACTGAGGGGGCCTCAAGGTAACTGCAAATACGGCAATGAAGTATTTATTGCGCTATACTTCTAGTCAGTGGAGCAGACACTTGCCTCTAGACTTAAGTGTCAGAAAATCAAATGAATTAAAACTTAAGGTCTCAGAATATCACCGTAGGGTGAATATATGTCTTTGTACAGACATTTGTCCTTAGGTACAATGTGACAGCAACGAAATTTTCTCCATCGATCTTGCAGAGCTAATTTAATATCTATTAAGACCAAGTACGTTGGATGGAACGACCAGTTTTACGAAAAGACCAGCAGTGTGTCAACGGAGAGCACCTTCAGGTCCGTGGTTGTAAGTTTGTCAATGAAAAAAGTCATGGGAAAAGTAGTTTCAAGTGCCGTTTGTTAGCGTTGAAAATATGTACACCAATGTTCCAATCTTCAAGAAAACAGAGAGAACGTGGTACGTAGTTCCGTATAGACTGTATCACAGACGCTAACACACTGCTTAATTCCGCAAATATGGTATAATGAATGATCCAGAATTATCAAACGAGTCACCAACAGCACGCACATGTTTGGAGCTTACCATTACACTTCGCCAGGGTTATCAGCGTCCCTGACTTGCAACCACTGATATAAGCTGATGAGTATAAAAGCTTGTAACCACCTGCTTAACAGCATGCTGGAAAGCAGTGCTACAGCGATTCGGTGCGGCATGCATTCAACAAGTGTTTGGCAAGGTTACGGAGGCACGCACGAGTAATGGAGATCCCGTGAATTACGGGTCGGTGGCTTATCGCAAATGTGTTCCATCGGGCCCTCATCAGGAAAATTTCGAGGTCAAGTTATCTGTGTGAATTCCCAGTCACGTAACTCAAACCGCAGAAGCACGAGACTGGATTTGTTACATGTAATCGCCACCAGGGAAGATATCAATCATGAAGTGATGCTGGGGGCCCTCAGCATTCACTTAGTCCATCGGCGTCATTTTTATTTAGAGTTGCTCCGTGTATTGGTTGGTGAAAAGCTGTAGCTGTGGCTGGGGTCTCTGTCGTCTCTCCTCTAAGAGTCCAAAATAATACAGGTTAGCGAAAGGTGGAATAATGGCATTCGGAGATGTACCTACTAACACTGTTCCATAACACATCGCTCACCTGCTGATCCTTATCTTATAGCAGGTGTTTCGGTGCCTAGTAAAGAAATGACTCATAACAAATAGCCGGCCGCAGTGGTCTAGCGGTTCTAGGCGCTCAGTCCGGAAACGCGCGACTGCTACGGTTGCAGGTTCGAATCCTGCCTCGGGCATGGATGTGTGTGATGTCCTTAGGTTAGTTAGTTTTAAGCAGTTCTAAGTTCTAGGGGACTGATGAGTTAAGTCCCATAGTGCTCAGAGCCACTCATAACAAATAGGGTCAACAGGGAAGGAGCAGTCCAATAAAAGAGAGTATAGTCTGGTGGTGCATCAGTTTAGAAACTGACAAATGGGAAGTAGCCCCATCACAAGTTTTCTAAACAATCACTCACAATTATGCAGCCACTGGGAGGGAAATTGACCTGCTGTAGGACAAGTCAAAACAATGAAACTGCACACAAACAATAATATCTTCAGAATAAATTTTAGTCTCTAGAGAAACAGTGCAGGAAGAATTAATAGGAATCACTTTTACGAATGAAGCCAACCTGGGGCACAAATACGGTCACAGTAAAGGGTTTGGGACAATTGAGCTTAGCGCGATACATGTCGATTTACAACGTCGGTATCTGGCACAGCAAACATAACGAAAGTAAATTCGCAACCATTGTACGGTAAAGATGGTAGCTGCAAAATGAATTAAAATTTGTGCAATGGTCAGGGCTTGAACGCACGTATTTTTGTTTATAAGGTAGGTGTGCTAGCCATGACATCACCGAAGCAGTAGAGACGACACACCTGCACAGAATCCTCTAGTCCAATACCCTGCCCAATACAAAGTTCACGTCTTCAGTAGTCCTGGCGTGCTTTGTAACTCTATAAACATCATGAGCAGCTCACAGATGCCTAACACAAGGCTGCGTCCAAGACAGTGGAAGACAGCAACTGCCACAAAATGGCAGTAATTGCTATACGATAAGCCTCGCCATGTCGACAGCTTCTGAAACTGCACCGGAATAGGGTCGTAAGTTCCTATAAGGACTACTTAAAGACTCTGCCGATGAATTACAGTGCACATTCACGGTACAACAAAAGATCCTTGTAGCCGACCTAGCAGAAGTTGGAGGTCGCTCTGGCCGACTGTAGATGGCAAGTTCCAGCTCTCAATTTGGTGCATTGAACTGGAGTGTATTCCCAGAACGCAGGAGATTTTGAACGCCTTCGCTACAGCGTGGCTTCAAGGACGATTTAAAATATTTTCCAGGAAACCAAGTTATATTTCGCCATCTTAGGCGTTTTCTACATTAATTAAACGGGGAATGCCAATTTATCCTGCCTCCTCCAACCAATGATCCTCTATGTAAACAATACCTCGATAGTGTCTGTGGACCTGGGGCAATTAGTTTAGTTGTGTAATTAAGATAGACTAGTTGTTAGTTAATTAATCGACAGATCTGAGTTTGGTATCAGTTTACCCGGAATTTTATTGGGAGTTCGAATGTTACTAGTCTCTCTTACAACTTGGTGGGGACTGGTATAAACAGATCCTGTGTCCTCCTCACAGGAGTCATGTGCTTGAGAAAGTCACTGCATTACGGATCACAGCCCAAGGGCCAATGGAAATCCAGGCGAATGTTAGAGGATATTCACCGTGTCATAATAATGCCTCCATTACCTTGTATCTGTGGAGCAGTGCATATTTCAGGGCACTAGTCGCCTGGACAATATTGTATCGACACGACCAGCGACCAGATGAAGCGAAAAACGCCTCTTGTCCTCAAAACGTGATTATACGATCAGGCCCTATGCAGGTCCAGGGTTCAGAATAGGCCTGAGTATTGCCATCTGTCGTAAGAGGCGACTAAAAGGTGTTTCCCACTTTTAGGCCCAATAAACTTTTCTGAAGCGCGGGACATTTGGGGATAGACGCCTTTTTTTTTAGGTCATCAGTCTACTGACTGGTTTGACGCTGCCCGCCACGAATTCCTCCCCTGTGCTAACCTCTTGATCTCAGAGTAGCACTTGCAACCTACGTCCTCAATTATTTGCTTGACGTATTGCAATCTCTGTCTTCCTCTACAGTTTTTGCCCTCTACAGCTCCCTCTAGCACCATGGAAGTCATTCCCTCATGTCTTAGCAGATGTTCTATCATCCTGTCCCTTCTCCTTATCAGTGTTTTCCACATATTCCTTTCCTCTCCGATTCTAAAGACGTCTTACGCGATGCATTTTGTATCCCTCATGCATTATGATCTGCTGCACATTCCAGCTACCTGGATGAGGACTCTCCCTAAGGGCCAAAGTGCACACTAGTCAGTGACAGATGGGACCACGTGCTGCTGGTAGAAAGGTTTCATGCTATTCCCCTGTAATTTTATTTAAGGAAAGCCCTCTCAGCAAGCCTCAACAGAGCAGCGAAATGGCAAACCGATAAAAAAGAAATTAAATAAGAAACATGAGATTCAGGTGGCCTCCACACCAACATTCCTTAACTGTTCTAGGTCTGAGGAAATGGTGGAGTTTCTAGCATCCCACGGGGATGTAGATCTTGACTCAGACCCAGCGGTTCAGAATATCAGCTCTTTGAGACGTAAACTGTCTTATTAACTCCTTCATGCCTTCCCAGATGACAGGCATTATAACCTCCAGTGGAATTCCAGTGGCTTTTTCTCCCAACTGGCTGAGTCACGACCCCATTACACCGGCTTTTTGTGTTGCCCCTCAGGAAACCTGGTTTCCCCCAATGTGGAACCCCACCCTTCATGTCCACTGGGGGTACTACAAAAACAATAATGACTATAACAGGATGTCAGTTGTTGTCTGTATCTATGTCCTTATCTCTGTATGTAGCGAACCTTTGATCCTCCAAACACCTTTAAGAGGTGTGGCTGTCAAGATATCATACAGGAAATTACCATTGGTAATATCTACCTTCCTCCAGATGGTGAAATGCCCCCCCTCCCCCCCACCCATGTATTGTCTGCACTTATTTCCCAACTGTCCACACGTTTTCAACTTCTGGGTGATTATAATGTCTATAACCCTACATGGGGTGCAACCAAAATTTCTGTCAATGGTGAATATGTCGAGGATCTACTAACTCAACTCAATAGTTGGCTCCTAAATACAGGTTCTCACACTTAATTCAGTGTGGTACATTGATCTCTCCATCAGCAGTCCTGGCCTTCTTCAGTCTATTCACTAGGCGCTCATGACGGTTTATGTGGTAGTGACCACTATCCACTCTTCCTGTCTGTCCACCAGCATCACTTACCTAGATGCTTGCCTTGATGGGCTCTTGTCCAGGATGGCTGGGACTCCTTCACCTCTGCTACCACTGTTCAATCTCTGTAGCTGGGCGAAATCGATGGGGTGATCCAGACCTAACTCTTACCATTGTTGCCGTAACTGAATCAGCAGTCCCTTGTTTCTCAGGTTGGTCCTAATGGGAGTCAGTGCCTTGGTGGTAATCGCTAATCTCTGCACCTATTAGAGACCTAATGCAGGTCCTCCAACGTCATAAGCGCCACCCATCCCTGGAGCACCTCACGCCTTCAAATGGCTCCAAGCATGGATCTGTCAACTTATCAAATGGCGGAACAGGCGTGTTGGAAGCGATACATCTCCAGCATTGGATCAAAAACAGTCATTCCCAGGTTTTGACCAAGATGAGACACCAGATCCCTGCAGGTATACCTCGAATTTCCGTACATGAAACTCTATAAGCCGATTCAGACATGATCAGAGAAGGCCTTGCCAAGCACTATGTGAAATGCCCGCTAAACCCGATGGGTAGAACAAGTAATTAGGATTGTGGAAAGGGCCAAATAATGTTGGGGGCAGTTTCACCTTCTAATTGTAATTTATTGTAGTTTAATAACGCATTTACAACCAAAGCGGCACACAGCCGAAGCTTTACCAAATGCTACTATTTCACGGCTGATGGCCTCCAAACATGAAACATTAAAAATCAACAAGATAAAAATGAAGTTCAAATAGCAAATAACATAATTTAAAAAAAAAACATATACCCCAGATAGGTGGAGAGCGTCAAGGCAAAGTAGATAGAACAAACATGTGCAAGATGCACTACGAATGGCTGAAGGCCACAAATAAGTTTCAACATTTTTAAATATATTACCATATTCTTTTAAGGGCAGAAGGCTGAAATGTTTAAGCTTGAAAAATTATATTAAGAATAAAGTTGCTAGGCCGAAACTCCACAGTTAATTTTCAAATTTTTGTAAAAAAGTGTAACAATAAGCCTTAAATTTTAAGTAGCTGAAAACAGATAATTAAACACTGGTTGGAAAGACAATCAAGACAACGGCACTCAGAAGCTTCCAGGGAAGTCGGTCTGCCCTCGTGCACTTAGGTGAGACAGGTGGTGAGCCCATCTATACTTGATCCGTTGGAACCTAACCAGGGGAGAGCCACGGACCAATTGACACAACGACTTGCTTGCAATCAATCAGTGCATGAGAACTTAAGCACAAAAGATTATGAACGTGATAATCCACAATGATGTGTGTTTTAGCTGTCAGAATTATACACCGTTTTGGACAGCGACAACATGATAGGAAAGGACTTTGCCTGAAATGTGGCCAGGGCAGGTAACCGGAACACTAATGGCCACAAAGCAGAAACTTCCGCTGGTTCTCTCGAACTGTAGTCAACCAATGTATTTAATTGCACAGCATGGTGGTTAAATTTCTGCAATAGAAACACTCAATGTTGCTCACAGGAAAACCTCCCCAACAGTGAACCACCAAAACAAACCACCACAACATGAATGGACTTGGCTTGGGTAGTTGAAACCACTACTCAACATTGACGTCCTGGGTCAGTGAACCACGAAGCTCGTATCGATTGGACAGCTCCACACATGCACCGACACTGCCCAGGGACGGCCAGCGGACCCAGCAGATTGCACCGCACGGAGATAGCTTCTCTCGTCCGCAGCAACGACCGACTCGCCGCAGAATGCTGGCAACATCTAAAATAGTTGTCAGTGCAAATAACGCCAACTACACACGCAACCTGACAAGCACTGCAGGAAGACCTGAACGATACCAACAGTAACTAAAAATGTACGAAGACAAATCGGGAGTCGATGCACACACACAACCGACTCATGAACGATCGGCGAGGCAAAACGCGTCGTCCGGTTGGACGACCGACGGACGATCCACCAAGACTGCGACCCGCCTCAAGTGATGCGTGGTGGCAATCGTCGGTCCAGCCATGTCGACGCAGACCTCACTGCGTCAACCTTTGGTGACATTAAAAGCAACGGTGGTAACATTAAGAGTGCAACGGGAATTCCACTGTTAAATGCAGAGGAGAGAGCAGATAGTTGGAAAGAATACATTGAAAGCATCTATGACGGTGAAGATTTGTCGGATGTGATAGAAAAAGAAACAGGAGTCGATTTAGAAGAGATAGGGGATCCAGTATTAGAATCGGAATTTGAAAGAGCTTTGGAGGGCTTAACGGTCAAATAAGGCAGAAGGGATAGATAACACCCCATCAGAATTTCTACAATCATTAGGGGAAGTGGCTACAAAACGACTATTCACGTTGGTGTGTAGAATCTATGAGTCTGGCGACATACCATCTGACTTTCGGAAAAGCATCATCCACACAAATCCGAAGACGGCAAGAGCTGACAAGTGCGAGAATTATCGCACAATCAGCTTAACAGCTCATGCATCGAAGCTGCTTGCAAGAATAATATACAGAAGAATGGAAAAGAGAATTGAGAATGCGCTAGGTGACGATCAGTTTGGCTTTAGGAAAAGTAAAGGCACGAGAGAGGCAATTCTGACGTTACGGCTAATAATGGAAGCACGGCTAAAGAAAAATCAAGACACGTTCATAGGATTTGTCGACCTGGAAAATGCGTTCGACAATATAAAATGGTGCAAGCTGTTCAAGATTCTGAAAAAAGTAGGGGTAAGCTATAGGGAGAGACGGGTCATATACAATATGTACAACAACCAAGAGGGAATAATAAGAGTGGATGATCATGAACGATGTGCTCGTATTAAGAAGGGAGTAAGACAAAGCTGTAGCCTTTCGCCTCTACTCTTCAATCTGTACATCGAGGAAGAAATGATGGAAATAAAAGAAAGGTTCAGGAGTGGAATTAAAATACAAGCTGAAAGGATATCAATGATACGATTCGCTGATGACATTGCTATCTTGAGTGAAAGTGAATAAGAATTAAATGATCTGCTGAACGGAATGAACAGTCTAATGAGTACACAGTATGGTTTGAGAGGAAATCGGAGAAAGACGAAGGTAATGAGAAGTAGTAGAAATGAGAACATCGAGAAATTTAACATCAGGATTGATGGTCACGAAGTCTATTAAGTTAAGGAATTCTGCTACCTAGGCAGTAAAATAACCAATGACGGAAGGAGCAAGGAGGACATAAAAAGCAGACTCGCTATGGCAAAAAAGACATTTCTGGCCAAGAGAATTCTACTAATATCAAACACCGGCCTCAATTTGAGGAAGAAATTTCTGAGGATGTACGTCTGGAGTACAGCATTGTACGGTAGTGATACATGGACTGTGGGAAAAACGGAACAGAAGAGAATCTAAGTATTTGAGATGTGGTGCTATAGACGAATGTTGAAAATTAGGTGGACTGATAAGGTAAGGAATGAGGAGGTTCTACGGACAATCGGAGAGGAAAGGAATATGTGGAAAACACTGATAAGGAGAAGGGACAGGATGATAGGACATCTGCTAAGACATTAGGGAATGACTTCCATGGTACTAGAGGGAGCTGTACAGAGCAAAAACTGTAGAGGAAGACAGAGATCGGAATACGCCAAGCAAATAATTGAAGACGTAGGTTGCAAGTGCTACTCTGAGAAGAAGAGGTTAGCACAGGGGAGGAATTCGTGGCGGGCCGCATCAAACCAGTCAGTAGACTGATGACAAAAAAAAAAATACGTGCCACCGTGATTAAAATATACCTTGCAAGGCAAAACGGCGCTGTCCAAAATGGCGTCGAGGCAACTGTAGTGCACCACGGACCCTAGATGAGACGAGTGACCGAGGTCTGTGAACAGACATGCAATTGTAGTGCAAATTACACCCCTCCCCCTCCCCCCTCCCCCCCCCCCCTCCCCCCGAGATAAACCAAGCGGATGTCAGCAGCGTCTCTTCAATGGCAGTTTTACGAAGTTGACGCCTACAAACCTTCAGGACAAGGGCCTAGTTCATACACCAGTGCTGACTAATGTTATCACCGATGATGCCGCAACTGAACATCCACTGAGCAGCGACAGGTGGCCTTCTCAAACGAGAGATGGTCGTTAACATGTATGTCGTGAAACGCCTGAAAGCAGACAACCTGGAAGAATCGTCTTAAATAACTAGTCGGAGGCAGGGAGAATGTTTTCGTGACGTTCACTGGATGATCTCGCCATTCTGGAAGGCGCACTGTTTCAACAAGTGTATACTATCCTTGGGGACCACGTCCAATCCTACATGCAGTTGGTTTTTCTCTGACACGATGCCATCAGCACAGTGCAACGTATCATACAACTGACTGTGTACTGCTAGTTCAAAGACGACTGGGATGATATTATTGTACTCCCTGAAGCCATCAAACTCCCTGCTTTAAACACAATCAAGAATCTGTGGGACGACCTCGATTGTTCGCTCCATGGATCCTAAACCGAGATACGTTCTTTATTGGCCTCGGCACTGGATTCATGGCTCCGCATCCTTGCCTGTAACTTCTGGAACATCACTGTGTCTCTTCCTGCTTGTCTTGCAGCGGTCTCTGCTGCGAAAGGAAGCTATTCACTCTTCTCGCAGGAGGTCACATTATTGTGCCTGAACAGTGTGTATTTCACTTAACGCCAGATTCCAGTATAGAGGATGGGTACAAAACAAAGAAGGCCAAAGTTGTCGCTTCTCCTATCTGTATGGAACCTGTACAGTTGATCAATGGTAATTTTTGTTTCGGACCCATTTTCTGTATTGGAATTTGGCAGTTTCTTATCTACGACACACCACCTTTCGCGGTGTTTTGTCTAGACGGACAACGAATATTGGTTGAAAAGAAGCCGAGCTTTCCGCTCTAATATTTTAATCATTTCGTCACCTGAAGATGTGGCTTTTAGTGCCACGAAATCGCTAGTGATACAGTAATAAACGACTAAATACAGCCGAAGCGGTTATTAACACCAAAATGAACACTCGTAGCTATGGTTGCCCCACCTACAAGAAGGTCTGCATAATCTGATGAAATCATATGAGGACTGTATTGCAGATACAGAAATATTTCATATCCACATTTGTCGACCGTTTCTCTCACTGCTAGACCAATATCCGGTCTAGCATTATGCAAAATGAGAATACCAGCTGGAAGCGTGTCAGACCTTCTTTGACGAATTTTAGGGAGCAAAATATTTGGTGAAACAGCTTGAAGTACGCTCCCGTTACAGACGTCCCCTGTGGAACTCTGTAGCTATGACTCCGTTCATGTCATAAACAATGATCAGCATTAGTTTCACCTTTGATTGTTGGCGGTGCAATTTTGTTGGGTGACGAGTGTCAAATCTTTCCGGCTGTGACGCCTCAGGCTCACAATTTCGTAACCAGGTTTCATCAAGTGCGGAAACCCTTTTCAGAAACAGTTTTCCTTCTTTTCGGTAATGTTCACGCAATTACTCTGTGAGATTTTAGCGATCTGTTTTCTGCTCTTTACTCAGATCATGTGCAACTCAACCGACAGCAACTTTTCTCATATGTAACTTTTTAGTTATGATTCTGTAAACTAAAGTGACAGATATGTCTTTCTTCGATTCTTCGATCTTCTCTCAAAATATTATTAATAATAACCGGAGAGACGTAGTCTGTTGCAGTAGATTACCTAACACTTCTTCACGGAAAGGAGCAGATGACGTTGGTACTATCCTAAAAAAATCCCACACGCCTATCTCAAACCATTGTAATTTTCCGTTAGGTTGTTTCCACGTAGCTATCCGATTTCAATGTAGAAATGCTGGTCACCACTTGTAATCCGACCTCACTCTGTTCCAGTTTCCATTTTACAACTGAATTACTCACGACACAGGCGCGCGAACCAGCCTACACATATACGACCGACTTAATCTCGCGCAAATCTGGCATGAGTTTCAACTTGATCACGTCACCATAACGGTCGCGCATCACAATGTGCTAGACTTTTGAAATTACTTTCATGAAACTTTGCGACTTCTTTTTACTCAACAGTGTCAACAGCAAATGTGGAACGTAATGGAAATATCGTATCCAAAGAACAGAAGATTGTCGTGTTACCGTGGTCATTCTAAGAAATGGCCGACAACTGAGAGCGTCATTACATAACAGTGCTAAGAGATTAGTCTGTCAGACGAAAGACTATCGCACCATAAGGATTATAAGCAAAGTGCCAGCCGGCAGCTGGCAAATACTTGTTGAAGCAGTGGCCAGATGTGTCCAGTCGCAGAGCAGAACAACCGACGGCTTTTCTTCTCCCGGGGACAGGAGGGGCTGCGACACATTAATCCACGTAGCTTCCAGCGGCGGCTGTTCTGTCTCACTGCTGGACTTTATCGGGCTTCGGGAAGTGTTCCGTGGAGCCGGCTGGCGAAAGACCTGGAAGGAGGCCACTCCTGTTCTCCAGTTCCAGCACGTCAGGTTCTATTTCTGCCTTCCTGTTGCCCGGCTTTCTCTTGGCATAGGTGTTATCAGCCTGTCGATAACTGTGTTTACCGCGCAAGAATATAGGAAGTGGTTATACAGTTTTTTTTGTTTTTTTTTTACATTTTAAAATGCGATTTTTCCTTCTTTCATTTGTATAGCTAACAGCGTCCATTTGATTTCCGCCTGCACGTTCAACTCTCTTCGACATCTTGTGTATATTACATGTAGCTGTAAAGTATTCTCTTTCACTGACGCACTGTGGCGTACAAACACAGTGACACAGTATATTATAGTCTAAAGTGTAATATAAATCCATTGTTTGTTGGGAGGAATCACATGCGTCTCTTTGAACCAAAGTGATCGTAAAATTATGTCCTTTTCTTAATTAAATCATTTGCAAACGAAGTTGCAAAGGTCTTAAGAATACAGGATACGAACAACCACATGACAGCTGGTAGACAACTTAAGTGGGCCTGTAATTTCATTAATGCGACAATGATGAGATTACACCGCTTTTCTCTAACGACATGAAAGATTTAGAATTACGTTATCAATTATGAACTACTAAAAGAACAAATAATGAGTATTTCGCGTTCACAACTAATATTTTCCCTATAATTAAGAATGTAATAATACAAACATCTAAAATAGTTTAGTATCATCCTGGTTCCCGGAACTCCTGAAGATAGACATTGACTGTGGATATTGTACCACAGACACCCTTTCACTGTTCAGAGATGTAACTAAACCCACCCAAAGATGCAAACAACCATGCACGAGCAGCACCTATTTAGACGGAGGAGTCCGACAGCTGATCAGTTCCAGTCTTTCCACCAGGAAGGAGGTACAGGGCTCGTGTGGTCTGTAGTTGAAATATTCTTAGACGGTTACTTTGTGCCAGGAAGGGCTATCAACAAGCGAAGTGTCCAGGCGTCTCGGAGTGAACCAAAGCGATGTTGTTCGGACGTGGAGGAGATACAGAGAGACAGGAAATAAACCTATTACTCAAAGGAAGGCATGATTCGGTTACTATTGTGCACGGGGCCGTAATCAGTTACTACTGGTTGCCTTTTACAGTTACAAACAGTTATTTTTCAAATAGTAATTCCATACTCAGCAACAAACAAATTCCCCACTTTATTAACGAATGAATAAACAACTGTGTAAATAATAGTTTTCAGTGCGTTACAATTTAGCAAATCACCATAAAATACAGATACAGATAATGTTAAAAAAATGGCTGAAGGTCTTACACTCCAAGAATGGCAATAAATTAAGAATCTTTAAGAACTCGCTGCAATTAAAACTTATAGGTATTGAAATACTAAAAAGTAAGTGGCCACAAACACAGCAAAAGGTATCAGAGGCCAGGAATGGCAGTAAATAAGATTTTAAGGCTTATTGCAAAAATACTATTTTTTTCCTAAGCAAATGACCACAATCACGGCTGAAGGCCTTACACGACAGGAACGAAAATTATAAAAAATATTTAGAAACCTGCTGTAAAACAGCAAATACAAGCAAAGGTTAATTAAAAGAAACAAGCAACTAACCACCAAACGTTTGAAATAAGATAATGGTAACCTCATAACATAACCCTTACACTGATAGATTTATTCCAGAAGGCGACCTGAACTATTAATTAGACAAACATAACCTTTAATGCAGGCATTACAAGGTATAGTAATAAATAATACAATAATAAAACACAAATACTTTCGCGAGCGATGAGATAGACAGCCAAGACTTGCATTCACTTCATAACTAGTGGCAGTCTAACGAATGACTAACGATAATCTTGATGACGCTTCCTGACCTCGAATAAACCAAACGCAACAATGAAACAAAAAGCGAAAGCCAGAACCAGTGGACTGCACCACGCCCCCAGAATACTGTGCTTAGAGGTCCCGGAACGAGAAAGGAATCACTAGAATCAGAGTAGACGGATCACAAACGGCCTACATTCAAGTAAGCTGTTAAAACTACACGACTTACCGGACAGCAGAGGCAAGGCGAGGAAACGTTCACTGCCATTACATACATTAACGCCCATGGTAGGTAACTGGGGGATTAGCAGCCACCAGGAAGGAAAAATACCTGCTTCCCACAAGCACTCCAGTTGCTGTTCTCTGCCTCGGTGACACTATGAGCAGTAACAAGAACACAAGTCACTGTAGAATCACGAGATGTCACAATGGTGGAGGTTTCCCTCCTTGAATTGAAATGCACTCATCTTAAAGCCTGGAGGATCTGGTTTACGACAAGGTATTGCTCCCTCGTAACCACAGCCTTTCCATCCAAGAGTCCATGCACGCCGCCAGCAGTCCTGGCGTGTTCTTGCACTATGTGGACCTGACTCCTCCTGAGTCCCCAACTGAACTGCCCACTCACACGACACAGAACACAATGACGTCGCCCCAAAGATAGGGCAACAGATACTACATATCGATAACCACCACTGCTGCCACTAGATGACAGACAACGCTTGTGAAACCGATTGGGGCCAGTCAACAAGAGAGGAAGACAAACAACCGCAAGCATGCCAACTAAACGGTACCGTCTGGCCTGCAACAGAGGGCGGAAACCTACAAACAGCACCAAACCGAGCACCAGCATGGTACAAGGAAATGTCGACGGCATGCCTCGCTCAGGCTGCCCAAGCGCTACTACTGCAGTGGATGACTGCTACCTAAGGATGATGGTTCGGAGAAAAATTGACAGCAACGCCACCATGCTGAATAACGCTTTTTGTGCAACCACAGGACGTCGTGTTACGACTAAAACTGTTCGCAATATTCTGCCGACGTCCATGGCGGGTTCGATCTTTGCAACGACGACACCATGCAGCACGGTAGAGAATGGCCTATCAACATGTATAACGGACCGTTCAAAATTGGCATCACGTTCTCTTCACCGTTGAGTGTCGCATATGGCTTCAATCAGACAATCGTCAGAGACGTGTTTGGAGGCAACCAGGTCGGGCTGAACGCCTTAGACACACTGTCCAGCGAGTGCAGCAAGGTGGAGATTCCTTGCTGTTTTGGGGTGGCATTATGTGTAGACGACGTACGCCGCTGGTGGTCATGGAAGGCGCTGGAACGGCTGTACGATACGTAAATGCCACCCTCTGAACGATAGTGCAACCATATCGGCAGCATATTGGCGAGGCATTCGTCTTCATGGATCACAACTCGAGCCCCGTTGTGCAGTTCATGTGAATGACTTTCTTCAGGATAGCGATATAGCTCGACTAGAGTGGCCAGCACATTGTCCAGACATGAAACCTACTGAACATGCCTTGGATAGACTGAAACGGGCTTTTTATGGACGACGTAACCCACCAACCACTTTGAGGGAATCGCCGTTGAGGAGTGGGACAATCTGGACCAATAGTGAGCTATGAACTTGTGGATAGTATGCAACGACGAATACAAGCGTTCATCAATTCAAGAGGACGTACTGGCTCTGAGCACTATGGGACTTAACAGCTGTCGTCATCAGTCCCCTAGAACTTAGATCTAGTTAAACCTAACTAACCTAAGGACATCACACGCATCAATGCCCGAGGCAGGATTCGAACCTGCGACGGTAGCGGTCACGCGGTTCCAGACTGAAGCGCCGAGAACCGCACGGCCACACCGTCCGGCAAGAGGGCGTACTACTGGGTATTAGAGGTACCGGTGTATACAGCAGTATGGCCCACCATCTCTGAAGATCTCGCTGTATGGTGGTGGTAGAGCATTCAATGTGTGGTTTTTATGAGCAATAAAAAGTGCTGAAATAATGTTTATGTTGATCTCAAATCCAATTTTCTGTACAGGTTCCGTAGCTCTCGGAACCGAGGTGACGCAAAACGTTTTTTGATATGTGTATATAGATTACTAAAAACACCAAATTTTACAATAAATACAAAAGCTGCAGGAACAAGCGCAAACAATACAAATATAATCAAGAATGCAATCATTTTCTAATATCACAGATAGCTACATGTTGTTAAAATAGCTTAAGTAGTAGTCAAAATTGCATGTAGTAAGATAGAGGAAGCTACCTTCATATTCAAAAAGGTCAATAAGGTAAATGCGAGAATTAAGGAAGAATTATCCTGTTGAATGTTACGTACAAAGCCCTCTCGAATCTTCAACAGCGGAATAAGTTGTAACTGAATATCCTCTTCAATACGTTCGAAGGGGATTTTGAAACGAATGCTCACAATTTTTTGAGAAAAATCCTCACAGTATACGTATGTAATTTAATCATGGTTCTTTGGGTTTAGTGGAACATGAAAAAGATTTCCATGAACGAAATAAGGGGAGCAAAACGGACAAAGATTAGATTACATTTTGGAAATTGTGGTACCAGTGTATTTCTTCTCTTTGCTGGCAAGTAAAATGTAATGTCAACTTAATTTTGAATATAATATTTACCACATTCACGAAGCTACACAGATTCGGCACGTAGTTAACGTATACCTACTGTATTACAGTCGGAGTGGCTGGGGAGGTTATGTAAGAACTACCGTCGGCAGAATATAAATGTATCCCTTATGAAAATGATAGCGAGCAACATAAAACTCTTTGCATTGGAATAACTACATCGTTAGTCACCTTTCATAAAATAACTTGTCGAATTCTGCGACTATCTGTGTGTAGACTTTAGTGACGCACCTAGAGATAAACTCGTGTTGTTATGTGAAACTGATTATCGGTTATGCCTATCCTGTACGTGCCGTCGACTTATCACCGACTTCATCTCCAACATTCTCTTAACCAACAAGTTCTCTGTTTGTCCAGGAGGCTGCTTTCTGACGCTTAATATTTGTTATGTTGTCTTTAGACATTATTACAGAGGAATCTACAATATGACCGCACACACACACACACACACACACACACACACACACACACACTACAGAAAAGTTGACAGGACTCCATCCTCCCTCGGTCATTATGAACTACAGTGATTTAAACTGTTCAGCATCACCAGTAGTATGGATTCCAATTTCACTGGTTTCTTGTTCGTGTTAGCTTCTTAGTCATAATATCTTGCCATATGATAAATTACTTTGGATTTTTATAATGTCCTGATATCCGTAGAACTATCGATCACATCAGTTTGTGGTCAGCGCTCACTCCTAGTTAAAATTGCCAATTTTCCGCTCCAATTGCCCAACACGTCTGCCAACGTAGCCAGAGGAGAGAGACAACCGAACGTGCATTTCGTTTACCACTGTCAGTCCCCTTTGAAATAAATCGTAATAACAAGCAAGAGCCCATTGTAACGAGGAAAGTTGCAAATCAGAGCGACGCTTTATGTAGTGTTGGTTTCTAAACGCAGTGTTTCCTATCACATCGTGTAATTACTGTCGCAGAACAAAAGAACGCAAGCATTCAAAAATGCTATCACTGTTTTTTAATAGAGTCTAGTCTAGAATGGGTATATAATCGAAAGTTCTATTTTTTACAATGCCTCCTCTGTCACTTCTTTTTGAATACCTATCTGTATGTCCGTTTATAGTGTATAATCGAAAGTTGGAAGCCTATTTTTTACAATGCCTCCTCTGTCACTTTTTTTTAAATTCCTATTTGTATTTCCGTTGTAGTGAACAGTTTCGAGACAGTGAATAGTTTTGGTGCCCTTTCCATTAGTAAGAAATTTTATGCGGTTGGAAATTGAGAAACTTATAAGGACACGATCTTTAAATTGGTTTTCATTCAACCGGATACGTACTCAAGCCCGCATGTAGTATTGCAGGTTTATATTCACCCTAAGAAATAACCATGGCTTACAGTAGTAGACAATACGCTGTAATGAAAGGAAAACGAAAAATTAAGTATTAGCGAATACAAAATAAGACTGTACTCCGTTTCTGCAAGAAAAAAAGTGCTAAGTCCATTGTTCAGCGTTTTTTTTTTCTATAAGGACGTAAGACTCAAAATTTCGATAACTGTTCAACAGTGTATCGCATTTCTTCCTCAGCCTACGTAGGAATGGTTAGATGTAGCCCGTCAACTGTCACTCATTGATACAAGCGGTCAAAGTGTTGTAATTCCAGTGTGCAGAAAATATCCGTTAATTCCGTAGAGAAAATGTGATCTAATCGCTAACATCTTTGCGAAGGAGATTTAGAAGTACAACTTCGAAAGGCATTCCACAGGAGATCAAAAAAAAAAAAAAAAAAAAAAAAAGGCTCTGAGCACTATGGGACTTAACATCTGAGGTCATCAGTCCCCTAGAACTTAGAACTACTTAAACCTAACTAACCTAAGGACATCACACACATCCATGATCGAGGCATCATTCGAACCTGCGACCGTAGCGGTCGCGCGGTTCCAGACTGTAACGCCTAGAACCGCTCGACCACTCCTGGATCTACACACCAAGGCAAGAAGAAAAAAAACAAACAAAAGGAAAAAAGGGAAAAAGAGATGCTCTATGAAGGATTTATCCAAGTGGGATGGAAATTGGTATATTTGATGTATGTATAGACAAAAAATGATTATAAATTCACAAAAATTCGATGATTTATTCAAGATGAAGAGCTTCAGAAAGTGAAAAAATCGAAAACACCTTTGTGTCTTTTATGCAAGCAGTTGCTCGGTTTGGCATTGATTGACAGTCTTACTGGATGTCCTCCTGAGGGATACCGTGCCAAATTCTGTCCGATTGGCGCGTTAAATCGTCAAAATCCCCACATGGTTTTAGGCCGGTGCCCATAACGCTCCACAAACCTGGGGAGGCATCTGACGACCTTTCTGGCGAAGGTAGGGCTTTGAAAGTACGAAGACAAGCAGTAGAAACTCTCGCCATGTATGAGCGGGCATCATCTTGCTGAAATGCATGCCCTGGATGGCTTACCGTGAATGGCAACAAAACGGGGTGTGGAATACTGTCGACGAATTGCGGTGCTGTAAGGATACTGCAGATAACAACTACTGACCTCAATCTTAGAAGCTCTTTCTCTTGAATAAATAATCCAAATTGTAATCATTTGTGCCGGCCGGAGAAGCCGAGCGGTTCTAGGCGCTACAGTCCGGAACCGCGCGATTAATACGGTCGCAGGTTCGAATCCTGTCTCGGGCATGGATGTGTGTGCTGTCCTTAGGTTAGTTAGGTTTAAGTAGTTCTAAGTTCTAGGGAACTGATGACCACAGAAGTTCAGTCCAATAGCGCTGAGAGCCATTTGAACCATTTGTAATCATTTGTTTGTCTATAAACGTACATCAAATCTACCGTTATCCGTCCCATTCTGATAATTTCTTCGTGCTGAGTCGTCTTTTTTTTCTGTCTTAGAATGTAACCTATTACCCTGCCCTGTCGATAAAATCGGTATCGATACTTGTGTCGAATAAAGTAAAGTCATAGTGCAGCTTCTCTAGTGTCATAATTTCCTTTTTCAAATACCTGTACTAAATATACGGGAATAAAACAGAGAGAAAACTTTAGCACTGTTTACAAAAGAATTAAATAACCAGTTAGTTGGCTACCTTTTATTTTAGCGAAATGCAGTAATAAATCTTTGCAATTTCAATTGAAAGTTTATAGCAATCCGAGGAATACTCCGCAAATTTTCACATTAAATAGAGGAAATACACATGTTCAAGAATTATTTCCATTTTGATATAATTTGTTGCCAGAACTGAGGAACGAAGTTAGTTACTCCTTCGACAATCCATCCACTTTGGCAAGGAAATAAGGCGTTGCTACCCGTACCCTATTACTATTATTGTAAGCAAATATAAGTAGAAAAAACTTTCTCTTGGGTCCATTTCTAATCTTCTTTCTCTTGCTCCTCTTGTGTCCATTCATCTTTTCTAATCGAGGGATCGAAGTTACTATTCCATATTTTGTACACCAAATAAGTCTGTTGCTGTTTAGTTAACAAGTATCTGGTAGAGTTCAGCTGTGATCTCCTAACCAATCTCTACACCACCTGTTCTAATGAAGTACACTACCGCTGTTCAGTCAGCAAAATACCGCCTTGTCACTTCGGACTCTCCAAGTAGTGCTAGTTCCAGTCACGTGATCTGTTTGAAAGCAGCTGTGTTCGTTTCTGGCCGTGATTTCCGTTTACTGTGACTACCGATTATTTAGTGATGTTTCGTTTATGCTCTCACCGACCATGCGTTAAAAGGGTTCAGGAACAACGACATAACCTATTGTTAATGCACTACACAGAGTCGTTAATACCCGTGTTTGATCAGCTGCTGAGCTGTTCTCTTCTGTCCACATAACATAATGGATTAATGAGACCTCTTTAAAGGCAAAAAAACTTTAAAATTACCTATTTAGAATATTTAATGTCGTCCCTAAATAACGAGAGTGCTTAACCAGGTCCTCTGATGCTCAGGCGATATTTTATGCGTAATGCATGAAAAATTGCCATGTAATGGCGCTATATGTCTCAATTGGCAGACGAAAATTACTCTACCGAGACGCGATGGGCTAATTATGCATTATTATAGGACAATATTAGCTGCGTAAGAATAAATAAAAAATAAAACTGTGTGAATCTGACGGAAGTGTATAAAATGAGAGCCAGGTAAATGGAAAGCATTTAGGATTCTCTGAGTTTACAGTACAGAATCATGTGTACAGTACAACAACGATAACCATATTTGCGCGTTTCAGTTACTGCACCATTCGCCGTTACTGTGAGTATAGTAATCCGACAGAGTGTAGCAGAAACAGACTCATCATATTTCCACTCACGTCAGAATGTAAGGGAAGAAATTTCTGCACTTGGAAGTTCTAGATTTTGTTGTACACTATTTACGTCGGTGATTCTCAGACTGCATTCTCTAGGATTATGCTCCACCTATGAAACATTTGAAACGTCCCCTTTGAACAATTTATACAAGACTGGTCTATGTGAAACGTCCTCTTTGAACAATTATACACGAATGTGCTTAAACTGAAACACAACATTTTTAGCGCAACGCAATCTGACTTTCAAAAATTCCTACGAAAGAATGGCCCTGACTAACAATAACCTATACGTTTCACAAATCACTTACCTCACAAAAATCTTCGTTACTCAAGCTACTGCAATACAGCGAGCGCCACTACTGCCAGCTAAATAAAAGATTCAAACTACTGAAGGCACTAACTACTGATAGGCATAGTTAGCAAATGAAAGATTTTAATAGAGAACAAACAATGTATTTACCTCACTAGTCATAATATATATAGCAGTTCATGACACCAATTCTTACAAATTTCAAAAGTCCGCCATCTCTCTCCCCACGTCCACCACTGCTGGCGGCTCACCTCCAACTGCGCAACGCTACGCGCTGTTAGCATCCAGCTGCTGCTGCCCAACACTACAATGGCAGACAACAATGCAAACCAGCAAAAAAATTTACAAATTGTTTTGGGCAGTGGCCAATACAGGTTTGAAAAATTTTTTCATAATTACAATAACAAAGAAATGAAATGCACACACTTATCGATACAATGTTGGTCATAAGCTAAAATTTTCTCACAGTCCATAAAGACAGTCCTGATCATTCATCAAAGTAAAACTGCAGTGTTTTTCTCAAAGTCTGAGTAGTAAAAGAAAATGCACTTGGAAGTAGTGGATTTCTAAGCAATCTTGAAGAAGTAGTGTTGTCCTTCCAACGGACAGACAGTGCTGACTCTTGACATGCAGACAGTTAATGGGCCACAACAGAGCAAACCCACTGTAGTCCTGGTAGAGATTAGGGTATTGGTGGGCCACCAGAGGTGCAGACCCACTGCAGTCCTTGTAGAAATAATGGTATTGTTGGGTCATCAAAGGTGCAAACCCACTGTAGTCCTTGTAGAGATGGCCAGCAGCCATCTGTTGCAACTGTGCAGGTGCACAATCACCATTGAAGAGGCTTGCAGAGAATACAGCAAGTCCATAAACCACCACTTGTCCACTCACAAAAATTGTTTTTGAAATGTCCTTAGAACCAGCAATGCTGTTATCCAGTCCCTTACTGAATTATTAACACACGTGCAAACACTATCAGTCCCTACTTCTCACATATTGTCCATATACTATGACCAACAGAAAACTGTGCAGTGAAATGTAATTTACAATTTACTTAATTTGATGAACTGGTGTCAAAAACAATTTTATAACATAAGAATACAATAACAAAGGACAAAATATATCATTAAAGAACATAAGAATACAGATAACATTAGCAGTAGTACAGGCTTTACAAAAGAATCGAAATAGCAAATACATCAGTGTTACAAAAATTATGACATAAGTACATACATAAAAGATCAAAATAAGTTTTGAAACATCAACTTCACACATGAGCATTAAAACAAAACACAATAAATAATGTCTGAACATATTTACAAAGAAAATAACATAGTATTTGAAAAATTCTACAACATAAATCTTATTAGCTAAACACATAAAGACAGGAAAAAGACAAATACACAAGGATACATAAACACATAGAGGGATAATACGAAAGGAAAGGGCAGGGTTTGTTTTACTGCAGTATTTTGCATAGAGATCTCCCTTAGTTCATCATTATTCCCAAAAATTCCTATCTAAACCTGCTTTCTGTATTCTGTTCACATCCTCTTTCAAAAATAGTTTTTCTCCACTGTACACTACTTTTTTGGCCAAACCATTTCCTTATAGCTTCTCAATGCTTTTCTTCCAATTCATCATAGTTAGTTTCTTATATAGTCTACCACCTCTTAAGCTAACTTAAATCTACTGAGCTCAGATACTAAACTAAGGGACGAGGCAATGCAGTAACACAAAACAATTAATACAAACAGCAATGATCCAAAAAAATGCAGATTAGCAAAGCAAGCAGCAGTAAATGTAATAACATATATCTAAACATGAAAAAACCCACAAGCAGAAAAAATAGTATACTAAAGACAACAATGCAGATAAGGGAAAGTTATAATCACATCTTAATGTCTATGTAATTAAAGTGGTGCACCACAAAAATTTATTGTAAAAAAATATTACCATGTACTTGAAAAGACAATTCTGTATGCAATTTCTGTGAAGGGAAATGTCTTTTTGTGCTACTTCGTTTTTTTAAGTACATCATAAAGTTATTATTTACTGGATCTGTAGGCATAAAATATTTATATTAGTACATCCATAAAATTTATTTTAACCAATGCTTCAGTGCAGTTAGAAACTAGATATTAAACAAAATGAGTAAATAAATGCATAAAGCAAGCCACATGGCATTTCTCTCAACTAGCAGGACAATAGCCATGAAATGTTTCTCGTCGTTTCATTAGGCATTTTAGTAACTATCATATATTAAGAGCTCCACAGTGTAATCATATGTTTTCAAGTTTGGGCGTGTAGTATTTGCGATGCTTTCAACAAAGGAATCTCAATAGCGAGGATAATGACCTCTTTTTTTTTCTCCACCTGTGCCTCTGACAGGCACACACTAATGGCTTTTTTTTGTCAGGTGGTTGTCCCGCAGCTGGGTGCCCACGACGCATTACATGCAGGTGGTCACTTAACTGTCTTATCGAAATATTTACGACACCAGTTTCCGCTACAGTGGCAGTCTCATATAAAAAAATTCACAGGTCAAGAATTTGCGTTACAAATATGTAGAAACAAAATCCTTTAAATAGAATAGTGTCCAAATAATTTTCGCCAGCATAGTGATACATTCACGCATATACACTCATTTCATAACTCTTAAAGTACAATTCTCGGTTTCCAACATCCTTTTTCACAAATCAGAGTCCCTAACCACTACTCAATATTTCTTACCTTATTACACACATATATATTCGTCGACACTTCTTCAATATTTCATCATAACAGATACGTAGCATAACCAAATAACTCATATAACATCAGCTTAAACATACCTCAGCAGCATAATTCACATCGTCATCGTAATAATAACATCATAACACCACAGTCAAATTCTCAAAATCTCCGTAGCTTCCTCCAATAATTTCAAAACCTAAAAAAAAATTCTCTGCTCATGTCAAAAGTGTCATCTGCCTCAAACGTACTTTAAAAATCATGATCCAATACCAAATACATAATTCAAAGCTCCCATAGCATCACAATGGTTCTGAAAAAATATGAACAGTTCACAAAGTACAGACAAAATACAATTTCATAGGTGTTAAATCATCCAACTGTGTAATTGCGTAAACATATGTCACTGATGATGTAGTAAAAAAAATGTTTATCTCTCAGTTAAATGACCAGATAGCTGTGTAATTAATGTGTTAGAGAAATACGGTACCGATGTGTAAAGTTGTATAAGCAAATACCATATTAGCTAGGGCTCCTTGTGCTTGCCATACACATGGTACACAAAGTAGGAGTGTACCCCCCTGAGGATTAATGTAATTATATCCTCAGGTGTTACAGATTACAGGAATGGAATGAAATGTATCACGAAAAACTTTCTTTTTAATTCAACAATCTTGATTATTTATAAATGGTTTAAGTACCAAATTAATCACTCGAATGCGTGTCCTGTAGTGCTAAATGTGCGTTTTGCTGTAAGATAATTCTGTGGAACTGTCGTAGTTATCGTCCTCTGTAAGCAAAGTTCTGCTGAAGTCAATGTACTTACCTCATCATAAACGAAGGTGAAATGCTTTCCGTATAGATATCGTAGTTATTACGTACCTTACCGTGATCAAGAAAGTACTATAATGTAACGTATTGTTGTGCTACAATAAAGGCTGTCTCATTGTAGCTATACCACAAAAGTTACTACTAAAACATGTTTTACTTTCCAGAATAATACAGAAAAACTGTGCAGATATAAAACAGATACACCGCAAAAGCAACATTGTAAATTGTCAATCATTAGTAGCGTCGTGATAAAATCGTATAGCTGTCACATAAACTAACCACTGTGTCATCTGGTATCTTGCAGAAAGTACTTTAAATCCAGAATGTATTTTCAAGTAAATCAAAATGTTGTATTAAAATCACATTAACAGTATATGTTCTAAGTATGTGAGCCTTATGGTCGTTACGTAATCGTGCAACTAGCAAGCAAGAATGTACACACACAATAACACTGTGTCGTCTGTTCGCTGCAACAATGCATTCGTAATTTCTGTTTAAAAATATTCCCTAGGTTCTAGACTGGATAGTTAACTTCAAAACATTGTTGCATGTTAACAATTTCTTAAGTCTGACAAAGCATACTAGAAATGTGAAGTGAAAAGTTTTGTGGCAAAGACAAAGTTAAAAAGCAGATTATCTTTCAATAAACGGTTTTACACGTGAAATATGGTGCAATCCTTTACTCTTCATAGTACTCAGGGTTTCAACTTGAACACAATTATCATGCGGTAAACGTCGGTAAAGAATACTGAAGTTTTTCTCAAGGTTAGCTTATGTTATTTTTCTCTGAGCCAGCCGGCGCACGCGGCTGCCTGCGTTGCGAGTCATTGTCTGTTTCTTTGTTGGCGCGCGTCGTTATTGGGATTAGGAGACCTAACTTCTACAAATTCCTTTGCCGAGAGGGCCCTGCCCTGTTTGAAGCTCGCCAGTTCTGATGCAATTCAGGTCTGTCGTTACGATCATATCGTCTGTCGTAATTTCTGCAATTTCTTTCTTGTCGGTCACGTAGTGGAGAATTTCTCCCTGAATCGTAACTGCGTGCTGGACCGTTGCGTCTAAAGTTATTCCGTCTCCCTTGATAATAATTATTTTGGTTTCCATATTGTCTGTTTCTCTGATTGTCTCTGTGATAGTCATTACCACGGAGAGGTGATCTTTCCCTGTAATAATTACTACTCTGCCAACGGTTGTCATACGGGTGGTGTCTGTTTTGGTCACGATTTACGTTGTACGAATAGCCTTGTCGTGTATTATTTCTGTCATCGCGGAATTGTGACAGGTGTGACCTGTAATTGTTCTGTTCCTGTTTTCGCGTTCCGCGATTGTCAGTGTCAATTTCCAGTTCTTGTAACAGTCCCTGAAAAGCTTCAATGTCGTCTTTGCATCGTCCTGCTAAAATAATCTGTCGTAAATGTTCAGGTAATTTGATTAAGCAAATGCGGATGAGTTCTGAGGGGCTGTATGGGTTTGAAAGATACTGATTCTTATGTAACGTGTCTTCAAAATATTTGACAAGACTGGAAAATTCAGATTGTTCGAAATGTTTCATCATTATGATGCTATGTTTTACTCGGCCTTGTGTAGCTTGAGACCAGTACGCTGAGAGGAAGGCATGATACAATTCTCCTTCACTATGGCAATCGTGAATGACCGATGGCATTCTTACAGCTGGTTCATTCTCTAAGTAGCCACACATAAATTCTAATCTGTGTTCTAATGACCAGTTGGGAGGAAAACAATGAGAGAATTGATGGAGCCACGCTTGTGGATGAATGTCGTTGCCAGAATTCTTAAACGTTTTGAATTTACGTGCAGTAATGAACAGCTTATAGTCAAAATCATCGTGTCGGCGGGTAGCATATCGGTCATTGTTACGTCGTATCGGCGGTTCCATCTCAAAATTCGGTGCACCTTGCCAATTACTTTCATGATTTCCGAAATGCCCTGTGTTATTATTTTGTGGTTGTTCTGTATTGCTATGTCCCTCTTCCCATACGGGGGCGCGAGTGTCCTCTGAAATATGTAATTCTTGTATTACTTGAGCCAACTGATCTTGTACTTCCCGCATTTCTCTTTTGTACTGTGTGTTGATTTGATTTTGATTCTGTTTGAATTTCCTAATTTGTTCATACTCTTCAGTGTCAGTGAAGGCTACAGGTTTTGTGTCATTCAGATCATCATCTACCTTCGTAGGTAAGTTAGTGAACTGATCTGAAAGTTCGGCTACTTTATCCGACAGTGAAATTATTTCCTCTGTGTGTCTTTCTGAACCAATTTTCAGAGTATCTACAGTGTCCTTTAAGTTCGCTTGAGTTTTTGCAAGTTGCATAACCGAATCGGTAGATGCAACTGAGTCAATTTTAGCTTGCAAGGTCTCATGATTTTCATGAACAATAGTTTGCAGTTCTTTTATGGCTGCTTCGTGATTCTGTAATGCATTTTCATGCCGCGAAAAAATAGGTTGGAAATGCTCACAAATTTGTGTTTTTACGTCATTACAGACTTTTTGACATTTCGATTCGATGTTATGTAACTCATTAGTTAAATCTTCACGTGTTTGTTCAAGTGTGGTGTCTAACTTTTGAAGCTTTTGCTGTGTTTGTCTCTGATTTTGTTCCATTGCTTCTAACTTTTGAAGATTATGTTCCATTGTGTCTAACTTTTGAAGATTCTGTCCCATTTGTTTCTGATTTTGTTCAAACGTTGTGTCTAACTTTTGAAGATTTTGTTCCATTGTGTCTAACTTTTGAAGCTTTTGTCCAATTTGTTGCATTAATTGAAATTACAGTGCACTGGTGTCTGAAACATGATCCTTAGTCCTATTCGGCAATGCATTTGCACCGGCAATATTCGCAGTTTGAAAAACAGAAATTGTGTCTTGACTTATTTAGGAAACGGTGAGGACGCCAAACCTGAGTGTGCAGTATTTCCAATATTGTGTCCTGTCATTTCGGAATCCTGAGGCGAACTGTTGCCGACCGATCGATCGATAACGCTTTCCTGTTCACTAATTGTTTCACTACCTACACCATTATTTGCAACCCGCTCCATTTCCCTATGCACAATTACCAAATTACTACTTTGAACATTAGTTAATTCATTACATGGTGGCGCTAACACACTGCTTTCGTCTTCACTGTCATTTCTCAGTTTACTTTAGAGCCTAGTATTACGTTTTTCACACGCCATTATTGTCACAATATTTCACACGACAACACAAAAAAAGCACAATTTGAAAAGCAAAAATAAGAGAACACATTAACATATCACTGAAAATAATATCTAGTTAATTGCAAGCGCAGCTGCGAAATACTTTGTGCAAAACTACATGCATGCCACAACTGTTTTACTGTACAACAATGAAAGACTGCAACTACAAAGGAAATTCTATGATTACGCGCTAGCAATAAACAAAAGCTACACTAATTACACTAATTACAAGAAAAAAATCAGAAGATTCCAGTGAGGTATCCTCGGCTAAGGGTCGACATATGAAACGTCCCCTTAGAAAAATTATACACGACTGTGCTTAAATTGACACACAATATTTTTAGCGCAACGCAATCTGACTTTCAAAAATTCCTACGAAAGAATGGCCCTGACTAACAATAACCTATACGTTTCACAAATCACTTACCTCACAAAAATCTTCGTTACCCAAGCTACTGCAATACAGCGAGCGCCACTACTGCCAGCTAAATAAAAGATTCAAACTACTGAAGGCACTAACTACTGATAGGCATAGTTAGCAAATGAAAGATTTTAATAGAGAACAAACAATGTATTTACCTCACTAGTCATAATATATATAGCAGTTCATGACACCAATTCTTACAAATTTCAAAAGTCCGCCATCTCTCTCCCCACGTCCACCACTGCTGGCGGCTCACCTCCAACTGCGCAACGCTACGCGCTGTTAGCATCCAGCTGCCGCTGCCCAACACTACAATGGCAGACAACAATGCAAACCAGCCACAGACTGCGCACAGCACAGCCAGTGATTTTTCATACAGAGCGCTACGTGGCGTTACCAATAAGAAAACGTAAACAGCGTAGGATTATGCTCCACCTATGAAACATTATATAGAATTTCAGCTTTGAAATTTTGCCTACGATGGAAGTTCTATCTTTTGCAACTCCAATTTCTTCATACGGCACGGAATTCGTTGATGTCTGTGACTGTGTTCAGATTTTTTTAAAATACGCGCTTTTGTCAAATACGTCTATTTTCCAATCCTTATTGGTACGACGTAATTCAGGAAAATACTACAAATTATCAGGTAACAGACTGCCACTTATACTTATTTATCATACTTATGTGAACTGACGCAAAGTTTTTTTTGTAAATAAACATTTTCACGTTCTTTTACTATGCAACGTATATAATGCTGTCAGCTAAAAGAAATTTATCTTTGTAGACAAATACCCCCATCTCGTGGTCGTGTGGTAGCGTTCTCGCCTCCCGCGCCCGGGTTCCCGGGTTCGATTCCCGGCGGGGTCAGGGATTTTCTCTGCCTCGTGATGGCTGGGTGTTGTGTGATGTCCTTAGGTTAGTTAGGTTTAAGTAGTTCTAAGTTCTAGGGGACTGATGACCACAGCAGTTAAGTCCCATAGTGCTCAGAGCCATTTTTTTGTAGACAACGACAATAAATATCGAAACGTAACTTCACTGTCACAACGTGCAAAAAATGTTTCCGATACTTCACATGAACTCGTTCTTAAGAATTTATGTACAAATAACAGGCACTTGTTGATGGCAGCATGCTGCCCTAAGGCATCATGACGAAGAAAAACATTAAACAATGAATCTGACTGACCCTGATGAAATATAAATCTTCTGCAAGCTTCACGTCCTCTCTATGTAATGCACTGAAGTGCCAAATAAACTGGTACAGGCACGCGTACTCAAATACAGAGATATGTAAACAGGCAGAATACGGTGGAGCGGTCGGCAAATCCTGTATAAGACAACAATTGTGTGGTGCAGTTTTAGATCGGTTACTGCTGCTACACGGGGAGGTTATCAAGAGTTAAGTGAGTTTGAACACGGTCCTATATTCGGTGCACGAGCGATGGGAAATTGCTTCTCCGTGGTAGCGTTGAAGTGTGGATTTTCCGTACGACAATTTCACGAGTGTACGGTGAATATCAGGAATCCGACATCTCTGCGGCCGGAAAAAGGCCCTGCAAGAACGGGACCAACGACGACTGAAGAGAATCGTTCAACGTGAAAGAAGTGTAACCATTCCGCAAATTGCTGCACATTACAATCCTGGGACATCAACGAATATCACCCTGCGAACCTTTGATTTTAACATAATCGAAATGGGCTTTCAGACCCAAGTCCTACTCGTGTACCCTTAATGACTTCACGACACACTGGCCCGTCAACACCGACACTGGACTGTAGATGACTGGAAACATGTTGCCTTGTCGGATGAATCCCTGTTTTCAAAATGTATCGAGTGGATGGATGTACGGGTATGGAGACAATCTCGTGGATACATGGACCCTGCGTGTCAGCAGGGGACTGTTCAAGCTGATGGTCATTCTGTAACCGTGTAGGGCGCGTGCAGTTGGAATGGTATAGGACCCCTGATACGTCTAGATCCGACTCTTGACAGGTACACGTACGTACGCATCCTGTCTAATTAAGTCCGTTTTGCATTCCGACGGACGTGAGTAATTCCAGCAGGCCAATGCAACACCCCAAACTTCCAGAATTGCTACATAGTGGCTTCAGGAACACTCTTCTGAAACACTTGCGTTAGCCACCAAACCCCCCAGACATGAACATTATTGACCTTATCTGGGATGCCTTGCAAAGTACTGTTCAGAGGAGATCTCCATCCCCTCGTACTCTTACGGATTTAGGGACAGCACTGCAGAGTTCATGTTGTCAGTTCCCTCCATCACTACTTCAGAAATTAGTCGAGTCCACGCCACATCGTGTTGCGGCACTTAATTCTGTTTGCGGGGGCACTTACGATGGGACAGGTGTACCACTTTCTTTGGCTATTCATTGAATAATTCCTGTGAGGCTGCGTCGTGACATGTAGTAGAGTAGACATAACCAGTGGCAGGCGACCGTGAGAGCTGAGCACATCTCACA
This sequence comes from Schistocerca gregaria, assembly GCF_023897955.1. NCBI lineage: Eukaryota > Metazoa > Arthropoda > Insecta > Orthoptera > Acrididae > Schistocerca > Schistocerca gregaria. The sequence goes on from NC_064926.1 coordinate 373,504,024, forward strand.
GAAGCCTCGCTCAGCAATACCCCTCTAATATAGGACTGACACTCTTTGTGATGACTTAAGTTCTGACAAAGGTACCCAGTTCGGCACGATGCCTGACCATTGCATGATTTGCCGAAAATAGCAAGAAACCCACTACTGCTCTTACTACCCACCACACTATCGCAGAGGTTTAATTCCCCTTGGCACTACTCATGGCAGTTTTTTCCCTCGCGTTCAAATTGCTACATTTCGTTCGCTTTTCTTCCACTATCTACCTCCTCGATGCGTCCGTATTAGTGGGTAAGCCTACTCAGGCATCACGGCCCCACATCCCGTGAAATTCTCAATTAGTAACTAACAAATACGGAGGTGCCAGTGGACCTTTTGAGATGTTCACCAAGTTGGTGAGCGTGTGGAGAGGCTCCGCCTTTTACACCTTTTAATAAAAAATTACAACTGGAGGTGACAAAAGCGTCAGATAGTAATATACACATTTTATGGCGATAGTATCGGGTACACGAAGTATAAAATGGCATTGCGTTGGTGGAGGTATCGTTTGTTCTCAAGTGACTCATGGGAAAATGTTTCCGACGTGACTGTGGCCGCACGACGGGATATTAACTGACTCTGAACGCGGAATGGTAGTTTCAACAGGACGCATTCAGCATCTCATATCGGAAATCGTTAGGGAATTTAGTATTCCGACCTGCACAGTGTCAAGACTGTGCTGGGAGTACCAAATATCGGACAAGGCAGTGGCCAATGGCCTTCACTTAACGACCGAGAGCATCGGAGTGGGCGTAGTCAGTGCCAACTGACGAGCAACAATGCGTGAAATAACCAAAGAGATCAATGTTGAATGTACGGCGGATGCCTCCGTTTGGCGAAATTTAGCCTTAATGGGCTACGGCAGCAGAAGACCGACGCGAGCGTCTTGCTAACAGCACGACATCGTTTTCCGCACACCTCTCCTGAGCTCATGACCATATCGGTAAGACCCTAGAGTTTGAAGAACCGTGGCCTTGTCAAATGGGTTCCGATTGCAGTTGATGAGAACTGATGGTTCGAATGTGGTGCAGACGCAAACCATCGACCCAAGCTGTAAACGAGGCACTATGAAGCTGGTGTTGGCACTATAATGGTGAAGGCTGCGTTCACATGGAGTGGACTGTTTCCCCAGGTCGAATTGAACGGAAATTTTTACGCTCGGCTACTTGATACCTCTTGTTTCACAAATAACGATCGAATTCTTATGGCTGAAAATGCTCCTTGTCACCGGGTAGGCCGGACGATGTGGCCGAGCGGTTCTAGGTGCTTCAGTCTGGCACCGCGCGACCGCTACGATCGCAGGTTCGAATCCTGCCTCGTGCATGGATGTGTGTGATATCCTTAGGTTAGTTAGGTTCAAGTAGTTCTAAGTTCTATGGGACTGATGACCTCAGATATTAAGTCCCATAGTGCTCAGAGCCATTTGAAACATCACCGGGCCACACTTGTTCGCAGTTGAATTCAACAAAATTCTGGACGATTATAGCGAATGATTTGGCTACACATATCACCCGACATGAAACCTAGTGAATATTTATGGGACATATTCTTGAGGTCACTTCATGCACAAAATTGCGCACCGTAACATTTTCGCAATTGTTGATGGATATACAGGCAGCATTTCTCAGTATTTCTGCATGGGACTTCCAGGGACTTGTTGTGTCCAGGCGATGTTGAATTGCTGCAATTTGCCGAACTACCGCAGCAGGTCCAACACGATACTAGGATATATCCCACGACTTTTTGATCTCCTCGAAGTATAACTAAAACTGCTGCGTCTTTGAGCCGATACCTAATATTGAGTTTCTTGACATATCGACTATGGACATGGACAGAAGCGGAATGGCCAATCGCGCGTTCTTCAAATAAATGTGTCGAGTATTTAGCAAGTGTGTAACATCCTTTTTTTCTGTTTTCTACACTACTTCTCACTTTTTGGAATGGTTAGTTCAAGGGGTGGGTGGAAGACCTCTTTAATGTCACCACTCCGTTATTTCCTGGAGCGATGTACGCCAACTGTCTGCAGGTAATGTTATTCGTTTCAAAGTGAGCGAAAGCTCTCTAAATGTTTGTGACCCGTATAGCTCTAGTCGGATTTGGGTCCCAACCCCGTATACACCTAGCGGGACGTGGCAAACCGCGGAAAAACCACATCCAGGCCGGCCGCAGCGCCAACCGTCCTCCTTTATCTGCCGAACGGATTCGATACGCGGCCATCACAGATCCCCGTCCCGGAAGCTCCGCTTCAATACGCATGACAGGCTACCTGAGTGATTAGTTAACACTGAATAACATCAGTTATTTTAAAGCATATAACTCAGACTGAAAATCCTAGTAGAGGTAGGCAACCATCATGACAAATGTAATAAAAATTGCTTTAAAAAATGATTGCTGATTGGTGAGAAAACTTCGTAGCTTCTTTTGAAGATGTTTTTTCTTTATTTCCACATTGACGGCATGTTTCGGGCTCAGCCCATCGTCTGGTGATATGTCAAAAATAAAATTTGGGATTTCAAACTCTTCCCGTAATACAAACGCAAGTATACATAATTTCTTGGGTCAAAAAAGTACAAAAATAACAAAAAATAGGAGATAGCCAAACAGGAAAACATTTACATGCGATATTCAATTACATAAGCTAATCAGGAAATTGTATACGCCATACGTCAAGAAACGAGTGTGGTATATCAGGTGCAACAACATTGCAGTCGCACAGAGAGAAACCAAATGTAACAGCGCCAGAGCAACAGATAATGCGCCCCGTGGCCGACAGAGGGCACCATGGGCTAGCACAATGCCATGTGGCGGAGCTGCCAGTATCGTAAGAAAATTTAATACAAGTTGCATATCAAGATTAGTACAAATGACAAACCTAAAGCTCAAAGACAGAAACCTGCGTATGATGTGACATCAACTATTACAAATATGAAAATTACATCATGTTAAAAATAAATATAAAATTACGGCGAACGTCTCCGAACATTTGGTGTTATAAACAGTGACCGCAAAGAGCGCACAATGTTTACTTCCAACGGCAATTGAAGGAATTAGACACTCCGTTAGAGCTACTGGTAGCCTTAGGAGAGCCAGCCATGACAAAACACTTCCATCTGGTAAGCAAGATATATGAGACAGGTGAAATACACTCAGTCTTCAAAAAGAATATTACAGTTCTAAATGCAAGGAAAGCAAGTGCTGATTGACAGATGTGAAAACTACCGAACTATCAGTTCAATAAGTCATTACTGAAAAACAGTAACACCTGTCCTTCACAGCAGGATGGAAAAACTGGTATAGGCTGACCTCAGGGAAGATCAGTTTGGATATCGGAGAACAGGCGAGGCAATACTGACCGTACGACTTCTCACAGAAGATAGGTTAAGGATAGGCGAATCTACGTTTATAGCATTTATAGACTTAGAGAAAGCTTTTGACAATGTTGACTGGAATACTTTCTTTGAAATTCTACAGTTGACAGGGGTAAAATACAGGGAGCGAAAGGCTATTAACAGTTTGTATAGAAACCAGATGTCAGTTATAAGAGGCGAAGAGCATTAAAGGGAAGCATTGGCTGAGAAGGGAGTGAGTATAGATTTAAGTGTCAGGAAGTCCTTTCTGAAAGTATTTGTATTTAGTGTAGCTGTGTATGGAAGTGAAACATGGACGATAAACAGTTTAACCAAGAAGACAATAGAAGCTTTTGAAAGTGGACAATAAATAGTTTAACCAAGAAGAGAATAGGAGCTTTTGAAATGTGATGTTACAGAAGAATGCAGGAGATCAGTTGGGTAAATCACGTAACTAATGAGCAGGTACTGAAGAGAATTCGGTAGAAGAGAAATTTGTGGCACAAACTGACTAAAAGGTGGTATTGGTTGGTAGGACGAAGTCTGAGGTATCAACGGATCACGAAGTTAGTAATGGAGGGAAACGTGGGGCCTAAAAATCGTAGAGGGAGACCTAGTGATGACTACATCAAGGAGATTTAGAGGGATGTTGGTTCCAGTAGTTACTCCGAGCAGAAGAGGCTTCCACAGGATAGAGTATCGTGGAGAGCTGCATCAAACCAGTGTCTCGGCTGAAGACCACAACAACCACATTGTTCTATCGTATCAAGTTTTCCTACCCCGTATCTACTGTTGTTTTTCATCTTCCTGATCGTGTATTTTACTGGTTTCGAGCGCTGTTGTTGATATTAGTGAGATCTGTGTCGAATGAAGTGAATGATGGTTTATATTTTCTCTGGTTTCGCACCTTTTAATGAAAATGCCGCGAATGAAGAAATTCTCGCTTAAAACACTAAAACTGAGAGGAAATAAATACGTAAAGGTAAATGAGGTTAGTTCGTCAGAGGAACCTCGAATGTTACACGTAAGGATAATCAGCACCTCAAGAAAGAAACTGCAGTGTCTTCAAGTAGTTTTGCTCCCAGTCAGCTCTTGAAGATGAATAGCCGTTTGTAAATATTGTGGTGAATCTTCGCATGCTATGAGATTTCATTTCCAAAAATACTGTCTGCAGAATATATGGTGGTGACCTCTCCTTGGGAGAGAATGAGTGCCTTCTTAAAGGGATTTTGTCAAACCTGATTTTGAGTAGGACAAATAGTGGTTCAGTTGCTAGAACGACGATGTCATAATAAGCAAATAACAATTTGTTTTACTATAACATAAGGATAGTTTATGTCTCACATCTATCAGTAAAGGGACAGCGGCAGGATACTCCTATGTACATTACTTTTGACATCTCACTTCCCCCTGAAAATGTGACTTACAATAAAATTGTTGTAATTGCATGTCCAGAAGCAGCTGAAGAAGCACTTAGGGAAAGTGATGGCAGTGACACTAGTGATATTTGTACATGTTTTGATGGCAGCTGGCAGAAACATGGCTGTCTAGTACATCTTGCTCACCAGATGGTAGAGTTTTTTCAGGACTGCCCATCCCAAAGCCGTTAGTAGTTCTAATGGAATGTTGTCTACTCCCAGGGCATTGTTTCGCCTCAGATCTTTCAGTGCTCTGACAAACTGTTCATGCAGTATCGTATCTCCCATTTCATCTGCATCTACATCTTCTTCAATTTCCATAATATTGTCTTCAATTACATAGCCCTTGTATAGACCCTATATATACTCCTTCCACCTTTTTGTTTTCCCTTCTTTTCTTAGAACTGGGATTCCATCTGAGCTCTTGACATTCATACAAGTGGCTCTCTTTTCTCCAAAGGTCTCTTTAATTTTCCTGTAGGCAGTATCTATCTTACCCCTCGTGAGATAAGTCTCTACATCCTTACATTTTTCCTCTAGCCATCCCTGCTTAGACATTTTGCACTTCCTTGCGATCTAATTTTTGAGACGGTTGTATTCCTTTTTGCCTGCTTCATACATTGCATTTTTCTATTTTCTCCTTTCATCAATTCAATTCGATATTTATTCTGTTGCCCAAGGATTTCTACTAGCCCTCGTCTTTTTACCTACTTGATCCTCTGCTGCCTTCACTACTTCATTCCTCAGAGCTACTTATTCTTCTTCTACTGTATTTCTTTCACCCATTCCTGTCAACTGTTCGCTTAAGCTCTCTCTGAAACTCTGTACAACCTCTGGTTTAGTCATCTTATGCAGGTCACTTCTCCTTAAATTCCTTTTTTCCAATTTCTTGAGTTTGAATCTACAGTTTAGAACCAATAGATTGTTGTCAGAGTCCACATCTGCCCCTGGAAATGTCTTACAATTTAAAACCTGGTTGCTAAATCTCTGTCTTACCATTATATAATCTATCTGATACCTTCTAGTATCTCCAGGATTCTTCCATGTATACAACCTTCTTGTATTATTCTTGAACCAAATGTTAGCTATGATTAAGTTAGACTTTGTGCACAATTCTACCAGACGGCTTCCTCTTACATTTCTTATCCCCAATCCATATTCTCGTACTTCGTTTCCTTCTCACCGTTTTCCTACTCTCGAATTCTAGACACCCCTGACTGTTAAATTGTCGTCTCCCTTCACTACTTGAATAATTTCTTTTATCTCATCATACAATTCATCAATTTCTTTATCATCTGCAGAGCTAGTTGGCACATAAACTTGTACTACTGTAGTAGGCACGGGCTTCATGTCTGTTTTGGGCTCAATAATGCCTTAACTTTTTTTTGTCATCAGTCTACTGACTGGTTTGATGCGGCCCGCCACGAATTTCTTTCCTGTGTTAACCTCTTCATCTCAGAGTAGCACTTGCAACCTACGTTCTCAATTATTTGCTTGACGTATTCCGATCTCTGTATTCCTCTACAGTTTTTGCCCTCTATAGTTCCCTCTAGTATCATGGAAGCCATTCCCTCATTTCTTAGCAGATGTCCTGTCATCCTGTCCCTTCTCCTTATCAGTGTTTTCACATATTCCTTTCCTCACCGATTCTGCGTAGAACCTCCTCATTCCTTACCTTATCAGTTCACCTAATTTTCAACATTCGTCTATAGCACCAAATCTCAAATTCTTCGATTCTCTTCTGTTCGCGATTTTCCCACAGTCCATGTTTCACTACCATACAATGCTGTACTCAAGACATACATCCTCAGAAATTTCTTCCTCAAATTAAGGCCGGTATTTGATATTAGTAGACTTCTCTTGGCCAGAAATGCCTTTTTTGCCATAGCGAGTCTGCGTTTGATGTCTTCCTTGGACCGTCCGTCATTGGTTATTTTACTGCCTAGGTAGCAGAATCCTTTAACTTCATTGACTTCGTAACGATCAATCCTGATGTTAAGTTTTTCGTTGTTCTCATTTCTACTACTTCTCATTACTTTCGTCTTTCTTCGATTTACTCTCAAACCATACTGTGTACTCATTAGACTGTTCATTCCGTTCAGCAGATCATTTAATTCTTCTTCACTTTCACTCAGGATAGCAATGTTATCAGCGAATCGTATCATTGATATCCTTTCACCTTGTATTTTAATTCCACTCCTGAACCTTTCTTTTATTTCCACCATTCCTTCCTCGATGTACAGATCGAAGAGTAGGGGCGAAAGTCTATAGCCTTTTCTTACACACTTCTTAATACGAGTATTTCCTTCTTGATCGTCCACTCTTATTATTCCCTCTTGGTTATTGTACATATTGTTTATGACCCGTCTCTCCCTATAGCTTACCCCTACTTTTTTCAGAATCTTGAACAGCTTGTACCATTTTATATTGTCGAACGCTTTTTCCAGGTCGACAAATCCTATGAACGTGTATTGATTTTTCTTTAGCCTTGCTTCCATTATTAGCCGTAGCGCCAGAATTGCCTCTCTCGTGCCTTTACTTTTCCTAAAGCCAAACTGATCGTCACCTAGCGCATTATCAATTTTCTTTTCCATTCTTCTGTATATTATTCTTGTAAGCAGCTTCGATGCATGAGGTGTTAAGCTGATTGTGCGATAATTCTCGCACTTGACATTTCTTGCCGTCTTCGGAATTGTGTGGATGATGCTTTTCCGAAAGTCAGATGGTATGTCGCCAGACTCATATATTCTACAAACCAACGTGAAAAGTCGTTTTGTTGCCACTTCCCCTAACGATTTTAGAAATTCTGTTATGATGTTATCTATCTCTTCTGCCTTATTTTACCGTAAGTCCTCCAAAGCTCTTTTAAATTCCGATTCTAATACTGGATCCCCTATCTCTTCTAAATCGACTCCTGTTTCTTCTTCTATCACATCAGACAAATCTTCCCCTCATATAGGGGCTTTCAATGTATTCTTTCCACCTATCCGCTCTCTCCTCTGCATTTAACAGTGGAACTCTTGTTGCACTCTTAATGGTACCACCGTTGCTTTTAATGTCACCAAAGGTTGTTTTCACTTTCTTGTATGCTGAGGCTGTCCTCCCGACAATCATATGTTTTTCGATGTCCTCACATTTTTCCTGCAGCCATTTCGTCTTAGCTTCCCTGCACTTCCTATTTATTTCATTCCTCAGCGACTTGTATTTCTGTATTCCTGATTTTCCCGGAACATGTTTGTACTTCCTCCTTTCATCAATCAACTGAAGTATTTCTTCTGTTACCCATGGTTTCTTCGCAGCTGCCTTGTTTGTACCTATGTTTTCCTTCCCAACTTCTGTGATGGCCCTTTTTAGAGATGTCCATTCCACTTCAACTGTACTGCCTACTGCGCTATTCCTTATTGCTGTATCTATAGAGTTAGAGAACTTAAAACGTATCTCGTCATTCCTTAGAACTTCTGTATCCCACTTCTTTGCGTATTGATTCTTGCTGACTAATGTCTTGAACTTCAGTCTACTCTTCATCACTACTATATTGTGATATGAGTCTATATCTGCTCCTGGGTACGCCTTACAATCCAGTATCTGATTTCGGAATTTCTGTTTGACCATGATGTAATCTAATTGAAATCTTCCCGTATCTCCCGGCCTTTTCCGAGTATACCTCCTCCTCTTGTGATTGTTGAACATGGTTTTTCGTTATTACTAGCTGAAACCTGTTACAGAACTCCATTAGTCTTTCTCCTCTTTTATTCCTTGTCCCAAGCCCATATTCTCCTGTAACCTTTTCTTCTACTTCTTCCCCTACAACTGCATTCCAGTCGCCCATGACTATTAGATTTTCGTCCCCCTTTACATACTGCATTACCCTTTCAATATCCTCATACACTTTCTCTATCATCTTCAGCTTGCGACGTCGGCATATATACCTGAACTATCGTTGTCGGTGTTGGTCTGCTGTCGATTCTGATTAGAACAACCCGGTCACTGAACTGTTCACAGTAACACACCCTCTGCCCTACCTTCTTATTCATAACGAATCCTACATCTGTTATATCATTTTCTACTGCTGTTGCTATTACCCGATACTCATCTGACCAGAAATCCTCGTCTTCCTTCCACTTCACTTCACTGACCCCTACTATATCTAGATTGAGCCTTTGCATTTCCCTTTTCAGATTTTCTAGTTTCCCTACCACGTTCAAGCTTCTGACATTCCCCACCTCGACTCGTAGGACGTTATTCTTTCGTTGATTATTCATTCTTCTTCTCATGGTAACCTCCCCCTTGGCAGTCCCCTCCTGGAGATCCGAATGGGGGACTATTCCGGAATCTTTTGCCAATGGAGAGATGATCATGACACTTCTTCAACTACAGGCCACATGTCCTATGGATACATGTTATGTGTCTTTAATGCAGTGGTTTCCATTGCCTTCTGCAACCTCATGTCGTTGATCATTGCTGATTCTTCCGCCTTTAGGGGCAATTTCCCACCCCTAGGACAAGAGAGTGCCCTGAACCTCTATCCGCTCCTCAACCCTCTTTGACAAGGCCGTTGGCAGAATGAGGCTGACTTCTTATGTCGGAAGTCTTCGGGGGGTGATGCTGATTATTTATCAAAATTCAATCAGTGGCGGGGATCGAACCCGGGACCGAAGACGTTTTGATTATGAATCAAAGACGCTACCCCTAGACCACTATGCTGTTTGTATTAGCTTACCGGCACTCCAATTTTTTTATTCATTATTAAACCTACTCCTGCATTACCCCTATTTGATTTTGTATTTATAATCCTGTATTCACCAGACCAAAAGTCTTGTTCCTCCTGCCACCGAACTTCAGTAATTCCCACTATATCTAACTTTCACTTATCCATTTCCCTTTGTAAATTATCTAACCTACGTGCCCGATTAAGGGATCTGACATTCCACGCTCCGATCAGTAGAACGCCAGATTTCTTTCTCCTTATAACGACGTCCTCTTGAGTAGTCCCCGCCCGGATATTCGAATGGGGGACTATTTTACCTCCGGAATATTTTAAGAAAGAATACGCCATCATCATCTAACCATACCGTATAGCTGCATGCCCTCGGGAAAAATTACGGCTGTAGTTTCCCCTTGCTTTCAGCCATTCGCAGTACCAGCTCAGCAAGGCCATTTTCGTTGGTGTTACAAGGGCATATTAGTCAGTCATCCAGACTGTTGCCCCTGCAAGTACTGAAAAGGCTGCTGCACCTCTTCAGGGACCACTCGTTAGTCTGGCCTCTCAACAGGTACCCCTCCGTGAAATAACGTTGTCAGAATATGGATCAAAATTGCATCCTGTCTCTCCTTGGGTAATCGGCCATGGAAGCGCTGTATATGTACGAAAATTATAGCTCTTCCAAAGTATCTAAATAAAAACCTTTATCCCATAATGAAGCATCTGTATATTGTTTCGAAGTGACGAAGCTGATAATTGCACTGATGTAAATGAGCTCTGTTCCACATATAGGATTCTGAACTCAGATGTAAAACTTGTCGGAATCTCCACACTTAATTTTGTAGATCCCCACCACTGCAAAAATTATCAACAGACAGCTCCTTACTGTGTCGGAGGTGTTTCTCCAACTCATTAATAGCATGAAAACCTACCGTCACATATGTTTTTTAAACTCGTTACTACTCTTCAGAGAGGGTGGGCCAACATAACTTGTACTAGCTTATTCGACTTCTTCATTCTTTACTCTGGTGCCTTATTGAGTCGGTGACAGAACTTTTTCACCAATGTTCCTGATATCATTTTCTTCAAATCTATTTGCAGTCCCTATTCGTATAATAGTGGCTGTTTCCCTGTCGCTCGCCTCTTCGTCAAGTGAAAATTTCTTTAACCTGTGGAACACTGAACCTAAAAATATTTTCTTCTGCGATGGAGGACGATTAGAATTCGCAGCAATAATTACATCTGTTGTTGTCAGCTCACGAAAAACCTCGTATTCTAAACGCTGAATATTCCTGCTTATCTGCAAATCGAAAAAGTTAAGAGAAACATCAAATTCAAATCCATAATAAAATTTCAGTTGTGGTGTAAAGAGATAAAAATTTCTTTTAACCCGAGAGCCTCATTTTTACTCCCGTTAAAGATGACCAATTTATTGTCGACATAAAATTTGTTCAAACTAGCTCATTCTGCTTCGCAAAGAGTTCGCGTTCCCGACTGTTGATAAAAAGACTCACATACAATCCCATAAATGCCTGAGCCCATTTCTAAGCTGCCATTTTGACAAACAATCCGTTCGTTAAAGAAAAAATTACTAAACGAAAGAGATTGGCCAACTAGGTCAATAAGTAGATTCACCAGTGACAAATGTGCCTTGTTATGGAATATAAGATTATTCCGAAACACCTTGATGTTACTGTAACAGTAACATTGGTGTACAAATTAGTCATATCCTAAGAGGTTATCAACCTAGTGAATAAACCTGTAACTGTTTTTTTAAGAAATGCACAGTGTAGAATTTATATAGTTCTTTAATCCTATTTTAGCAGAAGCTCTTGATGAAACTGTTTGTACTTTGACAGGAACTCAACATCAGGTGGGCGGATTTTTCTTTTTTATGTAACTTAATCTGAAACTTTAAAATAGGTATTTAGGATTCTTTATTTGGACACTACTCCCCTCCCCTTTGGTTTCAAACAAAACTTCGGAATTATTGACTACGAATTTCCTCACGGTTGTGAATCGTCATGCCTTAAGGGCAGCAGTGACAGACCGTACACTTACCGCAGCACATGTGACAGGGGTTGTGAGCCCAGGCCTTACGGTCTCGGGTGTGATACGCTACAACTCTCGTTCAACTTTGATATTTATCGAGGAGATGACAGTCACCACTCGGCACGTGCAAAATGTTGTTAGGCCCGTTCTTTTCCCGTTCTTACAACGGAAAGATGATGTGTTGTTTCAACAGGATAATGTTCGCCCACACACTGTCCGTGTAACTCAACGTACTCAGCAAGACAAGCAACAACAGAGTGTTATCCGGATTCGTCTCGAAACGAGCACGTGTGAGACATGTTGGAACGAGAAGTGACTTGTGTGACTCGTCAGCCAACATCTCTTACCTAACTGCGTGAACAGATCGAGTAGGCACGCCATAACGTATCCTAGGATGGTATTCATCCACTGCATGATCCACTGAACGTCGGAGTCAGCGTCGGCATTGCCGTCCGTGCAGGCTGTACCACGTACCAATATGGAAGTTTCGGAATGGATCGATATCTGGTACCTCTGAATGGCATGTGCTATCAGATGTATTCATGTAATCATCTCGTGGACTCCATATGCACTGTTGCAACATAAATTTTGAGTGAACTGGAGACCTCAACAACGGAGTACTAATTTTTTTCCGGCAGTGTAGTTTTTGAAGAACATCTTGGTTGCAATCACTAAACCGGTCGTGTGATGTCAAATAAATAATCTTTTATTGTGACTGGTAGCGGATATTTTTCTACAGCCGATAAAGGAACAGTCATGGAGTTCGACAGTATCCACTATGGGTAAAATTCATTAAAATATCTGTATGTCGATGTTGAGAACTGAGAATTGTGCTGAAGAGTGCCCGCTGAAAACAATAACACGAACCCCTGACAGAATAAAACTGTGGGAAAATCCTCTTGCGAAATGATAAGTAACGCACTTAATGATGATACTGTTTTTACACTGAATATCTGGACTCATCTGGGCAAGAGTATTACTGTGTGTGTAGTACTTAGGGTTTTATTTCGGTTTTTGTAAAATTGAGGACAGTATTGCGAACAGAACTTCAAGTTCTAATTTTGTTGTAATAACTAAAAGCCACTTAATTACATTCAATCTGAACAAATCATACATGTCATCTAAATAAATATAGCGCCTATTATTTGTTGTAGTAGTACCACTTCATTTTTAATTTATGTTTGTGGCAATTGTTGCAATTCCATAATTGATTTTCTTTAATTTGCATCTAAAATCAGTTCCAATAAAGTATCGACGTAGCACACATCGCACCCATTATTCGACTTATCTAGCACCATCTAACTTAAGAATTTGGTAGTGCGCACCTTGTAATGTTATGTTCGCTATATCCTGGAGGTCAAAACTGCATGAAAAACAACAGGCTTTCCATCCTTTGAAACAGTGAAGGAAAAAGTATGGCACGTCAGTAATCTCTCAGAGGAAAAAAATTGACATCGAGTCTTGTAATGGTAGGTGAGAGGAGTATACTGAGGGTGATAATAACTCTACACGTACATCTTTTAAATAAAATATTTTACACCAACAGTCGTTTTAGTCCCACCTCGTACTCTCAAATGCAATGACATAGGAGAATTTATTTGCTTTTTTGTCACTGCCATGAGGGTACTTATTCCCCAATCTGGGACCATATTTGGACCGTGAAAACACAATTGTCGGCATGTAGTGTAGAAAAATATCCACTACCAGTCACAATAAAAGGTTATTTATTAGTCACACGACCGGTTTCAGGCTTGCACCCATCCTCAGGTGTTTATACATACATTTACATCCTTGTGTGCATTGTCGCAATGCAGAACCCATAGTTGCTCTTCCAAAATTCGAGTCTTTCTTTTTTCTTATTTTCTCACAGAGTTAGCAAGAACCTCAAGGTAGCAATGTTGACCAATAGTCAATAATATCCACAATTTCATGAACATCGGAAAAAGCTATCATCATCGCTTTGAATCTTGATTTTTAAATATACTCGTCAGAAACCATGTAACAAACCATGGCTTACTAAGGGTATAAAAATATCTTGTAACCGGAAAAGGGAAATGTATCTGACAGCAAGAAAGAGTAGTGACCCAGAAACTATCAAACATTATAAAAATGACTGTGCTATATTAAGAAAGGTTATTAAAAAATCCAGAAGTATATGTATCATGTCTGAAATCCGCTACTCTCATAATAAAATTTAAACAATTTGGAATATTATTCAAAGAGAAACAGGTCACCCAAGAGTACAGGAAGACAGTTTTACCATCAAAGTGAATGAAAACTTTACAAACAAAAAGTCAGAAGTTGAAAATATTTTTAATAATAATTTTCTAAATGTTGTGGATATAATAGGATCCAAGTGTTCATTAGAAGATGCTAGGCTGCTAATGGAAGAGGCCATACCAATGGAATTTGATACAATTGAAATCTCACCCACTTCTCCCTCTGAAATTACGAAACTAATAAACTTGCTTAAAAGTAAAAACTCACATGGAATTGATGGCATTTCCAGCAAAATACTAAAAGCTTGTCCTCAACAGATAAGTAAGATTCTCAGCCACCTGTGTAATAGCTCTCTGGAACAGGGCATTTTCCCTGATAGACTGAAATATGCTATTGTTATACCTTTGCATAAAAAATGGGATAGATCTGATGTCAACAATTACCATCCTATCTCCCTTGTAACAGCCTTATCCAAAATTTTAGAGAAAGTAATAAGAGTAGCTTCACATTTCTGTAAAAATGAATACTAACCAAATGTCAGTTTGGTTTCCAGAAAGGTTTTTCAACAGAAATTGCTATATATGCTTTTACGAATCAAATTTTGAATGATCTGAATAACCAAACACCATCCATTGCAATTTTTTGTGATCTCTCAAAGGCTTTTGATTGTGTAAATCATTAAGTCCTGCTAGACAAGCTCAAGTACTGTGGAATGAGTGGGACAGTGCACAAATGGTTTAATTCATACCTGACTGAAAGAGTGTAGATAGTTGAAATAAGCAGTTCTCATAATATGCAAAGATCAGCACATTCCTCAAACTGGGGAACTATTAAGAATGGGGTTCCACAAGGGTCAGTCTTGAGTCCTTTGTTGTTCTTAATATATATTAATGACTTGCCATTCTATATTCATGAAGAGGCAAAGTTAGTTCTCTTTGCTGATGATACAAGTATAGAAACCACACCTGACAAATAAGAATTAACTGATGAAATTATCAAAAATGTCTTTTAGAAAATTACTATGTGGTTCCTTGTAAACAGACTCTCACTGAATTTAGGTAAGACACAGTACATTCAGTTCCGTACAGTAAATGGTATGACGCCATTAGTAATATAGACCTTAATCAGAAGCATATAGCTAAGGTAGAATATTCAGAATTTTTAGGTTTGTCCATTGATGAGAGATGAAATTGGAAGAAACACATTGATGATCTGCTGAAATGTTTGAGTTCAGCTACTTATGCAATAATTGTCATTGCAAATTTAAGTGATAAACATCTTAGCGAATTAGCTTACTAGGCCTAATTTCACTCATTGCTTGCATATGGCATCATATTTTGGGGTAATTCATCACTGGGGAATAAAGTATTTATTTCACAAAAGCATGTAATCAGAATAATAGCTGCAGTCCACCCAAGATCATCCTGCAGACATTTATTTAAGGATCTAGGGATATTCACAGTAGCTTCTCAATACACATACTCTTATGAAATTTGTTATTAACTATCAAACCCAATTCAAAAGTAATAGCAGTGTGCATAACTACAATACTAGGAGGAAGGATGATCTTCACTATTCAAGATTAAATCTAACTTTGGCACAGAAAGGGCTTAATTATAGTGGCACTAAAGTCTTTGGTCACTTACCAAATAGTGTCAAAAGTCTGACAGCTAACCAACAAGTATTTAAGAAGAAATTAAAAGAATTTCTGAATGACAACTTGTTCAACTCTACAGAGGAATTTTTAGGTATTAATTAAGGAAATAAAGAAAAAACGAAACAAAAATATAAAAAAGGTGTTATATTAACGTAATTATGTTGTTCAATTAACTTAATTATGTCATGTATTGGAAAATTTGACTCGTTCCACATCATTACGAAATATCGTATTCATGATCCATGGAACTAGTATTAATCTAGTCTAATATAATCTAATCATTCGAATTTTTTTCTCTCTCGCTGAAGTTGGGCTTTTCCACTACATAGATTGGGGCTTACTTTCTGGATATTAAGTGGAAAAACAAGATTTGTCACATTCTAATACTTTTTGCAAGAAATTAGGATGATTTTGAATAGTATTCAAAGTATCGGGTAAATGTATTCACATGCTTCTTTTTGTTCGATCGTGAAATTTTTCCCCATCAGTTTCGCACACACTTCTCTGATTTTAAATTCGTTGTGTGAAGTTCGTCTTAAGCAGTCTTTGTCACTTCCAGCAATCCCTGCAATCGATCCAATATTCTACCGATGGTCATCTCGAATCAGACTACTTTCTTTCTCGATATTTTCATCCGTTTCTGATGAAGGGTGTCCCGAGAATGCGTCATCTTCAGCGTCTTCTAGGCCACCTTGGAAGCGTTTCAACTAGTCAAAATCTCACATACGTGATAGACAGTCCTCGCCATACACTTGTTTTGGTAACAGATAGGATTATGAACCAATTTTTCCAACTTCCGTATCAAACTTCATGAGTAATCGTTGCTCTATTGTTACTCTTATTTTTCCAGCAAAACTAATAGTACCTGTAATAGCAACGAACGCCACGACAATACTGATTTGTCCACAAACACCAGAAATACCGCAATTAACTGAGAAGGATTCACTCTCCGCAGTTATTGGTCGTTCATCTTTGGCACTTACATATTTAGCCTGTGACAGCATCAGTCGTGTTATTGTGTAGCCACATCTCGCATTTGTGCAAATCCCTAATGATTGACTCTAGCGTTCAGCTAGGCTCAAGACAGCAGCATCAAAAGCGAAGACATTATGAGAACGTCTGCAACGTAGCTTGTCATTGCTGATAAAATTAGGAAGTTGCAACTGATTTCCTATAGTCAAGTTAGATCAAAAGTACTCTCTAGGCAGACGAATAAGGAATGGAGAAACTTCAACGGAAGAGCAAAGGTAATTACAGCTGTAAAGAGTGAGACATAGTAAGCAGGAGAAAACTTGGAGCCATACGATTGGGGAGTAGACATTTGTGGTGTTCTAAATTAGGAAAGCGAACTATCCACGAGAATCCAGCCAGTATTCAAGACAAGCACATACAGTTCTCGTTACCACTCGACGACGTTTAACGTTACTTCGACTGCTGGAAATTGTTCACGCTATACGAGGTTCCATAATTAACTCAGTGGTCGATTTCTTGCCGGAGTTGAGTGGTCGTCTCCCGTTATCTTGTTACTGACTGTACTGCATTAAGCGCTAATGGTCTGTTGCCGTGACCCAAAAGCTGTAAAGATAATATCAGGTGCAATAAGAGCGAAGAGGTATTTTACGATCTTCCCGAGTTCCCCGAGACTACCCTATGTATAAAAGTACTGAATAGGTTATCACACTGCTTTTGTCCTCTATCATCTACTGGAAACCTTCTGGACTCATTACTCAACTGGAGAGTCCTTATGTTATACTAATAAAGTAGCAACTAAAAATAATTCATTAAAACTAAAGATAAGTGATTAAAACTTGTATATTACAAAAGAGTCTCTGATCATAATTCTCTTCTTTGGTTTTATGTCTGGCTTCCATGAAAACGATTATGATGAGATAGGTCTACAAGAGACAAAAATCATTTTCAGATTTATTACAAGGGCTATGTCATAAATTCAAAAGGCAATGCAAACTGCATAGAAGCTTTTGAATAAAAGCTTTGTTTCATTCATCTTAATATTATTTTCAGTACAAAAATCAAGAACTTAATTATATAATCTTTCTGGATCGGACGATTACGACAACTTAATATATTATTGCGCTGCTGAAACAAGTTCAGCTTCTTTTGCTCTTCGTATAACTGATAGTGTAGGAAACAAACAAATAAGCCTCCTGAAATATTTTGCAATTTTCCACTCATTAATATCTTATGGAACAATTTTCTGGACCAACTCGCCACCTAGAAAGAAAGTAATGACTGCAAAATAACGAGAAGTAAGAATAATGAAAGTCGTTCGCAGGCGGTCGTCATGTAAGTACCTCTTCAAGAAGTTAGTGTTCTAACTGCCCCATCATTCGCTAACAAAAAAACAATAATCAGGGTTTGAGAGAAACAGTGGTGTCCATTCGTACAACAGTAGAGGAAGCAAGCCTTTTATTACTCAATGCATGATTTGTAAAAAGAGAGGTTCCGGTACTATTACCTTTCGGGGAGGATTTTCAAAATTTAGATTTCTTAAAACGTTACTTTCACCGTGTTCTGGGGATTTAAAAAGTGTTAATACAGCATTTGTACTGTAAAAAATCTCTAATGTGCACTAGCAATATCTCATAACATCATGTATTAATGAAGCTAAACATTATTTCTCAGTTTACAGCTTCTACAAAAATATAACTGCACTGAAGTGGACAACGTAATTTGAATTGTAAGATACTGAAGAAGAAAAAAACTTCAAGTGTTTTAAATTACAGTTTATGCGGCAAGACTACACTGGTCTTGCGGTATGATTCGAAAGGCTACAGGCGACTGTAAGTTTACACACTGACACCAATCCCTTTAACATCTAAGTCTTCCACTTGCCTACCTGGCCATGCATCTGCTGAATTGACTCTGCCCTCTAACAATGGTTGTTGTTGCTAGCCCGCACTGGAGGTTGTCGCTTTTATCAGAATCTTAGATAAAATAGAATACCGAGAAAAATTAATGAAATTGTGGCCCTGGTTACTACAGTAGACAATTATTGATGGGTCAATAATATATCAACATAGGACTAATCTTTATATATGAAGTGATAAAAGTTTATCGATCATAAAATAGGACCAACAACAAAAGTTAAGCGAGATGACAATTAAATCGTAAACTGTTGACAACACAAATAAAAGCAACAGATAATTAGCATTCCACCCGGTGGCGAAGACTAAGGTTTATATGTATAATCTATTTACACTATCAAAACATAGATAACGCTATCTGAATTTATGTAACGCTGAATAGACCTTGACAGATCTATTCTACACAGAAGTTATGCTACGATGGTCCACTTGAGAACAACTGGCGAGACTGTGACTCTGTTTGGCCTGACAAACCGGAATAGCAGTGCTATAGCCCTTTCTCGATGCGTAGTGCTGTCTCAGGTCTCAGAGTCTGCACAGTAGCAAAGTGCAGCACCTGTAATTCGTAATCGCGGGCACAAAACATGTAAAGTCACAGGTTGGCGATCTGTTAGATGGATCGCAGTTACTCTGGGATGGAGTCCTGAGATCTACATAGATTACAGTGTGTGACACCCTCATTCGCCAGTCATAATATGGTCCAATTTGACTCACTTATACGGTAGTGGGCACAAGCGTATCTAACGGCAACAAGGTGGGAAATATGATACGGATAAGATCATTCTCAGGATAGAGAGATGTCCAAGATGAGTGAGGTCTAAACGGTTGGCACAGCTAAGAATTCCCCACTTGCTTCACACTCATGACCAGTCCCTTTCCATCAAAATCAGCAAACTCAAAAACAGCACCCATGCAACTGCCCCCACGGGGGCTTTGTGCCGAATCACAGGGCAGCATGGTTTAGTTTCTGGGTCGACTAAAGTAAATAACACATTTATCACAGAAATCATTATGTGGATGGGCATGTCTGACCAAGGGCCTCGGCTAAACTAAGAGTGTCCCAACATAGATCATTTCGGAGTAGCCATAAACCTTACCTTCCATCCTAATATTCTTCTAAAGGCCTGATGCTTCGCAAAAAACGCGTCAGGTATAGGGATGACACCACATGACAGCTCCAGTGAAGGTGTCTGGCCCAAGGTGACCATGGAAACTTGCAGATTTCTATGTACACCATATCCTTACAGGACGTCGAAATACCCTGGGTGGGTGATTCGCTTCTCTCTTGCGCCCTTTTCCCTGTGATGGCCAGAAACGCATAATAGGTGGATCAAGTTAGGAAGTTTTTTCGCCTCTTTGGCCGAAAGCATTGTCTGCACACTAGTACGAGAAATTCTTGTGACCAGCATTTTGTCCTCAGTAAGTGATTCGAGATACTCCTCTCCCCAATAGCTTCACGGGGCGCCCAAGCCCCAAACGTCCACTGCAAGCTACACTCTTAAATAAAGAAACTACTTGCTTCTTCTAAACTTCAGAAAATACTATGAGAAGAAGAGCTACCACAAAGCTTCCGCATGCCTCAACAAGCCTGTTCATGTTGATAACTTCCTTGCGTCTCACATAAATGATGTCTAGTTTGTAATAATAACATTACAGGAAAACCTTGAATATGAAGGTAAGTGAGAGGGTGACTTGTACGATTTATTATAACTGGGCTAGGTTTGAAATTATTTCAGTATACACCCTGTTGGTGTCTATAGCGGATTGCTATCCAGGATGCAGCCAAAAGTACACGTACCTTGAAGAGTCAAAACGAGTCAGTCATGGGCCATTCCACTTCATAAAAAGTAGTGAAGAAACAGTTTTTGTTAAAAAAAGAGGCTCTGCCGTCTTTCATGATAAGATTTATTTCCACTAGATAACTCTGGAACTGTGTTGGTAGTAGCACTGAAAGTGTACTGCAAGTGTCGCAAGATTTTTTTTTCCAAAATTTATGTTGCACATATCCACCACCGTGCAGTTCGGATATCTTTTAGTCAGAGGCACCGGTATGGAGTGCCAGTGCATACCATCAAACATCGAGCAATTTTATTACTCATTATTAAAACTCTCCGTGGTTCAGAAACAAGTTCAATGTGCTGCAACGAAAATTAATGATAATTGGCCCACGAACATAGAATATTGGACAGGTAGCAGAGCAAGTTTTAAGTGTAACGTAAAGTAATTTCTCCTCTTATAGTCCATTTACGAATTTGTATTTAAAAACTGGAAACCTGAAAATAGACCTCGTTTCTAAGTGTAGTTGCATGAACAGGACAACAAAATGCGAAACTTTATATCTGTTACATTTCCTAGCAATTCTAGCAGTGACTGTCTGCACATCAACAAAGTTGGAGATTTAGCATTAGTGAGAGCGAGGAAAATTCTGCATTTTTTAAATGTTTATTTCCACTGGTCTTATTTGAGCGCCATTTCTTTGTATTTATGATTTTCAATTTTTGATGAAAATCTAATATAACGGGTACATGAATTTTTTGTGAAGAAGCCAGTAAGTCTTATTTAACAATAAGACTGATGTAGTGAAAGCATTCATATCCATGTGGGTAATACGACTTGTTCTTGCCATGTAGCCACTAATGGAAAGATGTTTACGATTTAGATTAAAAACTATCTACCTCTAAACATTGATTGGATGCCTCTCACTCGTCTGAGATATAGAAATAGTTTTGATAATTCTTGTCAAATTTCGTTTCTGGAAAAGTATATATTATCCGCATCGTGAAATCCGTTACATACAAAATTACAATTTTGGAATCTCGGTACCTCCTGGTTAAATTTATGCGAACGCTCATGAACATCATGTAATAAACTATTTATCAAACAATACTCATGTATTCGGCAATTGTTGGACTCCTACGTGTACCTTATTCTCCTTTCGTTTTGGCCATTTCCGAACCATTCTATTTCATCTGCACTTGGTTTTTTCTGTTTCACATTGGCTTTAACAAGTATTTCCGCATTGTTTCCAGTTTCGTCCTCGCTTCAGTCCATGTTTTCCCAGTATTAAGTTTTGACTTTCTTGGAAAGAAAGATACTCTTGGACTTCATTTATGAGAGGAATGCTTTTTTGGATATCCTCCTATAAAGTTTCCGTAAAGAGGATAATAATGGAAAACTATTTTCTTTGATTAAAGTTTGGATTTGTATTTAAGACGGGGAGGATGAAAACGTTATAATTTGCAATCCTGTTACGTAAGTTCAGAGTGCACAATTTGGCTTCAGTTAGACATAAAACTATTCAAATTTAAATCGATTCCTCAACTTTTGGTTTTCATTGAAATTAAAATGAGAACTCTATATAATTTTTATCCAACTATTCCTACCCAGCCTAAAATATACACATCAAAAAAATGTTTCGCATCACCCCGGTTCCCGGAACTCTTGAAGAGGGACGTTGACTGTGGATATTGTATCACAGATACAGTCCGTTTGACTGTTCTAGAAAGTCATTAAACCTGCCCAAAACTGTAAACAACCATGCACGAGCAACACCTTTAGAGGGAGGGAGTCCGACAGCCGATTAGTTACAGTCATTCCACCAGGAAGGAGGTACATGGCTCATGTTGTCTGTAGTTCAACCATGCCTAGACGGTCAATACCGCGGTTCTATCGATTTCGCTTTGTCACTTTGTGCCAAGAAGGGCTCTCAACAATCCAGGCGTCACTGGGTGAACCAAACTGATGTTGTTCGGACATGGAGTTAATACAGAGAGATAGGAACTGTCGATAACATGCCTCGCTCAGGCCGCTCAAGGTCTACTACTGCAGTGGAAGACCGGTACCTACTAATTATAGCTAGAAGGAACCCTGACGGAAGCTCCACCTTGATGAATAATGCTTTTCGCGCAGCCACTGGACGTCGTGTTACGGCTCAAACTGTGCGCAATAGGCTGCATTATGCGCAACTTTACTCCCGACGTCCATGGCAAGGTCCATTTTCGCAAACACGACACCATGCAGCGAGGTGAAGATGGTCCCAACAACATGCCGAATGGACCGCCCAGGATTGGGATCACGATCTCTTCACCGATGAGTGTCGGAAATACCTTCAATCAAACAATCGTAGGAGACGTATTTGAAGACAACCCAGTCAGGCTAAACGCCTTATACACACTGTCCAGCGAGTGCAGCAAGGTGGATTTTCCCTGCCGTTTTAGGGTGGCATTATGTGGGGCAGTCATACGCCGGTGGTGGTCATGGATGGCGCCATAGCAGTTGCACTATATGTGAATGCCATCCTCCGACCGATATTGGAACCTTTTCCGCAGCATAATTGGCGAGGCATTCATCTTCATAGACGACAATTCGCGCCCCCATCGTGCACTTGTTGTGAATGGCTTCTTTCAGGATAACGCCATTACTCGACTAGAGTGGCCAGCGTGTTCTCCAGACATGAACTATATCTAACATGTCTGGGATGGATTGAAAAGGGCTGTTTGAGGACGATGTAACCAAACAACCACTCTGAGGGATCTACACCGAATCGCCTTTGAGGAATGGGACAATCTGGACTCACAGCGCCTTGATGAAGTTGCGGATAATATGCCACGACGATAAAGGTATGCATCAATGAAAGAAGACGTGCTAATGGATATTAGAGGTACCGGTGTGTACAGCTATGTGGACCACCACCTATGAAGGTTTCGCTGCACGGTGGTAAAACATGCAATGTGTGGTTTTCATGAGCAATAAAAAGGGCGGAAATGATGTTTATGTTGATTTCTATCCCAGTTATTATTACAGATTCCAGAACTCTCGGAATGGAGATGCTGCAAAACTTTTTTTGAAGTGTGTATATCGTTAGCAGTACATCAATAATTGATAATGTGCGGGAAACTTAAACTGACACGCTTAGAAAAGATCTGCTCATTCTGCGTTGCATGAAAAGTAAATTTACTTTTAGAATAAGATTTATATGTTAAGTAGACTCGATCTGCAGCTGTTGGCTTCTGAACCACGATTGTTCAACCCTGTAGGACCCATACATCCAATGTGAGTATAAAAAACCGACTTTATCCTATGAGTGGTGTCTGTGATCTTTTCTGCACTTGTATCGAGTTCATGGTTATATCAACTCCTGGATTCACTATTTTCTTTGATCGGGCCTAGGATTTTCCTGAAGCTCTGTGTTTCATTTCTCTATCAGATCTCTTGTATTCTTAACAAAGCGTTTTGCGGCGTAATGTGCCTCAGATA
The DNA here is from genome assembly GCF_023897955.1 of Schistocerca gregaria. NCBI lineage: Eukaryota > Metazoa > Arthropoda > Insecta > Orthoptera > Acrididae > Schistocerca > Schistocerca gregaria. The sequence continues at coordinate 373,527,588 of NC_064926.1, forward strand.
GTACTACTGAGCAGTAGTAAGGTTTTTCGCAGTAACTGATGTTTATTTCTGCTTGTAGGCACTTTTGTGAAGTTAATGTTCTGGTCCCATTGTTTCCACCCGTAAATTAAAGGTCTCGCTTACAGAGAAATTAGGCTGTATCCACCCTTCTAGGTTTTTACACAACTCCATTTGTTATATTTCCCCATCTTCTACCTCTGAAATCCTGGGTGGTGACTACATGTTTCTCGAAGGACAAATCAGTAAAAGTAGCATGGTCATCTACAAAGATTTGGCAGTTGACAGTCAAATTAGTGTTTGTGCGGCCAAGCCTGACTTCTTTCTTTAGTCCTTCTTATTCGTTGCTTTCATGTTCTCAAGTACACATTTGAAATTCAGAGGCGAAAGTTCATCTACTTTAAGGTCTACCGAAAACAACTAAAATCTTTCTCGTAAGCACCACTTTAGAGGTGATGTCAGGAACCGTTTGCGGGATAATACCTGTTACATTCTTACGTAAGCCACATCTGCTAATGATTTCCAGATTTGTTAGTCGGTATATTGAATCAAAATACTTTTTAAAGTCTTCAAATGTCATTATGAGTTCCTTGGTTTTTTATTACCTGTTCGACCCATGATATACTTTTCTTCAACCCATCTCAGCAGTCGAGGGTGGACTTGTTTTTCTGCCAAATCAGAAGCGCTTTCGAAAGAAACTTAAGTTTTATTACGTGATGAGTAATGCGATTATAGTTTTTTATGTCATTTCTGTAATCTTTCCTGCGATGTAGGTACATCAGCGTAAAGGACAAACAAAACGGATGTCCCTCAGTTTCCCAAATGTTGCGAATTATCTTGTTTACTTTATCAATAACTGTATTCCCTGCGTCCTTCCGCCTTCCGACATCTATCGAGTCTTCGCTTGTTGCTTTGTAGTTTTTGAAAAAAGAGTAGCCTGTACAATTTCTTCTCTTGTAAGAGACTTGAGTGGAAGAGTGTGGCATTTTAACAGTTAAAGGTTAATTTTGAGGTCCCAAAATTGAGGAAGAAATCGGAATAATTTGCGAGTATATTATAGTAATTATAGTAGTCAGAACACATGCGCGAAGACTGGTACGATGAAAAGCACAAAATACGACCAGCGCGATTGATCCAAAAAGCTAACAGGCAGAAACAAGTACACTGCGCGATGAGAAATTCAGATCCATTAGTCGACGTCAGCGTAAAAAATTTGTGGTTCGGCCTGTCGCGAGTATCTAATAAACACCTTGGTCATCATTTCTGCCCACACGAGGCAACATAAACGTCGTCCGACTTATCTTCTGTCACTACTCTGCTGTAACCCCCTTTCGTAGCGACACCTTTTAACCTTTAACCGGAGTTCTCGTTGTTATTAGCATTTTTTTGGGTTCTCAGTCTTCTGACTGCTTTGGCGTAGCCTGACACAAATTTCTCTTCTGCAGCAACCTCTTCATTTAAAAATAGTCCTTGCAATTTACGTACTCAAATACTGCCTGGGTGTATTCCAATCACTGTCTTCCCCTACAGGTTTAACCTCAAAATTTCCGCCTAGGACCATGAACGGTAAGCCCTGATGCCTTTACATGTGTCCTATCATCCTGTTCCTTCTCCAGTGTTCTCTAAACATTCCTTTCTTCACAGAATCTGCACAGATCTTTGTCATTTCTTGTAATTATCAGTCCACCTGATTTTCAAGATTCCTCTGAAGCACATCATCTACAATGCTCCGATTTTCTTCTCTTCCGCGTTCCCGTTGTCCATGATTCACTACCACACAGCGCTGTGCGCCAACCGTACACTCTCAGTAGCTTCATCCTCAAATTGACACCTCTGTTTCAGACTTGGTCAGAAATGCTCTCTTCGCCTGTGCAAGTCTCCTTTTTATGTCCTTAACTTCATCTACTTCGTGATCACCAATTTTGATGATCAGTTTCTGCATATTCTTAATTCTACTACTTCCCATTACTTTTTTCTTTTTCCAGTTTACTCTTAATCCAATTTCTATCTTCATAAGACTATGTATTACATTCAAAAGATCATAATTCTTCTTCGGTTTCACCGAGGATAGCAATGTCAATAACGAAACTTATCACTAATAGTATAACACCCCTTTCCTCTCCAGTTGGTAGATAATTAAAGAATTACTGTGTAGTAAATACTTTGATATTAATTTGAGGTAACGCATCAAATCCGAAGTGGAAGTATTTTCCGGAAAAAGTCAGTTTCTGTTGTAATTTGATCGTAATTGTACGATTTGCTTTGCGCAAAGACGAGCAAAGACGATCAGCAGAAATAAAAGACATACAAACTCATACGGAAACTAGTTAAAGAAATTTTAGTCCAAAATTATGAATTAATTTTGATTCTGTTTGGAAATTACTGTAAATGAACGGTCGCCAGCCAACTTTGAGCGAAACGAATTAAATCTCGGACAGAAGAACCTGTAGTTTGGTCTTACTGTACCCCAAAAATTAAAACTCCTGACTTTGTAATTTAATCACGTAGCATGTTGGCATGTATGGGCCATCGTACAGGCACTGAATCCCGTTCATTATCAAAACACCATGATCACCCATAAAAGTTTCAGCCATGGACAAAATCAAACTTGCCACTACTTCATGAAATTAATTACTAGTTCTTTACAATATCAGTAACATAACAACTAAACTGGGTTCCTCACTGTAATGCTAACCGCTATTAAACTGTTTTGCAAGAGGTAAACTTTTCGGAAAGAATAATTTCAGTATTTACATTGACTGTTCTACAATAAGAACTGGTTTCTAAAATGATTACGGTGTTCGCTAATTTGAGGTATTGTTACGTGAATTACTTCTCATACAAAATTGTCTGAAGGTGAAGTATTGTTAAACATACTGCTTTGTCAAATTACTTGTAGATAATCAGCACTTAATTAACAAGTCCTAAAAACTAACTTTTTTTACGTAAATTACATCTCACACAAAAATATCTGAACATGAAATATTGTTAGTTATACAGCTTTGTCTATTTTTCAATAACCAAAACTTAATTAACAAATCCTAAGACACTAAATATTTTGTTCACTTTCATTCAAACTATTAATCAATTCGATGAACTTTTCTCTTTTTATCATTCACTTTCACTTCATTAGTGACACAATCGGTTAATTACGGATAAGGAGAGGATCCTGTCAGATAGTTGTTACAGAGAATTACACACTTTAACACACATTGGTTGCTAAAGTATTTGTTACTGGACGATTCGCAACAAACACTGGCAAGCCTCTTACAATTCGAAATGATAATTTGGTAGGGTCTTACTTCACAGCGGTGCTGTCTTTGCGGCTAGGTCCATTATAACACGACAATCTACAGCCACAGGCTCTTGACCACAATTAACTTCGGCCAGCCAGCGATTTTCTTAAACACTGGTTAACTTCGAGGCCCAGTTACTTCTCCACTTTATGCCTGGCCGGCCGTACGTCGGATCTTGAAGGACATCTGTGGCAAGAAGCAATCAATACCTTCACTGCGCGATAACAACGGCGAAGTCACTGATGACAGTGCCAGGCAGAGTTAATAATCACGGTTTTCCGATATTCCTTCACCAAAGAAGAAGAAGTAAATATCCCTGAATTCCAAACAAGAATAACTGTCAAAAAACATAGAAGGAGATATCCTCGGTGTAACAAAGCAGCTTAAACCACTTAATAAAGGCCTCCGGTCCAGATTGTATACCAGTCATGTTCCTCTCAGAGTAACCTGATTAAACAGCTCAATATTTAGCAATTATATACAATCACTCGCTCAGAGAAAGATCCGTACCTAAAGACAGGAAAATTGCTGAAGTCACACCAATATCCAGAAAGAGCAGTAGAAGTAATCCGCTGAATTACAGGCCTATATCACTAACGTCGATTTGCAGTAGGATTTTGGAACTTATACTTTATTCGAACAATATGAAGTACTTCGAAGAAAACGATTTATTTACACAGAGACAGGACGGATAAAGAAAATATCGATTTTGTGAAACACAACTAGCTCTTTATACTCATAAAGTAATAAGTCCTATAGACAGGGGATGTCAAATTGATTCTATATTTTTAGATTTCCAGAACGCTTTCGACACAGTTCCTCACAAGCGTCTTCTAACCAAACTGCGTGCCAATGGAGTATTGCCTCAGTTGTGCGACTGGATTCGTGATTTCCTGTCAGAAAAGTCACATTTCTTAGTAACAGACAGAAAGTCATCGATTAAGACAGAAGTAGTATCCGGCGTTGTCCAGGGAAGTGTTACAGGCCCTCTATTGTTCCAGATCAACGTTAACGACATAGGAGACAATCTGAGTACCCGTCTAAGATTGTATGCAGATGATGCTGTCATTTACCGTCTTGTTAAGTAATCAGATGATCAAACCGACTTGCAAAATGATTTAGATAAGATATCTGTATGGCGCGGAAAGTGACAGTTGACCCTGAATAAGGAAAAGTGTTAAGTTATTCACATGAGTACTAAAAGAAATCTAAATTTCGATTACGGGATAAGTCGCACAAATCTGAAGGCTGTGAATTCAACTAAATACTTAGGGATTACAATTACAAATAACCTAAATTGGAACGATCACATAGATAATATTGTGGGTAGAGCAAACCAAAGATTGCGGTTCATTGGCAGAACACTTAGAAGGTACAACAGGTCTACTAAAGAGACTGCTTACACCACGCTTGTCCTCCCTATCAAGAAGTATTGCTGTGCGGTGTGGGGTCCGCATCAGGTGTGACGACGAATGACATCGAAGAAGTTCAAAGAAGGGCTGCTCTTTTCGTATTATCGCGAAATAGGGGATATAGTGTCACAGACATGATACGTGAATTGGAGTGGCAATCATAAAAACAGAAGCGTTTTTAGTTGTGACGGAATCTTCTCATGAAATTTCAATCACCAGTTTTCTCCTCCGATTGCGAAAACATTCTGTTGGCACCCACCTACATAAGGAGAAACGATCATAACGATAAAATAAGAGAAATCAGGGGTCGCACAGAAAAATATAAGTGCTCGTTTTTCCCGCGTGCCGTTTGAGAGTGGAATGCTAGAGAGACAGCTTGAAAGTGGTTCTTTGAACCCTTTGCTAGGCACTTTAATCTGAATAGCAGAGTAATCACGTTGATGTAGATGTAGCGTCCTCTCACAGCAGAATTCCTCCTTTGCACCCTACCCGCTCGCTCTCTACTAATCGAATCTTGTTACCACATGACAGCCACAGCCGGTCTGCGCCACGCTTCTGCGACCGGCGACAGTACGACAGTAACAATAACCACTTTGGTTTACATTACGATATTCCGTGACTTGGCCAGTGCGTCTATTACAACCCTTTTCATTCGCTTTCATTAGGTATTATGCACACAAGAGATCATTAAAACATGTTGTTTATGAAGTGGTCTTCAGTCCAGAGACTTGTTTGATGCAGCTCCCCATGCTACTCTGTCCTGTGCAAGATCCTTCATCTCCCACTACCTACTGCAAACTACATCCTTCTGAATCTGCTTAGTGTCTTCATCTCTTTGACTCCCTCTACGATTTTTACCCTCCGTGCTGATCTCCGATCCTAAATTGGTGATCCCTTGATGCCTCAGAATATGTCCTACTCAAGATGTTCCTAAATTTGCTCATCTCTCCAAATCCATTCAATACTTCCTCATTAGCTATGTGATCTACCCATATAACCTTCAGCATTCTTCTGCAGTATCACATTTCGAAAGCTTCTATTCTCTTTTTGTCTAAACTATTTATAGTCCACGTTTCACTTCCATAAATGACTACACTCCATACAAATACTTTCAGAAACGACTTCCTGACACTTAAATCTACGCTCGCTGCTATTTCTCTTCTTCAGAAACGCTTTCCTTGCCATTGCCAGTCTACATTTTATACACTCTCTACTTCGACCATCATCAGTAATTTTTCTCCCCAAATAGCAAAACTCCTTTACTACTTTAAGTGTCTCATTTCATAATCTAATTCCCTCACCATCACCCAACTTAATTCGACTACAATCCATTATCATCGTTTTGCTTTTGTTGATGTTCATCTTATATCCTCCTTTCAAGACACTGTCCACTCCATTCAGCTGCTGTCTGTGACAGAATTACAATACCATCAGCGAACCTGAACGTTTTAATTTCTTCTTCGTGGATTTTAATACCTACTCTTAAATTATCTTTTGTTTCCTTTACTGCTTCCTCAATCTACAGATTGAATAACATCGGGGAGAGGCTACCAACCTGTCTCACTCCCTTCCCTACCATTGTTTCCCTTTCATGCTCCTCGACTTTTATAACTGCCATCTGGTTTCTGTACAATTTGTAAATAGCCTTTCGCTTCCTGTATTTTACGCCTTCCACCTTCAGAATTTGAACCAGATTGTTCCAGTCAACATTGTCAAAAGCTTTCTCTAAGTCTACAAATGTTAGAAACGTAGGTTTGCCTATCCTTGATCTATTTTCTAAGCTACGTCGTAGGTTCTGTATTGCCTCACGTTTCCAACAATTCTACGGAATCCAAACTGAGCTTCCCCGAGGTAGGCTGCTACCAGTTTTTCCATTCGCCTGTAAAGAATTCGCGTTAGTATTCTGCAGCCGCGGCTTATTAAACGGATAGTTATGTAATTTTCACATCTATCAACCCGTGCTTTCTTCGAGATTGGAATTATTATATTCCTCTTGAAGACAGAGAGCATTTCGCCGGTCTCATACATCTTGCTTACCAGATGGTACAGTTTTGTCAGGACTGGCTCTCCCAAGGCCGTCAGTAGTTCCAGTGGAATGTTGTCTACTCCGGGGGGCTTGTTTCAACTCAGGTATTTCAGTGCTCTGTCAAACTATTCACGCAGTATCGTATCTCCCACTTCATCTTCATCTACATCCTCTTTCATTTCCATAATGTTGTACTCAAGTACATCGCCCTTGTATAGTCCCTCTATGTACTGCTTCCACCTTTCTTCATTCCCGTCTTTGTTTAGAACTGGGTTTCCATGTGAGCTCTTGATATTCGTGCAAGTGGTTTTCTTTTCTCCAAAGGTCTCTTTAATTTTCCTGTAGGCAGTATCTATCTTACCCCTAGTGATATACGCCTCTACATCCTTACATTTGTCCTCTAGCCATCCCTGCTGAACTATTTTCCACTTCCTGTCGATCTCATTTTCGAGATATTCATATTTCTTTTTGCCTGCTTCATTTACTGCATTTTTGTATTTTCTCCTTTAATCAACTTAATTCAGTATCTCTTCAGTTACTCAAGGATTTCTATTAGCCCTCGTCTTTTTACCTACTTCATCTTCTGCTGCCTTCACTATTTCATCTCTCAAAGATACCCATTCTTCTTCTGTTGTATTTATTTCCCCCATTCTTGTCAATCGTTTCCTAATGATCTCCCTGAAACTCTCTAAAATCTCTTGTTCTGTCAGTTTATCCAGGTCCCATCTTCTCAAATTCCCACCTTTTTGTAGTTTCTTTAGTTTTAATCTACAGTTCATAACCAATAGATTGTAGTCAGAGTCCACATCTGCCTCTGTCTAACAATTTAAAACCTGGTTCCTAAATCTCTGTCTGACCATAATATAATATATTTGAAACCTGTCAGTATCTCCAGGCTTCTTCCATGTATACAACCTGCTCTTATGATTCTTGAACCAAACTCTGTGCAAATTTCTACCAGGCGGCTTCCTCTTTCATTTCTCGCCCCCATTCCATATTCACCTGCTATATTTGCTTCTCTCCCTTTTCCTACTGTCGAACTCTAGTCGCGCTTGACTATTAAATTTTCGTCTTACTTCACTAACTGAATAATGTCTTTTATCTAATCATACATTTCATCAATCTCTTCATCATCTGTGGAGCTAGTATAAACTTGTACTACTGTGGTAGGCGTGGGTTTCATATCTATCTTGGCCACAATATGCTGTTTATAAGAGCTTATCCGCATTCCTATTTTTTATTCATTATTAAACCTACTCCTGCATTACCCCTTTTTGATTTTGTATTTATTATCATATACACCTGACCAGAAGTCTTGTTTCTCCTGCCACCGAAATTCACTAATTGCCACTATATCTAACTTTAACCTATCCATTTCCCTTTTTAAATTTTCTAACTTACCTGCCTGATTAAAGGATTGATATTCCACGCTCTGACCCATAGAAAGCTAGTTGTCTTTCTCCTGACAAGAACGACCCCGCCTGGAGATCCCAATGGGGAACTATTTGACCTCCGGAACATTTTACTCCAGAGGATGCCATCAACATTTAACCATACAGTAAAGCAGTATGCCATCGGGAAAAATTACGGCTGTAGTTTCAGCCGTTCGCAGTGCCAGCACTGCAAGGCCGTTTTGGTTTATGTTATAAGGGCAGATCAGTCAATCATCCAGAGTGTTGCCCCTGTAACTACTGAAAAGGCTGCTGGCCCTCTTCAGGAAACACACGTTGGTCTGACCTCTCAACAGATACCCCTCCATTGTGGTTGCACCTATGGTACAGCTATCTGTATCGCTGAGGCAAGCAAGCCTCCCCACCAACGGCAAGTTCCATGGTTCATGGAGGGAACAAAATGTATACATCACAATAACATACACAACATTCGTTTACACTTCATTTAAATGTACACAGTTCATAAAGCTGGAAAATCTTATTAGTGGGGGTTTACGTTGTTCTGTTACACATTGATTAATCTATGTTGGCAAATATCGCCTAAGGAAACGTTCAGAACGTAACAACTAGTCTCTAAACCAATCAACTTTCAGTGCCATGGAATTTAAATTTAAATAATTATTTGCCACTGTGCGAAACATGCTACTCATTACTCATTTGAAATATGTTCCCTAGTACTATATAGCTCATCAGAAAAAACCTTTTTACAAAAAGAAATATGACAGAAAATATTCAATTACATAGGAAAGTTTTTAGTACAACTGCTAGCTGTAAAGCACACAATAAGAAAAGAAAACGTCTGTTCACTAACCTATTAACAATTGACATTAATTAAACGACATGAGCTCTCACTGATTAAAAATTATGAAGAAATTTTCACACAGGATTTATAACATGTATGTCCAAATAAAATTTGCAACTCTCATAAACTAAGCGTCACGAGTACTCATTACCCAAAAGTGATCTAAAAATAGTTTTCGACCCAGCATTTACATTTCTTGTGCCCACACAAGAATCAGCTGAATTACTATTCACATTTTTTGACCCACACTATTCACATACACACTTCCTACTCATAAACATTTCTTGTATAAACCTCATTTTCCTGGAAAGAGGAAACAGGTGTACTACCTCGTACACATCAGCTTTCATTTTTGTGTGGGTACCTCCATGTATTCCACGTCCGTAGGCACCTCTTTCATAATATTTTTTTACTTTTTCAGGTAATAATTCAGATTCCTGCGCGTTAATTAGCGTCCATTTTGCAACATTTGTACCAACAAATTAAATAACAAGTCTGAGTTCATCAGAAGTCACCAGTTACATATACTATACATCTCCTTAAACAAATTACACTACAATTTATGTTCTAATTACAAGTTACATAACAAAGAAAAAGCTCATATAATTTTAAAAAAATTTATCTTCATTATTTAAACATGACATCCACAGTGTATGACCATTAATAAAAAATAACTAGTTTATTAGCCCTCAATTAATCACAGTTATTTGCAGGCAGAATAACATTATTTGTCTCTGCTGTGATAGAGCCACCCAATATTGTACCTGATTGAGGATATATCAGAATGCGAGCGTTAGAGTGAGCAATGCTTTCATTTTTGAAACCCCCATTAAAAATAAACTTCATCTTGGAAATATTATTATCTGTGTCAATGGATTTCTTTCGTGTTTCGACGAGGACACTTCACCCGACTATGAATTTTATTGGTTTCAAATTTGCAATCATGCCTTTTAAGTTGTGCTTTAGCACGTTTTCTCTTCTTTTCCCTCAGCATCTCTTTCTTTTGACTGATGTCTAAATCTTGACGCAGGAGGGAATCGATCATCTCCTCTGTTACACTTTCCCACTTAACACCCAACCTGATTTCTCCAGGTGTGATGCCTGTATTCTCGTAAGACAACGAGTTCATGATCATTTCAATATCAGCTACATACTTGCCCCATGTCATACGGTTGTTATGGCAATACGTTCTGAACTATCTACCCAGTTCACGCATGTAGCGTACTGAAGGACTGCTCGATGGATGGTAAGCCAAGATATGATATCTGAGTGCTTACACAACGCAAAGAATACCCTTAAGTTGACTATATTGTTTTCAATGTAATGGAGAGTTCTGACACACTCCGTACAAAGCGCACAACAACGCCCAGAGGGTGATAAACAAGACCTTGCAAACATGTTGCATAATCATCCTGACGTCTTCATTTATCGTCCTGCACCACTGAAGGCTTTATTGACAATTTCCAAGCCAAACCTCACCATATATCATTCCTGCACACTATAGAGAGAAGGTTAAAGCTGAAATTCAAACTATGTTACTACACGGAATCATTAAGCCAGCAGTAAGCTCCTGAAACAGTCTGTTACACTTTGTTAAGAAGAGAGATGAATCGATCTGTTTCGTCTTGGATTCGAGCCAAATTAATATCATTATAGTACTAGAAACTGATAGGCCTCAAGTTATTGAGGAACTCCTCTAAAATTTCTGTGGTGTACATGTCCTGTCTTCAGCTGACTTACAATAAAATATTTGGCAAATTGGAATTCATCCAGAGTGCCGACAATGCACTGCATTCTTGTGTTTCGGTACATGTTACCAATTGTGTATGCTAGCGTTTGGGCTCAACATTTCTACGGCAGCATCTATTCGTGGGCTAAATATTATTCTCCCTGCTTATTTCAAAAACCATATCACAGCTTATTCGATGACATTCTTATAGCAGAAATATCTTGGCAAAACATAATAGAGTTCTAAACTCTCTGCAGCGACTCTTTCCTGACACAGGCATTACTGTAAATTTGGAGAAATCCGCATTTGTAAAACCTAATGTAACACTGTTAGGCCACGCCATTTTATCGGCAGTCATAGAACCAGATCCTGACAAATTGGAATGAATAAGGTTGATCTATTCACCTACTAATAAGTGTGAAGTTCGCAGTTTCCTCGTATTAATCAATTTTTATCTGAGGTTTCTGAACATAATAATTATTACAACTCCAAGATTGTATGCTGTAACGGGCAAAAACACTCTGTGGAAATGGGATGAGAAGGGTGAAATGGAATTACAATGCTTGGAAAAAGCACTGCTTGAAGCTAACATATCTGACAAAGTCAGAACGATACTGCTCAATCACAGAACTTGAGCTATAGGCCATTGTGTGGGCTTTTACGAAATTCCGTTATTTTCTATTTGGTAAAAACACAAAGGTCTGGACAAATATCGCACACTGCAGGTTCTGATGTCTTCAAAACCGACACAAGAGCGCCTAAGACGCTGGGCTCTGTATCTTCAAGAATTTCAAATGACCATTATCCACATTCCTAGTGGGGAGAATGTTAATGCAGAAACACTGTCTCGTACATCCTTTGGACTATCTAGAAACAACAAGCAAGTTCAACATGACAATAATTTCAGTCTTCTTTACATAAAGAAAGTTTTGTTTGGGAATTTCGTTTCGTCCTCACTACAGAACATTGTGAAAGAGCAGGATAAGTACCCAGTATGGAACGACATTAAGGAGAATTGGCAATCCAAGCCAGAAAGAAGAAAACTTATTATCTGTTAGCTTAGACAATTATGAATGTCTTCCTTTAGAAGCCAAAATGACGACAATTGACGTGCCAGTACCCACCGCAAATTAAACTAAGAATGTGAAAATAAGAATGTTAAGTAACATTTATACTGCAGTTAGTATAAGGACGACTTAACTTTTTTCAGATGTAAATATAACAGAGAACATATAATGAACAGTATTCCATAGTGAAGACAACAATGAAAAAGCTAACTATCCCTATTCACTCTACTACAATCCATATCCTGTAGAAAGATGGATACGTTTCATGTGTAGTATAGATCGTGGTGAGTTTTGTGATATTTATGGTGATGACAGGATACTACTAGTAATTCCCAACAAAAGTGCACCTTTGATGACACAAACAACTGTTGAACAGTACAAAATTATTCCATATAGGATAGGATATTGGTATATCTGAACACTTCTTAAATAAGGAGAGAATTCAGAGGCTTCCTTTACCAGGATACAGGTTGGCTGGCAGTTTTTGTAGGAGCTCTTTTCGGTGTGGGGGAGTAGCAACGTATGTGAAAAACGGTATCCCTCTTGAGTCAATTGATGTTTCAAAGTACTGCACTGAACAGGTGTTTGAATGTTGTGCCAGTGTGGTTAAATTTTAGCGGAGCTAAACTTCTTACTGTTGATATTTATAGATCCCCAGACTCCGATTTCACAACATTTTTGCTAAGGCTAGAGGAGGTTCTTGGTTCACTTTATAGGAAATACAAAAAGTTAGTTATATGTGGTGACTTCAGTATTAATTGTATAGGTGATTGTGCAAGGAAAAGGATGCTGGTAGAACTCCTTAATTCACATAATCTTATACAAACCGTATTCTTTCCAACAAGAGTGCATGGGAACAGTAGAAAAACCATAGACAAGATTATTGTTCATTCCTTATTACTAGAAGGGCATTCTGTTAGCAAAAAGGTGACTCGCCTTTCAGATCATGATGCACAAATTTTAACTCTGAAAGATTTTTGTGCTGTATCACGTGTTAAATATAGTCATCAGCTGTTTAGGAAAGCAGATTCAGTTGCTGTAGAGACATTTGTAAATCTCATCAAGGAACAAGAGTGGCAAGATGTTTATAGGGCTGATACAGTAGACGATAAATATAATGCTTTTCTCAAGACTTTTCTCGTGCTCTTTGAAAGTTGCTTTCCGTTAGAACGTTCAAAACAGGGTACTAGCACAAACAGGCAGCCTGGGTGGCTGACTAGAGGGATAAGAATATCTTGTAGAACAAAGTGGCAATTATATCAAAACGTTAGAAACAGTCACAATCTAAATTCAGCAGCCCATTACAAACAGTATTGTAAGGTGCTTAAAAAAGTTATTAGGAAGGCAAAAAGTATGTAGTACACAGATAGAATAGCTAAGTCTCAGGATAAAATTGAAACCATATGGTCACTCATAAAGGAAGTGGCTGGTCTGCACAGACAGGTAGAGGATATAGAACCAGTGCATAGTGGGGAATGCCTGTGTTACTGATAAGTGGCATGTATGTACAGTATTTAATAATCACTTTCTGAATATAGCAGGTGAACTAAATAGAAACCTAGTCCCAACAGGGAATCATATAGCGCTCGTAGAAAAAAGTGTTGTGAGACTGTTACCTGAAATGCTTCTCTATGATACTGACAAGAGGGAGATAGAGTTAATAATTAAATCACTAAAGACCAAGAACTCTCATGGATATGACGGCGTATCTAGCAGAATACTGAACTATTGTTCCATATATGTTTGCCCAGTACTTAGCCATATCAGTAACTTTTCCTTTAGGAGTGGTCGGTTTACTGACCGATGAAAGTACTCAGTAGTGAAGCCACTTTATAAAAAGGGAGACAGGGATAATATTGACAATTATAGACCTATTTCTATGCCATTGGTGTTTGCTAAAGTTATCGAGAAGGTTGTATATACAAGGTCACTGGAGCATTTAAATTCGCATATTTTGCTGTCGAATGTACAGTTTGGCTTTAGAAGTGGCTTAACAACTGAAAATGCTATATTCTCCTTTCTCTGTGAGGTTTTGGACGGATTAAATAAAAGGTTGGGAACGTTAGGTATTTTCTTTGATTTAACGAAGGCTTTTTACTGTGTTGACCACAAAATATTACTGCACAAGTTGGACCTTTATGAAGTAAGGGAGTAGCTTACAATTGGTTCGCCTTTTACTTTAAGAACAGAGAGCAGAAGGTAATTCTCAGCAATATTGAGAGTGGTAGTGATGTTCAGTGCCAATGGGGCACTGTTAAGTGGGGTGTTCCTCAAGGGTCGGTGCTGGGGCCACTGCTGTTTCTTATTTATATAAATGAGATGCCTTCCAGTATTACAGACGATTCAAAAATATTTCTGTTTGCTGATGACACCAGGTTGGTAGTGAAGGATCTTGTGTGTAATATTGAAACATTATCAAATAATGTAGTTCATGAAATCAGTTCGTGGCTTGTGGAAAATAATTTGATGCTAAATCACAGTAATACTCAGTTTTTACAGTTTCTAACTCACAGTTCAATCAGAACTGATATTTTAATCAGACAGAATGGGCATATTATAATCGAGACGGAACAGTTCAAGTTCCTAGGCGTTCGGATAGATAGTAAGGTGTTGTGGAAAGCCCATGTTCAGGATCTTGTTCAGAAACTAAATGCCGCTTTATTTACCATTAGAACAGTATCTGAAATAAGTGACATTTCAACACGGAAAGTAGTCTACTTCGCATATTTTCAAACGCTTATGTCATATGGTATTATTTTTTGAGGTAATTCTTCTGATTCAAAATGGGTATTTTTGGTTCAAAAACAGGCTGTTCGAGCTGTGTGTGGTGTAAGTTCGAAAACCTCTTGTCGACCCCTATTCAATAGTCTGGGAATTTTGACATTACCCCCACAGTATATACTTTCTTTATTGTCGTTTGTTGTTAGCAATATTAGCTTATTCCCAAGAGTTAGCAGCTTTCACTCAGTTAATACTAGGCAGAAATCAAATCTGCTTGTGGAATGCACTTCCTTGACTCTTGTGCAGAAAGTAGTGCAATATTCTGCTGCATCCATTTTCAATAAGCTACCACAAGAACTCAAAAATCTTAGCAGTAGCCCAAACACTTTTAAGTGTAAACTAAAGAGTTTCCTCATGGCTCTCTCCTCCTATTCTGTCGAGGAGCTCCTGGAGGAGTTAAAAAATTAAGCAAATTCCAGTTTTACATTCTTGATTTTCTTTATTTAAGCTAACGACTTGTCGCCTGAATATGTTTCTTATATTTCATTTTATCTGTTTGTACAATCTACTACTGAATATGTTTCTTATATTTCATTTTATCTGTTTCTACAATCGTGTTATAATTTCATGTATTGACTCGTTCCATGACCATGGAGACTTCTCCATAATGTGGTCCCATGGAACAATAAAAAAATACCAGAATGAGATTTTCACTCTGCAACGGAGTGTGCACTGATATGAAACTTCCAGGCAGATTAAAACTGTGTGCCCGACCGAGACTCGAACTCGAAAGCTATGCACGACTCACGCCCTGTACTCACAGCTTTACTTCTGCCAGTTTCCGTCTCCCATCTTGGTCCCGAGTCTCGAGTCTCGGTCAGGCACACAGTTTTAATCTTCCAGGAAGCTTCAATAAAAAATAAATAAAAATAAATTAAGATATTAAGGTTATGTAAGTAAAACTCTGATTTCACTCATTGTTAAGATTTTTAATCAATATGCCCCAAATACTGCCTGTGCACAACAATACTTTTTAGCATTCCTGCATATAGCTGCCTCAAGCATCCTATACTCATATATATACAAAGCATCTATTACGCAATCTAATATTTTTTGTTTCATTTTTGGTCTGATGCTGCAATATGCAAAACATTTCTTTGACAAAATAATCTTTTAAATGATTTTGTGTCTAACACTGTACAATGCAGCTCACTTTGCATGAAGTTTATGTTGTAAAGAAACAATGCCAGTGCAGAATTACTTAATATTCAATTTATACTATCTGTTTATCTTAATAAGCTTCATGAGCAGATATCTCAATTAGTAACTAAACACTTCTCACAATGCCACAAATATGGGTTTTATGTACAATAATTTTAGATTCATGTTAATATATTTGTATCTGATAAGAAACAATTTACAAATTTTCATTCTTATCAACTCCATTTGCACTCACTTACTTGATTATCTTCACTTATGTTTACAGGAATATATAAAATATTTGTGAAGTTGTTATTATACGTATTTTCTGTCCATAGAGTCCCAAATAACTGAGATCTGCCAGGGTACAAACAAATTACAAATGCACATACACACGTGATGTCTGCAACAATGATTTCAATTCCAATGATGGCAACAAACAGGGAAGTCTGTCATAATGACAGATGTCTGCAATAACTACCAGTTCTTGAGTAGCAATCAGCGACCAATGCTGAAATTCGCCTCCAAGAGCCACAATTACACAGTGCTGCTTCAGTGAAAGGACACTGACGATTCCAGCCGCTGTGTCACCAAATGCAAGGTTTCAGTGATATAGACACTGTATACAACACTACATGAATCTACTACACTCCACGTTTCTACTTTGAGGTGTTAGTGTAATATACATTTGTAAATAGGCTGTTTAGATTTTTTTATTGGTAACGCCACCGCCATGTAGCGCTTTGTATGAAAATCACTGGCTGTGCCGTGTGCAGTCTGTGGCTGGTTTGCGTTGTTGTCTGCCATTGTAGTGTTGGGCAGCGGCAGCTGGATGCTAACAGCGTGAAGCGTTGCTCAGTTGGAGGTGAGCCACCAGCAGTGGTGGATGTGGGGAGAGAGATGGAGGAGTTTTGAAATTTGTAAGAATGGATGTCATGAACATATATATATATATATATATATATATATATATATATATATATATATATATATATATATATATAATGACTATTAAGGTAAATACATTGTTTGTTCTTTATTAAAATCTTTCATTTGCTAACTATGACTATCAGTAGTTAGTGACTTTCATAGTTAGAATTTTTTATTTAGCTGGCAGTAGTGGCGCTCACTGTATTGCAGTAGATTTTGGTGAGGTAAGTGATTTGTGAAAGGTATAGGTTAATGTTAGTCAGGGCCATTCTTTTGTAGGGATTTTTGAAAGTCAGATTGCGTTGCGCTAAAAATATTGTGTATCAGTTTAAGCACAGCCTTGTACAATTTTTCTAAGAGGACGTTTCATATGGCGACCCTGCCAGGATACATCACTGGAATCTTCTGTATTTTTTCTTGTAGTTAGTGTAATTAGTGTAGCTTTTGTTTATTGGTAGAACATAATTATAGAGAGAATTTCCTTTGTAGTTGTAGTTTTTCATTGTTGTACAGTAAAACAGTTGTGGCATGCATGTAGATTTGCAGAAAGTATTTCACAGCTGCGCTTGCAATTAACGAGATATTATTTTCAGTGCTACGTTAATGTGTTTTCGTATTTTGCTCTTCAAATTGTGGTTTTCGTGTGAAATGATGTGACAATAATGGCGTGTGAAAAACGTAATACTAGGCTCCAAAGTAAACTGAGAAATGACAGTGAAGACAATAGCAGTGTGTTAGTGCCATCGAGTAATGAATTAACTAATGTTCAAAGTAGTAATTTGGTAATTGTACATAGGGAAATGGAGCGGGCTGCAAATAATGGTGTAGGCAGTGAAACAATTAGTGAACAGGGAAGCATTATCGATCGATCGGTCTGCAACAGCTCGTCTCAGGATTCCGAAATGATATAGCACAATCTTGCAAACACTTTAGATTCAGGTTTTGCGCCCTCACCGTTTTCTCAAATAAATCAAGACACATTTTCTGCTTTTCAAAATGCGAATACTGCCGGAACAAATGCACTGCCGAATAGCACTGAGGAACATGTTTCAGACTGCAGTGCACTGTTATTAGAGTTGATGCAACAAATGGGACAAAGGCTACAAAAGTTAGACACAACGCTTGAACAAAATCAGAAACAAATGGGACAAAATCTTCAAAAGTTAAACACAATGGAACAAAATCTTCAAAAGTTAGACATAGTGGAACAAAATCAGAGACAAACACAGCAAAAGCTTCAAAAGTTAGACACAATGGAACAAAATCTTCTGAAGTTAGACACCACACTTGAACAAACACGTGAAGATTTAACTACTAAGTTACATAACATTGAACCGAAATGTCAAAAAATCTGTAATGACGAAAAAACACAAATTTGTGAGCATTTTCAACCTATTTTTTCGCTGCATGAAAATGCATTACAGAATCACGAAGGAGCCATAAAAGAACTACAAACCACTGTTTGTGAAAATCACGACACCTTGCAAGCATCCACCGATTCGGTTACGCAACTTGCAAGAACTCAGGAAAACTTAAAGGACACAATAGATTCGATTTCAACACAAATGGACACTCTAGAAACTTGGTTCAGAAAAACACACTGAGGAAATGTGTTCACTATCGGAGAAAGTAGCCGAACTTTCGTATCAGTTCACTAATTTATCTGCATAGATAGTCGATGATCTGAATGACACAAGACCTGTAGCCATCACTGACAGAGAAGAGTATGAACAAATTAAGAAATTCAAACTAAATCAGAAAAAAATTAATACGCAATACAAAAGAGAAATCCGGGAAGTACAAGATCATTTGACGAACGTAATACAAAAATTACATATTTCAGAGGACACTCGCGCTCCAACACAGGAAGAGGAACTTAGAAATACGGAAAAGTCACTAAATAATAAAACAGGGCATTTCGGAAATCATAAAACAAATTGGCAAAGTGTACCGAATTTTGAGATGGAACCGCCGACACGACGTAACAATGATCGATATCCTATTCGCCGACACGATGATTTTGTCTATAAGCTGTTCATTACTGCACGTAAATTCAAAACATTTAAGAATTCTGGCAACGACATTCATCCACAAGCTTGACTCCATCAATTCTCTCATTGTTTTCCTCCCACCTTGTCATTGGAGCACAGGTTAGAATTTATGTGTGGCTACTTGGAGAATGAACCAGCTGTAAGAATGCGATCGGTCATTCACGATTGCCACAGTAAAGGAGAATTTCATCATGCCTTCCTCTCAGCATATTGGTCTCAAACTACACATGACCGAATAAAACATAGCATCATAATGATGAAACATTTAAAAACAATCTGAATTTTCCAGTCTTGTAAAATACTTTGAAGACATGTTGCACAAGAATCAGTACCTGTCAAACCCATACAGCCCCTCAGAACTCATCCGCATTTGCTTAACTAAATTACCTGAACATTTACGACATATTATTTTGGCAGGACGTTGCAAAGACGACATTGAAGCTTTTCAGGGACTGTTACAAGAACTGGAAATTGACATTGACAATAGCGGAACGTGGAAACAGGAGCACAACAATTACGGGTCACACCTGTCACAATTCCGCGATGACAGAAATAATACACGACAAGGCTATTCGTACAACGTAAATCGTGACCAAAACAAACACCAACCGAATGACAACCGTTGGCAAAGTAGTAATAATTACAGGGAAAGATCCCCTCCCTGCGGCAATGACTATCACAGAGACAATCAGAGAAACAGAGAATATGGAAACCAAAATAAATATAATCAGGGGAGACAGAATAACTTTAGACGCAACGGTCCAGCGCGCAGTTACGATTCAAGGAGGAATTCTCCACCACGTGACCGACAAGAAAGAAACAATGGAAATCTACCGACATGACGACAGACGATATGATCGTAACGACAGACCTGAACTGCAGCAGAACAGGAGGGATTCAAAAAGAGCAGGGCCCTCTCGACAAGGTGAATTTGTAGAAGTTAGGTCTCCAAATCCCAATCACGATCCACGCCAACAAAGACACAAAAGGCAATGACTCATACCCCTGGCAGCCAGAAAACGTACTTATGAAACTGACGACGCAGCTGCCATCGCTAGTAATTACGTAAAAATGGAAGACATTAGGGACATCTTACTCCAGGAACACGACGTAAAACGTAACAACATTGCATATCCTGTGATTCACATTACTGTAAATGACGTAAAATTTACGGCAGTACTTGACTCAGACAGTCCCATTTCAGTAATTAGTGAAACAGCTTTTAGCAATTGCAACAAATCGAACGATTGCCCCACACTTCCGTAACGCAAGATTAAATTACAAGGTGCAGTCATTGGAAAATATGTAGATGTACGCCAACAAACCAACTTAGAATTATTTTGTAAAACCCACAGCTTCTCTATGAACTTTCTTATTGTTCCATTATTGTCGACGGAAATTATATTGGGAGTAGACTTCTTGAATGAATACATAGCAATCTTAAACTTTCACAATGCTGCAATAAGTTTAGAGAAAGAAGGTAAGTCAATAACTTTGAAATTTTGGCTCTCAAACCATGACGAGGAAATTAATCGGCTTTACCTTCTGTTAGACAACAGTTCGGAATTTTCTACGGAACTAGACACTAACAGTCGCTCTACAAGTACTGACAGGGATGATATCGATGGCATATTTGAAACTAATGAGTTAATTCAGAATAAAATTCAAACAATTGAGAACTGTAATGACACTGATAGGCAGGACCCTTTTGAGATTTTACAACCACATTCCACAGTTTTTACTCACAAAACAGGAACAATCAAGGGATTTCAATACCAATTTCGTGTTCGTGAGCACACTAAATTTTGTGTTAGACCATACGTAATGCCAGCACTTTATAGGGACCGTGTTAGAACAGAAATAAAATCTATGCTTCACGAGGGCATTATTGAGCCTGCAGTAAGCTCATACAACAACCCATTACATGTTGTTGAGTCGAAAAATGGATCGATCAGGCTTGTCTTAGATTCGAGACAAATCAATACTATCATTATTCCTGAAACAGACAGGTCGCAAACGTTGGAAGAACTTCTTCAAAATTTTAGTGGTGTAAAAGTGTTGTCTTCCATTGATCTCAGATCCAGCTTTTATCAGATCGAACTTCATCCAGAATGTAGAAAATACACAGCTTTCCTTTGTTTCGGCGTTTGTTATCAGTTTCTGAAACTTCCTTTTGGCTTGAACATTTCTTCGGCGACATTCATTCGCGGGCTAAATTCCATATTACCTGAGTTCTTAAAACGTCACATCACCTTATATGTGGACGATATTCTGATAGCAGAGGCCTCATGGGAACAACATAATCGCATCCTCAACAACGTGTTACATATTTTTGCAGAATCTGGAATTACAGTTAACTTGGAAAAGTCTGAATTCGGTAGGACAAAGGTGAAGTTTTTGGGACATATTATTTCTTCTGAAGGCATTCAGCCGGATACTGAAAAGTTAGAAGCAGTCAGAGCCATTTCAGTTCCATCCACAAAAAACAAGTCCGGAGTTTTCTATGTCTCGTAATTTTTACCGTCGTTTTCTGAATATGCAAATTCTAGTTACACCAAAACTTTGTTCTCTCACTGGAAAAAATACTAATTGGAACTGGGACGAACAAGCACAGTTGGAATTCAATTCTTTGAAAGAACCACTACTTAACGCGCCAATACTAGCTCATCCAGATCTGTCATAAGATTTCTGCCTTAGCACGGATTCTTCTAAAATCGGTCTTGGTGCCCATTTATTTCAAGAAGCCATAGAAAGTGACACTACCGTTCAGAAAACCATTGATTTTGCTTGCCGAGTGCTAACAAAATTTGAAAAAACCTGCTCCATTACTGAATTAGAAGCTTTAGCTATCGTTTGGGCATTTAACAAATTCCGTTTCTTTCTTTATGGTAAGCACGTAAAAGTATAAAGTGATCATCGTGCATTACAATTTCTTATGTTTTCAAAATTAAATCATGACAGGTTAAAACATTGGCCATTGTTTCTGCAAGAATTCCACTTCACAATAGTCTACATTCCCGGCAAGGAGAACATTGTTGCGGACGCACTGTCACGCGCACCGGCTGGGCTTGAGAAACGTAACACAGAAAGCTACCTCGAGAATAATTTCAGTATTCTTTACATTCAGAAAGTCGCCTTTCAAAACTTCATCGCCACATCTTTAAAGGACATTGCTCATGAACAAGATAAATATCCGATTTGGAAAGACATCAAAAGTAAATGGCATGAAAAGACACACACACAGATTCGGCATTATTATCTGGTTAGAAACAATATACCGTTCAAACGACGCACTGTTGATGACAAGCTATGGGTACTTTGCATTTCAGACGATTTCGTGAATAAGCTCATTTGGTACATTCATTTCAGCTATGCACATTTTGGTCCGCGAAAATGTTATCATATTCTTCGAACGACTTGTTATTTTAACAATATGGAAAAGAGAATTCGAAGAGTCTTGTCTATTTGTAAACCATCTACTGTCTCGCATCGTGCTCCATTGTTTCCTATAATTATTTCTAAATTAAAAGAATTTGCTGCTATTGATCTCTTGGGACCGCTTGTCAGAACATCTAATGGATTTTCGTACGTTCTAGTCGCTGTTGAACTTACTTCAAAATTTGTTTCTTTCACTCCGCTACATAAAGCCACTGGACGGTCTGTATCCAACGCCTTTGTTAAAAATTTCTTACGTGAAGTTGTACACGTTAGTAAAGTCATTTCAGATAACGGACCGCAATTCAGATCTGCTGTTTGGTCATGCATGTTTCCTAACCATAAAATCAAATCTGTTTTTATTTCATTGTACTCACTACATTGTAGTCCGTCTAAACGGATTATGAAAGAAATCAATAAGCTTTGCAGACTTTATTGTCACAGAAAGCATCAGCATTGGGACAGATATTTACACTAATTTCAAAACGTACTGAATGAAATGCCTCTTGATTCCATTGCTTTACCACCTGTTCTTGTATGGAAGAATAAAGAACCACCGAACAGAACCAGAGAGCTTGTACCTTTTCCGAATACACGTAAACTTTGTCACAAAGACATAATTTATTTGGCTATTAAAAATATAAATTCTGCTGCAGACAAAAGGAGAAAATTACACGGTAAAGCAAATGCAAAGAAGTTATATATGGGTCAGAAAGTTCTCATTAAAGCTCATTCATTGTCACATAAGAAGAAACACTTGAGTCACAAATTCCTTCTAGTTTACAATGGACCTTACAGAATCTGACATATACCACATGATAATTTCGAGTAAAGGTTTACACCACATTTCACATGTAAAACCGTTTATTGAAAGATAATCTGCTTAATAACTTTGTCTTTGTAATAAAACATTTCACTTCCCATTTCTAGTATGCTTTGTCACACTGAGAAACTGTTAACATGCAACAATGTCTTGAAGTTAACTATCCAGTCTAGAACCTAGAGAACATTTTTAGACAGAAATTACGAATGCATTGTTATAGTGAACAGACGACACAGTGTTGTTATTTGTACATTCTTGCTTGTTAGTTGCACGATTACGTAACGACTATAAGGCTGACATACTTAGAGCATATACTGTTAATGAGATGTTACTGCAACATTTTGGTTTACTTGAAAAGACATTCTTTATTTAAAGTACTTTCTGTGAGATTACCGATGACTACGTATTTCGTTTCTTTGATAGCTTCGCGATTATATCACGACGCTACTAATGTGTGACACAATTAACATTGTGCTTTTGCGGTGTATCTGTTTTATATCTGCACAGTTTTTCTGAATTCTTCTGGAAAGGAAAACATGTTTTAGTAGTAACTTTGTGGTATAGCTACAATGAGACAGCATTTTCTGTAGCACAACAATAGGTTACAGTACAGTACTTACTTCTTCACAGCAATAAGCGTAGTAACTTCGATATCTATACGCAAAGCATTTCACTTTTGTTTATCATGAGGTAAGTACATTGACTTCTGCAGAACTTAGCTTTCGGAGGACGATAACTACGACACTTCCACAGAGATTATCTTACAAGACCCACAGTTTAGCGCTACAGTACACATCTTTGAATAATTAATTTTGTACTTAAGACATTTATTTTTAAAGATATTTGAAGTACAATAATACAAAGGTTTTCCATGATACATTTCATTCCATTGCTGTAATCTGTAACACCTGAGGATATAATTACATTGAGATGACTTCAGACTTATGAAACTGTATTTTGTCTGTACTTTGTGAATTGTTCATATTTTTTCGGAACCATTGTGATACTATGAGAGCTTTGAATGACATATTTGGTATGAGATCATGATTTTTAAAGTATGTTTGAGATAGATGACACTTTTGACATGAGCTGAGAATTTTTTATTAAGTTTTGAAATTATTGCAGAAAGCTATGACGTTTTTGAGATTTGGCGGAGTTTTTATGATGTTATTATAATGATGACAATGTGTATTGTGCTGTGGAGGTATGTTTATGATCAATAAGCTGATGCTATATGAGGAATTTGATTATGCGACGTATTTGTTATGATGAAATATTGAAGAAGTGACGACGAATATGTATATGTGTAATAAGGAAAGGAATAAGGAGTAGTGGTTACAGACTCTGGTTTGTGAAAAAGGATGTTGGAAACCGCGAATCGTACTTTAAGAGTGATGAAATGTGTGTATTTGTGTGAATGTATCACTATGCAGGTGAAAATTTTTTGGGCACTGTTATAGTTAAAGGATTTTGTTCCTACATATTTGTAACGCAAATTCTTGACCTGTGAAATTTTTTTATATGAAACTGTCACTGTAGCGGAAACTGGTGTTGTAAATATTTTGGTAAGACAGTTAAGTCACCACCTGCACGTAATGCATCGTGGGCACCCAGCTGCGCAACAGCCACCTGACAAAAGAAAGCCATTAGGTAGAAAAAAAGAGGCCATTATCCTCGCTATTGACATTCCTTTGTAGAAAGCATCGCAAAAACGACACGCTCATTACTTGGAAAGATACGTTCTTACATCTGCACATCTGATAATGACATGCGTCTTTCTACGAGAGTTGAGAGAATTGGTACTAACTTATGATATGTCACATGACTATTGAATGATATTTTTACGCTTTGCCTTTCATTTTTGCTTATTTCATTTGAAATCTGGTTTCCAGCTGTGTTGCAGTATTGGTTTTATAAAATAAAATAAAATGCATTTGCTAATGTGAACACTTTCTGTCAACATATTTATTAAATAGTCATTTTATGATCCACGTTCTTCAAAAAAGGAGCACTTGGAAAGGAAAGAACAATAAGAAGGGATTAATTACACTTAATACATACTTAATTTTCTTTTCAACTACTTGGTAATATCTTTTGTAGAATTAGTTTTGTGGTGCACCACTTTAATGACATAGACATTAAGATGTGAATAGACATGTCCCTTATCTGCATTGTTGTTTTTACTGTAATATTTTTTCTGCTTGAGCTATGTCATGTTTAGATATAAGTTATTGCATCTGCTGCTGCTGTTTGCCAGGCAGAGTGCTACTGAATTTGACTTTGTATTACTCTGTTAAGCCAATTTTACTACGGATTTATTATTTCTTGTTTGCTGTGCATTGCCTTATATTAGTTATAATATTGCTGCTTGCTTTGACAACTTCCATTTTTTTTATTGCTGTTTGCATTAATTGTTTTGTGCTGCTGGATTGCCTCGTCCCTTAGTTTAGCATCTGAGCTCAGTGGATGTAAGTTAGCTTAAGAGAGGGTAGACTATATAAGAGAATGAGTTGCGTTGAATTGGAAGAAATGTATTGAGAAGTTTTATGAAAAAAGTACAGAAAGCAGGTATAGATAGCACCTTTTCAAATAATGAAGAACGAAGGGAGATCTGCAAGAAGTAAAGAAAGTTTTGTTGGCAAGATACTGCAGTAAAACAAATCCTGTCCTTTCCCTTTCTGTTATTCGCTATGTGTTTGTGTACTCTTGTATATTTGTGTTTTTCCTGTCATTATGTGTTTAGCCAATGAGAGTTATGTTGTAGAATTTTTCTAGTAATATGTTATTTAGCTTGTAAAGATGCTTAGACATTATTTATTCTGTTTTATTGCAATGCTCATGTGTGAAGCTGATGTTTCAAAAGTTATTCTGATCTTTTATGTATGTACTTATGTCATAATTCTTGTAACACTGATGCATATGTTTATTTCCATTCTTTTGTAAAGCCTGTATTACTACAAATGTTATCTGTATTGTTATGTTCTTTAATGATGTATTTTGTACCTTTGTTATTGTATTCTCATGTTATAAAATTGTAATTGACACCAGTCATCAAATTAAGTAACTTGTAAATTACATTTCACTGCACACATTTCTGTTGGTCATAGTATATGAACAATATGTGAGAAGTAGGGACTGTTAGTGTTTGTGCATGTGTTGATAATTCAGCTAGTGCATGGATAACAGCATTGCTGGTTCTAAGGACAATTCCAAAAACTTTGTGCGTGCACAAATGGTGTTTTATGGACTTATTATATTCTCCGCAAGACTCTTCGAGGGTGATTGTGCACCTGCACAGCCACAACAGATGGCTGCTGCCCGTCTCAACATGGACTACAGTGGGTATGCATCTTTGATAGCCCAACAATACCATAATCTCTACCAGGACTACAGTGGGCCTGCTCTGTGATGACTTACCTACAAATGTTCTTCAAAATATCGACTGACTCTGCTGTGGGTTTGCTCTGTTGTGTCCCATTAACTGTCTGCATATCAAGAGTGAGCACTGTCTTTCCATTGGACGGACAACAATACTTCTTCAAGACTGCATGGAAATCCACTACTTCCGTGTGCATGTTCTCTTATTGCTCAGTCTTTGACAAAAACACTGCTATTTTACTGTGATGAATGATCAGGACTGTCTTTATGGACTGTGAGAAAATTTTAGCTTTTGATCAACATTGTATTGATAAGTGTGTGCATTTCTTTGTTATTGTAATTATAATTATGAAATTTTTTTTTCAAATCTGTATTGGCCAGTGCCAAAACAATTTGGAAAATTTTTTGTGGGGAGCATGGGGGCTATGTAAGTAGGCTGTTTAGGTTTTTTTGTTGGTAACGCCGCCGCCACATAGCGCTCTGTATGAAAATCACTGGCTGTGCCGTGTGCAGTCTGTGGCTGGTTTGGATTGTGGTCTGCCATTGTAGTGTTGGGCAGTGGCAGCTGGATGCTAACAGCGCATAGCGTTGCGCAGTTGGAGGTGGGGAGAGAGATGGCGGAGTTTTTAAAGTTGTAAGAATGGATGTCATGAACTGATATATATATATATATATATATATATATATATATATATATATATATATATATATATATATAATGACTATTAAGGTAAATACATTGTTTGTTCTCTATTAAAATCTTTCATTTGCTAACTGTGCCTATCAGTAGTTAGTGACTTCCGTAGTTTGAATCTTTTATTTAGCTGGCAGTAGTGGCGCTCGTTGTATTGCAGTAGATTTTGGTGAGGTAAGTGATTTGTGAAAGGTATAGGTTAATGTTAGTCAGGGCCATTCTTTTGTAGGGATTTTTGAAAGTCAGATTGCGTTGCGCTAGAAATATTGTGTATCAGTATAAGTACAGTCTTGCACAATTTTTCTAAGGGGACATTTCACATTAAATACACCTCTACACACAATTTTCTATGTTGCTTCTCCTCTCATATTCATACAAGTGTGCAAAGTGCAAAACAATACAAAACTCCCTGTGCAGAGAACATTCACTTTTTACAAAACTATAACACTCTGCATGATACTACCTGGCAGGTTGAAAGTGTGTGTCGGACCGAGACTCGAACTCGGCCCCTTTTCCCTTCACGGGCAAGTGCCCTACCATCCGAGCTACCCAAGCTCGACTGATGTCCCGTCCTCACAGCTTCAATTCTCCCAGTACCTGGTCCTTTCTTCCTTGAGTGCTCGTTTGAACGGTGCGCTGAAGAGCATCTGTGAAGTTTGGAAGATAGGAGACGAGGTACCGACAGAACTGAAGCTTTGAGAACTGGACGTTAGTCGTGCTCCGGTAGCTCAGATGGCGTCGGCACGGTAGCTCAGCGTGTTCGGTCAGTGGGTTAGCTACCCTTTGTAATAAAAAAAAAACTTGGGAAACGGATCAACGAATAAACGTCATCGGATCTCCACCCTGAATAAATTCAACAAACCATAGAGAACGAAATGAAATTAAAGAAAAAAATAAGTCGTAGCGCACGGCCGCGAGAGGCAAAGGTCCCGAGTTCCAGTCTCAGCCAGGCACACAGTTTCATGTCAGCTTACACTCCGCTGCAGAGTGAAAGTCTCATTCTGCCAACACACTTCATGTTTTCTTATCATCTTTCTAAACTTTACAGGTTGAAATTTTTCATATATTAAAGTGTGCCTAATTACTTATTTTAAAAGGCTCCCAAAACGGTCACAAGATAATTGAGCCAGTAATGAACAATCCTTCTAACATTAATAGAATCTCTACATCTTTATGTATTTCGTTTAAATGTTTGAACAGTTTTAGTAAACAAGAAATGCTTCACTACATTGTTTGTAATAACAATATTTACTGTCTAACCTATATGTTTATATATAAGTATGTCTCATAATAGAGCAGTTTTTGCTCCATTTGTCCTATTTATGCATATGCCCCGTTCAGATTCTTAAAAATGTGTCAGAACTCTCCATTACATTGAAGCAATATAGTCAACTTAACACTATTCTTTTCACTGTGTAAGCACTCAGATATCGATAGTAACAATCTGAAGGCGAAACACAGGAGTGCAATTCCAAGCATTCACGTGAAACGAGGTCTGTCTGTGAGAGTGGAAGTAGTAGTGTCGGTCGAGAACTCGGAGACAGAGGACATGTCGCGCTAACCTCACGTCGGAGATGGCAGTCTATTATTGGTTATATGTTATGATGAGTCTGAAGTTTTAAATGGACTTAATGGATGAAATCCCTTCTCACAAGTTACTCAATAGTTAACAGGACCCATACAAACTCCTTTTTATTAAATTAACTCCTACTTACAACAAGATTTAGCCGCTGCTGCAGCATGCTCCTGCGAATAGCTGTAAACCACATGCAAAAAGGCACTCATTTAAAGATGTGAGAGCGAAAGTTAGGGCCAAAACAAAGACACTGACACACTACAAAGTGTTATGCACCCAAATGCAGTATATTCCATAGTACAAGCTAGATTCTGTATCACTTGTAAATTCTGATTCTAAAACCCAGTCAGATAACTTAGGTATTCATTGTTACAAGTTCCCACAGTTTTACATATTCAAATACGCAGTCAGATAGGATATCATAATGTTAGTTTTAAGTTTTTCACAAAACCATATGTTGAGGGATTAAATAACAGTTAAACAGACACTCATACAACTCGCACACAGTGTTATGCAAGTTAGATTCCGTTTACTGATAGCTCAGGTTGCTTATCGGGTCCATTTTCACAACGAACGTAGACAATTAGTGTTGTAGATACGTTACATATTAGTTGCACATACGTTACATTGTTTAAATCACCACAATATAACTACATCTTCTTTCTCCGAGACTCTCGTATTTTGTCAGAGTTCTACTAGCGAAAGCAATGCAGCGACACTCTTTGCTTTCCAATTGTTCTTGAAATACGTGCACCTCAATACCGTAATCGCACTAGTCGGTTCCCATGTGAAATGAAACTGTCAAATCGGGGTGATGTAATACTATGTCTTCTACGAGTTCATCCTTTAGTTTATCAAACGCTATTTGACATTTCTCTGTCCAAAGAAACTCACTATTTTTCTTTAACAAACCGCACAACTCTGGGTAGTTAAAAACTTGCTCTTCTACACATTTGCGATAAAAATTACAGAGACCAAAGAAAGCCTGGAAATGTTTTTTGGTTCATGGGTGTGGACTGTTTCTTATCGGCTCTACTCTTCGCAGGTCTTTAGTTATCCCTGAAGTTGTTATGGTATGGGTTACAGCTTCTACTTAATTTTTCACTAATTCACATTTCTTTAACTTCAGTGACATTCCCCTGTGTCTCAGTGCTTCAACAACTTCTGTTAATAGTTCAGACTCCTCATCCCATGATGACGTTGCCATTAACAAATCGTCACTATAGATGGTAATTATTGTGCCAAGTTCTTTCCCCAATACACTTCAAGCCGTCAGAAGACCACCGACATTGACATGTTCAATCCGAAAGGCATGACTTTATACTGACAGCATTTCCCATCAAACAGAAATGCTGTCAGTTTTCGCGATTCTTTTTAAGGGCTGTCTGCCAATGCCAGCGGCCAGATTGAGGTCTGTCATATACCGCACACGATGAATCTTTTTTCATAACATCGCCTAAACACGCAGGACGATAAGTCTCACATTTCACAAACCTGTTATCTCTTTTTTATTCACCAAAACCAAGTGATTGTTACATTGGCTATTAGAAGGTTCCATAACGACCCACTCTGTTACATTGGCTATTAGAACGTTCTCTACCGACCCACTCCTCCATGCAATTTATTTCTGTTTGTACCGCTTCTCTCCTAGCTATTGGTACTTGATAAACTGTTCCAAAAGATGGATCATGGGTATCATCTCAATTTTATACTCAAAATCACGTACACGACTAGGTTTATCAGAAAATACCTCTTCTTAGTAAAAATATCATACAGCTCCTCCTTTCCGTAGGAAACTATGCTTGACACATTCTCCATTACTGTTACAAAATCATCATCGGAAAGTAATACGTTTACGTTCCTAACATGGTAACACTCGGACCCTTCCCTTAACCCTTCGTTCATAGGTAATGGTGTCGTGATCACTGACTCCGTGATCGACATCATCAAAACACAGGCCGGCCGTTGTCGCTGTGCGGTTCTAGACGCTTCAGTTTGGAACCGCGTGATCGCTACGGTCGCAGGTTCGAATCCTGCCTCGGGCATGGATGTGTGTGATGTCCTTAGGTTGGTTAGGTTTAAGTAGTTCTAAGTTCTAGGGGACTGATGACCACAGATGTTAAGTCCCATAGTGCTCAGAGCCATTTGAATCATCATCAAAACCCACCATTAATTTGTTTTCTCCTACAGCACATACCATCGTTCTTCTGTCACAATTAATGATTACCTTATTCTTTATGATCCAGTCCACGACCATAATTATTTTTGTGCTCAACTGAAAAACGACTAGAAAACCACATTGAAACTCAACATCCCTAACATAAAATTGCCTCCAAATTTGAGCCTTAATCGGTTTACTACAGGCACAAGTTGCATCTACTACTTTCACTCCCGTGCCAGGCATTTCGACTACATCCGCTACTGTTTTAATTCTCTCGTAAAACGACTGCCTTAGACTATCAATTAACTCCTGAGTTTCCATTCCGCATACAGCATTAGGTATCATAATTTCATCACATCGCTTCGATCGTTACACATCCTTCCCCTTTACTTCCAAATCACTCCACAAGACGTAATTCCGTCTACATAACTTAACTGGGGGTTTCTTCCACCTTCCTCTGTTACCTACTTCATTCAGAGACAAAAATTACCTTAATTCATCCGTGCTCAACTGATCGGACAGTTCACTTACATTTTAATCATCACCTTCGCGAATCACATCTGCTTTGGCTTCGTATACCCTACAACGATCTATTTCGCTCAATATTTTTATTCTGCTGTCGTAAGATACACAATTAGGCTGCATATCAACAGTCTCCGGTTGCTCGATCGAATACGCCGAATTCGGCTAAATCGGGAACGGCGTCTCCCAAAGATTTACTCATCTGCAGTTCACGTGCCCCCTCATCTCCACTATATTCAATAATCTCATCAGTATTGCCCATTATATTCTTATTAACTTCATTTGCTACGAGCAGCGTCTCCATCAGATCGCACGTCCCCATCGTTACACACACTTCACAATTGTTATCATCCTCCACACTCGACTTCGTTTTCCACGAAAACGTACTTTCCTGTCTCATTCCCACTCCTCTATCCCATCACACATTCCACCTTATTGCCTCAGCCATTCCCTATCATCGCTCGCTGTTCGGACTTCAGTAACAACAACAACACGCGTCTTCACGATCGGACACTGCTCTTTTATCGCCGCCGTGTACACCTTCTACGCGGCATACACGCTGTCGCTTCGACATCGCAAATAATTTCATTTGCTATCGCTTCAGATTTGTCTTGCTCACGAAGTTCATTGGTCTTGCATTGTTTCCTAAACACCTAACTTCTTATGTGTGCCCGCCCACCTTCACTCGCTTTGTTGCCACCACCGCTGTTATACTGTATCCTTTGATGGGGCCGTGTACCGAAACCTGCCCCAGTTTGCCCCTTTACTGTTGCGAACTGACGTTTTCCGAGCAGTAATTTTCGCAAAATCGGCCGTAAAGTCTACTTCTTCCGCGACCGCCACCTCTTCCTCCTCTCCTATCTCTGTATCCGTGAGCCCATCTCACGTCGTAATCATTGTGATGGTTTTTGTTTTGGCTGCTATTGAAATTGTTTCTGTTCTGGTTACTATTGTATCCGCCGTGGAACGTTTGTCACAATCGCAGTGCGGAGCATCAGTGTCACCTACTCTCTTCAGAAAGAATGTTTTATTGTTTTGGCCGTAAGATAGCTACGGACATTCCACAGTAATTTTCCGCAAAATACCCTTAACACACTCTTTTGTGACAGCTGACCGTTCATGTACTCCAATTTTTTAAATAGCTCTTCACAATACAGTTTCATATTTGTCTCTTTACTAGGTCGATAAGGAGAAACTTGCATAAATTCCTGCAAAACCTCGCCCTGTTTATCAAAAGACCAGTGTTCTTCTTCAAATTTGCTGAAAATTTGCTCCAAAGTTCGGCAGTCCTCTACGGCATGCACTACCCACCTATGTGCGTCCCCTACTGCCTTCGTCCTCTCTGTTCTAATCCGATCCTCTTCAGACAATGCTGAAGGGATTATCTTTCTGCATGCGTCCATGAAAATGACTGTGCATATCTCTCCCTTTGGTTTGAAATTTTAAATTTCGAAGCTTACATGACTGGGATATTCCCTCCTTAACGTGAACGTAGTAGCCAAATTCTTTACACTATTGTAGACTTTTTACCTGCTCTTTGTTTTTATTAGTTTCAGATCTAAAACTTTCTTCTTCCTTTGGTTTTGAACTCCACAACTTCGTGATATACCTCAGCTTCTAACGAATGAGTTTTGTCCTGACCATCAGTAGTAATTGTCTCTATTGTTCCTTTTAATTTCATTTCCGTTTCGCTTTGAGCTTTCCCGATCTGTCCCATCAAAGTATTTACAGATAGATCCTGTTCACCGCGAATTTTCGTCCGCTCGTCACTCACTGTCTTCATTTTCTGGTTTACTTTAGTGCCTAAATCCCTACGGATCGAATCTACAGATTCAGTTAACTTCCTACTCACATCATCGTAAAAATTCTCCTTTTGCTTTTTTATTTCACTGCTCACAGATTTCTTTTCACGCTTCATATTACGATCGAGCTTGTCATCTAACTCACGAACTTTCTTTGTTATTTCATCGCCCACACCTTTGCGTAATGAAGAAGATATTTCATCTTTTAAGAAACTCATATCAGTTCTTAATCCACTCTCCATCGAACTCTTCCTATCGTTCATTGAAACTACATCAATTGATAACTCAGTCTTCATCGAACACATTCTCTCGTTCATTGAGCCTATATCAGTTTGCATCGAATCCAGCATCTGAAATAATTTAGAAATGTAAAATCATTGGGGGAATGACAACCCAACGACTGGTGAATTTGGTATGTATAATCTATGACAATAGTCCTAATTCAAACCACATGTCTAATTTAGTACTGGTTCTACTTGTGTTTTCAGTCCTCTGTACCAAATTTTCACTCTTCATGAACATTTCTCCCCAAGTCTCCTGATAGGAATCATCAACCCCTTACTTTACGGTCACACTCTTTCATATACAGGGTGTTACAAAAAGGTACGGCCAAACTTTCAGGAAACATATACGTCGCACACAAATAAAGAAAAGATGTTATGTGTTAAGTAGGCTGTTTAGGTTTTTATATTGGTAACGCCACGTAGCGCTCTGTATGAAGATCACTGGCTGTGCTGTGTGCAGTCTGTGGCTGGTTGGCATTGTTGTAATACTCGCCATTGTAGCGTTGGGCAGTTGGCTGTTAGTGGCGCGTAGCGTTGCGCAGTTGGAGGTGAGCCACCAGCAGTGGTGGATGTGGGGAGAGTGATGGCGAAGTTTTGAAATTTGTAAGAATAGATGTCATGAACTGCTATATACATTATGACTATTAAGGTAAATACATTGTTTGTTCTCTATCAAAATCTTTCATTTGCTAACTATACCTATCAGTAGTTAGTGCCTTCCGCAGTTTGAATCTTTTATTTAGCTGGCAGTAGTGGTGTTCGCTGTATTGCAGTAGTTCGAGTAACGAAGATTTTTGTGAGGTAAGTGATTTGTGAAACGTATAGGTTAATGTTAGTCAGGGCCTTTCTTTTGTAGGGATTATTGAAAGTCAGATGGCGTTGCGCTAAAAATATTGTGTGTCAGTTTAAGCACAGTCATGTATAATTTTTCTAAGGGGACGTTTCATATGTCGACCCTTAGCCGAGGATAACTCACTGGAATCTTCTGATTTTTTCTTGTAGTTTGTGTACGTAGAGTAGCCTTTGGTTATTGCTAGCGCGTAATTGTAGAGAGAATTTCCTCTGTAGTTGTAGTTTTTCATTGTTGTACAGTAAAACAGTTGTGGCATGCATGTAGATTTGCACCAAGTATTTCGCAGCTGCACTTACAATTAACTAGATATTATTTTCAGTGCTATGTTAATGTGTTTTCTTATTTTTGCTCTTCAAATTGTGGTTTTCTGTGTTATCGTGTGAAATATTGTGACAATAATGGCATGTGAAAAACGTAACTCTAGGCTCCAAAGAAAACTGAGAAATAATAGTGACGACGAGCGTAGCTTACCAGCACCACTGTGTAATGAATTAACAGACATTCTAAGTAGTGATTTGATAACCATGCATAGGGAAATGGAGCGGGCATCAAATAATGGTGTAGACAGCGAAACAGATAGTGAACAGGGAAGCATTATCGATCGATCGGTCGGCAACAGCTCGCCTCAGGAATCGGGATGACAGGACACAATCTTGCAAATACTGTAGATTCAGGTTTTGCAGCCTTACCGTTTTCTCAAATAGGCCTAAGTCAAGACACATTTTGTGCTTTTCAAAATGCAAATATTGCCAGTTCAAATGCACTGCCGAATAGCAATGAGGAACATGTTTTAGACACCAATGCATTGTTATTACAGTTAATGCAACAAATCGGACAAAGGCTACAAAAGTTAGACAGAACGGAACAAAATCTTCAAAAGTTATACACAATGGAACAAAATCTTCAAAAGTTAGACACAATGGAACAAAATCAGACACAATCACAGCAAAACCTAGACGCAATGGAACAAAAGCTTCAAAAGTTAGACTCAGGGGTACATACGCTTGAACAGACATGTCAAGATTTAACTGCTGAATTACATAAAATCGAATCGAAATGTCAAAAAGTCTGTAATGACGTAAAAAAACAAATTTGTGAGCATTTCCAACCTATTTTTTCGCGGCATGAAAATGCATTACAGAATCACGAAGCAGCCATAAAAGAACAGTAAACTATTGTTCTTCAAAATCATGAGACCTTGCAAGCTAAAACTGACTCAGTTGCATCTACCGATTCGGTTACGCAACTTGCAAAAACTCAAGAAAACTTAAAGGACACAGTAGATACTCTGAAAATTGGTTCAGAAAGACACATGGAGGAAATTAGTTCATTATCAGATAAAGTAGTTGAACTTTCGGATCAGCTAAATAATTTATCTACGAAGGTAGATGATAATCTGAATGACACAAAATCGGTAGTCTTTAATGACACAGAAAAGTTTGAACAAATTAGTAAATTCAAACAAAATCAGAATCAAATTAATACGCAACACCAAAGAGAAATCCGGGAAGTACAAGATCAGCTGACACAGGTAATACAAGAATTACGTATTTCACAGGACACTCGCACTCCAATACAGGAAGAGGGACATAGAAATACAGAAGAACCACAAAATAATAACACAGGACACTTCTGAAATTATGAAAAAAATTGGCAAGGTGCATTCAATTTTGAGATGGAACCGCCAACACGACGTAACAATGACCGATATGCTACTCGCCGACACGATGATTTTGACTATAAGCTGTTCATTACTGCACGTAAATTCAAAACATTTAAGAATTCAGGAAACGACATTCATCCACAAGCGTGGCTCCATCAATTCTCTCATTGTTTTCCTCCAAACTTGTCATTGAAGCACAGATTAGAATTTATATGTGGCTACTTAGAGAATGAACCAGCTGTAAGAATGCGATCGGTCATTCACGATTGTCACAGTGAAGGAGAATTTTATCATGCCTTCCTCTCAGCATATTGGTCTCAAGCTACACAAGACCGAGTAAAACATAGCATCATTATGAAGAAACATTTCGAACAATGTGAATTTTCCAGTCTTATGAAATATTTTGAAGACATGTTACATAAGAATCAGTATCTTTCAAGCCCATACAACCCCTCATAACGCATCCGAATTTGCTTAATCAAATTGCCTGAACTTTTACGACATATTATTTTGGCAGGCCGTTGCAAAGATGACATTGAAGGTTTTCAGGGATTCTTACAAGAATTAGAAATTGACACAGACCGTAGCCGGAAACGAAAACAGGAAGACAATCACTAAAGGTTACATCCGTCACAGTTCCGTGACGACAGAAACAATAACTGGACACGACAAGTCTATTCGTACAACGCAAATCGTGACCAAAACCGACACCACCCATATGACAACCACTGGAAGAGTATTAATACACTCTTGGAAATTGAAATAAGAACACCGTGAATTCATTGTCCCAGGAAGGGGAAACTTTATTGACACATTCCTGGGGTCACATACATCACATGATCACACTGACAGAACTACGGGCACATAGACACAGGCAACAGAGCATGCACAATATCGGCACTAGTACAGTGTATATCCACCTTTCGCAGTAATGCAGGCTGCTATTCTCCCATGGAGACGATCCTAGAGATGCTGGATGTAGTCCTGTGGAACGCCTTGCCATGCCATTTCCACCTGGCGCCTCAGTTGGACTAGCGTTCATGCTGGACGTGCAGACCGCGTGAGACGACGCTTCATCCAGTCCCAAACATGCTCAATGGGGGTCACATCCGGAGATCTTGCTGGCCAGGGTAGTTGACTTACATCTTCTAGAGCACGTTGGGTGGCACGGGATTCATGCGGACGTGCATTGTCCTGTTGGAAAAGCAAGTTCCCTTGCCGGTCTAGGAATGGTAAAACGATGGGTTCGATGACGGTTTGGATGTACCTGCAGTATTCAGTGTCCCTCGACGATCACCAGAGATGTACGGCCAGTGTAGGAGATCGCTCCCCACACCACGATTCCGGGTGTTGGCCCTGTGGGCCTCGGTCGTATGCAGTCCTGATTGTGGCGCTCACCTGCACGGCGCCAAACACGCGTAAGACCATCATTGGCACCAAGGCAGAAGTGACTCTCATCTCTGGAGACGACACGTCTCCATTCGTCCCTCCATTCACGCCTGTCGCGACACCACTGGAGGCGGGCTGCACGATGTTGGGGCGTGAGCGGAAGACGGCCTAACGGTGTGCGGGACCGTAGCCCAGCTTCATGGAGACGTTTGCGAATGGTCCTCACCGATACCCCAGGAGCAACAGTGTCCCTAATTTGCAGGGAAGTGGCGGTGCTGTCCCCTACGGCACTGTGTAGGATCCTACGGTCTTGGCGTGCATCCGTGCGTCGCTGCGGTCCGGTCCCAGGTCGACGGGCACGTGCACCTTCCGCCGACTACTGGTGACAACATCGATGTACTGTGGAGACCTCACGCCCCACGTGTTGAGCAGTTCGGCGGTACGTCCACCCGGCCTCCCGCATGCCCACTATACGCCCTCGCTCAAAGTCCGTCAACTGCACATACGGTTCACGTCCACGCTGTCGCGGCATGCTAGCAGTGTTAAAGACTGCGATGGAGCTCCGTATGCCACGGCAAACTGGCTAACACTGACGGCGGCGGTGCACAAATGCTGCGCAGCTAGCGCCATTCGACGGCCAACACCGCGGTTCCTGGTGTGTCCGCTGTGCCGTGCGTGTGATCATTGCTTGTACTGCCCTCTCGCAGTGTCCGGAGCAAGTATGGTGGGTCTGACACACCGGTGTCAGTGTGTTCTTTTTTCCATTTCCAGGAGTGTTGTTAAAGAGAAAGATCGCATTTCCGTAGTAGCCAATATGACAGAGATAACCATAGAAACAGACAATATGGGAACAAAAACAATTATTATCAAGGGAGACAGAATAACTTCAGACGCAACGCTCCAGCTCGCAGTTACGATTCAGGGAGAAATTCACCACGTAACCGACAAGAAAGAAACTACAGGAACTACCGACATGACGACAGACGATATAGTCATAACGACAGACCTGAATTTCATCAGAACTGGCGGGAATCAAACAGAGCAGGGTACTCTTCATAAGGAGAATTTGTAGCAGTTAGGTCTCCTAATCCCAATAACGACGGGCGCTAACAAAGAAACAGACAATGACTCGCACCGCAGGCAGCCGCGTGCTCTGGCTGGCTCAGAGAAAAATAGCATAGACGCTAACCTTTAGAAAAATTTTAGCATTCCTTACCGACGTATACAACATGATAATTGCTTTGAAGTTTAAACACTGCGCACTAGGAAAAGTAAAGGATTGCACTACATTTCACATGGAAAACCGTTTATTGAAAGATAACCTGCTTTTTAACTTTGTCTTTGCCATAAAACATTTCATTTCACATTTCTAGTATGCTTTATCATACTGAGAAACTGTTAACATGCACCAATGTTTGAAGTTAAATATTCAGTCTAGAACCTAGGGAACATTTTTAAACAGAAATTACGAATGCATTGTTATAGTGAACAGACGAGGCAGTGTTGTTATTTGTATATTCTTGCTTGTTAGTTGCACGATCACGTAACGACTATAAGGCTGACATACTTAGAACATATACTGTTAATGAGATTTTACTGCAACATTTTGGTTTACTTGTAAAGACATACTTTATTTAAAGTACTTTCTGTGAGATTACCGATGACTTAGCATTTGGTTTCATTGATAGCTTCACGATTATATCACGACGCTACTAATGTGTGACACAATTAACATTGTGCTTTTGCGGTGTATCTGTTTTATATCTGCACAGTTTTTCTGAATTCTTCTGGAAAGGAAAACATGTTTTAGTAGTAACTTTGTGGTATAGCTACAATGAGACAGCATTTTCTGTAGCACAACAATAGGTTACAGTACAGTACTTACTTCATCACGACAATAAGCGTAGTAACTACGATATCTATACGCGAAGCATCTCACTTTTGTTTATCATATGGTAAGTACATTGACTTCTACAGAACTTAGCTTTCGGAGGACGATAACTACGACACTTCCACAGAGATTATCTTACAACAAGACTCACAGTTAAGCGCTACAGTACACTTATTTGAATAATTAATTTTGTACTTAAGACATTTATTTTTAAAGATATTTGAAGTACAATGATACAAAAGTTTTCCGTGATACATTTCGTTCCATTGCTGTAATCTGTAACACCTGAGGATATAATTACATTAATCCTCAGCGGGGTACACGCTTACTTTGTGTACCATGTGTATGGCAAGCACAAGGAGCCCTAGCTAATATGGTATTTGCTTATACAACTTTACACATCGGTACCATATTTCTCTAACACATAAATTACACAGCTATCTGATCATTTAACTGAGATAAAGAAACATTTATTTTACTACATCAGTGACAGATGTTTATCTAATTACACAGTTGGATAACTTCACACTTATGAAACTGTATTTTGTCTGTACTTTGTGAACTGTTCATATTTTTTTTCGGAACCTTTGTGATACTATGAGAGCTTTGAATGACGTATTTGGTATGGGATCATGATTTTTAAAGTACGTTTGAGGTAGATGACACTTTTGACATAAGCAGAGAATTTTTTTTTATGTTTTGAAATTACTGCGATTTTGAGAATTGACTGAGATGTTATGATATTATTACGACGACGATATGTATTATGCTGTTGAGGTGTGTTTATGATCAATAAGCTGATGCTATATGAGGTATTTGATTATGCTACGTATTTATTATGATGAAATATTGAAGAAGTGTCTACGAATATGTATATGTATAATAAGGTAAGGAGTAATGAGTAGTGGTTAGTGACTCTGGTTTGTGAAAAAGGATGTTGGAAACCGAGAATCGTACTTTAAGAGTTATGAAATGTGTGTATATGCGTGAATGTATCACTGTGTTCTCGAAAATTTTTTGGGCACTATTATATTTAAAGGATTTTGTTTCTACAGATATGTAACGCAAATTCTTGACCTGTGAATTTTTTTTTATATGAGTCTGCCACTGTAGCAGAAACTGGTGTCGTAAACATTTTGGTAAGAAAGTTAAGTGACCACCTGCACGTAATGCGTCGTGGGCACCCAGCTGCGCGACAGCCACCTGGAAAAAAGCCATTACTGTGTGCCTTTCTGAGGCACAGGAAAAAAATGAGGCCCTTATTCTCGCTATTGACATTTCTTTGTAAAAAGCGTCGGAAATACGACACGCTCAATA
This sequence comes from Schistocerca gregaria, assembly GCF_023897955.1. Taxonomy (NCBI): domain Eukaryota; kingdom Metazoa; phylum Arthropoda; class Insecta; order Orthoptera; family Acrididae; genus Schistocerca; species Schistocerca gregaria. Next base: position 373,568,058 of record NC_064926.1, read on the forward strand.
TTGAAAACATATGATTACACTTTGGAGTTCTTAATTTATGATATTTACTGAAATGAAATGATGAGAAACATTTCATGTCTATTGTCTTGCTAGTTGGAAGATTGTTTACTACATTATGAAATGACTGATGGCTAGCGAAAGACGTTTCACACCTTGCTTTGCCTATTTTGTTTAATATCTTGTTTCTAGCTGCACTGCAGCATTGGTTACAATAAAATTTAATGGATGTACTAATATAGATATTTTATGCCAACAGATCCAGTAAATAATAACTTTATGATGTATTTAAAAAACGAAGGAGCACAAAAAGACACCCCTTCACAGAACTGCATACATAATTTTCTTTTCAAGTACTTGGTAATTTTTATGGTAGAATAACTTCTTGTGGTGCATCACTTTAATGACATAGATATTAATATTTGAATAGACATTTCCCTTTTCTGCATTGTGGTCTTTACTGTAATATTTTTTCTGCTTGATCTTTGTTATGTTTAGTTATAAGCTATTGCATTTGCTGCTTCTGTGTGCCAGGCATGGTGCTACTAAATTTCACTTTGTATTACTCTGTTAAGCCAGTTTTACTACTGATTTATTTTTCTTGTTTGCTGCTCATTGCCTTATATTAGTTGTAATATTGCTGCTTGCTTTGCCAATTTGAATTTTTGTCGTTGCTGTTTGTGTTAATTATTTTGTGCTGCTGCATTGCCTCGTCCCTTAGTTTAGGATCTGAGCTCAGTAGATTTCAGTTAGCTTAAGAAGGGGTAGGCCATATAAAAAACTAACTATGATGAATTGGAAGAAAAGCATTGAGAAGCTATAAGAACATGGTTTGGCCAAAAAAGTAGTGTACAGTGGAGAAAAACTCTTTTTGAAAGACGATGTGAACAGAATACAGGAAGCATGCTTGGATACGATTTTTTGTTGTTGGCTGGAGCAGCACTAACTACTGATAGGTATAGCTAGCAAATGAAAGATTTTAATAGAGAACAAACAATGTATTTACCTTAATAGTCTTAATATATATAGCAGTTTATGACATCCATTCTTATAAATTTCAAAACTCCGCCATCTCACTCCCCACATCCATCACTGCTGGTGGCTCACCTCCAACTGCGCAACGCTACGCGCCGCTAACAGCCAACTGCCCAACGCTACAATGGCGAGTATTACAACAATGCCAACCAGCCACAGACTGCACACAGCACAGCCAGTGATCTTCATACAGAGCGCTATGTGGCGTTACCAATATAAAAACCTAAACTGCCTACTTACATGTAGACATGTGTTTGGAAACGGTTAATTTCCATGTTAGAGCTCATTTTAGTTTCGTCAGTCACCTACGCTCAATGGAGCACGTTATCATGATTTCATACGGGATACTCTACCAGTGCTGCTAGAACATGTGCCTTTACAAGTACGACACAACATGTGGTCCATACACGATTAAGGTCCTGCACATTGCAGTCGAAGTGTTCTTACGCTTCTCAACAACAGATTCTGTGACCGATGGATTGGTAGAGGCGGACCAATTCCATGGCATCCACGCTCTCCTAACCTCAGCCCTCTTGACTTTCATTTATGGGGGCATTTGAAAGCTCTTGTCTACGCAACCTCGGTACCGAATGTAGAGACTATTCGTGTGGACGGCTGTGATACAATACGCCATTCTCCAGGGCTGCATCAGCGCATCAGCGATTCCATGCGACGGGGGGTGGATGCATGTATCCTCGCTAACGCAGAACATTTTGAACATTTCCTCTAACAAAGTGTTTGAAGTCACGCTGGTACGTTCTGTTGCTGTGTGTTTCCATTCAATGATTAATGTGATTTGAAGAGAAGTAATAAAATGAGCTCTAACGTGGAAAGTAAGCGTTTCCGGACACGTGTCCACATAACATATTTTGTTTCTTTGTGTGTGAGGAATGTTTCATGAAAGTTTGGCCGTACCTTTTTGTAACACCCTGCATATTGAGATACTCAACCCATAGTCTTTCCTCAGGTCACTGTCAACACTTCCGATGTCGGCCCACGCCTTTGTGGCTGCCGTCCGCCTGCATTGCCGAGTTCAACATTTTTGCTTTTCTATTGTCTAATCAAAACTTCCAGTGACCAATATTAATTGTAAAATAAAATTTGCAAGATCCGAGCCACTGGATAATCACAAGATTTAAATTGTCCTGTCATGGGGTGCCACATGTAGCATCAACTTTCCTCCCAGGGTGGTGGTAGACTAATTACAGAATTGCCGCGTTGCTCATGGTTTGATATTAATTTGGGATAGGGCATCGAACTCGAAGTGGAAGTATTATCCAGAAGAAGTGAGGTGCTGACATAACTTGATCGTTATTGTGCGATTTACTTTGTGCACTAAAGATCAGCAGAAATAAAAAACGTACAAATATACTGAAAGTAACTATCGAAATTTAGTTTTTGTTCACTAAATTGCTTCTCACACATAATTGTCTGAACATGAGATATCGTTAACTGTACTGCTTTGTCAAATTATTTTACAATAATCAGCACTTAATTAGCAAATATAAAAGAACTAAACCTTTTGTTCACTTTCATACAGACTATTAAGCAATTCGATGAACTTCACTTTTCTTGTCATTTACTTTCACTTCATTAATGACACACTCTGTTAGTTATGGATACGGAGATACGCCTAAGCGTGTAATCCTCAGTAACAACAACCTGACAGGAACCTCTGGCGTACGCACATAACTTGCTAAAAAATTTGTTACTGGACGATTCGCAACTTACAATGGCAAGCCTGTTACAATTCTAAATTATAAACTGGTTGGGTCTTACTTCTTAGCGATAACACACAGTCAACATCGGTGTAGGAGACATCGTTCCTGTGAAACACGACTAGCTCTTTATTCAAATGAGGTGATGAGTCCTAATGACAAGGGATTTCAGATCGACTCCGTATCTGTGGATTTCCCGAAGGCTTTTCACACGGTACCACACAAACTGCTCGCTGAGAAATTGCCTGCTTATGGAGTATAGTCTCAGTTATATGACTGGATTTGTGATTTCCTGTGAGAGAGGTCACAGTAGTAATTGACGGAAAGTCGTTCTAGTAAGGCACAAGTGATCTATGGCGTTCCCCAAGGTAGTATTATAGGCCCGTTGCTGTTCCGTATCTATATAAACGATTTGGGAGACAATCAGAGCAGTCGTCTTCGGTTGTTTGCACGTCGTTTATCGAGTAATAAAGTAATCAGAAGATCAAAACAAACCGCAAAACGATTTAGAAATGATATCTGAATGGTGCGAAAAGTGGCAGTTGATTCTTAATAACGAAAAGTGTGAAAGGAACTCGTTAAACTTCGGTTACACGACAAATCATTCTAGCCTAATAGCAGTAAATTCAACTACATACGTAGGTATTACAATTACGAACAACTGAAATTGGAAGGAACACATAGAAAATGTTTTGGGGGAGGCTAACCAAAGACTGCGTTTTGTTGGCAGGACACTTAGAAAATGTAACAGACCTACAAAGGAGACTGCCCACTCGTTACTCTGGTCCGTCCTCTTTCAGAATACTGCTGCGCGGTGTGGGATCCTAACCAGATAGGACTGACGGAGTACGTCGAAAAAGCTCAAAGAAATGCAGCACGATTTGTATTGTCACGAAATATGTCACAGAAATGAAACATGATTTGGGCTGGACATCATAAAAAAAGACATTTTTCGTAGCGACGGAAACTTCTCACGAAATTCCAATCACCAACTATCTCCTCTGGATGCGGAAATATTTTTTTGACTCCATTCCACATAGGGAGGAACAATCTTCAGGATAAAATAAGGGAAATCAGAGCTCGTACGGAAAGATATAGGTGTTCATTCTTTCAGCGCGCTATACGAGATTGGAATAATAGAGAATTATGAAGGTGGTTCGATGAAACCTCTGTCAGGCACTTAAATGTGATTTGCAGAGTATCCACGTAAGATGTAGATGCTGTCGGTGCAGCGAGGTCCGTTATATGACGACAATGTAGGGCCACAGGCTCTTCACCGCCATTATCTTTGGGCCCCCAGCGCGCTTCTTAAACATTAGTTAACCTCGATGTTTTGCGCTGTGCCCAATTACTTCCCCACTTTATGCCTGGCCGGCCGTACGTGAAATCTTACAGTGAAACAATTCTTTTGTCCTCTCGCAACAGAATTGCGGCTTTACGTACGACCCGCTCGATCGCTACTAACCGACTCTCGTTACCACATGACACATAAGGCTCCTGCGCCCAGTGGCACTACTACAGTAACAGTAAGCACTTTGGTTTACAGAATGATCTGACCTGACTTGACCAGTGCGTCTACTGCAGTTATTTACGTTCTGTTTCAGTGGTTATTTTTCCCACAGGAAATTATTAAAGCATATAGACATTAGAATAATATACACAACATACTGTTTATATTTCATTTAAATGTACATAGTTAGTATAGCAGGAGAAAACTATGTGTGGGCGCTGTGTTGTTGTGTTACGATACTCTTTCACCCTGCATTTTAATCCCAATCTTGAAAGTTTCTTTTATGCCGTCATAGCTTCTTGGGTGTATAGATTGAACGGTAGGGCGAAAGACTGCTTCGCTGTCTTACGCCCACATTAATCCGAGCACTTATTTCTTGGTGTTCCACTCTTATTGTTCGCTCTTGGTTCTTGTACATATTATAATTACACCTCTTTCTCCATAGCGTCCTCGTAGTGTCTCTTTTTTTAAAAAAAGTTCCTGCATATTGCACCATGCCGCAATACCGACGGCTTTTTCTAGATCATCATATCCTCTTAATGTATCTTGAGTATTCCTCAGTCTTGCCTCCATTATTAAAATTAGAACTGTCTCTCTGATGCCTTCAGTTATCCTAAAGCCAAATTGATTGTCATCTATCATTTTTCTTTTACATTCCTCTCTATGTTATTCTTGTCACCATCTTCGATACTGAATTCGCACATACTTTCCGTTGCTGACTTCGAAATTGTTTGTAGGATATTTTTCCGAAAGTTTGAAGTGTCGTAGTTTATACACCCCATCTTGAACAATCGTTCGGTTGTCACTATCTCCAGTGATTTTACAAATTCTAACGGAAAGGTGTCTAAAACTTCTGGCTTATTTTACCTCATGTCTTTCAGAAATCTTTACCCCTCCCCTCCCCCATTCCCCTCTTATACTGGATCCACGATATTCGTTTCTTCTATCACGTCGTCAAAAATGTCCTGCCTTAGTAGAAGCCTTCAGTGTACTCGTTCCACTTATACGCTAACTCCCCTGTGTTTAACAGCCTCTTAGACCTCTCTTGCTTTTATATTCACTGGAGGTTGTTTTGACTTTTCTGTACGCTGAGTCGTTTCTTCCTACCATCATTTGCTTTTCGATTTCTTCATATTTTTCCAGTAATAATTTTGTCTTGGATACCCTGAATCTCTTATTTCTTTCATTCCTAAATGACTTATATTGTTGTATTTCTGCCATTCCTTGAACATGTTTTTACTTCCTACTTTCGTCGATCAATTGAAGTATTTCTTCTGCTTCACAAGGTCTCTTTTGCGTTACCTTTCTTGCAGCTATGTCTGAGTGTCGAACATCTGCGAACCAACGTCTGCGGTTGCTATTTTTACAGGAGTTCACCTCTCTCCAGCTAAACTGGCTACTCTAGCATTCCTTATCGCAGTATCCACACCCTAGGCGCCTGTCGTCATTCCTTGGTACTTCAGTGTCCCACTTCTTCCACAACGATTCTCCCAGACGATTCTCTTAAACTCGACTCTCTACTCTTCATCATTACTAAATTATTAGTCGGGTACATATCTGCGCTTGTGTGTACCTCACAGCCCACTACGTGATTTCAGAATGTCTGTTTGAGCGTGTTGTAAACCATTCTACAGTGATTAAAAATTCTGCCTTACTTCCATTTAACTATAATAGCTATTCATATCGAGTAACAGGCAATGCTGTAGCTTGCTTTACAGACGATGATTAACTTCGCGAAGCGGTTTAACAACCATGGGCTGACAGACCGGCCAGGTCGGGTGAGGTATTTAGACACTTCCCTACGCTTGTGTAGGCAAATGGTGGGCTTGCTCCCAAATTCTACCTCAGAGAAAACGACACGCAATCAGTTACAATATGATGACACACTGAACAAAGTTTACACAATGCACAGCCAGCACCTAGGTTAGCATAATGGCTGGGGCGTCAGAAACGTCGTCCGGCCACAAATAAATTGAACCTTGAATAAATTCTGAGTAAACAGACTGTAGTGTACATAGTTCCGTGTAGTCAGCGCGTACACAGCTTTCCCACTAGAGCACGCCCCGCTAAGCACAACAGCGCAGGCGCAGCGCTCGTCTGTCTCCGCACTACGATATGCCGCTCCCTTAGAGGCGGACCAAATTCTGCTTCCCCCGATCCGCGTATTAATATGTAACGCAGCCACTGAGATTGCTGCTAACCTAGAACCTTTTCTCCTTGCGGATCACACTCGCGCAGTGATACCTGAACGTACGAGGTATTATAATGAATGTATAGATTTCCGATTAGTCAGTCTGCATTAATCTTCATTAATCTGTACCAGTCTGCATTAGTCTGTACCAGTCTGTAGTCAAGTTGCAGTCTGCGTCTAATAAGATTATCATATTCATGTACATAGCCATGAAGGTAAATGTATAGACACTTTGTCAAGTATCAGAGATGTGTGAGAATAAGATTAACGTACCAAGACCAAAGGAACTTCAGATTGTCAATTGTAAACAGCATCCAGAATCAAGTTACGTAATATCTATGCTTTTTATTATCTTAATAAATGTATTTGAAAATTAATCAAGTTCTGTTTAAAGTTCGTCACCGTCAATCTGCTACTCTAAGCGTGCAAGTGGCATTTCTATCGTCTTATAAACATGCCACGATAAGACCACAAGACGTATTGTTGACACTCGCCTACTTCGTTAGAGCGACAAGTCAAATAATCTGATGGTATGCGTACCGAAGGTCTTACAGTACGACCGAGCGAGGTGGCGCAGTGGTTAGCACACTGGACTCCCATTCAGGGGGACGACGGTTCAATTCCGCGTCCGGCGATCCTGATTTAGGTTTACCGTGATTTCCCTAAATCGCTTCAGGCAAATGCCGGGATGGTTCCTTAGATAGGGCACGGCCGATTTCCTTCCCTAATCCGAGCTTGTGCTCCGTCCCTAATGACCTCGTTGTCGACGCGACGTTAAACAGTATTTTCTTCCTCCTCCTCCTACAGTACGCACACCACACAGACCCTGCACCAGAAGCGAGAAACGCTAGGGAAAGGAAGATTCGGTGCTAATAATGCAACTCCATCAACTCAAGTGTCAATAGTTTTCTCTAGATTCCCTACAACATTCAAACGTCCATCAGTTCTCACTTCGGTTAACCTTACCCATCTCCCTGCTGATAATCTCTCAATGACTGTCCGCACAGGGGCATCACGAATGAGGGACTGGGTTTTCGAAGTTGATGATACAACAGTCGTTGGTCATCGCTAATTCCTCAGCCTAATGGGGCAGTCTTTTCACACAAATGATTGGTTCCAATGTCTTTCATTTGGGAAGGCCGTAAATATGTACCCTGTGTCATATTGACTGAATTGGAACTAAAAGTAAATTATCTGAAGAGAAAGTTTAGATGCAGGAGGGCTTTACCCACAATAAGAGATCACATACCATGCGTCAGTGACACTGTCCGTTAATATATGAGGTGTCGCTTTATATTTCCCGTTAATGCTATCAACCATTTTAAACGCATAAAGTACCCCAACTAATCGAACTAGATACTACCGGACGGATTAACGTTTGCAAAACACTATGGAAAATGACAGTTCAAACGATCTCGTTCCAGATGTTAAGTATTTTGACGGTTAATGATGTGGGTTTATATATATGATATTAGTAGCTTCAATACGAAATTAGAATGACAGGTATTATTAACGACACTATTTCAGCTACTTATGTTCATTCTGCATCTCATACCTTGACCCAGAATTGGAATTCCATTTTAGAGCAAAAAAATATATAAAAAAATGGTCACATTCACAGGATAGGAAACATCCAAGATCGTTTTGATGATTATGATAATTACCTGAGACCTCTTTACTGACTTCAGTATTTCTGAAAGTGTTGTTTGCATGGAAGAAATAAGGTAGCGGTTCTGTCGCTCTCAAGGAATCACATTTTTTTTTCACGAATAGTATAAAACACCAGAATTCAGGATTCATATGCATAGATTACACTATATTGCATGTCAGCCAGTATTATTTTCCCTTAACTTTGGACTACCAAGTCACAAAATTTTCTGTCACAATTAAATAGATCGAGATCTGACAGTGTCAATCAAGATACCATACCGATAACACATGAAAAAGTTCTCAGTTTTCTTCATGATTCCGAGGTCAACGTTCTATATGTTAAATATCTCGTCGACATCGAGGTTATGAAATACGGAGCACAGTTTTACCCAAGGAAGAAGTCATATAGTCGGAATAGCCATCATGTCGATGGAGATATTCACACCGAGTCATTTAAGAATTGATTGACGACTCCATGGCGTGATTTAAGAACGTAAAGAGAGATCATGACGGACCGACAATCTGAAAATGAGATCGATGAGTGCAGAGTTCCTTTCTACGCCGGTCTTACATGTCCATTTAGTGACTGATCTGTAGAGGAAATGACAGCAGACGACGTTGTATAAAACAGATCGAAACTTATAGAGATAATCATATTAGTAGTACCAATCTCTTTTTACTGATACGGTGGACGGGGCTCATACCCTCTTTTATGTAACAGTGTTGGTGATTACTCATGCCAGCTTTTGTTTTCATTGAAGAGCAAAGTGAACAGCAGGTTAAAAACATATTTATACACGAGATAAGCTCGATGACGGTTAGAACTATTGATGCTCGTTTCCCTGTATGTGTTTCCTTTGGTTATACATGGGCGTAACAGATGGGTGGGTCAGTGCTTAAGTTAGTATACTGGAAAGAAGCTAACCATAACACCTCCTTTTATCATTCTGATCTACGTTTTTATTGCAGTCCAGATTTACTCAATTCCAATACAGTGATGCCTGCTTGATGGATTTTTCCAGGCGTCCACGTGTAATCAGAACATTTGATTGTCCTCAGTCGTCATATTCTCTTTCATCTCTTCCACCTATTCTTTTTCTCCTCCCCTCCTCCGTCTCCCCCTCTTTCTGCTCTCACTTCTCGTCATTCTTCTCCTTCCTTCACTTCTTCATATGTTCTTCATCAAGGATTGCGGCTTGGGTAAAACTCTCTCGATTATAATTTCTTCCTTAGCCCTTCTGGTCATACTCTCCTTTTGGAACACCGTTCATGTCTAGTACAGGTTTCCGCATCCATCGTCTGAAAATGTTCGATAGTCACTTGTTGTCTGACCTTATTTCACTAAGATGTACTCTGCATTCGTTTTTATTTCGTGATTCCTCTACATAAAGTCACACGGGAAAAAGAACCTATAAACTCTGATACAGTTATTATTGAAACGAAAATCTGTCACGCAGTGCATAGTATGCATAGAAGAAAGGGAAATAATTTACTAGAGTTTACTTGGCCATTAAATAAAAATCGTTTCTTGTAAGGTCTCAAGTTAAATTTTTCAGATCCGTGGCTATAGCTGTTTCCTATAATCAATTCTACATCTACATCTACATGATTACTCTGCAATTCACATCTAAGTGCTTGGCAGAGGGTTCATCGAACCACAATCATATTATCTCTCTACCATTCCACTCCCGAACAGAGAGCGGGATAAACGAACACCTAAACCTTTCTGTTCGAGCTCTGATTTCTCTTATTCTATTTTGATGATCATTCCTACCTATGTAGGTTGGGCTCAACAAAATATTTTCGCATTTGGAAGAGAAAGTTGGTGACTGAAATTTCGTAAATAGATCTCGCCGCGACGAGAAACGTCTTTGATTTAATGAATTTCATCCCAACTCGCGTATCATATCTGCCACACTCCCTCCCCTATCACGCGATAATACAAAACGAGCTGCCCTTTTTTGCATCCTTTCGATGTCTCCGTCAATCCCAGCTGGTAAGGATAACACACTGGGCAGCAATATTCTAACAGAGGACGAACGAGTGTAGTGTAAGCTCTCTCTTTAGTCGACTTGTTGCATCTTCTAAGTGTCCTGCCAATGAAACGCAGCCTTTGGCTCGCCTTCTCCACTATAATATCTATGTGGTCTTTCCAACTGAAGCTGTTCGTAATTTTTACACCCAGGTACTTAGTTGAATTGACAGCCTTGAGTATTGTACTATTTATCGAGTAATCGAATTCCAACGGATTTCTTTTGGAACTCATGTGGATCACCTCACACCTTTCGTTATTTAGCGTCAACTGCCACCTGCCACGCCATACAGCAATCTTTTCTAAATCGCTTTGCAACTGATACTGGTCTTCGGATGACCTTACTAGACGGAAAATTATAGCATCATCTGCGCACAACCTAAGAGAACTGCTCAGACACGTCATTTATATAGATCAGGAACAGCAGACAAAGCTTCCCTGGGGAACACCTGATATCACTTCAGTTTTACTCGATGATTTGCCGACTATTACTACGAACGTCGACCTTCCTGACAAGAAATCACGAATCCAGTCGCACAACTGAAACGATACCCCATAGGCCCGCAGCTTGATTAGAAGTCGCTTGTGAGGAACGGTGTCCCTCCAAAACTATAAATTTGTGCTCACATATACCTGAAAATAATTTCAAAAAGTGTAGCCATGCATAACAATTTATGTTAAGTCGTGACAAACAATGCAAAACAATAAAAGTGTTAGATTACCCGCGATGAAATGAAGAGTGAACTAAGTAAACACTACCACATCCATCTAAAATCAGTTTAGATATTATCAGAATCAACGAAAACCAATGGAACTTATGCTAATTCATCTTGATGTCATGTTTACCACAGTGAAGTTTGGTATATATATCAGTCACTGTTTTACAACATTTTTAGAGCTTCCCGTTCAACAACGTTTTCTTATTTTCACGCATTTCGGCTCCCACACCATTTCCAGTCTAATTATAGTCACCTTACTGAAAGAGTATAAGTTGTCAGCACTCCAATCTCAACTATCAACTGAGCTGATAGTTGGACTGCTGACATCACTGTTACAGATAGTTTGCGTAAACCAGTTAGATTGACCACTAATGCAGCGTATATATGCATCGGGATAACCTCTTCAGCATCAACTAAGGCCTAAAGATGTCGTACTGAAGCTCCGAAACTGGTAGCTACACAATAAATAAGATCATAAGGACGGCTGTAGGCATTTAATTTTCTTACAGTTTCACAGAATGTAATTTTGGAGCACAGCATTATATGGTAGTAGAAAATGGACTGTTGGGAAACGAAGCATTTCGGATGTTGTGCTACAGAAGATTGTTGAAAATTAGGTAGACGGATAGGAATGGAATGAGGAGGTTCTGCACAGAATCGTCGATGAAAGGAATATATGGAAAACACTGACAAGAAGAAGGGATAACAGGACATCTGTTAGGACGTCACGAAATCAGTGCCATGATACCATAAGGAGCTCAAGAGAGTAAAAACTGTAGAGTAAGACAGCGATTGGAACACGTCTAGCAAATGGTTGAGGACGTAGTTTGTAAGTGTTAGACAAACGAGTGAAACGACCGATGTCCAAAAATAAAATAAAATACAATAATTGATACATTAACGGTATCGTCTTCTTTTCCGATTCTCGTCACTTTAATGTTGCCAGTTTTTAGTTTCTTTCTAAATTCCTTAACAACACGTACAGTGTTCTCCACTGTCCTATCACAGTCACATCAACAGAGTACTTGAAGGATTTCTTTTTTCCCTCCAAGACCTTACAACTTTTTCAAGACGTCATTGGTCAGCTTTTCAGTATACAATTGATAAGTACTAGAGACATACAGCAACACTGTTTCACGCCACTTCTCATACCCACTTCTTCGGTTTCATCTTCTCCGCGAATTACGACTTTCTGTCCCGTATAGAGCTATTTTTGAACCTTTTATCCTCATAGTCTGTTATCAGTATTTTTCACCATTGTCAGCAGCATACGCTGGTCGATTATATCAAAATCTCCTTCCCAGTCGATAAAAGAAACATACTATTCACTTCGAAAAATTTTCATGCCATCATCCTCAGACACCCAACGGCATTTCTGTTCCTTCTTCCTTTTCTTAATCTGAACTGATCTCATACATTCGCCTCTATTTTCTTATCTGTTCTCATCATTTTCGTGGTATATATAGCTAAGTGTCCTATAATTTTAACACTGAGTAGCAATGAAATTCTTTGGTATTGGAACCATTGTGCTGTTAAGGAAATATTCTGGGCAGATACCTGTGTCATACATTCCATTGACCACATTCGTAATTCTAGTTACAGCATCTGTCCCTAAGACCTTCGCTGCCTCAGCAGGCACTTGATCAGAGCGGAGACGCTCTGAATCAGATGAGGAAACTAGTGGACGAAATTTAAGAAACCACTTGAGTTAAATAAGTATCGGTTGATAAGGAAACATCCTGTGATGTCAAGGACTAGTCAAGACGCTAAAGGAGGAATGTATGGAGTGTAGAAAAGGTTAAATTGTAGAGGGAGATTGAGATGTGACTGCAGCAGCCGAGACGAAATGGATGTAGGCTGCAGTAATTATGCAGAGGTGAAGGGTCTTGTACGGGATAGAGTAGATGGAAAGCAACGTGAAACAGAAATTTAAAAAAGTTGGCGTTCTAAAAGTGTATGAAACTATTAGCTACAACAATTGACCTAACAGCTTCACCAAAAATCATGCCAGGAAAAGAGCTACACGTACTTTCGAACTGGTGTCTTTGGTACGGACCTCTTCGCTATTTCTGTTCCAATGGGGCGTCGAAATTCAGAGCGGCATCGACCGGGCCGTTCTCGCGAGCAGACCAATCGGTAATGGAGCAGCACAATTCTACAGGCGGTAGCAAATACTCGGCGGGCATGTTTATTTGCGTACAGCATTTACGTTCTTGCGACCGTGTGTGGCGTTTGTGTGAGAGAGTTGTCCGAATGCGCTATAGTCGTAACGTTTTATTTGGCGGTGAAATTAATGGACTGTGGCGATGGAGCTGTAGAGCACCATAATTCGGAAGTGCTCTTTAAATAACTCGACTTTTGTAACCTATTGCCGTATGCCGTCGTAAACGGAACTTATAAGGCCGAAAAGGTCGCTCGTGTGCTGCGTTTATGAGAGGCTACCGAGAACTGACCACGGGAAAAGTTACGGACGCCATTACTGAGCGATTCTTTACTCTCCACAGAAGAGCTGACGAAATGAAAAGATTTTACAGTCGACAGTCCGTACTGGTGGTAAAGAACAATTTTATGCTTGTATTAGTATCCTCTCGCAGTATACGATAAAGGTGGTGTGACTTGTCGATAAAAGGGGGAAGATAATTAGACCTTGGTCAATATGAACATATGTGTGAATCTATCCACTAAATGAACAATGCTATTGTAAATGCCTACTTTTGTTTCGTTGTTGCGTTTCCTACGGCTGGCACAACTTCTGTACTTTCTCATAACTATTTTTGATTACTCAGACAAAGGGAAATTTGGCACGATCTTAGCTTACTTTACATATGGGGCACGTCCGCCGTCTATCAAGACGTAGCTATGAGTGAGGTCGTATCGAACGGTTTTTGGCACATGAGAGTCCGTAATGCACAGAACTGACAAAATGGGCGAATGCCAAACACGCCATTCATGCCAGCACCTTTCCTCTTGTAGCCAACTAATACTTTATTGTCTTTAATTTGTGATGCATGTCTGTCTCTCTCAGTTGGGATTCTTTATTTGTCCTGTTGTTATTTTTATGTATAAACCAGATCGCTCACTGCGCTGATAACTTGTAATTTTAGAACTCAAGATCTGATCCATGCTACAGTCACACATCTACACTTTCAATTTGAAAATCCATTCGAGGGATGGCACGTAGGAGGATAGATTCCCTGTCAGGATCCCCTAATGACTCTCGAAAAGAACATCTCCAAAATGCGCCGTTCTAGTGTTGGGCGGAAACTGATTCATCAGACTAACGCCATAGCTCGATGGCTATGTGTGCCCCGAGCCTCCACGATCTAGTTGCCTTACAACTTTAATTCCTTAAAATACTTTTTGTCAGTTTTGAAAGTAGTATACATGATATCTAAAGGAATCGGAATGTATGCAGAATCATAAATGACTTTTTCAGAATGAAATCATGAAAATAAATCAACTTTGAACCTTTCGGCACAATGTCTGTTCCAACGACGTAACATGGATGCCAGTTGTGGGTTCTCATTTACTAAACAGATATTTTTAAACACAAGTTATTAATCAAATGAACGAAAAAGTTAAAACGGCCAATAACAATAATTGGTGATGCACAGATACGAGAATACACGTTTTCACATGTTAATTATGTCTATACTTTCATTAGGTATAATTGAATTAAAAGCAAATACAAATTCGTAGCATTCCCTAATATCTGAATGAAATGGAACTCACAATTCTATTGATATCTAATTAAATTATTCCTGTTACTGAGACTTTTTAGACTGCCTTGTCTGCTTTATTTATCAACACGGAGAGTGCGACAGATTTTGTGACATCGGCAGGTGGATTTAGTCGCTTCTGCGACTTCAAATCACACACAAGTCAGTTGCGGCATATCTGCAGATACTCCGAGTAATCGCTGCCAGTATCTCCTTACCTGATAGATACCTAAAATGGACCGCCTGATCAGTGTCAGTAAGAGACGTTTTCGTGAAAAAAATTTTAAGCAAAGTGACCTGAGAAAAGATATTCTAACAAACGTTATTTCCAATGATTCGTCCCGATACATCTCCCCTTATCTTTTCCACCAACGTCCCAGAAATCTCTCACTGAATATGTCTCGGTTTGGCTGGCCACAGTGAGTTTTTAACTCCATCATTGAGTTAAAAAATATATATGCGTCCGGTGAGTTTCATTCCAGACTCGTAATACAAATTCTTTGCCCTGTACGTGCCTTTCACCACATTCTATCTGTTATACAACGTATTAGATTTATTTTCGCTGTCAGTGAATTCGGAACAAGGGCTATCTTACACTGTTTTTCAGCACTGGCGTTTCCTGACGCATCTTGTGAATCGTCTTTTCTCACAGACTGTTTCTTATTTCTGCTGAAATTTATATTAATTCACCAACATTATTTGTGATTAGGATTTCGTCCACATTTGTCTGTCTCGCTCGTAATGCGTTCTCTACTGCTGAGGTACACTCTCTCTCTGGTCCCCAGTTTTATTTCATTTAAATTATAAAAAATTGAAGAGTGTTGAGTATAATTCAACATACTTTCCTTTATTCCGGATAATTCGTCAAATAAATTGTGACTACTTCGACGACATTTCCAGAATTGCTTTCGTTCTTGCACAAATCGTAAATTACTTTCTACAGAAAAATAACGTAATTATTTCCTTCGCTGTGAAACACCAGCACTGAAATACAGTGCAAATCTGTTACTGGAAACCAATCGCATTCTATAGGTCTTCAAAGTCTCGAAATTATGAACTCACATATTCGTTTTTCGAATGTGTCAGATTATCGACATCTAACAGCTCAACTCCAAATCGATTCATATAGTATTGCTCAGATGGCTTGCAACAGCGTAATAGGCTTTTACATTTCCCATTTTTCATGGTACTTTTGGCTGCCAGTTCGGTGTCATGTTTCTGTCCTTCTCGTCCATAATATCGTCTCTATTATTGTGTTACGTCTTGTGTGGATTCATCATCTCTACACTCCCTGATCATAACATTATGACCTAGACTTAAAGTTTTGTTTGTGTTTCCTCCCTGTATAAATCTACCTGAATTATCAGTAGGAAAGAACAACAAGTTCCACACACAAACTAATTTCAACATTAGTGAAAACAAAGTAGTTATCGTGACAAATTTCAAGCAATAACGATGCTTAAATATGCATGTACGCCTACATAACGTGAGACATTTACATGTCCACCCAATTTATGGGTCAGCTACTCACTGCACAGCATACTGTACAGTCTACACATTTCTGAAAGGGATTCCCCGCGGTTTTGCTAAGCCTTGTGATTCGATGACTGTAGCATTACGTGGCTGACAGGCACTGAGACGACATTGATTTATATAAGGAGTGACAGTATCAGAGTCTCGCTTCTCCTCCTCCCTGACTAAATTTCTACGGACTCCCATGATGGTAAATGCTCTATAGAAGACAAAATTTCCAAAACAAACACATTAATTAAATAAAATGTTCCAATCTGTTTCAGAATAACTGTTTAATGTAGAAACTGAGTTAGACATACTGTCTTAGCATTCGCGTCGGAATTGATCCCAGAACATTTACTGATGAACTGCCATGAGGATGTACAACGCAATGTAAATCATTAAATTAGCAGTGTTACTTAACAACGCCGGACAGCAAACATTGCTTAGCTCTTGTTGAGATTTATTTATAAAATGAAAGCTTCCTCACTGGAATATACTTCACTAAATTGCTTTAATATATAACAACTTACGATGAGAGACATACATGTTCTGGTTACAGAATAACTTAACAGCTGCTTGTGATTAAAATCATAGTCATCTCAATGTCAATGAAAACCATTAAGAGTACATGAGGATTTGAACAGGTTATCCACATTACATAACTTTCCCGAAATATTTGAAGGTGGTCACTTTCTTCAAACAAACAATTCTCGTAAAATCTGAATAGCAGGTAATCCCAGGAGAGAATTATGAGCAGTGATAAAATAGGTTGCCATTACACGAATCGGTGTACCGAATGTTAGAAGTTTCCGTGTGCGAGGCAAGTGTATGATGCAACAGATCTTGACGTTGATAAGAATGAGAGAAAAGCGTTACAGACTTGAGTAAGACAGTGAATAATTAATCGCATATGTACATCGTAACCAGTGTTAATAAAGATTTTAAAGATTCGTGTGTCCATGTGAAAAAATGATAAAACTCATGAAAAGCTATGACTTAATGAAATACGCGAAGGGTGGTGGACACTCGATAGCCGAAGTGGACTGCGATGTTTTTGTAGAGGAGAGAAAAGAATGAGAGATAGTGTGAAAAATACGAGATAGGAGAAAGAAAGAGAGTACAGAGACACCACTAGACTTGTGCTATATGTTCAGTATAGCAGCAATGACCGCTCTCTAGAAAATGGTAAAACGGAATGTGTAGTTGGAAAACAGAAGGAAGCATGGCAAGATATTGGTTGTATTGCTTTAAGACTGGACAATAATCAATACATCAATAATTTGACGCCACCGTGTATTCCGAGCTTACGCCTATCAACAATAGGCTTGGCTTCAAGTAATAAACAGAAAAATGGCCGCTGCTTGCCTACTAGATGATCTGGAAATTCGCCGAGACAGGATCATTTGGGAGTATATTAAATGTAATTATATAAAGAAGCAGATAAATAAGGCGGAAGTGGTAACAAAAAGGAGAGTTAAAGCGGAGTGAAAGAAGCCGATATTATTCAGGAAAAAGTTTTGTCTCATTGATGAAGACTAAAGTGCATGTATATGAAACCAATGGAGGGCTTGGAATATAGCAACATTACTTAATGTAGAATGTGTATTAAACAGGTAATGCTGCGACGATGTTTATTAGTACGACAAACAGAAACATAGCTAACACAACATCTAAAGGGAATTTATACTAAAGGAAATGAACGGGTGGTGTAATAATTAGAAAGTACGAGATGACAGAAATGATGTGAATATAACAAGCAGACATTTCCGGACGAATAAAGCCGTATTTAGTAATATATATCTTCTGACAACATTAGTCGGCGTTGAATAGCGTTGAGTGGAAAAACCTAATATCGAAAACAGAGATTTTCAGAAATGTATGGACGTATTTCAAAATTAACTATATCGATGATGTATGAAATGAAGCATTAGAATAAACAGACGAAGAAATTTGTCTATAGAACAAGTTTCTAAGGAGAAGAAAGAGGTTAGTCTGATATCAGCTACGGAATCGTGTAATAGTTGATGGAGTGTTGGAAGAAAATTTTTATGACGCACGCAGAACACAGTTTGTTAACACATTATACTGAATGTTTGGTGCAGGAAATACACTGAGTTTAAACTAACTGCCTAATATAGAAAGAGACGATATACCTCACGAAATTAGTCGAAAGGCGATGTAAGAATAAATTAAAAGATAATAAACAACGATCATCAGGATTTGTTTCGTATGATCCATTGTGTCTCTTCGTAATTGATATTGGCACGTCTTTTTAAGTATTCTCATGGATAGTGGTCTTTTTTTGCGTAAGTTGATATAAGGTTCTAGCTACTCCCATCTACACTATTTTAATCCGTTTGTTCTCAACATCGTCTCTGGTATAGTTTTTTCACCTCTTCATCATCATGTAGAGGTTCAGCTAAGAAAAAAAAAATTCACATAGAACAAAGAGCATACTCTATAAAGACCAACAACTGTGTTGTAACCAAATACGCCTGAAAAGAATTTAAACGAAACTCTCTAAGGTATGTATTGTATGTTAACCGGGGGCCTAGATACCACGGAGAGGCTCCGTCCCCACCGCAGCCGTAGCGGTCCACAACTCCACGAAGGCTACGGCAGTCCACTTCACCCCTCCGCCGCCCCACACCGAACCACTCTTTCAGGGTTATTGTGCAGTTCGGCCTCCGAGGGACCCCCCAAGCGAACGTCCCACACGAGACGTGTGTAACATCTATGTTTGCGTGGTAAAGTAATGGTGGTGTACGTGTATGTGGAGAACTTGTTTGCGCAGCAATCTCCGACGTAGAGTAGCTGAGGCGGAATAAGGGAAACCAACACGCATTCACGCGAAGCAGATGGAAAACCTCCTAAAAACCATTCACAGACTGGTCAGTTCACCGGATCTCGACACAAGTCCGCTGGGCGGATTCGTGCCGCGGACCCCGCGCTCCTTCCCGCCCAGAAAGCAGAGCAATAGACAGCACGGGTAACCGGGCAGGCCGTAAGTTATCTATACTATATATAGGACAAAAGGGAAATTTTTTACCCGAATCTACCCGGTTTCTTGTAACATCTAAAGTGTAATATTTCAGATCCACATTTAATGAAAATACTTAACACATTCATCACAGAATCGATTTTCCAGATATGGTTCAACAGAATACTAATTATCAGGTGACCATATCAGTTTCGTTCGCAACTCGTGTTCTCGCGGTCGGGTTCTCACTTCGCGGGCACGGGGTCCCGGGCTCAATTCCCGGCGGGATCAGAGATTTTAACCTGCCTCGAGATGACTGGGAGTTTGTGTTGTAATCATTCCTGAAAGTGGCGAGTTTGGAGTGAGCAAAGGTTGGGACTTTTGTACGGGCGTTGACAACCGCACAATTGAGCGCCCCACAAATCAAACACCAATATCACCATCATCATATCACTTTCATGAAATTTATTCTGTTTTCCACAGTAAAATAGATTTATAAGCCCATACGCCTAAAAATGATTTAAAAAAGCGTTGCCCTGCGTCAAAGATTTTTATTAGGATATCTGTGGTAAACATTGCAATACATCGCAATAAACATGCACATTAGGATACTGTTGTTGGAAGGAAATGCGATCCATTCAACTACAAGCACATCTTCAAAACAAAATTAGATATTATTAGAGACAACGAGAGCCAGTCGGAGCTATGCCGGTGAACCCTGCTGCTATATTTAGAGCAGTCAATTTAGGAAGTTATTAACTATCCTAATCATCAAAATCACAATCTGTTGCTGCTATTCTTTTTCCTCCTTAAAACAGGCTTTGCAATGCAAATTATTAAATTTTAGAAAAGTTTCTTTCCAGTCCGGAGACTGGATTGGTTCAGCTCCCCATGCTGCTCTATCCTATGCAAGCTTCTTCATCTCCCAGTACCTTCTGCAGCCTACATGCTTCTGGATCTGTTTAGTGCATTCATCTCTTGGTCTCCCTCAACAATTTTTAGCCCCCACGCTGCCCTCCAATACTAAATTGGTGATACCTTGATGCCTCAGAATATGTCCTACCAACCGATACCCTCTCCTAGTCAAGACGTGCCACAAATTTCTCTTCTCCCCAATTCTGTTCAATACCTCTTCATTAGTTATGCGATGTACCCATCTAATCTTCAGCATTCTTCTGAAGCACCACATTTCGAAAGCTTCTATTCTCTTCTTGTCTAAACTATTTATCGTCCACGTTTCATATCCACACATGGCTACACACCATACAAATAATTTCAGAAACGACATTCTGACACTTAAATCTTATCTTCGTCAGAAACGCTTCCCTTGCCATTGCCAGTCTACATTTTATATACCCTCTACTACGACCATCTTGAATTATTTTGCTGCCCATATAGCAAAACTCATTTACTACTTTAAGCGTCTCATTTCCTAATCTAATTCCCGCAACGTCACCAGATTTAATTCGAGTACATTCCACTATACTTGTTTTGCTTTTGTTGATGTTCATCTTATATCCTCCTTTCAAGACACTCTCCATTCCGTTCAGCTGCTCATCCAGGTCCTTCTGTCTCTGACAGAATTAAAAAGTCATCGACGAACCTCAAAGTTTTTATTTCTTCTACGTGGATTTCAATTTCTACTCCTCATTTTTCTTTTGATTCCGTTACTGCTTGCTCAATATACAGATTGATTAACATCGGGGATAGGCTACAACCCTGTCTCACTCCCTTCCCAACCACTGCTTCCCTTTCATGCCCCTCGAGACTTATAACTGCCATCTGCTATCTGTACAAATTGTAAATAGCCTTTCGCTCCCTGTATTTTACCCCTGCCACCTTCAGAATATAAAAGAGAGTATTCCAATCAACATTGTCAAAAGCTTTCTCTAAGTCTACAAATGCTAGAAGGCTTGCCTTTCCTTAATCTATTCTCTAAGATAAGTCGTAGGGTCAGTACTGCCTCAGGTGTTCCAACATTTCTACGGAATACAAACCGTTCTACCCGAGGTCGGCTTCTACCTGTCTTTCCATTCGTCTGTAGCGAACTCTTGTTAGTATTTTGCAGCCGTGATTTATTAAACTGTTAGTTCGGTAATTTTCACATCTGTCAGCACCTGCTTTATTTGGGATTGGATTATTATATTCTTCTTGATGTCTGAGGGATGGTAGAGTTTTGTCAGGGCTGGCTCTCCCAAGTCTATCAGTAGTTCTAATGGATTGTTCACTACTCCTGGGGCCTTGTTTCGACTTAGGTCTTTCAGTGCTCTGTCAAATTCTTCACTGAGTATCATATCTCCAATTTCATCTACTTCTACCTCCCCTTCAATTTCCATAATATTTTGCTCAAGAATATCGTACTTGTATAGACCCTCTACAAACTCATTCCACCTTTCTGCTTTCCATCTTTGCTAAGAACTGGGCTTCCATCTGAGCCCTTGATATTCACGCAAGTGGTTCTTTTTTCTCCAAAGGTCTCTTTAATTTCCCTGTACGCAGTATCTATCTTACCATTGTGATACATGCTTCTACATCCTTACATTTGTCCTCTACCCAACATTACTTAGGCATTTTGCACTTCCTGTCGATCTCATTTTTGAGACGTTTGTATTCCTTTCTGCCTGCTTCATTTACTGCATTTTTGTATTTTCTTCTTCCGTCAATTAAATCAATATCTCTTCTGTTACCCAAGGATTTCTATTAGCCCTCGTCTTTTTACCTACTTGATCCTCAGCGTCTTTCACTATTTCATCCCTCAAAGCTACCCATTCTTCTTCTACTGTATTTATTTCCCCCATTCTTGTCAATTGTTCCCTAATGCTCTCCCTGAAACTCTGTGCAACTTCTGATACTTTCAGTTTATCCAGGTCCCATCTCCTTGAAGTCCCACCTTTTTGCAGTTTCTTCAGTTTTAGTCTACACTTCATAAGCAATAGATCATGGTCAGATTCCACATCTGTCCCTGAAAATGTCTTAGAATTTAAAACCTGGTTACCAAATCACTGTCTTACCATTATATAATCTATCTGACACGTTCCAGTATCTCCAGGTTCCTTCCACGTATGTTGTTGTTGTTGTTGTTATGGTCCTCAGTCCTGAGACTGGTTTGATGCAGCTCTCCACCCTACTCTACCCTGTGCAAGCTTCTTCATCTCCCAGTAACTACTGCAACCCACATCCTTCTGAATCTGTTTAGTGTATTCATCTCTTGGTCTCCCTCTACGATTTTTACCCTCCGCGCTGCCTTCCAATGCTAAATTTACTAAATTGGTGATCCCTATATGCCTCAACACATGTCCTACCAACCGACCCTTCTTCTAGTTAAGTTGTGCCACAAACTTCTCCCCAATCCTATTCAATACCTCCTCATTAGTTATATGTTCTACCCATCTAATCTTCAGCATTATTCTGTAGCACTACATTTCGAAAGCTCCTATTCTCTTCTTGTCCAAACTAGTTATCGTCCATGTTTCACTTCCATACGTGGCTATGCTCCATAGAAATACTTTCAGAAACGACATCCTGACACTTAAATCAATACTCGATGTTAATAAATTTCTTTTCTTCAGAAACGCTTTTCTTGCCATTGCAAGTCTACGTTTTATATCCTCTCTACTTCGACCATCATCAGTTATTTTTCTCCCCAAATATCAAAACTCCTTTACCACTTTAAGTGTCTCATTTCCTAATCTAATTCCCTCAGTATCGCCCTACTTAATTCGACTACATTCAATTATCCTTGTTTTGCTTTTGTTGATGTTCATCTTATATCTTCCTGTCAAGACACTGTCCATTCCGTTCAACTGCTCTTCCAAGTCCTTGCTGTCTCTGACAGAATTACAATGTCATTGGCAAACCTCAACGTTTTTGTTTCTTCTCCATGGATTTTAATACCTACTCCTAATCTTTCTTTTGTTTCCTTCACTGCTAGCTAAATATACAGATTGAATAACATCGGGGATAGGCTACAAACCTGTCTCACTCCCTTCCCAACCACTGCTTCCCTTTCATGTCCCTAGACTCTTATAACTGCCATCTGGTTTCTGTACAAATTGTACATAGCCTGTAGTTCCCTGTATTTTACCCCTGCCACCTTCAGAATTTGAAAGGGAGTATTCCAGTCAACATTGTCAAAAACTCTCTCTAAGTCTACATATGCTAGAAACGTAGGTTTGCCTTTCCTTAATCTAGCTTCTAAGATAAGTCGTAGTGTCAGTATTGCCTAACGTCTTCCAATATTCCTACGGAATCCAAACTGATCTTCCCTGAGGTCAACTTCTACCAGTTTTTCCATTCGTCTGTAGAGAATACTCTGTAATATTTTTCATCTGCGACTTATTTAACTGATTGTTTGGCAATTTTCTCATCTGTCAGCAGCTGTTTTCGTTGGGATCGGAATTATTATATTCTTCTTGAAGTCTGAGAGTATTGGGCCTGTCTCATACATCTTGCTCATCAGATGGTAGAGTTTTGTCAGGACTGGCTCTCAAATGGCTATCAGTAGTTCTATTGAAATGTTGTCTACTCGCAGGGCCTTGTTTCGACTCAGGTTTTTCAGTGCTGTGTCAAACTCTTCACGCAGTATCGTATCTCCCATTTCATCTTCATCAACATCCTCTTCCATTTCCATAACATTGTCCTCAAGTACATTGCCCTTGTATAGGCTCTCTATGTACTTCCTCCACCTTTCTGCTTTCCCTTCTTTGCTTAGAACTGGGTTTCCATCTGAGCTCTTGATATTCATACAAGTGGTTCTCTTTTCTGCAAAGGTCTCTTTAATTTTCTTGTAGGCAGTATTTATCTTACCCCTAGTGAGATAACCGTCTCCATCTTTACATTTGTTCCCTAGACATCCTCGCTTAGCCATTTTGCACTTTCTGTCGATCTTCTTTTTGAGACGTTTGTATTCCTTTTTGCCTGCTTCATTTAGTGCATTTTTATATTTTCTCCTTTCATCAATTAAATTCAGTATTTCTTCTGTTACCCAAGGATTTCTACTAGCCCTCGTCCTTTTACCTACTAGGTCCTCTGCTACCTTCACTACTTCATCTCTCCAAGCTACCCATTCTTCTTCTACTGTATTTCTTTCACCCATTCCTGTCAATTCTTCCCTTATGCTCTCCCTATAGCTGTGTGCAACCCCTGGTTCTTTCAGTTTATCCAGGTCCCATCTCCTTAAATTCCTACCTTTTGGCAGTTTCTTCAGTTTTAATCTTCAGTTCATAACGAACAGATTGTGATCAGAGTCCACATCTGCCCCTGCAAATGCCTTACAATTTAAAACCTGGTTCCTAAATCTTTGTCTTACCATTATGGAATCTACCTAAAACCTGTTACTATCTCCAGGCTTCTTCCATGTATACAACCTTCTTTTATTATTCTTGAACCAAGTGTTAGCTATGATTAAGTTGTGCTCTGTTCAAAATTCTATCAGGTGGCTTCCTCTTTTATTTCTTAGCCCCAATCCACATTCACCTACTACGTTTCCTTCGCTCCCTTTTCCTACTACTGAATTCACGTCACCCATGACTATTAAATTTTCGTCTCCCTTCACTATCTAAATAATTTCTTTTATTTCATCATACATTTCTTCAATTTCTTCGTCATCTGCAGAGCTAGTTGGCATAAAAACTTGTACTACTGTAGTAGGCCTAGGCTTAGTGTCTATCTTGGCCACAATAACGCGTTCACTATGCTGTTTGTAGTATCTTACCCACTCTCCTATTTTTTAATTCATTAATAAACCTACTCCTGCATTACCCCTATTTGATTTTGTATTTATAACCCTGTATTCACCTGATCAGAAGTCTTGTTCATGCTGCCACCGAATTTCACTAATTCCCACTATATATAACTTTATCCTATCCGCTACCCTTTTTAAATTTTCTTACCTACCTGCCCGATTGAGGGATCTGAGATTCCACGCTCCGACCCGTAGAACGCCACTTTTCTTTCTACTGATAACAACGTCCTCCTGAGTAGGCCCCACCCGGAGTTCCCAATGGGGGACTATTTTACCTCCGGAATATTGTACCCAACACGACGCCATCATCATTTTAACCATACAGTGAAGCTGCATGCCCACGAGGAAAATTACGGCTGTAGTTTCCCCTTGCTTTCATCCGTTCGCAGTACCAGCACAGCATGGCCGTTTTGGTTAGTGTTACAAGGCCAGATCAGTCAATCATTGAGACTGTTGCCCCTGCAACAACTGATAAGGCTGCTGCCCCTCATCAGGAACCACACGTTTGTCTGGCCTCTCAACAGATACCCCTCCGTTGTGGTTGCACCTATGTTATGGCTCTCTCTATCACTGAGACACGCAAGCTTCCCAACCAACGGGAAAGACCATGGTTCAATGGGAGGGGGGGGGGGGGGGATTTTCATTGTAAGCTTATAAAAATAAATGAACGTAGATTTGTGCAATATGGAAATACAGTATACTTCCACCTACTCATCAACTAAATTACTTACCAGTACTGTAATATACTGGTATGTTGGCCTCTTGGACAGCTGTACGGAAAATAAATGAGTAAACATAGTAACTGGTTCACTGTATATTGCTTCGAGATCTGAAAAAGATTAATGTTCATGCGAAGATGACACTAGTCTAGTTGAACGTGGTTATGGAAGGAAATCTACGGTTATGTTTGAGCTATGTCTTAAAATGATCAAAACCGCAATTCTGGATGGTTGTACAAAAATTTGTAAGCTGCTTCACTTGATTCCGAGTGAACAATCTTAATCACCGTGCTGTCCCACTGTGCTTAGTGTAACTGGATAGCTGTGTAAGATACAGGTTCCCAGGACCTCATGTCGCATTAAAATTCTTACTCACACAACAAATTTCGTTGTGATGGCTTATGACTAGCGTAAGGAGCATGCGATCAGCTATCTGTAGATCACATGCAGAGAAGGGCTGCAATGTCTCGACGTTCATTAACGTATCGTGCCAAGCATATAGTCGTAAGCTAGGAAGGGTTTAAGTACTTTCCTACTTTTGTCTTTGATTCAGTTACTCTAACTAAAATGAAAATATTAACATCACAGCATAATGGAGATTGAAAAGTGGCTGTAATCCTCATAGCCTTTCATCATCTCGTTTGCAGTGCTGCAGACGTCTGTTCGATGATTTCTTGAAATTCCACATGTTTTACCATAAAATTCGCTGTTAATCTTCAAAAAGCTCACAAATCTCTGCATAAATATCCAAAGTCTTGAAAAAGTTCCATTAATAATACACACTCTTCGATAGTAATCCATTACAATATCAACAGATAACACAGAATTTTTACGACTTTACACTACACATACATAACACCGACTACTGCCACACGGTAACAGCTAACGAACAAAGACTCTTGTATGTCGAACATGATTCTCTGTTGTTATTTTATGCGGTAGAAAAGTTATAGTTTCTTGTATTAACGAAAAATATATTTGCTTTGATATTAATAATTATTCTTAACTGCCTATTTTTTAAGTTGAGCTTCAAAATACGTTATGGCTAGTTTTTCCGGATTACCGTATTTACGTATGTAAGGCATACAAAATGTTTTTGTACTCACCCAACAACATAAAGGAATAGAAGTGATGAACAAATAAATAGGAGAACACCATCAAAAGCTGAACATCATGCGAATATAGGCAAGAAGTAGTGTCTGGAGATTTATTAACAGTGATATGGTCATGAACAGAGTCAATTTGAAAGGGAAAAATACCACCTCACGGCTGTTACAACATGGCGCTTCACGCAGGTAATCCATGTGCTCTAGATCAAATAGCGCGATACCGGCAAACGGAGCTTAATGTATTTGTACTAGAGCCATAGTGAGCTCATTTTACCATCATTTTATAACGATCTCCTTTGGTTTCTTTTCATATTCTTTTCATTTCATGGCAGGCGGATTTGCTTTGTATGTGGTTTGATAAGGTGCGATCCTGTTTGCAAATATGAGTTTCTAACACCTTTGCTAAACTGTCAGGTGTCCAAAAAGGTTTCTTCCTCGTGCGACATTCGTTTGACTACATTCAGAAGATTATGAATAAATAGATGCCAGTATTTGAATTCCAATCCTCGTATTTAGCTTAGCGTTTCGTTCTCCAATGTGAATGATTCCTTTCTGGATTATTGAGCTGTGAAGAAGTGTAAGCCACAGGGTGCTCTCCTATGTACAGTGATGTCCAAAATTAAGGCAACAAAAGGCTATTTCGCCGTCCGGTGTCTAATACTCCATTAATCATCAAAACTGTCAAAGAATGTCCATACGATCGTTTTTTGCACGGCAGATGGCATTCTGATCAACGGACAACCACGCCAACAATGGCGTCGGGGCACCTGCCAAACGGGGTGGTGTTTGCCGGATAGTCCCACATCCACAGTAGCTGTGTGCACAGTCGTAGACGGTGCAGTATGGCACAGAGAAGACGCCTATCAGACTATCCGCAGTGGAGGACAATAGGGAGAATGGAAACAAGATCGTCACAAACTGATGTGGCCGGATGCCTTAATGTGAATCGTTCTGTTGAGGAGTGGCTCGAGTGCCATTGCATAAAGGTAGGTAGAAAGTGGACAACCTTGTCGTAGAGACCTCTTAATGGGTACTGATCCTACCGTCCTTCCATTTACCTGGACGTGTGAGCTGGTTGCGGTCCAAAGACGCAAGGGTGTCAATGAGTGCCGGGGAAATCCCATACGGTCCATCATTCGTAGTAGGTAGTTATGGTGCACTCTATCAAAAGCGCGATTGAAATCGATGAAAACGATCGCCGCTCTCAGACGGCACGCAGAGGCGATCGCTACTAAGTCCCTGCCGTCACTGGTGGCTATATGCACGTTGGCTTCTCCCCACTGCGACGTCTTTTACGGAGCTAGAATCATCGGCAAAGTCGTCTTAATACGGCCCGCCATAAGCCGGCGAAAATCTTGTAGTCGGCCATCAGCATTGTGAGTGGCCGATAGTCGTTAATTGATCGCCCTCCACCGGGCTTGTGTCCCGGTTTGAGAAGTCCTTCTACAAACGTTAGCGGCACAAAACAGTCTGAGGACATAAGTTCACGGAACATTATAACCCAGCGAGGCATCATGATGGTACGGAAGGTCCGGTAGAATTTGATGGGCAATCCATCAGGCCAAAGATACTTATTAGCCGCACCTTTGTCCAGGTCATCTCCGACTTCTTCGAGTGAGACTTCCTCCGTTAGTACATTCCCTGTAGCCTCACCAATTATACGTGTTACCTGCTGTAATACTTCCCTAGTGACCTCGTCATCTATGATCCTTTTTTGGTAAAGATGACGAAAATGATCCTCCGCTTCTTTAACTATGGTTGCTTCGGTTGTACAGGAGCGACCGTCTAGTGTCCTGAGCTGCGTGATGTCGGCGCATATCCGCCACAACCTGGTGCTTAGTGGGGTCCTCTGCAGTGGTTCGGTCGTGTCGTCGATAGCGCGGACTACGGCACCTTCGTCAATTATAGCATATGAGCCTTGATTCGGCATTGGTCATGTAGTGTCCCCCAGGTGAAGGGGGTAAGGTATCGAGACCCTGAGTGCCGCGTAGTAAAAAACTAGGGTCTGCCGATGCCACGCACAGCCACATCTTTTCCAAATTGCCTAAATGTCTTGCGGATAGCCCGTTTGGAACAGAGGAGCCATCACTCCAGAGTAGAGGTGTTTCGGGGGTGACGGCTTTCAGTCAGTCCACGTTGCTTCAACTTGCCGACGGCAAACCAGGTCCTGGAGGTTAGTTATATTAAGCTTCCAAAAGCCATTGCTGCTCCAGACATTTTGGTGAGGGGATGCTTAGTGCAGATATAGGCATTATGATCGGAAAAAGCCTGAGGCCATAGTTCGGTGGCCACCACTCCGTGTGTGAGGCCTTGCGACACATATACGCGATCAAGTAGGCTGGCCGAATGACTGGTAAGATGACTGTGGCCAGAGAGATTACCGTGGACGTTTCCCATGTGTCTCACAAGTGAAGTTTTTGTATCATTGCACTGAGTTCCGGACAGGGCATCTAATGTGGCATTTAGTCCTTGTAGTGAACGACGCAATTAAAATCTCCGGCGAAGACGCTCTTTTCGTACCGTCCGAGGAGAAGGGCGGCGACATCCGTGGAGTATAATCTGGCGCGGTGGTAACGTCTGGTGGTACCTGATGGCGCGTATGCATTAATGAATCGGGTTTTGAGTGCCGTAAGTGCTGTTCCTCGAGAAAAGGGAGATACGTGACGTCAGTGACTTCAATACCATCACGCGCTGATACTGACACTTCGGTGTCTGCGGGGCCACCGAGCGCCACATATGTTGCGTAACCATAAACGTTCGGGAGTGCGGTCGTTTTCACGTTTGAAGGAAAGAAAAATCCACTTTAGTGCCGCACATTGTTTCTTTCCAAAGTTGGATCTTGACATGAGAACTTGTCATGTTGATATTCATTGTCGCCAGGCGGTAGGCCTGGCAACGAGTTTGCTTATGCTGAAGCGGTGCGTCAGATGGCCCTGGATCGACATCTTGTGTCTCGATGTCCTCCCACGAAGGATCTAAATGTTTGATAGGAAGCGACCGAGCGACTTCGCTGCCTGCACTGCTCACTGTTTATTTCAAGGGGCCTGTAGTCGAATGGTACATGTTTCTCCGTCTGCTCTGCAAGGTTGGAGTCAGTGGAAACGGCCTCAGCCTCGCGGTTGGCTTCTAGAGTGGTTAGTGGTTCTTCCCCGGCCTGCTTCACGTCTGGTGTGTAGCGAGCTACCTTAATTTAAGTATTAACTGTATTTTTCTTACTTGTCACTTCTTCTTCCGTGTGTTTTTGCTTTTAGGGAGTTTTAATTGTCGAGTGCTAGTAATAGTGTTCCATAGATTTCGTGTTTGTTTTCAATACGTCAGAGAGTCCCTTTCGTCAGCCACAGTGCCAGGAGCGCTAGTGTTTGTTTTGAATACTGTCCAGAGACAGGTAGTGCTATTTTCATTGTTTTCTACAAGAAGTGGCTAGCAATCACAGTTTAGTCAACAATAAGCCGCATTTAGTGAATTAGCAGTCTAGTAAAAAGTTGATTAACTCTCTACAGTAAATTGATTCCTTAGGATGGATAGGATGTGAGACTGCTGTGTACGGACACAGGAGGAGCTGGCCACTGTTCGCGAACAGCTCAGCGTGTTGATGGCCGCGGTCAGCTGTCTTCAGGCTGCTACCCCAGAGAGTAGCGGCAGTGGGGAATCTGGTGCGTCGCATGGTACACCCCAGATGTTACATGCTTCACCCACTGTCCCTGCTGTCGAGACATCTTCCCGGGTACCGAGCGCGGTTGGGCCACCCTCTCCCCAAGGGAGTGGCGGGTTCAGCGGCGTTCACGGCGCACGAGGCGGAGGGTCAATGTGGAGGCTGGCCGTGTGGCATCGCCCGCTCTGCCTGTGAGTGGACATGTGGCTGCTCCTTCAGCAAGGTCCGAGCAGGCACACGGGGGGAGGGGTTTATTAGTGATTGGGAGCTCCACGTTAGGCGGGTGATGGAGCCCCTTAGCGAAATAGCGGAAAGGTCGGGGAAGGAGGCCAGTGTTCACTCTGTCTTCTTGCCGGGGGGTCTCATCCGAGATGTGGAGGAGGCCCTGCCAGTGGCGATAGAGAGCACTGGGTGTACCCGACTGCAAATTGTTGCTCCTGTCGGCACCAATGACTCCTGCCGTCTGAGTTCAGAGGTCATCCTCAGTTCGTACAGGCGGTTGGCGGAATTGGTGAAGGCGGAAGCCTCGCTCGCGGGGTGGAATAAGAGCTAACTATTTGCAATATCGTTCCCAGAACCGATCGCGGTCTTCTGGTTTGGAGCCGAGTGGAAGGCTTAAACCAGAGGCTCAGACGATTCTGCGGAGATCTGGGGTGCAAATTTCTCGACCTCCGCTATCGGGTGGAGAAATGTAGGGTCCCCCTGAATAGGTCAGGCGTGCACTACACGCCGGAAGCGGCTACATGGGTAGCAGAGTACGTGTGGACTGCACATGGGGTTTCTTTGGGTTACAGAATTCCCTCCCTAGGCCCGACAAGACGCCTCCTGAGACGCGGCAAGGTAGGAGTAGGCAAAATGCAACAGGGAATAACAATATTAATGTGATAATAGTAAACTGCAGGACCATCTATAGAAAGATCCCAGAACTGCTCTCATTAATAAACGGTCACAACGCCCATATAGTGCTAGGGACAGAAAGTTGGCTGAAACCAGACGTAAATAGTAATGAAATCCTAAACTCAGACTGGAACGTATACTGCAGAGACAGGCTGGACAGTGAAGGGGGAGACGTGTTTATAGCGATAAGAAGTGCAATAGTATCAAAATTGACGGAGATCCAAAATGTGAAATAATATGGGTGAAAGTCACGGTTAAAGCAGGCTCAGACATGGTAATTGGATGTCTTTATAAGCCCCCTGGTCCTGCAGCTGTTGTGGCTGAGCATCTGAAGGATAATTTGGAAAATATTTCGAGTAGATTTCCCCACCATGTTATAGTTCTTGATGGAGATGTTAATTTGCCGGATATAGACTGGGAGACTCAAACGTTCATAACGGGTGGCAGGGACAAAGAATCCAGTTAAATTTTTTAAAGTGCTTTATCTGAAAACTACCTTGAACAGTTAAAGAGAGAACCGACTCGTGGCAATAACATATTAGACCTTCTGGTGACAAACAGACCCGGACTATTTGAAACAGTTAAGGCAGAACAGGGAATCAGCGATCATAAAGCGGTTACGGCATCGATGATTTCAGCCATAAATAGAAATATAAAAGAAGGTAGAAAGATTTTTCTGTTTAGCAAAAGTGACAAAAAGCAGATTACAGAGTACCTGACGGCTCAACACAAAAGTTTTGTCTCAAGTGTCTCATAGTGTTGAAGACCAGTGGACAAAGTGCAAAACCATCGTACAATATGCGTTAGATGAGTATGTCTCAAGCAAGATCGTAAGAGATGGTACAACAACCGAGCTAGAAAACTGCTGCGAAAGCAAAGGGAACTTCACAGCAAACATAAACATAGCCAAAGCCTTGCAGACAAACAAAAATTACGCGAATCGAAATGTAGTGTGAGGAGGGCTATGCGAGAGGCGTTCAATGAATTCGAAAGTAAAGTTCTACGTACTGACTTGGAAAAAAATCCTAAGAAATTTTGGTCTTATGTCAAAACAGTAGATGGATCTAAACAAAATGTCCAGACACTCTGTGGCCAAAATGGTACTGAAACAGAGGATGACAGACTAAAGGTCGAAATGCTAAATGTATTTTTCCAAAGCTGTTTCACGGAGGAAGACTGCACTGTAGTTCCTTCTCTAGATCGTCGTACAGATGACTAAATGGTAGATATCGAAATAGACGACAGAGGGATAGAGAAACAATTAAAATCGCTCAAAAGAGGAAAGGCCGCTGGTCCTGATGGGATACCAGTTCGATTTTACACAGAGTATGCGAAGGAAATTGCCCCCCTTCTTGCAGCGGTGTACAGTAGATCTCTAGAAGAGCGTAGCGTTCCAAAGGATTGGAAAAGGGCACAGGTCATCCCCGTTTTCAAGAAGGGGCGTCGAACAGATGTGCAGAACTATAGACCTATATCTCTAACGTCGATCAGTTGTAAAAATTTGAAACACGTATTATGTTCGAGTATAATGACTTTTCTGGAGACTAGAAATCTACTCTGTAGGAATCAGCATGGGTTTCGGAAAAGAAGGTCGTGTGAAACCCAGCTCGCGCTATTCGTCCACGAGACTCAGAGGGCCATAGACACGGGTTCACAGGTAGATGCCGTGTTTCTTGACTTCCGCAAGGCGTTCGATACAGTTCGCCACAGTCGTTTAATGAACAGAGTAAGAGCATATGGACTATCAGACCAATTGTGTGATTGGATTGAAGAGTTCCTAGATAACAGAACGCAGCATGTCATTCTCAATGGAGATAAATCTTCTGAAGTAAGAGTGATTTCAGGTGTGCCGCAGTTGAGTGTCCTAGGACCGTTGCTATTCACAATATACATAAATGACCTTGTAGATGACATCGGAAGTTCACCGAGGCTTTTTGCAGATGATGCTGTGGTGTATCGAGAGGTTGTAACAACGGAAAACTGTACTGAAATGCAGGAGGATTTGCAGCGAATTGACGCATGGTACAGGGAATGGCAATTGAATCTCAATGTAGACAAGTGTAATGTGCTGCGAATACATAGAAAGATAGATCCCTTATCATTTAGCTACAAAATAGCAGGTCAGCAACTGCAAGCAGTCAATTCCATAAATTACCGGGGAGTACGCATTAGGAGTGATTTAAAATGGAATGATCATATAAAGTTGATCGTCGGTAAAGCAGATGCCACACTGAGATTCATTGGAAGAATCCTAAGGAAATGCAATCCGAAAACAAAGGAAGTAGGTTAGAGTAAGCTTGTTCGCTCACTGCTTGAATACTGCTCAGCAGTGTGGGATCCGTACCAGGTAGGGTTGATAGAAGAGATACAGAAGATCCAACGGGGAGAAGCGCTTCGTTACAGGATCATTTAGTAATCGCGAAAGCATTACGGAGATGATAGATAAACTCCAGTGGAAGACTCTGCAGGAGAGACGCTCAGTAGCTCGGTACGGGCTTTTGTTAAAATTTCGAGAACATACCTTCACCGAAGAGTCAAGCAGTATATTGGTCCCTCCTACGTATATCTCGCGAAGAGACCATGAGGATAAAATCAGAGAGATAAGAGCCCACACAGAGGCATACCGACAATTCTTCTTTTCACGAACAATACGAGACTGGAATAGACGGGAGAACCAATAGATGTACTCAGGGTACCCTCCGCCACACACCGTCAGGCGGCTTGCGGAGTGTGCATGTAGATGTAGATGTAGATGTAGAATGGGAACCGTCGTGGTCCGACAGGTGGGCTGACACGGTCCTACGACGACGCTTTCGGCATTTTGGTGATCGCTGTTTCCGTATGGGGCCTTCATTGTCAGAAGACGGCACTGATTCACGCCTCTCCGTGGCAAATGCTTCGGTCGGTATGGTAAGTGAATCAATTGCCATTTTGCTGTCGTCAATATCTCTCAAGTGCGGTAGCTCCAGTATCATCGTACTATTTTCTACCACAGGTCAGGCCGGTTGATTATCCAGGTTCTATCCGTGGAAGGTGATTCCTGTACCGCTAAATCGGTCGGTTGTGTCGTTTTTGTTGAGAAATTTGTGAACACCGCCACGTATGTCACGGGGAGAATAGTCTTCGTCGGTGGAGGTACAATGTCCGTCGGTGGGAGTTGTGTGATCCGACGCTGGAGGCACTCGGAACGAAGGTGACCTGCCTTGTCGCATCAGGAACACGTTTTGAGCTGGCCGTCATAAATAACTATGGCTCGGCACCCTCCTATCTGTACGGTACGCGTCAATGGAGGTCAATCCGCATTGGCGTACTCTATTGAGCACTGGATACGTATTGAAGTGGGTCCATTTTTCAGCCACGTGTTGGTGTACCGTGACGTTGGAGCTGATGGCCGCCACAACGTCTCCCGCAGGGAGTTGAAACGGTAGTTCGATTATGCGGATAGTCTGCAGTCCCAGTGCGACATGGCTGACCTCGACGTTGCCAACATTTCCGTCTGCGTGGCAGAAACGGAGTTCTTGTTTTATTTCACGAAGTACCTTGGCGCATGTAGCTTCGTTTATGAGTTTTACATAAACTGTGCTCCTGACGAACGAAAAGAGGATACCGACAATGTCGGCAGCCGGAATCTTGGCTTCCTATTTTAAAAAGCGTTCGACTTCCAGAGCCTTTGGTCCGGTAAAGTCATTCCGAAAGGATAATTTCAAGATTGATCTTCGGTATTGGTTTGCTATGATCTTGTAGCGCTACGGCGTCAGATAGTGTCGTCCGAAGGAAGTAAACAAGGACCGCGGGCCCGTGCTGCTGGCGGAAAGCACGCACTGCACGTCTGCTTCGCTCTGCTGCGAGAGACAGACTGGATACCTGTAGTCTTCGGCGGCCAATACTGATTATTAATAAAAATTTAAGCAGCGGTGGGTTTCTAACCGGTCCTGAAGACGTTTTGATTATGAATGAAAGACAATGCCCCTAGACCATGGGTGATGATGTTACTCACAACTAAAAGTAAGTGGAAGTTATAGGTTTCCACTTTGATGTTAGTGAACCGTAACATCTAGTGGCAAACAGATGTTAGGCGCCGGTAGTTTTTAGATCTCTTGTGAATAGAACCTCTGCACTTTTAACGTAATGTTTCCATACGTAGACCCCGAGCCATGTTGATGTTTAAATGTTCTGAAGTTACTCTTAAATATACTGGTACAACTGATTTCTTTCCTAAAGGAAGGGAATATCCTCATATATACAATTGTAGAACGTAGAAGTTGTTCATACTCTTGCCTTCAGTACCTCCTGGATTACGGTTTGGAAGTACATCTTGAGCTATGCTGGTGTGTGTTTGTGTGCATTTGTCTGCTTTACTTTTTGTGGTTAAGGGAATGCTTTGTCCGGTTCTATATACTGAAGCTAAGTTCTCAGATTGTTTCGTGTTAGATTTCCAATATTTTCACACAACGGTGTGGGAGGTTAATCTCCAACTGCAGTGCTGTATAAGTGGCAGATTGTTGAAAACCCCTAACAGCCTTTGAATTTCATTGTGAAGATAGAGGAAGGTGTTTTCCTAACACAGATTATTTCTAAGCACCCGGATACCTCTCATTTCGGTATTACTCCGACAGTGTTTATTGTGTAATAATACTGTACGATGCATTTCATAGAGACATTTCTTGCTATGTTAAGGCCATCTACTATTCATACAGATGGTGGTATTCAGTTGCTACGAATAGAAAAGGTTTCAGATTATAGCCGTTAGTCCTTTAAGAATTGTTGAACATTGACTTGACGAAGATTTTGAGCTACGTTCGTGTGTATCTACATTATACCTGTTAGATAGATGACAGTAGGGCTTTATTTATATAGACAAGCTACGTCGTCATTTTGCTTCTGGTTCACGTTGCTTGTCCTGAAATTAGTTCCAACTTTATGATTGGAAATGTAGGCATTAAGCTGCACTGTTAGAATCTAAACATTATTGAATGTCTCCTCATATCATATGTACCGGTACATTTTGGTGTAGACAGAAGACAACAGACACAGCTGTTTTGGCAGCTGGATGTCTCATATTTTGCTGTTACATTTCAATATTGGGTACTATGGTTTGAAAGTAGACCTCGAGTTACGTAGCGGTATATAAGTCGCATGAATGATGCTATATTTCATATCTAGACATCTAGCAAATTTATAGCCCTCTACTATTTGGGTAGAAGGCAGTTTTTCCCTGCTGCAAGCAGCCGCACATTATCTGTTGTGGTTAGCTCTTTAGTACATACGACTATATGCTGCTGCACTTGGATCTCGAGCTGTGATGGTGTACTAGAACGAGTTATTCAGGGTAGTCTTCAAATATTCTTGTATTAATTATTTGAGCACTTGCTCGGCCCCGTCGTGTATTGTGTGAGTTACACAGATTTTCATCGGCACTCTATTGCCTTTGTGTAGGTTGATGGATGAAGACAGCTATTTGGCTACGTGACCATATTCCTAGACATCGTTGTGTAATAGTTCGTAATATATATTCATGTAATGAAATGAATGAGCTTTCTTAGGGTTGTGATTCAGGATAACGTTTTATTTTTTGTTAAGCATATTTTGGCTACAGACATCCACGTGCTCAATCTAAGAAGCGTAGTAATTACGGTCATGACATAGGCATTGCCTAATTTCTCCATATCTAAGCATAACACTATAATACACTGAAGCGCCAAGCAAACTGGTATACGCACATGTATACAAATACAGCGATATGTAAACGTGACACGAAGTGGCGCGTATGGCAAAACATAGCTGCTCAGCCGAGTATAAATAGGTGCAGGTTTCTAACGAGATTCATTCAAGTGTGTAAGCTCTCCTGGACGGCGGAGCGTGCCACACCACCAGCTACACACAGCAGCAGATGGGGCGACAGCGTTCCAGTCCACAGTGGGTCACTGATTTGAACCTCTGAAGCCAACGCGGTGTCTGTAGCCTGCCAGTGGAGGCATCCCGAGGTGAGGGCCGCAGATTCAGACTCCGAATCATGGGTGCTTGTTGTCGCGGCGACCTTAGCCATGCCGGTGAGAAGCACAGAGCTGGCTGCCTGCGGCTCACACCGAGCGGCACTGAGTCGGCAAGGATGCAGACCACTGAGTCGACTGCCGGCATCCTGACGACGACGCAACTCCACTGGCGTACCAGGCCGAAACACAGTGGGAGCACGGGTCTCTGAGGTAGCGATTCCGCATCGAGCCGTTTTGCAGACAGTGAAGTGGTGTCCTCAGCACTGCGGAACCCAGTGACGCAGAACGAGAGGAATGGAGACTCTGTAGCTGGAAACAATAAATCACTTGGAAAGCTTGGACGAGTCTTAATACAGTGCCTTCTACCTCTTCCCGCTACATTTGGTGTTGCTGTTACATTCGATGGCAGAAGTTGCCACTACAGTTGCGTATTCAACAACTACACGGTGTAATTCCAGATATAACATTCCCTTGAACAATGTCCAGAATGCATTGCATTTCAGTGTGAAGTTATTGCTGTTTACGGTTAAATTCTCACTAAATCACCTTTCATTTTCATTATATGCAAAGAACCAGTTGATGCCAAAAATATACTTTAAATGACAATTAAATGATATATGGGACACGAAGAATTAAAGTTGAATTAAAGTTTATTGTTCTTCGTAATTATTTGTCCCTACACTGAGCACACACCGATTTTTCTTTCAGGGAACTGCGTCTTTTAGCATCAGCAATTCTGGCTTCGGCGATAGCTTCCGACAACACGGCCCAACTGTAAGTTCTTCGTGACTGCGTTTATCTGTTGCCTACTCAAGTCTAATAATTAAGTTTATGTCGGCGATCAGTCTCTTTCTGTGTCCTTTGATGTTCGTGACTATTAAGTATCATGAAGGCTAAGTCCCATCACACACCAGCAATCACATAAGTTATTTTTCTGTCACACATGTCAACTATCCCGTTATCTGTCTCAACGGTAAAGATGGTTTTACTTCATTACGACTTCTGACTAATATTCCAACACTACAACCTTTAAACTTCAGATCGGTTTTATAACAAACTAGTAACGCTTAACAAGCGTACTAAAAGAAGTGAAGTTAACGTCTCAATGGCCGAGTTACATTTTAGTCACAGCAAACTTACAGCTCGATCCGGCTACACGGCTACAACTCTCTTCTAGGAAAAATGTTATCTTTGGTCAATTTATGGTCTGGGCTTTAACCTTCGTAAATAATAATTTTTTGAATTCTTTCTTTAAAGCTTATGTTTCATATCATACGATATTCTTTGATACACTCCTTTCTCTATGATAAGTATTAGTATTTACATAACATTCATGTTAATCAAACTGTCAACAGAGCAAATTTTGTTCTCAGTGGCTGTAATCACTGTCAGGATGACTCATTTTTCTACTTCTTTTTGCAACAAAAGGATGTTCGTTAAGGGTTCTGTAGTTGGGGTGTTGCACTCCTTAGGCATTTCCGGTCAACAATCAGTTCAATTGTAACAGAGGACCCAAACCATTCCGTGTAAAAACTGCCCGCACCATTATGGAGCCACAATCAGCTTTCACAGTATCTTTTTCACAACTTGGGTCTGCGCCACACTTGAACCCTACCATCATCTTATCAACTGAAAAGAGGACTCATCTGGCCAGGCCACGGTTTTCCAGTCGTCTAGGATCCAACTGCTACACTCACGAGCCCAGAACAGGCGCTGATAGCAAAGACACTCCGGTAGATCGTCTTCTGCCACAGTCTGTTAACGGCAAATTTTGCCGCGCTATCCTTACCGATAATTCGTCGTACGTCTCACATTGATTTCTGCGATTATTTCAAGCCGTGTTGCTTGTCTGTTAGTGAGCTCTACATATACGCCACTGCTCCCGGCCGTTACGAGAAGGCCGTCGGCCACTGCGTTGTCTGTGGTGAAAGATAAAGCCTGAAATTTGGAATTCCCCGCACCAACCTTCAGGCTAGACAATCTCGGCAATTTCAGTTCCCTAACAATTTTTGAAGTGGAATGTCAGAGGTGTCTAGCACCAACCATCATTCAGCTTCCAAAGTCTGTGGATTCCCGTCGTGCGTCCGTAATAGTGCCGGAAGCATTTTCACACGAATCACCTGAGTGCAATTAACAGCTGCACCACTGCCCTGCCTTTTATACCTTGTGTAGGCGATTCTAGCGTCATTTGCAACTGTGCACAGAGCTGAAATCGGTAATGTTTTCAAAATATAAGAAGTTTATAAATGAAGGATAAGTAAAACTGTGTGACATTGTTGGCTGCGAGTACCGTTTCAGCCACCGAATCGAAATGGTTTTTCCACCGAGCGAGGTGGAACAGTGGTTATCATATTGGACTAGCATTCGGTATGACGACGGTTCAAACCCGCGATCGACCATTCTGGTTTAGGTTTCCCGTGATTTCTCTAAATCGCTTGAGGCAAATGACAGATTGATTCCATTGTAAGGGCACGGACGACTTCTAATCCGGATTGACCGATAACCTCGCTGTTTGGTCCTCCTCCCCAAATCACCCTACTAACGGCTCTGGTACTGCACCAAGGCAGCCGTCGAGCTTAACATCCCTGTGGGAGAGACGGAGCACCATGAATAGTGCTTCAAGTCATCGCTTTATGAGACGCCGTGAAGACGTTTGAAACTTAGAGCAGGAGATGGGCACAAAGACTAGTGATCAAGGACTAGGTGCAACTACCCCTCCCCCCATCCCTTTGTCGTAAAGGGAAAGGGAAAGTAGTTAACAAGGCGTATCCAGGTGGTTACCCATTCAAGTACTGACCACGCTCGACGTTAGATAACTTTGGTGACCTAACTACACTCCTGGAAATTGAAATAAGAACACAGTGAATTCATTGGCCCACGAAGGGGAAACTTTATTGACACATTCCTGGGGTCAGATACATCACATGATCACACTGACAGAACCACAGGCACATAGACACAGGCAACAGAGCATGCACAATGTCGGCACTAGTACAGTGTATATCCACCTTTCGCAGCAATGCAGGCTGCTATTCTCCCATGGAGACGATCGTGGAGATGCTGGATGTAGTCCTGTGGAACGGCTTGCCATGCCATTTCCACCTGGCGCCTCAGTTGGACCAGCGTTTGTGCTGAACGTGCAGACCGCGTGAGACGACGCTTCATCCAGTCCCAAACATGCTCAATGGGGGACACATCCGGAGATCTTGCTGGCCATGGCAGTTGACTTACACCTTCTAGAGCACGTTGGGTGGCACGGGATACATGCGGACGTGCATTGTCCTGTTGGAACAGCAAGTTCCCTTGCTGGTCTAGGAATGGTAGAACGATGGGTTCGATGACGGTTTGGATGTACCGTGCACTATTCAGTGTCCCCTAGACGATCACCAGAGGTGTACGGCCAGTGTAGGAGATCGCTCCCCACACCATGATGCCGAGTGTTGGCCCTGTGTGCCTCGGTAGTATGCAGTTCTGATTGTGGCGCTCACCTGCACGGCGCCAAACACGCATACGACCATCATTGGCACCAAGGCCGAAGCGACTCTCATCGCTGAAGACGACACGTCTCCATTCGTCCCTCCATTCATGCCTGTCGCGACACCACTGGAGGCGGGCTGCACGATGTTGGGGCGTGAGGGGAAGACTGCCTAGCGGTGTGCGGGACAGTGGCCCAGCTTCATGGAGACGGTTGCGAATGGTCCTCGCCGATACCCCAGGAGCAACAGTGTCCCTTATTTGCTGGGAAGTGGCGGTGCGGTCCCCTACGGCACTGCGTAGGATCCTACGGTCTTGGCGGGCATCCGTGCGTCGCTGCGGTCCGGTCCCAGGTCGACGGGCACGTGCACCTTCCGCCGACCACTGGCGACAACATCGATGTACTGTGGAGACCTCACGCCCCACGTGTTGAGCAATTCGGCGGTACGTCCACCCGGCCTCCCGCATGCCCACTATACGCCCTCGCTCAAAGTCCATCAACTGCACATACGGTTCACGTCCACGCTGTCGCGGCATGCTACCAGTGTTAAAGACTGCGATGGAGCTCCGTATGCCACGGCAAACTGGCTGACACTGACGGCGGCGGTGCACAAATGCTGCGCAGCTAGCGCCATTCGACGGCCAACACCGCGGTTCCTGGTGTGTCCGCTGTGCCGTGCGTGTGATCATTGCTTGTACAGCCCTCTCGCAGTGTCCGGAGCAAGTATGGTGGGTCTGACACACCGGTGTCAATGTGTTCTTTTTTCCATTTCCAGGAGTGTATAACTAGAGTATTCAAAGGGCCAAAGCTTCTGCCGGTTGATAAGTGCCTCGCAGAGGGTTCCATGAACCACCTTCATGCTGTGTCTTTACCGTTCCACTCTCGAACGGCGCACGGGAAAAACGAGCACTTGTTCTCTGCGAGCCCTGATTTGTCTTATTTCATCGTGATGATGATTTCTTTCTTTGTAGGTGTGTGCCAACAGAATGTAATCCCAGTCGGAGGAGGTTAATGCAGTAATGGAGAACCTTATCAACATACTAAGGTCTACGTCGCATGTAGCTCATGTTTAGGGTTGTCAAGGCTAGTTTTCCAGTTAATACTGTACATTTCGGCACTTCCGAGGACGAAACAGCGGAGCGGCTGACGAACGAGCCCGTGGGAAAGGGATCGCGGGGCCAAAGCCCTGAGGGGTTAAGGCGTCGCATAAAATAATAACGCTATAAATAGAGCTGCGCTTTGGCGGATGTGATAAACGCCACTCAGCGCTCGGTCCACCGGCCCACAGTTTTATTGCCCAGGGCGTCCACCACACGCGGCGGTTCCCTCATGAGCCCGCGGTGACGGCCAATCGAGGCGGCGCGATGAGCTCTTGTTTCGCCAGAGCTCAGCTGACACGAGAGCTATCGTGGCTGATGGCGCACATCCGGGTAACAGCTTTCTACACACAAACAAACACGCACGCACACAAGTGCTTGCTCTCTAGCTACGTGCGATCGGTAGTGTTTGCCGCGCGATCAGATAGAGGAATACTGCGACATCTGTGTGCATTATCTTTGCCTCCCGGTCACCATTCCTCTCAGCACGTGGCGTATTACTCGAGGCGTTTCCGCTCAGGGCCCGTAGGTCAGATCGTACGATAAAACATTTACGAGCATTAAACATACGAATGTGTCTTTGTTATTTGCTAAATCGCAATGAGAACGTTCCTTTTACATTGACAAAGATTAATGTAAAACAACATTTTATTGAAGATAATGAAAAAATATTAACGATCGTCCAGTTGGGATTAAGAATAAATTAGCATCAGTTTGCAAAAAAATTATTTTCACTCTCTTTTCAGCGTGTCGTGGTCGATTCGGAGCTACCAGCCTCATTCTACGATTCACATTTTGTCGTGTGCGTACTGTAAGACCTTCGGTACACACA
The DNA here is from genome assembly GCF_023897955.1 of Schistocerca gregaria. Lineage (NCBI taxonomy): Eukaryota > Metazoa > Arthropoda > Insecta > Orthoptera > Acrididae > Schistocerca > Schistocerca gregaria. Next base: position 373,610,641 of record NC_064926.1, read on the forward strand.
CTATCAGATTATTTGACTTGTCGCTGTAACGAAGTAGGCGAGTGTCAGCAATATGTCTCGTCGTCTTATCGTGGCGTGTTTATCTTCTGGCGTTAGGTCAGACGATAGAAATGCCACTTGCACGCTTAGAGTAGCAGATGGACGGTGACCAACTTTAAACAGAACTTGATTAATTTTCAAATACATTTATTAAGATAATAAAAAGCATAGATATTACGTAACTTGATTCTGGATGCTGTTTACAACTGACAATCTGAAGTTCCTTTGGTCTTGGTACGTTAATCTTATTCTCACATTTCTCTGACACTTGACAAAATGGCTTTTCATTTATCTTCATAGCTATGTACAGGAATATGATAATCTTATTAGGCGCAGACTGATACTTGACTACAGACTAATGCAGACTGACTAATCGGAGGTCTGTACACTCGTTATAATACCTCTCGCGTTCAGGTATCACGGCGCGAGTGTGATCCGCGAGGAGAAAAGGTTCTACGTAAGCAGCAATCCCATTGGCTGCGTTACATATTAATACGCTGATCGGCGGAAGCACAATTTGATCCCATTGTAAGACAGAGCCATCTCGTAGTGCGGAGACGGACGAGCGCTGCGCCTTCGCTGTTGTGCTTAGCGGGGCGCGCTCTAGTGGGAAAGTTGTGTACGCGCTGACTACGCGGAACTATGTACACAACACATTATAATGATTTGTGATGGTATGCCGTACCTGTAACTCTGACGAAAAAAATTCACAACTGTAGATTTTGAGATGTGGCTTATAGAATTTTTGCTGTAGCTGAAGCGATGTGAAACTAATGTATTATTAACCTTGGAAAGTCGTCAGAAAAGCATTGAAATAACGTTTTAAGAAATCTAAATTTCAATAACAATACCTCTACTGTCACAGTGCTGGAATTTAGTCTTTTACAAATCAAGCATTCTAACAACACCCGGGAGCTCATAGTACCGCAATCTCTTATTTTACACATCGAGGTACATTTCTCCGAGGGCCACAACGAGCTCTCATCCGTCTAGTAGCGGATTACACTGTGAAACCTGTGTCCACCACTCGGCTAGTGACGCCTCAGTGTCTATGCCTTCTACATGCGCAGTTGCCTCCATGCTGCTGAACAGTTCACAAACGTCCTCTTTCAGTTCTTTGTCATTTTCACAACGTTTACTGGCCTAAAAGTCCTCCATTTGGGCTAAATATGGTAATCGCTAAGGCCAAGTCTGGTCTATAAGGTGGGTGTCCAGAAACTTCCTCCTTAAACAGTCGAAGCAAGGCTTTCGTCTGAGGAGCATAATGAGTGCAGGCGCTATCGCGAAGTAGCACAGTGCCGCTGGACGACGGTCCAAACCGTCTTTCAGCGAAGGGTCTGACACTGCGACCCAGCATTTATAATCTCCCAAATGGTTCAAATGGCTCTGAGCACTATGGAACTTAACCTCTGTGGTCATCAGTCCCCTACAACGTAGAACTACCTAAACCTAACTATTCTAAGGACATCACACACATCCACACCCTAGGCAGGATTCGAACCTGCGACCGTAGCGGTAGCGCGGTTCCAGACTGAAGCGCCTAGAACCGCAAGGCCACACCGGCCGGCTACAATCTCTCATCTACTTACAAAGTCGATTAGCAGGACACCCTCGTGATAAAAAACACTGTACCCTAACCATTTTGGAGCTCAGAGTTTGTTTTATTTCTTTGGTATTGTTGGAGATACTGGATGTTATCATTTTTCATTGATTAGCGCTTTGTTAATGAACCTTTACATGAAACTCCGGCCTTGTCACAGTAGCAGTGAGTTTCAAAAACCTCTCACCATCCTTGTTGTACCGAGTGAGAGACCCACAGCAGCTCCCATTACACGTTTTTTGTGTTCATCGGTCGAAAGTGGGACACTGCATCCGACACACACTTTCCTATAGCGGAAATTACAACCAACAATTCGATACAGAACATCGTGAAATTTTACGAACGCACAAGCTATAATCATCAATAATGACACATTTCACGAGGGTGGGGAAGGGGGACGAGAATGTGACTGTTATTTTTGTCCGACATTTAAAAATCACACAAGTAAACCTAAACGACTTTTTTTGCTTACTTTTATCTTTACACTGACACCAATATTAGGGAGCTCAGCGACACGGAAGCGAATTGTAGGGTAAAATTTAGCAGCTCGTCCGATCACAAAGTTCTTCGCTCTCATAACCAACCTTGCACGGCTACGAACTCCACAAATATTGTACAGTGCGTGGCGAAACGCATGTTGTACCAATATTAAAGATGATTCTTTACTCCATTTTCGCGAAATGAGGTATGTCGTGGTAAGTTCCTATGGGGCCAAACTGCTGAGGTCATCGGTCCCTAGGCTTACACACTACTTAATCTAATATAAACTAACTTACGTTAAGGACAACCCACACAGTCATGTCCAAGGGAGGACTCGAACTCAACGGGGAAGCCGCGCGACCCGTGGCAAGGCTCCCAGGACCATGCTGCTATGACGCGCGACTCCATTTCCGTATTGAGCCGTAGGGAAATGACAGTCTTTGTACCTAAGCGCACGATCTATCTTTCTTATCTGATTAACACGAACCCTTTGTGAGACATAGGAAGTTATCAGCAGAATGATGGCATCGCTCTTCTAGAATACTTGTTTACATTTACCCAATAAAGTTTCGCGAGAGCTATATCGTTTTTCTTCCAAGGATTTCCATTTACTTTATCCGAGCATTTCCATTAGACGATAAAAAGAAAATATCGTCGTTAGCCATATGGGGCTCTGAAATATTTCAACGGTGGCAAGTGGAAGTTTTAGTGGCGGGCCGGGAATCGAGCCCAGACTTGCCGCTTCATGTAAGAAGTAGCATTTACCACTTCAGCTATCCGAGTACGTTTCTCATTCAGCCCAAATTCTTAACTTGTAGTACACTACATTTGTAGCATTCACTGTCCACTTTACTCATTGCTCTCAGCTTCATCTTGAGTCCCACAACAGTTTGGGCTTAGTGTGCATCTGCACTGATGGCATCATTGTTCGCCCTCACGGTGCATATGCACTATATGTCTGTTGTCTATTCTTTTGGACAAGACCGAAAGAATAAGCACACTTTCCGTAAACGCTAGCAAAAATTTAACAGGACATAAAGGATGTTCAATTTGAGGCAAGGAACCTGGGGTCGAAGAAGCCAGCTTAAGGAGATAATAGGAATAAAAACACATTAATGTGTACTTTCTCATTTACAATAGATACAGTTAACTGTAAATAGCCTCACTGACACAATGAACGTACCATTTGTACTGTACCTCACAAAAGGTGCTCACACTGACGGCCTTCAACCTTAAAGCAAGCATAAAATGTGCGAACAAGATTCTGATGCGTACACACAAATATCGCTGGCTTGTTTCGAATCACATCACAGGAAGCTACAACTATGGCAACTAATTCCATCTACGCATCCACTGGGGCCTCATACACAAGTGATTTAAGTATCCTCATCAAAAATAATCAAGGAGATTCAGGTCAGGTGACCTCGAAGGCCATGGAATAGAACCTCCCCTTCCAATCCAGAGACCAGAAATACACCATTGAGATGGTTGTGGCCATGCATACTGAAAAGAGGCAGTGGACGTCATGTTGTATCTACAGACTCTCATGAACAGCCAAGGGTACATTCGCAACAATTCAGGTATAAGCTGTAGACAAGTTTACATCCATATCTCCTTAACCTGGCTTCTCCGACCCCAGTTTCCTTACCACAAATTCTTCAGTGGCTCATTCTTTATGTCCTGCCACGGAAACTGCCTGTAAAATTGTAATACGCATGGTGATTTAACTGCCTCTACCTGTGAGTTTTATGCAAACTACAATGCCATCAAAATCCATGTTTGAAATTTACATAGTCTCTCACTCGCCCTGTGCAAACTGTTCGTCCTTCACAAATTATGAACCGGATCTCTTTGTCGGAAATTAAATGCAGTTAAATTTTGTAGCTTTATGCTTTTCCGCTGGGAGCCACTGATTTCAAGTTCTTCAAGAACCACAAATTTAAAGGTCACATTTGTACGTTTTCCTTGAATAATTCGCAAACTAGGGCCTCTACCGAAAACGAGTCCCAATACAAAATTTAGTAACGTTAAAGTTTCTACAAGATAGCTCCTATTCATTTTTTCTGTAGGATTAATAGCCTGCTTGTAGTGAGTGAGGAAATAAGAAAATCTCGTGCCTGGTATTTGAAGTTTATGTGGGGTGCATCAAACCTACTGCTTGATTTGTGACGATACGAGCCGGTCGATGTAAAATTACGTTTGAAGATGTATAAATTCCAGAGAACCGCCTCCCGGAAGTTCGCAGTAGCGGAACCAATTTTTTTTACAAATTAGAGACTGGTAAAACCCACAGGTACGAGCAGTTGAATCGCCCTGTAAAAAGATGGACGGCATTTAGTGATATCTTCACTATGGATGCGTCCTAGGCCCGCCCTCTTACGGGAATCGTGTCTGACGCTGCAAAAAGTGGCAATAATTAACAGGAGACCACAACGTAATAGTGTGCGGCCAGCGGGGAATTTTAGTTGACGGGAAGTGGAAGTGTGCTCGATTAGCGGAAGCGTTTAAAGCGACTGCTCTTGTAAAGCGAGCCATCCAGGTTCGAGTCCAGCACGGTAAAAATTTTCACTTCATGCGGCTAACGTCTGTGTTTCTCATCCATCATGTATATACATGGCTGTGCAATCATGAACGTTTTTTGGACGTGCCCGAAAGAGCAGACACCACACTTGTAATAGTACAATTTCTGTTATGCCTTCGTAAAGGCTATATAGAACCATTGACTTTATAACAGCATATTTCCTAGTTCGTTTTATGTCTGTTGTCATGAACACGTGTTAAGAATCCCAATCTCTCAAATCGTACTTTAGAATCGGTTGCAGTAGCGTCTTCTACGTGAGTTCCTTTACAGAGACATTCTGCTTTCCCAGAACACGCCCAGTAGATCTTAATACCCCATTAACCAAACCTAATACTTATTATTAAATGTATTATACATTTTATACTGCTAAATATTTAAATAACATGATGCACTTCATAGATTGAAACTGGCTATAATCCGCTATTAATTGTTGACAACCATCTGAATTGCCAGTGTGTAGACAGTGACTGAAAATGGAGAAAAACATTTTCATTCTAGGGGTTGGACTCCCACACAAATCAAAACACAACTGTGTGAATTTCACGTGGACGCTTCACCATCGTTGAATAATATTTAATTGTATTTGGTGGACAAGCACCAATAGTGAAGCACGCTTCGGCCGTCTAATTAAGATCAAAACAAGGAAAACCGCTGACAGAATCTAACAAACAATAATGCAAGACCGCCGAATAAAAACTCATGAGATGGCTGAGACATCTCAAGTGAGCGAGCGCCTAATGTCGTGCACAGAGAACTGGCTAAGAAGAAGCTGTCTACGAAGCGGGTGCCACGATTTCTCACAGTCCACTAAATGCGCATCCGGCACAACATTTCAGCACAATGTCTGACGATGTTTAATCGCAATCCGCAAAACCTTTTTACCACGATTTGTGACTTTTGATGAAAGATGGACCCATTATTGCACACCAGAAGAAAATGGCAGTCAAAACAATGGACAAAAGCTGACGAAAGTGTACCACAGAATACAAAAGGCATTGTGCCCACTGGTAAAGTGATGGCCACCGTCTTTTAGTACGTATGACGAGATGGTTGGGTTTGGTCAGCGCTGGCTCCCCCTAGGCTATCAGTAGTTCTAATGGAATTTGTCTACTCCTGGGGCCTTGTTTCGACTTACGTCTTTCTGTGTTCCGTCAAATTCTTCACGCAGTATCATATCTCCCTTTTCATCTTCGTCTACTTCCTCTTCCTCTTCCATTTCCATAATATTGCCCTCAAGTACATCGCCCTTGTACAGATCCACTATCTACTCCATTCACTTTTCTACTTTCCCTTCTTTGCTTGGAACTGGTTTTCCATCTTAGCTCTTGATATTCATACAACTGGTTCCCTTTCCTCTTTAACCTTCCTGTAGGCAGTATCTATCTTACCTCTAGTGATATATGCCCCTACACCCTTACATTTGTCCTCTAGCCATTCCTGTTTAGTCATTTTGCTCTTCCTGTAGATCTCATTTTTGAGACGTTTGTATTCCGCTTTGCCTGCTTTATTTAGTGCATTTTTATATTTTCTCCTTTCATCAATTAAATTCAATATATCTTCTATTACCATAGAATTTCTGTTAGCCCTCTTCTTTTTACCTACTTGATCCTCGGCTGCCTTCACTATTTCATCACTCGAAGCTACCAATACTTCTTCTACTGTATTTGTTTCCCCATAATTATCAATCGTTCCATAATCGCTCTCTCTTTCTGAAACTCACTACAACCTCTGGTTCTTTTAGTTTATCAAGGTCCCATCTCTTTACATTCCCAACTTTTTGCAGCTTCTTCAGTTTTAATCTACAGGTCATAAGCAATAGAGCTTATACACAGTTGTTAACATTGCGGTATTCGACAATTGATATGTACTCATAAATTTCGAACTACATGTGCCACAATAAAAATTCTTTCTTCATTCAAAGAGCAACACGGTATCTTTTCAAAATATAAATTCTAGTTTTTAATTGTAAATGTACGTAAACATATTTTTAAAATATTCATCTACACACTGTATATGCATCGGGATGCCGATATTAGTTGCTACCTCATATTGTAATGTGGCTTAATATCACTATGTGGCTGCGAAGTTTATAAACATCATCAACTTGTGTTAAAATCTTACAAGATACATATTAATGCTTCATTAATGTATACGGCGTTTACAAGAATTTATACACATATTAACCATCTTTACTTTGAATGTCAGTTTATTAAACTTTCAGAGCCGATTATAGCGGCGTATATCAGTCGAAACTGGTAATCAATAATAAGATTAAAATGTGGTCTTGGCGAACCTAATTATTAAGAATAATATAACAAGTCACATAGCCCCCAACAGTTGACACATAAAATATTTAAGTCAAAGCTGTCAAAGGCTTTGTAAAAATCTAAAAAAAAAAATCAGATAAGTACCTAGTCTTGTCCGTTCCAGCTTCAGGTCGTATGTTAAGACGATATTATGAACCGTTAACAGCGGAATCTTGACCCATATACGTCTATTACATTGCTTGTAGTTAGCTGCACCTAGACTGTACAATGCCTTTGACAGTATCGGAAGAGTACAAGTTGGGCGACACTGAGAGGGTGTTGTGTCAGCGCCTAACAGGTCACAAGGAGTGGAATATTCTTAAATTCGGGCAGCAGCGGCTCAGTAATAAACTTGACGATTGGTACTGTGACGTCTTCGTACCCAGTCTATGCTTAACTGATAATCCTGATGGATTCTTTGACACTTTTGCTGATAACATCCTTAACACTGAATTTTTCCAAGTCGTACGACAGTTCCTGTTCAGTAGCCTGAAATAAACGATGTTGATTAGCCATCTGAGAAATGAGGTTAGTATCGGCGGCTACTTCTCTCCAGGTGATAGAACTGTGATGCTCACCAGGAATCGGAACGCCGAACACACGACATTTCCTTCTGCGCGCCATCTCCGAGCTTGTTCGTTTCCTCCCTTCTCACTGTTGTATGTTTCACTGAAGGTCTCTGGTGATACCTAGTGCACATACCATTCATGAGATGTAGGTCATCGTGGAGGATGAAGAGGCAACTACTTGTTTACCAACGAAGGTTTTTGTATGGAAATGGAACAATGAATGGTGTTTCCTTTCTTGTAAATGGAACAATCGATAGTAGACAAACGATAAAAATGGGTCTATCAACATTAATGTTTCCTACAGTTCCTTAGCTTATGACATATTGACAGAACTGATTTTACTCTCCATGATCGAGTCGTTAGCGTTACTCCTTTTTTTTTCGGTGAAGACGGAGGCGGAAGGCGGGTCTTCTCACTCTTCTGACTGGTTTGATGCAGCCCAAACCGAATTCCTCCCCTGAGGTCGACTGTTCATCTCAGCGAAGCTGCTGCAACGTACTTTCTCGGGTATTGGTTGTATGTCTCCTAATCCTTCTACAGTTTTCTCCCTCTACAGCTCCCTCCAGTACGATGGAAGTTATTTCATGGTGTCCTGACAAATGCCCTATCGTACTGTCCGTCTCCCTTCTCAGTATTATCCATATGTCCCTTACTTCACTGATTCTGCGGAGCCCCCTCATTCCTCACCAGTCCATCACATTTTTAACATTCTTCCCTTTCACTAGCGTCAAAGCTCTTACGGTACGATATTCTGTTCCGTTTTTCTCACTGTCCATGATTCACTACCATACAATGTTGTGCTACAAAGTCACATTCCCACAACTTCCTACCTCAAATTAAGGCCAATGTTTGATACCAGTAGACTCCTGTTGGTCAGGGATAACCTGTTAGCCGTGTTAGTCTGCTTTTTATGTTGTCTTTTCTACGTCCGTCATGCGTTTTTCGCTTTCAACGTAGCAGAATTCCTTAGGTTCGTCCTGCTTGTGGCCACGTATTTCGATGGTAGGTTCTTCGCTAACTCATTTCCGCTACTGCTAATTAGTTTCGACTTTCTTCAGTCTGCTCTCAATCTATATTCTACAAAAATGAGTCTATATGTGATACTGAACAATTCTTGCAATTCATCTTCACAGAAGATAGCAATGGCAGCAAGAAATCTGATCACTGATATCCATTCACACCGAATTTTAATCCAACTTTTACTACTTTCCGTCATTGTTTCTTCGATATATAGATTGAACAGTATGGTTAAAAGACCTCATCCTCGTCTTACAGCCTTTGTAATCCGAGAACTTCTTCCTTTATCTTCTAGTCCTACTGCACCCTCTTGGTTCTTGTACGTACCGTATATTATCCGTATTTCCCTACAGCTTACTCATATTTTTCTCAGAATTTAAAACATCTTGCCCATTTTACATTCTCGAACTCTGTTTCCAGGTCGACTTATGGTATGAGCATCTCTTTCTTCCATTGTTAAGCACAACGTTAGCACTGCCTCCCTGGAGCTCTACCGTTTCTAAAGCAATTCGATTGTCATCTAGCAGTCCCTCAATTTTCTTTTCCAGCATTCTGCACATTATTCTTGTCAATAACTTCGATTCATAAGCTTTTAAGCTGATTTTTTGGTAGTTCTCGTACCTACAAACCCGTGCTGTCTTCGGAATTGTATGTATGACACTTTTCCGAAAACATGAAGGCATGTCACCTGTCTCATACTTGTAGATATTACAAACCAACTTAAATAGTCGTTTGGTTGTCACTTCCCCCAACGTTTAAAGAGATTTTCATGGAGTGTTTATTCCTTCTGCCTTATTTGAAGTCTTCGAAACCTCTTTTAAGTTCTCTTACTCGATCCACTGTTACTCAGTCCGCTGTCTCTTCCATATAAACCCCAACTTCTTCTCCCTTCTCATTATCAGACAGTTCTTCCTCTCACAGAGTTCTTCAGTGCACTCTTTCCACCTATCCGCTATCTCTCCTGCTTTTAGTAGTAAATTCCCACTGCAGTCATACTGTTGCCACCCATGCTTTTAATTTCACCGACTGTGTTTGGCATTTCTGTACTTGTGAGTCATCCCTTCCGATGAGCAATTTGTTTTCGATTTCTACTCATGTTTCCTGCACCCATTTGCTCTTGACGTCCTTAAACTTCATATTGTCTTCATTTATAAGTGTTTTATGTTGCTGTAGGCCTATTAGTCCCTTTCCCAGGGTATTTTTGTATTTGCTACTGTTGTCAATCGGTTTAATTATTCCTTCCGTTACCCACAGTTTCCTCGCATTCACCTACCTTGTACCATCCCATTTCTTAAGCTTTATCATTACTAAATTGAGTATTGAGTCTATATCTGCTCCTGGGTACACTTTAGAAACCAATATTTACTTTGTAATCTCTGTCTGACTTGGTGTAGTCCCACTGTTACCTTCCCGTGTCCCTGTGCCTTTTCCACTTACTCTACGATTTCTCAACAGAGTATACCCAATTAATACCTGAAATGTATTGAATGATTCACTTAGTATTTCACATCTCTTATTGATAGCACCAAGCCCATATTCTCATATGACCCCGTATTCTATTCCTTCTCCTTTGACTGTAAAGCAGTCGCTCAAGTTTATTAGATTTTCATCTCCGCTAACACACACACAATTACCGGTTCGCTTTCCTCAGTGCTGTCACTATCTCTTCATCTTCTGCTTGCGACGTCGGCACGTTTACCTCAGTTATTGTTTTCGGTGTTTGTTTGCTGTCGATTTTAATCAGAAGAACCCTACCACTGAACTCTTACAGTAACTCACTCTCTGCCCTTTCTCTCTATCCACGACGATCTCTACTCCATCCATATTATTTTCTGCTGATGATGTTATCTTATATTCGTGCGATCAGATAACTTAACGGTCTAGGGGTAGCGTCTTTCATACCTAATCAAGATGTCTTCGGTCTGAGGTTCGAATTCCGCCACGGCGTAAAATTTGAATAAAAATCTTCAGCAATGGCAGCTAAATACTTCCGGCATAAGATGCCACCATCACTCAGCAAACATCCTTGTCACAGCGGGCGGAGTAACGGACAGAAGTTCGGGAGCTCCGTTGCCCTTGAGTCTAAAGGTGGAAGAATCAACAATGATCAACAGATGATCAACAGTACGAACACGAAGAAAACAGTGAAAACCACTGCATTAAAGACACATAACGTTTATCCCAAGGTCGTGTGCCCTGTAATTGATATAGTGGCATGATGATCTCTCCATTGGCAAAGATTCCGTACTAGTCGGGCGGGGACTGTTAATCGATAGGTGGCCATGAGGAAATGACTGAATAACCAACAAAACGGTAACGTTGTGCGAGACAGGGTGCGGAATCTCAGAAGTTTGAACGTTTCATGGAAGCTAGAAAATATGAAAAGGGAAATATAGATAGTCAGTGAAATAAAATGGAAAGAAGACAAAGATTTCTGGTCGGATGAGTATAGAACAATATTAACAGTAGCAGAAACTACAGGGGTAGGGTTCGCTATGATGGAAGGTAAGGCAGAGTGTCAGTTACCGTGAACAGTTCAGTAATAGGGCTATTCCCATCAGAATCGACAGCAAACCAACGCCGACAAAAATAGTTCAGGCATACATGTCAACGTCCCAAACTATAGATGAGGAGGTACAGAAAATATGTAAGGATATTGAAGGTGTTGTTCAGTATGTAAGGGAAAAAGAAACCCTTATAGTCATGGGGGTTTGAATGTGGTTGTAGACGAAGGAGTAGAAGAACAGATAACGTGAGGATGTGGGCTGAGTCTCAGGAATGAAAGATGAGAGAGACTAATTGGGTTCGCCCGCATCTCGTGGTCGTTCGGTAGCGTTCTCGTTTCCCGCGCCCGTGTTCCCGGGTTCGATTCCCGACGGAGTCAGGGATTTTCTCTGCCTCGTGATGGCTGGGTGTTGTATGTTGTCCTTAGGTTAGTTAGGTTTAAGCAGTTCTAAGTTCTAGGGGACTGATGATCATAGATGTTACGTCCCATAATGCTCAGAGCCATTTGAACCATCTGACTAATTGCATTCATCAATAAATTTCAAATTATAAAAGCTAATACTCTCTTCAGGAATTACAAGAGGAGGATTTATACTTGGAAACTGCTGAAAGATACAGGAAGACTTCAGTTAGGTTACATCATGGTTAGACAGAGATTCCGAAACCAGATATTGGATTTTGAAATGGATACATAAACATTCCCGAGTACAAAAATATTTGTTTCGATGATTTTTTGGCCATCCTGAGATCCTAATATCATGACGGTAGGCGATGGCGATGAATGGACTGGGTGTTGTAACTCCACGAAATCAACTGGTTTTTCCATAGGTGCCCAAAAACTGTCTGTAGCTTTGTAGCATTCCCATACATATAGATCACAGAACAAGATTATTTGATGAACTCGATTGCAATTGTTCATTGCTTATTGAGGAACTTTTCAAAATATTACATATTCTTCATGTCTGCCCCTTCCCATGTTAATACAGCAATTAAAACACTGCATTTCAGTTTGGGATTTTACTGCTATATATCTTAGTATTTGATAAAATTATACACAGCCGACCATTTGCAATGGATAAAGAAATTCCTTACCTAGGTTATATTTACGTGACAAACCCTAATTCTAAGGCTATATTTTTGACCAATAGATCTATGCCGACAATTGTAAAAACGGCGATGGTACATTAATCCTTACTAATGTAAAATTGTAAGTACAGTCGTCGTTATCATATTTCTGTAATGCAACAGTTCTCTAATTTGTGTTAAAATTTATTCTTGGCTTAAGTTTCATACTTTTCTAATGTAAGCTATGATGTTCATTGTCTTTAGGCTACCTTCTATAGAAGACAAATTTATATTTCTCGGAACCTATGTAAAGAATTTCTTTATCCATTGCAACTGGTCGGTTATTTATAATTTTATTACGTGGAACCGTTGCTGTTGTGCAGCTATGTTTAAAATATTGTAGTATTTGATGTTATTTTCCTAACTTCACATCTGTTTCCCTCCACAAAGCAGTCATAAGAGGACAACGCGTCACTTATTACCTTCAGGGCGGGATAAGTAAAGTAAATGTCCCAAGTAAATGTAACTAAGTGCTGAGCAACACAAATGGAGTTAGCAACATAAATAGTACCAATATTCAGCAGAAATAAATAGAAATTCGTAGAAGTAATATTTCTGTTCAATTTTTAGTATTAATTAGACAAAAGCAACTTTTCGAATATGGGAAAAATGATTTAACAGAGATGATTTTTTCTTTGTTTTTGTTAAATCATTTTTTAATAACCATAGCACTGTGTGAAATTGTCAGTGTATGTTTTTGTACAAAAATTTATTTGGCAATAAATTATTCATGTAACTGATGGTTACATGATGATAAAATACATGGAAAACATAGGTGATATTCTGATACGACAAATTATATCAATTGTCCAAACCCGAGACCACAAAATTAATCGAGAAGTCTTGGCAGGGAATAATTTCACAAATCAACTCGTCAGTTTCGTTGCATTTTTAGTTCGACGTAGGCCTATTCTTTCCTTCTTTCTCATCAAAAAGTTTTTTTTAATTTCCTGCTTCAATTTTTTGCATCGTGATAGAAATGGAGGACAGGTAGTAATGCTTCTATCTTGTTCGAGGTTCTTGCTCTTTTCATATTCAGAAGTGTATAAATATTGCAAGTGTTCGTTCGAGAAGCTATTGTACTTCTTTTTCTTGAATACAATTTCTTCCACATTTTACACTTCTCATAATTTGCACCGACTTCACTGCAGTAATTTCAACTCACGGATGTCTTACTTCATAATCACTTTTAAGGTACAGTTGCGGCTAATATGTATACTCTACTTCACACTCGGAGTAATTGAAGAGGTCATCAAAAACTATACTTGAACAACTTTTCAGACTTCTGGCGGTTTTGTGAAAGTCATTTGTGAGGTTTTCCACTTTCCAAATCTCAATGCTCTTCTCTGTTAGTAAAATTCCTTTTATTGGTCCTCCTCACAGTTGAGATATTTCAGGATAGTGTATACCCGGTCACGATGAATGTAATCGATGTGGATTGATGATTGCGAATGGAAAGTGTAATTAAACGAACTGTTTGCAGCTGATTCCCTACTTTCTGGTACACTTACTCTCATTTGTAAATTCTCTGTTGCCCCAGTCATTATGGCACGGGTCTCCGTCTCATCTAGTAGGGGTTTCTGGTAGCTGTTTCATGTCAGGAAACTAGGGGAATTTGATTGAGCAGAAGACAGAGAGACACGGTAAAAATTCAGATGAATATACCATAAAACACATGAAAAGCGATGTAGCTTGTTTCATTCTGTTTGGAGTTAATACACAAAAATGATGCAACAATCTGGCACCAAAATGTTTCTGCAGGTCAAGACAAAATAACAGATGTCATTGAATGCATGAAATAAAAGTATTAAATTGAGCAGCTCATCTTTGGAGACTGAGAGTCACGTTGGAAACAGTTTACTTACGAGAGACCTACGTCGAATGTAGCCCATTCCGGGGCTGCACGCACTAACTTGTCAGCGAAGTATGGATAGGCCATGCCTGTCGACAGATAAGCTGCTAGAAGCACCGCTAGGAAATTATGACCAAAACTGACCCGATCACTTTACAGAGTAATTGTGGTACCAGTTTCGTCCATGGTGGCAACTAACTACAGGAAGCACTCACGTAGACATCCGCGTTAGTGCTATCAGGAAGTGGTTCTGATCAAAAACTTCAACCAACTGGGGTGGCGAAAGTTCCTATCATCCCTTTTATCAGTTCGAACGTTACATTCTATGTCGACACCAGCTGGCAAAAAGCAGATACCATAGCGAACCTAACAAGCGTGGCAGGTGGTGGCTGAAATTTGTTCCAGCCAGTGACAAGTTGCCTCAGCGCAAATTGTGCAAAGACGGTCAGGTCCATTAACCTTGCGCCTCACGTTAGCCGAGGCTCATTATTCAAAGAAACGGCTCGGAATCTTCTGTGGAATTTAGCCTTCTTGAAAATAATTCAGAATAACTAGTCCGTTGTGCGGAAAATTTCTTCGATCTCCCCCAAGAGACGACAGATATCTGTTTAGGCAATCCGTCAGTAGTCTCAGATTTTTGGGGCAGATAGGTTTAACATCGTTTATTACAAATTAATTTTACCGATTGTTGAATTAATAACTTCAGCAACCTGTAACCGCTTTCATTAAGTTCGTAATCTTCATTCATTCCTAATCTGAGTCATGGGGCTGGACAGCGCTGCAATCGTCGCTTCCTCATGCCTGTTATAGGATGCTGCAATACTACTCGTGTTCGCAGCTACAGGCTTGTACAGTGGCCTGTTATGGATGAAGAAGGCTTTGTCTAGCTTGGTGATGATGGGTCGGCCTATGCGTAATGTTTTTTAAAGTGTATGCTACTGAACAACGGACTAGTTATTTTCCTGGAATTACAGGGGTTTCAAAGCCGCATACCTGTCATTTAGGAGTGTTGCACAGTGGTGTGTAGTTAGGAGGAGTGAGAAGTAGCTAATGAAATTAGCTTCCTGGTGCTCCTCAGCGATAGCCGCTGTGGCCGAGCGGTTCTAGGCGTTTCAGTCCGTAACCACGCTTTTGCGACGGTCGCAGGCTCGAATCCTGCCTCGGGCAGGGGTGTGTGTGATGTCCTTAGGTTAGTTAGGTATAAGTAGATCTAAGTCTAGGGGACTTATAACCTCAGATGTTAAGTCGCTTAGTGCTTAGACCCATTTTCACCAATTTTTTTGCTCCTCAGCGCGATTGACAGAAAGTGCTGATTCTAAATCATATTATTCAGTAGGTTCAAATATGGTAATGCGTCACTTTCATTGACCTCCTACCTAAGGAAATGTATGCTACAAGTAAAGTATAAAGAATGAGAGTATGTCGTATATAAACTTCCTGATCAAACTGTGTCAATAGAGGCAGATTATAGCCTACCACCTACAAACCGTTACACACATGATAGGTTGTAGCGTAATCGATATATTTATTTATTTATATAGATTTGTGTGACTTCCTATAAATATTAAATTGTCCAGATTGTCGGAGAACCAAGTGTCCACGGCAGACATCTTCGGCTGTGCGTACTGTTTGACCCAAACACTTGTTTTCACACAGGTATGGGATTATGATTACCTCGGCCTTTCAAAGTGCTAAATCATCAAAGACGCTCCTCAAAAGTGGGATGCAGAAGACTGAAAGACAGGTTTATAAGACACAAAAAAATAACTGTAATACAGACTATTAAATAAAACTATTAAGAAAGAAACAAAAATTCTGGTCATTCTTTGAACACTCGTGCCAAAGAGCGCACGAGCAGGAGTAACAGTACGCTACTGACCATTAAAATTGCTACACCAAGAAGAAATGGAAGTGATAAACGTGTATTAATGGGACAAATGTATTATACTAGAACTGACATGCGATTACATTTTCACACAATTTGAGTGCATATATCCTGAGAAATCAGTACCCAGAGCAACCATCTCAGGCCGTAATAACGGCCTTGATACGCCCGGTCATTGAGTCAAACAGAGCATGAATGCCGTGTACAGGTACAGACGCCTATGCACCTTCAACACGATACCACAGTTCATCAAGAGTAGTAACTGTCGTATTGTAACGAGCCAGTTCCTCGGCCACCATTGACCAGACGTTTTCAGTTGGTGAGAGATCTGGAGAATGTGTTGGCAAGGGCAGAAGTCGAACATTTTCTCTAACCAGAAAAGCCCGACCAGGAACTGCAACATGCGGTCGTGCATTATCCTGCTGAAATGTAGGGTTTCGCAGGGATCCAATTATGGGTAGAGCCGCGGGTCTTAACAAATCTGAAATTTAACGTCCACTGCTCAAAGTGCCATCAATGCGAACAAGACACCGACTGAGAAGTGTAACCAATGGCACCCCATACCATCACACCGGGTGATACGCCAGTATGACGATGACGAATACAACCTTCCGATGTGGGTTCATCCCGATGTCGCCAAATGATGGTCTAAACAGAGCCGGGATTCATCCGCAAAAATGACGTTTTGCCATTCGTGCACCCAGGTTCGTCGTTGAGTACACCATCGCAGGCGCTCTTGTCTGTGATGCAGATTCAAGGGTAACCGCAGCCATCGTCTCCGAGCCGATAGTCAATGCTGCTGCAAACGTCGTCGAACTGTTCGTGCATATGGTTGTTGTCTTGCAAACGTCCCCATCTGCTGACTCAGGGATCGAGATGTGGCTGCACGATCCGTTACAGCCATGCGGATAAGATGCCTGTCATCTCAACGGCTAGCGATACGAGGCCTTTGGGATCCAGCACGGCGTTCCGTATTACCCTCCTGAACCCACCGATTCCATATTCTGCCAACTGTCATTGGATGTTGACCAACGTTAGCAGCAATGTCGTGACACGATAAACCGCAATCGCAATAGCCTACAATCCGACCTTCATCAAAGTCGGAAACGTGATGGTTACGCATTTCTCCTCCTTACAACAACGTTTCACCAGGCAATGCCGGTCAAGTGCTGTTTGTGTATGAGAAATCGGTTGGAAACTTTTCTCATGTCAGCACGTTGTAGGTGTCACCACCGGCGCCAACCTTGTGTGAATGCTCTGAAAAGCTAATCATTTGCATATCACAGCATCTTCTTCTGTCGGTTAAATTTCGCGTCTGTAGCACGTCATTTTCGTGGTGTAGCAATTTTTTTGGCCAGTACTGTTTGTTGAGCACTGAGATCAAATGGTTCAAATGGCTCTGAGCACTATGTGACATTACTTCTCAAGTCATCAGTACCCTAGAATTTAGAACTACTTAAACGTAACTAACCTAAGGACATCACACACATCCATGCCCGAGGCAGGAATGGAACCTGCGACAGTAGCGGTAGCGCGGTTCCAGACTGTAGCGCCTAGAACCGCTTTGCCACTCCTGCCGGCCGAGAACTGAGATCCTCTGCGCCAGTATGTGGCAGCTATATGGACAAAAATGATATTGTTTTCAGAAAGTACCTTGTGGTAGTAATGAAAGTGCATCTACTCATGGAGGTGCAGTGTGGGCTGTAATTATCGTACGTCAGTGAAACTTGATGGATATGCTAATGCGTTAATGCAGAACCGTTTTACGCTGGAAATAATTTGTTCCAATTTTGGCCCGCAGTTGCAAATGTGGCGCTTTGAATGTAAGAACGGCATGTAGAAATATTTCCATAAGTAATAGATGAAAGGTGCGGGCAGAAAGATCGAAAAAGTGAAAAATATGTAACCTTCATTTCATTACTAACAGTCAAACCTGAAAAAATTAGTTTGCATATAGTTTCGCCCTCCTAGACTAGGACGCACATACTGTACATGGAGGAATCAATAACATACAGGCGCCACCGCAAACGTGACAGGCACTCTGGGTGTATTCTGTCCAGAGAAAAACAGCCCGAGAATAAAGGTGTTAGTGAAACCATACCACACAGTCACCTACGGTGAGTCCGACAGCTTTTCGCGCATAACATACGGATCAACAGAACCACAAATGCGCAAGTTCTGTCTGCACTGGAGGATACAATGTGCCTCTTCACTCCGTAGAATATTGTTCGGCTACACATCATCAACTTCGATCCGGACCCGAAACCGAAGAGCAAATTCATAAAGTTGCTGCAAATTATGTAATTTGAGTTGGTGCACCATCTGGATTTTGTACGGGTACCATCGTGGAATAGACTGCGAAACCTTTCTGTATTGTTGACATGTGATGTTCAACTTTCGTGGCACAGCACGATCGTAGCAATAATTCTCCATGCCACAAAAAGCTCAACTGTTTTTTTCTAATTTCGTTATCATTGATGCGTGATTCCTTAGTCGTACCACACTTGCACAGTATATCTTAAATACCTTTAAAGAGGAAGCGGGAGGGGTCATGGTTGGTTATCACACTTTATAATTAAGTCATCTACGGAGACATTACGCTTTTGGCATTACGCCTTTAAAAAATAACTAGATAAAACGTTGTAAATACAAGTAGAGACCCTACGTACTTATTACTCTAACAAACAATTCCAACTTAAGAAAAGGGAGATATTGACGAACTTGAGAACTTCAAACTCCCATATAGGACTTCCCTCGGATGACAATTCACTCCCCGCCAAGGCGCTAGCATAATTTAAAGTTTCAACCCGAATCACAAAGACATTCCACTAACTCTGAAACATAGAAACACTGAGCAGAACCTTTGACTCACTTACACATGGGCTACTGTATTAACAGAGTGTAGGCCTTAAAAACAGCAACAGAAAATCATTTGATTGCAAATGACACCGAGAAAAGCTTCTGATAAAATTTTTAAGTGACGGTCACGATTTAACTAAGCCAAGAAAGTCTCTCCTAATAACAATAAAGTTTAAAATCTCTGAGTGGGTCGGTGAACAAACAATTACGACGACCTACTCCATAACAGGTACACAATGCGAGAGAGCGGGTACCACAACTTCAAGGCTTCCCTTGAAATTTTGTTCCCAGCGATGTCACAGAACTTCTATCTCCAAGCTGCCCGTGTTGGTAAAACGCCCAACCAGTTTCACACCACAACATGTAACGGTCATCACACTCGTTCGGCAGCCGTTGACACTCCCCGCGAATGACACGAGATCTCGAGAGTACCCGTCAATGGCTAACCACTTACTCGCCTCGCCTGCGAAGCCGCAAGATGAGACACGCGAAAAGCAAAGATAGCTTACCTCAGCCACAATCTATCTCAACGATACATGTAAATATAAGAGTGGCGCCAGTTCCCCAAGGCTCAATCATCTATTTAAACCATTTAATGACATTGTAATTCCACTGAGACATTTCAGTCCACCCTACTCCCTCAATGCAGCAATGTATTTGTAGTCGTTCTCATAAAACAGATTAACTAAAAGCGCACGGTCTTTCTCCTCGGTAGCCATAGTGTACACTCACGTTAAGGCTTGTGGAATGACACCGTGGATGTCTTACCGTCATGGAAACGAAGTTTACAAACAGTGTGCAGCGCCATATTTGTACCTGGTGGCCAAAATTCGGACTAATGTTTTCCAGCATAAATCAGTTCTGTATTAACGCATTAGCATGTGTACTAAATTTCGTTGCCATACGATATTTACAGCCCATACTGCATCTCCGAGAGTAGCTGCAATTTAACTATAACCTCCCAGTACATCACTGCCACTTTGATAGCTTTCAAGGCGTTGATGTACAAGTAGACGCAGATTGTTTTGAAAGTACTATTGCAGCGGTTTTGTACAGCTGTTGAAATGAGTGCCAGTATTTTTCCGTTTCCTCTCAGTACAGTAACACATCTGTCATTTTATGCAAACGTGATGTCATAGCTCAGGGAAAAGGTTGGAGCCACAGGGTGCTTGATTTAAGGTTAAGTGTGTCGTGAAGTGTAAGTGGAGATGGGACGAGCGTATCTGGGGGCAGCAGTTGACGCAAAGAGGATGAAGAACGGCAGAAAGAAATATATTGCCCAGAGCTGAGTCGTGGCGCAACGCTGCAAAGGCAGGGATCGTGCTACGAGGCGGTGGAGGATGTCCGCTAGGCGTTCTCTGTCATTCTGTTGGAAATGTGAGAGGACGAGATATCGTTAGCGACTGTTCATAACTTACCCGACAAGCAGTTACTATTGACATACGTTCTCTGAAGGCACGTTTTTTTATCTTTCGCCTTGGCTGTATTTGTTGCAAGTGGAATTATTCACCTTGCAACGGCAGGCTCAGGCTTTAAAAATTTATCAAGTTGGAAAAAGAAGTCAAGCAACTCATAATAATGTGCTTCCCTCAGGAGCTTAAATTTCGAAAGAAAACACGCCATATCCACGACCATTCCCACAACACCTTCACCTACAGTTGTATTTTTTCTTCCTTATCTCTGCGCCGTCATTCTTTCGGTGTACTTTTCCATTAACCATTGAAACATCCAGTATCACTAAAACAAAGTAAGTCACTTAGTGACTTCGTTATTAAGCTGAATTAAACCTGCTAGAGAAAAAAAGGGCTGTAAATATAAATTTGAAATTCAGTATCGAAACATTCTAAGTACCGATAATTTAAAAGTATTCCGGACATGTAATACTGTAAAATAAATATTAAGCCGCATCTACAGTTAACTCTGCGTTGGAAGGAGCAGCGGAGAGGCTAAACCAGGAGTGTCAATGCGGATTTCAGAGAATGCTATGTGTAGCAGCTTCGTGTAAATGACAGCATATCCAGAAAGTAGGAAAATGTGGAGCGACAGAGTTGCGATGGAATTATTTTGGAACTAATCGATTCGAGATCGTCTACTCAATGACTCAGTAACCATATTGGCATCGAAACGGAAGATAACATCTACATCTACATGTATACTCTGAAAATCACATTTAAGTGCCTGGCAGAGGGTTCATCGAACCACCGAAAATGTTTCAAAGCGAAAAATCTCAGCACGGCCCTACTTTCAATCATCGTACGAAAAAAGATTGAGGTAAACGATAGCGGAATAGAAAAGCAACACAATCACTTACTAGTGGAGAGGCATCACGACTAATTGAGATACCTATAAGATTCTACAAAGCTCATGTTAAACAACTTGCTCCCCTTCTAGGACCAGTTTAGCGTACATCGCTAGAAAAACGAAGGATATCCAGCGACTGGAAAAAGGCACCCAGTATTCTCATTTTCAAGGAGGGTCGGAGGAGAGATGCTGATAATTATGGGCCTGTACGGTTCACGTCGGAGCACTGAAAGACCTGAGACGAAACAAGGCCCCCGGGAGTAGACAATATTCCATTAGAAGTACTGACGGCCTTGATGGAGCCAGTCCTGACGAAACTCTACCATTTGGTGAGCAAGGTGTATGAGACAGGCGAAATACCCTCAGACTTCAAGAAGAATATGATAATTTTGATGCCAAAGAAAGCAGGTGCTGACAGATGTGAAAATTACCGAACAATCAGTTTAATAAGTCACGGATGCAAAATACTAACGCGTATTCTCTACAGACGAATGGAAAAACTAGTAGAAACTGACCTCGGGGAAGATCAGTCAGGGTTCCGTGGAAATATTGGAACACGTGAGGCAGTACTGACCCTACGAATTATCTTAGAAGCTAGATTAAGGAAAGGCAAACCTACTTTTTTAGGATTTGTAGACTTAGAGAAAGCTTTTGACAATGTTGACTGGAATACTCTCTTTCAAATTCTGATGGTGGAAGGGTAAAATACAGGGAGCGAAAGGCTACTTACAATTTGTACAGAAACCATATGGCAGTTATAAGAGTCGAGTGGCACGAAAGGGAAGCAGTGGTTGCGAAGGGAGTGAGACAGGGTTGTAGCCTACCCCGATGTTATTCAATCTCTATATTGAGCAAGCAGTGAAGGAAACAAAAGAAAAATTCGGAGTAAGTATTAAAAACCATGGAGAAGAAATAAAAACGTTGAGGTTCGCCGATGACATTGTAATTCTGTCAGAGACAGCAAAGGACTTGGAAGAGCAGTTGAACGAAATGGACAGTGTCATGAAAGGAGGGTATAAGGTGAACATCAACAAAAGCAAAACGAGGATAATTGAATGTAGTCGAATTAAGTCGGGTGATACTGAGGGAATTAGAATAGGAAATGAGACACTTAAAGTAGTAAAGGAGTTTTGCTATTTGGGGAGCAAAATAACTGATGATGGTCGAAGTAGAGAGGATATAAAATATAGACTGGCAAAGGCAAGGAAAGCGTTTCTGAAGAAGAGAAATTTGTTAACATCGAGTATTTATTTAAGTGTGAGGAAGTCGTTTCTGAAAGTATTTGCATGGAGCGTAGCCACGTATGGAAGTGAAACATGGACCATAACTAGTTTGGACAAGAAGAGAATAGAAGCTTTCGAAATGTGGTGCTACAGAAGAATGCTGAAGATTAGATGGGTGGATCATATAACTAATGAGGAGGTATTGAATAGGATTGGGGAGAAGAGAAGTTTGTGGCACAACTTGACTAGAAGAAGGGATCGGTTGGTAGGACATGTTCTGAGGCATCAAGGGATCACCAATTTAGTATTGGAGGGCAGCGTGGAGGGTAAAAATCGTAGAGGGAAGCGAGGAGATGAATACACCAAGCAGATGAAGGAGGATGTAGATTGCAGTAGGTACTGGGAGATGAAGAGGCTTGCACAGGATAGAGTAGCATGGAGTGCTGCATCAAACCAGTCTCAGGACTGAAGACAACAACAACAACAACAACAACAAGGTTCACGTCAGTCCGTTGTAGAGTTATGGAAGATGTTTTATTCTCAAGAATTTGACGTTTTTGGAGAACGAAAATCTCCTTTATAAAAATCAACATGAAATCCGCAGACAGAGATCGTACGAAAATCATTTGCTGGAAAAAATACAAAACTTGTCGAGCATCATATTAGATATGAGACTGAATTCAACGCTTCCCAGCAGACGGCAATCAACACGTCCGTCTTAAAGGAACTAAATCGACAGATATACGCCAAGGAAATGTGATACGAACGTTACTGTTTACAATATATATAAAAGATAGTAGAAAGTGTCGCAGATGATACGGTTCCCTGTAAGAAAGTAGGAACGCCAGATCAGTACTGAATAATAGAACAGGCTTGAGTTGATCGATGAATTATTGCACATACATAGGAAAAGAAATATACTACTCTGGAACTACACTATTTATTAATAATTCCTGGGAACAGTACTACAGTAAAATATCTAGGAATAACTATCCAGAGTGACCGTAAGCGGAACGAGCACTTAAAATAAATAGTAGGGTAAAAAATATAGATGAAGGCAGATACTGGAATACATGCAGCAGGTAATTAAAGACGTACGTAACAAGTGCTATTAGGAGGTGAACATTTTGGAATTTGTGGCGGGTCACATCGAACCAGTCAGAAGTCAAATGACCCACAAAAAAGGAAAAGTGCCAATCTCTCCACTTCGCAGCAGCTTTTGCAACTTACGTCTTCAAATATTTGCTGGATGCATTCCAATCCCTGTCTTCCTTTACACTTGTTATCCAATACAGCTCTCTCTAGTAGCATGGAAGTTGTTCCCTGATGTCTTCATATATGGCCTATCATCTTATCCCTTCTTCTTGTCAGTATTTTTCATGTTTTCCTTTACGTGGAGAACTTCTTCATTCCTTACCTTATCATTTCACCTAACTTTCTACATTCTTCTTTAGCACCACATCTCAAATTCTTCAGTCCTTTTCTGTCCCTGTTTTCCCACTGTCCATATTTCGACATCATACAATGTTGTGCTCCAATCGTACATTCTTAGGAATTTCTTTCTTAAGAACAATGCCTGACTTCTTTCAGCCAGGAATGCCCTTTTTACCGTGACAGACTGTTGTTTGTTTCATCCTTGCTCTGATCGTCATTGGTTATTTTGCTCCCTAGGCAGCAGAATTCCTTAACTTCGTCTATTTCGTGATCCCCATTTTGTTGTTTAGTTTTCCCTTGTTCTCATTTCTGTTACTTCTCATTACATTACCCTTTACTCTCAATTCATATTCTGTACTCTTTAAAATGCCCATTCCATTCAAGAGACCCTATAACTGTTCTTCACTTTCATTGAGGATAGAACTGTAATTATAGAATCCTATCACTGACGTCCTTTCACCCTGAATTTTAGTCCCATTCTTGAACCATTCTATTATTTCCATCATTGCTTCTTCAGTTTTCTTTCCTATTCTTCTGTATGTTATTCCTATCAGCAACTTGGGTGTATGTGCTGTGAAGCTGATTGAAAGGTAATACTCAAACTTGGTGGCTCATGCTGTCTTCGGTAGTTTGCGGAAATCTGAAAGTATATTGCCAGTCTCATACTTTCCACACGCATCATGTCTTCCAAAGCTCTCTTATATTCAGATTCTAGTACTGCATCACTGAACCGTGAAAATTTACTTTCCAAAATCTTTTCTTAAAGAATTTACTTTAGTTACTAGCGATTCATCAAGAACATTAACACACTATGTGAGCGTGAAAGTAGCTGCCAAGGAGTAACTGATGGAAACAAATTACATTTCAACAAATGGTAATTTTATTCATAAAAGCCTTTTCAAAAACAGATTTAAAATTTACAAGCAGAAAAGCACCCTTGAAATATGAAGTTACAATTTAACAAATTTGAATTTTATTCCGAAAAACTTTTTCAAAACAGTTTTAAAATTATAAGCAGAAAAGCACCCTTGAAACATCAAGTTCCAATTATTCAGATTTGTTACAGCATGAGCCTTCGGGCTGAGAGGCTTCCGCTCCCTTTCAACACGGCGTTAGTCACAACTGCTCACAACGACCTCTGAAAAACTACACTGGTGCAAATCTGCAAGACACCAGATTACTTTAAAGTAAAATGTTTAACAACTCACACAAACAAATTAACTATGCACCGCCTAAGAGGGATGGAAATGGTACAAACACTCACACTAAGAGCTTATTTTCCACAAAAAGTGCAATTTATATTTCAAAGGGCTCTTACGGTGGAAGGGTGGCAACTTTATAAAAATCACTATTTAAATAAAACCCATGAAATTCAGACTTACATAAAGTGTACAAGATGATTTACATCATACATATACCACCTCGCAAGATAATAGGCAAGATAAAAACATATTTCAGGAATTCGGCCCTTACCTTCATTCTACAAATTCGTTAACACCGAATCCGACAAACATGACAGAGGCAGCTATAAGCGTACGGCAGACCAACAGACAGACAGACTCTAACTGCCTAACAAATTCGGAGCAAGCCGGGGACGAGAGACTGACCAAGAACACACGTCGAATTTAACAAGTAAATGAAACAACATATCAGCAATCACTTAACTTAAAATAAAAGGCGATTTCTGGCGAAGACCTGGCGCAGCACCCGCAAAACGCTCTCCCGAACCGTCCGCTGCCAGCCGCTTCAACGGACGCAGGAAGGCGCGCCGATCACCCATCTCACGACGTCGCAGCTCGCCCCGGCCAGCCCGATGTCGTGGTTTCACTCCGGTTACTCTCGTGTCAACTGCGAAGCCACTACACCACGCTATATGGCGCGGCCACTGGACTCACGACCGAGCGAGGTGGCGCAGTGGTTGGCACACTGGACTCGCATTCGGGTGGACGACGGTTCAATCCCGCCTCAAGCCATCCTGATTTAGGTTTCCCGTGATTTCCCTAAATCGCTCTAGGCAAATGCCGGGAGGGCTCCTTTGAAAGGGCATGGCCAACTTCCTTCCCCATCCTTCACTAATCCAATGAGACCGATGACCTCGCTGTCTGGTCTCCTTCCCCAGCCAACCCAACCCAACCCAACCCCACTGGCCTCACGTGGTGACCTCACATGCGCCGACGCTCCAGGCGGACAAGTCATCTTATGTCCCAGTGCGCGACCGACCAACCGATCGATCCAACCGCCAATGCCCATTACCCGAGAAAACTCGAGCACACTGGCGGCCTATCACATACTAGCACTCCGGACGACCGACAGACACTAACCACCTCATCAATTTCGACGAGAGACAGACCCAGACTAACTTGGCTGACCAACTGACAGGACTCGCTCAGACTGACAGACAGCCCTGGCTGACCAACTGCCTCCAACTGACTGACCCAGATTGACAGGCTGACTACGGAGCTCATAGCGCCCCTTAAACGCACGTGAACAGCAACTTTTCCCCTTTCCCGCCAGAGGGAGACACCAAAGCTGCGATTGCCACAGCGGCGTCACCGACAGAAACAGAAAGCGACTGTTTTACACTACGGGCTGCGGCGCGCTCTTCAAGACAACAAATTTTACTACGGCTCAATCATCACTCTCTTCAATTCTGATCCCTGATTCGTCTTCTGTAGACTGGTTCTCTCTCTCATAAAGCCGTCCGTGTACTCTTTCCACCAATCTGATCTCTCTTTTGAATTTGACAGTTGGCTTGCAGTTTTATTCTCAATGCAGCCTCTGTTTCTTTCGATTTCCTCGAAGGTTTGTTTTGCCCTTGTAACAAGACAACCTACTGTTAAGGCAAGAGACACTTTATTCAATCACAAATACACGACCGCGGACGCACAGGGGGCAGTTAAGATCGGGTCTCATTCTCGTTGAAAGCTGTAATCAGCTTGACAGGAGCACGTGAAGGGCGAGTTTCACAGTATGCTCTACAAAGTGGGTTGTCTCTGGACTTCACGCCACTGAGGTGACCGCGTGACAGGGAACACCCATCCGCTGGGCGTCTGAATGGCTGGTAATTTCTCATGGCCGCTTTCCGCGACCGGTGCAGAATTAAAGCTTACCTCAAAATTAATAAATATTGAACCATATATGTTCCTGAGCAGCCAACAGTCTCATCTGAAGTGGAAACATGGACGATTACGTGACTGAAGACGTATTAGATTATAAGTTGTTGTAGGTTAAATGTCATAAATAATTCCTGAACTGTAAATGTGAACATCTCAGCAACACATTGTACGATTGCAACAGACTTGGTATCTACGGATACATCTCGCAGAAGAGGATCGGACTGTGATAGCAAGTTTACTGAAATTTTTCAAGTATTTTTATGAGAGGCCGAAAAGTGAATTTCGTGCAATTAAAAACAGTTTTCCATTCCAAATAAATAGAGAAACGTTAAAAGGAGCGGCAGTGTTGTAATTCATATACATAAGGGAAATTATTTAATATATAATTTAAAATGTTAATGTTTACACTTAGAACTCCAAAAATTGAGGAAAATCATAGAAATTATTGTATGTGCATAAACAATGGTACATGGAAGAAAACTGATAACAGCTTAATATTTCTCGGAAAATTTCTACGTGATTCGTTATATCATATGCGTATAAGACGTCAAAATTACCAGTTTCAACAATTTTCATGTTCAGTAGTTTAACTGACTTCAGTGGTGCTTGACCGGGGTTCAGTGGGTGAACAGCGGTATTTTGGTGGGGAGTCTATGATCAGGTGACTTTGTAGGTGCTCAGGCTGTGTTAGTCTGTGCTTCAAGAAAGTTTTATCTGATGAGCAGTGAAATAGCCGCTACTTGGCATGTGTGCATTATTCAGAGCTCCCAGTTTAAGACATAGAAATTTTTCAGTGTCTGATGGACTTGTAATATTTTCAGTTGCGTGTGGTAACAAGCCGCACATTGAAGATTACAGTGTGTATCCACTGTGGAATTTATAGTTTGAAATGCTGTGGGACTTTAACGGTTTTCTAATGTTAACTCACCCAATTAATCATGGTTTAAACAACCGAACCCAAGAGCTGTGATATTAATTTATTTTGGAATGTAATTTACGACTTTCCTGTCTCCTCATTGGAAATAAACTCGAATTTGTGGAACTTTAAAAAAGGCGTGAATGCATATGTGATATTTTGCACAGCAAATCCTGCACACATTTATACACTGAAACGCCAAAGAAACTGGTATTGGCATTTAAATACAGCGATATGTAAAGAGGCAGAATAAGGCGCTACGTTCGGCAATGCCTACATACGACAAGTGTCTGGTGCAGTTGTTAGATCGGTTACTGCTGCTTCAATGGCAGGTTATACAGATTTCAGTGAGTTTGAACGTAGTGTTGTAGTCGGTGCACAAGCGATTGGACACAGCATTTCCGAGGTAGTATGAAGAGAGGCTTTTCCCTTACAATTTCACGAGTGTACCGTGAATATCAGGAATCCGATAAAACATCAAATCTCCAACATAGCTGTGGCAGCAAAAAAAACCTGCAAGAACGGGACCAACGACGACTGAAGGGAATCGTTCAGCGTGAAAGAAGTGCAACTCTTTTGCAAAGTGATGCAGATTTCAGTGCTGAGTCATCAACAAGGGTCAGCGTGAGAACCATTAAACTAAACATCATATTTATGGGCTTTCGGAGCCGAAGGCCCACTCGTGTACCCTTGATAGCTGCACGACACAAATCTTTACGCCTCGCCTGGGCCCATCAACACCGGCTCTGACTGTTGAGGACTGAAAACATGTCGCTTAGGCGGACGAGACTCGTTTCAAATTGTATCGAATGGGTGGACCTGTACCGGTACGGAAATAAATTCATGAATCCATGAAACCTGCATGTCAGCAGGGGACTGTTGAAGCTGGTGGCGGAGGCTCTGTAATGGTGTGGGGCGTGTGCAGTTGGACTGATGTAGGATCCCTGATACGTCTAGATACGACTCTGACCGGTGACACGTCCGTAAGCATCCTGCATACATTCATGTCCATTTTGCATTCCGACGGAGTAGGCCAATTTCAGTAGGACTCTCCGACATCCCTCACGTCCAGAATTGCTAGTTCCTAGAACTTTTTCTGAATTTAAAGACTTCTGCTTGCCACCAAACTCCCCAGACATGAACATTATTGAGCACATCTGGGTTGAACATTATTGAGCACATCTGGGATGCATTGCAACGTGCAGTTCAGAAGAGACCTCCAACCCTTCGTACTATTACGGATTAATGAGCAATCCTGCCGTATTCACGGTATCAGTTCCCTCCAGCACTACTTCAGACATTAGCCGAGTCCATGGCAAGTCGTTTTGTAACACTTCTGAATGCTCATAGGGGACCTACACAATGTTAGGCAGGTTTACAGGTTTCTCGGACTCTTCAGTGTATTAAATACTTTCGTAGAGCTTTGGGTATGTTTCGACGAATATGATTTAGCACCCCACTGATTAAACGTGACCAAACTTGTAAGTCCAAGCACATGTACGGGGTATATTGAACTGTTTGTGCTGTATAATAAGTAGGCCAATCTTTTTGTGCAGTAGTACCTGGAAGATCCGAGCTGAGACAGAACTTGTGAACAGTTTAGAACTTTGATTTTTGGCGAGTTCACGAGAGAAACTTTATTTCACACACACGCACATTTGAATAAAAACCCTACGGTCGCAGTATTCTATATGCTGAGACAGTCCTTCCGACAGTCATATCAATTTCGATTTCTTCAATTATTGCATGCTACCATTTCTCATTTGCTTCTGTGCACTTCATATTTATTTCATTCGTAAATGATTTGTACTTCCATATTCCTGAAATTCTCTGAAAATTTGTGCACTTCCCTTTTTTGTAGATTAGTTTTGCTACTATTGCCCATACTTTCTCTGTAGTTACCTTCCTTGCATCTATATTTTTCTTTCGAACGTCTGGGACTGCCTTTTTTCGAAGTATCTATCCCTCTTCAGCAGAAGAACCTACTCAACTATTCAGTGTCGCAGTGTCTATAGTCTTAGAGTCTCTTCACTCCTTGATAGCTCCGTAAATCACTTCTTCGCGCATTGATTCTTCCTGACTAGTGCCTTAAACTTCAGTCTCACCTTCATCATTTATAAATTGTGATCTAATTCAATAATTATACGTGGTTACATCTTATAGTCAAATACTTCATTTCGGAATCTTTGCCTGACCATAATGTAATCTAATTGGAATCTTCTCGTATGTGTCGGCCTTTTCCTAGTGTACGCTCTTGTGACTCTTGAACAGATGATTCGTTATCACTAGCTGAAATTTATTGAAGAACTCAATTAGCATTTCTCCGTTAAAACTTACAAATGTTCAAATTTGTGTGGATTCCTAAGGGACTTAACTGCTGAGGTCGTCGGTCCCTAGACTTACACACTACTTAAACTTACTTACGCTAAGAACAACACAGACACCAGTGCCCGAGGAATGACTCGAACCTCCGGCGGGAGGGGCCACGCAATCGGTGACATGGCACCTCTAGCCATGCGGTCACTCCGCGTGGATTTAAAATTTTCTTTGAATCCTTCCCCTTGTAACGGAACAACTAATTAATATCAAATTGTTTTCATAAGTATTTTCGGTATTTTCTGTCGGATCGATAAATTTCGATACGTACCTTTAAGTAAATGGGAAGTAGATAGCTTTGTAACTTATAAAGTAACAAGATTATGTTATATTAGTTCATATAGAGAAAGATTTGTAATAATTAACTTTGTAAATGTAATTTATTCCTTATTCGAAGGGTTTATAAAATAACCACTTTACTTTAAAAATCGAAAATAACGACAGCTTAGATTCGTGACTGGCTGCGCAGATGGTGAGCACGGTGGCATCATGCGGAGTGGCAAGGGGAGAGTGAAGCAAGCGGACTTTGAACTGAGCAGTCGTAATGTCTACGGCTGACGAGGCAAAAAAATTTATTTTGTGACATAAAGTGCGTTTAACCTGTACCGTTTGAAATAGAAACGTCGCTCCAAAACACGCCAGATTGGTAGATGGGGAATGACTAACTCTCGGCTGGTATAACGTGAACTACAACGAAACGCTATTGAATTGGCCTTATGTCTTCAACGAACACAAAGTTGTAGCTTCTGTGCTTCCCTAAGATAAGCAGACTACACCTAAATTTGCCTGCTCATCGTAGAACGCCTTGAGATTATAACAATTACGTTAAAATCCCAGTCGAATATTCATAATATGATGTAGTATATCACAAGACCTACATGTGCTGCTCTGTATCGGTGACAGTGGAAAAGTATGTCTTCTGGGGATCCATGTTCTCCACATGTAGAAGTAGTAATCTGGCTTAAGCGGTTTAAGTGCGCAGGGTATGGGTCGTGACCCGTCAGAAAGTGAACTATAGCCCGGCTGGGATTGACGTGACTCAGTCTCAGACAATCCCTGACGTCCGGGATGAAATCATGTACCCTACGACCCTTATCGCTTGACTGATTCCGTTTGCCAGGTGTCCTCCCGCCATTTAACGAGCTGACGCTTGTTTACCTTATCCTGCCTCTCCGTCCACAGGCAATACATTGCAGCCCGGAACCGAATGGCTGTCTGGATAGGGAAGTTTCCAGGCACCAAGCAGAGTGATTCTATTGAAGTGTTATTGAAAGCTCCTGACAGCCTTCCCAGTACATTTCTCTGTTCCCGCCGCACGACGTTCCTGTTTCTAGAATGACGGTTCAGTGGTATTGGCAAATTCCAGCTCCATGACAGGGGATTCCTTGCTGCTATTGCAGATGGCTGTGCAACGGTTACCGAATTTTACTGCACGTGTTTGGTTGGTCACTATCACTCCAAGAGTTACCGCTACATGTGTTTATGACGTGTTTAGTTGCCACATTTCGTGTGAAGTTAACCACCGTCGGCATGCTTCAAGTCCGTGTATTCTGTATTCTCATAAGAAAAGAGGAACCCTGTTTCAGCAACGGTCTCATGAAGCATCTCTGGATCGTATTCATGTCAGTGGTGAGGCATTTAATAATTATCTTAAATTTGTTCCCATTTTCCTTTCGGGTATTTACTTCTTCAATGAATTCTTGATTTTAAAGAAGAGAAGAAAGGAATGATGACAATCGTCTTACCTCAGTCTTGACAGGACGACCAGTGGATTTCCTTGCGTGGCATTTTCCTGAAATGGCAAGGCTTCTCCCAGACGCGGGCAACGTCGCCTCTTGTTATTGGCCAAGCAAGGCTCCATTATATAACAGCACGAAGTACCCTTTGCTGCGACTGGCTACAATGCTTCAGCCAGAAGTTGTCTAGTGGAAACAGAAACTCCAAGTTCATTGCAGGTAGCGCTCGCCAGGGGCTAGGAGCCTTAGTAGGCGATCAGATCAGTGGTGAATTTTGCCAATTGTATGTTAAAATGTTTTAATCCTTGAATTAAAAGCTCTTGATCGCAGGATAATAATTAGTGCGGTCGCGTACGTAAACCAGAGCTAACTAAACATTTAACCTACAAATTGTTTCAGAATTTTAAGGGTAAAGGATACTCTGTGCAACACACTGAGTTTAGTGTTGACTGTGCTGTGATCAGAAGCCATAGGAATTAATAAAATGTATTCACTGAGAGAGAACAGCCTCGTGATCTTTGATGAAAAGCGGTCATGGGTTTCCTTCGATTATCACAAGTAGAGCACCACTTCTATACGATGCCACAACCAAGTTTTACCACTGCTTCTAAGGAGCACGTTTAGAAGAATCAGTTGCTCAGATAGATAATAGAGAGATGTGACGGCTTGCACATCTCCAGTAGCAACCCTCGTGCGTACGGAGACTCCAGTCAGAGACCACGAGTAGTCTTATTAACACTGTGTCTTATTAACACTATAGGCCTGTTGTATCTGACATCCGCCGGCCGGTGTGGCAGAGTGGTTCTAGGCGCTTCAGTCTGGAAGCGTGCGACCGCTACGGTCGCAGGTTCGAATCCTGCCTCGGACATGGATGGGTGTGAGGTTGCGGAAGGTAGTTGTTTATCACCTTCTTGAAGGACGGTTGAAAATTATTCGTGTATGATCCGAAACACGAACGTCGTAGTACACCAGATGGATATGTGAGGCTGGCATTGACTGAATTATGTACAAAAGGCAACTGAGTGTGAATTGCGTCCTGAACAGAACAGTTACGCTGGGACAACCTGTGACTTCCAACACAATAAGCACCCAATGTGTAGAGTGTGCTGGTTCCGCCGTTGAGTGTTTTGGGGTGTACGGGGTTCATTGTTGCATCCTAGGCTGAAATCACGTCGCACAGCTGTAAATTAATGGCACCTGTTGAAACTGATAGCACAAAACTCATATTATCGTTGTGGTGTTGCGATCCCGATTGAAAGTATATTGTAGTGATCGAGAAAGCAACCGAACAAGCGTATAGCTAGTTGTGCCAGAGAGACCGTACAACCACAAGACCCTGCAGCTTAGACCTGCCGCCGAGGCGAAGTTCTACGTTCGATGCGCAAGTTAAAAATTTAACATATACTTTACATTCATCCACGTAGAAAATATTTCTATTGTTATCCATGGAGAAAATGTAATCTAGTCTAATAGGATGAAATTTGTTGAAACGTCCCGTTCCTCGCCTAGGTAAGCTTTCATTTCATGCTCCTGCCTGTTAACCTAGTGATGCACGAATTTTACTGCAGTGGACAGCTTTTAATGGTCATTGCTCTGGTGTTTTCAATCAGGCTTGAGGGGGCAATTGGATCCACGACCCAATATCAGTAGGGAGTGACCACTACAGTGGACTGTCTGCAATTTGTAGCCTCAGGACTTACCGGAAACGCCAAACAAGCGACCATTACAGCTGTCGACTATGGTGGAAGCTATGCGCAAAAGAATCGGTACATCGTTAGACAAAAGAGTTTCGAGACTGGATTAGTAGAAAAACCAGAGAAAGCTACGACGGCGCCATTAATGCTTCACATGTTTTACATGGGTCCACTCACTTAAGGACAGAGCACATAACGTTCATACATCCATGTGTAATTGTCAGAGAGTCCTTCTTTTACTTGTTGTTCAACTCGTGTGGTACATTGTCTTGAATGTCGGTTATGCCTCTCATGTGAATAGGTACCCCACTGCGCTCGTTCTAGGTTAGCGTTCTGTAGACATCCCTCGTCAAGCCAGATGAGTGCTGGCCATCCCTCATATAGCCATCTGGCGTATAATTTACGCGAATTTCGGCACTTTGTCCTTCTGTGGTAGATTCGCACTGATAAAACACAGTCTAGACCTCTCTGATGATTTTTTACAGAAAAGAAGTGCCCGCGATTTGCATTTCAAACAAGCCTCGGCAGGCGTCCAAGCGTCGTTATGTTTGTTTGTGTGCGCGATAAAACTTGCACGCACTTTTCTCTCCTTCACATCACTTTGAAGTACGTCTTGAACACTTCATTTAGGTACGTCGTTCCATTGCGATTAGTGGAAGACCAACGTTGACATCTTACAGGTTTCCCGTGCACTGCTGCTCACAACTGACTGGTCGAATGCACGTCTCCTGTTTACAGTTGTTAGTTCCAGCTGCCACCGTAGTTACTGCGCTGACGTCGTTCATACGCCGGGACGGACGGACGGGTATAGCTCGACACCTTCCATATTCTCCAAGGAGATTTACAGAACACAATGCACGAAATAATGACTATCGTACCCAACAGATACTCATTGCAGGTAACGTACGGGCTAATTTGGTCATCACTTTCTCGCAAGCACTGCGATGCCCTTCATGCTTAAAGCCTTGAATGACTACATTAGTGAATAAAATTGTAGATTACTTCTCGTCTGAGTCTTGCAGTGAAACGCTTTTCGAGAGAAATGTTGTTTCTTGCGATACGGTCTGGGAGGGGGAGCAACGTGATCTCGGCGGGAACGCGGTAGGACGCCTCAGCAGAGCGTGAAATAAGATGGGGCGCTCCTTCTCGTGGAGACGTTCTCATTTTCCGTCGGCGACCCTCATCTCGGTGACGACTGATTCCGTGGAGTACTACGGCGACACCATTAGATCCTACTTAGCTACAGAGGAACCACTCATTTCCAATTTTTTATGATTTTTATGCAGTTCTGCGCTCCGCTCACCAGACACTGTGCCTGTCCCGCAGTTACAAGAGCGCACTATAATGCTGTGTGTGTTGTTTAACGGGTGATCAACAAGATTCCGTTTGAAGGCTGTACAGTCGTGAGACGTATGGCACTCTAGAAAAGTCACCTTGTGCGTTGTGGCTAACATCCCAACGAGGCACCATGTTGAAGATAACCTGTCCCTCTGCGTGAGGAAGTTCGTCCGTAAGTGTCTGCCACACATTCTCATCCGAAACTTCAAGGCTCTTTTAAGGGATCGAAGGCGTAAAGCCGTCGGCACACGGACCGTGCTGTCAAATGTTAACGTTGAACGTGAAATGTTCAACGTGCTGCTGAACGCTCAGGAACTATGCGACCTGTGCATACGGTACGTGGGCCCCAAAGTGGTATACACGACCGTAACGCACTCCAGCGGCAGTCTGAGGGATGTTTCTAGTTCGTAAATCACACGGTTTACTCAAAGGGCGCGTGTAAAATTCCCACGTTAGTTCTATTAAAACGCACATTTCCTCCATCGTCCACAAAAAGGAAAGTACCATGTCCAATCAATAAGGACACAGGCCTATAAAAGTTCCTCTACAAACAATGTGGTACAAATTTGGAATACTTCTCGGCATAATATAAACATTATTTCACCATTCCCACATTTTAGTAAAACCCCAAGGTCAGTCTTTGTTGATCACTCTTCCTATCCAGTAGCAGAATCTTTGCAAAATGTGAATTACAAAGCGTAAAAGAAAAAGGAGCAAAATATCTTTATACAAGTAGCCCAAGCTGTCTTGTAGATGAAGCCAATCGAACAAAGTCACCCTTCAAAAAAAAGGTAAACGTATATTTATATAACGTCAAATATTATAGTATATACTTATATTAAACTAATAATAAAGTATCAAAACCTAATAAAAACGCAAATGTTAGAAAAAAATTGGGAAGTGTTAGGACACGAACCACCGACTAAACAAAATCTCATTATGGGGGAGAGACGCTACGCATTACACTAAAGCAACAACAAACGTATGTTTATATAACGTCAAATATTATAGTATATACTTATATTAAACTAATAATAAAGTATCAAAACCTAATAAAAACGCAAATGTTAGAAAAAAATTGGGAAGTGTTAGGACACGAACCACCGACTAAACAAAATCTCATTATGGGGGAGAGACGCTACGCATTACACTAAAGCAACAACAAACGCCTCGTGCTAAATAATAATGTGTTACCCCTTGCTAAAAACGTTAATCGTAGATAATTATGTTATTAATTGAAGTTCAGTTATAACAAATTGTACCAAGAACAATGCGTTTTGGGTAAATCTTCAGTGTGTCTCATGACACGCAAGTTACAATAATTGGTTTGCCACGAATATGATGTTTCGCATTATTTTATTGGAAGGAATGACACAGCTAACAGCGGGTTTCGCAGTGATTCTCAATTTTCTGGTTCTCAGAAACGGCATATGTCCATATAGGCTTGAAATGAATGTCAATATGGCACCCCATAACTCTGTTATGACGTGGTGGCGTAGTGCCATCTCATTGGTCAACGCTCAGACGCACGCTCAGAGTATCTCACATACCAGATATTGCTCTGCACTTTCGGAAAGACTCCCGAACGTGCTATTCCACGATATGACGTCAGAAACTCGGCACGCTCAACGCTCAACGTTCGGATGCACGGTCCGTGTGCCGACGGCTTTATAACTACATGAGGGGAGGTTAGGACTATAGAGCGCGTGCTCCAGTTTCTCCACTTGAGCTGGCGTGACTTATTCGTTACTACATTTGCGATATAGCGACGACTTAAATTGCGGCGAGCACAGGACTTCTCACACCATTCTACAGCGATGGTTTTGGACAGACATGCTGCCCCATACACGTTCTTCCATCGGATAAAAAAAAAAATGTACGGGGTAATAAGTCTGTTGTCTACCGGTGTTTGACCTCCGGCACTCAAGAAGCGAATAACAATACGTTGGTCGTGTTTGGATGCATTTGGTAACAGCGTCGCAACGGACTACGTTCCCACATTTACCGAAAGCATTTCGAAAAGACACAAATGGCACATTAATTCCCTGCCTAGATATCGGTGCTTATATACCCGCATCGGAGACGCGCTAAGTTCGATATACGCTGCAGCAACGCCTTCAAACGGAAACTTTCTGATCGCTCCTTGCCGAACTGCTACCAG
The DNA here is from genome assembly GCF_023897955.1 of Schistocerca gregaria. Lineage (NCBI taxonomy): Eukaryota > Metazoa > Arthropoda > Insecta > Orthoptera > Acrididae > Schistocerca > Schistocerca gregaria. Next base: position 373,647,754 of record NC_064926.1, read on the forward strand.
AACGTCACGTGACGCTCCACGCTGACGTAAATTATGGTAACGAAGTGTTATATGTGCCAGTGGTTTCTATGGAAACAGTAAATTAATGTGGGATGACACACGCCGGAGCAAGGAGCTATCGTGTTCCGACTTTTTTTTTTTTTACTACGTGTTGTGTAGTACATGTCTGACGCTTGCAGTCATGTAACATTGCCTAAGATCAATGGTTGTAAAAATATCGAACTTACAAGGAACATAAACCAATGTCATGCCTTGTCAAAGACATAGGTTTCAAACCCAGTAGGACCTGGTGCTGTCCGGGCGAAAGATGCGAACGGAGCTGAACACAATGGACAATTCGGCTTGGGTATTTTCCACAACGCCATTGTTCACTGCGGTACTTGTAGCTTCGAGTCTTTAATGGTCCAACTAAGAAACTGGAGACGTGCAGTGTGGTCCGACTAGTCGTGATTTTGTTTCTTATCAAATGGTGGAAGGCGTCAAGTGAATCGATGAGACAGTGAACCGTATAGGGTTGAACTTCAGGCTGTAGGTGTTTTGGATGTCATACGTACCGTGAGTGGGGCCCACTAACTCAGGTTGACAATCTCATGAACCAGGGTGTTTATTTCAACACTCTCTGTGAGTAAATATTTTCTTTTTATCTGCTTCTTCATGTTAATTGCCGGCCGGGGTGGCCGTTCGGTTCTAGGCGCTTCAGTCCGGAACCGCGGGACTGCTACAGTCGCAGGTTCGAATCCTGCCTCGGGCATGGATGTGTGTGAAGTCCTTAGGTTAGTTAGGTTTAAGTAGTTCAAACTTCTAGGGGACTGATGACCTAAGAAGTTTAGTCCCATAGTGCTCAGAGCAATTTGAACCATTTCATGTTAATAATGCTGTAGACACTGCTGCTTTCCAAAATTACCGCAACTGTTTTCACAGAGTTGCACGCAAACGTTGTGGGTTCTAAGACACTGTCAGTCCACCCAGGTCAACCGACCCTCTCTGTCTCCCCATCTTAATCCCACTGGAAATTTCTGGAGCTACACTGAACAGCGAGTGAAATGCAGCAATGAACACTCCATCAATTTGATACATCTACATCTACAGCTACATCATTACTCTGCAATTCATATTTTAGTGCTTGGCAGAGGGTTCATCGAACCACAATCATACTATCTCTCTACCATTCAACTCCCGAACAGCGCGCGGGGAAAACTAATACCTAAACCTTTATATTCGAGCTCTGATTTCTCTTATTTTATTTTTATGATCATTCCTACCTATGTAGGTTGGGCTCAACAAAATATTTTCGCATTCGGAAGAGAAAGTTGGTGACTGAAATTTCGTAAATACAGTCCTGGAAATTGAAATAAGAACACAGTGAATTCGTTATCCCAGGAAGGGAAACTTTATTGACACATTCTTGGGGTCAGATACATCACATGATCACACTGACAGAACCACAGGCACATAGACACAGGCAACAGAGCATGAACAATGTCGGCACTAGTACAGTGTATATCCACCTTTCGCGGCAATGCAGGCTGCTATTCTCCCATGGAGACGATCGTAGAGATGCTGGATGTAGTCCTGTGGAACGGCTTGCCAGGCCATTTCCACCTGGCGCCTCAGTTGGACCAGTGTTCGTCCTGGACATGCAGACTGCGTGAGACGACGCTTAATCCAGTCCCAAACATGCTCAATGGGGGACAGATCCGGAGATCTTCCTGGCCAGGGTGGTTGACTTACACCTTCTAGAGCACGTTGGGTGGCACGGAATACATGCGGACGTGCATTGTCCTGTTGGAACAGCAAGTTCCCTTGCCGGTCTAGGAGTGGTAGAACGATGGGTTCGATGACGGTTTGGATGTACCGTGCACTATTCAGTGTCCCCTCGACGATCACCAGAGGTGTACGGCCAGTGTAGGAGATCGCTCCCTACACCATGATGCCGAGTATTGGCCCTGTGTGCCTCGGTCGTATGCAGTCCTGATTGTGACGCTCACCTGCACGGCGCCAAACACGCATACGACCATCATTGGCACCAAGGCAGAAGCGACTCTCATCGCTGAAGACGAAACGTCTTCATTCGTCCCTCCATTCACGCCTGTCGCGACACCACTGGAGGCGGGCAGCACGATGTTGGGGCGTGAGCGGAAGACGGCCTAACGGTGTGCGGGACCGTAGCCCAGCTTCATGGAGACGGTTGCGAATGGTCCTCGCCGATACCCCAGGAGCAACAGTGTCCCTAATTTGCTGGGAAGTGGCGGTGCGGTCCCCTACGGCACTGCGTAGGAACCTACGGTCTTGGCGTGCATCCGTGCGTCGCTGCGGTCCGGTCCCAGGTCGACGGGCAAGTGCACCTTCCGCCGACCACTGGCGACAACATCGATGTACTGTGGAGACCTCACGCCCCACGTGTTGAGCAATTCGGCGGTACGTCCACCCGGCCACCCGCATGCCCACTATACGCCCTCGCTCAAAGTCCGTCAACTGCACATACGGTTCACATCCACGCTGTCGCGGCATGCTACCAGTGTTAAAGACTACGATGGAGCTCCGTATGCCACGGCAAACTGGCTGACACTGACGGCGGCGGTGCACAAATGCTGCGCAGCTAGCGCCATTCGACGGCCAACACCGCGGTTCCTGGTGTGTCCGCTGTGCCGTGCGTGTGATCATTGCTTGTACAGCCCTCTCGCAGTGTCCGGAGCAAGTATGTTGGGTCTGACACACCGGTGTCAATGTGTTCTTTTTTCCATTTCCTGGAGTGTAGATCTCGCCGCGACGAGAAACGTCTTTGTTTTAATTACTTCCATCCCAACTCGCCTGTCATATCTGCCATACTCTCTCCCCTAATACGTGATAATACAAAACGACCTGCCCTTTTTTGCACCCTTTCGATGTCCTCCGTCAATTCCACCTGGTAAGAATCCCACACCGCGCAGCAATATTCTAACAGAGGACGAACGAGTGTAGTGTAAGCTGTCCTGTCTTTTTAGTGGACTTGTTGCATTTTCTAAGTTTTCTGACAGTGAAACGCAACCTTGGGCTCGCCTTTCCCACAATATTGTCTATATCGTCTTTCCAAATGAATTTGTTCGTAATTTTAACACCCAGGTACTTAGTTGAATTGACAGCCTTGAGAATTGTACTATTTATCGAGTAATCGAATTCCAACGGATTTCTTTTGGTATTCATGTGGATCACCTAACACTTTTCGTTATTTAGCGTCAACTGCCACCTGCCACACCATACAGCAATCATTTCTAAATCGCTTTGCAACTGATACTGGTCTTGGGATGAAGTTACTAGGCGGTAAATTGCAACATCATCTGCGAAAAACCTAAGAGAACTGCTCATATTGTCACCCAGGTCATTTACATAGATCAAGAACCGCAGACGTCCCAGGACGCTTCCCTGGGGAATACCTGATATCACTTCTGTTTTACTCGATGATTTACCGTCTATTATTACGATCTGCGACCTTACTGACAGGAAATCACGAATCCAGTCGCACAACTGAGACGATATCGCACAGTCCCGCAACTTGATTAGAAGTCGCTTGTGAGGAACGGTGTCAAAAGCTTTCCAGAAGTCTAGAAATACGGAATCAACTTGAGATAGCGGCCATTACTTCGTGCGAATAAAGAGCTAGCTGCGTTGCACAAGAACGATGTTTTCTGAAACCATGCTGATTACGTAACAATAGATCGTTCCATTCGAGGTGATTCGTAATGTTTGAATACAGTATATTCTCTAGAACCCAATTGCAAACCGACGTCAATGATATACTACCCTTCTTAAACACTGGTGCGACCTGCGCAATTTTTCAATCTGTAGGTACAGATCTATCGCTGAGCGAGCGCTTGTATATGATTGCTAAGTAGGGAGCTATTGTATCAGCGTTATCTGAAAGGAACCTAATCGGTATACAGTCTGGACCTGAAGACTTGCCCGTATCAAGCGATTTGAGTTGCTTCGCAACCCCTAAGGTATCTACTTCTAATAATCTCATGCTAGCAGCTGTTCGTGTTTCAAATTCTGGAATATTGCATTCGTCTTCCCTGGTGAAATTATTTCGGAAAACTGCTTTCAATAACTCCGCTTTAGCGGCACAGTCGTCGGTAGCTTTATTGTATTTCGTTATAAATGAGCGTCTTCAGCGGTATACTGCATACGTAAAGAAACTTCCTGAACTGCCGTCATCATCAACACAGAGGTGGTCTTATAAAATGTTGTCGTGCGGTCATGTTGAGGTGTCTCAGTAGTTACTCCCATGCGTTTTGTTTGTCGCCATTCACCTTTGTTTTATTCTGTTCACTGTCAACCGTGAATTCTTCCTTCTCTGAATGCCATAACTCGTGAAATCTGAATGATATGCAACGCAAGTCTTTTTCATTACGAGACCTAAGTCACCCGATTAACAAAACTAATGAATTCCTTTCTTTGGTGGAGCCATTTGCCTTCCTGAATGTACTTTCTAAAACAGTTCGATAATGGTACCCACCATTTGTTTAACCACGAGACAGCATTAATTTCAGCTTCCTTCTCGAAAACTGTAGTGATTTTTTCTCACATCTAACCGTTCATAAACTATCACTGGGCGGACAGGGGTTGAAATGAGAGTCTTTGGAAACTTAACGAGAAACGTTCTGGGACATTTCTGAGACTGAGTGAGTTTCTTAAGATACTAGATTCGCAATAAAAAGAACGTTAAAAACCTTCGTCTTCCCCTGTCGATTTCGCTGTCCAATTTCTGTTTCGCTGTAGCTATCTCATCGCTGGGACGTTCAGACTTCATCTTCGTCCCCCCCCCCCCCCCCCCCCCCCCACCTTACTCAGTAATAGTAAGGTTCAAATGGCCCTGAGCACTACGGGACTTAACTTCTGAGGTCATCAGTCCCCTAGAACTTAGAACTACTCAAGCCTAACTAACCTAAGGACATCACACACTTCCATTCCCGAGGCAGGATTCGAACCTGCAACCGTAGCGGTCGCGTGGTTCCAGACTGTAGCACCTAGAAGCGCTTGGCCACCCTGGCCGGCTAATGGTAAGGTTATCGATAATGTCAAGCACGATAAGACAGGGCAAGCTTTGATTGATGTGTATCGAAAGATTGTGGCTAGTTGTGATAAAAACAGAACTTTATAATTAGGTCAACTGGCAGGGGAGCTGGCGACCAAAGAAAGGAAATTGAAAATGTGTCTGCTGTTACTGTAAAGAGTAATGCAGAAATTGACAAAGTTAACATTAGATTAAGTAATATAGAATTATGTGGGGCTAAAGGAAGTATGGGGTAGTCTACGGTACAAGTACCCAGCGGTGAGACCTTTTCAGGGGAAAGCAAGTACCATGCTGTAGATTTTTTGGCAGCATCCAAAGACTCTTTTATTGACTTTATGAGTGACAAAAGCAAAATTAAACTGGTTAAAAGGCTGTTGGGGGGTTCTGCTCAGACGTGGGCAAATCAATGAAGTGAACAATTTAAATCGTGTAGTATATTTGAGCAGATGTTTCTAAATAAGTATTTGAACCAAGCAAAACAACGCAGATTGCAGAATGATTTTTTTTAATGGACCGGTTTAGAGAGGAGGTAGGCAAACTATGAGAGAATTTTGTGAGGAGGAATTAGGAAAGTTGGTACATTTGGATAGGCCACTGGGAATTTTGACTGAGATTTCTACTTTAAGGGGAAGGTTACCCTAAAATTTACAGTGAGAACTGATACATTGTCCAACAGATTCTATAGAAAATTTCTTGGATTTTATTGAGAGGATGGACTGTCCAATATGCTATAAGCCAATCTCAGGGAGTAATAATTCAGGAAATAATGAAAGGATTAATGAAGACAGAAGAAATAATGAGAGTTGGGGTAATAACCACCATAAGTCAAACAAGGAAAGATTTAATGATGATCTCTGGTACCAGAGTGGTAAATGGGAAATGGAAATAGGATTGATCAAAGGGCAATGCAAGAAAAGAGAGATGGGAGAGGAGATATTAATTCAGGGGGACCACAGGTACAAAATTCTTTAAACTGAGATTTGTTCCAAACAGTGTCCAAATGGGACAATAAACGATGCAGGAAATAGGACCATGAGATGGGAAAATATAATGGTAGAAATAATAGTTGATCTTTTAATAGTTTTAAGCAAAATATTGGGAGGTATTTTAATGGAACCAAAAGCAGTGAAACAAGGGAAGAGAAAGAATGAAGCTAGAATAGTAGGCAAACTAACAGGGAGTTTGTTGATCATGATAAAAATAAACAAGTGAAGGAAGAAAAAATTTGTGGAATGGAGGCAATTGTGGGTAATGATGAAATGTTTGGAGGCTGAATTAATCAGCATGATAAGAGGAGGGCCTTCAGAAAAAGTAGGGAATATAGGAATCAAGATGGAGAAATAAATGCTGGAGCTCTGTTAAATAATAGGGATCAAAATGTGGGGAATAATGATTCATATAGTGTTGGCTTGGTAGTTATGTTAAGTAATGACCATGTATCACCTGTGCAACCTGTGGGAGAAAGTGTGTACTGTGAAGTTGGAAGTGTGTATATGAATGACAGCAGATATAGAGATGTGTGGAATGCAATGCAACTTTCACTATTGGTAAGAGGTATAAATAACGTGGAGGCCACAGTGCCAGATTGAAATTTTGTAGGTGGAGATATGCAGGAAGGTATGTGCTCCAGCAGTGTGAATGTATTAAATAGTGAGCAGGCAGTAAATCTTGTATGAGATGTTGTCATGGATAATGATGTTGCTATGTGGCACAAGGCTGCAGAATGTCTTGTTAATGTATGAGGAGGCACTCATTCTAATAATGATAGGGAATGTATCATTGAGCATGCTACTGTTCATTGATGAATGAGCAATAGTTGCGGGTGCAGTTGTAATGTACAGAATGGAGCTGCAGGTGTTGATGTTCTGGTTGAAATTGCGAAGAATCCCGTTGATTCAAGTAAGTTCATGTCTGTTGCTACTGGTATGAGTGAAGAACCTGGGCACACACATTTTTTCAAGAAAGCGTAGGAGAATAAGGCAGAGGGTGAGTTTGATTCTGATGATTCTGTAGAGAAAACTGGTTTCAGAATTGCGCACCTGATGATTGGGAGATTAGCAAGCATGATTATGCCAGACAAATCAGGGATTTATGTAGGGAAAGTGAGGTGTTCAAACATGCTTACAAGGAATAGTTAATGGAGATAAAGATGTTAATTAATTGGATGAAGAATGTGTATTTATGATGGGGAAACATGGTATAGGTGATAACGATACTGCAAATAATGATACAATTAGTGAGGAAGATGAAGATGTTCATGAAATCCAGAATATCATAGTGTATAATGATGAACAACAGATATCCATGCATGAGGAGCTATATACTGAATGGGTCGGAAAAGATGAGCCTGATTATTGTGGTGATGACTGGGTCAATTTTGCAAAGTTGCACCAGCAGTGGATACCAGAGACATGGAAGGAAGAAAGATATAGAGCTGCTAGATAGCTAGGGGCTTGAGTGTAGTAAACACTGGAATTAAAGAGGCCTTAGATTTAATATATTCAGGGGATAAGAATATTGAATCCTTTAGTGAAGAACAGGTGTGTACCAAGACTAAAGTTGCATACATGAGATAGAGGAGGACTTGTTGGCTGAAACAGAATTGAAGCGTGATTTTACTGAAAAGTTGCCACCATTAATAACTGTTGGTGTGGCAGGGGACTATGAAACTGTTTTGGTGGATACTTGAAGTTCTGTGTCTGGGGTGGAGGAGAGCCTTGATGATCATATTAAGAACATGGAAACACTGGAATTTCCAGTCACAGGGGTGAGAATTAAAAATGCCACAGGAACTTTCAGTAAACAAGTCAGATAGAAGGTAGTTCTCGATGTCAACATTGGAGGTGAATTATTGAGTGGTTCATTTTTGGTGGTCCCAAATTGAAGTGTGAATCTGGTGTTGGGGATTGATTTACTGAGTAAATATGTGGCACATGTATATTGGAAGGGCCAAATGGTGGAAGTGAATACTCCTGAGGGAAGAAAAATGGTTACATTAAAAAACGCACTCCATGATGAATAATTTGTGGCTAATTCGAATGCAGCACAGAACTTAATGGACGACATAGAGGTTGAGAAAGAGATAAGGAGTAAAGTAAATGGTACAAAAGGGATATCTGAGGATGAGATGGCAGAATTATGTCCATTACTGGGAAAAAACAAAACTGTGTTTTCTGAAAAACCAGAAAAGGTGACTGATTTTGTGTATTCACTCAAAGTGCATCCACATGAGCTCATTAACGTCAGGCAATACTCTATAGCACTGGCAGAGAGGGAGGCAGTTAGAGGATAATTTATCATGTGTATGTTAGCTTAGTTTCTTTTGCGATGGACTCCTAGCTGTATACTGTTTACTGGCAGAGAGGGAGCCAGTTGGAGGATAATATCTCATGTGTATGTTAGGTTAGTTATTTTCTTTTTACCGAGACCAGCCACATTTCTGGGTCACTCAATTAAGCTGAGTGTAAAAATTATATATAATTTCGTGCCATAGTACATGGGGGCACGACCCAAACTATTCAGATTTCAATGTGTAGTTCCCAGTACAGTCGTAAAGCTGGTGGTGGCTCTCTACCTATAACCTCTTTCTGGATTTCATCAGCCCTCATTCGTCTAATTAAGAGTGCCAGTTGAACAGTCATACGATCTTCTTGCATACTAGTCTTTTGGAAGGACCTGTGCCACACTGTTGTCATTCCATCTCGCCTTCTGTAGTCACTGCACTGCAACCATCTATCTGAGAGATCTGTTGCTTCCATGCTCCTCATGCTAATGATTCATCCTTTCTCAGCGTCAGAAAGAAGATAATAAGGTACACGTCCTCGCCCTTTAGGTTTGTGCTGACTTTATCTAAAATGCTCCAGTAATGTTACAAACACCCAATAACCATCACGTACTCACAACATTCATCGTCTATTGAAATAGTTTTGTTTTGTATTAAAACTAATCCTGCACAACGATGACATTTCAGTCAACATATGCCATATGTACGAAAGTACTGGAGTATCCGTTTGCTACCGTTCAATCAAAGTGTTCACGGTGCAACACTATGAATTGCCCTCAGTGTACATTCCTGTCGTGGCGACTACGCACTCCATTCCTGCTACATTTGAAATCCACTTTTGAAAAATGGCACATTTGGTAAGATGAGTAACTAGTGCTCTTCAAACAGATTCCTTGCAAATATTGAAACGAATTAAGTATTGTAGACTGTAAGGTGTCAGGCAAATCCAACATCTTCTATGAAAACCCTGACATGATAAGCAAATCTAGTAGTATGTCACATAGCTCCGAATAAATCGTGACATTAAATTAACCAAAGTAATACGAGTAACGAGTGAGCAAATGAAATACCACAGACTAACACAAGAATGCCTAAATTACTGTCATACCTTCCCACCGTGAGACAGGCGCAGTTCCGAGGGGATAGACGAGAACAGAAGCCGAGAGAAGAACCGTGTTAAGTTAGAAGGCCCTACGATAAGGGACGGACACCCACGTCGCCAGGTAACCGTTAGGACCACCCACCAGCCCATGTTAAAAGCTAGAGCCTTGGCATGAGACTTTTTCGCGTCTCTATTACGTTAGGACCACCCCCCAGCACATGTTAAAAGGCAGAACCTTGCAGAAGAACAGTATAGATCTTACGATAACACTAAAAGGACCACACCAGCTGCAAGTTTTAGCGTGAGACTTTTTCGCATCTCTCTTACGTTGCAAACTTTAAAACCATTGCCCAACCACGAAAAGTATAACGCTTCTCACTGGACAGACATAATTTTTGTAGGCGGAGCTTAAGGATAACATAGAGACCCTGATTGGTCAGATGAAAACACAGCCAGATAGTTTTTTTTTAAACCAACTTCGGTAAATTGTAGTAAGGAAATGTTAGGAGACAGTTGCTTCCGAGACAGCGAGGTGAGCGGAGCTGTGCTGCCCGCCGCCCACTAACGAACACCGACAAGGTAATGAATGCACGCGATGCCGCATAACAGCGCATAAAGCTTCACTCAGAACTGCAGAAGTCTCATCTGTTACACTCCCGTTTTGCGTAATACTAGTGTCGATCGTCAATTAAAGCTCATGGTGTTCACAATTGCCACTTGAAGTAAAAATCTGAAACGTGATGATTTTTCTGTTATATAGTTATTGATAAGCCACATCATCCACTGTAATTTACGACAAGTTAGATAAGTAATTAAAGATAATTGAGGGTCACTGTAGACCATTTTGATAGTTTTCTCTTTTGTAAAACTTAATTTAAACCTAAATTATAGACGTGATATGGCATAGGTCATCCTTCGATCCATTGTAAAACTTGCAAACCCATTCAGGGAATATTCGTTCACATTTTTGTTGACAGCAGTTGGTTTTTACCATCCTGTATTAAAACATCTTCTTTTGTCAATAGCGCAATTTATAAACAATGCTTTGTGAGTAGAATAAAATTTCCAGTGGTAAACTTAACTGCTTTTTCGACATTATTTTACCAGCTAACTAAAAGTAGGAAAGACTTGAACCCCTTCCACTAAATTTACTTAGTATTAAGATTCTTTTACAGAGAGTGCAGTGGAGCTGACGATGAAATCATTAAGTATTTGGTTATATTATCGCTAGTCTCACTGAACTCTTCTGAATTCTACATGTCATGTGTGGTCTGGTGTCTCGTTACCAGCAACAGGTCCCAGGTTCAAACTAGTCAATTCTCTAAAAAAACAACGCTCAGAGCGTCGTTGCGCGAAAGTGGTAGGGAGACACGATATAAAGCAAACAGACACCACTCAGAATGTTAGGAGATTATCGTATAAAAGAAAAGTCGAATGATTAAGTTTTGGAAGTCTTATTTGTTAGTACGTCTTTGCTTGTATGGACACTAGCAGTGCTGCATATTTAGCAAACCAGTGCCAATGGTTGCTAAGGCCGGCAGGTCATGTTTATCAATGGAGTACAGTTATCTACAAGAGTGAAGCGAACGTATTAAGAAGTTTGTTTGCTTGGCGATTATGCACTAAGTGTTAAGACGCGAGAGCTTCACACATTGTCTTAGTACTTCTCCTTTGGTGCGTCGAGTACTGACACACAAATTCTTATTAACACAGGTCATACGAAATAACAGTAGAGGTTACGGCATCTAACGTCCGTTACTCAACCAATACTTTTCACTCGACGCTCAGACAATAGCATGCTACAATTATCAAAGTGCTTTAGCTTACATTGACCGGCTTGTGTCAACAACCTCTCGACGTACACGGCATAAGAGTGGTGAAATAATTACCGGGATAGGGAATTTATATAGACTGTCAGAAGCAAGGTTCCCTTACACGAAATTAGGGAGTCTCTTCACAGATGATTTCCTCGACTTTCAATCAGCTGCTTGTAAGTGTCAACTTAGTGAAGAATATACACGATGATCTGAAGTGATATCAGGTGTTCTCCAGGGAAGCGTCCTAGGACCTCTGCTGTTCCTAATCTATATAAATGACCTGGATGACAATATGAGCAGTTCTCGCAGTTTTTTGCAGATGATGCTGTAATTTACCGTCTAGTAAGGTCATCCCAAGACCAGTATCAGTTGCAAAGCGATTTAGAAAAGATTGCTGTATGGTGTGGCAGGTGGAAGTTGACGCTAAATAACGAAAAGTGTGAGGTGATGATTTCCAAAAGAAATCCATTGGAATTCGATTTCTCGATAAATAGTACAATTCTCAAGGCTGTCAATTCAACTAAGTACCTGGGTGTTAAAATTACGAACAACTTCAGTTGGAAAGACGACATAGATAATATTGTGGGGAAGGCGAGCCCAAGGTTGTGTTTCATTGTCAGGACACTTAGAAGATGCAACAAGTCCACTAAAGAGACAGCTTACATTACACTCGTTCATCCTCTGTTCGAATATTGCTGCGCGGTGTGGGATCCCTACCAGGTGGGATTGACGGAGGACATCGGAAGGGTGCAAAAAAGGGCAGCTCGTTTTGTATTATCGCGTAATAGAAGAGAGAGTGTGGCAGATGTGATACGCGAGTTGGGATGGAAGTAATTATAGCAAAGACGTTTTTCGACGCGGCGAGATCTATTTACAAAATTTCAGTCACCAACTTTGTCTTCCGAATGCGAAAATATTTTTTTGAGCCCAAGCTTTATAGGTAGAAATGATCATCAAAATAAAATAAGAGAAATCAGAGCTCGAACAGAAAGGTTTAGGTATTTGTTTTTCACGCGCGATGTTCGGGAGTGGAATGGTAGAGAGATAGTAAGATTGTGGTTCGATGAACCCTCTGCCAAGCTTGCAGAGTAATCATGTAGATGTAGATGTAGATCAGTATTAGTAAACTATCTCAGATGTCATATTTATTGTTCTATTCCAGGAAATGAACAGCACAGTACGTAGTTTTACTTTTGTGTGCAATGGCGTTTAAGGACTAGATGAGGTTAGCGATAGGCTTATTCTGTGATGAAAAAGGAACTGTGCATAGGACAAAGTTGTCCCCTTGTACAGCTAGGTAACTTATGAAGTAAGAGGTACCTTACCATGATTCCATTGACTTCTCTAAATTAGGGAGCCACAAGTAATACTTCAATTTATACAAATACCTGAAAATGAGGTTTTGTCGGTCATTACGTGTGGATGTCTTCATAACGCATAAGCTGTAAGTAGGCTGTTTAAGTTTTTTCATTGGTAACGCCGCCGCCACGTAGCGCTTTGTATGAAAATCACTGGCTGTGCCGTGTGCAGTCTGTGGCTGGTTGGCATTGTTGTAATACTCGCCATTGTAGTGTCGGGCAGCGGCAGCTGGATGCTAAAAGCGCGTAGCGTTGCGCAGTTGGAGGTGAGCCGCCAGCAGTGGTGGACGTGGGGAGAGAGATGGCGGAGTTTTGAAATTTGTAAGAATTGGTGTCATGAACTGCTATATATATTATGACTAGTGAGGTAAATACATTGTTTATTCTCTATTAAAATCTTTCATTTGCTACCTATGCCTATCAGTAGTTAGTGCCTTCAGTAGTTTGAATCTTTTATTTAGCTGGCAGTAGTGGAGCTCGCTGTATTACAGTAGCTTGAGTAACGAAGATTTTTGTGAGGTAAGTGATTTGTGAAACGTATAGGTTAATGTTAGTCAGGGCCATTCTTTCGTAGGGATTTTTGGAAGTCAGATTGCGTTGCGCTAAAAATATTGTGTGTCAGTTTAAGCACATTCGTGTATAATTGTTGAAAGAGGACGTTTCACATAGACCAGTCTTGTATAAATTTTTCTAAGGGGACGTTTCATATGTCGACCCTTAGCCGAGTATACCTCACTGGAATCTTCTGATTTTTTCTTGTAGTTTGTGTAATTAGTGTAGCTTTTGTTTATTGCTAGCGCGTAATCATAGAATTTCCTTTGTAATTGCAGTCTTTCATTGTTGTACAGTAAAACAGTTGTGGCATGCATGTAGTTTTGCACAAAGTATTTCGCAGCTGCGCTTGCAATTAACTAGATATTATTTTCAGTGATATGTTAATGTGTTCTCTTATTTTTGCTTTTCAAATTTTGCTTTTTTTGTGTTGTCGTGTGAAATATTGTGACAATAATGGCGTGTGAAAAACGTAATACTAGGCTCCAAAGTAAACTGAGAAATGACAGTGAAGACGAAAGCAGTGTGTTAGCGCCACCATGTAATGAATTAACTAATGTTCAAAGTAGTAAATTGGTAATTGTACATAGGGAAATGGAACGGGCTGCAAACAATGGGGTAGACAGTGAAACAATTAGTGAACAGGGAAGCATTATCGATCTATCGGTCAGCAACAGCTCGCGTCAGGAATCCGGAAGGACAGGACACAATCTAGGAAATACTGTAGATTCAGGTTTTGCGTCCTCACCGTTTTCTCAAATAAGTCAAGACACATTTTCTGCTTGTCAAAATGTGAATGTTGCCGGTGCAAATGCACTGCCGAAAAGCATAGAGGAACAGATTCCAGACACTAATACATTATTATTGCAATTAATGCAGCAAATGAAACAAAATCAGAGACAAACACAGCAACAGTTAGACACAATGGAACAAAATCAGAGACAAACACAGCAAAAGCTTCAAACCTTAGACACAATGGAACAAAATCTTCAAAAGTTAGACACAATGGAACAAAATCTTCAAAAGTTAGACACAATGGAACAAAAGCTTCAAAAGTTAGACACCACACTTGAACAAACACGTGAAGATTTAACTAATGAGTTACATAACATCGAATCGAAATGTCAAAAAGTCTGCAATGATGTAAAAACACAAATTTGTGAGCATTTCCAACCTATTTTTTCGCGGCATGAAAATGCATTACAGAATCACGAAGCAGCCATAAAAGAACTGCAAGCAATTGTTCATGAAAATCATGAGACCTTGGAAGCTAAAATTGACTCAGTTGCATCTACCGATTCGGTTATGCAACTTGCAAAAACTCAAGAAATCTTAAAGGACACAGTAATTACTCTGAAAATTGTTTCAGAAAGACACATGGAGGACATTAGTTCATTATCAGAGAAAGTAGCCGAACTTTCAGATCAGTTCACTAACTTATCTACTAAGGTAGATGGTGATCTGAATGACACAAAACCTGTAGCCTTCACTGACACTGAAGAGTATGAACAAATTAGGAAATTCAAACAGAATCAAAATCAAATCAACACACAGTACAAAAGAGAAATCCGGGAAGTACAAGATCAGTTGGCTCAAGTAATACAAGAATTACATATTTCAGAGGACACTCGCGCCCCAGTATGGGAAGAGGGACATAGCAATACAGAACAACCACAAAATAATAACACAGGGCATTTCGGAATTCATGAAAGTAATTGGCAAGGTGCACCGAATTTTGAGATGGAACCGCCGATACGACGTAACAATGACCGATATGCTACCCGCCGACACGATGATTTTGACTATAAGCTGTTCATTACTCCACGTAAATTCAAAACATTTAAGAATTCTGGCAACGACATTCATCCACAAGCGTGGCTCCATCAATTCTCTCATTGTTTTCCTCCCAACTGGTCATTAGAACACAGATTAGAATTTATGTGTGGCTACTTGGAGAATGATCCAGCTGTAAGAATGCGATCGGTCATTCACGATTGTCACAGTGAAGGAGAATTTTATCATGCCTTCCTCTCAGCATATTGGTCTCAAGCTACACAAGACCGAGTAAAACATAGCATCATAATGATGAAACATTTCGAACAATCTGAATTTTTCAGTCTTGTCAAATATTTTGAAGACATGTTACATAAGAATCAGTTTCTTTCAAACCCATACAGCCCCTCAGAACTCATCCGCATTTGCTTAATCAAATTACCTGAACATTTACGACAGATTATTTTAGCAGGACGATGCAAAGACGACATTGAAGCTTTTCAGGGACTGTTACAAGAACTGGAAATTGACACTGACAATCGCGGAACGCGAAAACAGGAACACAACAATTACAGGTCACACCTGTCACAATTCCGCGATGACAGAAATAATACACGACAAGGCTATTCGTACAACGTAAATCATGACCAAAACGGACACCACCCATATGACAACCGTTGGCAGAGTAGTAATTATTACAAGGAAAGATCACCTATCTGCGGTAATGAAGATCACAGAGACACTCAGAGAAACAGACAATACGGGAACCAAAATAATTATTATCAAGGGAGACGGAATAACTACAGACGCAACAGTTCAGCGCGCAGTTACAATTCCGGGAGAAATTCTCCACCACATGACCGACAAGAAAGAAACTATGTAAACTACCGACAAAACGACAGAGCTGAATTCCTTCAGAACTGGCGAGCTTCAAACAGGTCAGAGCCTTCTCGTCAAGGTAAATTTGTAGAAGCTAGGTCTCCTAATCCCAATAACGGCGCGCGCCCACAAAGAGACAGACAATGACTCGCACCGCAGGCAGCCGCGTGCGTCGGCTGACTCAGAGAAAAATAACATAAGCTAATCTTGAGCAAAATTCCAGTGTTCCTTACCGACGTAACCACATGATAATTGCTTTTCAGTTGACAGTCTGCGTACTAGGAAGAGTAAAGGTTTACACCACACTTTACATGTAAAACCGTTTATTAAGAGATAATCTGCTTTTTAAGTTTCTCTTTGCCATAAAACATTTCACTTCACATTTCTAGTATGTTTTGTCACACTGAGAAACTGTTAACATGCAACAATGTCTGAAGTTTACTATCCAGTCTAGAACCTACGGAACATATTTAGACAGTATTTACGAGTGCATTGTTATAGTGAACAGACATCACAGTGTTATTGCGTGTGTACATTCTTGCTTGTTAGTTGCACGATTACGTAACGACTATAAGGCTCACATACTTAGAACATTTACCAGTATTGCTAATGAGATTTTAATGCAACATTTTGGTTTACTTGAAAATACATTCTGGATTTAAAGTACTTTCTGTGAGATTAAAGATGACTTAGCATTTGGTTTCTTTGATAGCTACACGATTATATCACGACGCTACTAATGTGTGACACGATTTACATTGTTGCTTTTGCGGTGTATCTGTTTTACATCTGCACAGTTTTTCTGTATTATTCTGGAATGTAAAACATGTTTTAGTAGTAACTTTTGTGGTATAGCTACAATGAGACAGCCTTTATCGTAGCACAACAATACGTTACATTATAGTACTTTCTAGGTCACGGTAAGGTACGTAATAAGTACCATATCTATACGGAAAGCATTTCACCTTCGTTTATGATGAGGTAAGTACACTGACTTCAGCAGAACTTTGCTTACAGAGGACGATAACTACGACAGTTCCACAGAATTATCTTACATTTAGCAACACAGGGCACGCATTTGAGTGATTAATTTCGTACTTAAACCATTTATTTATCAATATTGTTGAATTAAAAAGAAAGTTTTTTGTTATACATTTCATTCCATTGCTGTAATCTGCAACACCTGAGGATACAATTTCATTAATCCTCAGGGGGGTACACGCCTACTTTGTGTACCATGTGTGTGGCAAGCACAAGGAGCCCTAGATAATATGGTATTTGCTTATACAACTTTACACATCGGTACCGTATTTCTCTAACACATTAATTACACAGCTATCTGATCATTTAACTGGAAGAGACAAACATTCATTTTACTACATCAGTGACACATGTTTACGTAATTACACTGTTGGATAACTTCACACTTACGAAATTGTATTTTGTCTGTACTTTGTGAACTGTTCACGTTTTTTCGGAACCATTGTGATACTATGAGAGCTTTGAATGACATATTTGGTATGGGATCATGATTTTTAAAGTACGTTTGAGGTAGATGACACTTTTGACATGAGCAGAGAATATTTTTAGGTTTTGAAATTATTGGAGGAAGCTACGACGATTTTGAGAATTTGACTGAGGTGTTATGATGTTATTATTACGATGACTATGTGTATTATGCTGTTGAGGTATGTTTATGATCAATAAGCTGATGCTATATGAGGAATTTGATTATGCTACTTATTTGTTATGATGAAATATTGAAGAAGTGTCGACGAATATGTATATGTGTAATAAGGTAAAGAATAATGAGTAGTGGTCTGGGACTCTGGTTTGTGAAAAAGGTGGTTGGAAACCAAGAATCGTACTTTAAGAGATGAAATGTATGTAAATGCGTGAATGTACCACAATGCCGCCGAAAATTTTTTGGACACTGTTATATTTACAGGATTTTGTTTCTACAGATTTGTAACGCAAGTTCTTGACCTGTGAAATTTTTTATATGAGACTGCCACTGTAGCGGGAACTGGTGTCGTAAATATTTCGGTAAGACAGTTAAGAGACCACCTCCGCGTAATGCGTCGTGGGCACCCAGCTGGGCGACAGCCACCGGGAAACAAGCCATTAGTGTGTGCCTTTCAGAGGCACAGGTGGAGAAAAAAATAAAGACGCCATTACCCTCGCCATTGAAATTCCTTTGTAGAAAGCATCGCAAAAACGACACGCTCATTACTTGCAAAGATATTTTCTTACATATGCATACCTGACAATGACAAGCGTCTTTCTATGAGAGTTGAGAGAATTTGTACTAACTTATGAAATGTCACATGACTATTGAATGATATTTTTATGCTTTGGCTTTCATAGTTGCTTGTTTCATTTGATATCTGTTTTCCAGCTGTGTTACAGCATTGGTTTTATAAAATAAAAGTAAATGCATTTGCTAATGTGAAAACTTTCTGTCAACAGATCTGTTAAATAATAATTTCATGATCCACATTCTTTAAAAAAAGGAGCACTTGGAAAGGAAAGAACAATAAGAAGGGACTAGTAACAGGAACTGCATACATAATTTTCTTTTCAACTACTTGGTAATTTATTTAATAGAATAAGTTGTGGTGCACCACTTTAATTACATTGCCATTAAGATGTGATTATAACTTTCCCTTATCTGCATTGTTGTCTTTAGTGTACTATTTTTTCTGCTTGTGGGTTTGTCATGTTTAGGTATAAGTTATTACATTTATTGCTGCTTGCTATGCTTACTTGCATTTTTTATTCATTGCTGTTTGTGTTAATCGTTTTGTGCTGCTGCATTGCGTCGTCCCTTAGTTTAGCATCTGAGCTCAGTATATTTTAAGTTAGCTTAAGAGGGGGTAGACTTTATAAGAAACTAACTATGATGAATTGGAAGAGAAGCATTGAGAAGCTATATGAAAATGATTTGGCCAAAAAAGTAGTGTATAGTGGAGAAAAACTATTTTTGAAAGAGAATGAGAAAAGTACAGAAAGCAGGTATAGATAGGACTTTTTGGAAATAATGAAGAACGAAGGGAGATCTCCGAGAAGTAAAGAAAGTTTTGTTTTTGCAAAATACTGCAGTAAAACAAACCCTGACCTTTCCTTGTGTTATCCCACTATGTGTTTGTGTACCCTTGTGTATTTATGTTCTTCCTGTCTTTAAATGTTTATCTGATAAGACTTATGTTGCAGAATTTTTCTAATACTAAGCTACATTCACTATGATGAGGAATATTGTTATCCTCAAATATAATTTGCATTAATAACATGCTATTTACTTTGTAAAGATGTTTACACATTATTTATTCTGTTTTCTTCTAATGCTCATGTGTGAAGTTGATGTTTCAAAAGTTATTTTGATCTTTTATGTATTTACTTATGTCATAATTTTTGTAACACTGATGCATTTGCTATTTCGATTCTATTGTAAAGCCTGTACTACTGCAAATGATATCTGTAGTCTTATGTTCTTTAAAGATGTATTTTGTACCTTTGTTATTGTATTCTTATGTTATAAAATTGTAATTGACACCAGTTCATCAAATTAAGTAACTTGTAAATTACATTTCACTGCACACGTTTCTGTTGGTCATAGTATATGGACAATATGTGAGAAGTAGGGACTGATAGTGTTTGCACATGTGTTAATAACTCAGTAAGGGACTGGATAACAGCATTGCTGGTTCTAAGGACATTTCAAAAAACAATTTTTCTGAGTGCACAAGTGGTGGTTATGGGCTTGTTATGTTATCCGCAACACTCTTCAATGGTGATTGTGCGCCTGCACAGTCAAACAGATGGCTGCTGGCCATCTCTACAAGGACTACAGTGGGTCTACACCTTTGATGACCCACCAATACCATTATTTCTACAAGGACTGCAATGGGTCTGCACCTCTGGTGGCCCACCAATACCATAATCTCTACCAGGACTACAGTGGGTCTGCTCTGTGATGACCTAAGTACCAATAGTCTTCAACTTCGACTGACTCTGCTGTGGGTTTGCTCTGTTGTGGCCCATTACCTGTCTGCATGTCAAGAGTCAGCACTGTCTTTCCGTTGGAAGGACAACACTACTTGTTGAAGACTGCATGGAAATCCACTACTTCCATGTGCATTTTCTTTTACCACTCAGACTTTGAGAAAAACACTGCAATTTTACATTGATGAATGATCATGACTGTCTTTATGGACTGTGAGAAAATTTTAGCTTTTGACCAACATTGTATCGATAAGTGTGTGCATTTCATTTCTTTGTTATTGTAATTATGAAAAAAATTTTCAAATCTGTATTGGCCACTGCCCAAAACAACTTGTAAATTTTTTTGTGGGGAGCATGGGGGCTATGTAAGTAGGCTGTTTAAGTTTTTTCATTGGTAAAGCCGCCGCCACGTAGCGCTCTGTATGAAAATCACTGGCTGTGCCGTGTGCAGTCTGTGGCTGGTTGGCATTGTTGTAATACTCGCCATTGTAGTGTCGGGCAGCGGCAGCTGGATGCTAACAGCGCGTAGCGTTGCGCAGTTGGAGGTGAGCCGCCAGCAGTGGTGGACGTGGGGAGAGAGATGGCGGAGTTTTGAAATTTGTAAGAATTGGTGTCATGAACTGCTATATATACACTACTGGAAATAGAAATAAGAACACCGTGAATTCATTGTCCCAGGAAGGGGAAACTTTATTGACACATTCCTGGGGTCAGATACATCACATGATCACACTGACAGAACCACAGGCACATAGACACAGGCAACAGAGCATGCACAATGTCGGCACTAGTACAGTGTATATCCACCTTCCGCAGCAATGCAGGCTGCTATTCTCCCATGGAGACAATCGTAGAGGTGCTGGATGTAGTCCTGTGGAACGGCTTGCCATGCCAGTTCCACCTGGCGCCTCAGTTGGACCAGCGTTAGTGCTGGACGTGCAGACCGCGTGAGACGACGCTTCATCCAGTCCCAAACATGCTCAATGGGAGACAGATCCGGAGATCTTGCTGGCCAGGCTAGTTGACTTACACCTTCTAGAGCACGTTGGGTGGCACGGGATACATGCGGACGTGCATTGTCCTGTTGGAACAGCAAGTTCCCTTGCCGGTCTAGGAATGGTAGAACAATGGGTTCGATGACGGTTTGGATGTACCGTGCACTATTCAGTGTCCCCTCGACGATCACCAGAGGTGTACGGCCAGTGTAGGAGATCGCTCCCCACACCATGATGCCGGGTGTTGGCCCTGTGTGCCTCGGTCGTATGCAGTCCTGATTGTGGCGCTCACCTGCACGGCGCCAAACACGCATACGACCATCATTGGCACCAAGGCAGAACCGACTCTCATCGCTGAAGACGACACGTCTCCATTCGTCCCTCCATTCACGCCTGTCGCGACACCACTGGAGGCGGGCTGCACGATGTTGGGGCGTGAGCGGAAGACGGACTAACGGTGTGCGGGACTGTAGCCCAGCTTCATGGAGACGGTTGCGAATGGTCCTCGCCGATACCCCAGGAGCAACAGTGTCCCTAATTTGCTGGGAAGTGGAGGTGCGGTCCCCTACGGCACTGCGTAGGATCCTACGGTCTTGGCGTGCATCCGTGCGTCGCTGCGGTCCGGTCCCAGGTCGACGGGCACGTGCACCTTCCGCCGACCACTGGCGACAACATCGATGTACTGTGGAGACCTGACGCCCCACGTGTTGAGCAATTCGGCGGTACGTCCACCCAGCCTCCCGCATGCCCACTATACGCCCTCGCTCAAAGTCCGTCAACTGCACATACGGTTCACGTCCACGCTGTCGCGGCATGCTACCAGTGTTAAAGACTGCGACGGAGCTCCGTATGCCACGGCAAACTGGCTGACACTGACGGCGGCGGTGCACAAATGCTGCGCAGCTAGCGCCATTCGACGGCCAACACCGCGGTTCCTGGTGTGTCCGCTGTGCCGTGCGTGTGATCATTGCTTGTACAGCCCTCTCGCAGTGTCCGGAGCGAGTATGGTGGGTCTGACACACCAGTGTCAATGTGTTCTTTTTTCCATTTCCAGGAGTGTATATTATGACTAGTGAGGTAAATACATTGTTTGTTCTCTATTAAAATCTTTCATTTGCTAACTATGCCTATCAGCAGTTAGTGTCTTCAGTAGTTTGAATCTTTTATTTAGCTGGCAGTAGTGGCGCTCGCTGTATTACAGTAGCTTGAGTAACGAAGATTTTTGTGAGGTAAGTGATTTGTGAAACGTATAGGTTAATTTTAGTCAGGGCCATTCTTTCGTAGGGATTTTTGAAAGTCAGATTGCGTTGCGCTAAAAATATTGAGTGTCAGTTTAAGCACATTCGTGTATAATTGTTCAAAGAGGACGTTTCACATAGACCTGTCTTGTATAAATTTTTCTAAGGGGACGTTTCAAAGCTACTCAACCGAATGAATTACAGTGTGCTTTTTACATTTTGAGACACATTGCTCTTGACCCGAACTGTTGTGGTCATTGGCTTCTTTCTGTGACACCCCCAAAACTCTGTATGGAAAAGCCGTGAAGACAGGATGGAGCGGACTGAAGAGTATTGTGGTCTCAGCGTAGGAAAAGGAAGTTTGCGTGGAACAGTGGTAAACAAACTGCAGGATGTGTCAAGTGCGACTTGGCTTCGAGTGGAATTGTACTGAATGCCTAGTGGTCTTGCTGCTTGCGACTTACTTGCACAACGACATTTCTTTCATTTATCCTGGAATTCATCTAGCACGTTGCGCTTCGTACCTACGAATCCTATATTCATCCAAGATTCTCAATTGAAATTTTGGCTCGTCTCGCGGTTCTAGGCGCGCAGTCCGGAACCGTGCGACTGCTACGGTCGCAGGTTCGAATCCTGCCTCGGGCAAGGATGTGTGTGATGTCCTTAGGTTAGTTAGGTTTAAGTAGTTCTAAGTTCTAGGGGACTAATTACCATAGCAGTTGAGTCCCATAGTGCTCAGAACCATTTGAACCAAATCTTGGCTCATCTCTCTGAAAATAGCCGAATTTCCTGGAGGGAATACTTTGTCTGTAGATTCACTCCACTAAATGACACATAGAGCACAAATCCTACACTACGTGATCAAAAGTATCCGGACACCTGGCTGAAAATGAATTACAAGTTCGTGGCTCAATAGGTAACAGTGGAATTCAATACGGTATTGGCCCACCCTTAGCATTGATAACAGCTTCCACTCTCGCAGGCATACGCACAATCAGGTGATGGAAGGTTTCTTGGAGAATGGCAGCCCATTCTTCACAAAGTGCTGCACTGAGGAGAGGTATCGATGTAGGTCGGTGAGGCCTGGCACGAAGTCGGCTTTCCAGAAGATCCCAAATGTGTTCTGTAGTAATAAGGTCGGGATTCTGTACAGGCCAGCCCATTACATGGACGTTATTGTCGTGTAACCATTCCGCCATAGGTCGTGCATTATGAACAGGTGCTCAATCGTTCAGAGAGATGCAGTCGCCATCCCCGAATGGATATTCATCAGTGGGATGCAAGAAGGTGCTTAAAACGTGCATGTAGGCCTGTGCTGTGATAATGCCACGCAAAACAACAAGGAGGGCAAGCCCCCGACATGCTAACCACGACCACCTCCGAATTTTACTGTTAGCACTACACACGCTGGCAGATGACGATCACCGGGCATTCGCCATACCCATCCTGCCATCGGATCGCCACACTGTGTACCGTGATTCGTTGCTCCACATAACGTTTTTCCACAGTTCATTCATCCAATGTTTACGCTCCTTATACCAAGCGAGTCGTCGTTTGGCATTTATCGGCTTGATTTGTGGCTTATGAGCAGCCGCTCGACCACGAAATCCAAGTTTTCTCACGTCCCGCCTAACTGTCATAGTACTTGCAGTGGATCCTTACGCAGTTCGGAATTCCTGTGTGATAGTCTGGATAGATGTCTAACTATTACACCTTACGACCCTTTTCAGCTGTCGGCGGTCTCTGTCAGTCAACAGACGAGGTCGGTCTGTACGCTTTTGAACTGTACGTGTCCCGTCACATTTCCACTTCAGTATCACAGCGGAAACAGTTTCCCTAGGTATCTTTAGGAGTGTTTTGCTCGTGTGGATATTTGGCGTACAGGCGTATGACACAAGTGATACACAATCACCTGAGCACGTTCGAAGTCCGTGAGTTCCGCGGAGCGCCCCATTCTGCTCTCTCACTATGTCTAATGACTACTGAGGCCGCTGATACGGAGTATCTGGTAGTAGATGGCAGCACAATGCAACTAATATGAAAAAAGTATGTTTCTGGGGCGTGTGCGGATACTTTTGATCTCGTAGTGTATGTTGTGACTGTTCTCTGTCGGTGCCTGTGAACTATAGATTGCATCTTCCATCTCTGCTCTTCATAGATTCCGGACTTGGAACAGCCTTAGTGGTTCCATGATTGATGCTTGATTCATAGTCTTTGATTGTGTACCTTGAGTCAGAGCTCACAGATGGTGCCACCCGTGATTAGTTAAGGTAGTTATCATTCGAGTCAGTTGTTGAAGGAGGTTGTTATCACTTGTGCTGTTGAGCGTGAAGTATCAAGACCCATTTGCAAGGAATTCTATACTGGTCAGGAGTTAACCCTGGCGTTGGCTGTATTAAAATTATTTACTTTTGATCGCAGGGGTGGACAGGAACTGTTAATATAACGCCTGTAAGCAAAAATTTTAATTACATGTGTTAGTTTTTAATTACATGGCATGTGTTTAACGTCGTTTTCTGTAACTTCTGAAAGTTATGTGAGACTGCAAACATTTGTTATTTCATGAAGCGTTATATTAAGTGCTACATGAGCTTCCCTGTACATGTTTTTAACTTTGAGTGACAAAGGTATTCTTAAATGTTATATTGTGCAACAAAAGCCAGCCGTTTTATGTAGATAACCTCCTAAGATTTATCTGGGAGTTGGTCACTAATATGTTAAGTACCTTAAACGTATGGGTGGAAGGAATTTAACTGGCATATGTGTGTGAGCGTGCTACGTAAAGGAAAGTGGTGCCCCACCGAGTTTGTACCAATTCATAACTTTGTAAAACTTCTGAATTGATCTGTTATCCAAATGAGCAGAGTACGTATTGTATGCAGCATTTAAGTGGGTGGTTATGAAGGACACTAAATACTGGCTACCAGTAACTTCTGGAGGGACGCTAATTTTCAGGTTACGAAGGAAAGTACTCAATTATATCACACTATAAGTGGACCTATTACAATTAAAACATGCAGGGATGGATAGATAAATTAGGATGTCACTGTTGCTCGCGCGCCACATAACGAAATGCGAGTAGAGATTTCTTGATTCTCACCCTCCAGTAGTCAGTTTAGGTTCCATGCTCACGTAGATCATTATAAGGGAAGGATGAACGACTAGTCAGACCTGGCTGTTGTTGACATTACTGAACTGCAATTGCAAATATCCGAACTTAGGTAGTGATTCAGTGGGGATATCTTCTCACACATGGAAGCAAGCAATAATGCCAGGCCCTGTCAGCTTGAAGGTGCGTGGTACTCCACTTTGTTTCCCAAATTATCGAATGGTAAACTACCTGTTGGTTTACCTCTCGGGTTCTTCGGCCTACGTTTGTTTTACGAGTTTTGTGATTCGTACCTAGCATGAGTGGTTGGAATTGTCAAAATGGGTGTAGCAGCTCTTCCCCACGAAAAGAACTTCGGTGTGAACAATTTTATTACGTCGTGGCTCTCAGAAAATGCTTGATCTACCACTGCTGGTTCCTACAACTGTCCCATTCCGCAATGCCGATTACACATAGGTGATGCTGGATTACCAACTATCTATAAAGATGATATTCCACTAAGACCGATAGTCAGAGCTCCTGGATACCGAAACGTAAACTAGCGGAAAACTTGGCCTCTCTGCTTCAGCTCTCTTAGGAACGACTGACACATAAAAATGTCATTTAAAAGCTGAAGAAACTAAAACTGGTACCAGAGAACATGCTGGTCTGGCTTGCTGTTGTTTCTTTGTATAGTAAAGTGCCGTTCAACGATTCGCTAGATCATATTGGTCCCACTTTTCCCACATCATCAAGCTGTGTTGCTGTTGTTGTCTTCAGTCCTGATACAGGTTTGATGCAGCTCTCCATGCTACTCTATCCTGTGCAAGCTTCTTCATCTCCCAGTACCTACTGCAACCTACATCCTTCTGAATCTGCTTAGTGTATTCATCTCTTGGTCTCCCTCTGCGATTTTTACTCTCCACGCTGCCCTCCAATGCTAACTTTGTGATCCCTTGATGCCTCAGAACATGTAATACCAACCGGTCTCTTCTTCTTGTCAAGTTGTGCCACAAACTCCTCTTCTCCCCAATTCTATTCAATACCTCCTCATTAGATATGTGATCTACCCATCTAATCTTCCGCATTCTTCTGTAGCACCACATTTCGAAAGCTTCTATTCTTTTCTTGTCCAAACTATTTATCGTCCATGTTTCACTTCCATGCATAGCTACACTCCATACAAATACTTTCAGAAACGACTTCCTGACACTTAAATCTAAACTCGATGTTAACAAATTTATCTTCTTCAGAAACGCTTTCCTTGCCATTGCCAGTCTACATTTTATATCCTCTCTAATTCGACCATCATCAGTTATTTTGCTCCCCAAATAACAAAACTCCTTTACTACTTTAAGTGTCTCATTTCCTAATCTAATTCCCTCAGCATCACGCGACTTAATTCGACTACATTCCATAATATTCGTTTTTTTTATGTTCATCTTATATCCTCCTGTCAAGACACTGTCCATTACATTCCACTGCTCTTCCAAGTCCTTTCCTGTCTCTGACAGAATTACAATGTCATAGGCGAACCTCAAAGTTTTTATTTCTTCTCCATGGATTTTAATACTTACTCCGAATTTTTCTTTTGTTTCCTTTACTGCTTCCTCAATATTCAGTTTCAATAACATCGGGGACAGGCTACAACCCTGTCTCACTCCCTTCATAACCACTGCTTCCCTTTAATGCCTCTCGACTCTTATAACTGCCATCTGGTTTCTGTACAAATTGTAAATAGCCTTTCACTCCCTGTATTTTACCCCTGCCACCTCTAGAATTTGAGAGAGAGTATTCCAGTCAACATTGTCAATAAGCTTTCTCTAAGTCTACAAATGCTAGAAACGTAGGTTTGCCCTTCCTTAATCTAGCTTCTAAGATAAGTCGTAGGATCAGTATTGCTTCACGTGTTCCAACATTTCTACGGAATCCAAACTGATCTTCCCCGAGGTCGGCTTCTGCTAGTTTTTCCATTCGTCTGTAAAGAACTCGCGTTAGTATTTTGCAGCTGTGACTTATTAAACTGATAGTTCGATAATTTTCACATCTGTCAACACCTGCTTTCTTTGGGATTGCAATTATTACATTCTTCTTGAAGTCTGAGGGTATTTCGCCTGTCTCATACATCTTGCTCACCAGATGGTAGAGTTTTGTCAGGACTGGCTCTCCCAAGGCTGTCAGTAGTTTCAATGGAATGTTGTCTACTCCCGGGGCCTTGTTTCGACTCAGGTCTTTCAGTGCTCTGTCAATTTTTTCACGCAGTATCATATCTCCCACTTAATCTTGATCTACATCCTCTTCCATTTCCATAATATTGTCCTCAAGTAAATCGCCCTTGTATAGACCCTCTAAATACTCCTTCCACCTTTCTGCTTTCCCTTCTTTGCTTCAAGTCTTAACACTAGCTATTTCATGTGGAATGGCGATTCCTCTGAACAACTGGAAGGTATCGTCATGGATAGTCCACTCAGTCCAGTGGTGGCCGACTTCCTAGCGGAACATTTCACAACACAACTTGTAAAACTAATGTGTGGTACAGTTATGTCACAACAAACCTGTCGTGTGGAGCCATAGTGAGGAACAGTTTGCTCGACTTTTGCGGTGTCGTCGAGTATCGACAGCGCAAAAGACGTATCAACCAAACAAGTATCGACAACCGCAGAGATGCTGCACAGTAAAATCCTATCACGAGGCGCCTGTAGGGTGCTAGGAAGAAAACGTGCCTCCCGTAATTCCGAGGCGCCACCGCTACACCTCTGCCCTAAAATAGCATCACCAGAGGAAAGGAGGGCAGTTCTGTTCGAGATCGGTTTCGGCGCTCTTCCAAGAAGTTCCTATCGAACTAACGTTTTTGTGCCGCCTACTCGCCGTGACACAGCCCCGTCGGTAAGTGAAGAGACTTCCATCTCCTGTGAACTGTGCTTACGTGGCAACTCCATCAGAACTGTGCCAAGTGTCTACGAAATTGTTTTCCAGTAACTGTAGTGGAGGTACAGTACGGCTATTCTGAACTTGTATCAGTTCGCCTGTTACTAACTCTAGCTCATTTCGTGTGTTCTGAACACCAAGTCCATGTGTGTAGTTTCATAGTTCGAGCCGAGCGTGGCGAGTGAAGATAAGTTTTTTTGTAATTAATAAAGTACTTCTTATTGAGAGTGTTTTAGTTAACTGCATTATTACTAGTCACCTCAGTGCCCAGGGAGTCGGACACAACAACTTATGAGGCACACGATGTCTACATGAAAACATAAAATTTACTATAGAGGTAGAGAAGAACAGCAGCTACAAAATCTAGATGGCCTTGTTATGACGGTTGGTGATAAATGGGGCCGGCGTGTATCTAAAACCGACACACGTTGACCAATACCTCCATAAACTCTAAAATCATACCCCAAGTGAGAAAAAGAGTCGTTATTAATACGCTCGTAACACATGCAAGGTGAAATTTTTCAGTTTTTGCTCAACTTCTACATTTGTTACAGGAAATAATATAAACGAAATGCCGTTAATTCAGAAACCGGATACTTTGAGCGGTTTAAATAGTCAGGATAAAATGGCATGGAGAAAAATCGACGTAGCAGAAAACCAGTGTCCTTAGCCATAAGCTCCAAACCTTCCACTTGCTCTCATGGCTGATGCTGATCTTTTACACGGATGTGGAAGGCATTAGGCCACGTCAGCCGAGTTGTTTAAGTTTACAGTGGTGTCATGATTGAGTAATATGTAGTCCAGTGACGACTTTTTGCTTCAGAAGGTCTGTCGAAATAAATGGTTGTTCAATGAAGGGCAGCAAAAAGTAACGTTAACAAGCTTCTGTCTTTGCAGTGATAGAATAACGGGCAGCAGTGATATCCTTACGAGGTGGGGGATAATGTGTTCCGGAGTAAAAGCGCCGGCACGACAATTAAGAACGGAAGAGCAGAGAGGGCTGTGAGACGTACGTTGACGAACCCTCTCTAGCACGACACCAAGACAGGAGTGGCCTCTACACGAAGAGAATATAAGCTCTTCGCCGCCTAGCCACGGGCCAAGTCGAAGACGAGCAGTCACACAGCAGTTTCCGCTCCATAAGCAACAGGTTTCGCTGCTTGCTCTCACCGGGAAATACAAAGAGAGGCGGCTCCGCCGCCAATTTTACTCGTATTACACGACGCGGCCTGCCGCGGGTGCAACAGAACCCATGTAGACGGGTGGAAGGAAATGTGTCAGGCTTCATAATACGTATTTATATGTGTCGTGTATTATGCATTTCTTGTACGTGAATGTGAATCTGCACATGAACTTTCCTTATCCTCCTCACATCTTTCCGTAAAGCGTGGCCAAATCTTAGTTTGTAAGTAGTTCTGTAGTATAGTAGTGCCTACCTTACTCCTGTGTAGGGGCTCAGAGAGACAGCACAGGCAGGTAAAAGTCAAAGACTTTCCAGTGTCGCAAGATTTGGGATGGAGAGGTTGAGTACTGTCGATTTAACTTACAGCAATAAACTCCATTAATGCCATTTACTTGAATTGTTGTCTAGCGATCCAAGAAAACACCTTTATAGGAGCACCCTCTTTTAGACGAGTGGGCAGCACACAATATATTGTGTGTATAAGTGAAAAACTATGGCGTTACGAGTAAAGGAAAAACTTCCACGTGTTTTAGTGGCTCATGGAGGATAGTCACACTATTACTCTTCCATCCCAACCGAAAACGTACCTAATTCCTTAGGAAGAACTGATAATGATATCAATAAGAAATGGTTTGTCTGGCGTTTGATGTGCTACAGGCCGCTCAGGGATTTTAGAGGAGAGAATGTACCGTTTGCGACCCATCAACTTTGGCGCAAGCTTTCAGGTTATTTGTCTCGGCCCTGTGAGTAGAAGAAATGATAACAGTTTGGAGCAGCCCCAAGGGCAAAGTGGTTTGAGCTTACGAACAGGATTGTTCCCTGGGGGCGCAGTAAACTGACTGCTGGAAGAGCCTACTGAGTGTCATCTCCTGGTGCATTTGTACTGTACGTGAAGAGAGATGGCGTAGCGGTCTTGTTTGAGACGGTACTTGCAGCACGCTGTCTGCTACATCTGTTCTGGGGTTTAGCCTAGCACATTGTGATGAGTATTTACTAAACCCAGATTTTCAACAGAAATCTTGGCGCATCTGTTTGAGAACAGTCGAACTGCAGGAGGAATTATGTCGAGAACACGAGGTAGACCACAAGCCGATTGTCAAAAGTGTGTCTGGTGAAAAAATGCTAGACAAATGAAAATACAAATTTATTAGCAGCAGAACTACATGTAGAGTTCAATAAACCTACAGAAGATGCTCAAAGTCGTTTCCATGCAAACATTGCATTTTTTTAACAATGTTTTAAAGATTATCTCACAATTTCGCAAATCTTACGGGTCAGTAAGTTTTGATTATTTTCAAATTGAACACACCGCTATTTGACTGTATTATTGTTTATTTAATTTTGGTCCCGGTTTCGATCTTTTACGCCATTTTCAAGTGATTGAGTTTATGTCATTAACGTATATTGCAAACCACCGAGCCCGAAATTGGATATAAATTAAGAAAAACATTGGCTCCCCACGAAGTGTCAGATATAAAATCACCATGTTGTAAAAAAGATCGTTAAATAATATCGGGAGGACGTCAGGATTAGTAAAAATAGTTTTACATTCGTTCATTAATAATTAAATAAACAACGATACATTCAAATGGCGATGTGTTCAATTAAAAATTATTGTATGATTGTTGCTCAGCAACATTAAAATCTGTTTTAAAATTCTGACTGAGTTCGTTCCTTCAGATGCACAACATCACGAACCTTGACTGCATAAACCTCATTTTAATGTATACCCTAGAGTTAAAAACCCATAGGTATGATATGTGGGGATCGTGAAGCTCATTCAATAGGTTCTTATTTATAAAGTCTAAATTTTTCAAACCTAATGAGTAAAAGAAAGTTCATGTTTATTGGACATTTATTTCATTCGCTGGACAGTGGATTAACTAATAAGATTTTCAAATATTTTTGGTGTAAGAAGACCACAAAAAGCTCGGTCAATGAAGTATAAAAGGAGTTGGAACAATACAAAAATAGAAGATACAAACAACAGAGAGGCCTTTAGGGAAAAAGTATTGAAAATGGAAGCATTCCAAGGCAGGGTAGCTAAAATGACTGGTTTCAAGTGGTCTAAAACCAGTACGAAAGAACAGAGACATGAGATGGAAGCGCACTGGAAGAAAAGAAAAGAACAAAGAATGAAGAACTGAAAATAGAACGTGGTCTTCAGGTGGCCTATTCCCAGTAAAAAAAAAGCAAATGATTCTTCCACAGTAACTCTATAATGCGGGACCGCTGCATCTTCTTAATGTACCAATGTTTCCGTAAATGGCTGTGGACGTTCAAACTGTGGACTGTTTTCCAGGTCTGACTACAC
The DNA here is from genome assembly GCF_023897955.1 of Schistocerca gregaria. Classification (NCBI taxonomy): domain Eukaryota; kingdom Metazoa; phylum Arthropoda; class Insecta; order Orthoptera; family Acrididae; genus Schistocerca; species Schistocerca gregaria. The sequence goes on from NC_064926.1 coordinate 373,679,316, forward strand.
TTTTGGAAGCATATTTATGTAACTTACAGAAATGGTGGTGTCGTAGAAAAAGAAGGCCCAGGTAGCCTAATGTTAAGAATCTCTGCCCCGTATAATCAAGCCAGGAGAATTTAACTATGCCTGCTTCGTCACATATTGGTTAGCAGGATCGCAGTAATAAGCAAAGATGTGTCTCTGTATTCTATCATCCACCTTAAGAATCTATGTCTAAACAATGCTTTTGTAGAACTATGGATCCGCTTCCTGTTCGATTGTGCGCAATTCTTGATATTCAGTATACCTTTCTGGATCATTTTCATTTACGCCTTGAAGTAAATTAGGCTTCAATTTCACCTTTTTCAGAATCATTTCTAGGCTGGTTCTTGTTACTCGGCATTCCACGAGCACTTTTCTTTGATAGATAGTCGGTAACTGCGCAAAGTAATGCTCGATACTTCAATATTCTATTCTGTAGTAATAGATGTTTGCCTACCTGAAAGAGGAATCTGTGCTACCCACGCATTCTCTTCAGATCTTAAATTTAATCTCCTAATACCTCGTGTAGTTAGGGACTGAATGTGTGGTAACCTTTCCACAAACAAATTACATAATCACTATTATTAAGTTCATATATCCACCATGTTTGCCAAACACACATACGCTTATCTGTAGTTTATTTTACTATTCATTGTTCCTGGCATACCAAGTAACATCTACCCTCAGTGTCAACTGACTTAACGGATAGTAGGGATCAGTCAGTTTCTCACCGGAATTCCACTACACTAAATAAACCAAAACTGGTGGCAACACATTTATGGCCGACCCCACAGACTCACTCCTTCCAGCGACATATGGAATACAAGCAGTACGTTGTGACTGGTCTCTGGCGGTCTTTTTTTTTGTTTTTTTTTTTTTTTTTTAGTGATCAGTGAGTCTTCTGACTGGCTTGCTACCGACAGCTACGAATTCCTCTCTTGTGTGAACCTCTTCATCTCAAAGTAGCTCTTGCGATCTAGGTCCCCTCTTATTTGCTGAATGTATTCCAAACACTGTCTTCCTCTGCAGTTATTGTACACCACAGCTCCTTCTAGTAGCATGATAGTCATTCTCTATCTCCTAAGAGATGTCCTATCATCCTGTCCCTTTATCTTTATAGTGATTTCCACTTCTTCACTTTCTCTCCGATTCTGCGCTGAAGCTCTTCTTTCCTTTCCCTATCAGTCTACCTCATTTTCAACATTCGCCAGTAGCACCACATCTCAAATGCTTCTATTCTCTTCTGTTCCGGTTTCTCCATTGGCCATGTTTCACTATCATACAATGGTGTGGTCCAATCGTACTTTCTCAAAATTTCTTGCTCAAAATAAGGCAAATGTTTCACACTTCGCCAGGAATGCCCTTTTTGCCATTGCTAGTCTGCTTTTGATGCCTTCCTTGCTCCATCTGTCACTTAAGTTTATCGCAGTTCTCATTACGTTCATCTTCATTCAATTAGCCTCAGCACATCCAGTAATTCTTCTTCACTTTTACTCAGGAGAGAAATCTCAATGGTGAATCATTCCATTGATATCTTCTCACCCTCAATTTTAATTCCACTCCTGAACGTTTCTTTTAGTTCCATCATTGCGTCTTTGATGTACACATTTAATAGAGGGGGCGAAAGACTACATTCCGTCTTACACCGTTTTTAATACGACCCCTTCTTTCTTCGTCGTCTACCACTACTCCCTCTTCATTCTTGTTCATATTGAATATTATTATCCTTCTCGCCCTATAGTTAACCACTGAGTTTCTCAGAATTTGGAATATCAAGCGCCAATTTACATTGTCTAACGCTATCTCCAGAACGAAAAACCCTATGAACGCGTCTTGATTTTCTTTAGTTTTGCTTCCATTATCAACCGCAATGTCAGAATTGCATCTCTGGTCCCTTTACCCATCCCAAGGCCAAACTAAATGTCATTTAACACATCTTCAATTTACATTTCCATTCTTATGTATATTATTCCTGTCAGCAATTTGGATGCATGAGCTGTTAAGCTGATTGTGCGATAGCTCTCGCACCTGTCAGCTTGTGCAGTCTTCGGAATTTCGTGAATGATATTTTTCCGAAAGTCGGATAGTGTGTCACCAGACTCGTACATTCTAGACACCAACGTGAATAGTCGTTTTGTTGTCACTACCCCAATGATTTTATAAATCTGATTGAATGATATCTATCCCTTATTTGATCTTAAGTGATCCAAAGCTCTTATAAATTCTGAATCTAATACTGGATCCCATATCTCTTCTGAATCGACCCCTGTTTCTTCTTCTGTCACATCAGACAAATCCTTCGCCTCACAGAGGTTCAAATGGTTCAAACAGCACTGAGCACTAAGGGACTTAACTACTGAGGTCATCAGTCCCCTAGAACACACAACTACTTAAACCTGACTAACCTAAGGACATCACACACATCCATGCCCGAGGCAGGATTCGAACCTGCGACCATAGCGGTCGCCCTGCTCCAGACTGAAGTGCCTAGAATCGCTCGGCCACTCCGGCCGGCTCCTCATAGTGGCTTTCAGTGTACTCTTTCTACACATCCGCACTCTCCTCTCCCTTTAACTGCGAAATTTCCGTTGCATTCTTAATTCTTTTAATTTCACCGAAGATTGTTTTGACTTTCCTACATGCTGAGTCCGTCCTTCCACCGATCACTTCTTTTTCGATTACTTCACATTTCTCATGTTGCCATTTCGTCTCAGCTTCCCTGTGTTTCCTATTTATTTCATTCCTCAGCGGCTTGTATTTCTGTAATTCTGAATTTCCCTGAACTTTTTTGTACTTACTTCTTTCATCTATCAGATGGAGTGTTCCTTCTATTAGCCATGATATCTTCGAAGCTTTCTACATTTTTCTTTCCAACTTCTGTAACTGCCCTTTGTAGAGATGTACATTCCTCTTAAAATGTTCTGCCTACCGAGCAGCTCCTTATTGCTGTATGTATAGCCTCAGAACCTCAAGCGTATCTTGTTACTCCTCAATACTTCCGTATTCTTTTTGTTACTAATTTATCCGTCCTGACTAATCTCTTAAACTTCAGCCTACTCTTCATTAGTACTACGTTGTATTCTGTGTCTATATGTGCTTCTGGATACTCGTTGTTGTTGTTGTGGTCTTCAGTCCTGAGACTGGTTTGATGCAGCTCTCCATACTACTCTATTCTGTGCAAGCTTCTTCATCTCCCAGTACCTAGTGCAATCTACATCCTTCTGAATCTGCTTGGTGTATTCATCACTTGGTCTCCCTCTACTATTGTTACCCTCCACGCTGCCCTCCAATACTAAACTGGTGATCCCTTGATGCCTCAGAACGTGTCCTACCAACCGATCCCTTCTTCTAGTCAAGTTGTGCCACAAACTTCTCAGCTCCCCAATGCTCTTCAACATCTCATTAGTTATGTGATCTACCCATCTAATCTTCATCATTCTTCTGTAGCCCCACATTTCGAAAGCTTCTATTCTCTTCTTGTCCAAACTATTTATCGTCCATGTTTCACTTCCATACGTAGCTACACACCATACAAATACTTTCAGAAGCGACATCCTGACACTTAAATCTATACTCGATGTTAACAAATTTCTCTTCTTCATAAACGCTTTCCTTGCCATTGTCAGTCTACATTTTATATCCTCTCTACTTCGACCATCATCAGTCATTTGGCTCCCCAAATAGCAAAACTCCTTCACTACTTTCAGTGTCTTATTTCCTCATCTAATACCCTCAGCATCACCCGACTTAATTCGACTACATTCCATTATCCTCGTGTTGCTTTTGTTGATGTTCATCTTATATCCTCCATTCAAGTAACTAATTATTCCATTCAACTGTTCTTCCAAGTCCTTTGGTGTCTCTGACAGAACTACAATGTCTTCGACGAACCTCAAAGTTTTTATTTCTTCTCCATGGATTTCAATACCTACTCCGAACTTTTCTTTTGTTTCCTTCACAGCTTGCTCAATATACAGATTGAAGAACATCGGGGAGAGGCTACAACCCTGTCTCACTCCCTTCCCAACCACTACTTCCCTTTCATGCCCCTCAACTCTTATAACTGCCATATGGTATCTACACAAATTGTAAATAGCCTTTCGCTCCCTATATTTTACCCCTGCCACCTTCCGAATTTGAAAGAGAGTATTCCAGTCAACATTGTCAAAGGCTTTACTCGTTACAATCCAGTATCTGATTTCGGAATCTCTGTCTGACCATGGTGTAATCTAACTGAAATCTTCTCGCATCAACCGGATTTTTCCAAGTACACGTCTTTCTCTTGTGATTCTTGAACGTAGTTGAGCCTCGGCGCCACTGAATTAGAAGACTGTTCCGTCTGGTGCCAATGGCTCAGGTGTAGTATCGACTGGTCCTCTTACGGCCCCATTGGCAATGTCTGTGGATTGTGTCCTTAGAAGGTCTTTGTTTTCCGATGTATATAAGGGGTCCGCTGGCCCGAGGGGTAGAGGCACGAAGTTTGGGGATTGGCGGTAGCGTTGCGACAAGAGGCGGTCACGAGGTCCGAACGGCCGAAACGACGAGCTGCTCAAGGAGCGCCTGCGCAGAGCGAAAATACCGGAGAACTTCACCGGGGTCATCATCGACTACAAGCACCAGGCCGACATTCCTTCGGTTGTTTGGCAACAATCGTGTCGGATGACCACTCGCGGCCTGGCTGGCCTCTTCTACCTGGCTTTCATCGGCACCACTCAGTAACCACTGCGACGCGCCGTGGGTCCTTGGAACTGCTTGCTGATAAAGGGGAGTAATATTCTCTAATCCTCGTAATGCTTTGTTTCATTGTCTACCTGCCCTCCTTTGTACCCGACCTTCAGAATTTTACTCAATCGGCTCTTTGGTCGCAGATGTAGGCAGTAGTATTATACTAAGACACTAGTTGTCGTTTGAAAATTTGCCCCATTATTCATACAATACCTTTTCTTTGTAGTCTGTACCCGACCATTAATGATCTAATGAATCAGCTTTTGGTCATAAATACAGCCAGAAGAAATTTACCAAGGCACAGGTTGCCGCTAAACAAAAGAGGGACCTTGTATTAATTTAGCCGTTAATCGGTTCAATTCTTTGATTGTAATTGCATTTCTCAGTCATTAGTTATAATCTGAAAAACCTGTTGTACTAAGGTGTTCGTTTCCGTGTTTAAAAGACCCGATCATTATTGGTGCATTTTAGCTGGATCCTGTGGTTCCGTGAAGTGAGTTCTCTTGTAATAAATGTTCACAAATGATGTTTTAAGACGTTCCTTCAGAGCGGTCTTAATAACTAATAATCAGTATAACCTAGAAAATATTAACTGCCAACTGTCATCAGGATTTTGGTCAGTTGTCATAAGGGACGGGATGGGATTCAGTCGCACCTTGGCTGCCGATTGATATTAAGAGGTTGCTTGCTTTGAAGTAAGCCTTATCATTTTCAAATTGTTTGTTAATCTGTTTAAACTTTTTGCACATGTGCGCATATTAACCCCGAACTTTTCGACTTACAGCTTTCACATTAAAAGTTAAGCCACTTATTCTGAGTAATTGAATCACTCTTGTCATCAATGGTGCTGATATATTTTTCATGTGTTGCAGAAGGGCATTTAATAAGACAGACTGTGTCCAGTGCGGTAGTAAACACCACCGCTGTTTCACCCGCTAACGGGCGGGCTGCAGGTGCAGCCGTCTTGTTATCATTGTCATATGTTGCAATACAGCACTTCAGATTTCTTTTGCAAAGATTAAAAGCTTATTGAACTTAAAGTATCAGGTCAAAAGAATTTTGCAAATTTGTTCATTTTGTTAAGAAAATTTTCAAATGTGTGTGAAATCTTATGGGGCTTAACTGCTGAGGTCAGCAGTCTCTAAGCTTACACACTACTTAACCTAAGTTATCCTTAGGACAAACTCTCCCACATCCAAGCCCGAGGAACCAGCCGCTCATTTTGCTAATGAAAAATGTATGGTTTTAATGCTTCTATTACCTGTAAAAAAAACAGTCTATATACTGTTAAATAAAATGGTTGCGTGAATAGAATGTTACATTGTTGGGCCCTCCCTTCCACGTTTTCCCTAATTCCAGTAAGTACCACGTATCAAGAGTCTTGGCTATCAATAGCTGCTATTTACTACAGAACTCTATTAGCCTTTCTGCTTTGTCATTCCTTGTCCCAAGCCCGTATTCTCTTGTACATTTTTCTTCTACTCCTTCCCTTACAACTGCATTCCATTTCTCCGTGTTATTAGAATCTTTACGTACTGTGTTACCCTTTTAGTATCCTCATATACTTTCTCTGTCTCTTCTGTACTTTCGACGTCGGCATGTATGACTGAACTATGTCGGTGTTGGTTTTCTGTCGACTCTGATAAGAACAACCACATCACTGAACTGTTTACGGTAGCACATTATCTGCCCTAACTTCATGTTCATAACGAATCCACCGCCCGTTATACGAATTTCTGTTCCATTGTAGATGTGTCGTAGTATGAGAGATCGTAGGCGACGTCACTGACAATTTGTTACGCACGGAAGTCAACCTCTGAAACCGTCTGTTACCACCGTCTATGTTAAACGACTCTTTTGTAATGAGCAGTATGCTGGCCAAGGTTTATCACAGGCTTTTTCTGTGCTACTTTTTTTTATTTCAATCACAGGGATGGGCTGGTAATGTTAATATAACTCCTACAAGAAAATACTTCAAGTTTGTGTGCCGTTGTTCTCAACTAACAATGTGTGCACAATACATATGTTGTTATGTCTAGCTTTTGAAAGTTATGTGGCGCTGCACATGCTAGTAATTTTATGAAGTGTTGTTTTAAGTGCTCACTACCATACCTCTGTAGGTTTTTATAAGGGGTAGTCAAATGAGAACAAAACAGTTTGAGAAAATATAAGTAAACTGTTTATTATTTCAAAAGTAACCGCAATAACTATTACTACATTTATCCTACTGTGAGACAAGACGGTCAGTGTCGCCATTGAAAAATGTTTGCAGTTGCTTACGGTACCGTGATTGTAGCCAGGCGTGCACCACTTTTATCGAAGCAAATCGACGGTTATGAATGATCCTTCCAGTGCTCCGAATACATGGAAATCGCATGGGGAGAAAGCGGGACTATATGAAGGATACGTACGGGTTTCTAAGCAGAAAGTTTTGCAGCGTAATCGAAACAACCTAGATAATATTCATTCTCTGCAGGGTAATGCCCCTCCCAATGTTGCCAAGGTCTTTTCTCCTACACTGCAGAAGTTTCGCCGGAAACTCTTAGACATTTTCGATACGGTTGCGTGACACAACGTGCGTGACTAACCGGTATGCGTGACTGCGGTTAAACACAAACCTGTCTTCTTACGCTGTGTTCTCGAAGTCCAGTCACCCATCCCTGACCTATCAACTTTACTTGCCTTTAACTGTTACGCAGTTGTTCATACGTTGCATTCCGATAAGTAAAACCACACTAATCTTTGCATTAACACAACAAAATTTTAGTATATTCTTGAGATCGTATATCCACCGATTTGTTGGTGTACATTAGTTACAAAAGTTACGCAAATCTAGAAGTGTCACTCATCAGAACTTACGGAGCTTGTGTGACAGAAAACTATTTCTAATTCCAAAGACGCTTTCGACTATACTGAGGTTCGTACTACTTGTATATATACTCGTACATAGAAATGACATAAAACCGCTCCTGCCCATCGAGGCTTAGAACCGAAACGCCTGGGTAGATTTGGATCTGATGGCAGTAAGTCACATGATATTATCCAGTGCACAAAATAATCTAACTGACAAACACAACCAGAAGATTGTCAGCGACGATCTACAGTAATAACGTCACTAGACAGGCTAAAATAGATAATCGGCATCGTCCAATTTATCAATAGTAAGTGGACTAATAGTGTATTACGTAAGATCTGTTCGTTACACTAACTCGTCTTCAGAAAATAAACGTTGTGCCCATCGGAATACCTGCGATCATTAGACATGCACTGCGGCGTCTATAGCTGTTAGGAAACATATGGCATGTATCCGCAGTTGTGAATACGAACAACCATCAGCCGTATATGGAAATGACGACGATGAAAATTTGTGTCGGAACGCGATTCTAGCCCGAATATCCTGCTTTACGCTAGCGGTGGCAATAATCGCTTTGCCTATCCGTGCACGACTGTCAGCCTACTACCGATAACTAGGATGCTGCAGTTTCTGTGCTGTTAGGAAAAGCAATTTAATTTTCCTTCGGACGTGCATATTCTATAACGCTATTCGCCTCTATTCCAACATGACTAGCGCCATGTTAATACGTTTCCTTTCAGAGCTAACAAACAGCATCTCCTTTGTCATTCAGTATTACTGTTCTTCTTTTTAAGGCAGGATTTGTTTTTCTTTTTCTTTTTCTTAAAGTAAGTTTTACTCGTAATACATTCTGAATTCATTCAACATAGCAACTTTACACACAGTTGTAATATTTACTTCATAAATCAATGAGCAATGTCATTCCATTCCACACTCAACCGATTCACTTTCGCTAACATGTTCTTACTTTACTGTGCTGTACTCTGAAATGCTGCAACTCTCTTACCAATCGTGTGCCACATTTGCGACCCACGTTCAAATATTGGTACACAACGACATGAAAGATATGGCAAGCCACTCATGAGATGCAAATAACCCAAAAGATGAAATAAAAATTGATACCAAAACTCACGTAATTCGACATGTGAGGATTCTGAAACAACTTCAGCAATAGAAACATCTGAGTTCGCAGTCCACTGAAAATTTGTAAATATCTGCGTTGGGTTAAATTTTGTGGATTATAGAGGCAGTTAACTTCGTAATGACGGTTAATTCTTGCAAATGCCCCACAGCGCGGAAGTGGAGTGTGACACTGAACAAGTTAAGGAAATATTTCTATACTTCCTTTTTTACTTCTTTTTGATTTATTTTTTCTGGTTTTCCCAAAACTTCTTCAAAGTGGAAACATTCACTTATAGTTTTGTTCACACTCGACTATGTTTTTCTGTCATCGTTTATACTGATTATTGTTAATATTACTGAGTTTGATTAAATACTTTTGTTTAGTTTTTGTGTTTGTTCAGACTCTTTGATTCTTTCAATTTCAGTTTCTGAAATTCAGGCTCTTTGTAATGATTTCTTTAATTCTTTGAGACTTTCTTTGTGTTAAAGTATTTATTCATGACTACTTTTTGACCCCCTATGTTTATTGAATAATTCTTTATGGCTAGTTCATTATTTAATGTTTCTATCTAGTTTTGTTTTTACAAATTGTGTTTTTTCTTATAATTTTCAATCTGACTTAAAGAAAATTATTTTTCTTTCTACATTATGTCACTTTCGATTAATTTCAAGAATGTTGCAACAGGTTATATCTTCCTTTTCTCCATTCATCAGTTCATAGGTTGTTTGGGGCAGTAATTCATAATTAATAATTTAAAGGATTCTCACTACTTCCATTTTATGGGTTACGTTGTTAAATTATATGGCTTTAACTTCTGTTCGTTTTAATGTTTTTTGGTTATTTTTATGGGAATTACCTTTGTTTTTTATTCAAAGGATTTGTACCTTAAGCTGGGTTGTTTAACATGAATTATTTGTTTAGTTTTTATAGTTTTTCTACCAGTTTAACAGCTTCTTGTTAATTTCATTTCATTTGTTACTCAATATCTTTAGGTAATTATATTTACAGAAGTTTCTCTTCTGGTGATAATTATTATATGCCTTTCAGTATAATTGTTTTATTATTTCTTGCTTTTTTGTGTCAGACTTTTAGCTAAAGCATTTTTTCCTACTCCTCATATATTTGCTTTACCTTATTATTTAATTCTGATTAACAGTAACACTTAATATTTATGTCATTTCACTCCAGTGACCTATAGATTTGTTTCCAGAAGACATTATAATTTTGGCACAGATCTGTTCCATGTAGCCCTGTGAACATATTCAGTTGTATGCAACCATGGATCTGACCTCTTCCACCATTATTGCACTCACAATGTAGGCTTATACATAAGATGCAAGCATGCTAGTCAAGTTCATTCCACACTCACACTACCCAGTTACAAGTATGAAACGTCCTTTTTGTAAATGTGTTGAGGAGGACAGGAACACGAGATTAGTGTCTAATGTCCCATTGGCAGTGAGGTCATTAGAAATGGGGCACCAGCTTAGATGAGGGAATAACAGGGGACGTAATCAGCTGTGCGTTTCAGAGTAACTATCTGAGTATTCACCTTAATTGAGTTAGGGAAATCACGGAAAACCTAAATCAGGATAGCCAGGTGTGGGTTTGAACTGTTGTCCTCCCAAATGCGAGTCCTGTGCGCTTACCACTGAACCAACTCACTCAGTAAAGTGCGGATAGAGTGATAGTTGTGATGGATGCAAATAGAATTGTCTGAATGATGCCGTTGGAGAATTCAATCTAAACATCACTGTGTGTGTGTGCTTATTTTAGGCTTGATGCAAATGTTGTTTTTTGTTCCACATGGTTTTTCAGTCAGTTACGCTTTCTCCAAGTACATTGACTCAGTACGCTGACTGTACTTGAGGGAAAACACTGTATGGCACCTGTACACATATGGATACGTAAGTGTCACATTGAAAACATATTTCTACAATAATAATTTACAGTTGGATACAATACTTAACTATTGTTCTTGTTTCCATAAGATAAAGACGAGTTACTAAGATGTGCAAGGTCGACTCTACAGCAACACATATATTGATGAGATGTCTAGCAGTGTGCCAACACAATTCTTCACACCAGTTGAGAACAAACGAATAGGTAAGTATTAATTCACGTTAAAACCCTTTGTCCAGTAATAATCTACATTTACACACAATGCTTAACTGGTATTTCATGTTTCTAGGAGGCCTCGATGAAGCTAGTGGGTTTTGTAAATGGGTCTGTCCCAAGGTCACTCTCACCGAATATGAAATGCCACCATTTTCCACCCAAAGTTCATGGAGAATGACTAGAATTGCTGACAAGCGCATATGGAAGAGTTATTTCAAATAAGAAGTGTAATAATAACACTTGAATATTATTAGCTGCTCTTGGTTCGAGGGAGTTTGTATGGTAGTGAGAGGTTTGAATGTGTTGTGAATACTAACAACCTGGAATATTGCAGTTTTGTTCCAATTCTTTCTTGACATGGAGTTAATGAGGAATGCCACCAACTGTCAACGAATGAGTACATATCTTAATTCACATTGAAAGTGAATCTACAACATTAATTTTACCATGCATACAATCCTTATCAGAAGGATTTTTTCTATCTAGGAAGCTTCAACGTTGGTGAAACTGATGTTAATGATGCTGTAATTGAGGCTATGGTTAGCTCAGTATTTAACTAAGTCTGATACTGTATGAAATCTATGAGGGGGAATACTGATATTCATGAATTTCTGCCAAAGTACAAAAACTTTTATACAACTGCATGTATATTAAGTTTCTTGGAATTACCTAATATACACGTGGTAATTATTTTATTTCGAGCACAGGAATTTTTTGCCTCTCGATCATCATTAACACTATGTTTCCCATGCTCTGATACAAAGACAACATATTGTCTGCATCCAGTCTATCAACACCATGTCGACATCCAGCGACCTAGCCTTGGTCGTCAATCTCCAGTAATTACAATAAAAATCAACAGGCTAGCAACAGCTTTCTTCTCTCCCCTGTTACCTTAGGGCAACTGTACCAGGTTAGTCACATGTCACCTTTAAACTACTATGTGTATGCATAAACAAATGGAGAATAAGATCTAATATAACAAAGTACATACTTCACCATCAGGCAGCCAAGATTCATTTCCTGAAAGCACGTCTGAACGTTCTTTAAAGGAACCTTCTCAAGATCAACCATGACCTGTGGCATCCCATATTACAGTGCTGTACAGTTTTACACTGTGATCAAATGCACCACCACCTGAGACAAAAAGATTTTGTCTTGAAAGAGAAAACTGTTATCTATATTCAGGGAAATTGGCGCTATATCCCAGGGCAATTGAAATTGTGACTAGGTTCGATATATCACCGTGAGTCTCATACTGGGCCAGTTTTCCATTTTTCACAAGAGGGAATCCAGCAAAGCACTCAGCACTTTACTCCAATTGGACACCCACTTACTTCTTTATGGTCCATTAAATGAGGGCTCTTCCTGTATCCTGTTCTAAAGGATATATTCCCTAGAAAGGGCTGCATTAACGCCTAAAACCTCAAATACCAATTTAAATTTTCTTGGAGAATACTGGCTTGCAGAAGAAATTATGAGGCACTTCCTGTATTTAGTTACATACAAAACAGATTATCTTAGCTCATTTTATAACTTTTATGTCAACGACTTCTCCATTAGATTTCAGGACATACCGCAATTTGAGAGGTACAATCCATATATATCAGTTCACATTAATGACATGAACCAAGAAGAAAGCAAGCCAGGACAAGAGCAAAATGAGCATGAAAAATACGTGAAGCATAAAGCAGCGAGATCACACCATTTTTCCAAGGCTGCTAGGCAATGACTCATACATGCAGATTAGTTGCCTTTCTCTGTGGGAGAGAATCAATACCGCATATGGATCAAAAGTCGTGCCACACCACTCCAAACTGAATGAAAATAAAGGTGTTACGACATTATTTTTACTTTTAATGAATGTTTAGCAAAGTAACTGACAGATTACCCTACACAGGAACCAGCACATGTGGAATTTTAAGAACAGTCACCATTAGCAGCATCCCTCTTTTGTAGTATACACTGGTTTTGAGTGTCTCCTAGGTCCTGTGAAATTCTCTGCGGCCGATCCTACTCCCTCCCATAGTAGTTTCACAGAGTGGCACTTGGCATAGATGACAGTGTACCAAGTTGTATAGAGCTATGACTTTAGTCTTCGCAGTTCTGATTCCTACTTTGGCGATAATCCTACTCTCCGAGCTGCAGTAACTTGCATAAGCTATTACTACACCAACAAATTGCAGGATAATGATTCAGTATACAGGAACGCAACCGACTTTGGTGCGTGTGGACTGCTGTTATAAAAGCAGAAACGCCACATAGAGAGCATTCTCCCCTGATGGAGAAGTCCTGCAGTGCAGCACACAGCGCAATGTGACAGACCAACCGTCATCACACATACCTTCTTCTTCTACATTCCTTTGCTGAATACTTGGCAGAATTGAGGTAGAGAAATAACAAAGTTAATGCCCTGGCTGAAAGCATTGTAACATACATTACATTTTCCAAGAAAATCATCCAGATTATTACCGTCCATTTCCTAGATTAGCTTCAGTTTGTGATCGCACTATTTCAGAAACTTGTTGAGACAGTGCATCAGATGGCATGCACCTCACTGATGCTGCACATCCTGTTGATGCAAAGTTTCAGTTTAAGACAACAAAGTGATCTTCCCATACAAATACCAGGATTCAGCGCAGAAATGTAGTGGTCTTAGCTGGTAACTTCAGTCACTAGTACCCGTAAAGAATATGAGCATGCTGTAAATGTTTGACAGGATTTCAACATCTCTAATTTACGGGGGTTTTCAAACGAAATATTCTTATTTCTGGAGGTTTTGATGGATTCCAGAATGAATGCATAAGCATACACAAAATGAATGCTGCCTTATATTACATTGCACCGTGTTTTTCTGGGGTGCCAAATAAAAACAGGAAATGTTGTAGTGTCAAACTGTTGACCTATGTAGACAGTCTGCTCTGTTTTGTAGGCAGGATTTGTGGAAATTCTGTCAATGTGTCCATACACACGCAGACGGAAACAACTCACAAGCACTGCAAACAGTAGGGTTAATAGCCTAATGAAAGCTGAGCATAATGGGTCAGAGTTTGTGGAGTTTGCAGGACTCAGATAAAAAATGTAAGAGTACCATTCAGAGCCAGGTGCCAGCCACATGCAGGCAAAGTATACGCATCAAGTGGCCATGATAGCACTCATGAATGAAGACTGCACGGTATGCTTGTTGAACAGTGATAACATTGCCTTGCATACGGTGTACTATTGAAGCACTCAATCATGAGACCATGTGATGTACAGAGAACAGAGAATCAGTTTGTTGAGCCTTGATGATAAAAGGGCCATTTGTGAGAAGGGGACTGAGACCCTTCCATACACACACTGCTCACTCAGGATGATAGAGAAAGAAAGATTCGATGTTCGTGTTGGAAGTAAATGTGTGTCTGTGTATGTGTGTGTATTGGATGATATTACATATTTCACACTGTAAATAGGTGAGATTGAGTTGAATGCATGTTATGTGTACCCTGTACGCTACGTGTATGTTTGTGTGTGTGTGTGTATGGAATAGTACCACACATTTCACATTTCGTAAATAAGTGTGAGTAAGTTGGCTAACGGAGAAGTACAGTACATTGTAACTGCATCAAAGAATCGCAAATTTGTTGAAGAACACCTTGGAGAATACAGTGTATAGATTTTATTCATGTTACTACTATTACAGTAGAAAATATCCCAGTATATACAGGATGTTACAAAAAGGTACGGCCAAACTTTCAGGAAACGTTCCTCACACACAAGTAAAAAAAAAGGTGTTATATGGGCATGTGCCCAGAAACGGTTAATTTCCACGTTAGAGCTCATTTTAGTTTCGTCCACCTATGCTCAATGGAGCACGTTATCATGGTTTCATACGGGATACTCTACCTGTACTGCTAGAACGTGTGCCTTTACAAGTACGACACATGTGGTTCATGCACGATGGTGCTCCTGCACATTTCAGTCGAAGTGTTCGTACGCTTCTCAACAACAGATTCGGTGACCGATGGATTGGTAGAGGGGGACAAATTCCATGGTCTCCACGCTCTCCTGACCTCAACCCTCCTGACTTTCATTTATGGAGGCATTGGAAAACTCTTGTCTACGCAACCCCGGCACCAAGTGTAGAGACTCTTCGTGCTCGTATTGTGAACGGCTGTGATAGAATACGCCATTCTCCAGGGCTGCATCAGTGCGTCAGTGATTCCATGCGACGGAGGGAGGATGCATGTATCCTCGCTAACGGAGGACATTTTGAACATTTCCTGTAACAAAGTGTTTGAAGTCACGCTGGTACGTTCTGTTTCTGTGTGTTTCCATTCCATGATTAATGTGATTTGAAGAGAAGTAATAAAATGAGCTCTAACATGGAAAGTAAGCGTGTCCGGACACATGTCCACATAACATATTTTCTTTCTTTGTGTGTGAGGAATGTTTCGGCCGTACCTTTCTGTTATATACCACGTAGGTCATCAGTACCCTAGAACTTCTAACTTCTTAAACCTAACTAACCTAAGGACATCACACAGGCCGGCCAGAGTGACCGAGCGGTTATAGGCGCTACAGTCTGGAACCGCGAGACCGCTTCGGTCGCAGGTTCGAATCCTGCCTCGGGCATGGATGTGTGTGATGTCCTTAGGTTAGTTAGGTTTAAGTAGTGCTAAGTTCTAGGGGACTGGTGACCACAGCAGTTAAGTTCCATAGTGCTCACAACCATTCGAACCATTTTTGACACCACACACATCCATGCCTGAGGCAGGATTAGAACCTGCGACCGTAGCCGTGGCGCGGTTCCAGACTGAAGCACCTACAACCGCTTGTCCACACTGGCCGGCAAAATATCAGCCTATGAACTTCAAGCTTAAATGACTAACAGACGACCAAGAGTTGACCATACATCATGATAACGAGACGAGCCACTACAACACATCCACCTACAACAACCTTCTGGAAGCAGTGAGGTGAGCCTCGGGAAGTACCAGGAAGGAATCCCTGAGCCCGTGACCGCCATCTCCCAATCTCCGCACTTTAGGTGGAACAGAAGCTGAACCCCTGTGAATCCTGATTTGTATCTCAGCGGACTGGGGGCTAAGCATCCAGACATATGAGAAATCCAGCTTGGTTCTGCTACGAAATACAGCAGTGCAGTGTTGTGTAACATAGTGCTGTGTAGTGTAATGTTGTGTAGTAGTGTTTTCCAGAACTGTGTAGTCGACGCGTAGCCGACGTCTTCTGAATTCCGGATGAACACATAACTGTGAACCAGATGTCCACTTGGTAGTATGTGGCCTTTTTGTGATTATTTTTAATCTAGATATTCTATGTAGACTTCTCTCCTCTTAAGTAGCATAATGATTAGTTATTACTAACATTAAAAATTATGTTAAAATATTATGTGCCGTTTCATGCCTACCCATGTCAAAAGACGACCTGCTCTTTCATACAGATAACAGACGAAAGCAAAATAGAGTATGAAATAAATAAAAATAAGTAGTTTGTCAGTTCTGCGCACACTCTCCAGACCTTGAGCGCACACCGTGGAATATTGCCTCTTTGACTATCCCTACATTCCGCCCTTTTGTGAAACTGGGAAAGAAGAAAGGAGAGAAGATTACATTTTAACGTATCGTCGACAGCCCTGTCATTACGGAGGAGCCACAAGCTCGGGTTATGAAAGAAAGGGGAAGTCAATTGGCGATGCCGTTTTGAAAGGACCATGGCATTATTTGCCTGGAGCAATTTAGGGACTCACGGAAAACCTAATTCTGGATGGCTAGACGGGCAATTTTAAACATCATCCTCCCGAATGCGGCTCCAGGTTGCTAACAACTGCGCGACCTTCCAACTCCCCTACAAGCGCCCCTCGTCTCCACTTGCCTGTCACGCTCTTATCATGTGACCACCACACAGGGGTTCATAGTAACGAAACATACGTTTCTCACCTGGTATTGTGATGAGCGAAGTAGTCTTTTGAACGGTTGCTTTTTTCACTGTACTTTCATAACCAGAGAATTAAATGAAAGGGGCAGTGAATCGATGGGAAAATTCAGATATTAATTTCCATATTAAAAATCGAGCATACGTCCGTTATTGAAGAAGTAGGGTTACATATAAGGTGTCTGAGGATACAGTCACCGTACACAGAGTATCTAGTATCTACATCTACTTCTACATACGAACTCTGTAAGCCACCGTGAGGTGCGTGGTGGAGAGTACCCTGTACTACTGCTAGTCATTTCACTTCGTATTCCACTCGAAAATATAGCGAGGGAAAAGTGACTATCCATACACCCTCGTATGAACCCTAATTTTCAGCATCTCATATTCGCGATCCTTACGCGACATGTATGTTGGTGGCAATAGAATCGTTCTGCAGTCTCCTTCAGATGCCTGTTCTCTACATTTCATCAATAGCGTTCCGCGAGAAGAACATTGCTTTCCATTCAGGGATTCCCATTTGTATTAGCGAAGAATCTCAGTAACACACGTGTGTTGTTCGAAACCCATAGATGGCGAATGTAGGAACCGACCTTTGCACTGCTCCGGTGTCTTCCTTTAATCCGTGCTGGAACGGACCCCCAACACGCGAACATTATTCAAGAGCAGAATAGTATCCTATATGCAGTCTCGTTTACAGATGAAGCACACTATCCTAAGACACTCTCAATAAATTTAAGTAGACCATTCGCCTTCCCTAGCACTATCCCTACTCTCTTAGTACATTTCATATAGCTTTGCAACGTTAGGCCCAGATGTTTCAACGATGAGACTGTGTGAAGCAGGACACTTCTCATGCTGTACCCGAACATTACAGGTTTGTTGCTAGTACTCATCCGCAATGATTTACATTCTTCTATATTTAGAGCTACCTGCCATTCATCACACCAAACATAAATCTGAACCCTTATACAGTCAGTCAACTCGACAAATTTCCGCAAATCACAGAATCATCAACAAACATTCGCAGATTGCTGCCCACCGCACTACGTGAGCAAAAGTATCCAGACACTTCAAAAACATACATTTAACATATTAGGAGCATTATGCTTCCACGTACTGCCAAGTACTCCACATCAGCGGCCTCAGTACTCACTAGGCATCGTTAGAGGGCACAATGGGGCGCTCCGCGGAACTCACGGACTTCGAATGTGGTCAGGTGATTGGGTGTCACTTGTGTCATACAACTGTACGCGAACTTTCCACACTCGAAAATATCCCTAGGTCCATTGTTTCCGATGTGATGGTGAAGTGAAAACGTGAAGGGACACGTACAGTACAAAAGCGTACAGGCCGACCTCGTCTGTTCACTGACAGAAAAAAAAATGGCTCTGAGCACTATGGGACGGAACATCTAAGGTCATCAGTCCCCTAGAACTTAGAACTACTTAAACCTAACTAACCTAAGGACATCACACACAGCCATACCCGATGCAGGATCCAACCTGCAGCCGTAGCCGTCGCGGGGTGACTGACAGAGACCGCCAATAGTTGAAGAGGGTCGTAATGTGTAAAAAGCAGATATCTATCCAGACCATCACACAGTAACTCCAAACTGCATCAGGATCCACTGCAAGTACTATGACAGTTAGGCGGGAGGTGAGAATACTTGGTTTTCTTGGTCGAGCGGCTGCTCAAAAGCCACACATCACGGCGGCAAATGCCAAACGACGCCTCGGGTTGTTGTAAGGAGCGTAAACATTGGACGATTGAACAGTGGAAAAACGTTGAGTGGTGATTAGATGGCGGGGTGTTGCTACGGCGAATGCCTGCTGAACGTCATCTGCCAGCTTGTTCAGTGCCAACAGTGAACTTTGGAGGCGGTGCTGATATGGTGTGGTCTTTTTTTTTTTTTGTTTCATGGAGGGGGCTTGAAACCTATGTTGTTTTGCGTGGTTCTCTCACAGCACAGGCCTAATTGATATTTTAAGCAACTTCTTGGTTCCCACTATCGAACAACAATTCGGGGATGGCGATTCCATATCTTAACACGATCGAGTACCTGTTCATAATGCAGAGCCTGTGGTGGAGTGGTTACACGACAGTAACACTCCAGTAACGGACTAGCCTGCACAGCCTTGGTTTGGAAAGCCGACATCGTACCAGGCCTCACCGACCTACGTCAATACCTCTCCTCAGTGCACCACTTCGTGAAGAATGGGCTGCCATTCCCCAAGAAACCTCCCTGCACCTGATTAAACGTATGCCTGCGAGAGTAGATCAAATGGGTCTGAGCACTATGTCACCCAACATCTGAGGTCATCAGTACCCCAGAACTTAGAACCACTTAAACCTAACTAAGACACCTTTGGGATATTTGGGAATGCCGACATCGTGCCAGGCCTCACCGACCGCTGTCGATACCTCTCCACAGTGCAGCATTCCTGAAGAATGGGCTGCCATTCCCCAAGAAACCTTCCAGCACCTGGTTAAACGTATGCCGGCGAAAGTGGTTCAGATGGCTCTGAGCACTATGGGACCCAACATCTGAGGTCATCAGTCCCCCAGAACTTAGAACCACTTAAACCTAACTAACCAAAGGACATCACACATATCCACGCCCGAGGCAGGATTCGAACCTGCTACCGCAAAGGCTGCGTGGTTCCATACTAAAACGCCTGGAACCGCTCGGCAACGCCGGCTCCTGCAAGAGTGGAATTTGTTATCAGTCCTAAGGGTGGACCAACACCTTACTGAATTCCGTCATTTCCGATGGAGGGTGTCACGAACTTAGAAGTCATTTTCAGCAAGGAGTCTGGGTACTTTTCATTACATAGTGTATATATAAAATAATAACGGTCCTGTGACGCTTCCCTTGGGCACCCCCTGATTGTACTCCTGTCTCAGATGAACACCTGCCGTCCAGGACAATATACTGGATCATCTTACGTTCTTTGAGCCACTCACATGTCTGGGACCCTATTCCATAGGCTCGTACCTGGCGTAACACTCTGCAAGTGGACATTGTGGCAGATGCTTTTCAGAAATTTAGAAATATGGATTCCGCCTGTTTCCATGGATGAACAGTACGGTGCATCATGAGGGAAAGGGACTAGCCGTGGCGCGGTACATTTGTATCGAGATAGATTTCCAGAAGGAAGGTGTCCCGACAGGAAGACGTTCGAAGCAATTGATCGGCGTCTTAGGGAGCACGGAACATTCCAGCGTATGACTCGCGACTGGGGAAGACCTAGAACAACAATGACACCTGCAATGGACAAGGCAATTCTTTGTGCAGTTGACGATAACCCTAATGTAAGCGTCAGAGAAGTTGCTGCTGTGCTGGGTAACGTTGACTCCTCACTGTATGGAGAGTGCTACGGGAGAACCAGTTGTTTCCGTACCATGTACAGCGTGTGCAGGCACTATCAGCAGCCGCCACGGGTACACTTCTGCGAATGGTTAATCCATCCATGTGTCAATCCTCATTTCAGTGCATATTTTCTCTTTACGGATGAGGCTACATTCCAACGTGATCAAATTGTACATTTTCACAAACAACATGTGTGGGCTGACGAGAATCCACATGCAATTGTGCAATCACGTCATCAACATAGATTTTCTGTGAACGTTTGGGCAGGAATTGTTGGTGATGTCTTGATCGGGCACCATGTTCTTCCTCCTACGCTCAATGGAGCACGTTATCATGATTTCATACGGAATACTCTACCTGTGCTGCTAGAACATGTGCCTTTACAAGTACGACACAACATGTGGTTCATGCACGATGGAGCTCCTGCACATTTCCGTAGAAGTGTTCGCTTCTCAACAACAGATTCGTTGACCGATGGATTGGTAGAGGCGAACCAATGTAATGGCCTCCACGTTTCCCGGACTCAACCCTCTTGACTTTCATTTATGGGGGCATTTGGAAGCTCTTGTCTACGCAACCCCGGTACCAAATGTAGAGACTCTTCGTGCTCGTATTGTGGACGGCTGTGATACGATACGCCATTCTCCAGGGCTGCATCAGCGCATCAGGGATTCCATGCGACGGAGGGTGGATGCACGTGTCCTCGGTAACGGAGGACATTTTGAACATTTCCTGTAACAAAGTGTTTGATATCACGCTGGTACGTTCTGTTGCTGTGTGTTTCCATTCCATGATTAAAGTGATTTGAAGAGAAGTAATAAAATGAGCTCTAGCATGGAATGTAAGCGTTTCCGGACACATGTCCACATAACATACCTTCTCCCTTTGTGTGTGAGGAATGTTTCCTGAAAGTTTGGCCGTACCTTTTTGTAACACCCTGTATACAGGGAGTGTCACCTGTGTTTTTTCCGGTCGCCTGGGACTATGTGCTGTGCGAGAGATTCGTAATTATTGCAAGCTACGTAAGCTGACAATGCCACGGAGAACTCTCTGTAAAATCTGTAAAATTGGTTTCTAATTCCGTCCTGACTTGATGACTTGTCTATTTTCAATTATTACAGTTTTTTCTCTACACCAGGGAGGCTTATTATTACGCCATCCATACGAGGGTTTGTTCGATAGCGACGTGTACCGGAGTTGTTTACGCGGTTGCCTTGCTCTAAAACTTTACGACCAATAGATTCACGCGTTAATTCTTTTTCGAGACAGCCGAGTACTGTGGACTGTATCTGGCAAAGCTGCACTCGCGTTAGTGGCTGACCCACAAAACAGCCGCGGCCCGCTGGCCAGGAATTACTGCCGAGCGAGGCCGCGGCCGCCGGCGTCTCCCCCCCCCCCCCCCCCCCCCCCCCGCCATCCAAACCAACGGGCGGAATGGCCCCGCGCTGTGACGCAGTGGGCCCAGGAGCAGCCCTTCTTGTGCATTAGAATATTACACGCGGCCGCCCGTGTTTTGCAGCGCGTCTGACGTACGGCCCGTGCCAGACGCCCCTTTCTACTATCCTGCCCCGCCGAACTGCTCCGATGAATTACCTGGATAACAGCGGCGTATACTCAGTGGACGCCAGGTATAGAGATCATGCTCGAAACTAATGGAAACATTAAACATTAGAAGCATTTCTTACATGGGTTGACAAAAGCGTCATTACACAATACTTCCAGACTAGCGCTGCTGATTTTTCACAAATTCATAGGTTCGCGCTCACTTTAATTTGCGATTCAGGTAGGGACGGAGGTTTTATGAACAGGCTGTACAAGCGACAACAGGAGCTCCGGGAAGTCCGGCTACTTGCTAACCCTGACCAGGCGGTCCCGCAATCAGCGCTGTGAATCTCGATGTGAATTTGGAAGGACTAAGCCGGCCTCAGTGACCGAGCGGTTCTAGGCGCTACAGTCTGGAACTGCGCCACCGCTACGGTCGCAGGTTCCAACCCTGCCCCGGGGATGGATATGTGTGAGGTCCTTAGGTTAGTTAGGTTTAATTAGTTCTAAGTTCCAGGGGACTGATGACCTCAGAAGTCCCATAGTGCTCATACCCATTTGGAAGGACTAAAGGTAGTAATTTCTTGTATGGTGGAACGAAATAAGTACTCATGTTTAAGGTAAGTAACCAACTACAAATGAGGTACACAGTTTTCTGTTCTTTCGAAGCCATACCCTTAAGAGTTTCTAATAAGCATCGAATAGGCATGCTTAGAGTTGTAAATCTACGATAGGGAACATACTGTTCAAAATGGTTCTAATGGCTCTGAGCACTATGGGACTTAACATGTGAGGTCATCAGTCCCCATGGGACTTAACATGTGAGGTCATCAGTCCCCTAGAACTTGGAACTACTTAAACCTAACTAACCTAATGATATCACACACAGACATGCCCGAGGCAGGATTCGAACATACTGTGACTTAAAGTAGACTGTGGTACTTTTCCCAGTAGATCTGGTCAGTAAATATCGTAATCTCAGTATTTGTGCGTTACGTGTGTTGCGTATCTATCAGGCGTTACCTCATTTTCATCGCTTTGTTTGCGTATGCGATTCGTGTCTCCCTACATTCCTGTAGAAACTGCGAACAGTGAATCCTCTACAAACTGAATGAGAATGTAAACATAAAGAACAGTTTTTTTCTCTACACAGTTACCTTCTTGCTAACTGCTGAAAAATAAAAGGATTTACAACAAACTTGAAATTTTCAATCTTCAGTTCAGAATTCGTTCCCAAATTGGTGATTTCTAACATGAAACAAAGGATGTTGTAATTTAAAAAACACAGTCTTATCATGTAGTACTAGAATACGCAATTACGTAAAATAAAAATAAAAATAAGAAACAGAAATGCAAAAGATGTATCAAAGTAGCTTCAGATTATCATCGATCTTGTATTAAACAAGTTTCTCTTATCGCTGAACAACTTTCACGCTTGGTAATAATAAAAGGAATTTCTTGTCCTTTATCATGATGAATGTTCTATTGAGCACAAAATAACAATAATAATAATATATATTTTACTGTCTTTATGTATGTAAACTGTACTTGTGTCTGCGGTAGCTACTTAGGCGACATAAAAGGGCAGAATTAACGTAGCATCTAATATTAATTACTTATAAAATGAAATTTATATTTTTAAGGTAATAAAATACATACTGGACTGATACTGAATGATGTGCGGTTATAATTATGTACAAAACAAGCAACCACAGAAATAAAAACAAAAAAACTAAGAGAAGTTGTCGGTTTTCAGTTCCTCACTCAAACATTCATTAGTGTTTTTTCCCTACTAATGCTACCTATACTGCAGGTAATCCTACCATTTCACGCATTGTACCAAAACTTCTCCTAGAATATACACTCCTGGAAATGGAAAAAAGAACACATTGACACCGGTGTGTCAGACCCACCATACTTGCTCCGGACACTGCGAGAGGGCACTACAAGCAATGATCACACGCACGGCACAGCGGACACACCAGGAACCGCGGTGTTGGCCGTCGAATGGTGGTCGGCGGAAGGTGCACGTGCCCGTCGACCTGGGACCGGACCGCAGCGACGCACGGATGCACACCAAGACCGTAGGATCCTACGCAGTGCCGTAGGGGACCGCACCGCCACTTCCCAGCAAATTAGGGACACTGTTGCTCCTGGGGTATCGCCGAGGACCATTCGCAACCGTCTCCATGAAGCTGGGCTACGGTCCCGCACACCGTTAGGCCGTCTTCCGCTCACGCCCCAACATCGTGCATCCCGCCTCCAGTGGTGTCGCGACAGGCGTGAATGGAGGCACAAATGGAGACGTGTCGTCTTCAGCGATGAGAGTCGCTTCTGCCTTGGTGCCAATGATGGTCGTATGCGTGTAAGGCGCCGTGCAGGTGAGCGCCACAATCAGGACTGCATACGACCGAGGCACACAGGGCCAACACCCGGCATCATGGTGTAGGGAGCGATCTCCTACACTGGCCGTACACCTCTGGTGATCGTCGAGGGGACACTGAATAGTGCACGGTACATCCAAACCGTCATCGAACCCATCGTTCTACCATTCCTAGACCGGCAAGGGAACTTGCTGTTCCAACAGGACAATGCACGTCCGCATGTATTCTGTGCCACCCAACGTGCTCTAGAAGGTGTAAGTCAACTACCCTGCCCAGCAAGATCTCCGGATATGTCCCCCATTGAGCATGTTTGGGACTGGATGAAACGTCGTCTCACGCTGTCTGTACGTCCAGCACGAACGCTGGTCCAACTGAGGCACCAGGTGGAAATGGCATGGCAAGCCGTTCCACAGGACTACATCCAGCATCTCTACGATCGTCTCCATGGGAGAATAGCAGCCTGCATTGCTGCGAAAGGAGGATATACACTGTACTAGTGCCGACATTGTTCATGCTCTGTTGCCTGTGTCCATGTGCCTGTGGTTCTGTCAGTGTGATCGTGTGATGTATCTGACCCCACGAATGTGTCAATAAAGTTTCCCCTTCCTGGGACAATGAATTCACGGTGTTCTTATTTCAATTTCCAGGAGTGTATATAAAGGAAAGGCAAACCCATCTTTATAGAATTTGTGGACTTAGAGAAATGATTGATTGATTGATTAATTGGGAGAGTATGGGACCCAACGGCGAGGTCATTAGTCCCGTGATTCCAAGTGGGGTTACATAAGGAAGTCTGCTAAAAGTGAACGAATTCAGTCAGACGAGTCAAATTATAAAAGAATGAACATTAAACATACACAGTAGAAGCATGGAAGTAGAGACCGAATCTAAAAATTGGATGAAGTGAGGGAGGGGGGGTGCGGTCATGGGGTCACAGACCGTAAAAATTGCAAAAGGAGTCCCAATCACAAACAACCCGCACCTGTTCCAAGACGAAAGGAGGACCTTATATCTGGAAATAAAAACCACTTTCACGGAGGAAACCGAGGACCAGATCGGCCATCTGTGAATCATCGGCTAATATTAAATTTAAGTAAGCAGGAAGACTATACTTAGCACGAAGGGTCGAAAGAATGGGACTTGCCACCAATATGTGAGATATCATCAGTCTGGCGCCACAACCACATTGTGGGGGTGGGTCGTTACGTAGAAGGAAACAATTTTTGAGCCAGGTATGGCCAATGTGTAAACGACATAAAACAATGGACTCCTTCCGAGAGGGGCGGAAAGAAATGCCCCAAACTGCAGTAGACTCCTTGATTGTTGGGAATTTACTACTATGAGCAGTAGCGCTCCAGATGGCATTCCACTGTTGGGAAAGGGGAGATTTAACGTAGATTCGCATATCCGCAACTGGAGTCGTGAAAGGAAAAGGAGGGTAAGTATCCGCTTCTCTATCCAAACGGTTAGCCAGTTCACATAAAGAAGGGCTCTGTAAAAGGCTAGAAGGTCTGCCGTAGATACAATACATGATCATCGCAACAAATGGTGCTCGAAATTGGTTGGAGATGTGAAAGCGTATCTTACCTTATCAGTAGTCTTAGAACCACCGGTGTAAAGGATTGTGGCATCCTGGAACTCTGCGAGGATGGCACATACAAGACGCCAGTAGACAATAGGAGCAACAGAGACCTTAGGACCTTGGAAGAGAGTGGTCCTAATCCATGGTCTACGTACCATCCAAGGGGTGTACGGGAGGAAAGACACAGGGTGCTATTCAGTGAGTGGAGATCGAGATCTGGCAGAGGGTAGTGAGATGCATGCATGCATGCCTACTGGCAGTCCCACCCCTGGGCGAAGAGCACAGGACATATAGGATACTATGGGAATTGGCGAATGGTGACTGCGTAAGAAACAAGGAGTTGGCTCTGTCAGATGTGTAGAAGCGGAATCCTTGCTTCTGTGAGGTGACTATCAACAGCAAAGGCAACAATAGCCAGATAAACCGCAAAATGATGGACATGATCAAGTAGTTTCAAAGTGATAGCAGCTGCTGAGCCTTAAACCTCAGTACCATAATCGAGTATGGACAAAACCATAGCATCGTAAAGATGGAGAAGGGTTTAACGGTCTGCACCCCAAGACATGTGAGTCCGGAGGTGGACAGCATTAAGCTTCCACATCCTTGTAGTCTTTAGGATACGAATGTGGGGCAGCCATGTAAGCTTGTTATAAAAACTAAGGCCCATGAAACCAGACTGTGTTACAACACCAAGAAGCTTGTTGCCTAAATAAAGTTCCGGATCAGGGTGTACTGTGGGTTGACAATAATGCATAACCCACATTTTGGAGGAGGTAAAGTGGAAGCCATGGGCGGTGGCCACGTAGAGGCCCGTCAGATAGCGCCTTGGAGCTGGAGCTCAGCAGATGCCATTGAGTGAGATCTGCTCCAGATGCAAAAATCGTCAATGTACAACGACAAGATAACCAGAGGCCCAACAGAGGTCACAAGCTCATTTAGGGCAATGAGGAAGAGCGTGACACTTAGCACAGAACCCTGTGGGATACCATTCTCCTTAATATGATGGGGGCTGAGTGATGTGCCAGCTTGAACCCAGAAGAGCTGGTATGATAAAAACTTGAAGACCACAGAAGCCCCAGTCATGGAGGGTAACTAAAATGTGATGGCCCCAAGCCATGTCATACACCTTATGTAGGTCAAAGAAAACTGCGACAAGGTGTCGGTGGTGAGTAAAAGCCTGTCTGATAGCTGATACCAATCGGAGTAATGGTCAGTTGGAGGTCGCCCTGCCAGGAAGCCAGACTGATATGGTGACAAAAGGCCCCAAGATTCGACTACCCAACATAATCTGGAGTTGACCATCCTTTCAAGCAGTTACAAACCGCATTTGTAAAGCTAATGAAGCAGTAGCTGTCGAGAGACGTTGGGTTTTTCTTGGGCTGAAGGCCTGGAATGAACATACTGTCTCGCCATTGTGACGGTAAAGCACCCATGAGCCAGATTTGATTGATAACCCTGAGGAGCTGTTGCCTCTGGGGAACTTCCAAGTGCTGGCCGGTGTGGCCGAGCGGTTCTAGGCGCTTCAGACTGGAACTACGCGACCGCTATGGTCGCAGGCTCAAATACTGCCTCAGGCATGGATGTATGTGATGTTCTTAGGTTAGTAAGATTTAAGTACTTCTACCTTCTAGGAGCTGATGACCTCAGATGTTAAGTCTCATAGTGCTCAGAGCCATTTGAACCATTTTTGAACAAGTGTTGAATAATCTGATTTTGAATGGAGTCAGGCCATGTGGCTGCATCTTGTGGAGAGCTAAGAGCCTGCACCAATTCCCACTCAGTGAAAGGAGCATTGTAGGGCTCAATGTCGTGCAAGTTGAAATGGAGGGGGTTTGTTCAACTCTGAGTTTCCGCTGGAGAGAGGCAGGAGGATAGGAAGCGGACGACGATGCCATCATAAAGTGTGTCGCAGATGTACTGTGAAGACCAATGGATCAGTGCACAGAGCTCCTTGGATGTTCAGATCCTCGACAGTTGAATGTTGCTGATGGCCCAGAACACTAAGGATCTTCGACCAAACCTGCGATAAAGATTCACATGTTCCCAGGGAGGAAACATAGCGCCCCCACAGTTCCTTTTTATTCTGCTTAATAATGTAACAAGATTTAGCAGGTCAAACGCTTAAAAGTGAGGAGGTTGGTCGGGCGGAGGGGTGTCACTTAAATCACTCCAGCGCCCGTTGGCGGTCCTGGACAGCGACTGCGACGTCCTTGGTCCACCACAGTACCGGCCAATGACGAGGGGCCATGTGGATAGGGGTACAGCAGTGCCAGCAGTGTGAAGAAGAGTTGTATAGATATCTTGCACGACTACATTGATGGAATTTGAGAGGAAGGTGTCAAAGCAGACAGCAGACATGTATAAAGGCCAATTGACCCTGCAGATTGCCCAATGTGTGGGCTGGTCTGCCTGGCGGCAGCAGGGGAACGATAATGTCATTGAGTAGTGGTCACTGTCACAAAGGTTATTATGGAATGACCAATTTAGGGAAGCCACGAGGGCAGGGAAGGAAATCGCGAGATGTATAGCAGAGAATGTGTCATGAGCAGTGGGTAGGGAAACCATTGTTGAGCAGACACAAATCGTAGTCTGTGATAAGTTGGTCGATTAGAATACACCGCGTTGTTCATGTAACACTCCCTCACAGTGGATGGTGGGCAGTGAAATCCCCTAGAAGGAGGAACAGGGAGTTGCTGAAGTAAGGTAGATGGTGCAACATAAGCAAGTGGACTACGTGGAAGGAGGAAGATATTGCCAATGGTGATTCCCAGAGTCGTTTACACTCTAACTGCTATCACTTTCAAGGTGGTATGTAGGGGGATCCAGTCACTAAGGATATTGGAGAGAACCAGTGTGCAAACCACACCAGATGCTTTCCAGGGGCCAGCATGGCTCCGACAGAATGTACTATAACCACTTAATGTGGGAAAGTGGTCGTCACAGAAATGCGTTTCTTGGAGAACAAGACAATGCACAATAAGAGGAGACGAAATGTTGCATTTCCGGTAGGTAACGATAGCAGCCGTTGCGGTTCCACTGGATGGTGATGTGGCGTGAGTCCAAGTTAGGCATGAAGGAGCTGAGGAGGAGGTCAGAACACTAGGTCACTAGTTTCACCACCAAGGATAGGGTGACATCCATAAATAAGATGTCAAACTCAAGTTACGAGGGTGGAGTTGGCACCTCTGGGGCACTGGAGATGCCTTTGCCTGGGATTTATGTTTCTTCTTCTTCTCTGGTGGAAGAGGACAGGGTACAGGGGGAGGACAGACATCTGCAAGATGAGGAACAGAAAGAGAGCCGGCGACCTTGGGGTGCACAGATGGTGCATCTCATGGGCAAGTGATGGTAACAGTGTTTTGTCATGAGAGACGCCGGGGAGAGATTTCCTAGGAGGGAGCTTGATCACCAGCAGAAGCTGAAGAAGGGGGGCACTTCTTTGGCTGGGGTGTTGGGGCGGCTCCATGATGGAAGGTCGTGCGAATGGCATGGGAGGTGGACGTCACAGTGAGGCAGGACTGGGGTAATGAAGAGGGACTAGGAGGAGGAGGAGGAGGAAATGAAGTAACACAGGCAAATGTTGAAGATAGTGACACCAGGCGGAGTCTCTCATACTTTTGGCGAGCCTCATTGTAAGACTGGCGATTGAGGGACTTATATTCTTGTATCTCCTTTTCTCTCTTGTAATCAGGGCAATACGATGAGCGAGAGGAGTAGAGGTCATCACAATTAACTCACACAGATGGCTAAACACAAGGGGTTCCCTCATGGACAGGGTGGCCACAGTCACCACACAAAGGGTCCGCCGTACAGCAGGAAGACATATTCTCAAAATGCAAGCACCAAAAGCACTGAATAGGTGGAGGGATGTATGACATCATGTCATATCTGTAACAGATGACCTTACCCTCTCTGGTAGGTTATCCCCCTCGAAAACCAGGATGAAGGCTCCAGTATTAGTGTGGTTGTCTTTGTGACCCATCCACAAACGTCGAACAAAATTAAGGCCACGCCACTCCAGATTAACCAGGAGTTACTCATCAGTTTGAATGGTGAGGTCCGTATTAAAAATGACTCCCTAGACTATATTCAGAGATTGGTGGGGAGTGATAGTGAGACGTTGCCAAGACTATCACAGGCACGAAGAGCTGCAGATTGGGTGGCAGAAGAAGCTTTGATCAACAGGGAGCCCGAACGCATCTTACTAATAGACCCCACGTCACCAAGCTTGTCCTCGATATTTTCCACGAAAAACAATGGCTTTGTGGCGGTGAATTTGTCCCCATCCATCCTCATACAGACAAGGTAATGGGGAAAGGGTTTCACCCCAAGATGGCGAGACTGGCCCTCCTCCAATGGGGTAGCCAGGGAAGGGATGACTACCGGGTCATGCAACACAGCATTTAAGGATTCTTCACCATCCAAAGAGACAGCCATGGGAGTATGGTCAGAATTTTGCAGCTTGATACGAACCATGCGCCTAGCATCTACCCTGATACCACCCACTCTGACCAGGGGCTATCCCTAAGGGCACCACCCAGCTACAGCAAGGGACATGTGGCCTGGCAGCCGTTGCTGGGAGTTCCAGAGCTCCAAGAAGAAGAGCAGTCACTCCTTGGCAAACACGTGGAGGGAACAGTTCAGGTATCAGTAGTGTGACCGCTGTGTTGTCTGGGGGTGCAGCCATTTGGGTACATAACAGATCCACCACACGAGCTTTGTACTCATTCTGGTGACCTAGCAGGGTGGATGGGGGCTAAAGTGGGGAAGGGAGGGGGAGAGAAATCTACACTGTAGATGCTAGCTAGGGTGTTGTCCTCCATATGGCTCACACTAAAAACAGGAAATTTTGAAGTGGAGACGAAGCCTCAAGTAGGGACCGAAATGTCACAAGGGTGAAAAAATCG
This sequence comes from Schistocerca gregaria, assembly GCF_023897955.1. Lineage (NCBI taxonomy): Eukaryota > Metazoa > Arthropoda > Insecta > Orthoptera > Acrididae > Schistocerca > Schistocerca gregaria. The sequence goes on from NC_064926.1 coordinate 373,709,873, forward strand.
GCAAAAGGAACAAAAATTGAAACCATTACAGGAAACCAGGGGAGTAACTAGGTTGACATAAAGCAGAACACGGGGAGAGGGGAAAGAGGTGCCAATGGGGAAGGAGCAGGGATAGGTATTGGAGGGGCAGGGAGACGGACAAGTCTTCTTTGAAAATATTATATGGCGCGTAGTCTTGTATTGAGGTGAAACATCGGCAATAAACGGTTGAGACAGAAGAGAAGAGTGTGGTGTCACCGCCAGACACAACACTTGCTAGGTGGTAGCCTTTAAATCCTGTGTTAGGACAGTGGAGCCTTCTTGCAACATACAAAGGACAAACAAAACTTGTGTCATTTTACGTCCTTCGTTCTTCTACTTCAGTGAACTTGTTTGGTTTCGATTTATTTCAGTTGTTTAACTTGTCTATAGTAAACCATGTCCTATCAGTGAACCAGTCGGTGCCTTCAGACAGTGTTTCTCGTTTATGTGAAGAATTTGCAGACAATTTTGCACCGGGCCTCGGTTGCGCTAAGAACTATAAAGCACATTTGGAACTGAAAGTAAGCCCACAACCGAAATTTTTCAGAGCGCCCAATGTTCCCCACGCATAGCGTGATGAGGTCGCAAAAACATTACAAGATTTGGATTCACAAGGTGTAATTGAGCGTGTGCAGGCTTCTCTCTGGGCATCACCCTTAGTAATTTTGACAAAACCTTCCGTAAAGTTGATACTTTGTGTGGACTTCCAGGTAACAGTGAATCCACAACTAGTGATTGCGATTTTCCGTTACCCCGCCCGGAAGATCTTTTTGACAAACTGTGCCCGGGTAAATATTTTTCGAAGTGGGACCTAGCAGATGCGTACTTGCAAATACCGGTGGACGAAGAATCCCAGCACGTATTGGTGGTTAACACGCATCTTGGTTTGTATTGATTCAAACGACTGCCATTCGGGTGTGCATCCGCTCCTGCATTGTTCCAGCAATATCTACAAACTGTTTGTGCGTCGGTCCCTACTGCAGTAAATTATCTGGACGACACTGTGATCTCCGGAAAGAGGGAAGAAGAACATATGGCCAATCTCAGAACATTATTTCAGGTCTTGGACAAAATGGACTTCGCTTGCGGAATGACAAATGTGTGTTTTTTGCTCGGGACTTGCCATACTTGGGACATGTACTCACTGCCCAAGGCATACATCCCAGTCCCACGCACCTTCGTGCCATACAAGACTCGCCTTCGTCGCAGAATTTCAAGCAGCTACAGAGGGTGCTGGGAAAAATCAACTATTGTCATAAATAGGTGCCGCATGCCTCTTCCATTTCAGCTCCGCTTCATCGCTTACGCCGTAAGGGTGTTCCGTTCGTCTGTCCGACGGAATGCTAACGCGCCTTTCGCCAGTTGAAATCGGCGTTGCTTTCCAATACTTGCCTTACGCCAATGGATCCCCAGAAGCCCATTTTGCTGATGGTGTATGCATCGGATTTCGGGATCGGTGCTGTGCTTTCGCACAAAGATGGATCGCACGATCGCCCTATTGCCTTTACGTCCAAATTGCTCTCGTCGGCGCAAAGAAATTATTCACAGATCGAAAAAGAAGCATTGGCTCTCGTATTTGATGTTACAAAGTTTCATGATTCCTTGTATGGTCGTAACTTTACCATAATCACAGACCACAAACCATTGCCATCGCTTTTTCATCCGACCAAGCCTGTACTTCCACGTACAGCGCAGAAATTCATTCGCTGGTCTATTTTCCTCTCGCAGTACCGCTACGGTATCGTGTATCGGTCCACTGCTAAGCACGGAAACGCCGATGCGTTGTCCCGCTTGCCCGTTGCTGAGGATAGGGCATTCGATTCCTCTGAACTTGCTTGCATGTTCATTGATGCGGAAACCGATGACGTGGTCGAATCGTTTCCGATTGATTTTCGTCGTGTAGCTACAGCCACAGCTGCCGACCCGGTCCTTGCTCCCGTTTTGCGTTTTGTTGCTACGCAATGGTGCTTGTCAAGGTCACGAATCGGGGAACCGTTAGTTCACCGATTTTTTGCTCACAAGGTGAGACTTTATGTACGACGTGGTGTTTTCGTGTTCCTTCTGATAATGATCAGTCCAGGGTTGTGATACCACGTTCGTTACAGTCCTCTGTCTTACAGCTTCTCTACCAAGGACATTAGGGTATAGTGAGAACGAAACAACTTGCACGTCTGCACTGTACTTGGTTCGGAATCGATACCGCGATTACGAATAGGTGCTCTTCTTGCAGGATGTGTACCGATCAACAATCAGCACGACCGCGGGAATTCTTTGGATGACCAAAAGCCACTTCCCCTTGGCAACGCTTACACATCGATTTTGCTGGTCCATTCTGGAATGCTCGATGGTTGGTAGTGATAGATTCATTCAGTAATTTTAATTTTGTTGTTCGGACGTCGTCTTCCATGACATCGTTTGCCACCATCGAAGCGTTTTCTTCTATCTTTTGCATTGAAGGTCTTCCACAGACTGTTGTTTCCGACAATGGCCCACAATTCATGTCCGCAGAATTTCAGTCATTCTGCAAGGCCAATGGTATTCAATATCTGACGTCCCGCGCCGTTTTCGCCACAGTCAAACGGTGCCGCTGAACGATTGGTCAGGACTTTCAAGTCACAGATGTTGAAGTTGAAAGAGTCGCATTCTCGGGAGGACGCGTTTTTGCTCTTTTTTTCCTCGTATCGCTCTCAGCCCCGAGATGGTCGCCGGCTGAGTTGCTCCGCGGTCGTCATCATCGAACCTTGATGTCTTTGCTACATCCGCCGCATCAGGTTCCTGTGCAGTGGCAGGTAACTCCTTTTGCACCAGGCGGCGTTGTCTACTATCGCCACTATCGTGGTTCACGGCTTTGGCTCGAAGGGCGCATTCTTCGCTGCCTCAGCCACGATATGTATCTGGTTTTTGGGGCCTCTGGTGAGGTGCGTCGGCATCTCAATCAGCTGCGCCTCTGTCGTCGCACGGGATCTGCCGCTCGCCGTCTGCTTTCAGCGATGGTGCCGTCCGGTCAGCGCCCCGGGGACCCATATACTGTCTCGCCTCAGCCCCAGGTTTTACCGACGGTGCCTTCCATTTTGCCCCATGGTGACGCGCCGCCGCCGCCTGTTCTCCCGCCGGAGACGCCCGCAGTGGACGCGTCGCTGCAACCGCCGGGCGCCTCCCTGGGTCACGCGCCGCCGAACGATTCCTGTGACCAGTTGTCCTCCGACATGGAACTCTTGCAGCTCCGGACCGTATGGCGTCTTTGCCCGTCGGGTGCCCCGGCCCGATTTAGGTCGACTCTTCGGCCCCTCCTGTCTCTCTACGGGCTCATACACCGCATGCTGGCGTGCACCCTGGAGCAGGTTTCCATGCGTTTCCTAGCTCCCCGCGGTCCGAATGGCAGGGTGCAGGTTGCACATCCTCGCCTGTTGTTAGGCTCCCCACCTCGTCGCATACGTCAACATGCGGTCCTCACCACGGCGGGCGGAAGTCTTATGCCACAACCGTACGCCGATTTGCGGAGGAGGAATGTGGTGTCACCGCCAGACACCACACTTGCTCGGTGGTAGCCATTAAATCGGCCGCGGTCGGGTAGTATACGTCGGACCCGCTTGTCGCCACTATCAGTGATTGCAGACCGAGCGCCGCCACACGGCAGGTCTAGAGAGACTTCCTAGCACTTGCCCCAGTTGTACAGCCGACTTTGCTAGCGATGGTTCACTGACAAAATACGCTCTCATTTGCCGAGAGGATAGTTAGCATAGCTTTCAGCTACGTTATTTGTTACGACCTAGCAAGGCGCCATTATCAGTTACTATCAAACTCATGTACCGTCAAGAGCGACGTTCATCCTTAATGGAATAAAGTTAAGTATTCCACCAGCTACGTCCGTTTTTCTAAATTCTAATTTCCTTGTCCTGTTCCAGACCTCACGCCAGCCTGCGTGAGCTAAAACGCGTGCTTTACGGCCTCCTCTAGTAACACGGTGTTGGCTCTCCTACCAACCACAACAAAGAGAATCTTTTGAAACGTGGTGGTACAGAAGAACGCTGAAGACTACATGGGTAAATTGTGTTACTAATGAGAAGGTACTGAACAGAACTGTAGAGAAGAGAAATTTGTGGTACAATCTAACAGGAAGAAGGAATCGATGGACAGGATACATTCTGAGGCATCAAGGAGTTGTCAGTTTAGTAGTGGAAGAAAGTGTTTGTGTAGCGGTGAGTGAACGGGGGGGGGGGGGTAAAAAATTGAAGAGGGATACGAAGAGTATAGTAAGCAGATACAGAAGGACGTAAGTTGAGGAAGTTACTCGGAAATGGTGAGACTACATGAAACCAGTCTTCAGACTCAACACAACACCACAGGCATGCTACTTTTGTTGGGAAGGAAAGCTACCACGCTCGTTGCCTATGGTACCGCTGCGCAACGAAATCGTGGGAATAGAGGCCGCCAGCGAGAATATGCTACTCAGCAGCACATTTTTGCTGCCATCAGTTTTCAAGAGAGGAAGAACATGATGCAAATGACTATATCTACAACTCAATAACGCATTTCAACTAGAAATCTTACATATCGTGCTTCAATACGTCTCTTTACAATACCTCTGGCTGTCTGGAGGCCATATCCAAAAGCTGAATAAATGAAATTCTGTTGAACTTACACGTCTCCTCTGTAAACGTAACGAAAAGTTGAAATATCGTTTAAAGCATTCTTCTATGTTCGCATGAGTGTAAAATCGGAGAGAAAATGGCTTGACTGCTTGGCTGGTACTGGCGGAGGTTCGAGTCCTCTCTCGGGCATGGGTGTGTGTGTTTGTCCTTAGGATAATTTAGGTTAAGTAGTGTGTAGGCTTAGGGACTGATGACCGTAGCAGTTAAGTCTCATAAGATTTCACTCTCGTTTGAACGCTTGAACTTGACTGTTTCTTTTTCAAACAAACCTTGAATGAAATAAAATAGGAGATAAATGAAGAGAATTTAGTGTAAGTAATTCTCGACGAAGTAATTGATGTACTGTAAGTAATTTCTCACACGTGTCCTCAGTCCTTTGCTTTTCGTAAATCGATGAAAGATTTTCTGATATTCAATATGCACTTGCACTTACGGCTGCTTATTAAATGGGCTACAAGCAAGAGTGGTAAATATTAAAAATTAACTTTGATTATTGCCATATTTCCTCTAATTCATTTTTAAATAACATTTACGTTATTCTACTTTTAAATTATTTGAAATTATACTGAAGCTAATAAGTACATTTGAGAAAACAAAAAATATGTTCCATATAACATTTTGGAAAACAGCAGTCGGGCTAGATGCCGTAAAACCCAAGTAAATGTGAAAGCAACGCAAGACAATACAACGAACGACTTCCTGGGCCAGGAAATATGCAATGAACACCAGGTACCATAATAGAGCGGAAAGCACGGAGTAGCATACGCGAAAGAGGAAGCAAAGTGGTAAACTAGACTGTTGGCGGAAAGAGCAACGCGGGATCAACAAGTCCATTTACATGCAAAAGGAGGGAAAAACACTACGACAAAGTGGCATCAAAAGCTTTAAAAGTACATTATGAGTCGTAAAAGAACGTATTGAATAGTTTCAGTACAGAAATTAAGTAAAACTCTTAACTAGAACCCAGAGATTTAAAGCTTCTGTATAAACCGTAAAACACAATAACATTTTTCTCCCCTTCGCATCATTAGCAGGAAGACTTTTATTTCTTTACCCATGCGGTCGTCCGTTGTATTGTCGCTATCACTTTAACGTTAACTTAGGCTTTGCCGCACCTAGCCCAACCGGTGTTTTGTCAAATGTTATACTAAATTCCTTTTTTGTTTTCTTATATAAACTACTGCGTGTAAAAACTATTATTAGCTACTGTCTCATGTTTATTTTCAGCATCACACCTGACGATGTCTATGTAAGAGCCTGCAACCGGTAGTGACTAAAACATTGGAAAACAAAAAGAACTATCCAACTGAAATGGTATTTTCAACCTCTGCTATAATGCTTGTTGGATGTTCCTCTAGGAGGATTTTTTTTAATATGATTATACCGGTTTCCAGCGCCTCAGTTGTGAGAAGATTTTGAGCCTCAAATCGAACTAAACAACACTATACGTCGCTCAGATCAAGAACGGCTTACAACCTTAAATCCGTTATCAGCCGAAATGTACCTCTAGTGGCTACTGAGGTCTGAGTTCTGGAAATCAAAGAATTCACCAAAATGGTAATTTCATATTTAAAAACTGACATCGCATTCTTTCTGTAACTGCTTTCTTCAAAGTGAAGTTCATTGCTCACCACTGCTGGATGCGGCTCGACCGTCGATGATCATATGTCAGGGGAATTCGCAACATAACGACCAATAAACGAGCCTATGAGGCTGAAGACGTACTATCAGATATTTGCAAAAACGTCACGTACACAATCCAGAAAATAAGGAGCGCAGACATGTGCGAGAAGTCTTGCACAATCAGCTTTTTGTCTCATCCACTTAATCTGTTGACAAGGATAATGAGTCGAAGACCGGACAATAAAAATGAGCATCTGTTGTATGTCGATCACGTACCTTTAGAGTAGTTAAGGGCACTAGAAAGTCATTTCTTACGTTGCACTTGATAATGCAAGCTGCTGACATGACCCTCTCCAGCAGGTGGTTCATGACTTCCTGCGGCGATAGGATCAGAGAAGGGGGGAAGAACAACAATCTAACGTCCGGCTGGGAACAAGGTTATTGAGTGTGGAACCCAAGTCGGATTATGGAAGGATGGGGAAGAAAATTGGGGCCCCTCTTTCAAAGGAAGTATCGGTTCATTTGTCTGGATTTAGGTAAAGCATGGAAAAGTTAAATCTGGATGGTCATATTGGGGATTTCAGTCGTCGTCCTCCCAAATGTGGATCCATCGTGCTAACCACTGCGCCATCTTAATCTGTATGAGGATTGGTGTGTTTGCAGTTCATTGACGTTTGTCTGCAAAATAACCTGTGTGACACTAACAGTATATTCCACAGGAGTGAGAAAATTTATGAGATAGCTGTATCCTCATATAAAGATGGTGATTGTATCATGTACACATGGTATAAAATGGCAGTGCATTGGCAGACCAGTCATTAGTACTATAGGACTCAAGTCCCAAACTCTTGTAGTCGTCAGAAGAGAGCGGGGTGGAATGTGATAGTGTGGATCTAGCTACCATTGAGAGCACCATGAAAATGTGATTAACAATGACACATTTATTAGACAGTAACACAGGACTGTCTTCCAAAGCACTTTGCCACAGTCGACTTGGTGGAGCAGTGCCACTCCAGCCAGTGTGGACTTGGCTCGTACTGCATCCGGTGCAGCAGCGTGTCAGATGTCGGCTGGTAGGTCGCAGGGCTGCCATCAACCTGCAGCCTCCAGTAGCCTCCAGCTTTACCTGTCCATCTCCAAAATGGTCTCGTTGACGTAGAAGATTTGGACTCAAGAATCTCACCCCAGGTCCACCTCCACTACTCGCTGGCATTCAAGAGCCGGCTCTCAGCCTCCTTTCAGGAGATTGAAGGTAGCAGCATAGGTGTTTGCAACAGAAACTGTTTGAGCAGCTGTAGTGCTCCCCCTTCATCTCGAAGGCCGATGACGGCCAGCGTGCAGGTCACACAGGCCAAGCCTCCAGCAGGCCTACAGAATGATGGTGGCCTAAAAGCCCCATCAGAGGTTCAAAGTGCAACTGGCAAGAGCAGCATCCTTCCCACTGGACTCGTGGTTCCATAGGTGATCGAAGACAGCTAGGCATTCCAAGGGTCGAACCCCACAACCTCCCCCTACACTGGATAGCTGTAACTCGTTCAGGGGCTGAGACTCTAGGCTGAGGCTACACAATGACCAGTTGACAATCAACAATCATTGTAAAATGTCAAATTTCACTGTCGGAATTGTCACAACTAATAAAATATTCCGGGCTATTATGCCGTGGTCTAAGGGATTTCACTTCAAAACCCGACGTTTCGTCCCCATATGCAGAGGGCATTTTCAAGGGGCGATCGTAGGTTTGTTGAATGTCCGTTTCATACGCTGGCTGCGTTGCGTTTTAGCTAACCTTATTTATAAACCGCTGCTTTGTCACTATTATGAAAGTATATCTCGGCTCCAATGATGTCGTTATGCTTCCCTTACAGACCTTGGCACTCAGTCGTTCCCCCACGCTGTGTTATGTTCTGTGTTTGGCGCAAAAAGCTCGACTTTTCACCGTAGCCGAAGTCATTAACACAGGCTCTTCAGTTTCCAGGAGCTGCCGGAGTAGAGCTTGGATGAAATTTTAGTACTTTTCAAGTATACTATGCTGGGGCACAACGTCTCCTCATCCTTTCAGAAACTTCGTCTCGAATTTGTCAGGCTAGAGCACCTGTCATAACCTTATCCTGTATATTATACAACTTCAGTCGTTCTTTCATTTCCATACAGCTAATTTACATTACTGTAAGGAGTTGATATATCGAAACGGTTACGTAGGTCTTGGCAGGAGTCATTTCTTACGCATTAACACAGTTATTAAAATACTTGTAGGTTCATCTATTAGTTTACACGTAATTCCCTTACTACATACTATTGTATTTGCAAATCCATCAAAGGGTATTTGGTGCACAATTAAATATGAATGGTGCACTGACTGTTGCTCAAAACAGATTACCCAAATCGCAATCAGCACCACTAAAGCAGTGTTAGATGTCAGATATAGTCGTAATACTATGATGTTGTCTACCGCGGTATTGCTATATGTGCTGGAACATTTGTTCAGCTGTAATTCCCCCTTTTTTGCATTCGCACTAGTCCGTCTAGTGAGCCTAGAATGCCTCGATTCAGGGTATTACTTAGCAAGATGCAGGTTTGGGTAGTCAACACCTCTAGCGGCTTCTTGGGCCATCACAGCACAGGTTGTGTCCATTTAAGTGTGGTCGTACCTGTGAACCTGTGATCATAGTTGATAGACGAAACGTCATGCTTGCCAAGTCACAAGTTGTACCGTTCATCACTATTCCGCTATTCTCTAATTGTTCGTTCTTTGTAGCTGAGTGGCCAGCGTGACACAATGTCAATCCTAAGGGCACGGGTTCGATTCCTGGCTCGGTCGGAGATTTTCTCCGCTCAGGGACTGGGCGTTGTGTTGTCCTATTCATCGTCATTTCATCACCATCGACGCGCAAATCGCCGAAGTGGCGTCAGATCGTAAGACATGCACCGGCGAACTGTCTACTCGACGGGAGGCCCTAGTCACTCTATTCATAGCTGTTGGCTGCACATGTTCATAACATTGTAATTATGTAATAGGCGTATTTAAACTGTTTTAGCATGTAATTATCTGAACTGTTTCTTATTTAAATTGTTTTGTTAATTAAATTGCATTGTGTATTATTGAGAAAGAGCGGGAAACCGCTCATAGATACATTTTGAGAAAGAGCGGGAAACAGCGCGCAGTAATACATCTGTAATGGTAGCAGGGATTGTCTGCACCAAAACCCATTGTTGGCGGCGAGACCGCACTTTTGTAGCATTGAGCGTTGGAAGCGAGCAGTTGCGAGTAAGATGTGAGACGAGGCAGTCGTAGCTAGCGAGACATGAGAGGAGGTCGCTGTAAGCGAGGTATGAATTAACACTTTGAAAGAAGCGGTGTGCTCGCCAGCCACTCGCTATATGTAGCGCAATGCTAGTTTTTAAGAATTTTATAAGAACTATGCCCCTTGTAATTGTTTGTCAAGATCGTTCTCAGAATATAGTTATGTAATTTTGATGGAAAATTAGGTATGTAGTGCAACGCTACTTTTTAAGAATTTTTGTAAAGAACTATACCCCTTGTAATTGTTTGTCAAGATCGTTCTCAGAATATAGTTAACTTCTACCAGATATTACAATGTCTAACCAGAATAATGTTTACCTTAATTTTCAGCTGCAAAAGAATACTTTAAATAATTTTATGACAGTAATTTTATTGTATATTATGACCTGACATTTGACGACTCATAACTGACGACTACACCCCTGAATGGAAGATAAAATTTTAGGACAGTAAGTCAAGAAATGCATTGTCAACAAAATTTATAATTAATGATGTAAGAAACTAAGATATGTAAATACAGAATAAGTAATAATGTACTTGTCTATAACAAATCTGTATACTATCAAATACTGAATAAGTAGGAACTTTTATGTCTTTTATATATGGGAATAATTTTCTGGAAGAATTCTTAAATTAAAACTACATATTGCTACAAATTACGACACAACATATTTTGTCATAGGGAAAATTATTTGGTAGTCAAATTATGGTACCAACAATGTCCGTGAACCCATTGCCAAAACAATTTTACCCGTACCTTAATTCCTGTGCATCCCCATGGTTATTGAGCACAGAATCAGTGAATTGTGAAACACGTGACTTCAACCAATGATGTTCTCGACGAGGTGTTTGCATACCTAGATGCACACCACAGCCCGATGTATGTCAATTGGTGCCTGCATACCTAGATACACACCACAGTATGATGTACGACAATAGGTGTTTGCATACCAAGATGCACACCACCAACCTTAATGGACCATTGGAGATGGAACTTAATCCTGATGTGGCTGCGGCAACTCAGGCTATTCGACGACGTACTTAGTGTTTGGGTACACTAAAACTATGGAGCAAGGCGATGATGGAACCACATGGCGAAACCTGGTGTTGTGCTATGTGAGGGAAAGGAACAGACTTTTGAGTGCATTCACAGACAGTTGCCAGTACTTTGACCATGCTATCCAATTCCTTTTGTACCTTCCTTAATTGTGGTACTAAGAGATGCCAATTTGAATTAAATGTTTCATAATGTAAACTTTCAATTGCTTCATATGATCTGTATATTGATTTTCACATTTACTCTTATTCTTGTTGTTAAATTTAAGGGAACCAAATTTTACTTGATGTACAATTCCTACTAAAACCCTTTCTATTTACATATTCTCTTTATTAGAGATAGACAAATCATTTCGTATGACAGCATTTCTGTATACACTTTGTTCAAACTATTTTCTATAATCAAATTTTATACTTATGTTGAGTCCATATGACTCAACAACGTAGTAAAATTTTAAGAAAGCCGAGTAGCGGCATATGTAATTATGTAATAGGCGTATTTAAACTGTTTTAGCATGTAATTATCTGAACTGTTTCTTATTTAAATTGTTTTGTTAATTAAATTGCATTGTGTATTATTGAGAAAGAGCGGGAAACCGCGCATAGATACATTTTGAGAAAGAGCGGGAAACAGCGCGCAGTAATACATCTGTAATGGTAGCAGGGATTGTCTGCACCAAAAACCATTGTTGGCGGCGAGACCGCACTTTTGTAGCATTGAGCGTTGGAAGCGAGCAGTTGCGAGTAGGATGTGAGACGAGGCAGTCGTAGCTAGCGAGACATGAGAGGAGGTCGCTGTAAGCGAGGTATGAATTAACACTTTGAAAGAAGCGGTGTGCTCGCCAGCCACTCGCTATATGTAGCGCAATGCTAGTTTTTAAGAATTTTTGTAAAGAACTATGCCCCTTGTAATTGTTTGTCAAGATCGTTCTCAGAATATAGTTATGTAATTTTGATGGAAAATTAGGTATGTAGCGCAACGCTACTTTTTAAGAATTTTGTAAAGAACTATACCCCTTGTAATTGTTTGTCAAGATCGTTCTCAGAATATAGTTAACTTCTACCAGATTAAATGCATTAAGAATTTTCTATCCCAAAATCATTCACGTAAATGCTTTACGGAATTTATTGTTATCTTAAAAGAAAAGTCTAAACTGAGCTTCAGCTTTTATCAAATCTAAATTAACTTCAACTTAAAGAATTCCAGTCACAAAGTATTATGAAACTCCACCAGCAGCTTATAATTATGTTAAAGAGAAGTAAGTATATTCATTCCACAGTTTGCTGTAGCAGTCAGATGGCGATCCAGTATAAATAATTAAAGGTAAGAATCAGTCTTAATAATTTCAGGTAACGACTGAGGGCCACGGCGACAACACATTTTATGTTTCGTCGTAATAATCAGCAGGTAGTCTTGACAGAGCAGCAGTTAAAAGATTTTAAGAGACGCAGCGTTCAGTCAGCAAGCAAACGTTCATCCAATATTAGACGGGAAGGTTTCAACATTAATTGCTCCTGGTTTGAAGGCTTAGTAGACCCACCGGGTGCCTGCTGCCTAGAAATATGGATATGGTGTCAACATTTTCCTTTGAAATTCACTTGCTTCGGTTTCTCCCTGGAATTACTGGACCTTGTGTTGTGGATGGCAGGAGAGCCAACACCGTGTTACTGGAGGAGGCCGAAAGGCACGCGTTTTAGCTCACGCAGGCTGGCGTGAGGTCTGGAACAGGACAAGGAAATTAGAATTTAGAAAAACGGACGTAGCTGGTGGAATACTTAACTTTAATCCATTAATGACGAATGTCGCTCTTAACATTACATGATTTACTATATCAATAGAAACTGATAATGGCGCCTTGTTAGGTCGTAGCAAATAACGTAGCTGAAGGCTATGCTAACTATCGTCTCGGCAAATGAGAGCGTATTTTGTCAGTGAACCATCGCTAGCAAAGTCGGCTGTACACCTGGGGCGAGTCTTAGGAAGTCTCTCTAGACCTGCCGTGTGGCGGCGCTCGGTCTGAAATCACTGATAGTGGCGACACGCGGGACCGAGGTGTACGAACGGACCGCGGCCGATTTAAAGGCTACCACCTAGTAAGTGTGGTGTCTGGCGGTGACACCACACCTTCCATGCCAGTAGGTTGGTCTGTATGACCCGGCTTGGACGGATCATAACATTTTCCCTCTGGCATCTCTGTAGGTCTGTCAATGACATTACAGCATGACCATCTCGTAGCTCCGAAATTACTTGTATCCATTTCGATACGCGACCTGAGAGAAACGAAATTTCATAAATATTTTCCCTCCCTTCAGAAGACAGGATTATCCAGCAAAACTATGACCCATATACTAAAACAACATTGTATCGATACCTCGAAAATGAAAAAGAACAAAAACCATAAACGGAACAAAACAAAACTGGATGACTTCCTCATAATCTACACAAGAAGAAACGGAGTGTAATGTAGGCAAACAACAATCCAGAATATTCAACATTTGGAGTTTCAGGTCCTTGTTGGATGTAAGGTCCGCCAGTTGTGCAAAACACCGTTTTCTCCAAGTTCCCGAACATGTATCAGCACCTCTGTACCATCATAAGTGGGTTTCTGTTTTATTTAATCTTTTGTATGGTTTTTCAGGACCACTTGTGTGTTATTTATTACAGATAGGTTGCCATGTTTTTGTGTGGCAAGCCTCTAATTCTCAGCATCATGGTGAGGTGTTGTGAAACACACGTAAATATAACAAGTATTTTCACAAACAAGGTCGTAAAAGCACTCTGCACTTCACCAAAACACGCTGTAGTGGTTTGTTCTCCCACTGGCTTCAGGGTGGATCAGGCTCATTTGTAGCGCGCGAGTTCAGATCGATTGACACGATGGCTTCATAAGATCGGACATGATATCGGTACCCTGGTCTGTAATTAGCACATCCGAATGCTAAATGTCAGCAAACAACTATTTACTAACTATTGGGCAACTGTACTCGCTTTTTGCAATCATTACTACATATCGAGAGAAATTGTCAACTATGGTCGGTACGTGTAATTCGTGCTTCTGTATTATGAAATGGGCCCAAAATGTCCACTCCAGGCATTTAAAGTCGCTTAGTTACCTCCAGTAGAAGTTGTATTGGAATCGGTTAATGGCTACGATCAGCTTCCTGAGCAGAATTTATGCTGGTTTCTGATATATTGCTCGACATCTCGTTTTCGAGTCCGTGACCAGAACTTTTTGCCAATTTGTCTATCACTTGCCACTTGTCAACCATGACTTGACATCAATATTGACATGTGCTTGTGCGAAGACTTCGTTCTGGAAAGCTGTAGGTACTACAACTCTTAAACCACAACTTGTTGTTCTGCACAGAAAAACTGTCGCGCATCAAGAACTGAGGTTACGGTTTGGATTGTAGACAGTCAACATCAGGAGCTGGAGTCTTTCACTATCCAGCAACGTTCCTGTCCAGTGGTTGTAGGACTGCAATTTTTTTACTCAAACTGTTGCAGTTAGCTCGCCTTTCCCATGGTTTGTGTATTAACTCGTGATCAAATTCACTCGAAAGAAGTTCCCACCTTTGGAATCTGCTGCAAGGGTAATTCAGTCCTAATTACCATTTGAGAGCAGGGTGGGTTCATCCTAACTTAAACTTTTTATCATATAAATAACAGCAGAAGTACATAAAACCATATATTGGTATAGCATCTCCTTCTCAGTTTTGGAATAATTTTACTCCGTTTTGTTCAACTGTCGGGATGCGTATACTACAGGATGCTCTTTACCATCTGCGTTCTGTCCTAGGACAACCACCGGAGCCACCTTACTTTCATCACAAAACAGAATAAATTCTTTTCCAAAACTGGGGAATATCAGAACTGAGTCTGATGTCAGTGCTCGCTTTAAATTATCGAACACTGTCTGGCATTCGGTAGACCATTTAAATTTTGCTCCGCTCCTCTCCGTAACAAATGCCTGTCACGTAGGTATCAGGCGTTTATAATCGCTCATGGAGGACACTCACGTAATTAAAGCTTTCAAAGTTCAATGAAAATCACACAGGATGATGGGACGAATGACCACTTCCATATTTTTCTCGACACCTGTCCGACATTTCAGTTCTTGATACGTAAATAATAATATTAATAATAATTAAAATATTTAAGTACACAAAATAATAATGATAATTATTATTATTATACATTAATTTTCATTGTGAACTTAACTGGTGAAAAACAAAGATACAATTTGACAACATACCTAGTTCTTAATTATTGCTCAGTGGAGTATGTCAGACGTCCAAGATCATATTACTTTTAGGCAATGTAGAAGTAAAATAAAATAAATGGATGTAGATAGAGATATGCTGAATGAATTGTATTTGACTGTCAAGAGGACAATGTCCGAAGTTTTTACTACTTTCCATAGTAGAATGTAGTCCTAAGATTCCTCAGCATTCCCAAAGAGACTTTGGGTATGTGTAAAGAACGATAGCAGCTCTAAGGTTAGAGTCCAGACACTCATGCATGGCATAGGAACTGAAACTGAGTGTAGCCAACGAAAAGCAGAAATCCTAAATACCGGTTAAGTCAGTTTCTTTTAGAAACAATATCCGAAATTATTCCTACAAATTCATTCTCGCACCAATAAAAAAAGGAAAATAGTCATTAGTGTCACTGGCATCGATAAAAACTAAAATCGATCAAACTGAACAAACCTCCAAATCCAAAAGGAATTTCGGTCCGATTATACATTGAATTTGTGGCTAAGTTGCGCCTTTTTAACCACAATGCACTCCATATTCCACTTTCAGTGATTGGAAGATTGCCTAGGTCACACCTGTCTACAAAAAGGATGGCAGAAGTGATCCATAAAACTACCGTCCACTGTCCTTTACAGTCACCTGTCGTAGTACTTTAGAACATATTCTGAGCTCATATGTAAAAATGTGTCTCGAACAAAATGATCTGCTCCATGTCATCCAGCATGAATTCCGGAAACATCGGTCATGCTAAACCCGATTCTCGTTTTTTTTCACGTAACCTCTTGCAAGCCACGGAGAAATTCAGTTAGGTACATGCAATATTTATTGACATCTGCAAAGCATTTGAGTAAGAACCACTCCTACGCACATTATCAAGAGTACGACTGTATGCTGTATCATTTGAAATTTGTGACTGGACTGAGGATTTATTGATAGGGAACAGACGTCAATTTATTTCGGATGGATGGCATATCACTTTCGAGTGTGCCTCAACAAAGTAAGTTGAGACCCATGATCTACAAGCTACCGCCGTCTCACACACATCCTCAACAAAGCATACCACAACCTCAAGACATGACAACAGATATTCGTACTTAGTCACCTTGCGGACCACTTTAACAGTGATCTCAGTCACTTTTCAGATAGAGCAGTTACCTATAACTAAATACTGTCCTAAAAAGCTACACCAGTGTTCATACAGATCTTGGTAAGATTTCAACGTGATGCAAACACAGGAAAATTAATTGAAAAGTTCTGAAATGTAAAACTGTGCACTTCATGAAACGAAAGACACCTGGAATTATGCGTTTACAATTCAGCAACCCAAAATCAAAATCGCTCGACTCATATAAATACCTAGGTATAACCATTTGTTGGGATATTAAATAGAATAGTCGTTTAGACGCTGTTGTAGACAAAGCAGGTGCCAGTCACTCTACAAAAGAGATTGCTATAAAATATTCGTCTGGTTCAGTCTAGAATATTTCGTAAGTGCGTGCGACTACATACGAAGTACTACAACACGCTTAGGGCATTACCAGTCATTCTTCCCGTGCTCCATGTGTGAATGAAAGGAAAGCAGCTCTATAATTTGTTCAATAGTAACCTGCGCCAGGCACCTCACTGTGTTTTGCATATATGTAGATAGTAAATCTTTATGGAATCGTAAACATTACAGAGTTTCCCGCAGTTCAGTTGTTTGTCTCGGGTAATATAAGAGATATTACGTACAAATTATCGAGGTTGCGGCATGCGTTGTTAAGGATGTGTATGAGACGATGATAGCATGTGGTAATTTAATATTTACGAAGTACGTGTGGTTGTTCGAGGAGTAGTAAGTACAAGAATCTGTCGCCAGGTCGTGAGGCTGTGGTATGGGTTGTTGAGAATACGTATGAAACGAAGGTGACATATAGTTTACGAATATCTGCCGTCATGTCTTGGAACTGTGGTACAAGTACAAGTATGTCTCGTCACTTCTTGAGCTTGTGGTATGGCGTTGTTGGGGATGTGTATGAGACGATGATAGCACGTGGTAATATAATATTTACGAAGTACGTGTGGTTGTTCGAGGAAGATTAAGTATAAGAATCTGTCGTCAGGTCCTGAGGCTGTGGTATGGGTTGTTGAGAAAACGTATGAAATGAAGGTAACATACAGTTTACGAATATGTGCCGTCATGTCTTGGAACTGTGGTACGAGTATGTCTCGTCACGTCTTCAGCTTGTGGTACGGTTTGATGAGAATATGTATGAGACGACGAATATCTATCGTCTGGTCTTGATGCTGTGGTATAAATACGTATATCTGACGTCACGCCTTGAGGCTGTGGTATATATTGTTGAGAGTATGTAGAGATAATGGTAACATGTAAGTACGAATATCTATCGTCTGATCTTGACGCTGTGGTACGGTTAGATGACTGTATTATGATGTGATATTTTCTTCCCATACGGGTTCAGTCGGTACCAGTCGTTTAAGTGATGGAGGCTGTGTTATTCCTTTAATGTACCATGCAAGTAAATTACAACAACTGGCCAATTTCAGCCTTAGGACATGATCAGATGTCTGCAGTATACTACCAAAAGCATAGTAAATAACAGGCCGGAACTGTCGGCGTTTCTTCCGGGTGACTTTGCCTCACCTACTGGAAGAAGTGCCATTGATGATTCGAAAAGCGGCTGCTACCTGATGGGCCTCTAGCCCACTTCGCTATTAACGTCCGGACACATCTCAGTCATTTCTTGGTCGATGAATCGGACGACGGGATCCAGTTTCATGGCCTTCTTGTTCACCGGATCTCAACTCGTGCGACTTATAATTATGGCGCCATCTCAAAAAAATCGTGTATGCAGAGCCCATTCCAGATGTGGAGACACTGAAGCAGCATATTCACGCTGCGTTTGACACTGCTCGGATGCAGCCTGGTCTATGTCAATGTGTGACACAGAACATGCTATGGCTCATGCGTGCGTTAAGACACTTGGATACTCTTTTCAACATCGTATACGGTAACTGTGGCTGCGTGGACAGTGCGTATTAGACCGCAATCTCTCTAACAAGGTGCGACTGAATAAACGGTCTCCAGCATGGAAACCAAGCAATTTCGGATATCAGTTCATTAGGTCGTTTTTGTTCCGTATCCTCTCATCGATCAATAAATATAGTTTGTACACGGTGGAAATATTCACCCTATACGTCGGATATGGCCTATATATTCCTTAAGGAATATACGTCACAAATTTTGCTTTGGGATTTTTTTCCTGAAAAATTGGCTAGTTTTATTTTTATTCTCTTTTAAAATGACACGTGATATCTGTTTACATTATCACTTCAGGGTTAAGCACGTAAGAATGTCTGAGAATTGGAAATTCTGATAATAGCAGGCAAGTTTCTTTGATCATGTATTCTAATCGAGTACAGAGTTGTTATCGATATACATTTCGGAACATGTGCGCAAGATAGGGCATATACAATACAAGTAAAGGTACATGGTTTAACATTCGACTAGAATTCCTGATAATTCATTAAATGGAAGTTGCCTTAATACACGTCAGGATGAAAAACATGTGAAATATTGACTCTATTGTAAGCTAGACCAATGTCGTGTTCAAGATGGGAGGAACAACGCAATAAATAGGACAAGAACCATATAACCAACGTGCACGAGTATTATGAGAAAAGTGAAGCGTTTATATCTTTATATATATTTAACGAGTTGAAAATATTCAGAGAACGTGCAGAGAGGACAGGGAGACGTATCGGATCTGTGACACATAGTCGCAAAAATCTCGCTAAATTGTAAAATCTGGAAAAGTAGTGAATTCTCCACGCATATTTTTATTCCTTTAGCGCACAATTTTGCGTTCTAGGAGGTGAATAACTGCATTCAGTGATAGCTACTGAACCAAGAACGTGTGACTGAATGTAATTTAATCGTCCAGTTAGCAAGAAACGGAAGTCGTCCGGACTATGAGGAAGACAAACTGTGTTTTAGTTAGGGTTGGTTGTTGACAGGACAGGCACTCAACACATAATCATTCTCTAATCATCTGATGCCACTTGGGCAACATAAGGCTTTCTGTTTTGTTTTGAGTCATTAGTCTTCTGACGTGTTCGATGCGATCCACCACGAATTCGTTTCCTGTGGCAACAGCAGGACTTGCAACCTATGTCCTCAGTTGTCTGCTGGAAGTACTCCACTCTCATTGTTCCCCTATAGTTCTTACACTCTACAGGTCCCTCTAATATCATGGAAGTTATTCCCTAATATCCTAAGAAATGTCTTATCGTCCTGTTCCTTCTTATTGGCGATGTCTTCCATATTTTCCTTTACTTGTCGATTCTGCAGAGATCCTCCTCATTCCTTACTTTATCAGTCTACCCCATTTTCCTACATTTGTCAACACTACCACATTTCAAATGCTTAGATTCTCTTCTGCTTCGGTTTTCCCACAGTCCAAGTTTCACTGATATACAATGCTGTGCTCCAAATTTACATTTAAGAAATTTCTGCCTTATATTAAGGTCAATATTTGATGCTAGTAGACTTCTCCTGGCCAGGAATACCGCAGTTGTCAGTGCGACTACAACCCCAAAATAAAGCTCAACTTACTTGTTGAATGTGTTACTTTCGTCTTTTACTCATAAGCAGCGTTCGTTCAAAAACTAGATCACCTACGTAACTTACGTATTGTCCCCGTGAGTGCTAACTACAGCAAAAAAAATACGACGGAGGGCGACTACGTGTGATGCTATTCACTGGAAGCCGCTACACTCGTGTCAATATTCCACGATCAGGACAGCCGCATCAAACCAGCAGCCACATGAAACGACCAGCATGCGGGTCTTTATTTGCTTACCTGTATATAGCATTGAAGTACCATTCGTTAACGCCTTCGTGGAAGCACCCTGCAGGTCAATTGAATGTGCATCGTATACTCCACATTATAAAACGGAACACTTACAACAAGGTGAAATACATTCGTCTTAGAACCAAGAGAATTCGCTACCACTTCTTTGATTACATGAGTGTCCTTTAACATCAATACTGGTTCTAAACTCGTACAACGCAAAGAAAATAAATACTTCACCAGTCGTCCAGAATTACTTGCAAGGAGCGATGTGGAGATGCCTGTGTACTTCCTTAACAATGAACATCTCACGGAAGAGCCAAAGGTACCGGTAGGAATCGCGTCTGTAGGGAGATGGCGCAGTCATTACTAAACTGCTGCACTAGCATTTGTGAGGAGCGGATTTCGAATCCATGTGCTGGAATTTTTCTTTTGCGTTTTCTCTGAATCAATTTATTTGAATGCTGGGATGGTTTCTTGGAGAAGGAGACAGAATACTTGGTTCCTCATCAGTGCCTTTAGCCGACCTTGTGCTCCTTCTCCAACAACCTAATCTCAGTCGGCCATTATAAACCAATCATTAAATTTTCGTCTTGCAGTGGATCGTAATATCTGTATTTTCACTGATAACAGCCACACAGGCAATCAACATCTGGAAGAATGTAACAACCGAAAAACAGAGTGAAAGAAAGAATGTATGTTTTGCGTTGAGCATGTGGTCTAGTGATGGTTGTCGATTGACTATTTGTTCTCAATCCACTGACCCTGCATAGTTTAAAGAGCATTCAGTAGTGTCCGAGAACAGAAATACTGATCTTACTGCTTCATGTCAGCAATTTACAGACAAGCGATGTTTCCCGATATGAGTACACCTAACCAGAATTGCTAAGTCCTCTTCTGTTCTTTTGTTCTCTCGACAAAGAGACACATTTTATGGTTTTCCCACGTGCATTAAGTATTCACAATGTTCGTTTCGTAACCAGAAAAACATTACGTAATACTTCGCATATATATATATTGGCAGCTCACAAAGCATGTGAATGAAAACCATTCGTTGGTTATGATGTCCAGCACGCCGTACATCGAATTTAAAATGAAATGGAATTTCAAAAAAAGTCATACTGGTTTGTTGGTCAATGGCGTACATAATTTAGAGAATCACAATGAAAATGACAATTACTCAACGAGTGTCGGTTCTGTCAGCCTAAACTTCGTTTTTATGATATGTTGATCTAACCAGTTTGACATACAAGAGCTGGAAACATACAAAAATCAAAGTCACTTTAAAAACTGAACAGGATGTTGTTAATAAGTAAATTTTGGGTTTGGGGTTTACGAAAGTAGAAGTAGACTTTGTCGCCTTAAAATGCCTTAGAAGTTATCCACGTATTCTTTTGATGACCTTTTAACCAATATTAATTAAAATGTCTTTCAGGTGAAAGTGTATTTTGACCTAATTCGATTAAGATCGGTCATTCGCTTCATTAGGATTTCGAAAGGCGTCAGAAACGTAGTTTACCAGTGCCTTCTCATCAAATTTCTGGTGATTATCTCCTGGAAGTAATGATCCACAAAATCGGTCACTGTGAATAAGAAGGGGTTCTAGCTCAGCGCTAAAATCGACAAGTTGACTTCACAGTACTAACAAAAGCAATCACCATCTCATTACTTATGCCACGGGGCGTATCATCCCAGGATATCTCCGGCAGTTTAAATTAGCGTGGAATTTCATTAACTTTCTTTCATCATTGGTTGATTTATATAATGACATCAACGATTGTATTTTGGTTCAATAGCCACGACATGCTCGGAATGCATCCACCCGGGTTCTCTTCGTGTTAGCTATCAGCCCTCCACGACGATGAACGCTCAACTCGTTTCGGAAACCTTACCTTCCTTGCTGACGGCAGCAGTGTCAAGCATAGGTCGAATGTCTGTAAGTTGTAAGTCTAAAAGCCCCCTGTTTTAAGTCTAAAAGTCTCCAGCTTGCTATATGAGCCATGAAACGACCCTCAACGTCGTATAGAAAAAATGAAATAAGTAACGAAACGTGAAACAAATCATACTCCATTCATTAACAACAATGCAGCATACTGTAATCAGCCGGTATGACGAAAAACATTTAAGGTAATTTGCTGTTATTTACATAATGCTGTTAACATTTAATTTCTGGGTTTCCCGGTACAATGTTCCAGCTGATACCGTTGACATTTTTTCACAAGTCAGCAAATTTTATCGTTTCTTAGTAGTGTCATATTTATAAAAAAAGAACTACATATTTTGTTGATGGATTCACACCAGTCTGTCCTTGTACAATTAATCGAACTGCTGCTCTTGTTTCGTTCAGCGCTTGTTCTGGAGTGATATTTCTGTCGCGTATCTAGTCTCTCTACTTCTTATTTTCATTCTATAATGTAAGGTGTTCTGCATGAGTTTTTTGAATAACATATAAGTTTGGTAAAATGAAGGTGATATTGGACATTTCGTTTGTTGCAGTGAAGTATCTTTTTCTGGTAAGTGATTTTTCGCGTTGTTACCAAGAATCTCAACATGGGAAGCTATCTATCGAGAGATTACTTGTTTTCCATTCCTTCGTAATGAGTCGACACTAATTTTCACGTTGGAAGGCTGAAACTGACGAATGAAATAAAACTTGTATGTAGCGCATGGTCGTAGTTGCGCATTACAATTTGTTTGCGACTTCTTTCAAATTTGGAAGTACTCACTATCAGGTTCCCACTAAAAAAGAAAGAATATTGGGTTAATGACAATATTTAGTAAGCAAGAGATCTACGTAGTGGGTTTGGTGAAACCAAAGTAATGAAGTGGCAGCTTCATCTGTACGTGAAAGAATAGGTTTGTAAAATCTCATCACTCTTCGTAAGTATTTCACGAAACATGTCAGCAGATTCCTTATACATTGGGAAAATTGCCGGTAACCTTATGTTTAAGCGTTTTTTTCGTTTTTTTTTTTTTTTTTTTTGAGGATTGTTGATAATGGAAGTTTCCAGCAGAAAACCATTCAACAATAAATTGCAACAGCCACATATTATTGTATATTAGTTACTACACTATCTGATGAAAAGAATCCGGGTAACTATTAAAGGACATTAATACGTAGTGTGTCAAGTCTTCGCTTTTATTACGATTTCATCTCTTCTGGGGACACTTTCAGTGAGGTGGTCCAGTGTCTGCAGAGGAATGGTGGCTCATTGTTCGTCGAAAGCAGAAACCACGGATGGTAGTGATGTTGGACGCAGGGAAGTGGTGTGAAGTCGACGTTCTAACTTACCCCAACGGTGTTCCACTGGATTAAGGTCGAGACTCTGGGCAGGCCAGCTCACTTCAGGAATCCCACTATCCACAAACCACTGCAGAAATATGTTGCTTGATGACAATGTGCATTATCACACTGATACATTCATCAAAAATTAAATGGCTCTGAGCATTATGGGACTTAACATCTGAGGTCATCAGTCCCCTAGAACTTAGAACTACTTAAATCTAACTAACCTAAGGAGACCACACACATCCACGCCCGAGGCAGGATTCGAACCTGCGACCGTAGCAGTAGCGTGGTTTCGGACTGAAGCGCCTAGAGCAGCTTCGCCACTGTGGCCGGCGACACATTCATCGTCTCTTAACTATTTTTCTACTGTAAAATTTGTTCATATCCTTTCGCATTTAGTGTTTCTTACCACGAAAAACACCTTTATCCTCTTCACTACCACTTCCGTAGTTCACTGTTGGCCCACATTCTGCAGGCGCTCGCTGTGATATTGTACAGAGATTGTGATGCCACCCCTAAGTCGGCAACGCACATCGATACCACGGACATTAGCGAGATCTCGCTGCAATCCAGAAAAACGACTTGGAGAGGCTGAAGAGGTCACACCCCCTCTGTCAGCACGGTAGCGCCCTCTTAAATATAGAGCAGAGCCCGGAAGCGATCTACCTGAGTTTGGGACCTCAACTGAAGCAATCAACATCATCGAGTAGCAGTAAAGAGTTATTCAAGTAGTAATGTAAATGTTGAACATTGAACTTCAAGAGAACAGTTTGTTAATTCCTCCATCAAGTGATAATTTAATAGTGAATCACTGTTCGAAATTATCATGCTCTCCTGTGGGAAACAGTCGTATCAAGTTAAGTAAACACATTTATCATTCGTGTATTAAAGTGAACTATTATTTCATCTGTTGAAGTTCCAATGTGCAATCTCTCATAGCAATGAAAGATGCCACAGTTATGGCCTGACGTTTGTAGTCTCATCTCGTCACAACATCCGCCAAATCCAAAATCATCAGTGGGGTTATCACAAGCTATAGGGTGATTCATGACTTTAGACCACACACTCAGTACAAAATGGCTCAAATGGCTCTGAGCACTATGGGACTAAACTGCTGTGGTCATCAGTCCCTTAGAACTTAGAACTACTTAAACCTAACTAACCTAAGGACATCACACACATCCATGCCCGAGGCAGGATTCGAACCTGCGACCGTAGCAGTCGCACGGTTCCGGACTGCGCGCCTAGAACCGCGAGACCACCGCGGCCGGCCACTCAGTACACTGTCCAGAGATGTACTCCTAGCATAAACAAAATCTTCGCTTAGCATCGACTACAGAAATGATTACTGACATTGTGCTAGCTGGAATTCTGGTAGCACAGGAATCGTCCTAGCTGGACAGCTGGTATCACTTTGCAACTCATGAGCGATCCCTTCAGCCGACACCATGCGATTTCTTACAACCACCTTCAGCAGTGCATGACGTCAACCTGATCTTAGTTTAGTTGTGGTTCCTTTACGTTTCCACTTCACAGTCGCATCACTAACAGTCGACTTGAGCAACTTTAGAAGCGTTGAAAGTCTCTGATGGATTTGTTACTTAGGTGACATTCACCTACCCAGGTGACATCGACGTAGGATGTTTCTGAGCATTCCTGCAGATCCATTCTGCTGCTACTACTCCTCTGCTGACAACACAATTCCTCTGGTATCCCTTTACACTGGTGAACCCGCCTGTCATGACATCTAATGGTAATTTCACATTACATACACTACCTGGTCAAAAGTATCCGGACACCCCAAAAACATAAGTCTTTTATATTAGGTGCGTTGTGCTGGCACCTACTGCCAAGTACTCCATATCGGCGACCTCAGTAGTCATTAGACATCGTGACAGAGTAGAATGGGGCGCTCCGCGGAACTAACGAAGTTTGAACGTGGTCAGGTGATTGGCTGTCACTTGTGTCATACGTCTGTACGCGAGATTTCCGTACTCCTAAACATCCCTAGGTCCATTGTCTCCGATGTGATAATGAAGTGGAAACGTGAAGCGACACGTACAGCACAAAAGCGTACAGGTCGACCTCGTCTGTCGATTGACAGAGACTGCCAACAATTGAGGCGGGTGGTAATGTGTACTAAGAAGACATCAACACTCATGCTCATAAATCAAGCATAATTCTGATACATGGTGAAACAACACTCTGGTGGGCGGTTTGCGGGTTTAAATCACCTCGGGGTATGACCATGCGGTGCATCTGACCTGCGGTCGTCTCACGGTGGCGCTGACAGCAGTCCACGAACGCAAAGGTGTGTTGAAGCTTGTCAGAGTACGGTGCAGGCGTTTTCAGACTTGCTAATGGTGACTGTGTGTTGAAAATGACTCAAAGAACACTTATTGACGACGTTATGAGAGGTAGAATACTACGCCGACAGGAGGCTGGTCAAACACATCAGGTCGTAGCACGGGCCCTCCGTGTCTCACAAAGTGTGATCTCAAGATTATGGGAACGATACCAGCAGACAGGGAGCGTGTCCGGGCGCTACAGTACGGGACATCCACAGTGTACAATACCGCAAAAAGACCGATATCTCACCATCAGTGCCCACAGACGGCCACGGAGTACTGCAGGTAGCTTTGCTCGGGACTTTACCGCCGCCACTGGAACAGTTGTCTCCAGACACACAATCTACAGACGACTGAACAAACATTGTTTATCCGCCCGGAGACCTGCAAGGTGCATTCCATTGAGGCCTGGTCACAGGCTGGTGTCAGTAACACAGTACATGGTCATTGGAACAGGGTCCCATGTTATATTCACGGATGAGTTTTCGCCTGGCGTGAACAAGGAACCTGATACCATCCTCTTAATGTCCTCGAAAAGGACCTGTATGAAGGTCGTGGTTTAATGGTGTGGGGTGGAATTATGACTTGTGCACGTACATTCCTGCATATCTTTGACAGAGGAACTGCAACAGGTCAGGTGTATCGGGACATCATTTTGCACCAGTATGTCCGCCTTTCCAGGGGTGCAGTGGGTCCCACCTTCCTCCTGATGGATGATAACGCGCGGCCCTACCGAGCTGGAGGAGTACCTTGAAACAGAAGATATCAGGCGAATGGAGTGGTCTGCTTGCTCTACAGACCTAAACCCCACTGAGTACGTCTGGGATGCTTTCGGTCGACCTATCGCTATACGTCTTCAAACCTCTTGGACACTTTAGGGGCTCCGACAAGCACTGGTGCAAGAGTGGGAGGTTATACCCCAGCAGCTGCTCGACCAACTGATCCTGAGTATGCCAGCCCGTTGTGTTGCCTGTGTGTATGTGCCTGGTGATCATATTCCATATTGATGTCGGGGTACATTCGCAGGGAATAGTGGCGTTTTTTAGCACATGTGTTTCAAGACAGTTTTCTCAACTTATCACCAATACCGTGGACTTACAGATCTGTGTCATGTGTGTTCCCTGTGTGCCTATGCTATTAGCACCAGTTTTGTGTAGTGCTACGTTGTGTAGCACCACATTCTGCAATTATCCTTAATTTATAAGCATGGGTGTATTCAGACCATCACACAGTAATTCCACACTTCATCAGGATCCACTGCAAGTACTATGACAGTTACGCGGGAGGTGAGAAAACTTGGATTTCATGGTCGCGCGGCTGTTCATAAGCCACACATCACGCCTGTAAGTGCCAAACGATGCCTCGGGGTGGTGTGAGGACGATAATCATTGGAGATTGAACAGTGGAAAAACGTTGTGTGGAGTAATGAATCACGGTAGACAATGTGGCGATCCGATGGCAGGGTGTGGGTATGGCGAATGCCCGGTGAACGTCATTTGCCAGCGTGTGTAGTGCCAACAGTAAAATTCGGAGGCGGTGGTGTTACGGTGTGGTCGTGGTTTTCACGGAGGGGGCTTGCACCCCTTATTGTTTTGCGTGGCACCATCACAGCACAGTCTTACATTGTTGTTTTAAGCACCTTGTTGCTTCCCACTGATGAACAGCAATTCGGGGATGGCGATCACATCTTTCAGCACGATCGAGCATCTGTTCATAATACACGCCCTGTGGCGGAGAGGTTACACGACAATAACATCCCCGTAACGGACTGTCCTGCACACAGTAGTGACCTGAACACTACAGAACACTTTTGGGATGTTTTGGAACGCCGACTTCGTGCCAGGCCTTACCGACCAACATCGATACCTCTCCTCAGTGCAGCACTCCGTGAAGAATGGGCTGCCATTCCCCAAGAAACTTTCCAGCACCTGATTGAATGTTCTATTTAAGTCATTTTCAGCCAGGTATCCGGATACTGTTGGTCACATAGTGTAGGAGTGTGTGGATACTTTTGATCAGACACCGTATATTCGGGCCACCTGCTGTTGTGATATACAGCCGCGGTCAGCATTATGAGTATAATTACTTCCTGAGCTCGTTTGTCCGATTACAAAGTGCAATGCAATATTTATGGCCTCGATGTTGTTGTAAGAACTAACGAGTTCATTGTAAAGAGGAAAAGCTATATAATCTTATGCCTGTTGCTCCAACGCTTGGTACTATGGATGCGTCCGTATAAGCCTGCAGCCAATATTCTTACGTATTGTTACGTTGCTTAACAAGCGATTTTGCAGTGATAGAGAACATTTACCAGTTTTTATGTTGTCTGTCTAAAGCCACAAGCACTGTTTGTTTGTGTAAAGGCAAACTGTGCGAGTTCACATCGTTGCACTCAGCCCGCAGATTCAGGCATCCTTTGTAGAATCCTAAATTAATAGCTTTCCGTTATGCAGTGTTACACACGTTTTTAACAGGCATTGAATTATTTCCTTCATCCGAAATAATCTCATCCTAGATCCCGTGTGTAGACCAATTAAAACGTGCGTAAATACCTGTGGTACTCGGAAAACGTTTCAACTCAAAAATAAAACTGTAAAAAAGTCTGCCTCCATTTACAACATTTTTCATTTTGCTGTGGGAAGAATAAGCCTAATAAGTGGCTGCTGCAGACTGGATTAATTTTCTGCGTTTCTTTGTTTCCCTTTGGCCTACAATTGCACGATATAACTATTTTAATACAAGAGAGTGAGATATAGCGTGTTTGGATGTGAATCCACACAGCAGACAAATAATCTTTCTCAGAATTTCGAAAAGTGATAGACAACTGTCATGCAACGGATTGATTTTTAATCCTAAATGTGCTAGCTCAAAGAGGTGAATAAGACCCGCTCTCATTATATTTGAGAATAACTTGTGCGCCGGCCGCGGTGGTCTCGCGTTTCTAGGCGCGCAGTCCGGAACCGTGCGACTGCTACGGTCGCAGGTTCGAATCCTGCCTCGGGCATGGATGTGTGTGATGTCCTTAGGTTAGTTAGGTTTAAGTAGTTCTAAGTTCTAGGGGACTAATGACCACAGCAGTTGAGTCCCATAGTGCTCAGAGCCATTTGAACCAATAACTTGTGCCTTAACTTATTAAAAGCAACTAGTTTACGTCCACATTTTCTTATTTTTGTAGTTCCGCTGCAGCATAATCACACAGCTTCAGGTAAAGCAGAATGCGCATGTTTTCATTTATTGTTTTTTACTTTAATACTGTAATTTTTTCCTCCTTTAACTTCTCCTCGTGTTCGAGTGAGTATGTCTAACTGGGAGGATATGAGTGGTTTCAAATATCCTCCAACTTATTCAGAGGGTACCACAGGGTCGTAGGTTAATAGCCAATCTAACCTTTTGACCGTTTCAGTTGGAACCAGAGACACAGGGTGTACGCACCGTACCTGTGACTTCAGGTATAGGGTTTGGCATCAGGTCCCATTTCGCTCTCCAATTGTTCGAGCTAGATGAGTGGTCCAGAGCAAGGGTTTGATACTGTTCATTTGGGGTTGTACAGATGTGTTTTGTTAGTTTGCACTGTTTTATGGACAAAGCATTCTGTTAAATTATGACGGTTTGTATTTGCAATTAACGAAGAGCAGTGTCTCGGTTTGATAGTGTTTACTCCTTCTATCTGAATAACCTAACTTTTTGTGATAATTAAGGCATTTTGTCAGAGTTTCATAGGTCGTACTTTGTAGTCGTAGAATGATGGTTGCGGTAGTCTTTGCAGTATAAAAAAGCACAAATAGGTTTTCTGAAAGAATCTCAATGAATATCGACATGATCTTATTATTATGAATTACCTCACAGTTTCTAAACTTTCGTATATTGATTGATTTTCGGCATCAACACGCCATGTGCCTCTTAGTTCAAAGCCTACTGTTTGGAATCACCTTCAATGAACAAATCTCCTCGCCCTGAGGCTAATGAATATCAGCAGTGTCATTTTTTGTTAATTATTCCAAGGGTCCTGAATTTTCTGAAATTGATTGATTTTTGGTCATCAGCCCACCACATGTTAAAACCATCTCTTCTGTCATGTTTAATGGATACACCCATCTCCCCTGAGCTCAATGAATAAGAGATTCTCGTTGTGTTCGTCGTTAATGAATAGATCTTACTCCCCTAAGTTCAACGAGTGCATAGATATAAGTATTTCGTGAATTATTTCTCAGCAGCCGAATTTATGTTGATTAATACTTGCTGGGTGGCCATTAGTTTTAGAGACACCTTTTCCTGATCATGTTTGATAAATACATTTCTCTCTCCTGAGTTCAATGAATAGCAGAACATATGAGTGATTGTGGATTATTTCACATCTTCAGAATTCATGAAAGCTAACTGATTCTTTCAGCCACTTGCCAGTGTCATATTGTGAGTATGCATGTTATTTGAATGCAGTCGAAACAGTCACTTGAGCTCATTCCTGTATGACTATATATCTGTGGAAAGATTCTGGCAGTCAACAATTTCCGTACTTTCGTGCCCTTTTACGTGCTGGGGGTTAATTCTGAATACCTACCTAGGCAAACGCCTTTGCTGCTACCGAGGGTTTTATAAAGCATTCTGGTAGTTAGTGTGCAGTATATAAATGTATGCCTGTGTTTTGTGTAAATGAAGGCTGCTAGCATCCCCTCCCGTATCTCTCTCATCCGTTAGATCCTCCTATTGTGAGCTGTGGTGTCACCGCCAGACACTACACTTGCTAGGTGGCAGCCTTTAAATCGGCCGCGGTCCGGTAGTATACGTCGGACCCGCTTGTCGCCACTATCAGTGTTTGTAGACCGAGCGCCGCCACACGGCAGGTCTAGAGAGACTTCCTAGCACTCGCCCCAGTTGTACAGCCGACTTTGCTAGCGATGGTTCACAGACTTCTACGCTCTCAATTGCCGAGACGATAGTTAGCATAGCCTTCAGCTACGTCATTTGCTACGACCTAGCAAGGCGCCAGTATCCGTACTATTGATATTGTGAATCATGTACCATAAAAGGGCGGCGTTCGTCATTAATGGATTAAAGTTAAGTATTCCACCAGCTACGTCCATTTTTCTCAATTCTAATTCTCTTGTCATGTTCCAGACCTCACGCCAGCCTGCGTGAGCTAAAACGCGTGCATATCGGCCTTCTTTAACCATACGGTTGGCTCTCCTCCCAACCACAACATTGGCGACGAGGCAAAACCGCGTTCTTATCGATATTGCCCTGATTTACTTGTATAATGGCTTCGCCACAATCTCCAGATGTACTGTCCAAATTTTATCGCTTACGGAATCAGCAGACGCAGGACTTACTGGATACCCTTGGACAGCTCGTCCAGGGTCAACGTGCGATGCAAAACGATGCGGCAGCAGCCACTTCACCGCTAACGCAGCCACAACACGCTGTTGCACCCACCTTTCGACCTTTTGATGCGGCACTGGAAAGCTGGACGGAGTGGTCACGTCAATTTGGATTCCATCTCACCGCCTACAGAATTCAAGGTAACGAGCGGCAGCCTTTTTTGTTATCGTCCGTAGGGGTGACCACGTACCGTGTGATAGTCAAATTATTTCCCCGACGCGACGTAGCACCTCTGTCCTACGAAGAAATTTTGTCTGCATTAGATGCATATTTCCAAGAATCAGTCAATGTACTTGCGAAAAGGTATACATTCTTTCGTACAAAACGTACGGCAGGTCTGACTAATCGGGAGTGGGTTGCAACCTTGCAAGGCCTTACTAGAGATTGTGCTTTTGAGTGTCATTGTGGACTCCCTTATTGAGATAATATGGTACGTGATGCAATTGCACAGAACTTTTCTGATGTTCGTATAAGGGAACAGATTTTGAAACTAGTCAATCCCTCCCTACAACAAGTGATAGACATAGTGGATCGGCAAGACACACTTGACTTTGCTCAGGAATCATTTGACACTTCGCCAGCAGTGTGTCAGGTTAACCGGCCAGACGGGCGAGCTGTACGGAGCAGTAAACAACCCTCGCGCCCGGCAGCGCCACTGCCGCCAAGCTATCAGCCACGTGTGCCGCGCAGGCAAGCTAATGCAGTGATCAAATCATGCCCGCGATGTGCTACTAAACATTCGCGTGAGAATTGCCCGACACGCCACGCTATTTGCTTTTATTGTAATAAAAAAGGACATGACAGAGTGTTTGCCAGAAAAAGCTCAGATCGGAAGCTCAAAACCGTTCCAGGCCCTTTGCTTAGCACCGGAATCGGAATCGAACCAAGGATACTCAGGCCCGCGAAACTTCGCCCATGGACATTCATGTAGTTCATTCCACTCCGCGCAGTGCCACTATCTCAAACAGTGACTGTGTTCGTCCCAAAACTAGTGTGCTTCGACATCGCCGGAACTTCCTTCAAGTCGCAAGTGATTATGTACCAGTGTCAGTTCACGTTGCACGAGACAGTCGCTCTTGTCGTCAGAAGGACAATAAACTATTCTGTGGACTTGGGCATTAACGGCAAAGTGATACCATTCCAGCTCTATACCGGAACTGCAGTTTCACTGATCAATCATGACACTTACAAACTGCTGGGCACACCTCCGTTGCGTGCCGCAAATGTTACGTTAAATAGCTACTCCGGTCCAGATATCCCTGTGTTAGGACAGTGCAGCCTTCTTGCAACATACAAAGGACAAACAAAACTTGTGTCATTTTACGTCCTTCGTTTTTCTTCTGCAGTGAACTTGTTTGGTTTCGATTTATTTCAGTTGTTTAACTTGTCTATAGTAAATCAAGTTTTATCAGTAAACCAGACTGTGCCTTCAGACAGCGTTTCGCGTCTATGTGAAGAGTTTGCAGACATTTTTACCACCGGGCCTCGGTTGCACTAAGAACTACAAAGCACATTTGGAACTGAAAGTAAACGCGCAACCGAAATTTTTCAGATCGCGCAATGTTCCCCACGCATTGCGTGATGAGGTCGCAAAAACATTACACGATTTGGAATCACAAGGTGTGATTGAACGGGTGCAGGCTTCTCTCTGGGCATCACCCTTAGTAATTTTGACAAAACCTTGCGGCAGGTTGAGACTTTGTGTGGACTTGAAGGCAACAGTGATTTCACAACTAGCGGTTGCAACTTTTCCTTTACCCCGCCCGGAAGATCTTTTTGACAAACTGTGTCCAGGTAAATATTTTTCGAAGTTGGACCTAGCGGATGCGTACTTGCAGATACCGGTGGACGAAGAAGCCCAGCGCGTTTTGGTGGTTAACTCGCATCTTGGTTTGTATCGATTCAAACTTCTGCCATTTGAGTATGCATCCGCCCCTGCATTGTTTCAGCAATATCTACAAACTGTTTGTGTGCCGGTCCCTACTGCAGCAAATTATCTGGACGATATTGTGATCTCTGGAAAGACGGAATAAGAACGTTTGGCCAATCTCAGAACATTATTTCAGGTCTTGCGACAAAATGGTCTTCGCTTGCGATAGGACAAATGTGTGTTTTTTGGTCGGGACTTGCCATACCTGGGACATGTAATCAATGCCCAAGGCATACGTCCCAGTCCCACGCACCTTCGTGCCATACACGACTTGCCTTCGCCGCAGAATTTGAAGCAGCTACAGAGTGTGCTGGGAAAAATCAACTATTATCATAAATATATTGCGCATGCCTCTTCCATTTCAGCTCCGCTTCATCGCTTACGCCGTAAGGGTGTTCCGTTCGTCTGGACGACGGAATGTGAACGCGCCTTTCGCCGGTTGAAATCGGCGTAGCTTTCCAATACTTGCCTTTCGCCATTCTATCCCCAGAAGCCCGTTTTTTGGTGGTGGATGCATCGGATTTCGGGATCGGTGCTGTGCTTGCGCACAAAGATGGATAGCACGATCGCCCTATTGCCTTTGCGTCCAAGTTGCTCTCGTCTGCGCAAAGAAATTATTCACAGATCGAGAAAGAAGCATTGGCTCTCGTATTTGGTGTTACAAAGTTTCATGATTTCTTGTATGGTCGTAACTTTACCATAATCACAGACCACAAACCATTGCCATCGCTTTTTCATCCGACCAAGCCTGTACCTTCACGTAAAGCGAAGAAATTCATTCGCTGGTCTATTTTCCTCTCGCAGTAGCGCTACGATATCTTGTATCGGTCCACTGCTAACCACGGAAACGCCGATGTATTGTCCCGCTTGCCTGTTGCTGAGGATAGGGCATTCGATTCCTCCGAACTGACTTGCATGTTCATTGATGCGGAAACCGATGACGTAGTCGAATCGTTTCCGATTGATTTTCGTCGTGTAGCTACAGCCACAGCTGCCGACCGGGTCCTTGCTCCCGTTCTGCGATTTGTTGCTACGCAATGGCCCTTGTCAAAGTCACGGATCGGGGACCCGTTGGTTCGCCGATTTTTTGCTCACAAGAAGAGACTTTTTGTTCGACGTGGTGTTGCGTTGTGATAATGATAAGTCCAGGGTCGTGGTACCACGTTCTTTACAGTCCTCTGTCTTACAGCTTATCCACCAAGGACAATGGGGTATAGTGAGAACGAAACAACTTCGTCAACACGCGATTCTAGTGTTCGGAATCGATGCCGCGATTACGAATATGTTCTCTTCTTGCAGGGTGTGTGCTGAACAACAATCAGCACGTGCGGGGAAATTCTTTGCATGACCAAAAGCCACTTCCCCTTGGCAACTCTTACACATCAATTTTGCTGGTCCATTCTGGAATTCTCGAAGGTTGGTAGTGATAGATTCATTCAGTAATTTTCCTTTTGTTGTTCACATGTCTTCCACGACGTCCGCTATCTTTTGCATTGAAGGTCTTCCACAGACTATTGTTTCCGACTATCGCCCACAATTCATGTCCACAGAATTACAGTCATTCTGCAAGGCCAATGGTATTCAACATCTGACGTCCGCGCCGTTTTCGCCACATTCCAATGGTGCCGCTGAACAATTGGTCAGGACTTTCAGGTCACAGATGTTGAAGTTGAAAGAGTCGCATGCACGAGGGCGCGTTATTGCTCTTTTTGTCCTCGTATCGCTCTCAGCCCCGAGATGGTCGCTCGCCGGCTGAGTTGCTCCACTGTCGTCATCATCGAACCTTGATGTCTTTGCTACATCCGCCGCCTCAGGTTCCTGTGCAGCGGCAGACAACTGCTTTTGCTCCAGGCGACGTTGTCTACTATCGCCACTATCGAGGTTCACGGCGTTGGCTTGAAGGGCGCATTCTTCGCTGCCTCGAACGCGCTATGCATCTGGTTTTGGGGGCCTCTGGTGAGGTGCGTCGGCATCTCAATCAGCTGCGCCTCTGTCGTCGCACGGGAAGTGCCGCTCGCTGTCTGCTTTCAGCGACTGTGCCGTCCGATCAGTGCCCTGGGGACCCATCTACTGCCTCGCCTCAGCCCCAGGTGTTACCGATGCTGCCTTCCATTATGCCGCATGGTGACGCGCCGCCGCCGCCACCGCCGCCACCGCTGCCTGTTCTCCCGCCGGCGACTCCCGTAGTGGACGCGTCGCTGCAACCGCCGGGCGCCTCCCTGGGTCACGCGCCGCCGATCGCTTCCCGTGACCAGTTGTCCTCCGACATGGAACTCTTGCCCGCTCCGGACCATATGTTGTCTTTGCCCGTCGGGTGCCCCGGCCCGATGGAGGTCGACCCTTCGGCACCTCCTGTCTCTCTACGGGCGCATACACCGCATGCTGGCGTGCACCCTGGAGCAGGTTTTCAGGCGTTTCCTAGCTCCCCGTGGTCCGAATGGCAGGGTGCGGGTGTCACAGCCTAGCCTATTGTTAGGTTCCCCACCTCGTCGCATACGTCAACATGCGGAAGCCTTATGCCACAACCGTACGCCGATTTTCGGGGGAGGAATGTGGTGTCACCGCCAGACACCACACTCGCTAGGTGATAGCCTTTAAATCGGCCGAGGTCCGGTAGTATACGTCGGACCCTCTTGTCGCCTCTATCAGTGATTGCAGACCGAGCGCCGCTACACGGCAGGTCTAGAGAGACTTCCTAGCACTCGCCCCAGTTGTACAGCCGACTTTGCTAGCGACGCTTCACTGACTTCTACGCTCTCAGTTGCCGAGACTATAGTTAGCATAGCCTTCAGCAACGTCATTTGCGACGACCTAGCAAGGCGCCAGTATCCGTACTATTGATATTGTGAATCATGTACCATAAAGAGCGACGTTTGTCATTAATGGATTAAAGTAAAGTATTCCACCAGATACGTCCTTTTCTCTCACTTCTAATTCCCTTGTAATGTTCCAGACCTCACGCCAGCTTGCGTGAGCTAAAACGCGTGCATATCGGCCTCCTTTAACCATACGGTTGGCTCTCCTGCCAACCACAACATGAGCTGCATCTAATTAAGTCTTATCCACCTAATTTCACTTTTCCTTAATAGGTTTTGATAGTTAAGATACCGGTATCCGTGCGTGAAACGTAAATTTATTTTTAAATTCCTTTCATGGGATTGCAATTCAATAGAAAGGCTACTTTTCAATATGTCAGTTAATAAATCAGCCTTGTGGCCAACAGACTTTGAAACGGCTTATCATACCCAGTATCTCACCACAATTTTTAATGCCTAAGTCACTATGAGGACGCCCAAAAGAGATATTAATTTCATCGTGAGCTATAACAACTGAGTAATAAAAGAAGTTGATACTTCTTAGAATTCAAATCGCCGACTGCACAGCTCGCGGCATTATCGTCTCCTATTGGCCGTATATCCATCGAATATTCAGTTGAATCCAAGAGTCATTATCCACTCCATATTAGAAATAAATCTCTTAATGAGTAATTTATTGGGCCATTGTCACCACACACCTTTTACTTACATTCTCTCTATCGACACACGAGGTAGTTAAGAGCACACCCATGTGCGAGACCTAGTTACGAGGGTAGCGCGTAGCAGTTCCGAACAAATCCAGTTGTTTAATCAGAAGATTTTATATAGAGCAAACAATTTTGGAGCGTTTAGATGGCTTTCATAGCTGAAGTCAAAATTCGTCTACATAAACCACCACCATTAAACACTGCAAAATATTTTTAAAATTGCTCCGTTGTAGAAGCCCGCAGTGTTTCGGCTGTAAGGAGCTGAGCACAGGTTTTAAGCGTATTATAAAGAGCCAAGAGACTCAGATCAGTGTAACCCTTGATTGTGACAACCGAAATTCTTTTTATATCAACGTAATTAAATTCAAACTACGGGATTTAATTCTGTAACCGCAAACAATAAACAGTAAATAAGTCCGCAAAGAAATGTTTAGCCTAAATATAGTAGTAAATTTCCCTCACAAACACACACACACACACACACACACACACACACACAGAGAGAGAGAGAGAGAGAGAGAGAGAGAGAGAGAGAGAGAGAGACAGAGAGAGAGAGAAACAGACGGACAGAGAAAGAAAGGCAGAAAAATCCATGATAGACAGCTGGCAATACAGAGTTTGAAATTCCCACCCAGAACACGAGACACTGCGGAAGAGAAGAGAGTTTTTGGAAAGCAATGACACAGTGCATATTAAGAAGTAAGTTTACTTAGAAGCATTTGAAGAATGGTAACTGACGACTGTCCTGTACCCGACGGTTTGTTTGAATACTGGATTAATTTAATGGGCATAATTTTTCTGGAGATGTATGCCCTTATGTTCATTTGAAATCACGTCCCCAGTTACAGGAGGCCAACAGTGATGCGCTAAGATGAGTAAATGAGGACAGAAATATCAGTGCATGATATTTCGGCGGTATTCCCTAGTATACATGGAGTATGGGAATATCGTTAGTGTTCGGGTTAATATGTGTTCGGGTTATTATGCATTATACGGATCTGTGAGTACAAGTACAAAACCAATGCAAATCCCTAAGTCTGCATTGAAAGCAATTCGATCATTTCCCTGGATTTTTCAATGATAAAATATTGTGCAGTTTTTCTAAATCACTATAGCTGAACAGTAGGGATCGTTCCATTCAGAAAATATGAGCAACTTCGTCTGATACCAAATCACGTTCTTAAAATATTATTGTTATGATGTTCGATTTTCTGTATAGCTGTACGCTCACGATATTCCGACACTTATATAACACAATTTCTATCACATGTTTCAAATTTGAGTTGACTAACAATGATTAGTTAGAAATTAATAAGGTTATGGCATGCTTCGTTGGTTACGTGTTGTTAACATGGGATTACCCTGATATTTGCTGATGGTGTCAAATAACTTTTTCCATTCCTTGAGTCATTTTCTAATATTAAGTTACTTGTCAGAGTAAAGGTGATAGATCATTCCAGAACACGGTGATCGTTAAGGATCTCTTGAGGAAAAGATTTGTAACAAACTGTTTGCTTCGGATAGTTCTTCAAGCATTAAAGGTAAGAGCACCGTAAGTAGTCGCGTTGGCTTTATTAACACTTCAGTTGCAGTAATAGTGATAATATAAGTATATGTGAATCTTGCCTGTTAACATACTTCATTAAACTTGCAGTGTTTCTCTTAAAATGTGGACTCCTACGGAGTCTTGTAGCAGAAGTTAGGAAATTTCCTTCAGTGCTCCGTAGAAATTACGGTAAGCTTTGAAAACTCGTTATGGCGACCAACCATTAGAGGCCGTCTCTTGTGTCTTCTTGCCCCCGCTCGTGCGACATCAAAGAGCCCGCCTCGAGCATCGTTAGCGGAGGGAGGTAAGTAGGATGCGGCACCACCGCCCGGGCAAACCACCGATTGCCTCATGAAACTGTAGAGGGCCCCGGAGTGCTTGCTGTTGTCTGTATCACAGGGTTCGTGACACAGGCGCACATTACCGTGTTTTGCAATTCGATATGTAGGCGTTTAATTTCCGACGGTACAGCTTACATTCCTTTCACTACTTTTTAGAATAAATATGTCAAATTCTTTTTATTTTTTTATTATTATTTTTTTTTAACTGAGGATCACGCCCCATGACATGTACTCCTCATGCCATGTACTGGAAAGCGACGTCAGCAGTGGTCAGGAGACAGACGCACAGATGTGAAACTAGAGTGCCTCCATTTGTATGAAATTTGTAAACAGCTTAACGAGAATGCAGCCGGGTGAAAGCTTCGACAGTCCTCGATATCTCGACAGTTGCAAATACTGTTATTTTCAAAGCACGAAAACAACGAAAGACCACGTTGGCAGGAAAATTAAAATCTATGTATGTGGAGCATATGCTGAAAGACAACACACACACACACACACACACACACACACACACACACACACACACACACACACACTGCAAAGACTGCCACCATAACACAAACAAAGATGATCGACGTCAGAAGTTATCGCCATTGAAATTGCTGCACCAAGAAGAAATGCAGCTGATAAACGGGTATTCATTGGACAAATATATTGTACTAGAACTGACATGTGATTACATTTTCACGCAATTTGGGTGCATAGATACTCAGAAATCAGTACCCAGAACCACCACTGACCGTAATAACGGCCTTGCTACGCCTGGGCATTGAATCGAACAGAGCTTGAATGGCGTGTACAGGTACAGCTGCCCACGCAGCTTCAACACGATACCACAGTTCATCAAGAGGAGTGACTGGCGTATTGTGACAACATAGTTTCTCGGCCACCATTGACCAGACGTTTTCAGTTGGGGAGAGATCAGGAGAATGTGCTGACCAGGGCAGCGTTCGAACATTTTCTGTATCCAGAAAGGCCCCTACAGGACCTGCAACATGCGGTCGTGCATTATCCTGCTGAAATGTAAGGTTTCGCCAGGATCGAATGAAGGGTAGAGCCACGGGTCGTAACACATCTTAAATGTAACGCCCTCTGTTCAAAGTGCCTTCAATGCGAACAAGAGGTGACCGAGACGTGTAACCAGTGGCACCCCATACCATCACGCCGGGTGATACGCCAGTATGGAAATGACGAATAAACGCTTCCAATGTCCGTCCACCGCGAGGTCGCCAAACACGGATGAGACCATCATGATGCTGTAAACAGAACCTGGGTTCTTCCGAAATATTTACATTTTGCCATTCGTGCACCCAGGTTCGCTGTTGAGTACACCTTCGCAAGTGCTCCTGTCTGTAATGCAGCTTCAAAGGTAACCGCAGCCATGGTCTCCGAGCTGACAGTCCATGCTGCTGCAAACGTCGTGGAACTGTTCGTGCAGATGGTTGTTGTCTTGCAAACGTCACTATCTGTTGACTCAGGGATCGAGAAGTGGGAGCACGATCCATTACAGCCATGCGGATAAGATGCCTGTCCTCTAGACTGCTAGTGATACGAGGCCGTTGGGATCTAGCACGGGGTTCCTTATTACCCTCCTGAACCCACCGATTCCATATTCTGCTAATATCCATTGGATCTCGAACAACGCGAGCAGCAATGTCGCGATATGATAAACCGGAAGCACCATTGGCTACAATCCGACCTGTATCAAAGCCGGAAACGTGATGGTACGCATGTCTCTTCCTTACACTAAGCATCACAACAACGTTTCACGAGGCAACGCCGGTCAGCTGTTGTTTGTGTATGAGCAATCGGTTGGAAACTTTCCCCATGTCAGCACGTTGTAGCTGTCGCCACCGGGGCCAACCTTGTGTGAATGCTCTGAAAAGCTAATCATTTGCATGTCACAACAACTTCTTCCTGTCAGTTAAATTTCGCGTCTGTACCACGTCATCGTCGTGGTGTGGCAATTTTAATGGCCAGTAGTGTTTTTAAGCAAAGAAATGCATGTAAATAAACCCCAAAGAACTGTAATGAAATTGACTCCACTTGCAGAATACTGTGTACGTGTGATAGACTACGGGATAAATCGAGTACATTGCCCGCGCCAAAATGTCTGAATTTCCGCCTGTACTTCACCTCCAGTGCAAATAGAAGTCGGCGGTAGCTGGCTTACAGCCAGTTTACCCGGAGCAACAGTTGTAAAGACACCTTGCGCTTAACGTCACCTCTCCAAGTGATTTCTGCCTCCTCACTTCGTCTATTGCGTCAGCGGGCGTCCTGGGATATGAAACGCTACACTAACTTTGTGTTGTCAGCTTTCCCTTATTCCCTTTAGAGACGGTTGTCTATCTAGTTTCAGCTCTGCGTAATTTCTCTTTATACTTCGTCTTTCAAAGAAAACTCATGTCTCTTTTATTCTCTATATTTTAGTGTATTGTTTCCTTCACTCTATTTGTAATTCCAACTAATATCTTAATCGTCTAGGATTTTTAACATAAACTGGAAGAAGCTTGTGTTCATTTTGTAAACCAGGTGTTAGTTTCTGTTAGAATCCAACCATTTCATTAGCACAAAAAGGTCCAAATTATCCTTGTAAACTTCGGCGATTTAAAAAAATTAAAAAATAACGGAATCTGAAGTAATCTGCTACAATTATATCTACTATTTTCGTTTAGAATAAGCATGTGGCACATGTTTTACCGCCGTAAGACGATGAGAGCACTAATCCCACCATCGGACCTCTTGAAATTTATTTTTCAAGATTTTTTCTCTTTTTATCTTCAGTTAAATGCGGGGAATCTACTCTATTTCCACCCCCGCGGCCTATATCCTGTGTGTATGTTACACCCTTCGCTAGGAGATAAAGCTCGATAAATTCCTCTTCAATAATATAACTAAGGAAACTGGTTTTTCATCTTTAGCGACGGTTCTCTTCAGAATCCTTGACCTTTGTTACAAACAAAAGAAAGCACATAGTTAAAAATTACCAGGAAGATTGCATCACTGCTCAACTTTTCCATCCGCCGACAGATCTCAGTAATATCGTAGCCTTTAAACCGGAACACTGGCAATGCCTATTAAGCTAAACTACATTTATTGTTCTTGCTGAAATTGTGGATGATTCACATGTGACAGGAGACCGACACATAAACCCGAAATTTTCTTTGTAATGATTGAAGGGATATCATTAAACTCCGAAAAATTTACGCCTGGTTGATTATCGATGCTTATCAACCGGTCTTTGTGTTATGGCGTAACTACGCGCGCCGGAACGAAGACGATGAACGCAAGACCAGAGAAGGCAGTGAAATGACGTCGGCGAACGGTATGAAGATAATTTTGGCCGAGCCACGACAGGAGCGACACCTGCAAGAAGTGAATATAAACGCCGCTCCTGCCAGCCTCGCCCGGACATTAGTCGACGGGATTAGTAGAGTATTAGCACGGACTAGCAGAGAGTGCTGCGAGAACAGTTATCAGTTACGTGTGTCTACTTGCGGGAACATTGTGTATAGCCAGGACCCTCATTTATGTTGCATGTCGCCCAGCGCTTGAGACATCTTTGTACATTAAAGTTAAGTATTGTCAATCCGCTTTATATAAATAAAACTGTTGTATAGCATTCCGAGAACGTAGCATCCCTTAGGCAGTCTATAAGAGACGAGTGGGCAAGATCCAACACTCTGAGCAGCCATCTGATGCAAATACAGTGTACAAAGTACAGGGTGTTTATAAATGAATGATTGGGTTTTACCGCTTTATAATATTTATTACATTAAACTTACAGGTATAAATGATAAGTCAAATGAAAGAGCAACTTAAACAGGCTAGTTATGAATTACGGGTTCCAGTGTCGACTGTTTGAAAAGATTAAGAAAACGTTTACAACTACGTCTTTACCGTTTACAGTTATTATAGGCTCTAAAGCCGGCAGACCATGGATTTCGTGCCAGCTTCGTAAACGAAATGTTGTCTTCAGTGATGAATCGACCTTTCACTTTAGTGGACATGTTAACACTCACAATGTACGCATCTGGGGCTCAGAAAATCCTCACTAGGTGGTACAAATGCAACGAGATTCCCCGAAAGTAACTGTTCTCTGTGCCTTATACCGGCGGAACGTTTATGGGTCTTTCTTTTTTGATGAACCTACTGTAACTGGTACTTCTTACCTTGATACATTAGAGCAATGGCTCTTCCCTCCGTTGGAAGAAGATGAGCCAGAGAACTTCCTTTTCCAGCAAGATGGTGAGCCACCTCACTGACATAGCGAAGTACGCGATTGGTTGAACTTCACTGTACCCAAGCGCTGGATAGACAGCAAGGTGCCCAATGACAGGGCTTGCTTTGCATGGCCTCCACGTTCAGTGGATCTAGTGCCACGCGATTTTTTTCCTTTAGGGCTTCATCAGTGATCTGTGTACGAGCCTCCGCTACCAGCAGATCTCCCTGAATTACGAACTGGATTGAAGCAGCTGTTGCTACAATCACTGAAGACACACGAATACACACTTTTCAATACTTGGGAAGGCTATAGACTTGATGTGTGCCGTGTAACAAATGATGCTCACATTGAACATTTATAAGGTTCTTTGTAAACCTGATTGAGTTGCTCTTTAATTTGACATATTATTTATAAATGTATGTTTAATATATTAAATATTATAAAGCGTTAAAACCCCGATATTCATTTATAAACACCCTTTATTTAGTAGAGGAAAAAGGCGAAGTATAGATGATCGAGGAGCCCATTACGGCACCCATCGCGGCATAAAAAACTATCACGAAATACGTGATTTGTTTGTATGACCATGTGTTTTGACTCTCTGTAGCTCTCTGTAATAAAACCATAGATTTGGAAAAAAAGCAAATACAAATTTCAGTCGGAGAGTAATGCAAAATTACTTCCCGAAAATTTACCGAAGGCAACAGATAAGAAATACATCACCTATTAGGCGAAATTCTGTAAATAGGTTTCCGACGTAAGTAATAAATTAAGCTTTTGGATGGGGCACATTTTTAAAACAGAGAAACAGGAGTTTCCGGTAAAACATTTGTATTCGTGAGTATCTGATGTTAAGTTATTCGCATAGTCTAAAGTCTGCTTACTCTCTGTTTACAAAAAGGAAGTAATTGCTATTTAATGGTGAGTACAGGCCGATGTAGTTCAAGGTCCATTCTGATGATGATTCATGTGCTGTAGAAGTATACTTAACATGCACTATTATGGGCTGAATAGTTCGAAATGAAAAACATTAATACAAGGAAGTAACAAAAGTAACACAGGGAGGGATGGAAAGTTCCAGGTTACTCCCTGGGCAAAAATATGAAAACACCAAACCCACAACACATTAACAAACCTAACACGTTGGAGGAAGACCGTTGGCGTTCGAAACAGCTTCTGGTGGTCTCGGAATGGTTAAATACAGTTCTTGTATGATTTAAAAGGAAATCCTGTACCGTTATTCCTGCAAAATACTGGCAAGTTGGGATAACTACGAGAAAATGGATAGCGATCATGCACTGTCTCTCCATGGTGGACCAAACTAATACTGAGACTTGGTGACTGCGATGGACAGGTGAGATGCCACAGGTCATTCTCGTGCTCACGTAAGCAGACCTGGATTATGTGAACTAGGTGAACTGGGGCCAAAGCATTACAATTGGGAAATAAACATTTCACCACGGGACGGACCTTATCGGTCAAAATGGACACACAATTCTTGGCGGTAACGCGGATTTGCTGAGTAGCCATAAGGCCCATGGAATACGACTATATCAAGTAGTAAAGAGTACAGCAATCTGTCTCAACTGATGTTTACTGCATGTTTTGATTTCGGTCACTGTGAGGCCATCTTCGGTGCGGTAAATGTAAGATAAAACATTAAAAACACTTATATATGCACTCAGTCCCAAGTGGTCTATTCACGTCAGATGCTTAGTTCGCATTCCAGTGTGATATATATAGAACTGTTGGGACTATTTGTGTATACATGTGTTTTTAATGTTTCAACCTACATTTTCTGCTCTAAAGACAGTCACACAGATGCCAAAATCTAGATATGCCGTAAACATCATTTACGATTGACTCCTGTGCTCTTTACTACTTGAAATAAATGATGCCGCTGGACACAGTTGCTTTCCTATTGAATCAAACCTTACACCACGATATGGCTGCGCAAATCATCAAGGAAGCCGCACCCCCCTCCCCATGTTCCACTCTTGGGATGTAAGCTCGGCCAAAATTTGGAAGCAATGTGGAGTATGACTAAGTCGACCAACCTATTTTCTTCGATTGCTGCGTAGTCCAGGTTTATCGCTTCTGCACGG
The DNA here is from genome assembly GCF_023897955.1 of Schistocerca gregaria. Taxonomy (NCBI): domain Eukaryota; kingdom Metazoa; phylum Arthropoda; class Insecta; order Orthoptera; family Acrididae; genus Schistocerca; species Schistocerca gregaria. The sequence goes on from NC_064926.1 coordinate 373,754,325, forward strand.
CGTCTTTCTGTTACGGGCATTTACCTCACTGGTAATTGGTTTATGAATTCCACCTTGCCATGCAATTCCCAGCTTTTGGGGCTCCCTTTGTGGTTTTTCGGCGGTGGCAGTGTTAGCGAGTGCAGTATTCAGTTCTGCAGTGGCTATGGCAACTCTAGTACTCTTATTTTCGTGACAATCCTCCTAAACGACAGTTTTTCAGGATAAATCAACGCACTCACTCAACCGCGTTGTGATTTAACGGAAGACTTTTCTTCCGCTTTCCCAGTATGCGGTATATATCTCCGATATGGTTACTCTTGAAACTAGAAACACTTCGGATACCTTGGTTACACCATAAGAGCACCTGCAGTTTGTCACAGTTCGAGTTCACTTGGCTCCTACATAACAACTACACAGAACACTGTGCAGGTAACGGCTGACACTTGCAACGCATTGAGGACATTGCACAGGTGCTGTTCGTGGACTAACAAAACAGCATTACCTGCACGATTGGCTAGCATTTGCGTCTATCTTCAGGCACGTTCTCACGTTTTTTTCCAACCCGTGTATTGTAAAACACTATTGCAAAAAAATTACAAGACATACAGGAGACAGACACGTATCAGTGGACAGAAACTCTGTCAAAATCTGTAGCTCACTTTTCAGGTGTCCAATGTGGGCACCGTTTGTGACGCGCCATACACCAGTCACATGCATGCAGTACATCAACACAAATTGTCCGGGGAAGCGAGGCAGCGGCCAGCTTTGCAGATCTGTTTAGTGGGTTGCCTACCGACAGGTGCCAACAGCTTCAACGCGACAACACAAATCAAAAGGTTAACAATGAATCTGGAAGACAACATTACCTACAGATGTACTACGTTTTTATCAGAATAGTGTAAACCGTAGGGTTTCCTTACCGATGGGACATAGATACATAGCAATATCATACAGTAAATTCCCACTGGTCCTCTAATAACCTATCGGGGGACAAAAATCTCGCAACATTACTGAAAGGAATGAAATGCTCTGTTGTCTTTATACAGTCACTGCTAGCTGACGCTCAGTTTTTCTGAAGGCATGTTTGGGATTCAGAGTAAAAGAAAAAGGTACCTTCCTCCAGATTTTTGCTACAGTCGTACATCAGTTTATTTAAGTGGATGGCCATCGTTTTGAAAAATATTTTTAAATGCTCAGATTCTACAAAAACTGTGTTGAATGCTTTAAACTGTTATCATATGGTGCTAATAACTTAACAGTAAATTATAAAGATAGTTATATTAGTCCAGGAAGCCTCTACAAGTATCGTACACATCACATTGCACCTACAATAATACCTGAGCCATCACCAACTGGCTTGATACCAATAGTTTTCTGACAACACGACAACACCGTTATCCAGCCGATAATCTCCTCAGCGTGTCTCTCCACCCCTTTTAGAAGTGTCAGCTTCCTCTTCCTCATGTTTTACGAGTCTGTGAACAAGGGAGCAGTTTTTGCTATTGTAATCCGTGCCCACAATCAGTTATCTGTCCAACAGACCGTCCTCTGACGTCGATTGTCTTAAACGACGTCCTGTGGGGTGCAGTGGCTCGGCAAATTAAGAATGTAATGCAGCCAGTGAGAGAAGCTTGGACTTTATTATATTTGTAAGTGAAACAAAGGTTCTCGACGAGTTCTGTTCAGTTCTTGTCTGCATGTTATGTGGTTGTAAGTTGGGAGCGTGGTTGTTCTGATGTACGATCTATCTGCGTATGGGAAATCTTAGAATGAGAATTTCGATCTGCTTTTCTCTGTGCACGAGCATCAGAAGGTACGGTAACATCTGCTGCAAATGCAAAACTTGACGCGCCATACTAATGCAAGGAATTGTGTACTGAGCCTTTGTACATGGTGTGACAGGACATGCCAGTTTCGATAACTGTAGTTCAGAATCTGTTTCTCTATGAGGTGTATTTGACTCGAAACTGACCAGTATAAATTCCGTTTTCATTCACCCAGCGGTCCGTTGCATTTTCATTGGTTTCATTAATATTTTCTGGGAGAAGTCTTTTCCCGTCGTGCTAAAGCCGTCTCGTGTTTTTTGTTACATTGTGTTATTTTTTTTTTTTGAGCTGATCGTATTTCTGAGTTACAAGAATTTTCAAATAATACAAACCTTTCTGTATTTATTAACGGACCTTATATATCAGTTAATAGGTATCCCTCTCTCATGATTTATCGTCAGTACGGTTATTTACTAAGTAAGACTAGTTTTCATGAGGTTCATTCATTCAATCAACAAAGTTAGTTGCAGTGTTTTGGCAATATCCTTACAGGTGCAGAAGATAATTTTTCATCAAGATCTTCAGGGCAATAGAGAGGTATTGAAACATCCACTTAGAAAAATTAATGAATTACTGTGCTGATAAACCTCTTACGTTATTTGATTTTCAAACGGCTGAGCAGAACTGAATGAACTCATACATTTCTCTCTTTACTTATTCTGATCAACACTTAGCTGACACACAGTATTTTTAGCGCAACGTAATCTCACTTTCAGCAATCCCTACAAAAGAATGGCCCTAACTAACAATAACCTATAACTTTCATGTGTCACTTACCTCTCAAAAATCTTCGTTACTCGAACTACTGCAATTCAGCGAGCGCCAATACTGGCAGCTAAATAAAAAATTCTAACTAGTAAAGGCACAAACTACTGATAGGCATAGTCAGCATATGAAAGATTTTGATAGAGAACAAACAATGTATTTACCTTAATAATGTCCGAAAATCATATAAGTTCATGATATCCAGAATTACAAATTTACTCTTTCTGGCGGACACACGTCCAGATCGTCCGCTCTTAAAATTCTGCCATCTCTCTCCCCACATCCACCACTCCTGGCGGCTCACCTCCAACTGCGCAACGCTACGCGCTGTTCACATCCAACTGCCCAACATCACAGTAGCAAATAATCCAACAATGCAAACCAGCCACAGACTCCACACAGCACAGTCAATGATTTTCATATAGAGCGCTACGTGGCGTCACCAACATAAAAACCTTAACAGCCTACTTACAATATTTAGAATTACATTTATGAACGAAGCATGTTCCCTGCACACGTTTAACCTATAAGGTGGGACTATTAAACTTTTTCAGGGTGAAATGATATTTATTGCCGAAGGGACGTTAGTCATTAAAGGGAATTATGAAATCCATATGGTCAGTTTAACAGCTGCAGGAAGTAAGCTTGGCTGTTTTCAGTGAGTCTGAAAATGACGTTAGATTGCGTTATAGTAGTACTTTCATGGGTCTATGTTTATGGATTTATAAGAAGGATTTTAATCATATTAATCTTTGTAGGTATTTATGTCAAGTAAGATTACATTCAGAAGCAGGTAGCTTTCATGTTCAAGTTTCGTTTGAATTCATCCCTCAGTGTATTGTTTCTAGAATTTACTCTCGTCTTCTGACAGAGTAGAAGTGTATTGAAAAAGCTATTGCAGACAGTTGTTTCGTGATTCAGATATGATTTCAATAGATAATTATTTATTTCTTGAGCACTTACTCTCACGTTTCTGGCGTTTCCATTCAATTGCATATTATATTGCTGAGGATGTACAGGGTGTCCCAAAAAACCACCTACAAACTTTAGGGGCAAGTTCCATACGCCAAAACAAGGAAAAAGGATGTCTATTAAACGAGGTCTCTTAAGCGCACACCGTAACTGATATGAGAAGTTACTCATCTTACATACTAAGAAACACACCTCTTTTACTGCAGATTCTTTCCTTTTCATTTATGGGAGGAGGTAGTAAGCACGGAAACAAGGAAAAAGTCCAGTAAACGTGGGCTCTAAAATTCATACCTTAAGAGCTATGAGCATTTGTTCAGTAGAAGAGATGTGTTTCACAGTAGCGAAGAGTGAACAAGTGGTTGCATCTTTCAAAGCATGTATTTTATACGATATGTTTACTAGACTGTCTTCTGGGTTTGGTCAATATTTATTCCTCCCTAAAAATGGAAAGAAAGGCCTTGCAGTAGAAGATATCTATGGCATAGTAGCGAAGATGAACAAATGCTCATACCTTTTAAGACACGCATTTTCGAGCCCTAGTTCACCGGGAGTTTCACTTATTTCTGTATAAGGAACATGTCCTATAAGTTTGTCGGTGTATTTTGGAACATCCTGTGTTGGTATCTGTTCAGAATAATTAAGATTCTGTACACTTCGTTTTCATCAGAAGCTTAAGAAGCTACTGTAGGCTTCTGGTGTGGAAATAAAACATCTACATGTCTCTCCTGTTGGCCGGTAGTTGGTACACTGTATGGGTTTGAAGTAGTCTATTACAGCGCAAAGAGTAGCACATAATATGATGTGAAACCGGAGAGTGGTAGACGCTAAACAGCTCTATCTTATGATTCTTTCAACAGGTAGAACTGAATCATACGAAAATCACATGACTTTTCCCTCCTGGCCTTCACGCGTTCTCCCAGTTACAACAGTAATAAGTCGCTTAATTACTTCGGATGGCGTTAAGAAATTGTAATTGCCCGCAGTTAGTATGTAATGGAAAACCTACAGCCCTAAGTTTCCGCAGGATATAGACAGAACCAAGTACTTGAAATTATTGGGAAAACAGTTCCTATTGAAGCTATTTGTTGTGACAGTTTCACAGCCTGGCCGTTGCTGGGGATTGGGGGTGGGGAGGGGAGGGGAGGGGAGAGAGGCTTCTTGGAATAGTATTAATTACAGCAGAGAGAGGTTTGAGGTGGTAACTCCCTTAAGATGATTTACATGATGACAAAATCTTTGCATAGATTATTCGGCGTTGCTGCAGTGTTCTCATTGGAACCAGCTGCGGGGACCCGAAGTGACAATTGAGAACTCAATGAATAGATCAGAGACAGATGAGAGCAAATCATTCGATGTGTCCAAGTTTTGTGGACAACAGCTATCGGATCAGGTGACTGACTAGATTCATTGACGGTTTACACATGGCTACTGACAGAGAGTCCAGCACAGACATTTATCTCAACGCGTCGCTTCGTCACTGTTCCCAATGATGGCTTCCTTGTACGTGTACCAGTGTTACTGGTTAAAAGGTTCGTATTAGCCATCGTCTGCAAAGTCTTTGTGACATCCCAAGCGAGTATATTTTCAGGGATATCACTTCAAAGAAATGCAAAAATAATGAAAATTAATATGTTGTTGCTAAGGGATTTGGACAGACTTCTATCATTTCTTTGCATGATTTTCTAAATTCAAAAGATGTGTTATACGATTCCTAGAAAATTTAACTAACAACTGAGCCTCCTCCAACATACTCAAAGGGTCAAGTTACTACACTGTTTACCGACAGCAGGATTCCTGCGCTACAGTCGTAAGCTAGGAACACAGACGACAGTGATACAATACCTCTGCAGAGTAGGTTAGTGGAGGAGGCGGTATTCAAGCGGTGATTTGTTGTATTGATAAATTCGTGGGGTTATATACCGGTAAACAATGCAACAACGAAAGCGAGCAACAGAAAAATACATGACAGCTGGAATGAACAGGCAGGAAGTGGATAAGTGAACTCAGAAGATGAGGGATCACTGCACTTATCCACATTGCTAAGATGTGTCTCATTCTTCGTTCTTCTTTCAAATATCATGCGTCCGGACTTGTGGCTAGTCGTCACGTAAAATGTCGTAGCGAGATACCACTGTACTCTGTCAGGTGTTGACCATGCGTCTCCACAAAATTTCTCTTCTGTTGATTTCTGTCTTGTCGTTTACGGTCTGTACTCGTATTCGGCTTTGCTACATCGTACGAACTACAACGTTTTCTCGTTATGAGCCTTTAACCTTTGCTTAGAAGTTTTTTTTTTCAACCTCCGACGCTCCTGTGCGTTTTCGACGGGTAGTTTTTGATTACCCACCCTACATCCCGGACGGACGCTCTCTGATTTTCATCTCTTCGCTTACATGAACGACTGTCTATGATGGCTTTGGCACAGGCAACGAGCGTAGGGAGTCGGCGGAAAACAAATGCAGCTTCCTTCTATGATGAGGTACTGGAAAGTTGGTTTAAGGCTAATACAATTAATGTCAAAGTCGGAGTGGGGACTATGTAGAGAAGTGGCTGGAAGGTGTAGCTTAACGTTTTAGACTGTCATTGTGGTTTCCATTTCACGTTCGATCAGAGATTGAAACAAAAGTAGCCCTGGTAAGAGTGTTACATTTTCTGAACTGTGATGTGAGTGGTCATGAACTCACCGATAATCTGGTTACGTAATCGGCGAATGAAGTGTATAGTGGAGACAAGGGCAAGTTGACGAGTGGGGCAAGTTTATGGTCATAACCAATCCACAAATGCTCCACACTGCGACACACTAAAATCTCGCACGGTGAGGTCGTGGCCGCTAGTTCATCATGAGTTACGTACATTTCCTGACATTTTAAAATTTTCGAGCCATTGTACATAAGCTTTGCGAAAGTACTTGTAAGGTATTTGATTATTTTTTATAATAGATGAATAAATAGACAAAATTCGTTCCACAGTCACTATTTACTCATTTCTTACTCTTGTTAATTACACCTCAACATTCAAGGACTATTCATACAGACTACTGGGAAAAGTATCATCTTCTACTGAGCACTGCGTGTTTCAAACCAGCTGCAATCCAATGTAGATGGGTTGAAAGGGTGTGTGATCGACCCTTACCATCCTGTTGTGTCCAATAAGCGTGGTTTTCCTGCAGAAAAAACTACAGTTCGTTTTCTCTTGACAAGCAACGATGAAAATTCTCCTGCTCACGATGCAGCCCCTAAAGCCTCATCACATAAATCTCCTGATGAACATCAGGTAGAGCAAACTCAAGATGCAAATCCGTTAACAAAAGCTGTTCTCATTATTCAGAACAGGGTCGAAGTATTTTCAAATTAAAGTAAATCCGTATGTAAAATATATGGTAAATCACAGTGCGGAAAGTGCAAGTAATTTAATACGCTCGACTGGAAATACCGATTGTACCTGATAATGATACACATATGGCAGAACAGGCATACTTAAAACGACGAAGGAAAGCTAGCAAAGAAGTTACAGAAGAGCGACCCTGCACGGGTTAATAACTGGTAAGGTTGTTGGAAATACAGTATACGGTGGAATTACGGGAGCTTAACATTTGAATTAAAACAATTAATTAAGGAAAGCAACTAATCTGGAGTTACATCAATTTTTAACTCAATAATCCTTTCAGTAAATAATTTTCAGCGACAAAAACATTGCAGTGCTTAATTAATTAGTGTACTATACTATCCTTTATAGGAATATACGTGTACGCACCTGTTATTAGAAACGTCATCTTTCCCCCTTGCCAGAGGGTCATCTTGCCCCAGCATTCTGGCCAGATGACACTTTTGCAGTATCTTTTAAAATCGGCAAAATGATTGTGAGAACTAGAGTAAAAATTTATACCACTAAGTAAAACACAATATAAGATCATTTTAATTCTATAAGTAAAGGAAAACTTTCAGTCTCCTTTTTTGTTAGGGTAATCGCTAACCTAGTCAAATTGCCCCTTCTCCCCGAAATCATTTTTCTCTTCTATCTGCAAATAATAGAAAGAATGATACTAGAAGTCAGGCCACTGTCTGTCCTCACAGTACCTAGAAAAAAAATCGCAGTTATCAACACTAACCATACAAAGGGGAAATAAGGTGAAGGTGTGGAGGGACGGGGGAGGAGAGGGGAGGGGGGGGTGGATAGCACTGTCCGCTCATATTTTGAAAATACTGCAGTTTAGTCAGATAGTGTGTATTTTTAAATTCTGAAAGAAATATCATTGTTTTAATGAAGTCTTCCACCATATTTCTCTGCAATTTATGTCACTCTGAACCTCAACGCGTACTGGAGTGCTGAACTCCTCTTTTCATGAACTAGATAATGCTGTTAAAATGTGTATCCTTACGTTAAAAAGGATCATAACCCTTTTTCCTTGCAGAAACGCTACCTTACATTTAGAAATGTAGGTACATCATATCGTCACTGCTGTTCGACACACCGGGGCTATGGAACTAAGATTGCACCTGACCAAAATTTTTATCTACCGAAGGTGGATCTAGTAAGAAGGCAGGAAGATCAAGACCACATTTTAGTACAGCACTTCCTTTCATCTCCATGTTCGGTTGCATGAGAATGAGTGTCTTCCACGACCGTAATGTAATTCATGACAGAAGGCAGTTCAGCATTTGTCGTATTGTCATCTGCCGTTTCGTATTGCGTTTCGTGAGTTAGAATGGAATGTGTGTAAATATAAATTACGACCAGTCTACATGCTACTTACACGCACTGATCATAACTGCACTATCACTTGAAATTGTAAGTAGGCTGTTTAGGTTTTCTTATTGGTAACGCCGCTTAGCGCTCGGTATGAAAAATCACTGGCTGTGCTGTGCGCAGTATGTGTTTAGTTTGCGTTGTTGTCTGCCATTGTAGTGTTGAGCAGAGGCAGCTGGATGCTTACAGCGCGTAGCGTTGCGCAGTTGGAGGTGAGCCGCCAGCAGTGGTGGACGTGGGGAGAGAGATGGCGGAGTTTTGAAATATGTAAGAATTGGTGTCATGAACTGATACATATATTATGACTATTAAGGTAAATACATTGTTTGTTCTCTATTAAAATCTTTCATTCGCTAACTATGCCTATCAGTAGTTAGTGCCTTCCGTAGTTTGAATCTTTTATTTAGCTGGCAGTAGTGGTGCTCGCTGTATTGCAGTAGTTCGAGTAACGAAGATTTTTGTGAGGTAAGTGATTTGTGAAACGTATAGGTTAATGTTAATCAGGGCCATTCTTTAGTAGGGATTTTTGGAAGTCAGATTGCGTTGCGCTAAAAATATTGTGTGTCAGCTTAAGCACATTCGTGTATAATTGTTCAAAGAGGACATTTCACATAGACCAGTCGTGTATAAATTTTTCTAAGGGGACGTTTCATATGTCGACCCTTAGCCGAGGATACCTCACTGGAATCTTCTAATTTTTTCCTTGTAGTTTGTGTAATTAGTGTAGCTTTTGTTCATTGCTAGCGCGTAATCATAGAGAGAATTTCCCTTTGTAGTTGCAGTCTTTCATTGTTGTACAGTAAAATATTTGTGGCATGCATGTAGTTTTGCACGAAGTATTTCGCAGTTGCGCTTGCAATTAACTAGATATTATTTTCAGTGCTATGTTAATGTGTTCTCTTATTTTTGTTCTTCAAATTGTGTTTTTCTGTGTTGTCGTGTGAAAAATTGTGACAATAATGGCGTGTGAAAAACGTAATACTAGGCTCCAAAGTAAACTGAGAAATGACAGTGAAGACGAAAGCAGTGTGTTAGCGCCACCATGTAATGAATTAACTAATGTTCAAAGTAGTAATTTGGTAATTGTGTGTAGGGAAATGGAGCGGGTTGCAAATAATGGTGTAGGCAGTGAAACAATTAGTGAACAGGGAAGCGTTATCGATCGATCGGTCGGCAACAGCTCGCCTCAGGATTCCGAAATGACAGGACACAATCTTGCAAATACTGTAGATTCAGATTTTGCGTCCTCACCGTTTTCTCAAATAAATCAAGACACATTTTCTGCTTTTCAAAATGCGAATATTGCCGGTTCAAATGCACTGCCAAAAAGCACTGAGGAACATGTTTCAGACACCAGTGCGTTGTTATTACAGTTAATGCAACAAATGGGACAAAAGCTTCAAAAGTTAGACACAATGGAACAAAATCTTCAAAAGTTAGACACAATGGAACAAAATCTTCAAAAGTTAGACACAATGGAACAAAATCAGAGACAAACACAGCAAAAGTTAGACACAATGGAACAAAATCAGAGACAAACAGAGCAAAAGTTAGACGCAATGGAGCAAAAGCTTCAAAAGTTAGACTCAGTGGAACATACGCTTGAACAAACACGTGAAGATTTAACTACTGAATTACATAAAATCGAATCGAAATGTCAAAAAGTCTGTAATGACGTAAAAACACAAATTTGTGAGCATTTCCAACCTATTTTTTCGCGGCATGAAAATGCATTACAGAATCACGAAGCAGCCATAAAAGAACTGCAAACAATTGTTCATGAAAATCATGAGACCTTGAAAGCTAAAATTGACTCAGTTGCATCTACCGATTCGCTTACGCAACTTGCAAAAACTCAAGAAAACTTAAAGGACACAGTAGATACTCTGAAAATTGGTTCAGAAAGACACATGGAGGACATTAGTTCATTATCAGAGAAAGTAGTTGAACTTTCGGATCAGCTAAATAATTTATCTACGAAGGTAGATGATAATTTGAATGACACAAAACCTGTAGTCTTTAATGACACAGAAGAGTGCGAACAAATTAGGAAATTCAAACAAAGTCTGAATCAAATTAGTACGCAACACCAAAGAGAAATCCGGGAAGTACAAGATCAGCTGACACAGGTAATACAACAATTACGTATTTCAGAGGACACTCGCGCTCCAATACGGGAAGAGGGACATAGAAATACGGAACAGCCACAAAATAATAACACAGGGCACTTCGGAAATTATGAAAGAAATTGGCAAGGTACACCGAATTCTGAGATGGAACCGCCGACACGACGTAACAATGACCGATATGCTACCCACCGAGACGATGATTTTGACTATAAGCTGTTCATTTCTACACGTAAATTCAAAACATTTAAGAATTCTGGCAACGACATTCATCCACAAGCGTGGCTCCATCAATTCTCTCATTGTTTTCCTCCCAACTGGTCACTAGAGCACAGATTAGAATTTATGTGTGGCTACTTAGAGAATGAACCAGCTGTAAGAATGCGATCGGTCATTCACGATTGCCACAGTGAAGGAGAATTTTACCATGCCTTCCTCTCAGCATATTGGTCCCAAGCCACACAAGACCGAGTAAAACATGGCATCATGATGATGAAACATTTCGAACAATCTGAATTTTCCAGTCTTGTGAATTATTTTGAAGACATGTTGCACAAGAATCAGTACCTGTCAAACCCATACAGCCCATCAGAACTCATCCGCATTTGCTTAATCAAATTACCTGAACATTTACGACAGATTATTTTAGCAGGACGATGCAAAGACGACATTGAAGCTTTTCAGGGACTGTTACAAGAACTGGAAATTGACACTGACAATCGCGGAACGCGAAAACAGAAGCACAACAATTACAGGTCACACCTGTCACAATTCCGCGATGACAGAAATAATAACTGGACACGACAAGGCTATTCTCATAATACAAATCGTGACCAAAACAGACACCACCCATATGACAACCACTGGCAGAGTAATAGTTACAGAGACAGATCGTATTTCCGTAGTAATGAATATTACACAGACAATCATAGAATCAGACAATATGGCAACCAGAACTATTATTATGACAGGACACAGAATAATTTAAGACGCAGCGGTCCACCGCGCCGTAATAATTCAGGGAGAAAGTCTCCACCACTTAACCGACAAGAAAGAAACTACAGGAACTGCCGACATGACGACAGACGATATAATCATTAAGACAGATCTGAATTGCATCAGAACTGGCGGGATTCAAACAGGGCGGGGCCCTCTCGGGAAGGTGAATTTGTAGAAGTTAGGTCTCCTAATCCCAATAACGGCGTGCGCCAACAAAGAGACAGACAAGGACTCGCACCGCAGGCAGCCACGTGCGCCGGCTGGCTTAGCGAAAAATAACATAGACGCTAACCTTGAGAAAAGTTCCAGTATTCTTTACCGACGTACACCGCATGATAATTGCGTTCAAGTTGAAACTTTGAGTACTACAAAGAGTAATGGTTTACACCACATTTCACATATAAAACCGTTTATTGAAAGATAATCTGCTTTTTAACTTTGTCTTTGCCATAAAACATTTCACTTCACGTTACTAGTATGCTTTGTCAGACTTAGAAACTGTTAACATGCAACAATGTTTTGAAGTTCACTATCCAGTCTAAAACCTAGGGAACATATTTAAACAGAAATTACGAATGCATTGTCATAGTGAACAGACGACACAGTGTTGTTATTTGTACATTCTTGCTTGTTAGTTGCACGATTACGTAACGACTACAAGGCTTACATACTTAGAATATTTACCAGTACTGCTAATGACATTTTAATGCAACATTTTGGTTTACTTGAAAACACATTCATTATTTGAAGTTCATTCGGTGAGATTAAAGATGACTTAGCATTTAGTTTCTCTAATAGCTACACGATTATATCACGTCGCTACTAATATGTGACACGATTTACATTGTTGCTTTTGCGGTGTATCTGTTTTATATCGGCACAGTTTTTCTGAATTTTTCTGGAAAGTAAAACATGTTTTAGTAATAACATTTGTGGTATAGCTACAATGAGACAGCCTTTTCTGTAGCACAACAATACGTACAGTACAGTACTTACTTCATCACGGCAATAAGCGTAATAACTAAGATATCTATACGCAAAGCATTTCAATTTCGTTTATCATGAGGTAAGTACATTGACTTCTGCAGAACTTAGCTTTCGGAGGACAATAACTACGGCACTTCCACAGAGATTGTCTTACAGCAAGACGCACCTTTAGCGCTACAGGACACGCATTAAACTATTTATTTTTCAACATATTTGAATTACAAAGAAAGTTTTCTGTGATACATTTCATTCTATTGCTGTAATCTGTAGCACCTGAGGATATAATTACATTGATCCTCAGGGGGGTACACGCTTACTTTGTGTACCATGTGTTTGGCAAGCACAAGGAGCCCTAGCTAATATGGTATTTGCTTATACAACCTTACACATCGGTACCATATTTATCTAACACATAAATTACACAGCTATCTGATCATTTAACTGAGAGACAAACATTTTTTTTTTTTTTACTACATCAGTGACACATGTTTACGTAATTGCACTGTTGGATAACTTCACACTTACGAAATTGTATTTTGTCTGTACTTTGTGAACTGTTCACACATTTTCGGAACCATTGTGATACTATGAGAGCTTTGAATGACATAATTGGGTATGAGATCATGATTTTTAAAGTACGTTTGAGGCAGATGACACTTGACATGAGCAGAGAAATTTTTTTTTAGGTTTTGAAATTATTGGAAGAAGCTACGACGATTTTGAGATTTGGCTGAGGTTTTATGATGTTATGATGACGATGTGTATTACGCTGTTGTGGTATGTTTATGATCAATAGGCTGATGCTATATGAGTTATTTGATTATGCTACGTATCTGTTATGATGAAATATTGAAGAAGTGTCGACGAATATATATATATGTGTAATAAGGTAAAAAATAATGAGTAGTGGTTAGGGACTCTGATTTGTGAAAAAGGATGTTGGAAACCGAGAATCGTACTTTAAGAGTTATGAAATGAGTGTATTTGTGTGAATGTATCACTATGCTGGCAAAAATTTTTTGACACAATTATATTTAAATGATTTTATTTCTACAGATTTGTAACGCAAATTCTTGACCTGTGAATTTCTTTTATATGAGACTGCCACTGTAGCGGAAACTGGTGTCGTAAATATTTCGATAAGACAGTTAAGTGACCACCTGCATGTAATGCGTCGTCGGCACCCAGCTGCGCGACAACCACCTGACAAAAGAAAGCCGTTAGTGTGTGCCTGTCAGAGGCACAGGTGGAGAAAAGAAAAAGAGGCCATTATCCTCGCTATTGAGATTCCTTTCTAGAAAGCATCACAAATACTACACGCCCAAACTTGAAAACATATGATTACACTGTGGAGCTCTTAATTTATGATATTTACTAAAATGCCTAATGAAACGACGAGAAACATTTCATGGCTATTGTCCTGCTAGTTGAGATAAATGCCATGTGGCTTGCTTTATGCATTTATTTACTCATTTTGTTTAATATCTACTTTCTAACTGCACTGAAGCATTGGTTAAAATAAATTTTATGGATGTACTAATATAAATATGCCTACAGATCCAGTAAATAATAACTTTATGATGTACTTAAAAAAAACCGAAGTAGCACAAAAAGACATTTCCCTTCACAGAAATTGCATACAGAATTGTCTTTTCAAGTACATGGTAATATTTTTTACAATAAATTTTTGTGGTGCACCACTTTAATTACATTGTCATTAAGATGTGATTATAACTTTCCCTTATCTGCATTGTTGTCTTTAGTGTACTATTTTTTCTGCTTGTGGGTTTGTCATGTTTAGGTATAAGTTATTACATTTATTGCTGCTTGCTATGCTTATTTGCATTTTTTATTCATTGCTGTTTGTGTTAATCGTTTTGTGCTGCTGCATTGCGTCGTCCCTTAGTTTAGCATCTGAGCTCAGTAGATTTTAAGTTAGCTTAAGAGGAGGTAGACTATATAAGAAACTATCTATGATGAATTGGAAGAGAAGCATTGAGAAGCTATATGAAAATGATTTGGCCAAAAAAAGTAGTGTATAGTGCAGAAAAACTATTTTTGAAAGAGGATGAGAAAAGTACAGAAAGCAGGTATAGATAGGACTTTTTGGAAATAATGAAGAACGAAGGGAGATCTCCGAGAAGTAAAGAAAGTTTTGTTTGCAAAATACTGCAGTAAAACAAACCCTGCCCTTTCCTTGTGTTATCCCACTATGTGTTTGTGTACCCTTGTGTATTTATGTTCTTCCTGTCTTTAAATGTTTATCTGATAAGACTTATGTTGCAGAATTTTTCTAATACTAAGCTACATTCACTATGATGAGGAAAACTGTTATCCTCAAATATAATTTGCATTAATAACATGCTATTTACTTTGTAAAGATGTTTACACATTATTTATTCTGTTTTGTTCTAATGCTCATGAGTGAAGTTTATGTATCAAAAGTTATTCTGGTCTTTTCTGTATGTACTTATGTCATAATTTTTGTAACACTGATGTATTTGCTATTTCGATTCTATTGTAAAGCCTGTACTACTGCAAATGATATCTGTAGTCTTATGTTCTTTAAAGATGTATTTTGTACCTTTGTTATTGTATTCTTATGTTATAAAATTGTAATGGACACCAGTTCATCAAATTAGGTAACTTGTAAATTACATTTCACTGCACACGTTTCTGTTAGTCATAAGTATATGGACAATATGTGAGAAGTAGGGACTGATAATGTTTGCACCTGTGTTAATAACTCAGTAAGGGACTGGATAACAGCATTGCTGGTTCTAAGGACATTTCAAAAACAATTTTTCTGAGTGCACAAGTGTTGGTTATGGATTTGTTATATTAACCGCAAGACTCTTCAATGGTGGTTGTGCGCCTGCACAGTCAAACAGATGGCTGCTGGCCATATCTGCAAGGACTACAGTGGGTCTACACCTTTGATGACCCACCCATACCATTATTTCTACAAGGACTGCAATGGGTCTGCACCTCTGGTGGACCACCAATACCGTAATCTCTACCAGGACTACAGTGGGTCTGCTCTGTGATGACCTGCCTACCGATAGTCTTCAACGTCGACTGACTCTGTTGTGGCCCATTACCTGTCTGCATGTCAAGAGTCAGCACTGTCTTTCATTGGAAGGACAACACTACTTCTTCAAGACTGCATGGAAATCCACTACTTCCGTGTGCATTTTCTTTTATTGCTCAGTCTTTGAGAAAAACACTACTATTTTACTGTGATAAATGATCAGGACTGTCTATATGGACTGTGAGAAAATTTTAGCTTTTGACCAACATTGTATCAATAAGTGTGTGCATTTGATATCTTTGTTATAGTAATTATGAAAAATTTCATCAAATCATTATTGGCCACTGCCCAAAACAATTTGTAAAAATTTTTTGTGGGGAGCATGGGGGCTATGTAAGTAAGCTGTTTAGGTTTTCTTATTGGTAACGCCGCTTAGCGCTCGGTATGAAAAATCACTGGCTGTGCTGTGCGCAGTGTGTGTTTAGTTTGCGTTGTTGTCTGCCATTGTAGTGCTGAGCAGAGGCAGCTGGATGCTTACAGCGCGTAGCGTTGCGCAGTTGGAGGTGAGCCGCCAGCAGTGGTGGACGTGGGGAGAGAGATGGCGGAGTTTTGAAATATGTAAGAATTGGTGTCATGAACTGATACATATATTATGACTATTAAGGTAAATACATTGTTTGTTCTCTATTAAAATCTTTCATTTGCTAACTATGCCTATCAGTAGTTAGTGCCTTCCGTAGTTTGAATCTTTTATTTAGCTGGCAGTAGTGGTGCTCGCTGTATTGCAGTAGTTCGAGTAACGAAGATTTTTGTGAGGTAAGTGATTTGTGAAACGTATAGGTTAATGTTAATCAGGGCCATTCTTTAGTAGGGATTTTTGGAAGTCAGATTGCGTTGCGCTAAAAATATTGTGTGTCAGCTTAAGCACATTCGTGTATAATTGTTCAAAGAGGACGTTTCACATAGACCAGTCGTGTATAAATTTTTCTAAGGGGACGTTTCAAAATCTACGCCTGCTGTGCAATAAAAAAACATAGATGGCATTACGACCGATTCGGACGGTCTTTCTGTTATGGATAGCTCTTCTTATTATTGATTGCCTCGGTAAGATACTAAAGTCTTTCGTAATTAGTGGATGAGTTTCTTATGGAATGTGTTCTCCCCACTGGAAATCCAATGAAGTCGTCCTATAAGTATTACATAATACTTAAAGTTAGTCTTATAGTTAGTTCATCAAATTTACGTTTATTAACCATAATGTTGAATCATGTCAGCGTGCTACACAAGCATTGCACGGTGTTCTTGCACAAATATTTAAAGGGAACGTTGAGAGATTCACTAATTTTATATCTAACAGTATTCTGGTCGCATGTGACACACAAACAGGAGCCAGTCTATAAAGCGACGAATCCAGCAGGGTTCTAGCTGTTGTATCCGATGTGGAAAAGTTCCTGAAAGTGTACATTCGAGCACTGCACTACAGGAAAGTTAAAAGCGATATTTGGAAATAGCTCAAAGAATGGAAAGAAAGTATCTCAAATGTTAAAACTTTTGTAGACCGTTAAAGTACGAAATGAGGAATTGTTGTCAACAATAAATTAGCAAAGAAGTCAATTACATAGCTTTACCTTAAGAAGAAACGTGTCCACAGCAGTCAGGAAGAGTTCACGCTAAGAGAACCGAAAAATATACTGCCGAAAAAAAATCATAATAGTAAGAAGGAATTGTGCAACATAAATGAAAGTAAGTAGGCGTGTTTCTACATCTGAAAGTTTATGTCTAGTTGAATTTCGCGTCATTCGGGTAAGAGTAGCGGTAGGATGAAAATCAGGTTTCCTCTAAGTGTACCCAATAATGGTCGTGAGCATTAGTTACGGCACTATACGTGGTCAGATAATGTTCTTCAAGAATGCCTTTAAGGTGACAGAGACGCCATGATCAGAAACTCTCTGAGTTTGAACGAGGTCATGTAACAGGGCTACGTGAAGCTGGATGTTCTTTCTGCGATAGTGCAGAAAGACTTGTCAATAATGTAGCCACTGTGTATGATTTCTGGCAGCAAGAATGTACGGTCGTAATGAGACCAGGCTCCGGAGGTCACCCAGAGGGAAGGCCCTCGTGCTCGCCGTGTGGCTCTGGCATATCCCAGTACCTACAGCAGCAATCTGAACTTCAGTTGGCACCACCGTGGAAACGAAGTGTTACAGATCGTTTCCTTGAAGGTCCGACGTCCTGTAGCGTGCCTTGTACTGACCCAAACGAAAGCCATTTTCTACTTTAGTGATGTCCAGCGACAGCTCATTAAAGGACAGAGTGCAGATCTGTTGTATGTTCTGTTGGAACCTGCTTCTCCCTCGGTGTCAATGATGGCCGCGTTTTGGTTAGGAGGATGCCAGCTGAAGGTCTGAAAACGACGTTTTTTTGCGTGCTATACACACTGGACCTGGAGTTATTGTATGGCGTGCTATTTTCTACGACAGCAGGAGCACTCTTGCGGTATTCCGCGCCCCCTGTCTGCAGGTTTGTACGCCAGTCTGATGATTAGACCTGCTGTGCTGCCATTCACGAACAGCATTGTTGTCTTCCAACCATTTAATGCTCGTCCAAATACAGCTGCTGTTGTAACCGAACAAGCTCTATAGTGTTTCGACATCTTGCCTTGGCCTGCGCGATCATCATATCCGTCTTCAATGGTGCCAACTCCAGCGTCATCCACAATCACAAATAACTGTCCCTGTACTGATCGACCACGTGCAGCAGTTATGGAACTCTATGCCACAAACTGACATCCGTCACCTTACAATAGAGTGCATGCACGTCTACATGCTTGCATTCAACATTCTGGCGTTTACACGGGTTGTTGCTGTATCAGCATTTCACGTTTGCAAAGGCGTATCTCGCGCTTGCATTAACCTGTAATTCTACAGCGTTATTCACTCACTCACATGTGTTACCTAGATACATGTATTTCACAAATTTCAGTACTCTACATTAATAACTTTTAGGTGTTGCGACTTTTTTCCGCCAGTGTAGTATGAGCAACGAAGAGTAGAATACTGAATGATTTGCGCGTGGATGAACAGACGCCAGATCAGTTGAGAAACTGATGACTTCAAAATTAAAGTAACGCCAGAGTCCATTACGGGAGTATACTAAGACGACAATTACAATAAACCTGTTCATCAGAAGCATACTACCATAAAGTGCAAAAAGTTCTAGTAATATGAACATGTTCATGGTTTGATTCGTTATGATTAAAAGCAATGATTACTGCTATCGTCTTTTACTTTATAAATCTTCGCCTAACTTTACATAGTAGAACTCATATCGTTTTGTTTCTTGCGGTCTTTCTGAATGTTTATTGGCTTCCGAACAGGGCATTTCCTACAATCATCCTTTCTGCCCTTTCTTTTCTTTCCTCAACCCAAAATTCTCTCCCGCCCCACCTCCACCCCATCTAATTCTATTCCTCATACGAATGGCTATTATATCGCTGTCACCACGGAACATTGTAAGATTTCGTCGTCCTGCATAAATTTCATTTTTTTCCAAGCTTCAACAGTTGATTTGCGTACCTCATCGATGTCGTGAGAAAGGCTTGTAAATCTGCACAGTGGTATCAGGCGTTGGATTTCACGTCAGCCATAAAGGTCAGATGTTTACTTTATTGATAGAAGTAATTGTTTGTACTCATACTAATGCTACGGCATGTTCTTCCAGTTTTCGTAATTACTTTACGATTTTTCAAGAATTTCACTAATGTCTACTTCGGCTAAATTCAACTTTTTCCCTCACTCCCTTAAAATTCCTCAGTTTGCACACGACATTCAAAAACGTAACATTTTACGATATCCAAAAGCGCAGTTAGTAGCGATATGTAACAATTATAATTGCGGTTATATCTAAATGTTCTTCCATAATCATACGACATAATGAGATTCCTTTTATGAACTGCGTAACTAGTGGCTAAACTTTATCTTTAACGAAAAAAAATTAGTTTCCTTGAAAATCTTAATACCATAGTTCGCTGTAGAATCAACCAGTAGTTAGAAACTCTTGTTAATACAGGGAGGAAGCGTACAATGTATCCTTTTCCACTTTTCTACCTTACTCTTTTTTTAATGTCTTTGGCGGGACAAGACTCGTTCCTTTCTTTCACAAGACTTCGGTCACGAGCATAATTCTGAAACTATCAGAAGTGACTGACAAAGTGCTGAGTGATTTAAGTTAACTGCCAAAGATGTTGAGCCATAGGCAATGGTGGGCGTCTCCACCCGATCGACTATGCTAACGTCCACAGTATATCTCGACAGGATGACGTCTACTTCATTTTAGCCTACGTTCGCGGCATGAGTCTCCTGAACGACGACTAAGAGACAAAATCTTTGCTTGAATCTCCGTTTCCAATTAAAACTGAACTGACAATTCATTCTCTCCACGTCATAGCCTAGTGACGTGAAATATTGGAACGCGCTTTGTGAGCCAATTCAAGGCTTCGATTGGCGTGCACCCTATCCAGTTGTTCAGAGCTTCTGCAAATCTCTGCAGAACTGGCGCCCGTAATCAGAAGGATATTGCGAAGTTTGATTTAATCATATTCCGAGATGGATTTCAGAATGAAATACCGCAGACTGCAGTGGAGTGTAGGCTGAAGTCATCCCTCGTAGCAATTTTAACAATTTGACTTTTTACTATTTATTTATTTACATTTTTTTGTATCTCTGCCGCAGCTTCACGACCGTAGGTTTTGTGGGAACTGTATCATCATCCACTCCAACTTCACAAGTCACACTCAAAACATTTCAGCGTCTCAAATTAACATGAGATCATCGTCGAAACTCTTCTCTTCAGAGACTGCTATTATTTATTTTATTGTTATTTGTTTCTTCCGTGGTAGGTGTAAGACTAGTGCACTCCAAGAATCAGTTGCCGTAAATTTGTCACGGCATTTCCGTGTAGCGCACATAGCTTGTGATATTAGGCTTCAGGTATAAATTTGAGTTGAAAGAGTCTAGTGGAACAGCATTACAAGCAATATTTTCAAATTCCTCTTGTAATTCAACTTTTCTCTTTTTCTGTGAAAATGTAGGTTTTTATAAAATTAAGATCAGAAGTATTGGAAAATGAAACTTCTTTCTGGAAAATCTAACATATTGTCAAAAGATAAGTACGTAAGTCATATAACCTTTTAATAGTTTTTTTCCGACAGGGTAATTTAACGGGACGTACTCCTCAAGCATTACTTTTCCTCAACAGTAGTTGTCGATACCAGAATTATTTTTCATACTTTTCACAGCTCAATATTACTTCACTGTTTTTCTGAAAACTTTCATACAGTTTTTTAACAATATATTATATTTTAGGCTAAAATTTATAAGAAAGAATTACATTATTCTGGATGCTCCAGTCGAAAAGTACTACTTGTGAACGTGCAGTTAAAATTATATTCTTTAGAAACATTTTAAATTACAAATTATTTGGTACGATACACTTAAAATTTCTACTATTAATTACGCAATCTGTTACTGTTTAGTACGTTTATTCCTGGATTCATTTATGAAATAATAATCGAAATTAATAGAAATTCATTTGTCAAGAATTTGGAATATTGTTATTTCCGCTGAGTGGGGTAGTATTAAGGACGCCTCTGATGTGATAGGACGTATTTTTGTATTCGGCTTTGTTAATGTGAAAATTCAAAGACTGTATGATATACTAAATTTGCAGCAAGATATATGAACGTACAAAAATTCTGCAACAATAATCTTCAAATGTATTTACATCAATTCAACCATGATCACCTAAAACGTGAGAATTTCAGCTTCAAAAGTCAGACCCCTAGACAAGAAAAAAACTCTACACGGAAAGCCAAGTAAATAAGAAAGTTTGTTTTAATCTTTGATCCTGTGAAATTTTTCATAAAAGACTTTGATTATTGTGGTCAATAACTAATAATAGAAAGGAACGGGGAGATAACAGTAAGCTATTATGAACAGCAAACTGAATGCATAATCATAGTCAACATAAACACGAAGCCAACAGTCACTCCAGTACTACAAGTTTATGGCCAACTAGCTCCACGGGTGTTCAGATGATTGAAAGAAATTATGATGAAATAAGAGAAATTATTGAGATACTTAAAGGAGAAGTAAATTTAATTCTCGAGAAGGATGGATTTGGTATTCGATGCATTATTTGTTTTTGCTCAGTGACATCCTGCCACTCTCCGTAAAGCTTATTTAGTATCGTCGCCTGATTCAGATATCGATATCGAGGTGGACGTACCAACGTAGTCCCGTTCAGAGTTGCATCAATTGGAAAGGCGCTCTGACGGCGTGGGCAACGAGTAAAGTTCGGGCTAGTTCCTCGGCCGCTTGTGTTAATGTATCCTAAGCTTTACGGTCACTGACGTTGTTATTCGCAAACTGTGACACTCTTGTTCCTCGTTATTTCATTCGGTTTGCTATTTACACTTCTTGGGTACGCCGTTGACGATTCTTGGTTTCACGTTTGACTTTCTCCCTGTTTGTCCTTTCAAATTTTTGTACGGTCTACCGACGTCTACTCGGTCACTTTCGGGTGGTTATTTTTCGTTGAAAACGCCTCGTGGTACTGAACCACATGGGAAGTGAGATACGAAAGCCAGTACCCTAACTGTGACTGTTAATGCAAGCATCACACTGCAAAAAAATCAAATGAACTCATTTGCTCGTGAGGAGGTACGAAACATGGCGTAATTTCACAAAATTAGTCTTGCAGAACAAGATATTCCCGTGTTTTAAAATGAGAATTGTATCTTCATCGAAGAAGAAGTTCCCGTGTCAAAGATAATTAACGACTAAGGAAAATCATCATGACATAATGCAATTCGTTGTACTTAGTAGGTCTCGGTTCGCATGTATATACATCTTCCGTTTCCGCAGAGATCCAGGTTGTTATGAACACTTACATTCGTAACCGCGTGGATACGGATCACAAATGTCCTTAGTAAAAAATAAAAATATTTCTTAAGATAAGCGAACCAAAAGAGTTTTTTGTAAACTTTGACGGCTATCACAAAGGGAAGTAAAACTAACATAGATACAAAGAGGAACATCTCAGCAGAAAGGGACAGTGTAGAACGTTAACTCTAACTCATGCCAATACCACATTATGATGTTAGAAGACAATACCTGCAAATCTGATAATAATTGGTAGCTCTGAATTCAGAGTGACTGGGTTGTAATGTTAATAATCAAACATCAGGCAAGGACTGACTTTATTGGACACATGAAGCTTTTCGGAATTCATCGACATCAGATATCTAAAAGAAACCACACAAAAATATTTTGTAAAACATTACTAGATAGCTACAGCACTCCATTTCTGAAATCAGCCGGCAGAAACTGCACTATACCTAACCAAAAGCGCTTGCTGTAGGTAAATATGGCGTTTCCATATGTATGTGAAACAAATATTCGCAGACTACAGACCTAGTTGTACTAAGAAGACATTTTAGCAACTAGTTTCTATTATTAAATGTATTATGCCGCCAAGGTGCAACAAGTCATATATATTTATTGTACAGTCACCAACTTATTGCAAAAGGATTATTTACAAATAGCAACGATAACTTTACAGTGGCAATATGTTACACAATATTTGCCTAAACCCGGGAAATTATGCCGCTCCACACATCGTCAAATGCTCCAATGATAATTGTGAGATACGACGACATAAAATTAAATTACAAAATACAAACATATGCCACAATGCAGGCAGAAAAACAGAGGAAGTGGAATACAATATTTTGGTTAAATTAGGACAGTCCTTCCGTCTGACTCAAATCTGACATTAGCAAGTGCCCAATAAGCTCTACTGCGCTTGCATTAAATTGAACCATTTCCCGCAGTCCAGCACAACCTTTTTCCTATGAAACACAGGAAATAGTTTTTAGAATATCGAAAAGCAGTCGTGTGGGGGATTACACGTCATGTCCACATAAAGTCAAAAAATATAACTTGTTTCCATGAAGCGTGAAATGTTGAAATCGCTGTGTCTTGTGATGCTTTACGAAAACTGTAAACTCACATCGTAATCTTACATCTTAAACTATGTAATATAAAACACAAACGCTAAAAATTTGTGAGGGAGGAGGGGTGGAAAGAGAGGAGAGAAACAATATTTTACAGACATATGAAATTTTATTTAGTTTGAACCAAAATCAGTCATGGGAGAGTACGCGTCTTTTCCATAGAAAATTAAGTAATATTACTTGGTTCCATGTACCGTCTAAGGCTAAAACCATAGCATCTTATGTAGCTTTACATAAGCTATAAAGTCAACCTATAAAATACATAGAACAATCATACATACAGAACCATATAATATAAAATGTAGACAGTAGAAATTTGATGCTGAGGAAAGCAAGGGACGAAGGAGGGGACAGAGGAAGTGTACTACATAAAAATTAAGCGGAAACCGGAGCGTTTGCCACGTTCATAATGAATCCTGGTAAATGTCGAAAACCATTTCTTGTGGGAGCGGATCCGTCCATTCACGACTCCATTTTTGTTAGCATTAATATGCCTACAAATATCACTTTCTTCAAAACTAAGTCTAAGCCTTTTGGCTCTGTGTGTAGGATTGTTGGAGATTTTTAAAAACCACTTACAAGCGATGCTTACTATCAATGAAATTACTTGTCACAGCAGTAGTGTTTTTATTAGAGTGTTCCCTGAACCTGGTTAAGAAGTCTCACCATGTCTTCCCAATGTAAACATTCTTACAGGATCCACAAGTGATTTCATACACTTTCCATTCCTTCTTTTATTGTCAAGAGATATTTGTAAAACTGTCTTAAGTTTCTTGCGCGTCTGGAAGTGAATTTGTACATTGGCTTTTTAAAACCCGTGACTATTCGATTGCAGAAATGCCCTGTATGGAATATCGAAGCAAATTTAGATGGATTCACGAGATGATCAGGAATAGACATTTTTCCTTCTGTCGAGAACAGATTCACGAACTCTCTTATCGCTTGTTCACTGTAAGCGTTTTTAGCACCTATTAGAGTGATTACATCAGTTTCCTTTTTTATACATATCTGCTGGCCTTAAGTCAAGTTTAGCTAACCTACTGAACATTGGCAGGGAGAAAGCGTGGGTGGTGAAACTCCACATTAATAATTACATCCGCAGTGAATAGTTTTCTGAAAATATCTAAAGAAAAACTGTAGCACATTGAAGGAGGCTGCCAAGTCGATCAAGTCTGATTTTATTCCTCTAAGTGCAACAAAAAGTTTTACGAATGTTGACGCAAACAAAAAAATTAATATGTGGGTCAACATTGGTAAAAATCTAATTCCTCTCTCTCAAACCCCACCCTATGTGGAGAGAAGGAGAGTTTTAGTTTTAGCGAATCAAAATTTACGAAGTAAAAAAGTATTTTTTATTTAGCCGTAGGCATTTTCCACGCAAACTACCAAGAATCAAAACAAATGTTTAAGACAAAATGCATGTAGTTTTTTATGTAGAATCTGAATTAAAAGTGGGGGATCCCAATTGAAATTCCTGTCCCACACCCAGAGGGCTGGGGTGGCGTGATAATCACATTATTTAGTGTGAAGCTTATTTTACGAGTTATTTGGGTTTGTCAGTTTAAACTGTATATCACGAAATGATGCGTTTCGCCCTCGCAAGAGCGAGAGTTGCTTCATGGCGAGCGAAGAAAAGTAATAAAATCGGAATGTGACTGGACTTTGTTACGAGATAGAATAACGAGAGGATGTGTATGAATTGTGTGCAATGAAACAGTCATTTTTAGCTGCCATAGTGTAGAATTTGTTTTTTGAGGTTCATAAGCGATATATAATGATATATGGAGTTTAGTAAACGTCATATTATAGTCTTTTGCATTTCAAAGGTAATTGTGCGTATATAATTTTGATCAAAGGATTTTATGATGTACTGCAAGACTGTATAGGACTTCCAACATTTAGTGGTCGATGTTTGCTGTAGAACCTGCTTCAGTGCCACGGTCAAAACATAGAGAAAGATATTTCTGCTAAAAAGAATTCGTTGCACTCGCCCACAATCATCGAATGACCGAATGCTTCACAGACGCACAGAGACTCTACACGCAGTAGTTTAATATCAACGAGTTTAATACTGTCACCTTACAACATTCACTTCTTCTTTTGAATAGTAATATTAAAGCAGAGCCATGGGGATCTGCGTTCAGGTCCCTGCTGATGGCGAGCGAAGGGACTCTGACGAAACTGCGACTTCATAGAGATCGTGCATCCTCGTGTGTTACCTCTCTCGCGAAAGTATCATGGTGCCATTTTTCAACAGGCCAGTTATCTTCTGCAGATCAGACCTGCTTCTATAAACTATCTGCGTGATGCTGAACCTCTCCCATGGCCAGCAAGATCGCCAAATCCGTCCCCGATAGAGCATCTGTGAACAGCTCGGATCTGAACTCTGGCCCAGTGCCAGTATCGAAGATGAAAATGACCATTTACATTTTCGGGAGAGGATGTAACGGCTTTGTGACACTCATCTCAGGGGTATTAGTGCATGCATCCTGGCCAGATAGTATGCAACGTCGTACTGATAAATGAGCTGTTACTGCTGAGGTCTTCGTAAGTTACATTCTAATTTGTAATTCGTTCTGCTGTACTTGCTCTTTCTCAGACAGTGTACATCGCTTGTGTGCACAGCGGGCCTGGTCGGGTTGGCAACAATTTAGTCGTCTAAATGAAACTTTTACAATGACACAGTCTGTTAAAAGTTAATAAACTCAGTACATTCAGCAGACACTATACATCAGAGTGCATCCAGGTACTCCTGTAAATCCATTAGCCAGTCATGGTGGTCGTCAGAAGTCGTTAGTTTGTCTCGTAACAGAGATCAACGATAAAGATGTAAGAGAGAATTCACGATACTGCTGGTTGGAAGCCAGTGCCACAGATAACTAGTGCTTCGAGCCAGAGTTGGGCAGCAGGCAACATGTGATTTTTCTCCCTCGCTTCGATTTGCTGCCGAGACAGGTGCATAGCGAGCAAGTTGTCAAGAAAACACGTTCTACAGAGCAGACAATCTTTACCGAAGTAGCGATCCTACTCGGCACGTAGGCCACAATTAACGCCAATTGAACGTTGCAGGAGAATATTAAGAAAATATTTAAGAAACTAAGATGAAAGTTTTTAAACACCAATGAGCCTGCCTCATATAGGCCTGATGTGGTCACTTTAATATTTACGTTTCTATAGAACATTATATTCTGCGTAATGCTACAGAAAGTTGTGATTTTTCAATAACTGAATTTACTGTTTCGTTTAAGCTCTTTGACCTATAAATAATCGTGGCTGTCTGCCTGAAACCAATAAATATTTTGTGTATAAAAGACTATCAAAACCCTTCAGCTGTACGAACGCATTCATCTTAAATATTCTCTCTAATACTAATCACAGTACTAAAATAACTTGCCGGATGTTTCTGCTGCTAGCAAAGCTAAAATCATCCTCTTTTTCGATAAAAATTTGTATTTTGCACACGGTATCAGATTTATCGAGTAATAGATTTCGTATCCAATCCACCATCCACCATCGTTTTCTTTCCGAAAGCTGATCTCCCCCACTATCAGCAATATGCTTTTACGATCTTGTCTGTTTCTAGTTTCTTCTTTCCGTCGGATTTAAGATTTCATCACTTCCCGCATCTTCAGATATATTGAAAATTCTAAGACAGGAATTGTGTAGTAACCAGGAAAGCAAAAATCAATTACATCTGCACGTCTTTTAAAGGGAAAGAAAGCAAAGACAGGACTGTAACGTGTGTGTCGTTATCACCCCTCTTCGCTTCATTTAGAGGCATTTCTCCGGGAAGAAAGCTACTCATAGGCACAAAGGAAGTAAGAAATGAAACCCAACCGCCTGCTCTTTCACAAGGCTTCACTCTGGACGCCGTCTTTTGGCGGCGAGACGGCGTCCCCTGCGGACGTCACTCGTTGATCAGAGCCATCTGCGACTTCCCCAGATGAAAGCGAAGGGGACCTGATGTCGGCCGCCACGCGCAGCGCCGCTCTCCCGTCTTCCGAACAGCCACTGCCTTTTATTTCTCAGACCTTCTCGAGGCGAGGGCCGCGACAAATGAAGAGCTCGATCTACTTCGACATATTGGATCTCTCTCGTTCTCATTATATGCAGATTGTATTTTTTCATCATTCTTACAACTCGTTACTACGTTGTTGCCTACCGGAATGGGCGTAGATCGAGTAACTGTAGGGAGATCCACAATAATAGATTCGTTTCTTGTTCCTGTCTAGTTCTCTTTAACTGAACAACCTATTGTGATCTTCATTATCGTAATAGCTACAGCTCTAGAGAAGTTCCTACGCATCGCAAGATTCCTCGATCTTTCTGTATCCCACTTCTCTCCACATCGATTCTTTTCGATAATTATCTTAAAGATCAGTCTGCTCCTCGTCATTACTAAATTGTGATCTGAATCTACATCTGTTTCTGAATACGCGTTACAAATTAATATCTGATTTCGGAATATTTGTCTGACCATGCTGTAATCCAACTGGTACCTTCTTTTTTCCGGATCTTTTCCTGGTATATAGCATACTCTTATGATTTCTGAAAGTGTATTCACTGTAACTAGCTGACATCTATTGCAGAATTCAGTTAGTCTTTCTCTCTTATTGCTTCTAATCCCAAGCCCATTTTCTCCCGTAACTTCCCTTCTGCCACGTCCAGTCCTCCTCGATTGTTAGATTATCATCTACCAATACCAACCGTACTGAAGTACTCGATCTACATCCTTATACGGTTTAGATATTTCTTCATATCCTGCATGCCCCATTGACGTTTATATCTGAACTATTGTAGTTGGCGTTGGTTCCATTTTTGTCTATTCTGGATAGTGGAACTCCATCACTGAATCGTTCAAAGTTTCTTACCTTCACATTCATAACAACAATTACTTCAATTTCATTATCTTCTTCCGCTTTTGCACAACTACTAATTTTTGATACTTTACTTATGATCACGTACGAGGAATCAAATATTTCCGTGAGTCATGTTGGTACACCCACTCTCGGAATTATGGACTTAAGCTTTTCCATGTTCCGAAACCTCTTTCCTGGATCAAACACGACCTGAAACGACCGAGAATTCAATCAACTGCATACGAACCGCACAGCCGTATGCAGTTAAATCTACAACATCAGTGCTGTGAATATATCGTGATGAATTTCCCAAGATACGGTACAGTAGTCGTCAAGCGAAACCAACAAACTATTTGGGTGAATTAAACTGTCTTACGATCAATTCAATTAATGTTATTCTAACACATATTTTCCCAATTACACAATTATGTAATCATCACACTTTAAACCACTTCAGAAAATTAATCATTTATTCAGTTGTAGTTGTTGGTGTAAGTGGAATATTATTATTCTTGAATCAAGAAGACTGAAATATGTGCATTTCATTCTCATTCACTGTGCACCGCCTTTCATATTTTATTCTTTTTGCAATTTTTCCATCATTTTACAATTGCAGTAGGATGCCTAGATGGCTAAACAATCCTCTATGGCAATACTAGGCTCTTTAGTGAGAGAGGCTGGGCGTAGGATATTTTACGTCATTTGTGAACTCAATTTAGGAGTCTCCATGGAGTGGCCACGACCGCTTCCTTTTTCCCTTGTTGATGGTTGCTTTAGGAAGCATGTGGGACATGTTTGAATGGTATGTAGGGGCTAAAGTCGTCCCCATTCCTAGTCTCAGAAACTGAAATAACAACCGTAAAGCTTAAATTCTCACACTCATTTAAGGCTGCAAAACACTCTCCCTGACCAATCTCTCGATGCCTTCTGATGAATCGCGAATTTTCGGTGTTCGGGCGGTTAGCCATTGCGGCATCGTGTTCCGCGGCTACCCCGTGGCATCTGATTGACCAATGGTCGCAACCCACCGCTCCCTGCTATCCTTTGGAGACGTGGAACTTCAGTCTGTTCCGTCCTATTCCTGTTCGCTGGTGGAAGCTTGAGGTCGCGATTCTTTTTAGTGATAGAGCACTATTTTCTTTTCGTTTCTCGTAAATTTCGTTCCGTAAATTCGATAATTCGTGAGTGATGTTGGAGTTAGCGTACGACCTTGGTCCGTTACGAGCGCGAGGTCAGCTATGGGCCATACCAAGGCAAAGATTCTTGTCCTCAAAGTTGCATTATTGCCTTCAGCGTCTCTTATTTGGTCTTGTTATTGTGTCACGCGTGTGGATTTAAGTTTCTAGATTGTAACTTCGCGAACTGGACTCGTGGTCCTTTGTGCTAGAACATCATACCAAGTAGCGAGCAACTGGTCTTGCGTGCTGTCCATTCCATAGCAACTTCTTAGCCTTGCAGAGATTTATTTTCTTCGCTTAATCAAGTGTTGCTATGACGGATATTCAAGTGAGTTGCTTGGTTTTCGGTGGGGAGGCCACAGTTTGCGTTTACGCTCTTCTTGTAACAAAGATGTCATTCTAAAGTCTATCTGAATTCATCAATTCACTGAAACTCCGACGTAAGAGCAGCTTGCAACACCCCCCCCCCCCCAATTTACCCTAACGATCAGCAAATTAATTAATCAATAAATGCGTTGCATTGTCGGTCTCCATAATGGATCGTGGGTCTTGCGCTTTTCTTTGTTGGGGCCGAATTTGCTCTCGCAGGCATGTTGCGACCATTGCACTTACGGAACCGCTTATAACTAAACCAAATACAACCCTTCCGAATAAATGAAGGTACATGGCCCACTACGAGCCATGAACAAATTTCCACTTGATGTGGTGAAAGTTGATTCATTTATCCTGAATAGGTGATAGTTTGAATTAAATAACTATCACCTATTAACTAGATTTGTTTGTTGAGGAATTTTTCCACAATTCCTTTAGGAAGGTACTTCCAACAACCAATGCACCGCTTTTATCATACAAGTTTACACCTGATGTAAAACCAAATAGAGAAGTAAAAAAAGGTAAGTGTTGAAAAGGAAGCACAAGGCACAATATACCAGATAGCATCCTACCAGTGTATGCTGCTACAACAGCTCAATGCTTAACAATCATATACAAGCGTTTGCTCAACGAAAGCTCCGTATCCAAAGATCGAAAAGTTGCACAGGTCACACCTATATTCAAGATAGGTCGTAGGAGTAATCCACTTAATTACAGGCCCTTATATTATTAACGTCGATATGCTATAGGATTGTCGAACATTATGAATTACCTCGAAGGAAACGGACTATTGACACATAGTCAACACGGATCTAGAAAACATAGCTCTTGTGAAAACTACCAGTGCTATTTGGAAAGTAAGGAACGATATGTCGCGAAATGGAAACCACAGTCAAAATGAAAACTCTTTTGTTTGCAACTGGTAGCTACACCTTCCAGCTACTTCTCTACGCAGTAGCCGCTCAAACTTAGACATCTGTCGTAGCGTTGTACCAACTTTTCAATTCCCTCGTTATAGAAGACAGCCGCCAGTGCTTTTCGACAATTTTCTACTCTGGACTGAAGATCGTTGCCAGTGTCAAAATATTGTCTTTATAGTCAGCGATTCATCTGAGCAGATATCAACTTCAGGGGTAGCTAATTATGGGCTGTATTGCGGGTGATCAAACACTTCCCATCGAAAACGCTGCAGGGGGACCTTCGTTGCCCCTGCAGAGTGTAACGAAGCGAGTGACAGTTGTGTTATGTGGAATGCATAGCTTCAGGCTAAATCTTTCGCCGGGCCCTCATACTTGGCGGGAGACGCTAGCTATCTTTACATTCTCTCTGTGAGCCCACAACTGAAAAGTGCGACATGATGCGATCAACTGGCGTACTAGACACAGTGCCCAATGCATCTGTGCAAAGCTGCATCAGAATTTCACTGTATTTTCCATTTCACGGCCGATCGTTCCTTGCTTTCCGAATAAGCCTAGTTTTTATTCAAACGAAGTGTAGAGTGGTTCTGACAAGGAATTTCAAATAGATTCCGTATTCCAAGATTACCAGAAAACTTTTGACACTGTACCACACGAGTGGCTTGTGGTGAAATTGCGTGATTATGGAATACCGTCTCAGTTATGTGACTGGAATCGTGATTTTATGTCAGAGGGGTTACAGTTCGTAGTAATTTTCGAAAAATCATCACGAAAAATGAAGTGAGGTTGTGTCATAGGCACTTTGCAGTTCCTCATCTATATAAATGGTTTAGGGATAACCTGAGCAGCCGTATTGGGTTGTTTGCAGATGACACTGTCTTTTATCGGCTAGTAAACTCATCATAAGATCAAAACAATTTGCAAAACTATTTTAAAAAGATAACTGTGTGGTGCGAATATTGGCAGTTGATCCTAAATAACTAAAAGTGTGTGGTGATCCACATGAGTGCTAAAAGGAATGTGTTAAACTTCAGTTGCATGATAAATCAGTCAAATCTAAAGGTCATAAATTCACCTAAATACCTAGGGATTACAATTACGAACAACTTAATTTGGAAGGGCCACATAGAAAATGTTGTGGGGTCTATGTTTTATTGGCAGGACACTTAGAAAAAAGTAGCAGATCTACTAAAGAGACTGCCTACACTACACTTGTCCATCCTCTTTTAGAGTACTGCTGCGTGGTGTGGGATCCTTACAAGATTGGATTGACGGAACACATCGAGAAAGCTGACAGAAGGTTTTTTTATAGCGAAATGCTTCAGGGTTTAGGATGGATATCATTAAAACATAGGCGTTTTTCTTTGTGGCCGAGTCTTCTCATGAAATTTCAGTCATCATCTTTCTCTTCCGAATGTGAAAATATTTTGTTGACGTCGACCAACATAGGGCGAAACGATCACCGCAACAAAATAAGGGAAACTGGAGCTCGCACCGAAAGATATATGTCTTCGTTTTTTCCGCGCGCTGTACGAGATTGGAATAACAGTGAACTATTGTGAAGGTAGTTCGATGAACCCTCTGCCGAGCACTTAAATGTGATTTGCAGAGTATCCAAGTAGATGTAGATGGATTGTATGCAGAGAGGACGATTGGTAGGTCTCGTAGTGCCAAGGCAAAGAGAACAATGAAGTCAACGCCAACGTCAAGCAGCGACAAGTCACGTCATCGTAGAATTAGTCACGTTGATTGGACTATTTTTTTAAGGATTTTTGCCAA
This sequence comes from Schistocerca gregaria, assembly GCF_023897955.1. NCBI lineage: Eukaryota > Metazoa > Arthropoda > Insecta > Orthoptera > Acrididae > Schistocerca > Schistocerca gregaria. The sequence goes on from NC_064926.1 coordinate 373,786,938, forward strand.
TAAAATCGGACTGAATTTTCTCAAAGTTGTGAGGTGAGGATGCAACCGGAGGAGTTAGGGCGTTTAGTACAAAAGTTCTTCAACAGGCTATGAGGAGTTATAACATGAAGAAGGCAACAAGATATGGATCAATTGTTGGAGACGCTAAGTGGACTGTTTGAAAGGGGATTAAATGGAGAATGTTACATAATACCTCTGCATAAGTGAAGGCCACGTAATGACCCAAATAGTTACAGGGGATTGCCAGTGATCCCTTTCGTTGGAAGACTGTACTCGAAGGTACTGACAGAGAAAGAAACAAGTCAAAGCATCAAGAAAACGAGCGGATTCCGAGCAAGAAGATCGGCGGTAGACAACATCTTCACAATGAAACTAATATGTGAAAATGAAAACCGCACCTAAGTTTGGACTGGAGACGCATGTTGCATTGACTGACCCAGATAAAGCATATGATAAGTAGCCATCGGCAGACTATGAGAAAAGTTGAAAGAGACAGTTAGATAAAAATTGCTAAATGTTGTTATGAAATTGTATGAAAATAACACAGCGAGAGTAATGACTGGGAACAGCTAGACAAGCATTAGAGATGGAGAAGGATTTGCGACAGGGATGTTGGCTACCACCGAAACTCTTCAAACTGTAGTTAGGAGAAATCCTGCAGACTTGATATAAAAATGCCGAATAATGGGAGTGACTGTAGAAGACAGGTAGATACTAGAACATATTGTTCAGATGGCCAGATTGTACTAGCAGAAGATGAAGATCATTTGGGTTGTATAGTAAGAAAGCTTAAAGAAGAATAGTAAGGGTGGCCTGAAGATGAGCATGAAGAAATGTGAGCGCTTCGCTATGACAGAAAATTAATATTTTGAAGGTAGATGGAGAAGTATACGTAGGTGAGGGAAAGGACAAATATCTTGGGGTGTTATTTTATAAACAAAGAACAAACAATGATGAAACCACTAGTAGGGTAGCTGTAACAAGAGCGATGACCTCTGTTCGGCCATCCAGAGTATAGTTTTGTACGGAGAAAAAAAAACTACTTGTCTTTGAGATGGATTGCTTAAGAATATCTCAGGCTGTAGTTGGATGAATAGGAATAGAATAAGACATGACGTAACACAACTAGGGACGAAAATGGATAGGGATATCTGTAACGACGTCCAGTGAGAACAGCTGATGTAGTTTGACGATGTGAATACAATGAATAAGATTAATGGAATGAGGATACAACAGCTTACTAAGATGGATATCATCCTAGAAGACAAAGCGGTCGCCCACAACACAACTGACATAATGATGGGGAGGAGGCAATGGAAGGAATAAATATGAACGTTGACAAAAGTGAAGAGAGAAGAAGATAGTGACCTGGGGGGGGGCAGGGGGGGGGGCGTAGAAGCGGGGCGAGGCGTAGATCATCCTCTTTGCACTATATTGTGCACAATGGTCATTGAAGCATGTGACTTTCGGTTTAATGTCGTCGAAAACCACAGTTTCCATCGTCTGTTTGGAATCCCCATCGCCCATGCTCTCCTTGTATCTTCGTACTCCTGATCGTAGCGTTTCTACACCGCCCTTACCAGCCAGGTTTCTTCGTTTCCGGCCGTACTCATCCATCTGCAAAAGTGATATCTCTTCTACTTCCAGTTCCAGATGAAAAGCTTTCACAGGAAGCATCTTTAAAATTCTGTTGTTACTGAAGTGAGATAACTGCATACAGCGGCTGTGCAATGCCCAACTCTCAACGTCATAGGGAGGCGAAATTCTGGCTTGGAAATACGTTTAGACCCTTAAATAGATAAAGTATAGCTGTAATCATTTTATAAATTTCAGTGACGGTTGCACCTACATGTCTAGTACGACACGACAAATTTAAGACACAAATACATTACTCCAATAATGACACACGAATTTTCCAAACATTTTCTTTCTCCTCTAATTATTCTTGAAGAGCTCCATCAAGCTTAACGCTGAAGTTTTTAAAAGTGTTACTGTTATATGCTTCGATTTGTGTGCATTGCATATGTAAGTCACTCCAAGATTCCTTGTTCCGTGGTTTGGCTTCCCTGGTTCCTGTTAAGCTTAACCGAAAAAAAGTAAGACACCACCTTTAAAGAATATGCTGACAACTTTTGATCACTGTGGAAGAGGTAAAACTCGTATCAGGTGGTCAACACGGAGACTTGAGAGAGTGTCGGAGATCTTCTAGTGTGTTTGGAGGTAGCCTGACCGCACTGTGGCCGAAATTAACCAATTTCTTGGTATATCAACGCGGCTGTCCAACGTGCCCAAATCGAATGTTGGTCTACTCGCAGCTACGTCACATGGTACAGTGATTGTAAAGAGATCAGAATCCATGAGAACCGATCAAAAGTACCCCGCCCTGTTAACAACAGTCGGTTCCAAACCTGGCAGGAAATGCTGTCGTTATTGAATACAGATCAAAGTTTCCGAGCAAACCCTATGAAGGAAAAGGCACGCAATGGACATTTTAAGTCTGGTACATTGCAGAAAGGTACAAATCTACAGATACTGTATGAATCGAAAAAAGAAAAAAATAGAGGAACTGGACATTAGCTGACTGAAGGCGTGTAATGTTGCCCGTGTCGAGAATTATATGTACTGCCGGAAAAAAATTTAAAACCAGGAAGGACGGCGTCGTTTTTGATCCGATGTTGGCATATTCCACTTGTGAGATAATAGATGTACTGATAATGGTTTCAACGTCGTCCGCCAACAGATAGCGTAGTGGTTCAATGTGGAGCAAAATTGTGGAGCAAGCAGGCAACCGTTCCACTGAGATGCAGTCATGCTTCCTACTGGTAACTGAGAGGGTTTATAAGGGGTGATACTGTAGCTTACCAAGTGGGAGGATGACCCTTTCGTAGAATTGCCACACAAGTTGGACGTGTTTCGTCAGTTGTACAACGAAGCCGGTATCAGTGGACAGGTGAAGTTTCTCACTCCCGTCGAAGAGGGTTTGGATTTCCACACAGAACAGACGTCCACCAGTATCCTTGTATTTTAATGGCAGCACCGGCAGATGGTTCAGCTACCACATTAGATATAAGATGTCTTTTGAGTTTACACGATTCAAAATGAACTATTGAGAACCGGCTATTAGCCCGCCTTCAACTCACGCAACAGGATCGACGTACATTGCTCGAATGGTTCAGAGTATCACTTGGAAAATGGAATGGCATGCCGTGATCTTCAGCGATACATCTACATCTACATGGATGCTCTGCAAGTTACAGAGGATTCATCGAAACGCCTTCACAATTCTCTATTATTCCAATCTCGTGTAGCGCGTGGAAAGAATGAACACCTATATCTTTCTGTGCGAACTCTGATTTTCCTTATTTTATCGTGGTGATCGTTCCTCCCTATGTAGGTCGGTGCCAACAAACATTTTCGCATTCGGAGGAGAAGGATGGTGATTGGAATTTCGTCAGAGGATTCCGTAGCAACGAAAAACGCCTTTCTTTTAAAGATTTTTCAGCTCAAATCCTGTACAATTTCTGTGACACTCTCTCCCATATTTACAAATACAAAACATGCTGCATTTCTTTGAACTTTTTCGATGTAATCCGTCAGACCTATCTGGTAAGGATCCCACATCGCGCACCAGTCTTCTAAAAGAGGGGGGACAAGCTTAGTGTAGGCAGTCTCCTTAGTAGATCTGTTACATTTTTTAAGTGTCCTGCCAACAAAACGTAGTCTTTGGTTAGCCTTTCCCACAATATTTTCTATGTCTTTCCAGTTTAAGTTGTTCGTAATTGTAATACCTAGGTATTTAGTTAAATTTACAGCTTTTAGATTAGACTGATTTATCGTGTAACCAAAGTTTAACGAATTCCTTTTAGCACTCATGTGGATGCCCTCACACTTTTCGTTATTTAGGGTCAATTGCCACTTTCCGCACCATTCAGATATCTTTTCTAAATCCTTTTGTAGTTTTTTTATCTTCTAATGATTTTATTACTCGATAAACGACAGTGCCATCTGGAAACAAATGAAGACGGCTGCTCAGATTGTCTCCAAAGTCGTTTATGTAGATAAGGAATAGAAAAGGGCCTATAACACTACTTTGGGAAACGCCAGAAATCACTTCTGTTTTACTCGATGACTTTCCGTCAATGACTACGAACTGTGACCTCTCTGACAGGAAATCACAGATCCAGTCACATAACTGAGACGATGTTCCATAAGTACGCAATTTCGCTATTAGCCGCTCGTGTGGCACAGTGTGGAAAGCGTTCCTGAAATCCTGATATGAGGAATCGATCTGAAATCCCTTGTTAATAGCACTCAACACATGATGTGAATAAAGAGCTAGTTGTGTTTCACAGGAACGATGCTTTCTATACCCTTGTTGACCTTTTATTTTTCGAGGTAATTCATAATGTTCGAACACAATATATGTTCTAGAATCCTGCTGCATGTCGAGGTTAACGATATGTGCCTGTAAGTTAGTGTATAACTCCTACTACCTTTCTTGAATATTGGCATGACCTGTGAAACTTTCCAGTCTTTGTGTACGGATCTTTCGGTGAGCGAACGGTTGTATATTATTGTTAAGTATGGGACTACTACATAAGCATACTCCGAGAGGAACCAAATTAGTACACAGTCTGGACCAGAAGACTTGTTTTTATTAAGTGATTTAAGTTTCTTCATTACTCCGAAGATATTTACTTCTACGTTGCTCATGTTGGCAGCTGTTCCCGATTCGAATTCTGGAATATTTACCTCGTCTTTTTTTGTGTAGGCGTTTCGGAAGGCGTATTTAGTAACTCTGCTTTAGCAGCATTGTCTTCGATAGTATCTCCATTGCTATCCCGCAGAGAAGGCATTGATTGTTTCTTGGAGCTAACATGCTTCACATACGACGAGAACCTCTTCGGATTTTCTGCCAGGTTTCGAGACAAAGTTTCGTTGTGGAAACTCTTACAGGCATCTCGCATTGAAGTCCGCTTTATATTTCGAGCTTCTGTAAAATATCGCCAATCTTGGCGATTTTGTGTCTGTTTAAATTTGGCGTGTTTGTTTCGTTATTTCTACAACAGTGTTCTAACCTGTTTTGTGTACCAAGGAGGATCAACTCCGTCGCTTGTTAATTTATTTGAAATAAATCTCTCAATTGCTGCCGATACTTTTTCTTTGACTTTAAACCACATCTGGTCTACACTTATATTATTAATTTGAAATGAGCGGAAATTGTGTCTTAGGAAGGCTTCAAGTGAATTTTTATCTGCTTTTTTGAATACGTACATTTTTCGCTTACTTTCAGACGATTTGGAGGTCAAGTGTGTTTTCACAACCGTTTACTAGTCGCGTGGGCTCGTGATTCAACTGCTCGACATAATTTTCAGAGAATACGTTTAGCACAATTTCGGATGATATTTTACGCGTACCTCCGGAATTAAACATGTATTTTCGCCGACATATTGAGGGTACATTAAAGTCACCAATAACTATTATCGTATGATTTGGGTATTTGTTTGAAATCAAACTCAAGTTTTCTTTGAACCTTTCAGCATCTGTATCATTCGAAGGTCGGTAAGAGGATCCAATTATTATTTTATTCCGGTTGCCAACAATGACCTCCGCGCATATTAACTCACAGGAAGTTCCTACTTCAATTTGGTGACAAGATAAACTACTTCTGACAGCAACAAACACGCCACCGCCAACCTTGTTTGGCCTATCCTTTCAGAACACCGTTAGATTCTTCGCAAACATTTCGGCTGAATTTGTACCCTGTTTTAGCCAGCCTTCTGTGCCTATAACGATTTGAGCATCGGTGCTTTCTATTAGCGCTTGGAGCTTTGATACTTTCCCAACAAAGCTACGACAATTTGCAACTGTTACACCAATGGTTCCTGTATCTACGTTCCTCCTGTGTTCAGCCTGCACCCTTTGTGACTGAAGCCCTTCATGTGTTTTCCCGAGATCCTCCAACCTAAAAAAACCGCCCAGTCCACGCCACACAGCCCCTGCTACCCATGTAGCCATCTCCTGCGTATAGAAGACACCTGACATGTTCAGCGGAGCATGAAACCCAACCACCCTTTGCCGCAAGTCGAGGAATCTGCAGCCTACAAGGTCGCAGAACCGTCTGAGCCTCTGATTCAGACCCTCCACTCAGCTCTGTACCAGAGGTCCGCAAACGATCCTGCTAACTATGCCGCAAATAGTCAGCTCTGCTTTCATCTTGCAAGCAAGACTGGCAGCCTTTACCACTTCTGTTAGCCGGTCGAAACGAGAGAGAATCTCTTCTGATCCAACGTGACACAAATCACTGGTACCGACGTGAGCAACTACCTGCAGTTGGCTGCACCCTGTGATCTTCGTGACATCCTGGAGGATCTTTTCCACATCTGGAATGACTCCACCCGGTATGCACATGGAGTGCGCATTGGTTTTCTCACCTTTCTTGTCAGCCAAGTCCCTAAGGAGCCCCATAACGTGCCAAACCTTGCAGCTCTCAACTACCAATAATCCCACCCACTGCGATTGCTCGGAGTGGCTTCCTCTGAAACAGGACAGGCGACAGCATCTGGCTCAGTGACAGTTTCAGCCACAGACAGCACCTGGAACCTGTTTGTCAGACAAACAGGGGAGGCCTTACGTGCGACCGCCTGGGAAGTCTTTCGCCGCCTGCTTCGCCCCGGGGCGACCTCCCACTCTACCTCAGTGCGAGAAGTAACTGGGTTGGCCACCGGTGAGGACCGATCTACATCTACATCTACATCTACATTTACTCTCTGCAAGCCACCCAACGGTGTGTGGCGGAGGGCACTTTACGTGCCACTGTCATTACCTCCCTTTCCTGTTCCAGTCGCGTATGGTTCGAGGGAAGAACGACTGTCTGAAAGCCTCCGTGCCTGCTCTAATCTCTCTAATTTTACATTCGTGATCTCCTCGGGAGGTATAAGTAGGTGGAAGCAATATATTCGATACCTCATCCAGAAACGCACCCTCTCGAAACCTGGCGAGCAAGCTACACCGCGATGCAGAGCGCCCCTTTTGCAGAGTCTGCCACTTGAGTTTGTTAAACATCTCCGTAACGCTATCACGGTTATTAAACAACCCTGTGACGAAACGCGCCGCTCGTCTTTGGATCTTCTCTATCTCCTCCGTCAATCCGATCTGGTACGGATCCCGCACTGATGAGCAATACTCAAGTATAGATCGAACGAGTGTTTTGTAAGCCACCTCCTTTGTTGATGGACTACATTTTCTAAGGACTCTCCCAATGAATCTCAACCTGGTACCCACCTTACGAACAATTAATTTTATATGATCGTTCCACTTCAAAACGTTCCGCACGCAGACTGCCAGATATTTGACAGAAGTAACTGCTACCAGTGTTTGTTCCGCTATCATAAAATAATACAATAAAGCATCCTTCTTTCTGTGTATTCGCAATACATTACATTTGTCTATGTTAAGGGTCAGTTGGCACTCCCTGCACCAAGTGCCAATCCGCTGCAGATCTTCCTGCATTTCGCTACAATTTTCTAATGCTACAACTTCTCTGTATACTACAGCATCATCAGCGAAAAGCCGCATGGAACTTCCGACACTATCTACTAGGTCATTTACATATATTGTGAAAAGCAATGGTCCCATAACACTCCCCTGTGGCACGCCAAAGGTTACTTTAACGTCTGTAGACGTCTCTCCATTGATAACAACATGCTGTGTTCTGTTTGCTAAAAACTCTTCAATCCAGCCACACAGCTGGTCTGATATTCCGTAGGCTCTTACTTTGTTAATCAGGCGACAGTGCGGAACTGTATCGAACGACTTAACGGGAGTTAGGAAAAATAGCATTTAATTGGGAGCCTGTATCTAATATTTTCTGGGTCTCATGAACAAATAAAGCGAGTTGGGTCTTACACTATCGCTGTTTCCGGAATCGATGTTGATTCCTACAGAGTAGATTTTGGGTTTCCAAAAACCACATGATACTCGAGCAAAAAACATGTTCTAAAATTCTACAACAGATCGACGTCAGGGATATAGGTCTATAGTTTTGCGCATCTGCTCGACGACTCTTCTTGAAGACTGGGACCACCTGTGCTCTTTTCCAATCATTTGGAACCTTCTGTTCCTCTAGAGACTTGCGGTACACGGCTGTTAGAAGGGGGGGGGGGCAAGTTCTTTCGCGTACTCTGTGTAGAATCGAATTGGTATCCCGTCAGGTCAAGTGGACTTTCCTCTGTTGAGTGATTTCAGTTGCTTTCTATTCCTTGGACACTTATTTCGATGTCAGCCATTTCTTTGTTTGTGCAAGGATTTAGAGAAGGAACTGCAGTGCGGTCTTCCTCTGTGAAACAGCTTTGGAAAAAGGTGTTTAGTATTTCAGCTTTACGCGTGTCATCCTCTGCTTCAATGCCATCATCATCCCGGAGTGTCTGGATATGCTATTTAGAGCCACTTACTGATTTAACGTAAGACCAGAACTTCCTAGGATTTTCTGTCAAGTCGATACATAGAATTTTACTTTCGAATTCACTGAACGCTTCACGCATAGCCCTTCTTACGCTAACTTTGACATCGTTTAGCTTCTGCTTGTCTGAGAGGTTTTGGCTGCGTTTAACCTTGGAGTGGAGCTCTCTTTGCTTTCGCAGTAGTTTCCTAACTTTGTTGTTGTACCACGGTGGGTCTTTCCCGTCCCTCACAATTTTACTCGGCACGTACCTGTCTAAAACGCATTTTACGATTGCCTTGAACTTTTTCCATAAACACTCAACATTGTCAATGCCGGAACAGAAATTGTCCAAACCCCAAGCATTCCGGTACGGGGTGTGACAAGCATCAACAGTCATTCACCTTTGGTGTTTCTGGATGGGACGCTAACCAGCACTCGGTACGAGCAGGATGTTGTTAGACACGTTCATTTGCCTTTCTTGCACCAGAAGGTGATATATTGTGCCAACAGGACAATGCTTGCCCATACCGTGCGCGTGAACCAGAATGTTTCGTTCAAGACTTGCAGCAACTGTCGTAACCAGCACGCTCTCCGTACTTGTCTCCAATAGAGAAAGTGGGGTACATGATGGCACAAGGGGTTCGTGTCACTCGTCCGCCAACAACCATTACAGAACTACATGAACAGGTCGAGAAGGCGTGGCATAACGTGTCCTAGAACAGTATTCACCATCTGTACGATAGACTGGATGCCATAGTCAGCTCTTGCTTTACCGCCGTGGGGTCTACACCACGTAATAATACGGGTGTTTCATCATGGAACGACCCCAGGTAACTTAGGACCACTTGTGCTATTGGTCTGTAAATTTAATCATTTCATGTACTCCATAAGCAGCGTAGCAAAAAAAAAAAAAAAAAAATCGTGAATGAATTGGAAACCTCTAAAACGGTGTACTAATTATTTTCCAGCAGTGTGTATCCGGAATACAAATGTCCCTTTATTTATTAGTACCACAAAACTAGTCTTATGTCGTGAACAAACCACACTGAACAAAACTCCTTTTTCTCTTACCGATAAGTAGTCCTCTCCTCAATATAACTGACGAGCTTTTCCCATGGTATAATTTCGTCTTAGTCGTTCGCTGAGCTTCCCACACCACTCTTCAACTCTCTCTCTCTCTCTCTCTCTCTCTCTCTCTCTCTCTCTCTGCATTAACAACATTAAACACTGATACTACTTCTCGTATAGGGCCGAGGTCTAGAATTGCAATGGAATTTAGTATATATGTAAAATGCACAGATATACATTACACAAATTATCACAACGCAAAAATACGTAGTGTAAAAAAAAAACAGTTGCGAGGCATTCACGAAATCTGAGTCCAATTTGCTTGTCAAAATCTGGAGCGCCGGCCGTCTTAAGGTACACATCGGCGCCTCTCAGATGCGCATTCACGGCAGCGATCGAAGCGTGCGTCGCTTCCCACATCAGCAGGCTTTATTTCCGCGCGCCCCACTCAGACAGAAAGATAAACTGGTGTGCAGGTGGAGCGGAGAGACGCTGTCTGCGGTGAGGGCCCAGAGATGCTCCACAGTTTTATCTGGGCTGAGCGCCGGGCGCGAGCGAGAGTGGGCAAACGCTTATCCTCCCCACCGCTCCCCCAGCGACATGTTCCATATCCGGCGGTTGCGGTCGGGCTATATTTAGTGAAGGGGGAGGAACACGCTCGCGTAGCCGTGAGCGGCACAGTAAACAAGCGCTGCTCTTCGTACCCAGCAGCCGCTGCCTCACCCGCAAGGCAGCTGCTGACGTTTGGCCAGGGCGGCTGATGTCCACAGCATGGCACTCCGTGATTGGCCATAGCTGGCCCTGCCGCTTCAGGTTTCATTAGTGATGCATCCTCGATTAACACACTTAGGCCCATTTCACAGTTTTCCGGGAGCCGTTACATGTCGCCGTGTACACATTTTTTGGTCACTGATGTCCACAGCATGGCACTCCGTGATTGGCCATAGCTGTCCCATTTCATTCCCTCCCAGTCTTCCAGCGAAATTAAACGTAAACAAATTTTTCCATGAATTTCAGGTTATCATTATTGACTGAAGAAATCAGTGTTGTAATGTTTTGGTAGTAAATGATGTTGTACTAGAAGAGAACGGAGATCCGCGACACTTGATATGAGCCATAAAAAGCGGATACAAAGAAACTAAATTTGTAATAATAACTTGAAACAAAATAAGTAATATGGCGTTATAACAAACAAAGGAGTCAAACAAGGTTACAGTTTTCCCAAAATTCAATTTTGCTTATACATAAATAGAGAAACCTTGAGTTACCCAGGTATTTGCTTATAGCTGTGCGTCCACTCTCGTACCGCGCAGCGTATGGCCTTGTGCTTAATGTTTATGACGTCATATCTTCTGAACTATGTGTCATACGATAGTGTAATTTTGCTGGTACATTCATCATCATATGTGGGTACTGTCTGCAGCATGTTTTTCTGTGCAGCAAATCGCTTTAGATGCAACGAAGTTCCAAATGTAAACGTCACACACGGCAGTTTTACATGCATCGCACTGTTTATGACACCATATCGCATGAACAATGTGCCGTGCCGTGGTATAATTTTGCAGTTATATTCAGTGTGATACATGTGCTTACTGCACTCAAAATCTGTCGCTAATGCAATTGTTAGTAAAGAAGTAATAAATCATAACGCCATGCCTTACGCAGTATTTTAACTGCATTAACAGCGGAGAAGCAGTACGCGATCAACTTTTTTCTTGTCGTCATTTTGTGTTGATTGTCAGCAAAAAATATTCGTAATGGTTTTAAATTATGTGTAAATATTATTGCAAATCTCTAGTTACTCTCATTCTCAAATACAAAGTAAATAAAGTCTGGGAATCCACACAACGTAGGTTAGTCTTCTTTCTGACTCCCAATCCTTTGATAGGTACGTGGCTGTCACCCCAACAGCGACTGTTGCCTAACGGTGAGATATACGAGAACCAAATTTGAATGAAATCGGTCCATTGGTTAAGGAGGGCATGTGGAAGATACACATAGACACATACACACATCCGGTTTACAATATGTAGTCATAAATGACATGATTAGAAAGTGGAATGGTGAAACAAAAAGCAAAAAAGAAATAAAACTAGACTAAGACTGTTTCATAAAAACATTAATGTACGCTGACTGCCACATTATAATGGCCACCGTAAAATGAGGATTATAGAGAAATATTTTTAAATTAAACTAAATTGTCCAAATTAAAACGGCCGAATATCTGTAGAGTAAAGAAAAGAAATTGCATTCTGAGGAAAACACGTGTCATCAAAAATAGTTTCAGAAGACATAATAATAGTGGAGGTAATTCCTTGTAACTACCTGCAACATTTTCTTTTGATCGTGATAAAGATGAAAGGAAATAAAACAGAAAAATATCAGTGTGTCTATGGAACGCTGTAAAGAACATTAACCAAAAGTACATCTAAAGAAACGCAACTGAATTACTACAAAACCCTAGCTGTCCCACTGCTACTTTATAGATCTTAGGCTTGGATAGCAATGACGAAATCTAACACTGACGTCAGAAGTGAAATTACTCAAATCATTTAAAGATGATAAACTAAGAAAAGAAGTTATTAGAAAGGAGATTAAAATATTTGCAGTAACAGAAAATATAAGCAGAAATGCAAGGATCATATAAAAAGAAATGCAACAAATCCCTAGAAGACGTGATTGGCCCACGAAGATGTGGCGCTAGTAAACGGAAGCTGAAGCAAGTTCCTCGGACTTAATCTGTGAATGTAGATGATGATGATTTTAATGAAACATACACAATGCATCTGAAAATGTCTAAACCTTTAAGGTGAAGCAAACAGCTTGCCTATGGTCATGAGTAAGTTACTGAATCCCACCAGAGCATATTACACACATATATTTTGGCTAAAGGGCTCTTAAGTTTTCTGTGACTCATCCCTTCCGTTGCGTGCTGCTGTTAGCTGTTCTTTATCAGGCTGTAGCCAATCAGATGGCAGTATATAGCAGCCAACCAGAATCGCTTATTCTAATCATTTTTCTATTGAATATGTGAGAATTTCCTAGGTAGTGGTTAGGTTGGGACCTAACAGACATTTATGACCTGCATCATGGCAAAAATTTCGCTGTTTGTCTATGATACCTAGCGATGTCAGAACTTTAATTAAGATAGACGTATTAGCACATCTTGAATTGCTGCAAGCAAAAGAAAATACCAGGTGACTTCATGTACGAACACAGGATATTGTAAACAACAATCTGATTGGCTATCCACATCTTTGTAACGAATCTTGTTTACTCCCCTCATTCAGGACGAGGACTGTTACCAACTGCAGCGGGCAACGGAAAGGCTGCGGACTCCGTAAGAGACTTTCACCTATGGTTTCGTAAATGTACCGCACTACAAATACTGAAAACGTCTACGTAAACTCCATTCCGTGCCTGTTTCAGTACACTCTTGCTGCAGAGCTAATATTTAATACTATGGTCTTGGTACCGCGAATCACTAGCTGAAATAAAGAGCAGTGGCGTGCATGCGTGTTTGTACAGGGACGTTTAATGAACAGTGTACCTCTATTTCCTAGTAAAAAGCTCCACATGGTCTCGACAATGAATTGAACTTCACGTTTTCGTTGTGAAAGTAAACAGAAGACAAGGCGTATAACCATTTATAATGGTTCGAAATGCAGGTAAGCATTTTAATTGGATAATAAACTAGGTTGATATGGATAAGTGATATAGTAGCCACGAACTTTGCTTAACACTGATATCAGTAAATAAGTCACGTTCTTTAAACAGAGTACTCATTCAGAAAAATGCTTCTCACAAACAAATGTGAGCAGTATAAATACACACTAAACTACGCAGTCATGACGCCATCAGACACATGGAGAGTCAAAAGGCCTCAGTCACCCACGAACTGAGAAAGAAAAACTATCAAGACCACTTAGCGCCCGAGTTTCTTCTCTTAAACAAACACGAACCTGGTTAGAAAGAGCACCGATTCTACGTAAGAACTCATTTTCTCCAAGTGTCAGATACGCAGGTCGACTAGAGTGAGACTCAGTCTACAAAATATGTGACACACATATTACGTTTTTACTCTCTCTCCTCATATCCACAATATTAAGTGCATATACTGAAAACACAGGAATACTGCGCCAATATGGATACAGAACGTAGTATACATTGTTTCGAGACAAACGCCACATGAATCCACACGAAGTAACTTGATGAAAATTCCGATGTTAGACACGTGGCGCAAATTTACATGGCATCAAGTAACGTTAAATAATACAGATACTGACTATATGTGCAGCATTAATCAAACCAAGAGCTAACGAACATATTCATTCCGCTGAAGGCCACATGTATCTCGGAAGGAAAACTATTTTCTAAGTTACTTCAATCATAGGAAACTTATATTAAAAACAGTGAACCACAACACAAAATTCCTAAATGTCATAGACAGAAAATTAAACTTGAAACTCCTCTATGGCGCAAGGATCGGCGCTATCTCATAAAACCACGATGTTTCTGGATAGAGAGCGACTCACAGACAAGGAAACACAATTGAACCACAACGTGGCCCGAAGGTGCCTAGAAAGTGTGGAAGTGCACGGCTCTTGATCCACATGGTATGATGCTATGCGTTTCATATTATGTCGAGAAATGCCTGAAGCAAACGCTGATAGTGTAACAATTGGTTTGTGGTGCTGAACAAAAATAAAATACAAATAAAAGATATATCCTTGTTTCAAATTTACCGTAATGAAATCCTTCAGACAATCTAGCAAATCATTGCCTACATCTGGTACCAAGTGGCTTATTGATGAATAGTGTACTTCAAGATGTACATCAAACTTCTGTAAGATTCATCAGGAGGTAAAAACCAGAGGTGATTATCAGTCGAATTGTAACTAGTAAACACTGTTCCTTATGTGCAACGGTTTTAGCAGTTCTGGGACCATCTCCATATGTAAGGTGGACATGTCATTTTGATTTTTTTATGATCGACGTGCATGTCAGAGAGATACCAAGTTAAGTTATTGATAAACAATCTTTGGTCTTGTAGTGGCACAATCTTTGCCTGTGGACAGTCTGATATATTCTTAGTTGAAGTGTGTCAGGTGAAGGACGCATTCAGTAGTGCACTGTTCACTTTTGTTTGCGCCTGTTGTGTGAAGAAATACTTATTTCAGAGGACAGCAAGGATAAATATGATGCATATACTGAAAGGCGAAAGGGATACAAAATGAATATTTTTTTAAGAGAAGAAGTTTGAGGTAAGGCTGCAACACTGCGCACCTAATTTCCAGAAATGATTATTGGAAGCAAGTTAACTTTGTTTCCTTGCTCAGAGGAGAGAGAGAGCCCATCCCCCACTTCCCTGAATCATGCATTAAGATATCAACTGAGATAGCTGCTTGATTTTCGAAGAAATTTCCTGTTAACACAGTAATCTTTTTAATTATTGTTCACTTTGTGAAGCATTATATTGTTCAGACCAATGTTATGTGTGAAGGTTACATGAAGTTTTACTTTATCTTTTTGAATACCAGTTTATTCTAAAATCGCTGTCTTGGAAAATGATTTCATAGTAATAATTACTCTTCCTACCCCACTTTTTATCATTACGCATTACCACATTGTACCATGTTAGCAGGGACAAGTTACTCTCTCACCTACCTTTTACATACCGCAAATTAAAGATTTTAGATATAACCTGATGCACATTGAGTGAGAATCTAGAAAGTTAACGGCCTGAGCAGACGTTAATGGAGCCTGGTAGGGCGCTAAAAGCATGAGGTATATTTATGATTTTTAGCTTCTAGAAACTACATGTTGGGAGTAGGAAACAATTGGCGGCGACCCCATCCCTTAGTAAATCTTGCCACACAGGTCCACAGGCATACACGGTAGAGAGGGCAGCTCCTCAGTGAGACAAGTCTCCAACAAAACAATGCCACACTAAATGCCGTGGAACCAGCAGAAGTCTGGGCTGGGGTGACAGTAGGAAGGAACATGTCTACACAGTGGAGTCATAAACTGGGCTTTGTGTGCAGTGCCACAATTAATAAAAATTCACCGGTTTTCATGTTCGCCGATAGTTCAAATACGCCAGTGAACCACTTCCCCCGGCTGCCTCGGTTGTATAAGAAAAATCCTGCATCTGAGAAACGTTTGGAGATATAATCTTAATTACACCTCATAGCTAGGACTAGCAAGCTACAAGACACAGCTGATTTAGATAACGTTCTTTAAGATTATATCTGTTTGCCTGTTGCTGTGGGAAAAGACAAGACTTCGAAAAATATCAGCTTCCCTCTCTGCAAAAACTTAAAGGCCAATAATAGCCGGTTTCTGTTCTTTTTTTTCGGAGACGTAAGTTTCTTAAGTCTTGCCCTGCTTCGACATGAGTTTGTGATGTCGTGTGGGAGGGGAGATTCAGCGCCTCTAGACCTCTGTGATTGGCTCAAGATGCGGTGAAGGCAGTATCATTTGTGCCCTCTGCAGGAAAACTGATTTTTTTCCTGGAGAGGTGCGACACACTCAGGTGTGGGACTTTTGTATGGTAAGCACTTCTAGTCGAAGCTCTGGCGTGTGTGGTTGATACTTGGAACCTATCCTGAGACTGACTTAAGATGCAAGTAGTTTGACTGAGGAGTCTTTGGTGAAGTTCTTACTGTACCGACACTGTGACCTCAAACGTCTTAGACAACTTTTTGCCGGGAGCACGTTTATTCGTTTTTGGTTTACCAGTCTTTACGTTTGGTATCATTGTGTGCTCTGTCGTATAAGTGAACCAAATTGGCCCTTCGTACGACCAGCGAACGGGTGTGTCACACTGAAATGTTTTGGGAAAATACATGCTGTTAGAACACTACAATTATGCCAACACTCTCAATCATTTAGTCACAAAAATTCAAAAGGAATGTATGAAGGCGAGTCTCTAAGGGCTGCTCATTCCTTTACAGCCGCAGGTTGCAACGGACTAAAGCCCTTCTGGCTTGTGATTTATGTTATACTAGGTATGTGAGTACTGTCTCTTTCTAGTATTGTTAGTCAGTACTTACCCTTATATGTATATATAAAAAAAGGTTCTTCCATAAATTTGTAATTATGTTATAAACCACTTTGTATGTTTAAATTCTGATGAAGGCATTCTTAGAAGTGTTGAAACCTGGTCAATAAGACTAAAAAAGTGTGACCGAGGGCTCATTTGTTCATTTTCAATTTGTCTCGTAAAACTGGCCGTTCTTTCTACATGGAAATTAAAGCGCAATATCAGTTTTCTCAGCTATGTGGAGGCCAGTTAGAATAAATTACATACTTCTGAAGTATACAGCTGAAAGCGGTTTATTTCAGAAACATGGATTACTTCAGACGCAACTGCCCTCGACGGAAAATGATTTGTAGAAAACATTACTAAACTTAACACGACGTTAAGAAAAATACAACGAATCAACTGCACTACGTTATATACTATCGTCGAACAATTTCGAAGTCTTTTCGGTCTGAAAAGTATGTTTTACATACGATCCTTCCCCACACAGCCTCGTGCGAAATGCGCAGCATTCAGGCACTGTCATAAGAGCGCCTGGCATCTTTAAGGCCGCTGTCTGAAGTATGGGCAGCAGCGGCTCGTGACGCGTATGTGTAAAATCATGGGTGGTAGTAAGTACATTTGTATGGTCACCAATATAACTGTTTACTTATCAACTCGTTTCAGGATAGCCCCATCATCAAATTAGTGGTATGAATGTTAACAAGTGATTTGTTAACAAGTGTTGTCATTAGTGCTTTTAGCGTTTGACATATCCTTTAGAATATTTCAAAAACTACTTCTTTCGAATCATCTTGAACCCCCTCAATGAGATGTTAAAAATGAAATGAAAAGAGAAATGAAAAATTGTTTTACAGTGACAGATTCTCGTTAGCGAGAAAGCGAGTACACCAGCGCTGGCTGTCAACTGATGTAACACGTCGCTGACAGATGAGTGCGTACTCACCGGAATGGCCCACCTTTCTAGTCTACGTACCTTAGTTCGGACGTCTGAGAGGGACATTTATATTGTTTCTCTAGTAGTGTATTGGCGCTTTTCTTGGTTCTTCCAACACAAACTTCACCACACGTTCACAGAATTTATATACGCTACACACTAACAGAGGAGGGCGTTTATCCTTCACAGATCGGAATGCTTGACCTATTTTCTTCGAAGGTCTAAAACCGGTCCAATGTCACGTTTCTGTGAAACTTTACTGATCTGATCTTTAACCTTTTTAATAAAAGCGAGAGAAGCTAGATTCATCCATCTTTGGGTGATTTGTCCTTAGATCTTCCCTTATTTGGTCATAGAATTCTGTTAATGTCATCCGGTCGTGAAAGCCTCCAATCTATCATCAGTGTAGTACTTCCTTGTTAAGATCATGGTTTTCTAAAATGTGCCTTCTATGTTATAAATGTATTCCTATTATTCCTATTTTACATTTTAGTATTCGGTTTCTAAAACTAACTAAGACGGATATCAAGTTTCCTTAAAAAATTTCGATTAATCTCATCTTTACCAATTTTAACACCTCTTGGGAATATCTCACCTTTTAATTTGTTATTTTGTTTTCGTCTTTGTGTACATACCATTTGGCTGAAGGGCTTGTTGACAGTATCTCAGATACAAAATTGATCGTTGTGCCTCCTGGATCTTTGAAAGATGATGTTCTTGCTAAAACCTGCTGAACATCTTTCAAGAACCACTGTGCATGGTATATTGTGCAACAGCTACTTTAATTTCATAGTGCTGCTCCCATGGGATCATGAAAACAGAAAAAGGAAAAAGCATGTTAATCAGAAAGAGACGCAGATACTAGTCATGTACATTTTCGAATGAAGGAGGACAGAGAGTGTCGAGTACTGATGTACACAGTACCTTTCACAATGTTTTTTTAATAACGTGCAGGTTATATGTGTATATGCAGTAGAACAGTCGCAATAAGGAGGGAATTCTCCTTTATTGATTAGATTCGATTTATTGATACACGATGAAAACGTTTATTTTCTTTTCTTTCTTACAAACAAAAATGATAATGATAAAATTCTCTGGACGCGGAAGCTATTCTTTCTTGTGGAATTTAATTGTTGTTTTTTGACACACTCTTCTCAGTGCAGAAAAAGTGTGATTTCTATTAATTTTTAAATTAAGTTTTAGACTTCTTAGAGGCTTACAATCTTTCACGGTGCTACTCTTTAGCACGCACTGTTGTTATTGAGGGTGGTTTCGTCCATGTTGCAGGGTGAATTGGGAAAATTTCTAAGAAAATCATTTCATCAACAACTGTAAAAAAGCTTCAATGTATGCCGAGGTAAACATAAATCTATAGCGTTTTGTGACAAGCAAAATTAGTATATGCATAAGGCATGTTACAAATACTACCAAGATAAAGGGTATGAGCTGCTTTTTGCGAAGGGCTCATCAGTTCAGGTTTTCACAACGTAAAGAAAAGATTACCAGCAATAAATTACATTTTACATTGGATTTTTTGAAGTACCGTTGATTCCTTAAAAGTATGAAAGCATATAAAACTTTTGTAATAAATAATAAAAAGGATAAACAATTTAATACAAGCTACAAGATCGGTGTGAGGAAATTTTACATCTGCATTTACACACATAGTCGACATTTCACCATACGATGCATAGTGGAGGGTACATGTTACCGCTTACTAGTCATTTCCTTTCGTGTTCCACTCGCATAGGAGCGAGAGAAAAACGACTATCTACATGTCTCCGCGTGATCCTTAATTTCTCTTATCTTGCCTTCTTGATGCATAGACGACATGTACGTTGATGGTAGCTAAATATTTCTGTACTCAACCACAAATGCATATGCTCAAAATTTTCACAATAGAGTCTGACGAATGTAATGTCGTCATCCCTCCACTTATTAACATTTGAGTACAAGGAGCATTTCCGTAATACTCGCTTGTCGATCGAACCTGCAACCAATGCCTCCGAATTGCTTCGATGTCTTTCTGTAATCCGACCTGGTGTGGATCGCAAACTCTCGAGCAGAATGCTAGAACTGGTCGCACTGGTGTTCTACACACGGTTTCCTTTATGGATGAACTTCACTTTCCTAGAATTCTCCCAATTAATGGAAATCCAACATTCGCCTTCCGTACAACCGACCGTAGGTCCTCGTTCCATTTCATGTAACTTTCCAACTTCACGCCTACATATATAATAGACGTGATTGTGTCAAACACCACACCAGAAATACTGTATTAGAACACTGCAGGGGTGTTTTTCGTAGTCAACTGTATTTACGTAGGTTTTTCAACATTTAGGGCAACCTGCCATTCATCCGACCAAATAGAAATTCTCTTTTAGTCATCTCGTATCCTTCTACAGTCACTCTACGTCGACACTTTCTCATATACCACACAGTCATCAGTAAATAGTCGCAGAATGCTGCTTAACCTATCTGTCAGATCACTTATGTATACGGAGAACAAGGATACATTTATCACACTCCTACTGATGACTTTGTTTCTGATGAACACTTGGCCTCCAGAATAATGTACTGTGCTCTACTATAAGGGACCTCAAATGAAAACGAGACAAATGGTAAAGGTAAGTAAATGTTTAATACTTCAAAAGGAATTACCATGACTACTAACACATTTATTTTACTGCCACACAAGACGGTCAGTGCCTTCATGGAAAAATGTTGGCGGTTGCCTACGGAATTACGACTGAACCCAGGCGTACACCTCTTTGAACGAAACAAGTCGACTGCCACGAATGTCTTTCTTTAGGGCTGCAAGAAATGGACATCTCATTGGAAGCTGTCCGAAATTAAATACACCACATATAAAATTAAGGCGAAGACGGTCAATGATCTCTTGAGCGTGGCTGCACACAACGCTCTAACTCTTACGGGATTCAGCAAAATGCTGCCAGTGATGAGGATAATGGGCAAGGAACACAATACCAGTAGTGTGTGGATATGTTGACAGTTTGGGTATGATCGGAGGTGTGCTAGGGTAGTTGGTGCAGTTGCCTGTGACTGCAGTGTCCTGATGCCGCAGTGGTCTGCGCATCTGATTAGTAAGCGTGAGACCCCGATTCTAGTCCGAGTCTGTCACAAATTTTGAACTTTTCCATTGATTCAAATCCCTGCCCACTGACACGTGGATATATTTTGTTACGCACGAAGAGAAACTCAGATTTTCAGCTAGAGGTTAGGTACCGAGCGAGGTGGCGCAGTGGTTAGCACACTGGACTCGCATTCGGGAGGACGACGGTTCAACCCCGTCTTCAGTCATCCTGATTTAGGTTTTCCGTGATTTCCCTAAATCGTTTCAGGCAAATGCCGGAATGGTTCCTTTGAAAGGGCACGGCCCATTTCCTTCCCCATCCTTCCCTAAACCGAGCTTGCGTTCCGTCTCTAATAACCTCGCTGTCGACGGGACGTTAAACAACAGTAACCTAACCATCAGAGGTTTCATCTACTTTTATCTGGAATAAAATCACACAAAAGGTGGTGAACGGACGTGTGGATGAAGATTACCGACAGAATTCTAAATCCATCTTCCGGAAGCAAAATATGAGTAGGAAAGCCGTGGAAGTAATATGCATCTTACGAACTTCTTCGTGAATAAATCGAAGAATCTTATTTTCTATAGAGCATATGTGTTCATATTTGGTTATTGGTGACATTAATAATGTGAATTTTCTTCTAGTTTTATTATTATTTTACATTCGTCTTAGTTGCGTAAAATGTTTCGTGGCACATTCATTCTCCTTTCTGTATACATTTCTGGGAGTCCCCTTCACCTTTCCTAACTTCGTAATAAACGAAGAACAGCCTAGAAGTCATATGGGTCCATTCTAAATAATCCGTGCCATTCAGAAACGCAGTTCTACTTTAGGCACCGGGTGACGATCCGCGGATGAAATATTCAGATAAAAATGAAACTGTAACAACAATGGAAATGTATAGATAAACATTGTAAATTGAGTATCTCTAAACAGTTCAGACGCGTATAAAACACATGCATGATGTCGTGTGAAATTGCAGTAGCTAACTAGATATCCATGTAAACACACACACACACACATACACACACACACAGAGAGAGAGAGAGAGAGAGAGAGAGAGAGAGAGAGAGAGAGAGAGAGAGAAGGAGGGAGGGAAGGAGGGAAGGAGGGAGGGAGAGAGAGAGGGGGAGAGAGAGAGAGAGAGGAAGAGAAAGAGAGACAGTGAGAGAGACAGAAAGAGAAAGTGATAGCTGAGAGATAGCTATGGTAGACGGCTGACGATCAGATAATTATAAGCCCTTAAAAGCAATAAGTAACGTGTTGAAAGGAGAAAATGAGGAAATAGAAGCCTTTCATGCATCTCCGAAAAGGGAAATGGATGAGAAAAATATGTGAAAGCAAATCAGTTCATGATCTTCTTAAAGGAAAAAATATTTCACGTAATTTTCCTCTTTGGGTACAGTTATATTTTAAAAATTTTGGATGATACTGTACATCTTTTATAATGCCTTTATCTTCCAACAGAGTAAAGGAAATAAACGGTCGTCACATTGAAAGATTCAGCGTAAAGAAAACTTTCGGACGATTAGAAGGAAAAGTATCAACAATATGAGTACAAAAGGAATTCTAGGGCCTCTACTGGTGGGAGGATGAGATCTGCTTCATATAAATCAGTTTGGGTAGAAAAATGGTAAATGCACGGGGAAAGCTGCCCTGATACTCTAGGAAATGGAAGGAAGATTTAAGAAAAACGGGATATACACAACGACTTTACGCTATACCTACACTATGAGATCAAAAGTATCCGGACACTTGGCTGAAAATGTCTTACATGTTCGTGCCGCCCTCCACAGGCAACGCTGTAATTCAATACGGTGTTGGTCCACCCTTAGCCTTGATGACAGCTTGCACTCTCGAAGGCATAGGTCCAATTAGGTGGTGGAATGTTTCTTGGGGAACGGCAGCCCACCCTTCACGGAGTGCTGCACTAAGGTATCGATGTCGGTAGGTGAGGCCTGGTTCGAAATCGGCGCTCCGAAACCTCCCAAAGGTGTCCTATAGGATTCAGGTCAGGGCTCTGTGCAGGCCAATCCATTACAGGTATGTTACTGCCGTGTAACCACTCCGCCACAGGCCGTGCATTGTGAACAGGTGCTCGATCGTGTTGAAAGCTGCAATCGTCGTCCCCCAATTGTTCTTCAACAGTGGGAAGCAAAAATGTACTTAAAACAGCAATGTAGTCCTGTGCTGTGAAAGTGCTTCGCAAAACAACAAAGGGCTGCAAGCCCTCTCCATGAGAAACACGACCACATCTTAACACCATCACCTCCGAATTTTAAGTTGGGACTACACCCGCTGGCAGACGTCGTTTACAGGGCATTCGCCGTATCCGCACCCTGCCACCAGATCGCCACATTGTTTACCGCGATTCGTTACTCTACACGGCATTTGTCCACTGTTCAGTCGTGCAATGTTTACGGTCCTTACACCAAGCGAGGCGTCGTTTGGCATTAACTGGCGTGATGTGTGGCTTATGAGCAGCCGCTCGACCATGAAGTCCAAGTCTAACAGTCATAGTACCTGCAGGAGATCCTGATGCTGTTTGGAATTTCTGTGCGATGGTCAGGATAGGGGTCTGCCTATGACACATTACGACCCTCTTCAACTGATGGCGAACAGTCAACAGACGAGGTCGGCCTGTGCACTTTTTTCTTATATGTGTATGTCGCTTCACGTTTTCACTTCAATATCACATCGGAAACAGTGGACCAAGGGATGTTTAGGAGTGTGGAAATCTCTCGTACGGACGTATCACACAAGTGACACCCAATCACCTGACCACGTTCGAAGTTCGCACCCCATTCTGCTTTCTCACGATGTTTAATGACTACTGTGATCGCTGTTATGGAGTACTTGAAAGTAGGTGGCAGCGCAATGCGCCTAATATGAAAAACGTGTTTTTTTCGGGAGCGTCCGGAAACTTTTGATCACATAGTATACATGGTGAATCACCTAACGTTACCGCTGGATATATTTCGTAAACCACATCAAATACTGACGAACCGATTCCACAGACCGAACGTGAGGAGAAGGGCTAGTGTAATTGTTTAATACAAACCATACAAAAATGCACAGAAATATGTTTTTTAACACAAACCTACGTTTTTTAAATGGAACCATGTTAGTTTTGTTAACACATCTGAACATATAAACAAATACGTAATCAGTGCCGTTAGTTGCATTGTAAAATGTTAATTACATCCGGAGATATTGTAACCTAAAGTCGACGCTTGAAACCTCCGACGTTCAGTTGCGTGTTGTAGCAAACACGGGCCACGGTCGGCAAGCAGCATCTTCAGGGACATGTTTACGATGACGACCGTGTTTACGAGTGTGGCTCTAGTACACTGTTGGGGTTTGGTCTATCTGTCTCATTGTCCGCATGTAGCGCTTGCTGCTATTGTTATTCTGCATTCGTCTCCGCACGCAGACCAACTGTAGTACACTGTGTTACCAGACGTCTGGGATAGTGTAGTGTTATAAGAACTGTGCCCGTGGTGTATTCGAACTCCGAAAAGGCGGAGATGATACTCATCTATGGCGAGTGTCGATTAAATGCAGCTGAAGCCTGCAAGGTGTATGCAGAACGGTGCCCGGACAGAGAGCATACAACGTGCCGCACATTGCAAAACATCTACCGCCAACTGTATGCAACAGGTATGGTCGTAGCACGCAAAAGGGTCCGTAACAGGCCCGTCACAGGAGAAGCGGGTGCAGTTGGTGTGTTAGCTGCTGTGGCCATGAATCCACACATGACTACACGGGACATTGCGAGAGCCGGTAGACTGAGTCAAAGTGCTGTCATGCGCATACTGCATCGTTACCGCTTTCACCCGTTTCATGTGTCGCTACATCAGCAATTACATGGTGATGACTTTAATCATCGAGTGCAATTCTGTCGATGGGCATTAACAGAGAATGCGTTGAGTTCTACCTGTTTACCCATGAAGCGGGTTTCACAAAAAACCACGGGGCAGTGAATCTACCGAACATGCATTACTGGTCCGTGGACAATCCTCGTTGGCTCAGACAGGTAGAGAGGCAGCGAGCGTGGACTGTAACTGTATGATGCGGAATCATTGGCGACCACCTCATTGGTCTTCACTTCATTGCAGGGGCCCAAACAGCTGCAACACACATCTCGTTTCTACAGAATGATCTGCCAACGTTGCTCGAAAATGTCCCACTGGAAACGCGTCGACGTATGTGGTATCAGCATGATGGTGCACCTGCACATTCCGCAATTAACACTAGGCTGACCCTTGACAGGTTGTTCGACGGGCGTTTCATAGTACGTGGAGGACGCATAAATTGTCCATCCCGTTCTCCTGATCTTACACCTCTGGACTTCTTCCTGTGGGGTACGTTAAAGGAGAATGTGTACCGTGATGTGCCTACAACCCCAGAGGATATGAAACAACGTATTGTGGCAGCCTGCGGCGACATTACACCAGATGTACTGCGGCGTGTACGACATTAATTACGCCAGAGATTGCAATTGTGTGCAGCAAATGATGGTCACCACATTGAACATCTATTGGCCTGACATGTCGGGACACACTCTATTCCTCTCCGTAACTGAAAACGGAAACCACGTGTGTACGTGTACCTCACCCCTCATGGTAATGTATATGTGCGTCAGTGAGAAAGAAAAATAAAAAGGTGTTATCATGTGGACGTACTGTGCTGTTCTCGTCTCTTCTGTACCTAAGGTCCATCACCGTTCCCTTTGGATCCGTACTTAATTCAGTGCTCTCCGATACACACGATCGAACAGCGGAGGAGTGTTACTCAAGCGTCAACTTTAGGTTACAATATCTCCGGATGTACTTATCATTTTACAATGCAACAAACGGCACTGATTACGTATTTGTTTATATGTTCAGATGTGCTAGCGAAACTAACGAGGTTCCACTGAAAAAAAACGTAGGTTTGTGTTAAAATACATACTTCCGTGCATTTTTTTATGGTTTGTATTAACGAATTACACTAGCCCCTCTCCTCACGTTCGGTCTGTGGAATCGATTCGTCAGTATTTGATATGGTTTATGAAATATATCCAGCGGTAATGTTAGGTGACTCACCCTGTATATTGGGCGAAAATATGGAAACACCAAAAACACTTTACATGCTTAACAAGGTGTAGGAAACCTCTTGGCATTCAAAACAGCTTCAAGTCGTCTCGGAATGGATAAATAAAGGTCCTTTATAATTTTAAGGTAATCTTATTCCATTCTTCCTGCAAAATCTTGGCAAAGGAAAAGGTGGTGGAGATGGATAGCGATGATCACTCTGCACAGGTGGCGCAGTGGTCAACGCATCTGCCTGGTAAGGAGAAGAACTGGGTTCAAATATTGATCTGCCACAAATTTTCAATCTTCCCAATTGATATAAATCAATCTGACCACAAAAGGTTCAATAACATCGAGATATGGTGACTATTGGGCAATGGCAGATGCGACAATTCATCCTTGAGGTCACAAAACCAATTCCGAACGATGCGAGGTCTGTGTACGCGGGTCGTGTCGTCCTGGAACACAGCATCAGAGTTCGGGAACAAATACGGCACCGTGTGGTGGACCAGATTAGCTAAAACGGTTACATAACCCTTAGCCATAACGCAACCTTGCAGAGTACCTAGGGGTCCGTGCAACACCCCGATGTAGCTACTCAAATCATCACCGAACCCCCGTCATATTTCTCTTATGGGGCGCATACTCGACCAGAAGGTGCAGTGTGGAACAAGACTCATCAGACCAAATTGCTTTCTTCCATTGCTACATGGTCTAGGTTTTATGGCTTTAGCAGAAAATTTTCCTGTTATGGACGTTGCATCACTCATGAATGTATTTGGAGTTCCAGCTCGTCCGCAAGTTTCCTGCTTATGCAGCCCCTTGACGTTGCTTTGGTGCTGATACGGTTCGAGAGTGCGACATTTAGTTCTACAGGGACTTTTGCACCTCTTTTTTTTCCTTTTCGCCACAGTCCTCTTCAACCACCCTCCCCCCCCCCCCCCCCCCCCCCCGGTCCGTACCACTCTGCGCACACTTTCGGCCGCGTTGTGACTTGGCGGATGATGTGTTTCCGCTTTCCTTCTTCGCCGCATAGATCTTAGATACGTGCCTCTTGAAACACTAAATACCTCTGCTCCAGTAAGTACACTCACCATACGATCTCCAGCAAGTTGCTCACTTTCGAACTTACTTATCTCCGATAAGATGCAATCACAATTACACGGAACACTGTAGTGACCACGATTTCACTTCCAACAGAATGAGTACATTGAACACGTGCCCTTAGCGATGAGATACATCAGCGCAACCTGCAGGCTTGGCTACCATCTCCATTTACGTCCAAGTACACTTTTTTCACAGTATTTCCACATTTTTGTCCAACTCTTGTATGGCAGATCAACAAGAATGGAACAACAGGATAGAAATGACTGATTAAAAAAGATATAAGAAGGGACGTCTTTCTTCATTCTGTTCGATGTGTATATCTTATGGGCACTGAATGAAAGAAAAGGAGATTTAGAAAATGCATCGAACTTCAGTTTGAAATGATATAAACGAAACTATTTGTTGATGTCATTGTTGTTCTCTGTGAATAATTGCAGGACCTACTGAAATAAAAGTTCCTTTAAGTAGGTGACAATGTCGTGCCTTAGTACACTTTTCTGAATTACTTTTCAGAGTTACCCCTCCGCCCAGCTGTATAACAGAAATTTGATACGTATTCTTAACCCATTTTTTAATGATAACATTAACTTCTTATGTTCGGCAGTCTTTTCCAGAAATTACAGAAACTACTCCGCAAAATTCATGTTTTTCTAAATTTAAAAACATATCCGTAGGTAAAACTTAGTCACGAAGCTACGAACAAACATTGTAATGAAATTTCAAAGTGTTGCAGTCGAGAGTTCTTGGTAGTACTGTATATGGTCTCCGATCTGCTACATCATTACTCTACTATACACCAGTAATGAGTAAGTGACATAAAATTAAGCAGAAGTATTAGGAAAACACAGTTACAAATTAAATGCATGTAGAAACTGAAACTATTGTAATTTTCTGTTATGAAGACAGGTAAAATTGTTAATAAATTAATGAAACTCAATTTGCAAATATCACATGTTCCGTGCTCCGTGCTCTCAATATATAATCTGGTGCAGAACAGATTGTCTTTCAAATCTGGCAATGTAAGCGTACATCAGATGTGGTCCAGATTCAGAGGAACAGTATCGACGGAAATTGAGAGATATACACCAAATAATTTTTTAAGAGATCGCACTAATCCCCCATTGTATCCCCAACAATTCAGAACACTCTTGCAGAAGATACCGAAAGCATTCGCCAGTTTTAGAAGAACACAATATTCGCATGATTGGAGAAGCTTTACATAATCCCGGAACTTAGCAGCAACTTCTCTACGAGGTACTTTAAATAGTCTGCGCAACAAAAACCTGTCTCGAAATTTGGCGAAAACTCCTAAGAGACTATGGTCATATGTACAGACGCAATGAATACCTTCACTGCGACTTGGAGAACAGTTATGTTGCTGATGTCACTGCCACTAATGCAGAATTACTAAACACGTTTGACGAAATTCCTTCATCAAAGAAGACAAGGAAATACTCGAAAACCGCAATGAAGAACAGCTGCCAACATGAGTAGCTTAGAAGCAGATATCCCCAGAGTAGTGATTCAACTTAATGTGTTGTTGTTGTGGTCTTCAGTCATGAGACTGGTTTGATGCAGCTCTCCATGCTACTCTATCCTGTGCAAGCTTCTTCATCTCCCAGTACCTACTGCAACCTACATCCTTCTGAATCTGCTTAGTGTATTC
The DNA here is from genome assembly GCF_023897955.1 of Schistocerca gregaria. Classification (NCBI taxonomy): domain Eukaryota; kingdom Metazoa; phylum Arthropoda; class Insecta; order Orthoptera; family Acrididae; genus Schistocerca; species Schistocerca gregaria. The sequence goes on from NC_064926.1 coordinate 373,815,374, forward strand.
ATCTCTTGGTCTCCCTCTACGATTTTTACCCTCCACACTGCCCTGCAATGCTAAATTGGTGATCCCTTGATGCCTCAGAACATGTCCTACCAACCGATCGCTTCTTTTGGTCAAGTTGTGCCACAAACTTCTCCCCAATCCTATTCAATACTTCCTCATTAGTTACGTGATCTACCCATCTAATCTTCAGCATTCTTCTGTAGCACCACTTTTCGAAACCTTCTATTCTCTTTCTGTCTAAACTATTTATCGTCCACGTTTCACTTCCATACATGGCTACACTACATACAAATACTTTCTGAAATGACTTCCTGACACTTAAATCTATACTCGATCTTAACAAATTTCTGTTTTTCAGAAACGCTTTTCTTGCCATTGTCAGTCTACATTTTATATCCTCTCTACTTCGACCATTATCAGTTATTTTGCTCCCCAAATAGCAAAACTCATTTACTACTTTAAGTGTCTCAATTCCTAATCTAATTCCCTCAGCATCACCCGACTTGATTCGACTACATTCCATTATCCTCGTTTTGCTTTTGTTGATGTTCATCTTATATCCTCCTTTCAAGACACTGTCCATTCCATTCAACTGCTCTTCCAAGTCCCTTGCTGTCTCTGACAGAATTACAATGGCATCGGCGAACCTCAAAGTTTTTATTTCTTCTCCATGGATTTTAATACCTACTCTGAATTTTTCTTTTGTTTCCTCTATTGCTTGCTCAATATACAGATTGAATAACATCGGGGAGAGGCTACAACCCTGTCTTACTCCCTTCCCAACCACTGCTTCCCTTTCATGTCCCTCGACTCTTATAAGTGCCATCTGCTTTCTGTACAAATTGTGAATAGCCTTTCGCTCCCTGTATTTTACCCGTGCCACCTTCAGAATTTGAAAGAGAGTATTTCAGTCAACATTGTCAAAAGCTTTCTCTAAGTCTACAACTGCTAGAAACGTAGGTTTGCCTTTCCTTAATCTTTCTTCTAAGATAAGTCGCAAGGTCAGTATTGCCTTAAAGTGTTTCTACGGAATCCAAACTGATCTTCCCCGAGGTCAGCTTCTACTAGTTTTTCCATTCGTCTGTAAAGAATTCGTGTTAGTATTTTGCAGCTGTGGCTTATTAAACTGATTGTTCGGTAATGTTCACATCTGTCAACACCTGCTTTCTTTGTGATGGGAATTATTACATTCTTTTTTAAGTCTGAGGGTATTTCGACCTGTTTCATACATCTTGCTCACCAGATGGTAGAGTTTTGTCAGGACTGGCTCTCCCAAGGCCGTCAGTAGTTCCAATGGAATGTTGTCTACTCCGGGGGCCTTGTTTCGACTCAGGTCTTTGAGCGCTCTGTCAAACTCTTCACACAATATCATATCTCCCATTTCATCTTCATCCACATCCTCTTCCATTTCCATAATATTGTCCTCAAGTACATCGCCCTTGTATAGACCCTCTATATACTCCTTCCATCTTTCTGCTTTCCCTTCTTTGCTTAGAACTGGGTTTCCATCTGAGCTCTTGATGTTCATACAAGTGGTTCTCTTATCCTCAAAGGTCTCTTCAACTTAAATCTTTCAATAAAAGCAAATCTTCCGATCCAGGCTGCATACCTATTCCTCTCAGAGTGTAGTAATGTAATAGGTCTATACTTAACAATCATATACATGTTCGCTCGACGTCAGATCCATATCCAACGACTGGAAAGCTGCACTAATGACACCTATACCAAAAGAAAAGAAATAGGATTAACATGTTGAGTTACAGTTCCATATCGCTAACGTCGATTTTCAGTAAGATTCGGTAACATATACAGCTCTCGAACACTATGAATTACGTCGAAGAAAACGATTTACAGACAAATAGCCAACACGGATTAAGAAAGTTTCATTCCTGTGAAACACAACTAGCTCTATATTCTCATGAAATAATAAGCGCTATCGACAGAGAATCTTAAATTGCCTGATTAGTTTTAGGTACCCAGAAAGTTGTTGATACCTTTCCGAACATGAAACTTATAATCAGTGTGCGTGCCTACGGAGTAAAACACAAGCGATATCTAACGTTCCCCAACGGAGTGTTATAGAGCTTCTGCTGTTCATATCATTACTAATGGTGTAAGATCAATCTGAGAAGCTATCTTAGTTTTTTGCTGATGATACTACCATCTACCATTTTATACAGTTATCAGATGATCAAAATCAATTACAAAATGATTAAACATGAAATCTGCATCATGCGAATAGTGGGAAATGACTCTAAATAACGACATGTGTGAAGAGTAGTAATAGGAATCCGCTATTTTGTTTGCGCGATAAATCACACAAATCTAAAGGCTAAACACTTAGGAATTACAATTAGGAATAACTGGAACAGTAACGCTCAGATAGATAATGTTAGAGCTGCGGGTGGCTCGCGTCGTGCCTTGGTTTGTTATCAATGCTTGCAGTCCAGTGGTGTTTTGTTTCTTCTTCGGTAACCGTCATAACGTTGCTGTCTTCTTTCCGTGACTGGCAGCAACGGAGTGTATCGATACTAGTACTGCTGTACTATCTTCGGTGTGGTGGTAATATTTTCCGAGTGTGCAGTGGATTAGTTGGGGCAGAGCAGCGAGGAAGAATCAGTAGGCGCGTATTCAGGCTGGAGCCGCTGGCGGTGTACACGCACGGTTGGAGTAGTGAGGCGCTTATACATCTTCATCTACATCTACATTTATACTCCGCAAGCCACCCAACGGTGTGTGGCGGAGGGCACTTTACGTGCCACTGTCATTACCTCCCTTTATGTTCCAATCGCGTATAGTTCGCGGGAAGAACGACTGTCTGAAAGCCTCCGTGCGCGCTTATTGTGATAATTAATACGAAGTTCGTCGCCCACCGACTCTGGACACTAAATTTGAGTGCTCACTTAAACTATTATCAAGCCTCAACTGCTATCACATCTCTTCGTTTGATCCTGGTTGTCGCTTTCTGGCAGATTCCCGTGAGCTACAACGTGTGTGCATTGATGCTGACTAGAATGGCAGCCGTCTTCATGTGTGGTATTTAACTTAATTTCATTAATTCCTTCATTAATGAAGTGTACTAGCGGTATCTTCTGCCTTGTGGCCGTTGATGTTCCGTTAAACTGCCCTGGTCGTTGACGTAGTTTTCGGCAGTGTATTTTCGTCATCGTGTTGATGTTCTCTAGCACGGCGTGTAGTTCGCCAGCTGAGGTGTTGTTGGTGGTTTTGGACGTTTATTCTGACTTGCCTGGATTGGACACCAGTATCCTGAACCTTGGCCTATTGACATCTTGTTGTCGTTTCCCTGGTCGGGCGGAGCAGAACTGATCTTGTTGGTTGGTTCGTCGGCTGGCTTTTGGTTGGGTTGCCTTCCAATTAAGACGTTGTCAGTCTGGCTGTCTGTCTCACCAAAACGTGTGTTAGAGTTACTTCCCAGGCCGACCCTTGGAGGCTTCTGAGCGCCGCTCCTTAAGTTTTAAATTGTGATTTCCTTTTTGGGCTTAAGTAATCTGTGTGGCCTTCAGCCTGGTTTTAGCTTATCAAAATTGCAAGACCTTTCTCCTCAGGCCTCAAGCCATAAAAAAGAAAAAATGGTTTCTTGTTGGTATGTGGGTTTCAGCCGAGTTTCAGCCTTTCAAATTTGAAATTGAAAATTCCTTGTGTCTAGGCCTTAAGCCGTAAATTTGTTTCAAGTTGGTATGTGACCTTCAGCCCAGTTTCCAGCCTTTACAAATCAAGAGTTGAAAAATTTTGTCAAGGCCTTAAGCCGTAAGATATATTTTCTAGTTTGTATGTATCCTTCAGGCGAGTTTTCCAGGTTAATTAAAAATTGGAAATTTCTTTGCCTGGATTAAAAGCCGTGAGAATGTTTGCATTTCGTATGTGTCCTTCAGCTGAGTTTTGTGTGAAGCATTTTGGTTGAAATTTAGAAGCTCTTCCCTTTAGGCCTTAACCTGTAAAATGGTTTCAGCATGGTATGTGGCCTTCAGCCAAATTTTAATCTCTTTTAAATTAAAAATTCTAAATTCTTGTCTTGCCTTTAAGTCAAAAGATTGTTATTCTTCAGTATGAGGCAATCGGCCGAGTTTTACACGAAATATTTTAAAGGGAGCCAGCATGATCCAAGTTTTTTTTTCTTAAACCATTAATCATATTGCTCAGAAATTTGGATTACGTGCTCAGTGAATATTTCTCTACAAAGTTATAATGGCATGTTAAGAAATATTCATTGTTTTCTGTTTTACAATTTCTTCAATCAGATGCTTATTTTTATCTCAAAAATTTTTCCCTTTTTCTTCTATGCCTTGAATTATAACAATTATACAAATCTGTTATAAAAATGAAGGAAAAGAAGCAAGCAATATTGTGTATGGATGTCATTGATATACTGTTAGCAGATTTGAGAAAATGTTTCTCTAAGATGAAAAATTTAAATTTACAGGAAATGGCTTCCAAACTTTTTTAATACATTCCTGCCCTATATGATGGATTATCAGCATCATCTTCTTTTTCCATTGTTACTTTCGTTTTCAATGGTCTTTTCTTCCCATTTTTTGCATGTTGTAGGCTTTTTCCGCTTCTTCCTGCACCTCTTAGTCTTTCCTCATCAATTAGGGGCATTGTGGAAATGGTGTTGTGTCTTGGTTGGAAAGCTAAACGTTTCAGCACATCACATGTGATCATGCCACTGCATCATACACTCCAAAATACAATGTTTTTATCTGTACAAACACTCTTTTGGGAATCCTAATCCAAATTAAATTATTTACATTTTTATTTCGATTTTGTGTTTTCCCATGTTAACACTTTTCCAATAAATTTGGCTATGATAAATCTCTGAATATGGGCTTAATTACATCAATTACAGCATTTGGCAAACTGTTTTTATGGTCATATTCGTTTCCTGATTGGTACATACACCATGAGTCATCGCCTGTGAGGCACAGTGCATGTTGTATGTGCTCATTTGTTGATGCAGTATGAAAAAATAATGCCAATACTGCTCTCCTCACATGCTCAATGCTTCTTGTATTTTGCTAATTGCACACCCATTATACCTCTGCAATCTATCAATTGCTTCATCTGTCAATAGTCCTCTTTCTCAAAGGCTCTTACCATCACTAAGCTTTGGGATCCTAATGTCTGCTACAGTTTGCACAAGCGAGCCCCCGTGCACTTCTGCACATGTCCAGTGTACTCCTGTTTTCTAATGTAAATTTCATTGCCATAAATTTTGAGTTCCTCTATAGCTTTATAAACATTAGAATCACCATCTCCTAGATAGTTAGTGTATCGCACACCATACCACTCCTGTAATCTGGAAAAAATTGCTTTCGCTCCTTCTAATTCCATCGCTCCACTCCTGCCGTGAAAATTTCCTTCACAACTTTCACTATGTTCGTCCTTGGTATTTCCCTTACATCTACTATGTTTTGAGAGAATAGCAACATCAGTTACTCTGCAACTCTCTCCATTGGTAGCTGTCACAACACCATTTAGAGATTTATGAAATCTACGTTGCCATGATCCACCTAAAGCAACAGTTAAATCTCTACAATTCCCATTATCTGTCACAGCTTCTAAAAATGTTTTATTCATTGTTGCTTAAGCAATGTCTTCAGCAGATCCCACCATTTCATTATAAAATACAATCTTGGTTGGCGGTTTTGGCAAGCTCATAATTGCACATAACATTGACCCTGCTCCACTGCCCTTGCCAATGCAACGCAAGCCGTACACTAGCCTAACATTTATATCATACACCTTCTATCCACTATTGCCACTACGAGGAATACTTTTAGAATTAGAAGACGAAACTTGCGCAGCACATTTTACTTAGAATAATACGTTGTGTTACAAAATATTAGAGAGGAAATTATTTCATTCATATCGATACCGCCACTTTCATAATTTTCAAACTTTTCTTTGCTGTCACAAAGTTTCTTGCTGGAAGAAGTTCTATCACATTCATTTGGAGTAGTCGGTGAAGCAGTCTGAGCAGCATCTCCCTTCGAAACAACAAAAGATTTCTTCTTCCACTTTTTGCGTCTTTCTAATTCTGCCTTTTCTTAAACACTCGATAGCTGAAACGGGGCATATTGATATCCAAAAACCAAATGCGTAAAACAGGTACGAGCATAAATCGTCAAATACGCAAAATTGAACAGCTAAACAACACAAAGCAAACTCCCCAAGTCAACACACACGGTATAGCGTTTCTGTTTACCGTTACGAACAGTCACTTGTCACAGAGATTAAGCTAGACACCGTTGGAAAACAAAACACTATCTAATTCCGCATAGATGCCCTGCTTGCCGCCAGCGAGCGGCGCCGTCAGAGGTGACACACCAAGTCGCTACAGCCGTTTACGGGGCGTGTCAACTTAGCAGCGATACAAAACACACTTAGAATTCACTTAGAATGGTGAGATTTGATTTGTTTTATTAAGAAAATTCCTAATAACTTTGTAATGAAAAAAAAACAAACAAAAAAACATTAATTTTTTCATATTCTTCGTTCCGGATTCCCTTAAGATAGGGCCTTGAGCCTTTTCAAATTGAAAGCTCTTCTTCCTAGGCCTTTAGCCGTTAAATTGTTTTGTTGATATGTGGTCTTCAGCCGAGTTTTCAGCCTATTTAGAGTAAACATTGAAAATCTTTGTCTGGCATTAAGCCATAACACTATTCTTGATTAATGTGTGGCCTTCAGCCGAGTTCAATGGGAAAAATTGACCGTTGGTCAGGTCACCGAAATTAAGCACTACCAGGCTTGGTTAGCACTCGTGTGAGTGACCTTCCATGTCTGCGAAGCGCTGCTGGCAAGCGAGGTGCCCTCAGCCCTTGTGAGGAGAGTCGAGGAGCTACTTGACTTGAGAAGTAGCGGCTCCGATCACGAAAACTGACGACGGAAGGGAGAGCGGTGTGCTGAGCACGTACATACCCCTCCGTATCCATATCCAGTGACGCGAATCGTCCGAGGATGACACTGTGGTCGGTACAGTTGGGCCTTTCGAGGCCTTTTCTAAGTTATTATCTACTTGGGAGAAATGATAATCACAATAAAATCAGAGATATCGGAGCTCTAAGAGAGATTTAAGGGTTCATTTTTCCCTCATGCTATTCGAGAGTGGGATGATGCAGAGATAGTTCGTTGAACACTCTGCCACGTCCTTCATTAGGAAGCGAAAGCTAATCATTTAGGTGCAGATAAATCTATATATAGCTTTAGTGTCCACACGTATTGTAATTAGTTGTACAAATATTCAGGGTGGTCCTTTGATAGTGACGGGGCCATAATATCTCACGAAATAAGCATCAAACGAAAACACTATAAAGAATGAAACTCCTCTAGCTCTAAGTGGGAAACCAGATGAATGTTTTAGTTAGACCTATTTTTTTCGCTTTGTGATAGATGGCGCTGTAATAGTCACAAACGTATAAGTACATGGTGTCACGTAACATTCCGCCAGTGCGGACGGTATTTGCTTCGTGATGCATTACCCGTGTTAAAATGGACTGTTTAACAATTGCGGAAAAGGTCGATATCATGTTTATATATGGCTATTGTGATCAAAATGCCCGACGGGCGTGTGCTATGTATGCTGCTCGGTATCCCGGACGACATCATCCAACTGTCCATACCGTTAGCTGGATAGTTTTGTTATTTAAGAAACCAGTAAGTGTTCAGCCTTATGTGTAACGTCAACCACGACCTGCAAGAAATGATGATGCCCAAGTAGGTGTTTTAGCTTCTGTCGCGGCTAATCCGCACATCAGTAGCAGACAAATTGCGCGAGAATCCAGAATCTCAAAAACGTCAGTGTTGAGAATGCTACATCAACATGGATTGCTCCCGTACCATATTTCTATGCACCAGGAATTGCATGGCGACGACTTTGAACGTTGTACAATTCTGCCACTGAGCCCGAGAGAAATTACGGGACGATGACAAATTTTTTGCACCCGTTCTATTTAGCGACAAGGCGTCATTTACCAACAGTGGTAACGTAAACCGGCATAAACAACACTATTGGGAAACGGAAAATCGACGATGGCTGCGACGAGTGGAACATCAGCGACCTTAGCGGGTTAGTGTATGGTGCGGCACTATGGGAGTATGGGAGGACGGATAAGTGGCCCCCATTTTTTCGATGGCAATCTAAATGGTGCAATGTACGCTGATTTCCTACATAATGTTCTACCGATGTTACTACAAGATGTTTTACTGCATGACAGAATGGCGATGTACTTCCAACATGATGGCTGTCCGGCACATAGCTCGCGTGTGGTTGAAGCGGTATTGAATAGCATATGTCATGAGAGGTGGATTGGTCGTAGGAGCACCATATCATGGCCTGCACGTTCACCAGATCTGACGTCCCCGGATTTCTTTCTGTGGGGAAAATTGAAGCATATTTACTATTGTGATCCACCGACAACGCCTGACAGCAAGTGTCAGCGCATTGTCAATGCATGTGCGAACATTACGGAAGGCGAACTACTCGTTGTTGAGTGGAATGTCGTTACACATATTGCCAAATGCACTGAGATTGACGAGACATCATTTTGAGCACTTATTGCATTAATGTGGTATGTACAGCTAATCACGCTGTAACTGCATGCGTTCTCAGAGTTCACAAAGGTACATGTATCACAGAGGAACAACCGAAATAAAATGTTCAAACGTACCTACGTTCTGTATTTTAATTTAAAATACTTACCTGTTACCGAAGGCTCGTCTAAAATTGTGAGGCATACGTTTGTGACTATTACAGCGCCATCTATCACAAAGCGAAAAAACTGGTCAAACTAAAACATTCATATTTCTTCACGTACTACACGAATATGTAATGAAAATGGGGGTTCCTATTTTTAAGGAAACGCAGCTGATATCCGTTTGACCTATGGCAGCGCCATCTAGTGGGCCAAGCATAGCGCCACCTGGTTTCCCTCTTCAAGCTAGACAAGTTTCGTTCTTTGCAAGTTTTTCGTTTGACGCTTATTTCGTGCGATATTTGGCTCTGTCACGATCAATGGACCACCCTGCATACAGTATTACTTGCATAGAATTTTGTATTTTAATAAATATCAATGTATTTCAAATACATTTAAATACACTCATGCTCATAAATTAAGGATAATGGCAGAATGTGGTGCCACACAAAGTCGCACTACACAAAACTAGTGCTACTAGTATAGGCAGATAGGGACCACACAGGACACAGATCTGTAAGTCCACGGTACTGGTGATAATTTGAGAAAACCGTCTCGAAACACATGTGCTACAAAAAACCCAGTTTCCTACGCATGTACCCCGACATCAATATGGGATATGATCACTAAGCACACGTACACAGGCCATACAACGGGTTGGCATAGTCTGGATCAGGTGGTCGAGCAGCTGACCATTCTGGCACCAGTGATTGTCCGAGCTCTTGAAGCGTTGTAGGTGTTTGAAGATGTGCAGCGATACGTCTGCCGAAAGCATCCCAGACGTGCCCAATGGTTTTTAAATTTGGAGAACAGGCAGGCCACTCCATTCCCCTGATATCTTCTGATTCACGGTACTCCTCAACAATAGCACCTCGGTGGGGCCGTGCCTTATCATCCATCAGGAGAAGGTTGGGACCCAGTGCATCCCTGAAAAGGCGGACTTACTGGGGCAAAATGACGTTCCGACACACCGGACCTGTTACAGTTCCTCTGTAGGGGTGTACGTGCACTAGTCATAATCCCACGCCACACCATCAAACCACGACCTCCACACAGGTCCGAGAACATAACCTAGGACCACTGCTCCAATGACCGTGTACCGTGTTCTTGACACCAGGCTTTACGGGTTCTCCTGTGACCAAGGGTCAGTGGATGCACCTTTCACGTCACCGGGAAAATAAGCTATGTCTGTTCAGTCCTCTGTAGACGGTGTGTCTGGAGACAACTGTTCCAGTGGCTGCGGTTAAGTCCCGAGCAAGGCTACCTGCAGTACTCCGTGGCTGTCTGGGGGCACTGATGGTGATATATCGGTCTTCCTATCGTGTTGCGCACTGTGGACGTCCCGTACTGTAGCACCTGGGCACGATACCTGTCTGCTGGAATCATTGCCATAATCTTGAGCTCACACTCTGTGGCACACGGAGGGCCGTGCTAAGATCTGATGTTTTTGACCAGCCAACAATCGCTCTAGTATTCTACCCCTCATAACGTCATCAAAAAATGTTCTTTGAGTCAATTTCAACACACAGTCACCATTAGTGCGTCTGATAACGTCTGCACACCTGCTCACTGCACCGTACTTTGACGTGCACCAACACACTTCTACGTATGTGGACTGCTGCCAGCGCCACCGTGCGACGACTGCAGGTCAAATTCACCCCATGGTCATACCCCAAGGTGATTTAAACCCGTACCCCAAGGTGATTTAAACCCGCAAATCGCCCACCAGAGTGTGTTTTCACCATGTATCGGAATTATCCTTAATTTATGAGCATGAGTGTATTATACAGGACTTAATTGCGTAGAACTCGAAATACTTACAAATTCTGCACAAAATACAAACCGATGACTGTAGAAAATGGCGGAAACTGCTAATGGTGGTCTGTCATGCGCATACCTTCGTGTGATTCTAAAGTCTGTCACTAGATTGAAAGCACCATCAGGAACATTATGTTTTCCTAGGTCCACTATCCTCCAAATATGACACTCCCCACCAATAGAATAGAAAAACAGTGGGGGCAGGCAACGACAAAAAAACTGATTTCACCAGATATAGATATGAAAATAGCAGCTCTAGATATAAAAAGAATAAAAAGACTGACGCCTAAAACTAGGCATGAATTCGCCAATGATGCGTAAATCATTATTTCACAGAGATTGAATGGGGAAACGTAGTAAAGGGAGCTGTCATGCATGTCAGTAGCATCAAAATAGAATTCATTCCATGTAACTGCGATACCACGGGCCCTTATTTACACAATTACAATTTCTAACTCAATGAAACCCAATTATGAATCATACACAAACACAGATGTCAAGGTTTTGTAATATCACATGACTTAGCTAAGAAGCAAGTCTACCCCCAACAGGATAATAGTAACTTGGAATAAAAGACGCACGATCACTTGCATCTTGAGTAGCAAAGAAATGCCTGTTCGAACAAAATGCAATACTGCAAAATAGTCATTATGGCAGCAGTAGGTACATTAAACTTCATGGGGCTCAAGCGCCGAGCACAAATCTTTGAATTGGACGCCACTTCGGCGACTTGCGGTTCAATCTACCCGACTAGTCCAATCAGGGAGAGAGGACATACGGTTTAACGTGGAATCCTAACCATGTGTCGAACCCTGCAATCTCTTTGCATTGTTCAGAGGTGACAGCTAGATTAAAAGCGTACCATAAAGTTCCGTGACCCAGCTTGCACTCGATCCCACGACGTCTCGATTTCCAGGTTCGCACTTAAGCACTTGTCCAACAATGATCGATGTCAACAGGATGTGGTCTGTGAAGAAGAAACGCGAAAGAAACCTATATTCACCAATATGTGCGTATTTTTAAGGGTAGTGGAGTCGCCATTCATAGTAAGGTCCTTAATGAATATATGATGGATTGTTTGAACGTAGCACCATTTTCTTTGTGTCATTAGTCTTCTGACAGGTATGACTAGTTATATTCACACCACCACAGTTGTCTCTGCTGGTTACTTATTTTATTTTTCTGTCTCGAAATGGCACTCACAACAACAACAATCTAATATTTTCTGATTTGTTGTACGTATTTCAATCTCTTTTCTTACAATGAATCCTCTCTATGGGTCTCTCTAGTTCCATGCAGGGTTATTCCGTGATCTGTTAATAACTCTCCTGTCATCCAGTTCTTCTCTGTAATTCGAATTACTTTCGTCGCCTACTCTGAACAGAACACGCATATATTATTTTTCCACATAATTTTAAGTATCCTTCTGCATCGTTAATCTCAAATACCTCGGTTCTCACTTTTTCCCCGTTTTGGTCCATAACTAGTAACCAAAAAATTTTGGGCTCCATATCTCAATTCTCCACAATTTGTTTCTGAAATTAAGGTGTACTCTTGATACGAATCAAATACTTTTGCTGAATGATGTACTCTCTTTCAGTGCTAGTCCACTTATTATATCCGCTTCATAAATCATGCATTTTGCTCCCATGATAACAGAATTATTTCGCACCATCTGCCCAGAGTTCGGACTGACATGCTGCAGCTACGTCTTAGGTAGACTACTTCCTGAAGAAAACATTTCCCATCACTATAGGGAAGGAAGGACAACTGTTGAAAAGGCCTGAAGATTAGGATTGTCAGTTGAAGACAAAAGATTATGGGTGTTACATTAATTATGAGTAGCCTACAATTCATAGTTCAATGAACGGTACTTGTTGTAAATATGACTAACAAAGGAGCCTGTGGACACGAAAATTCGCACACAGTCACCCACATATACATACGTATTCTACAGGCTAATGCCTTGACGAAGTTATGGAAGATCGAAAACGCAACAATTTCCCAGAAGCACTATTGATAGACTTCCATCTGGAGCGCAAGATGTACGAGACAGGTGAAATACTCTATGACTTTAAGAAGAATGCAGAAATTCCAATTCCAAGGAAAACAGCTGTTGACAGGCTTGAAAATTACCTACGAATCAGTTTAATAAGTCATGGATGCAAAATACTAACACGAATTCTTCACAAAATAATGGAAAAGCTGATAGAAGCAGACCTCGGTGAACATCAGTTTGCATTTCGGAGACATGTAGAAATACGCGGGGCTACAGTGACCCTACGACTTATCTTAGCATATAGGTTAAGGAAAGGCAAACACACATTTATAACATTTGTGGACTTAGAGTCAGGTTTTGATAATGTTGACTGGAATATTCTCTTTAAAATTCTGAAGACAGCAGGGTAAAATACAGGACAGGAAATGCTATTTGCAACTTGCACAGAAACCACACGGCAGCTATAAAACTCGAGGGGTATGAAAGGGAACCAGTGGGCGAGAAGGGAGTAAGACAGGATTGTAGCTGTCCTCGATGTTATTCAATAACTACATGGGACAAGCTGTAAAGTAAACCAAAGGAAAATTAGGATTGTCTATTAAAGTTCAGGGCGAAGAAATAAAAACATTGACGTTGGCAGACGACATTGTAATTCTGTCAGAGACAGCAAAGGACTTTCAAGAGCAGCATAACGAAATGGACTGTTTCTTCAAAGGAGGATATAAAATGAGCATCAACAAAAGCAAAACAAGCATAATGGTATGTAGTCGAATTAAATCAGGTGATGGTAAGGGAGATTAGCAAACGAGGCAAGTAGTAGACTAGTTTTGTTATTCTACAAGAAAAAAAAAACATTATGGCCGAAATAGAGAGGATACAAAAAGTTGACTTGCAATGGTAGACTTGCAAGATGGGTCGATCACGTAACCAACCACGGTTTAAACAGAGTTTGAAAGACTTTTTGATAGGTAACTCCTATTCTATAGATGAATATCTTGACAGAGACTGTTAAGCAGCTTAAGTAAAAATGTCTGTTATATGTAGGTTTTGACAGCACATGGTCACAATAGTCAAGATTAGGTATCTTGGGTACGATAAATTTATTAATAGAGCATAACAATGTTTCATTCTGACAGCCTGTTAATTCTGAAAATATTATCTGTTCTGTTTTACCCTATTGTATTCACCTACTTCCACCATTTCCTGACAAATAATGAGGGTAGTAAGTATTATATTCAAATGTTTTATGTTTTTATGTTAGAGTTCTGGCATGTTTCACTCGAACGAGAAACATCTCATTTTTTGGGTTCTGTGGAACGAAAACTGAATCTAATCTAATCTAATGAGGAGGTAGTAAACAGAATTGGGAAGACAAGGGATTTGTGCCAAAACTTGGCCAAAACAAGGGATCTGTTGATAGGACAACTTTTGAGACGTCAAGGGATCACCAATTTAGCACTGGAGGGAAGTGTAGGTCGTCCAAATTGTAGGGGGAGACCAAGAGATGAATACAGTAAGCAGATTCATAGAGATATGGGTTGCAGTAATTACTCGGAGATGAAGAGACTCAGAGTAGCAGGGAGAAATGCATCAAATTAGTCTTAGGACTAAAGACCACAATAACAAAATTATGTCTTATCGATGCACGTACTCTATCACAGTGTCCTTACCGCAATTACATATAGTTGTCACATCCCATCCTTTTCTCAATGTCTTCCTAATACTTAATCTTTGTCTGCCCTCTTCCTTTGTTTCCCAGCACTTTTCCCTCAAGAAAATTAATGATGAAGATGTGTGTGATGAGATCTCCAATAAATTTAATTCTTCGCTTTTCAGTTTGATTTAATAATCTTCTCTCTTCGTTGACTCTCCCTTAAGACTTCCAGATTGGTTTTTCCATCCATCCAACTCATTCTTGTCATTGTCCGCCATATCCCTATTTCAACAGATTAAAGTCGACCCGTTTCCCATGTACCCAGAGTAACTTTCATTTCCTTAGAGCAGTGATCTCCACACGAATGATTTTGCAAAGGATTTTCTGAGATCTGTATTCATACGCTTTGCTGGTTGAAATTTTACTTAGTCATAAGTGCCTGTTTTGTCGATCCAATCCTTCTATTGACTTACATTTAATATCTACTGTACTGTACGGTTACATTACCGAGACAGCAAAATTATTTTACCTGATCAATTTTAAAGTCGTCAGTTTTTATATTGGTTTTAATTTCTCCTATATTTTCTGTGCTACCATTACTTTTCATTTCTTTTGTTCACTTTTAAGGTCCATAGTTTAAATTACACTATTTTAATCATTTCCATATGATAATGGAGTTTTAATACTCTGAAACTTGTTGTGGAAAGCGTTGTGTCATAAATGTGATTGGCTACAGCAATTTGTAATTTCATAAAGTAAATTGTAGGTTAACACCACTCCTAGATGAAGCCTTAGGCCTGTACCGACTGTTTCGACTGGCCGATTGCTGTCTCCAATGCAGTACATGGAACGACCTGTGTCAGTGGCACATGTGACCGACATGTCGACACTCCCTGAGGCTGTTATTGCTAGTAGACGAATCCTAATTATGCCTCTGCTATTTTGTCTAAAATGCTGCTCAGGAGGCCTCACAAGGGCTGAGTGAACACAGTAAAAGACCTTCTTACCCCAGCAAAAGTTTGAGGAGGAACGAGGAATCAAACCCGGTTTTCAGAATGAAACATTGTTATGCTCTATTAATAAATTTATCATACTCAATATACCTAATATTGACTATTGTGACCATGTGCTGTCAAAACTGACATATAACAGACATTTTCACTTAAGCTGCTTAACAATCTCTGTCAAGATATTCATCTATAGAATAGAAGGAGTTACCTATCAAAAAGTCTTTCAAATTCTGTTTAAACCGTTTTTGGTTACGTGATCGACCCATCTTATCTTCAGCATTCTTGTGATGCGCCGCATTTCGAAAGTCTAATTTGTTTTGACCTAAACCTTTTACACGATATTGCAGTGACCGTGTTATTCTGATTACGATGCAAAGTTCCTTTGGACATGCATGCAGGTACTGCGGTGACCACAGCCGTTACGATACGCATCTAATTAATTAGCGATTGTGAATAAGGACTACCATCAGCTGTAGAATGGAACGACGACAATGAAACTTTTTGCCGGACTGAGACGCATGGTTGACGACATGAAAGTTAGGGGTGGCCATGAGTTGTGTACTGATAACCAAATGGGTATCCGGCAGGGTCACGCAGCGTGTTCGGTCAGAGCTGCCTGGTCTTTGTAATAAAAAACTGAGTGAAGGGATCAACAACGAACTTCAGCTGATGCCATGTAACGTCCGCTACGACCAAATACAAAAAAAAAGAGTAAGTCGACCCCTCGTGATAAACGAGAAATCCTGGTTCGAGTCCCGGCCTGGCCCAAATTTTCATTGGCGTCATTCCACTGTACAGCTGGTGGTAGTCCTTATTCGCAATCGCGAACTCATTTGATATGTAAACAGTTTACAGTCCATGATTCACTTACATACATTGCTACACTCCAAACAAGTGTCTTCAACAAGACTTTCCAATACTTATATCTATATCGATGTTTACAAGTTTCTCTTCTTCAGAAACACTTTTCTTACCATTGCAAGTCTACTTTTTGTATTCTCTCTATTTCGGCCATCATCGGTTTTTATTTATTTATTTATTTTTGCTGGCAGAATAACAAAACTAGTCTACTACTCGCCTCATTTGCTTATATCCCTTACCATCACCTGATTTAATTCGATTACATACCATTATGCTTGTTTTGCTTTTGTTGATGCTTATTTTATATCCTCCTTTGAAGAAACAGTCCAGTCCGTTATGCTGCTCTTGAAAGTCCCTTGCTGTCTATGACAGAATTACAGTGTCATCCGCCAACGTCAAAGTTTTTATTTCTTAGCCCTGAACCTTAATTCCCAATCCTAACTTTTCTGCGGTTTTCTTTACAGCTTGGCCGATGTAGATGTTGAATACCATCGCGAACAGCTACAATCCTGTCTCACTCCCTTCTCGCCCCTCGAGTCTTATAGCTGCCTTGTGGTTTCTGTGCAAGTTGTAAATAGCATTTCCTGTCCTGTATTTTACCCTGCTGCCTTTAGAATTTTAAAGAGAGTATTCCAGTCAACATTATCAAAACCTTTCTCTAAGTCCACAACTGTTATAAATGTACTGTATGTTTGCCTTTCCTTAACCTATCTGCTAAGATAAGTCGTTGGGTCACTGTTGCCCCACGTGTTCTAACTTGTCTCCGAAATCCAAACTGATGTTCACCGAGGCCTGCTTCTATCAGTTTTTCCACTCTTTTTTAATGAATTAGTATTTTACATACACGACTTATTAAACTAATTCGGAGTTAATTTTCAAGCCTGTCAACAGCTGTTTTCCTTGGAGTTGAAATTCCAGCATTCTTCTTGAAGTCTTAGGGTATTTCACATGTCTCGTACATCTTGTGCTCCAGATGGAAGTCTATCAGTAGTACTTCTGGGGAATTGTTTCGGTTTAGGTCTTCCATAACTTCAAGGCATTAGCCTGTAGAATGCGTATGTATATGTGGGTGACTGTGTACGACTTTCCGTGTCCACAGGCTCCTTTATTAGTCGTATTTACAACAAGTACCGTTCACTGAACTATGCATTGTAGGCTACTCATAATTAATATAACATCCATAGTCTTCTGTCTTCAACTGACAATCCTAATCTTCATGCCCTTTCCAACAGTTGTCCTTTCTTCCCTATAGTCATGAAAAATGTGTTCTTTAGGAAGTAGTCTACCTAATACGCAGCTGCAGCATGTCAGTCCGAACTCTGAGCAGATGGAGCGAAAGAATTCTGTTATGATGGGAGCGAAAAACACGATTTATGAAGTGAAGCGGATATAATAAGTGGACTAGTACTGAAAGAGAGTACATTGCTCACCAACTTCATCCGATTCGTATCAAGAGTAAACCTTAATTTCAGATAGAAACTGTGGAGAATTGAGATCTGGAGACCAACATTTTGTGGTTACTAGTCATGGACCAAACCGGAAAAAAATGACAACCCAGGAATTTGAGATTAACGTAGCAGAAGGATGCTGAAAATTACTTGGAAAAATAATATATACTTGTTCTGTGCAGAGTAGGCGAGGAAAGTAATTCGAATTACAGAGAAGAACTGGATGACAGGAGAGTTATTAACGGATCATGGAATAACCCTGCATTGAACTATAGAGACCTATAGAGAGGATTCATTGCAAGAAAAGAGATTGAAACACGTGCAAGAAATCAGAAAATATTAGATTGTTGTTGTTGTGAGTCCCATTGCGAGATAAAAAAATAAAATAAAAAACCAGCAGAGACAACTGTGGTGGTGTGCATCAAACTAGTCATAGTAGTCATAAAACTAATGACTCAAAGAAATTTGTGCTACTTTCAAATAATCCATTACATATTCATTAAGGACCTTATTATTAATGGTGACTCCACTACCCTTAATAATACGCACATATTGGTGAATATAGGTTTCCTTCGTGTTTCTTTTTCACAGCCCGCATCTAGTTGACATTGATTATTGATCACTGTTGGACTAGTGCTTAAGTTCCACGTTGAAGCGTACGTCCTCTCTCCCTGGTTGGACAAGTTGGGTAGATTGACACGCAAGTCGCCGAAGTGGCATCCAATTGAAAGATTTACTCTCTGCCCTTGAGCCCCTTAAAGTTTAATGTATCTACTGCTGCTTAATGGCTGTTTTGCAGTATTGCATTTTGTTTGAACAGCCACTTTTCTGCTAGTTAAGATGCAAGTGATCTTGCGTCTTTATTCCAAGTTACTATTATCCTATTGGGGGTACACCTGCTTCATAATTAAGACATCTGTCAGAATCGTTGACATCTGTGTTTGTGTATCCATCACAATCGGGTTTCATCGAGTTAGAAATTGTAATTGTTGAAATTAGGTCCCGTGGTATCGCAGTTATACAAAATGAATTCTATTTTAATATTACTGACGTGCATGACAGCTCTCGTTACTACCTTTCCCCATTGAATCTCTGTGAAATAATGATTTACGCAGTTTTTGCGAATTCATGCCTATTTTTCGGCGTCAGTCTTTTCGTCAGTCTTTTTATTCTTTTTATATCTTGAGCCGCTCTTTTCATATCTATATCTTGTGAAATCAGTTTTTTTGTCGTTGCCTGCCCCCACTGTTTTTCTATTCTATTGGTGGGGAGTGTCATATTTGGAGGATAGTGGACCTAGGCAAACATGATGTTCCTGCTCGGTCTTTAAATCTAGTGACAGACTTTAGAATCACACGAAGGTATGCGCATGAGAGACCACCATTAGCAGCTTCCGCCATTTTCTACAGTCATCATCTTGTATTTTGTGCAGAATTTGTAAGTATTTCGAGTTTTACGCAATTAAGTGCTGTATAATACACTCATGCTCATAAATTAAGTATAACTCTGATACACGGTGAAAAAACGCTCTGCCGGGCGCATTGAGGGTTTAAATCGCCTTGAAGTATGACTATGCGGTGCATTTGACCTGCGGTCGTCGCACGGTAGCGCTGGCAGCAGTCCACATACGTTGAAGTGTGTTGGTGCATGTCAAAGTACGGTGCAGCGAGTAAGTGTGCAGACGTTATCAGACGTACTAATGGTGACTGTATGTTGAAAATGACTCACAGAACATTTATTGATGACGTTATGAGGGGTAGGATACTACGGCGACTGGAGTCTGGTCAAACACACTAGGTCGTAGCACGGCTCTCCGTGTGCCACAAAGTGTGATCTCAAGATTATGGAATTGATTCCAGCAGACAGGAAACGTGGCCAGGCTCTACAGCGCGGGACATCCACAGTGCACATCACCATAAGAAGGCCGATATCTCACCATCAGTGCCCGCAGACGGCCACGGAGTACAGCAGGTAGCCTTGCTCGGGACCTTACCGCAGCCACTGGAACAGCTGTCTCCAGACACACAGTCTACAGACGACTGAACAGACATATTTTATTCACCCGGAGACGTGAAAGGTGCATCCACTGACCCCTGGCCACAGGAGAACCCGTAAAGCTTGGTGTCACGAGCACGGTACATGGTCATTGGAACAGTGTCCACATGTTATGTACAAGGACGAGTCCAGGTATATTTTGAACAGTGATTCTCGCCAGGTTTTCATCTGTCATGATCCAGGAACCAGATACCAACCCCTTAATGTCCTTGAAAGGGACCTGTGAGGAGGTCGTGGTTTGATGGTGTGGGGTAGGGTGGGATTATGACTGGTGCACGGACATCCCTGCATGTCTTTGACAGAGGAACTGCAACAGGTCAGGTGTATCGGGACATCATTTTGCACCAATATGTCCGCCTTTCCAGGGGTGCAGTGGGTCCCACCTTCCTCCTGATGGATGATAACGCACGACCCCGCCGTGGTGCTACTGTGGATGAGGACCTTGAAACGGAAGATATCAGGCGAATGGAGTGGCCTCCCTACTCTCCAGATGTAAACCCCACTGAGTACGTCTGGGATGCTCTCGGTAGACATATCGCTGCACATCTTCAAACACGTACGACGCTTCAGGAGCTCTGATAGGTATTGGCGCAAGAATGGATGGCTGTACCCCAGCAGTTGCTCGATCACCTGACCCATAGTATGCCTACCCGTTGTGCGGCCTGTGTACATGTGCATGGTGATTATATCCCATATTGAGATCGGGGTACATACGCAGGAGACTGGGGTTTTTGTAGCACATCTGTTTCAAGACGGTTTTCTCGAATTATCACCAGTACCGTGGACTTACAGATCTATGTCGTGTGTGTTCCCTATTTGCCTATGCTAGTAGCGCTGGTTTTGTGTAGTGCCACTTTGTTTGGCACCACATTCTGCCATTATCTTTAATTTATGAGCATGATTGCATTTAAAGGTATCTTAAATATGTTGCTATTTATTAAGTTACAAAATTTTATGGCAGGTAATATTGTAAACAGGGTGGTCCATTATTACATATTCGTGTAGTACGTAAAGAAATATGAATGTTTTATTTGGACCAGTTTTTTTGCTTTGTGATAGATGGTGCTGTAATAGTCACAAACATATATCTCACAATTTTAGACGATCAGTTGGTAACAGGTAGGTTTTTAAAATTAAAATACAGAACGTAGGTGCGTATGAACATTTTTTTTCGATTGTTCGATTGTGATACATGTACCTTTGTGGACGTGTCATTTCTGAGAATATACAGATGCATCGTGATTACCTGTACCTACCACATTAATGCAATAAATGCTCAAAATGGTGTCCGTCAACCTCAATGCATTTGGCAATATGTGTAAAGACAGTCCTCTCAACAGTGAGTAGTTTGCCTTCCGTAATGTTCGCACATGCATTGACAATGCGCTGATGCATGTCGTCAGGTGTTCTCGGTGGATCGCAATACCAAATATCGTTCAACTTTCCCCACAGAAAAAAATTCGGTGAATGTGCGGGCCATGGTATGATGCTTCGACGACCAATCCTCCTGTCATTAAATACACTCCTGGAAATTGAAATAAGAACACCGTGAATTCATTGTCCCAGGAAGGGGAAACTTTATTGACACATTCCTGGGGTTAGATACATCACATGATCACACTGACAGAACCACAGGCACATAGACACAGGCAACAGAGCATGCACAATGTCGGCACTAGTACAGTGTATATTTACCTTTCGCAGCAATGCAGGCTGCTATTCTCCCATGGAGACGATCGTAGAGATTCTGGATGTAGACCTGTGGAACGGCTTGCCATGCCATTTCCACCTGGCGCCTCAGTTGGACCAGCGTTCGTGCTGGACGTGCAGACCGCGTGAGACGACGCTTCATCCAGTTCCAAACATGCTCAATGTGGGACAGATCCGGAGATCTTGCTGGCCAGGGTAGTTGACTTACACCTTCTAGAGCACGTTGGGTGGCACGGGATACATGCGGACGTGCATTGTCCTGTTGGAACAGCAAGTTCCCTTGCCGATCTAGGAATGGTAGAACGATTGGTTCGATGACGGTTTGGATGTACCGTGCACTATTCAGTGTCCCCTCGACGATCACCAGAGGTGTAAGGCCAGTGTAGGAGATCGCTCCCCACACCATGATGCCGGGTGTTGGCCCTGTGTGCCTCGGTCGTATGCAGTCCTGATTGTGGCGCTCACGTGCACGGCGCCAAACACGCATATGACCATCATTGGCACCAAGGCAGAAGCGAATCTCATTGCTGAAGACGACAGGTCTCCATTCGTCCCTCCATTCACGCCTGTCGCGACACCACTGGAGGCGGGCTGCACGATGTTGGGGCGTGAGCGGAAGACGGCCTAACGGTGTGCGGGACCGTAGCCCAGCTTCATGGAGACGGTTGCGAATGATCCTCGCCGATATCCCAGGAGCAACAGTGTCCCTAATTTTGTGGGAAGTGGCGGTGCTGTCCCCTACGGCACTGCGTAGGATCCTACGGTCTTGGCGTGCATCCGTGCGTCGCTGCGGTCCGGTCCCAGGTTGACGGGCACGTGCACCTCCTGCCGACCACTGGCGACAACATCGACGTACTGTGGAGACCTCACGCCCCACGTGTTGAGCAATTCGGCGGTACGTCCACCCGGCCTCCCGCATGCCCACTATACGCCCTCGCTCAAAGTCCGTCAACTGCACATACGTTTCACGTCCACGCTGTCGCGGCATGCTACCAGTGTTAAAGACTGCGATGGAGCTCCGTATGCCACGGAAAACTGGCTGACACTGACGGCGGCGGTGCACAAATGCTGCGCAGCTAGCGCTATACCACGGCCAACACCGCGGTTTCTGGTGTGTCCGCTCTGCCGTGCGTGTGATCATTGCTTGTACAGCCCTCTCGCAGTGTCCGGAGCAAGTATGGTGGGTCTGACACACCGGTGTCAATGTGTTCTTTTTTCCATTTCCAGGAGTGTATGCTACTCGATACCGCTACAACCACACGCGAGCTATGTGCCGGACATCAATCATGTTGGAAGTACATCGCCATTCTGTCATGCAGTGAAACATCTTGTAGTAACATCGGTAAAACATTATTTAGGAAATCAGCGTACATTGCACCATTTTGATTGCCCTAGATAAAATGGGGGCCACTTATCCGTCATCCCATACTCCCATAATACCGCACCATACATTAACCCGCCAAGGTCGCTGACGTTCCACTCGTCGCAGCCATCGTGGATTTTCCGTTGTTCAATAGTTCACATTATGCCGGTTTACGTTACTGCTGTTGGTGAATGACGCTTCGTCACTAAACAGAACGCGTGCAAAAAATCTGTCATCGTCCCGTAATTTCTCTAGTGCCCAGTGGTAGAATTGTACAAAGTCGTCGCTATGCAATTCCTGGTGCAAAGAAATATGGTACGGGTGCAATCCATGTTGATGTAGCATTCTCAACACCGAGGTTTTTGAGATTCCCGATTCTCGCGCAATTTGTCTGCTACAGATGTGCGGATTAGCCGCGACAGCAGCTAAAACACCTACTTGGGCATCATCATTTCTTGCAGGTCGTGGTTGACGTTACACATAAGGCTGAACACTTACTGGTTTCTTAAATAACAAAACTATCCAGCTAACGGTATGGACAGTTGGATGATGTCGTCCGGGATACCGAGCAGCATACATAGCACACGCCCGTCGGGCATTTTGATCACAATAGCCATATATAAACACGATATCGACCTTTTCCGCTATTGTAAACGGTCCATTTTAACACGGGTAATGTATCACGAAGAAAATACCGTCCGCACTGGCGGAATGTTACGTGACACCACGTACTTATACGTTTGTGACTATTACAGCGCCATCTATCACAAAGCGAAAAAATAGGTCTAACTAAAACATTCATGTTTCTTTACGTACTACACGAATATGTAATAAAAGTGTTGGTTCTATTTAAAAAAAAAAAAAACGCAGTTGATATCCGTTTGACCTATGGCAGCGCGATGTAGCGGGCCAACCACAGCGCCATCTGGTTTCCCCCTTGAAGCTAGACTAGTTTCGTTCTTTGTAGTTTTTTCATTTGATGCCCATTTCGTGAGATATTTGGCCCGGTCACTATCAAAGGACCACTCTGCATATTTGTACAACTAATTAAAATATGTGTGGACACTAAAGCCATATTTACATTTACCAGCACCGAAATGATTACCTATCGCTTCCTAATCAAGAACTTGGCAGAGTGTTCAACGAACTACCTTCAAACTATCTCTGTACCTCCCCACTGTCGAATAGCAAGAGAGAAAAGCGAACAATTAAATACTTAAATCTCTCCGTTAGAGCTCCGATATCTCTGATTTTATTGTGATTATCGATTTTCCCCATGTAGATAATACTTCAGAAAAGCCCTCGAAAGGACCAACGGTACCGACCCACCGCAGTGTCATCCTCGGACTATTCGCGTCACTGGATGTGGATATGGAGGGGTACGTGCTCAGCACACCGCTCTCCCTTCCGTCTTCAGAGCCGCTACTTCTCAAGTCAAGTAGCTCCTTGACTGTCCCCACAACGGCTGAGGGCACCTCGCCTGCCAGCATCGCTTGGAAGAGACGGAAGGTCACCCACCCGACTGCTAGCCAAGCCTGGTAGAGCTTAATTTCGGTGACCTGACTGAAACGGTGTTATCACTAAGGTAATGCCGTTGTTCCTTATGTAGCTGGGTACCAACAAAATGTTTACACATTCGCAGGAGGAAATTAGTATTCCAAATTTCATAAGTAGATCCTTCCGCAACCAAAAATGAATTTGTTTTAATGATTATCACAGCAATTCGTTTATCAATTCCGTGGCACTCTTCCCCCTATTTGGCGTTACAAAAAAAAAAAAGGAGCTATCTATCTTTCAACATTTTCGATGTCACGTGTCAATTCTATCTGATGTAGATCCCACACTGCACAGCAGTACTCCGAAAGAGGACGGACAAGCGTAGTGTAGTCGCGGCTTTAATTGACTTATCGCATTTGGTAAGCGCTGTGCCACTAAATAGTAGTTTATGGTTTCCTTGCCCAACAACATTGAAATCCCTGGACAACTAGGACGGACCGGATTAGGTTATATTTGTGGAAAGGGACCAAAATAAGTTACTGTCAGTTGCACTCAGCATATAAACTTTATTTGTTAAAACACACAAGCAACATTGAAATCCCTGGACAACTAGGACGGACCGGATGAGGTTATATTTGTGGAAAGGGACCAAAATAAGTTACTGTCAGTTGCACTCAGCATATAAACTTTATTTGTTGAAACACACAATCACACAAACAAGAACCAAAAACTCTCAAGATTTTAACGAAAGACCTTCTTTGATTTAATTTAGATTGGCTGAAGGCCACATCCAAGATCCAAGGCAAAAGGCCTAATTAAGGAATTGAGGTACAGGAGTAAAAAAAATTAATATAAATAGGCTGACAGCGTTAGCTTAATTTTTTCCCATAGAACTCAGCTGAAGGCCACACATTAATCAAGAATAGTGTTATGGCTTAAGAGCTGAGACAAAGATTTTCAATGTTTACTCTAAATACGTTGAAAACTCGGCTGAAGGTCGCATATCAACAAAACAATTTAATGGCTTAAGGCCTAGGAAGTGGAGTTTTCAATTTGAAAAGACTGAATGCCTTATCTTAAGGGAAGCCGGAACGAAGAATTCGCCAAAATTAAGGTTTTTTTCTTTTTTTTCATTATAAAACTATTTTGAGCTTTCTAAATAAAACAAATCAAGTTTCACCCCTCTAAGTGAAATCTAAGTGTGTTTGACACGCGCGTAAACGGTTGTAGGGACTTCGTGTGTCACCTCTAACGGCGCCGCTCGCTGACTGCAAGCAAGGCATCTACGAGGAATTAGACAGTGTTTTGTTTTCCAACGCTGTATGGCTTTAACTCTGTGACAAGTGACTGTTCATATCGGTAAACAGAAACATTATAACGTGTGTGTTGACTTGGGGAGTATGCTTTGTGTTGTTTAGATGTTCAATTTTGCGTATTTGACGATTTTTGCTCGTACCTGTTTTACGTATTTGGTTTATGGATATCAATAAGCCCCGTTTCAGCAATCGAGTGTTTAAAAAAAGGCACAAAGAGTGGAAGAAGAAATCTTTTGTAGTTTCGAAGGGAGATGCTGCTCAGACTGCTTCACTGACTACTCCAAATGAATGTGATAGAACTTCTTCCAGCAAGAAACGTGTTGCTAGAAAACAAAAAGTTGAAAACTGTGAAAGTGACAGTAATGATGTGAATGAAATAATTAACATTTCCTTGCTCTCAAATATTTTGCAACATAACGTACTATGCCAAGTTCGCAAAGAAAGAGGACTAGAATTGAAAATAACGTCAAACATTTGTTTGGCTTGTAAAATGACATTGAAGTGTAACAAATGTGCTGTACAAGTTTCCTTTTCTAATTCTAAGAGTATTCCTCGTAGTGGTAATAGTGGAAAGATAGTGTATGATATAAATGTTAGTGTATCGCTTGCGTTGCATTGGCAAGGGCAGTGCTGCAGGGACAATGTTGTGTGGAATTATGAACTTTCCAAAACCACCAACTAAGTTTGTATTTTATAATGAATTGGTGGGATCTTCTGCTGAAGACATTGCACAAGCAAGAATGAAGAAAGCAGTTTAAGAAGTTGTGACAGATAATGGGAATTGTAGAGATTTAACTGTTGCTTTAGATGGATCATGGCAACGTAGAGGTCATAAATCTCTAAATGGTGTTGTGACAGCTACCAATGGAGAGAGTTGCAGAGTAACTGATGTTGCTATTCTCTCAAAACATAGTAGATGTAAGGGCAATACCAAGGAAGAACATAGTGATAGTTGTTAAGCAAATTTTCACGGCAGGAGTGGAGCGATGGAATTAGAGGGAGCGAAAGCAATATTTTTCCACATTACAGGAGTGGTATGGTGTGCGATACACTAAATATCTAGTAGATAGTGATTCTAAGGTTTATAAAGCTATAGAGGAACTCGAAACTTATGGCAATGAAATTCACATTAAAAAACAGGTGTGCATTGGACATGTGCAGAAGTGCATGGGAGCTCGCTTGTGCAAACTAAAGCAGACATTAGAATCCCAGAAACTTAGTGATGGTAAGATCCTTGGAAAAAGAGGACTATTGACAGATGAAGCAATTTATAGATTCCAGAGGTATAATGGGTGTGCAATTAGCAAAATACAAGAAGCATTGAGCATATGAGGAGAGCAGTATGGGCATTAATTTTTCGTACTACATCAACAAATGACCACACACAACATGCAGTGTGCCCTACAGACGATGAATCATGGTGTAAGTACCAATCAGGAAAGGAATATGCCCATAAAAACATCTTGCCAAATGCTGTAATTGATGTAATTAAGCCCATATTCAGAGATTTATCACAGCCAAAATTATTGGACAAGTATTTACTTGAGAAAACACAAAATCCAAGTAAAAGCGTAAATAATTTAATTAGGATTAGCATTCCCAAAAGAGTGTATGTACAGATAAAATCATTGCATTATGGAGTGTATGATGCGGTGGCAACATACAATGAAGGACACATTATCACATGTGAAGTGCTGAAACGTTTAGGTTTCCAACCAGGACACAACACCATTTCCACAATGCCCCTAATTGATGAGGAAAGACTAAGAGGTGCAGGAAGAAGAGTAAATGCCTACAACACGCAGCAAAATGGAAGAAAAGACCAGTGAAAAGGAAACTACCACTGGAAAAAGAAGAGGATGCTGATAATCCATCATATGGAGTAGGAATGTATAAAAAGCTTTGGAAGCCATTTCCTGTAAATTTAAATTATTCATCTTTCAGGAATATTTTCTCAAAAAGTGCTAACAGTATATCAATGGAATTTATACACAATATTGTTTGCTTCTTTTCCTTCATTTTTATAACAGATTGTAGAAAAAAAATTGTATAATTCAAGACTTATAGAAGGAAAATTGGCATTATAACTTTGTAGAGGAATGTTCACTGAACATGTAGTCCAAAATTCAAAGCAAGATGTTTAATGGCTTTAGAAAAAAAAATTCCTTCTATTTGCTAAAATGAACATGGGGAGTTCTGGCTCACCTTAAAATATTTCGTGTAAAACTCAGCAGAAGGCCTCATAACTAAAGAATAAGAATCTTTTGACGTAAGGGCAAGACAAGGATTTTGAATTTTTAATTTAAGAGAGATTAAAACTTTGCTGAAGGTCACACACCATACAGAAAACAATTTTACAGCTTAAGGCCTAAAGGGAAGAGCAACTAAATTTCAACTAAAATGGATTTATCCTAAAATGCTTCACGTAAAACTCAGCAGAAGGCCACATAGGAAACCCAAACAAACTCACGGCTTAAAGCTCAAGCAAAGCAATTTCCAATTTAAGCTGGGAAACTCGCCTGAAGGCCACATACAAACTAGGAAATATTTCTTACGGCTTAAGGACTTGACTAAATTTTTCAACTCTTGATCTGAAAAGGATGAAAAATGGGCTGAAGGCCACATACCACCCTGAAACAAATTTACTGCTTATGTCCATGACACACGGAGTTTTCAATTTCAGTTTTGAAATGCTGAAACTCGGCTGAAAGCCACACACCAAACAAGAAACATTTTTTCTTTTTTACGACTTAAGGCCTAAGAAGAAAGACCGTGCAATTTTGATAAGCTTAAACCAGAATGAAGGCCACACAGAATACTTAAGACTAAAAAGGAAATCACAATGTAAAACACAACGAGCGGCGATTAGAAGTTTCCAAGGGTCGGCCTGGAAAGTAACACTAACACACGTTTTGGTGAGACAGACAGCCAGACCGACAACCTCTTAATTGGAAGGCAACCCAACCAAAAGCCAGCCGACGAACCAACCAACAGGATCAGTTCTGCTCCGCCCGACCAGGAAAACGACAACAAGATGCCAATAGCCCAAGGTTCTGGATACTGGTGTCCAATCCAGGCAAGTCAGAATAAACGCTAAAAACTACCAACAACACCTCAGCTGTCGAACTACACGCCGTGCTAGAGAACATCAACACGATGACGAAAATACATTGCCGAAAACTACGTCAACGACCAGGGCAGTTAACGGCCACAAGGCAGAAGATACCGCTAGTACACTTCATTAATGAAGGAATTAATGAAATTAAGTTAAACACCACACATGAAGACGGCTGCAATTCTAGTTAGCATCAATGCACACACGTTGTAGCTCACGGGAATCTGCCAGAAAGCGACAACCAGGATCAAACTAAGAGATGTGATAGCGGTTGAGGCTTGATAATAGGTTAAGTGAGCACTCAAATTTAGTGTCCACAGTCGGTGGGCGACGAACTTCGTCATCCTCGCAAGAAGCGCCTCACAACTTTTACCGCGCGTGTACACCGCCAGCGGCTCCAGCCTGAATACGCGCCTATTGAGACTTCCTCGCTGCTCTGCCCCATTTAACCCACTGCCACACACTGCACACCCGGAAAATATTACCGCCACACCGAAGATTGTACAGCAGTACTAGTATCGATACACTCACTCACGGAAAGAAGACAGCAACGTTATGACGGTTACCGAAGAAGAAACAAGACTCCACTGGTCTGCAACCATTGATAACAAACCAAAGCATGACGCGAGCCACCCGCAGCTCAAACATTATCTATCAGACCGTTACAGTCACAGTTATTCCTAATTGTAATTCCTAAGTATTTAGCCTTTTATCGCTTGTGTTTTACTCGCTGATTTTAGGTCAGTTACTCTGAACATGAGACGATACTCCGTAGGCACGCAAGTTTATTATAAGTCGCTTGTTCGTAAAGGTATCTACAACTTTATGGATATCTAAAAATAATCAGGCAATTTAAGATTCTCTGTCGATAGCACTCATTATTTCATCAGAATAAAGAGCTAGTTGTGTTTCACAGGAACGATACTTTCTTAATCCGTGTTGGCTATTTGTCCATAAATCGTTTTCTTCGACGTAATTCATACTGTTCGAAAGCTGTATATGTTCCAGAATCCTACTGGAAATCGACGTTAGCGATATGGGACTGTAACACAACGGAATACTCCTCTTTCTTTTCTTGGGTATTGGTACCATTAATGCAGCTTTCCAGTCCTTGGATACAGATCTGACGTTGAGTGAACATTTTTAAGTATAGACCTATTACATTAGTACATTCTGAAAGAAAGTTAATTGGCATACATCCTGGATCGGAAGATTTGCTTTTATTGAGCGACTTAGGTTGATTCACTACTCTGGGGACATCTGCTTCTAAGTTACTCATGTTGGCAGCTGTTCTTCATTGCGGTTTTCGAGTATTTCCTTGTCTTCTTTGGTGAAGGAATTTAGTGTAACGTGTTTAGTAATTCTGCTTTAGTGGCACTGACATCAGCAACATCACCGTTGCCAAAGTGCAGTGAAGGTATTGATTGCGTCTGTACATATGACCATAATCTCTTTGGAGTTTTCACCAAATTTCGAGACAGGTTTTCGTTGCGCAAACTATTTAAAGTACCTCTCATTGAAGTTGCCGCTAAATTCCGGGATTATGTAAAGCTTCTCCAATCCTACGGACATTGTTTTCTTCTAAAATTGGCGTTTTTGGTATCTTCTGCAAGAGTGTTCTGAATTGTCTGGGATACATAGGAGGAATAGTGGGACCTCTTAAAAATTTATTTGGTGTATATCTCTGAATTTCCGACGATACTGTTTCTCTGAACCTGAACCACATCTGATCTACGCTTACATTGCAAGATTGGGGGACACTGCAGGAGCCTCCACGAAGATTGCGTTCACCACTCGAACAACAAGCAATCGGGCGTCCCCTGGAAACGACCTAGTCGGCCAATCCTGCAAACACCGGAGCACCAAAACCAAAGATGACAAAACAACTCTCCGAAGAGACTCAAAAAAGGCCTATATCAAGACCATCACTAGTGACAACTTCCTGCAATATTGAAGGCTTACGTGTAAATGAAGAAATTTTATTATCTGACATGTGCAAACGAAACAACTATGATGTTTTAGTGTTACAAGAAACATACAGGGCACCAACTAGCCATAGACTAAAAATACAGGGCATGAAATTAGCTCTTGGGAGACCACACGAAAGGTACGGAAGTGCTATATTTGTGAAACCGAACTTAGATATATGCTCCTGTGCTCTGACCTGCGAAGAAAATATAGAAATTTTAACTATTGAGCTACATTCATGTACTGTAACATCCGTGTACAAACCACCCAGTGCGAGATTCAAATTTACGGAGCCTGGAAATTTCCATTCAAAAAACATTAAAGTTGTAGTAGGAGATTTTAACTGTCACGGTCTCGCATGGGGTTATAAAGAGACAAATGAGGATGGTGAAATGCTGGAGATCTGGGCAGACCAGGCTAAACTGAAATTGATACATGACCCAAAGTTGCCTGCATCATTTAACAGCGGAAGATAGAAACGAGGATATAATTGATAACATCTTTGTCTCCGAAAAAGTATCCCTGCAAACTGTAAAGCAAATCGAGGACCCAATTCCAAGATCGCAACACAGAGCAATAACTTGCTGCATTACTGCAGTAACCAAATCAGATGTAATGCCCTTCAAGAGACGCTTCAATTTCAAAAAAGCTCATTGGGAACTTTTCACAGAGGACCTTGATAGGGAGATCTTGGAAATTAAGCCAGAAATACAATCATATGAAACTTTTATAGCCCTTGTCAAGAAAATCTCTCGACGGCGCATACCTAGAGGGTGCCGCGCCCAGTATATCGCTGGACTCAATGGTAGCAGCAAGGAAGCTCTGAAAAAGTATGAAGAACTGTACAATAAGGACCCATTCTCAGAGGAAACGATCCAGGCAGGTGAGGAACTGATGTCTGGTACCTCCGAGGCGAGAAAGGAAAAGTGGTGTACCTCCTACAAGAGACGGACATGAAGCACAGCAGTAGGAAGGCATGGAAACTGGTCAAAAGTCTCAACAACGACCCAAGAGAACTACAACCAAATTACAGTGAAGTTACACCTGATCAGATAGCTCACCAACTACTCATGAACGGAAAAACTGAAAGGAAGATCAGGAATGGCAAAATTAAAGAAAACTGAAGGAAGAGATTAGCTTCCTAGCTCGCCCGTTCTTCATTCAGATGCCATCAACGATTTGAAAAACAATAATGCCGCTGGCCTCGATTATCTGAGACCTGAGCAAATTAAACATTTAGGACCGGGAGTACAAGCATGGATCCTAGAGCTAATGAATCACTGTATTACAACAATGCAAATTCCTAAACTGTGGAGGAAAGCTCGGGTTATTGCGTTACTAAAACCAGGGAAAGACCAAGCTGAAGTTAAAAATTTTTGGCCTGTCTCACTGCTTTGACATTTATTGAAAGTGCTGGAGCGAATGATCCTCAAACGCATAGCTGATTATGTGGACAAAGCCCTCATTAACGAACAAGCTGGATTTCGACCAGGAAAATCATGCTGTTGGCAAATCCTTAATCTCACACAGTACATCGAAGACGGCTATCAGAGAGGAGAAGTAACTGGGGTCGCATTCCTGGATCTCAGTGCTGCATATGACACAGTTAACCATAAGTTGCTTACCCAGAAAGTGTATAATGTCACTAAGGACTACACCCTTTCTATGATCGTGAAATGCATGCTACAGAACAGACGCTACTGTGTCACCTTACAATCTAAAAACAGCCGATGGAGGACACAGAAAAATGGACTTGCACAGGGTAGTGTCTTGGCACCAATATTATTTAACATCTATACCAATGATCTTCCCATCACCCACCAGACACGAATGTTCATATATGCTGATGATGCAGTAGCGGCCACACAGGATAAAACCTTTGAACAAGTGGAGGAGAATCTCATAGGAGCCTTAATAGAACTTGCTACCTCCCCAGGGAAGCGTCCTGGGACCTCTACTGTTCCTGATCTATATAAATGACCTGGGTGACAATCTGAGCAGTTCTCTTAGACTGTTCGCAGATGATGCTGTAATTTACCGTCTAGTAAGGTCATCCGAAGACCAGTATCAGCTGCAAAGCGATTTAGAAAAGATTGCTGTATGGTGTGTCAGGTGGCAGTTGACGCTAAATAACGAAAAGTGTGAGATGATCCACATGAGTTCCAAAAGAAATCCGTTGGAATTCGATTACTCGATAAATAGTACAATTCTCAAGGCTGTCAATTCAACTAAGTACCTGGGTGTTAAAATTACTAACAACTTCAGTTGGAAGGACCACATAGATAATATTGTCGGGAAGGCGAGCCAAAGGTTGCGTTTCATTGGCAGGACACTTAGAAGATGCAACAAGTCCACTAAAGAGACAGCTTATACTACACTCGTTCGTCCTCTGTTAGAATATTGCTGCGCGGTGTGGGATCCTTACCAGGTGGGATTGACGGAGGACATCGAGAGGGTGCAAAGAAGGGCAGCTCGTTTTGTATTATCGCGTTATAGGGGAGAGAGTGTGGCAGATATGATACACGAGTTGGGATGGAAGTCATTACAGCATAGACGTTTTTCGTCGCGGCGAGACCTTTTTACGAAATTTAAGTCACCAACTTTCTCTTCCGAATGCGAAAATATTTTGTTGAGCCCAACCTACATAGGTAGGAATGATCATCAAAATAAAATAAGAGAAATCAGAGCTCGAACAGAAAGGTTTAGGTGTTCGTTTTTCCCGCTCGCTGTTAGGGAGTGGAATAGTAGAGAGATAGTATGATTGTGGTTCGATGAACCCTCTGCCAAGCACTTAAATGTGAATTGCAGAGTAGTCATGTAGATGTAGATTACGACAGCAATAATCTCAAACCAAAGCCTAGTAAATCTCAAGTATCCGCCTTCCATCTTAGGAACAAACAATCCAAACGGAAACTCCGAGTCACCTGGCAAGGGGAAGAGCTGAAACATACAATCAGCGCAAAATACCTGGGAGTAACGTTGGACAGAGACTTACTTTTAAGCAGCACTGTCACAACACTAAAAAAAAAGGTCTGTGCCAGGAACAACATACTGCGGAAGCTAACAGGTTCATCGTGGGGAGCTCAACCACATGCTTTGCGCACCACGGGCCTGGTGCTGAGTATCTCAGCAGCGGAATTTGCGCGCGAATTTGGAGGAACTCTGCTCACACTAAGCAAATTGACGTCGCCGTAAACGAAACTGTACGTATTGCCACAGGATGCCTCAAACCAACTCCCACAGATATCATTTATCCCATCATAGGCATAGCACCACCCACTATCGGCAGACAATCAGCCGCCTAGATCGAAAGATCAAAACAAATGAATGATCCTCGACACCCGTTGCATATGCACAGAAAACAACGTGTCCGGCTGAAATCCCGCAGGAGTTTCATGGACACTACTGAAGAGCTCGCCACCAAGCCCGTCGCAAGGCGGCTATCTCTTTGGGAAGAAATGGTGCCACACTCCACAATGGAACTACTTGAGGAGGGATCTGCAGGATTTAAACTACCTTTTACAACTTGGAGGTCATTAAACCGGCTGCGTACTGGAGTAACTGGGTGCAAATCAAACCTATTTAAATGGGGTTACAGTGATAGCGATAGGTGTGAATGCGGAGCAATACAG
Organism: Schistocerca gregaria; assembly: GCF_023897955.1. Lineage (NCBI taxonomy): Eukaryota > Metazoa > Arthropoda > Insecta > Orthoptera > Acrididae > Schistocerca > Schistocerca gregaria. Next base: position 373,849,531 of record NC_064926.1, read on the forward strand.
GACTTGGACCACCTACTGATTTGCCCAGATATGTCTATAACATGCACTAAAGATGATATTTTGAAAGTCAATGATAAAGCAAACTACGTTGCTAATTACTGGGAAGGGAAGATATAATTGGTGCATCTGGATACGGAAGAAGATGAAGAATTGCCAGATTTGAAGGACAATCTATTGTGCACCAGGTTATACATTGAAACCACGGAGCATGGAACATCTGATATTTCCAAATTGATTTTCATTAATTTATTAACAATTATACCTCTTTTAAAAAGAGAAAATTATAATAGTTTCAGTTTATAAATATATTTAACTTGTAACTGCGTTTTCCTAATATTTCTGCTTAATTTTATGTCACTAGTCATCACTGGTGTATAGCAGAGTAATGATCTAGCAGATCGAAGACCAAATACCAAGAACTCTCGACTGCAACACTTTGAAATTTCACTACGATGTGACTAAGTTTTACCTACAGACAGAAAAACTTGAATTTTGCGGAGTAGTTTCTGTAATTTTTGGAAAAGACTGCCACACATAAAAAATGAATGTTATCATTTAAAATGGGTTAATAATACGTATCAAATTTCTGTTACACAGCTGGATGGAGGAGTAACTCCAAAAAGTAATTCAGAAAAGTGTACTAAGGCACAACACTGTCACCTACTTAAAGGAACTTTTATTTCAGTAGGTCCTGCAGTACAGATTATAAAACTAGATGTACATAGGGAGGTAAGTTTGTTTGTGTGTATGTACAACGATGAACGAAAACATTATGACTAGCTGTGTAATAGCTTGTTAGTTTTCCATTGGAACGATGGATTCCGCGCATGAGTGATCCGACAGTTTGTTGGTAGGTTAGTAGAGGTATGTGTACGCAGCGCAGGTCACGTGATTTGTATACGCAGTGATGGCGCCCCCTCCCCCCCCCCCCCACCCCACCCTCACCCCAGCCACTTCTCGATAGACACACAGATGGGTTCAATAGGATTTACATCAGGCGAATTTGGTCGGCGAGAGTTCACTATACTGCCCTTCAAACCACTATAGCACGATTCTGGCTCCGAGACACTGACAATAATACCGCCGAAAGATAATATCGCCGTCTGAGAAGACATCAAGCATGAAGAAATGCAGATGGTTGGCAGCAGTCAGCAAGTCTTCCATTACTACCATAGATCCCACACAACAGGAAGGGAATGTCTCCCGTATCGTAATGCTGATACCAACCCGTGTCCTTGGCGCGCTGCACGGTTCAAGCCGCCGTTCACCTCGATGACAGCTTTTGTGGAGATGATGATCGACGTAGTGTAGCTAAAATGTGATTCATTAGAAAGAGCCGACATATCTCCGTTGATCGACGGTTGATACTCCCGTGGCCACCGCTGTCTTAATTGTCGATGTCGTTGGGATAACATGTAGGGGCCTGCTGTGGAGCTCCATGCTCATCAGTACATGCCGAATTGCGTGCTCCGAAACAATTGTATGTGTACCAGCATTGTGCTCTTCCGGCAGAGGTGCCACAGATCACTATCTATCCTACTTTGCAGAGCAGACAAGCCTTAGAACCCCACTTTATATGAAAGGCAGTCGACGTCCAATCATTCAGCGCCTAGTGGCAGTTTCACTGTCCTTCTGCCTTGTTCTGTAGATGCACCGACAGTAACATGTCAACATTCGAGCAACTTCGCTGTTTTATAATTACTCTTTCACAGGTTCTGCGTAGTAATAATCAACCCTTTGTCAAAGTTGCTTATTGCAATGGATTTTCCCGTCGCTAGGGGGATTAACCACTCGCGACAGCTCGCGACGCCAGCTGGCGGCATCGATAGTCGCAGTGGGCAGTGGTCATCATGTTTTGGCTTATCAGAATGTTTTCCGCATCTCTCCCTACAGTGCTGGACCGGTTTTAACCAGTCTTTGCACAATATATTGTTTACTGTTTGGAAAAAATCACTGTGGGGGCAAGAACCGGCCATCGATGAAAGGGGTGCGGGTTGGGGGAAGAAAGCAGTGACTCCCACGAAGAGGTATTGCCCATCATCCAATATTTGAAAATAAGTGCGCTTAGAGACTTACAACAAACTTTACACATAATTTCAAACGATTACGAAACATTTTCTCGGTGGCGACCCCCCACAAAATGATGAAAGGGAACAAATATGTAGCTTGATACATTTTCGCCGTTCATGCAATAAAACTGACCCATTAAGCATGACGATTTAATTCATTGCTTCTTTACTATTAGCTGTACTTGTGACACATTTTGTAGACAGTACTCACATCTACACTTGACGTACCAGACGAAGCACATCATTGTACGGCATATACTGTTAATTCAACGAACCAACTACAAAGATGGATAAATTCCAGCGATCAGGAATATATAAACTTGAATGCCAAAGTTGTGATGCAGTATACATAGGCATGATATCCATAAATTTTAAAACAAGGGACGAAGAACATATCAGGTGTTGGAAGTACGAAATAAACCATTCCACATTTTCAGAACATTTAAAACACCATAACCACCATCCTACGAACATGGAATAAGAAATTAAAATCGTATTTCTCATACAAGCAGTCAAAGTATATATATATATATATATATATATATATATATATATATATATATATATAATTGTGAGTCACCTAACGTTACCGTTGGGTATATTTCGTAAACTACATCAAATACTGACGAATCGATTCCACAGACCGAACGTGAGCAGAGGGGCTAGTGTAATTGGTTAATACAAACCATAAACAAATGCACGGAAGTATGTTTTTTAACACAAACCTATGTTTTTTTTAAATGGAACCCCGTTAGCTTTTGTTACCACATCTGAACATATAAACTAATACGTAAACAGTGCCGTTTGTTGTATTATAAAATGTTAATTACATCCGGAGATACTGTAACCTAAAGTTGACGCTTGAGTACCACTCCTCCGCTGTTCGATCGTGTGTATCGGAGAGTACCGAATTACGTAGGGATCTAAAGGGAACAGTGATGAACCTTAAGTACAGAAGAGACTGGAACAGCTCATTACGTACACATACTAACACCTCTTTATTGGTCTTTTTCACTGACGCACATGTTCATTACCATGAGGGATGAGGTACACGTACGCACGTGGTTTCCGTTTTCAATTACTGAGTGGAGTATAGTGTGACCCGACATGTCAGGCCAACAGATGTTCAATGTGGTGTCCACCATTTGCTGCACACAATTGCAATCTCTTGCGTAATGAATGTCGTACAGGCCGCAGTACATCTGGTGTAATGTCGCCACAGGCTGCCACAATACGTTGTTCCATATCCTCTGGGGTTGTAGGCACATCACGGTACACATTTTCCTTTAACGTACCCCACAGAAAGAAGTCCAGAGGTGTAAGATCAGGAGAACGGGCTGGCCAATTTATGCGTCCTCCACGTCCTGTGGAACGACCGTCGAACATCCTGTCAATGGTCGCCCTAGTGTTAATTACGGAATGTGCAGGTGCTCCATCATGCTGATACCACATACGTCCACGCATTTCCAGTGGGACATTTTCGAGCAACGTTGGCAGATCATTCTGTAGAAACGAGATGTTTGTAGCAGCTGTTTGGGCCCCTGCAATGAAGTGAGGACCAATGAGGTGGTCGCCAATGAATCCGCACCATACATTTACAGTCCACGGTCGCTGTCGCTCTACCTGTCTGAGCCAGCGAGGATTGTCCACGGACCAGTAATGCATGTTCCGTAGATTCACTACCCCGTGGTTTGTGAAACCCGCTTCATCGGTAAACAGGTAGAACTGCAAGGCATTCTCTGTTAATGCCCATTGACAGCACTGCAGTCGATGATTAAAGTCATCACCATGTAATTGCTGATGTAGCGGCACATGAAAAGGGAGAAAGCGGTGACGATGCAGCATGCGCATGACACTACTTTGACTCAGTCCATCGGCTCTCGCGATGTCCCTTGTACTCATGTGTGGGTTCATGGCAACAGTAGCTAACACACTAACTGCACCCGGTTCTCCTGCGGTGGGCCTGTTACGAACCCGTTTGCGTGCTACGACCTTACCTCTTGCATACAGTTGGCGGTAGATGTTTTGCAATGTGCGGCACGTTGGATGCTCTCTGTCCGGGTACCGTTGTGCATAAATCCTGCAGGCTTCAGATGCATTTCGTCGACACTCGCCATAGATGAGTATCATCTCCGCCTTTTCGGAGGTCGAATACACCATGCGCACAGTTCCTATAACACTACACTATCACAGACGTCTGGTAACGCGGTGTACTATAGTTGGTCTTCGTGCGGAGACGAATGCAGAATAACAATAGCAGCAAGCGCTACATGCGGACACTGCGAAAGCTAGACCAAACCATAACAGTGCACTGCAGCCACACTCGTGAACACTGTCGTCATCGCAAACATGTCCCTGCAGATGCTGCACGCCGACCGTGGCCCGTGTTTGTTACAACACGCAACTGAACGTGGGAGGTTTCAAGCGTCAACTTTAGGTTACAATATCTCCGGAAGTAATTAACACTTTACAATACAGCAAACAGCACTGATTACGTATTTGTTTATATGTTCAGATGTGCTAACAAAACTAACGTGGTTTGTGTTAAAAAACGTACTTCCGTGCATTTTTGTCTGGTTTGTATTAAACAATTACACTAGCCCCTCTCCTCACGTTCGGTGTGTGGAAACGCTTCGTCAGTATTTGATGTGGTTTACGAAATATATTCAGCGGTAACGTTAGGTGACTCACCCTGTACATACACTCCTGGAAATGGAAAAAAGAACACATTGACACCGGTGTGTCAGACCCACCATACTTGCTCCGGACACTGCGAGAGGGCTGTACAAGCAATGATCACACGCACGGCACAGCGGACACACCAGGAACCGCGGTGTTGACCGTCGAATGGCGCTAGCTGCGTAGCATTTGTGCACCGCCGCCGTCAGTGTCAGCCAGTTTGCCGTGGCATACGGAGCTCCATCGCAGTCTTTAACACTGGTAGCATGCCGCGACAGCGTGGACGTGAACCGTATGTGCAGTTGACGGACTTTGGGCATGCGGGAGGCTGGGTGGACGTACCGCCGAATTGCTCAACACGTGGGGCGTGAGGTCTCCACAGTACATCGATGTTGTCGCCAGTGGTCGGCGAAAAGTGCACGTGCCCGTCGACCTGGGACCGGACCGCAGCGACGCACGGATGCACGCCAAGACCGTAGGATCCTACGCAGTGCCGTAGGGGACCGCACCGCCACTTCCCAGCAAATTAGGGACACCGTTGCTCCTGGGGTATCGGCGAGCACCATTCGCAACCGTCTCCATGAAGCTGGGCTACGGTCCCGCACACCGTTAGGCCGTCTTCCGCTCACGCCCCAACATCGTGCAGCCCGCCTCCAGTGGTATCGCGACAGGCGTGAATGGAGGGACGAATGGAGACGTGTCGCCTTCAGCGGTGAGAGTCGCTTCTGCCTTGGTGCCAATGATGGTCGTATGCGTGTTTGGCGCCGTGCAGGTGAGCGCCACAATCAGGACTGCATACGACCGAGGCACACAGGGCCAACACCCGGCATCATGGTGTGGGGAGCGATCTCCTACACTGGCCGTACACCTCTGGTGATCGTCGAGGGAACACTGAATAGTGCACGGTACATCCAAACCGTCATCGAACCCATCGTTCTACCATTCCTAGACCGGCAAGGGAACTTGCTGTTCCAACAGGACAATGCACGTCCGCATATATCCCGTGCCACCCAACGTGCTCTAGAAGGTGTAAGTCAACGACCCTGGCCAGCAAGATCTCCGGATCTGTCCCCCATTGAGCATGTTTGGGACTGGATGAAGCGTCGTCTCATGCGGTCTGTACGTCCAGCACGAACGCTGGTCCAAATGAGGCGCCAGGTGGAAATTCTTGGCAAGCCGTTCCACAGGACTACATCCAGCATCTCTACGATCGTCTCCATGGGAGAATAGCAGCCTGCATTGCTGCGGAAGGTGGATACACACTGTACTAGTGCCGACATTGTGCATGCTCTGTTGCCTGTGCCTATGTGCCTGTGGTTCTGTCAGTGTGATCATGTCATGTATCTAACCCCAGGAATGTGTCAATAAAGTTTCCCCTTCCTGGAACAATGGATTCACTGTGTTTTTATTTCAATTTCCAGGAGTGTATATCCCTTCGCCTTCTGAACACACACACACGCACACACACACACACACACACACACACACACACACACACACACACACAGATGTATACACGAGCAGATCACAAAAATTTCATAAATTACGCTGAAATGTTGGCAATTTCATTCGATCTCTGGCAATAACATCCTACAGTCGACAACATAAACCAAAACATTTCATCAAAACAGGTGTTCAGTTCCTAGCGTTGTGAAATGCGGAAAAAATGTCAAGTGGTAATTATAAAAAAAGAAACAGCACCAAAAATTGGTTAGAAACGTGATAAGCAGAAAATCGTCCGCGCAACCTGTAAGTACAATTTAAAATATTACTATAACGTAGCGAAAACAACCACCAGAACTATTTATAACCTGTATGTACATTTCTCCAAAATGTAAACTAGGTAGTAAATTACGAGTATGTACATATTTCAGGCCACTGTGAAGATGTCTTGCAGAGAATGAAGATGAAACGGAAACTGTTTCATTCAGTTGTAGTCAGACGGTCCAAAAAGTAAAAATTATCGATCTACCGTAATTAATTGAAGAGATGCGAAGTCATAAGCACTGGGTACTTAAAAAACGACCGCATCATGCTGAACGTTTAAGTTTATTACTCCGTTGTTGCCAACCCTATTCGGAACACTTTCCTAACAGAGAATGCGCATTTGCCGCTGAATGTGCCTACAGAAATGAATCTTTGTACAACAGTTACTTCTTTAGATATGGCGTCAAATACCGGTATTGAGCTACGAGAAAAATCTGCTTCATAATGTTCGACGTTCTAATGCATTACTTTTTTGTTGCAAACTTTATTCGGAACGTATTTCGCAGACAGCATACACATATGTCGCCGAATGTATCTAGATAAGCATACTGTTTTACGACACATAGTTCAGGAGTTACGACGGTATAAACGTTGACTGCGTCAAAATCCAAGGGCAACATTCGCTAGACATACAGGTAAAATACTTGTATAAATACACTTGGAATACGGTAAATATGTGTGAAATATATTTAACATGTGTGTACAAGAGGAAAGCCACAAGTAAGGATCTCATTCTAAGACGTGGAACGATTCCAGTCTGGTTTGGTACACTTAACAGTATTAGCTACAGTCTGGAAAGAAATACTGTAGGGGTACAGACCACCAGCCTCCTATCTGGGTGAGTCTCGTAATGGGGAGAAAAAATCGCCGAGTGAGATCACAGGTATTTTCTTCGTTCTTTAAAAGGCTTTTTTAAGAGGAAATAGTATCAAATTTAAATTCTCTATGTTTCGTAAACTTGTTGTAGTGTCCATTCTTGCCACACAACTGAATATTAGCATCCCAGCAGAGCTTGGTCTTGAAAAAACTTCGTGTTATCTGAAGTGCCGATAATCAAGATACGTCCCGAAATTTTGCGTGACATAAACACAAGGCACTCTACTCAAGTTTCCTTGATAGTGCAGAATTCGTTAAAAAAAGACAGTTACTAGTTTCATCAGTGTCTATTGTCGCAATAAAAGTGTAACTAAACTTTTCCAAATCGTATTTAACTAGCACATTTCGTATTGCTTAATAGTTAGATAGAAGCGATCTAGTCCTATATTTTCTGAGTTATAAACCTTTACAAACCTGGCCAAGCACGTTTGATAACATAAATTCTCTAAAAGCAAAGTAATTATCAAGTCTTCCTTCTGTCATTGTATCTCTAAATCAGAACAAAACTACAACATCCGCACATAAGACAATACTGTCATTTTTTGTTAGCATACAGCCAATTTCGCATCTTTGACAAATTTAAAACATTCTTTAAGCTTAATTATTATTTCGAAACTGACCCTGAGTGATAAATATGGGAGATGATGGGGTACTGAGTAGAGGGATTTGTTGCCAACTTGTAGGAAATATTTTCACTGGAAGTAGGGAAGGGGGGGGGGATACAGTGGGAAGAATGTTGGGAGAACAGAAGAGGCTCTCTCCCGGAACTGCAGAGTATGCAGTAGGAACATTTTGATTGCGAAACAGGAAACGAAAATCTCTGGCCTTCAGGCACAATTCGAGGAAGCAAGGAAGGAACTGCTAAAGGTCAAGGGAGATAGGCGTAGGAGGGTGATTGGGAACTGGCAGCTGGTAGGAGGATAGGAAGAAAGAGAACGCGATATGACAGTTTTATCATCAACACCAAAAACAGGTATCTACCACAGCCAGAGTTAATTGGACAGGAGCCTGTGGTAGAACGAGGAGCAGGAAACGTGCAGCACACTTCAACCGGGGCCACGAAGCCTAGAAATGTACAAAGTGTGAGGAAGAAGAAAGTGCTGCTGCTAGATAGTAGCCATGGGCGAGGTGTAGGCCCTTAGTTACAAGAAAGTTTAGGGGCAGTGTACCAGGCCACCAATATCTTCAAGCCAAATGCAGGACTAACTCATGTGATAGAGGACCTAGGGTCTTAATGTAAGGACTTTACAAAAGGGGGCCATGCAGTGATTGTGATTGGGGCGGGAAACAGTTTTTACATGAAGTAGATAGACGCCTGTTGTCACGGGTAGGAAAATTAAGTTTTGTTTTTTTTTCTTCTTTTTTTAAAGGATAAATCCAGACGTAGGTGGTCACATGGACACGATAGCTTCCCTGACTCATGGCACTAACATACACTTTGATGAACTGTTCCAGTGTCATGATCAACCACGCCTTGAAGGAGCTGTGAGGCGAATCAATCTGGGCATTAGGAATGGCTCATGTTACTCTAGTGCCTGTCGGGACTATCAACAGATGAGGGTTTCGCTAGGCAAGGCCTACACCTAAAAAGGGCTGGGAAGAGAAGATTGTTACAGATGATTCATGAAAGTATAGAGGTTGGATCTCGGGCCACACATTGTCAAATACTTGTTGTCATAGGTGGGAAAATTAAGGATTTTTTTGGATAAATCCAGACAACAGGTTCTCCTACCTAAAGGAGTTCTCCAGCAGTTTAAAAAATACTGAAACAGTCACTCAAAATACCGATTTTAACACTCCAAATATCACATACGAAATGTCACAAGGAAGAGCAAACCATGGAAAGAGTAACATGGGGCATTTCACAAACAATCTTCTGTCAAAACATGCAAACAATAAAAAATAAAATACAACTATTAGACGTTGAGCTCCGATCTTTGAACTGCACGTTAATTTGTGTTGCTGAGCACTGGTGTCGAGACACAGAAATCCAACACTTACAATTATCATTGTATGAAAGGGCGAACTCTTACTGCAGAACTACTTCAAGGGGTGGAGGGTCATGCATTTGTAGCAGAAAAGGAACTCAGTTCAAAACAAGACAAGACCATAGTACAGTAAGTGAAACAAACACTTTAAAATTTAAGCTACTGAATTAACAGGGCTTGATATCACCAAGAAAATAATAATTTTGTGTGTGTATAGATCTCCCAGTGGTAGTGTGGACACTTTTTTCGATAAATTAACGGAATCTCTAGATAAAGTCTCGAGTACAAAGGTAAACATAATTCTGTGTGGACATTGACATCAACACTCATAGCATAAACGAAACCTGCAGCACCCTCACAAATATTCTTCAGAGTTTTGGCATGTCCCTATTGGTCTATAGTGCAAAACTACGTTCGTATGAAGTGTATAAGGAAACCAATGGAAATACGAAATTCCCTAAATTCTCCATATTATTTAAATTGAACTTTGATAAGGCATTTCCAAAAGTATGCATTTCTGTATCAACATCCCACAAAAACAGATGGCTTACAGCAGGTATTAAGAAGTCCTCCCAAATACTTAAACACCTCAGTTCCACGAAAAAGAGTCGCAATGTTCCTAAATTCTTAATTTCTATCATAGATACAAAAAGATGTATAGATCTATAGGAAGTTGATGACTGCTGCAAAGAATTCATTTAATGACAAAATAATATATCATGCAGAGAATAGAGCAAAGCACTCTGGGATGTAATAAAAAGGAAATGGGGAGAGGCAAAGAAACGCAGAATAACATACTGCTAAGGGAAGGGTATTAGATAATAAATAATCCACAACACTTAGTAAATTATGTAAATGATCATTTCCAAAGAATTGTAGAGAAGTTACAGCAAAAATTCCCCAAAAGAAATATAACACTTGTAAGTAATGTTACACTAAATACAATGATGTTACTTCCCACCACAGAAAATGAAGTCAATACAACTGTTCAAAAGTGAGTAGGCATAGACGAAGTACCAATGTGTGTACTGAAACAATGCATAGAAATTATACAAGGCCCCTTAAAAAATATAATCAATGAATTCTTCACATCAGGGACATTTCCAGAGCAGTTAAAACGGGCTAGAGTTGTACCTTTGCTTAACAAAGACAATGCAGAAGACATAGAAAATTACAAGCCCGTTTCCCTGCTATCACCACTCTCAAAAATAATAGAAGCAATTATGAAAGACAGATTAATGAATTACCTGAATAAGTAAAATCTTTTAACCGTTTCACCTTTTGGTTTCCGAAATTCAGAAATACAGAGTCAGCTCTATTAGAATTCACAAAAGTTGTACTTGATGCTCTTAACAAAGATGAGTGTGTCACAGGGATATTTCTGGATCTTTCTGAGGCCTTTGATACATCGACCACATGATTCTATTAAGTAATTTAGAAGTATTATGAGTAAGAGGGGTAGCTACCCCTAGCTTCGATCATACCTAGCAGATGGGATACAAAAAGTAGAGGTAACACATACTTCAAACAGATCTAAGCATTTAGTAAAACACTTACCAGAACCAAAGTACATAAATATAGGGTTTCTGCAAGGTAGCATATTAGGACCAATACTATTCCTGATATACACCAATGACTTTCCCAGTAGTATTACTCAATGTGAAAAAATTCTCTTCATTGATGACAGCAATATTATAGTCACTGAGAAAACAAGAGAACTCCTTGCAGAGAAAGAAAATGAAACTCTGAAGGAAGTTTACGACTGGTCAATAAGTAATAAAGTGACATTGAATACAAAGAAAATTAATGCCATGAATTTCAGTTTGAAGAGGGAAAATGACAGTGTTAAATGAAATGTAGATGGAACCTCTACAGACTGTGTAAAAAATGAAAAATTTTTAGGAATGAATACTGATTCGCAGTTGAAGTGATGTGAACACACAGAGGTACTTACAAGCTATGCATAGCACAAAACACACCTCTTTCTGAGCTGAACATCTCCCTCATTATAGAGGGATGCCGACTCAGTTTTTCAGGATACCAAATGGAATGTAGCGATACAGAAAATCGTCCTGAGAACACAAGTGTGTGCAAGTGTGTTTGTGTATAGTGAGTGAAGTGTTATGAAACAGTGTGTGTTTAGTGTGTGCAGTGACTGATAGCAAGATATAAGTAACAATGTGGCATGACATTATTTCAAAAATGTTCAAATGTGTGTTAAATCTTATGGGACGTAACTGCTAAGGTCATCAGTCCCTAAGCTTACGCACTACTTAACCTAAATTATAATAAGGACAGACACACACATCCGTGCCCACGGGAGGACTCGAACATCCGCCGGGACCAGCCGCACAGTCCATGACTGAAGCGCCCTAGACCGCGACATTATATTTAATAAGTTATTTGTAAATAAAGTATTGTACACCTGGAGTAAATATAATGATTGTCTCAAGTCAGTAAACATATGTGTATACGAATTAGCTTACTTTAAATTGATCTAACCTCGTAAATACTCTGACATGTTCTATATACTTCTAAAACGAGATCTACAGATGACTAATGCTACTACTAATACAACTACTACTACTAGGACGACATGATAGACGGATAGCGATGGTGAAGGAGGGGGAAATGGACAGAGTGAGGGAAGAGGTTGAGATGGACAAAGAAAGGAAAGAGGAGGAGATAGACAGAAACGGGGGAGAAAGAGAAAGGCAGATAAATAGGCGATGAGGAGATGAACAGACAGAGGGGAGGGGGAAATGAATAGAAACAGGTATAAAGAGCCGTTGGATAGAGAGTGGGGAGAGGAGGAGACGGGCAGAGCAAGGAAATTGGAGGTGATGGAGATGAAGCGAAGGACAGAGGGAGAGGAGGAGATTGGCAGGGGGATGAAGTGGCCCTAAGGGGAAGGAGAAGATGGACGACGGAAGGAGCAGAGACTGACAGAGAGAGGAGGGGGCAAAGGAGATTGGCAGAGGGAGGGGGTAGGAGGAGATCTACAGTGCGTGGGAGAAGAGTGGATGGACAGAAAAGGGACAGAGGAGGAGACAGAAAGGGAGGAAGGCCTAATAGAAGATTGGAATAAATAAACAAGGGGGAAACGCTAGGTTTTTCAGCTAGTATTAGAAATAAAATAACGGAAATATACATTCCATCGAATCGTCACATATTGCTGTGCATCTTGCGCATGTACCGCATCCTAAAATGACTTCGTCCGGAATTAACAGAGAGAAACAGGGATTTTGCATTCAACAACACCTGTCAGACATCATGTGTATGTCACTGCTGAGTTATTGACATTTATGAAAGGGACATCACATTGAATTAAACGTGAACACACAGGTACACACACACGCGCACACACATGCGCACAGACACACACACACACACACAGCCGCGTATAGAGACCCACACACACACACACACACACACACACACACACACACACACACACATACACAGACCCGCTCGTTGGGTACTATGGCAGCGATAGTGACAGCTACGCAGCAAAAGAACACAAAATTTATAATTCCGTAATGGCGTCGTTTATTTTCGCACCGTCGTGGGAATACTGAACAGGCATTTCCATAATTACTCGGTCCGGCTAACTAGATTGGCGCGCTGTGCGCTCGCTCCAAGTTAATCACGGCCGGCCAGCACGTGGCGGAGCGAGTTCTCCGCCGCAGCCGCAGCCGCAGCGGAGGCCGCGGAATACGCAGCGCGTGGCGCGGGACACGCCCACCGCGGCCACCGCATCTGTAAAAACTGCCGCGCAATTCATCATGCCTGGCGCGCCGTCGTCGGCGCCGCAAATTCAATCACCGCGACGTCGGTCCCAGTTTGCGGGCGTACGCCAGCGCATACGCGAGCCAACCGGAAATATGCGGCAAATATTTCGCGTCGTGCATTCTGCCCCGAACGCGTTCGTAAATCATAAAAAGGACAATTTCCGAATTAATTACGTCGCTCATATTAAACTTAATTAAAATACCGGCCTAATATATCACACGCCCGTTTTAATCCACGGGTGCCATTGAACTTATCGCTGGCGTGCGAAAGATCTTTGATCTCGCTGCAGGGTGACGAGTGTCGGCTACCTGTTGCCAGAGAATATTGTTCGAGAATTGCCTTCACCTATGTCGTTGTATTAGTCCTTTGAATTATAAAATGGTACGCTCAAACTGGTGTACGCGGAAAAAAATTAGTAGTATGACGTATACAGGTTGTCCTAAAAATGCACCGAACTACTTCGGGAACAGGTTACTTACATCAAAACAAGAAAAAAGGTCTAGTGACCAAGGACTCTAAAGCGTGTACCTTAAGTGATAAGAGCACATCTTTGATGGTATGAAATACATCTTTTCTACTGCAAGCTCTTTACTTTTCGAACTCGTGGACCAGGTAGTACGGACCAAAAGAAGAAATAAATGTCTAGTTAATCATGGGCTCTAAAATGCGTATCAGGACCTACGAGCACTTGTTCAGTAAAGGAGATGTTGCACACGAGCGAATATGAACAATTGCTCATAAAGTATGCGTTTTAGACCCCTATTTACTAGACGTTTTTCTTCTTTTGGTCAACACTTCCTTGTCTCAAAATATAGAAAGCGAAAACCTTGGAGCAGAAATCTGTTCCATGAGCAAATGCACACACCTATTAAGGTACGCATTTTAGAGCACATGGTTACTACACATATTCTACTTCTTTCTGTATAAGGAACCTGTTTGTAAAGTTCGTCGGTGTTTTTATGGGACACCCAGTATGTGAAAGGCAACGGTCTTCCCGCAGTGAATACTCTGGTTCCCGTCAGATTACCGAAGTTAAACGCTGTCGGGTGTGGCTGGCACTTGTATGGGTCACTATCCGGGCCGCCATGAGCTGTTGCCATTTTTCGGGGTGGACTCAGCCTCGTGATGCCAACTGAGGAGTTACTCGACCAAACAGTAGTAGCTCCGGTCAAAGAAAACCATCAAAATGACCGGGAGAGCGATGTACTGACCACACGCCCCTCCTATCCGTATCCTCATCTGACGATGACACGGCTGTCGGATGGTCCCAATGGACCACTTGTGGCCTGAAGACGGAGTGCTGTATGTGAATATTAAGACGACGAACGAATATGTGTACCAAGATCAGGAATCACGATACCACTACACCACCCTGCCACAGTGACTATCACAACTGCTCGGACTGTCGTAGCGCGCCTCCTTCCTGAATCCAAATTCCCATTCACGCCTCAGCCCATTCACTATTCCCCCAAAACTAGCAAGTGGGCTGTAGCGTAAATGGAATTTGGACTGAGGAGGGAGACGTGCTAGGTTAGTCCAAGCAGCTATGCCAGAGTGGCGTAATGGTCAGCTTATCTGCATAGCGAGCAGGAGACCTGATTTCGAATCCCAGCCATGGTACAAATTTTCATCCGGCCCTTCAGTCTTCATACCTACATGACAAATTTTTAGATTTGAAAAGAACTCTGGAATCATGTAGTTTAATGTGAGTAAGAGGAATATCAAGTGGGCTAAGGCGTGACCGGAGTTTTAGACCGAGAGAGACGTGTAATTTTGCAAAGCCACTCTACAGGTTGGCGTAGTGTTTATCACATCTATTTAGTGAGCAGGAAATTCAGATTGTAATCCCGGCTCTGGTACAAATTTGCATTTGTAGCTTCAGTCTCCATGTCTACACCATACGTGTTTCAAACATAAAACAGTCTCTGCAACCACGCAGTTTCATTTAATTAAAATTAGTACTGAAAATGAAATTTGTAATATGATCTCTACGCAAACGTTTGTAAACAAGTGGGTACATATGGTTCTAGAAGAGTACTGTGGAAGTTGCTGTGAAAGTCCCCATGAGTGGATGATGGAGTCAGGCTGCTCAAGATCCCATCGAGGTACGAAAACACCAGAAGTTTTTCAGTCCAGTCACCAGCCCATAAAACAGTGGTGAAAGTGAGGTACTGTATAACTGATCATGCGTTCCCATCTAAGACTTCACTAGTTGAGCTAAACATTTCCAGGATTATCTTCATGAATCAGCACATAGTATTTCCTCCTACCAGTTTTCGGTTAATCTCTCTTGATATTGTCCCTGGAAATAGTCCGTATAGCGCAGTAGGGACTCCAGAAAACGCAAGCAGGCTACTTGTGATTATAAGTAGCTAATTTACTTGAAGTAAGTCCCAGAATGTCATTACGATGCGTTTATTAGCAAAATCTGTAAAAAAGTTACAATTATCTTGGAACGTTTCATCTCAAAAAGTATTATAAAACTCGAGAGTCTCGTAAAACAGATTATTATGGAAGGACTACATCTGAGTATATCCTGTCACCGACAATCGCATATGACTTCACAGTCCGATCGTGTATAGACACGATAAATCATGTTGAGAAATAAAACCACTTTATCTGTAAAATCCTTTTATTCTTAGGCATTACCAGTTTCAGAGCACTCGCAGCTGCATGTTCAGGACCAAATCTATATTTTAGTGGAAAAGCCCACAACGCAGCCCACTTCTGCCTTTGGTAAGATTCGTCCTGTGAAAGCAATCTTCATCATCGCTTTCCTATTTGCAACATATCTTCTGTTTTTGGGAAGGATTACGTTGATTTATTATCACTGCTGCAAAACTCGGTAGTATTTGTCTTAATGTCTGGCTAATTTTCATGCCATGTGCAGATTACTTGGGTTGCTAGCTAAACATTCAAGTCATGGATCACATCTGTTTGTTAGTGTATCATTTTTATTTTACGTATTCATGGGAATCCTTACTCTGTAGTCCATTTTCCTTCACATACTGCTATCATTGCGGCAGAAGTTTTTAACCTTTGGCGTGTCGCATAGACAGCATGTGATAATGGGTATTTACATCTACATATTGACATTCACAGCCTCTTACATATCTTCTTATCCATCTTGATAGGACGTAAAATTCCTTTTCATTGGTTTTTACCCTTCTTCATAGGCTTTACTGGAGCATTCTCCGTCGTATCTTATAACTTTTAGGACACACGCCTTTTCACAGATAATTAGTTGCACTGGACTGACTGTGAACGCTGTGTTTTCTCATCGTTTGTTACGAATGTTATTCTTGTCTCCAGTGACTACATTTTTCATCACAGTTACATTTTAAGTTTGCGATTTGCAACGTCCCCTTTGAAAAATTAAGAATGATTGTGCTGGTAAACTTTTACGTTATTTGATTTTCAAACAGCTCAGCAAAACTTTACGTAATCAGACATTTCTCTCTTTACTTATTCTGATCGTCACTAAACTGACCCACAATAGTTTTATCACAACGCAGTCTGACTTCCAGTAATCGCTACAAAAGAATGGCCCTGACTAACAATACCTTTTATGAATCACTTACCTCACAAAAATCTTCGTTACTCGAACTACTGCAATACAGCGAGCGCCATTACTGCCAGCCAAACAAAAGATTCTGACTACTGAAGGCACAAACTTCTGATAAGCATAGTTAGCAAATCAAAGATTTAAGTAGAGAGAAAACTATCTATTTACACGCTGACATCTCTCTCTCCACATCCACCACTGCTGGCGGCTCACTGCCAACTGCCCAACGCTACGCGCTGTTCACATCCAACTGCCCAACACGACACTAGCGAATATTCCAACAATGAGTCCAACCAGCCACAGACTGCAAACAGCGCAGTCAGCGATTTTCATACAGAGCATGATTGGTATTACCAACAATAAAAACCTAAACAGCCAACTTAGAGATTATTTATTTTTCTACATGATTTTTTTTCCAGTTATATACCGATTTGCACTCGAATATGCATCTGCATTTGTAGTGAAATCGTTAGTGCGTAAGAATAATGGGATTTTACAGGTGAAATTATTTTACTCCTCGATAACTACATAAGAATAGGTTGTGAGTAGACCCTTCTCGTCGTCTGGCGAGACAAGTATACGGCCGAAATCCCCTGCGTCCCAGTGACATGTAGAATGTAGAAAATAAAATACCGTATAAAATAAGAGGATATAAGTGGTCAGGAAGGCCTGCAGTTCGCTATCCTAGCCGTGGTTGCGGTAGTGTGGCAATTCCAAGTGACCGTACACCGTCCCAATACAAAAACAACAATGCCATTTAATTGTTATTGTCTGTCAATATTCATTTCAGTGCCAATAGTAAACATTTATTTGCGGTGACTATTTTCAGATCGTCAGGTCCATTTTCATCGCCTCAGGCGTAAATGTAATCACACAGTTTCCAACAATGTACATGTGAGTGAATAAAAATTCATTATTTATTAAAAGTAATCATCACACACATATAAAATGATAAACTTTGTATGAGCATACCATATGATTTCCTTCCACGGTTATGTCATGATATGAAAATAGACGTGATGGTCCTAAACTAGTAGCCAGAAAGAAACGACTACTACAAAAACTGTGACTTGCGTTGAGAGAAAATAAAGGTGTAATAGCCAACGCTGCTGGTCCGATCCTTCTTCAGTATGTTGAAATTTCACCGGTGCCATTTATTTTTCATTTTATATCAAAATATAACAGTCGTGGTAGTCCATGAGCGGCAGAATATCACGGCTGATATGCAGTGATTACGGCGGAGAACTGCTCGAGTAAAATCTATCACTTGTGCTGCAATTTTCAAATTGAAGATTCCTGGGCTTGCGCACGTGTAATACATTAAGTTCGCTCCAGAGAGGCCGTAAAGATCGGTGCGCACTTTAGTATTGTCTATGCTCGGGTTTAATTATATAAAACAAAATATCATGCATATGAGTGCTGGAAGAAATCCGTTAAACTTCATTTGTACAATAAATCAGTCAAATCTTAAGGCTGTGAATTCAATTAAATACCTAGGAACTACGATTACGAGTAACTTAAATTGGAAGGAACATTGATAATGTTGTGGGGAAGGCTAACCAAAGACTGCGCTTTATTGGCAGGACACTTAGAAAATTTAATACATCTACTAAAGAGACTGCCTGTACTGTGCTTGACCGTCCTCTTTTAGAATACTGCTGCGCGGTTTGGGATCACTACCAGATAGGCAGCACGTTTTGTATTATCGCGAAATAGGGGAGAGAGTGTCACTAAAATGATACAGGATTTGGGATGGACATCATTAAAACAAAGGCCTTTTTCGTTGCGGAGTAATCTTCTCAAGAAAATGGAATCACCAAATTTCTCCTCCAAATGCGAAAATATTTTATTGACGCCGACCTACATAGGGAGAAACGATCACCATGATAAAATAAGGGATATGACAGCGCGCACAGAAAATGTTCTTTCTTTATTCGCGCTATACGGGATTGGAATAACAGAGAATTTTGAAAGTGGTTTGATGAACCCTCAGGCTGGCACTTAAATGTGATTTGCAGAGTAGATGTTACTCATTATAATAATGTATATTTGCCACCCCCTACCCTCTATCCAAGAATGAAGCCTTAACGTGGTAGGGGGCTCAGTGGTAGGGGGCTCAGTACACAAAGATCAGACGACCAATGCAGGGCTGTCTATTTTTAATAGGTGGGCACTTGGTGAGAGGAGAGAGGAAGAAAATCAGTCAGTAACGTGGGAGAGGAACTGAAGGAGATCAACGGCTTCTGATGCGGATGAAAAACTTAATCTCAACGGCATAGAAGGCGGATGAGTCATTTTCTCCTGACAGTGAAACCTCAACAATAGTAAAGGTGGAGAGGGTGGACCTCAGTGTGAGGGACCTAGCGGAGTAGGCATCCCACCAAAGATCAAAAATCCCATCGCATTTGAGCTGCATTAGCGTCTCTTTTACATGTTGATGGCGACTGCAGAAATCAGTAGAGTCTTTTACCAACGTGGTAGGCTGTGAAAGGCGGCCTGTTAAGACCCACCTGGCAATTTGATCACATTCCAGGAAGGGGTCAACACCCGTTCCTAACTTACTTTCAAACAAGAAATTATGGTTAAAATCTAAACAGAAGAGTGCTCCAGGAGGTAAACAAGCCTTCACCACTCGAAACAGTGATGTAACTAGGCCATCGAATAGTGGAGTGCCAAGAACATTAAGTAAGCAAAAGTCGCAGTTTCTTAGAACGTCTCGCAACGGCATAAAAAAACACCTGCTAGAAACGATGAACAGCAACGCTTTACTAAAGACTTCGGTACATGAACAATTGTCGGATGTGTTAACAGACGCAACGAACTCACGCTAGCGCTTCAGGAAATCAGATACGGCGATGAGAACCCATTTGAATAAGAGGGCTACAGTATTCATGAAGGAAAAACGGTTATAAAGAATAAACCGAAAGGCACTACGATTTGAACAGCTTTCGTGGTTAAACGGAATATAACAGAATCCATAACACCTACCTACAATGACAACAGAAAAAAAATCCATAAAAAGAAGAATAATTTAGGGAAACCGTAGAAGATAAGGCATCAAAACTACCAAAGCGCATAAAACTACTCGTAGATGACTTCAGTGCACAGATCAGCAGTGAAGAGAAACACAAGGCAATATAAGGAAATTTTTCTGCACACAAACGAACCAATAAGAATGGAGTAAGACTCATTCACTTCTGCACACAATTCCACTTAAAACTAATGTCAACCTTTTTCAGAAAATTACCAAGGAGAAAGAAGACCTGGTCTCCTATTACACATTTAGGCTCATACCAGCTGGATCTCATAGCAATAACCAAACAAAACCATAGAGAAAACATGAACGTACGGGTCAGAAGAGGACTACGCATAGATTCAGACCATTTTCTAACAAAAATGAACGTAAAATTTCAACCTAAACAGTCGAACTCCAAAATTATAAAAGTCAATCGAATTGACACAAAAGATCTGCCAGACAACAGGAACGAATTCATTATCAGGTTTCATGCAAAGAATATGGGAAATTGGAATGATTAAACGGTGAAAGAACTAGAACACCCTTAAAGAAGAAGGAAATAATGGTGGTGCAATAAAATGCGTGAGAAAGTGATAGAGATTAGATAAACAGCTTCAAAATTATGGAAGGAGACTGGAACGCACTCACTGAGATTAGAAAACAGACATAAAAAATTATTCAAACGAAAATATGACGATAATCGGTAAGAGGAAATAGATACAGATTTCAGACACTACAACATCAGACACCAGACTGAAATTTTCACTCTGCAACGGAGTGTGTGGTGACGTGAAACTTCCTGGCAGATTAAAACTGTGCCTCGGACCGAGACTCGCAATTGTAACCTTTGCCTTTTCTGGCGAATGTTCTAGCGACTACACTGCTCAAACACGACTCACGACCCTTCGCCACAGCCGTTCTTCTGCCAGTATCTCGTCTCCTACCTTCCAGTCTTCACAGAAACTCTTCTGCAAACCTTGCAGGACTAGAATTGCTGGAAGAAAGGATATTGTGAAGACATGCCTAAGCCACAGCCTAGGGAGATGTCCACAGGGGGCCTTCTGCGAAGTTTGTAAGGTAGGAGACGAGGTACTGCCGGAAGTAGAGCTGTGAGGAGGGGTAGTAAGTCGTGTTTGCGTAGTCCAGTCGGTATAGCATTTGCCAGTGAAAGGCAAAAATCATAATTTCGAATCGCGGTACGGCAGACAGTGCTATTCTCTCAGGAACTTTCAACATGTGAGACTTACAGTAAGTTTTCAAAGAAGAAATGTCAGGGTAAAACCCGATGAATCTACACTTCTAACATTCAACAGGCAAACTGATTACCAACAACAAAGACAACTGTGAGTTACTAGCAGAATGCTTCAAAAATCTTCTTAACTGTGAAGAAGCAACACAACGCTAATTTTCAAACAGCCCCAAAAGGAAAACCCACCTTAAGAACTATCTTCACTTCATCAATCTGGACAATTCATTGGCTTGCCGAGAGACAAAAGAGCGCCAGATGAAGACTGGATATTACCTGAGATGTGTAAAATGGGAGGGAAGCGGTCTGCTGAAGCCATTTATGATGTTATCAAATATTTTTGGGAGACAGGAAGAATACCAGAGGACTGGAAACAAGCCGCAGTCCATTCGCTGCGTAAGTAGGGTGACAAGGCTGACGTGAACAAGTACAGAGCCATATATTTGCTTCCAGGCACGTACAAAATTATGTCCAAAAAAGCTCTACTCAGTAAGATAGAAAATGAAGCAGAACATGCAAGTGCCGAGTATCCAAGCGAGGTTCAGAAAAAATTGATCGTGCCCAGAGTACAATTTTAACTTGAGAACAATCCCTAGATCATAACGATGCGAAACCTTAACACACTTGGTAAAGTCATTGGTTTAAAAAATATTTAACATTCTGTAGACAGACAGACAGTATTCCTAACACAGGAAGAAGTGGGTATCGACCAAACCAATAGCGAATTAGTCGCACACTGACTCACAGACACAGCTTCAAAAGTTACATTTCTGTAATAAGATTCCGAACCCTTCGGAATTAACAGAGATGTTCTGCAGGGCAATAGCTTTCACAGATTTTCTTCAATCTGGTTTTCAGAGAGTGGGGTAAATAACAAGAAACATCGAAGGAATGCATCTAGGGAAAGAGAGAGAAAGACCTGAGGTGAAATGTCGCGTTTTAGGTACGATATTGCGGTACTTATGAAAGACCAAACAGATCCAAAGATAATGACAGAAATACATCAAGAAATGCAGCTAAGACCCTATTACACATATCATAAGAAAAAAAAGGAATAAATTGAACACAAACTCAACGGAGAAAAATATATACGAACACAACAAGGAAACATCAAAAGAGTTGATAAGTTTAAAAGCAAACTTAAAAAAATGTTTGGCATCTCCCCGGTTCCCAGAACTACTGAAGATATACGTTGACTGGGGATTCTGTATCACAGACCCAGTCCCTTTGACTGTTCAGAATGTCACTAAACCCGCCCAAAGATATAAACAACAGTGCATGAGTAGCGCCTATAAGGCGAAGGGGATCCGACAGCCGGTCAGTTCCAGAAATTCCACCAGGAAGGAGATAATGGGTCGTGTTGTCTGTCGTTCAACTATGCCTAGACGGTTAATAGCGCTGTTCGATCGCGTCTGCATTGTTACTTTGTGCCAGGAAGAGCTCTAAACAAGGAAAATGACCAAGTGTCTCAGAGTGAACTGAAGCGATGCTGTTCGGACATGGAGGAAATACGGGAAGACAGGAACATGACATGCCTCGCTTAGGCCGCCCATGGGCTACTGCTGTAGTGGATGACCGCTAACTACGGATTATGGCTCAGAGGAACCCTGACAGCAACGCCATCACGTTGAATAATGCTTTTCGTGCAGCCACAGGACGTCGTGTTACAACTCAAACTGTGTGCAAATTGGCTGCATGGTGCGTAACTTCACTCTCGATGTCCATGGCGATGTCAATCTTTGCAGTCATGAAGTCATCCATTGCGGTACAAATGGGCCCAACAACGTGCCAACAATGGAGCGTTCAGGATTGACATCGCTTTCTCTTCACCGTTGAGTGTCGCATATGCCATCAACCAGACAATCGTCAGGCTGAACGCCTTACACCACAGTCCAGCGAGCGCAGAAAGGTGGAGGTTCCCTGCTGTTTTAGGGTGACATTATTGTGGGGCCGACGTAGGCTGCTGGTGGTTCAGTTCAATTGGCTTTAAGTACTATTGGACTTAACATCTGAGGTCATCATCCCCTAGACTTATAACTTCTTAAACCTAAGTAACCTAAGGGCATCACATACATCAACTCCCAACGCAGGATTCTAACCTGCGACCTTAGCAGCCAAGCACTTCGGGATTGAAGCGTCTAGAACCGCTCGACCAGCTACTGGTAATCACGAAAGGCACTGTAACGGTCGTACGATACGTGAGTGCCATTCTCAGATAGTGCAACCATATCGGTAGCATTATGGCGTGAATTCGCGCCTCCATCCACACATTTTGTGAATGATTTCCTTCAGGATAACGACATCGCTGGACTAGAGTGGCCAGCATGTTCTGTTGACCTGAACCCTATCGAACATGTCCGGGATAGATTGAAAAAGGCTGTTTATGGACGACATGAACCACGAACCACTCTGGGGGATCTACGCCGAATCGCCGTTGAGGAGTGGGACAATCTGGACTGACAGAGCCTGGGTGAATTTGTGGATAGTATGCCACGACGAATACCGGCATTCATCAATGCAAGAGGACGTGCTACTGGGTATTAGAGGTACCGGTGTGTGCAGTAATCTGGATGACCACCTCTGAAGGTCTCGCTGTATGGTGGTACAACATACAATGTTTGGTTTCCATGAGCAATAAAAAGAACGGGAATGATGCTTATGTTGATCTCTATTCCAATTTTCTGTACAGGTTCCGGATCTCTCCGAACTGAACTGATGCAAAACTTTCTTTGATGTGTGTCTGAGAGAATGGATACAATCAAATTGGTTATATAAGACAACTAAAGAAAGTTGTAGGGAAATGGAATCTGCATGCAGACTCATCCAAAACCGATATAATGAAATATCAGAGTCATTCCGGGCAAAAATTAAACACTACTGAACAGTAATTAAACCGGAAGCTCTTTACGGATATGAATGGCTAACGCTGAATAAAAGGGTTGAACAAGGAAACTGGAAAAGAAAGAAGAAAAATACTCAGAGAAATTTTAGGACTACAAAAGAACAATGATAATGAAAGAACAAAGATAACAAGTGGAGACAACAAGAGAAGAGATGAAGGTTTATACAAAAACACAGAAACAATTAAACACAAAATAAGAAAAAGGTGATTAAGGTTTTACAGTCATATTTACAGAATGAATGACAATACGTTAACTAAGGAAAATTTTAATCTCATTTCCAGATCAAAAAAACACCACTGGATTGCTGGATTGCGGGATTGCCAGATAGGAATATCGGAGTACATCGAGAAAGTTCAAAGGACAACACGTTTCGTATTATCTCGAAATAGGGGAGAGAGTGTCACTGACATGATGCAGGATTTTGGGTGTAAATCGTTAAAAAAGGCGTTTTTTGTTGCAGGAGAATCCTCTCATGAAAATTTTAGTCACCAACTTTCTCCTCCGAATGCGAAAGTATTTTGTTGACGCTGACCGACACAGGGAGAAACGATCATCATAATAAAATAGGGGGAATCGGAGCCCGCACGGGAAGACAAAGGCGTTCCTTTTTCCTCGCGCTGTTCGATCTTGATATACAGAGAATTATTGTGAAGGTTGTTGGATTAAGCCTGTGCCAGGCACTCGACTGCGATTTGCAGAGTATCCATGTAGATATAGATGAATAAGAGACTTGGAAGCTTAATGTCACGGCAGATGCAATACAGGGAATAGAACATTACAGGCTACTGATCAGTACTGCAAAATATCCTGTCCTACAACAAAGTTCTCAACGCAGGAATGGGAAGACAAATGAGTAGAGGCAGACCATCAGCCAACGCTTCAAGATGTTCTGGGAAGGTAAGGAAAAAAAGGACTGTACCTGTATCTTATGTCCTAAGTGGTCCTATTCAGTAATAAAAAATAATGCATATTCCCTGAATTAAAAAAGTGATGTGACGTAGTTATTGTTCCCCGATATTTTCAATGAAATTTAGTAAGATGCTGACGGACCCGCACCCCACCCCCTCACCCTATTTCTGCACCCACGTAATTAATGGACGTCCGCTCACCTTAGCAACTTCCTGCTATGATGACTGGCGTGTGGCCCTCCCCTAGTCAGCGGGTGGCGCTGTGGTCAGCACTGCAGCTGTGGTGTTAACTCATGCCACAGAAAGGGCGACCAGAGATGGGCAACGCGTGTAGCCATGTTGACTGGAACGAACACGCAGCTCAGTGCGGCAAGCAGACTATCTGCCTCGCCGTGCGCAGCGGCAGTCCTCAGTGGTGAGTTTTGCCTGCGCAGTCGATCATGAACCACAACAGTGTTGGCCACCACGGGCGATGATCAGCAAGTGACTTTGACGACACAGGTGATAATGGTTGGGCGGTTAAAGGCCCAGACACAAAACGGCGAACCCCTCAACCCCTCTCCCTCCCCCACCACCCTTCCTCTCACCAGAGTACGTGGCAATTTTGACACCGGTTATGCCGCCACCTGGTTGGCACCAATTAGACAGTATTCACACTTAGCACAGGCAGCACGCCTGCAGCTACTGAGGAAAGAGTCTGCCTTAATTTGGCGGTACATATGCGGGCCTGGTCTGCTAATGTTTCCGAAACGGCTGTTCGAATCCTGCCTCGGGCATGGATTTGTGTGATGTCCTTAGGTTAGTTAGGTTTAAGTAGTTCTAAGTTCTGGGCGACTAATGACCACAGATGTTAAGACCCATAGTGCTCAGAGCCATTTGAACCATTTGAACTTACACACATCCAGTTAATTATGACCGCTTTATTGCGTCTTCCTCTCTATTCCGCCATGCTTTGTCAGCATTAACAACACCAGTTCCCACACCCTCCATTCCACTACGAGCATTTTCCAAGACTCCGTTCTCTCCCCTCTCTCCTCTACACTTCTGATATGCCCAAATCGCTTCCACCAGTCCACGTCCTTCAGTATGTTGATTACACTGTTTTCATCACACTCTGTGTCGCACTTCAGATATTCCAGTGATCCACCTGCCCCTCCCCATCCCCCCAACCCCCTCACACACGCCCAAATCCACCTCAATCATATTCCCTACTGATGTATCAAATAGCCCCTTTCAAAGCACAAGCAATAGCACCATACATCTCCTCCACCTCCATCACTGCTGCCTTACTATTTACGATCGCCCTATCCAACTACCCAATACACTACAATATCTTGGACTAACAATCGCTCAAAAAATAATGTGTACACATCATCCGCCCAGCAGAAATCCCATAATAGACTAAAGCTATTAAAACCATTAATTGGCCGAACTTTGCGAATGCACCCCTCCATTGTACTTTACACCTACAAAATCTTGATTTGACTCATCCTTTCCTTTGCGAATGTTGCATGAATCTGCCCCCCCCCCCCTCCCACCCAAGTACTATACCCCTCCAGATCCTGGAACAACATGAACTCCGCCTCGTTTTCCGCATTTTTTTGTCTTCCCCAACAAGGATCCATCACTAACTATCAAAATCAAGCCTCTCCTCACTCACCCTGAACACCTTCGAACAACCTATACCATCTGCAAAATCGAATCTAATAATCCTACAATTTCCCCTCTACTTTTCATTATTCATATGCTGCTATGCCTTTACAAACTCATCCCACCAACCCTATACAAACACACCCTCCACATAGTCTCCCAGAAAGACATCGAGATCTCTCCCCCCCCCCCCCCCCCTCCCAGATGATGAACTCTGCCCCAACATTTATCCATCCTACCAGCTAAGTCCACCCCAACTATTCCAACTCCCTCCCTTCCTCACATTTTCTTAACCCTCCTTTTTCCCCATTTGTCTTTCTTTCCCCATCCCTACTTCCCAAACTACTATTAGCCTTACCGTTACCCCTCTCCACCCCATCGATTTTATGCTACAGTCCTCCATCCTTATACCACTACATTCCTACCCTTCACACTGACCAACATTTTACTTTCAATGACAAACTACTTCCCCCTCAACATCAGACTTCTTGTCCCAAGGCTAGCCCTTCCAGTTTTAGTACAAGAAAAATATTAATGCTTCGGCATCATTTTGTAATTTTTTTTTCAAATGCGCTTTTTTGTGTTCCTTTTTACCTTTTATTATTGCCGTTTTGCATTACAAATGCAATATACATAAAATATCACATTTTATTTTTACTTTTGAAAGGTTTTAAATTCATTGTCAATATATCTCAACTTCTGTTTCTTGTTGTTTTTCTTTCAACCCATTTAATTTTGTAACGAATTTCCCGAATGGTGGGTTGACATTATGTGACAATACTTGGTGGTGAATCCCTTAGTCATCAAAACAGCATCCACTGTTGTAGTTTCGGCTAACGCTATCAGGCCACCACATCTCATCATCCTGCGTCGTGTCACAGCAATGATTGCCCAAGAGTCCAATTAATACCCTCCCAGATACCAAGCCACTGAGCATCCACCAGCGCCATGCGCCACTGGCCAGACGTAGGTCCAAAGACTGCATTCGCCATCTCGCACCTGGCTGCCTGCAGCCTGCCTCCAGCGAAGCCTGGCCACGCCATGTTGCTCCGCAGTGGACCCCGCTTCGCTGGCAGGCTGAGTGCGCACTCGACTATAGGTCTCTTCATCCCGTGCTGAGACGGTGGTAGCAACAGCTTGTCGCATCACTCTTACGCATTGTGCACTGCGATCTGTCTCCTCTCACACATTGCCCGCCTATCGAATCGCAAATATACGCTGTTGTAAAGTAAATAAAGGTTTCTACTGTCTATGAGCTACATTTGACTCATACGAACCCATCAGTTTTCACCAAAGGACACCCACACCCGTTACAGAGACGTGAAGGTCATCACCAGTTGGACCAAGTCCACAGTTTTGATGTCTTCTTACAGTAGGGTACCTACGACAATGGCTGTAGCCACTCTGGTAATAATGAGAGGAATGCCATCTGCTGATTTGAAACGGACACCGGTGGAGAGAAGAGGTACGGTTTTTGGAAAGCTGTGCTATATTCAATCACTACTTTGGTGTAAATAACAACCCTCTACATTTACGTTAACCGCTGTACTTTGCGACTTTATTCACCATTAAGAAGATGCGTTTAGGACCATATCAAATTATACATGCATTAGCGTCGTGTTCCGCTGTGTGTTCTTCCTCACCGTGTTGATGCTGTCCGTACAGCGAGTAGTTTGACCGCCTTTGGCGTTGTTCATACACTCCTGGAAATTGAAATAAGAACACCGTGAATTCATTGTCCCAGGAAGGGGAAACTTTATTGACACATTCCTGGGGTCAGATACATCACATGATCACACTGACAGAACCACAGGCACATAGACACAGGCAACAGAGCATGCACAATGTCGGCACTAGTACAGTGTATATCCACCTTTCGCAGCAATGCAGGCTGCTATTCTTCCATGGAGACGATCGTACAGATGCTGGATGTAGTCCTGTTGAACGGCTTGCCATGCCATTTCCACCTGGCGCCTCAGTTGGACCAGCGTTCGTGCTGGACGTGCAGACCGCGTGAGACGACGCTTCATCCAGTCCCAAACATGCTCAATGGGGGACAGATCCGGAGATCTTGCTGGCCAGGGTAGTTGACTTACACCTTCTAGAGCACGTTGGGTGGCACGGGATACATCCGGACGTGCATTGTCCTGTTGGAACAGCAAATTCCCTTGCCGGTCTAGGAATGGTAGAAAGATGGGTTCGATGACGGTTTGGATGTACCGTGCACTATTCAGTGTCCCCTCGACGATCACCAGAGGTGTACGGCCAGTGTAGGAGATCGCTCCCCACACCATGATGCCGGGTGTTGGCCCTGTGTGCCTCGGTCGTATGCAGTCCTGATTGTGGCGCTCACCTGCACGACGCCAAACACGCATACGACCATCATTGGCAACAAGGCAGAAGCGACTCTCATCGCTGAAGACGACACGTCTCCATTCGTCCCTCCATTCACGCCTGTCGCGACACCACTGGAGGCGGGCTGCATGATGTTGCGGCGTGAGCGGAAGACGGCCTAACGGTGTGCGGGACCGTAGCCCAGCTTCATGGAGACGGTACCCCAGGAGCAACAGTGTCCCTAATTTGCTGGGAAGTGGCGGTGCGGTCCCCTACGGCACTGCGTAGGATCCTACGGTCTTGGCGTGCATCCGTGCGTCGCTGCGGTCCGGTCCCAGGTCGACGGGCACGTGCATCTTCCGCCGACCACTGGCGACAACATCGATGTACTGTGGAGACCTCACACCCCACGTGTTGAGCAATTCGGCGGTACGTCCACCCGGCCTCCCGCATGCCCACTATACGCCCTCGCTCAAAGTCCGTCAACTGCACATGCGGTTCACGTCCACGCTGTCGCGGCATGCTACCAGTGTTAAAGACTGCGATGGAGCTCCGTATGCCACGGCCAACTTGCTGACACTGACGGCGGCGGTGCACAAATGCTGCGCAGCTAGCGCCATTCGACGGCCAACACCGCGGTTCCTGGTGTGTCCGCTGTGCCGTGCGTGTGATCATTGCTTGTACAGCCCTCTCGCAGTGTCCGGAGCAAGTATGGTGGGTCTGACACATCGGTGTCAATGTGTTCTTTTTTCCATTTCCAGGAGTGTATGTGGTATATTACTAAGCTACTTAATAGCTGAAAATACGAACATTTAAAATCGAGAGTATTGTCCAGATTTGAAAACCCTTGGTCCGCTGTCTGGAAATTAATGATTTGCTGGACGTCTTTGCATTACTTTATAAAAGATATTTGTCCAGTATTTGTTCAGTCTATGTTGTGTTTTCTCTCCGGCCTGTTCTAAAAGGTGGCTATATGTTAGTTTAGTGCTGGCCCCCCTTTTTCTAAAAATTGTCACTATATATTACCTGTCTTCTATCCCACCTTCTGCTACAGATAATGTATGTTCCCTCTTGTATCCGTGCTGTCCTTTGGATTATCCTAAATTTCCGTATCTGCATCAGTACCAAACCTCAACCCATGTGACAGCTTGTTCGTGTGCTGCGGTCCACGTCTTCTATTTCACTAACTAATCATTGATTCCATTTTGACTAATGTGTATCGAATTTAACACCAGATTCCTTTACTTACTGTTGCAAAGTTGTTTCCTAATGTTTCTCGGTGTGAACATCATTTTTATGATTAACATGTAATTCTCCGACTTCCGTTTTCACTTCTTAGAACTCTCTGAATTTGATTCAGTTAGTAACATAATTTATTTAAGACTCCCATAGGCCGATTTTCCTTGAATTCCACGTCATATAACATCTGGTACGTTCTGAAAGGCGATGACGACATTACCAGTTTGAAAGTCTTATAAGATCTCACATGTCTCCCTGCGGGTTGAATTAACATATAACACGGTGAAATGACAGTGAATCTTATGAGTGGTATATGTGTTCCCGTTCAGTTTCATACGCGATATTGTGACACAAAATGTCGAGCAGATGACTCAAAACCGTGTCATCAAGAAGCGGCCACCGCCTATTTAAACAGTTACGTCAGTGAAGACGTCAACCACAGCCTCACTTAAATCATTAAGAGAGGCCTCCCTAAGTTCATGATCTGCTCTTTTGACGCTGCACTCGTGAAACGGGTCTTGGCACAGATCTCCGTAGTGTTTCTTAAACTTTGAACTTGAATGGAGCGGATAAATTCAGTTAATTTCTTTCTTGACACCAGGCGCCTTTGTGGCCAACTTGAAGGGACTTTAAGTCGGTTTCACGGTACGTAAATTACCTCGGCAGGCGTCATATCTCACTGACTTATTTTATGTCTGAAGTGTCATTCGTTGGCCTTCGTGCCTCGTAATATCTCTAAGGCAGCGGGCGTGGATTTCACTCACAGATGTATGAAAGGAAGTGTCTCCCTGAATGGTTTTTCTTTCGTTATAAGAGACGTTCCAGATATAAAGAAAGGTTTCGATAAAACAAAGATGCTAATGAGTCATCTAGAACACGTACCGAATTGGAGCACTAATATGTATATAGGCAAGAACGAGCAGTGTGCATAGGAAGACTCCAGCTTGTCGCAACCATGATTTAGCATTTATGACAAGTATCCTATGAAGAGAGAACAAATTTTGATAAATTGGATTAAAATACATGTCAATCGCTTATAAAACTGAAATTTCTCATTGTCATTTACCGCTTGTAGCACAAAAAGTACTGTCATACCAACTGCGAGAATTGCAATGTGGTTATCTGTGATACAACGTGGTTCAGTAGTAATAGTAAATATTTTACGAGGTGATAATGTAAAGCAATTCGAGTAATGCATTTACTGTGAAGTAATTCGAATGAAATATTCCACATAACATGTGCCCATTTTTCATTGCTTACAAGTGTTGTAAAGGAACGCAAATAAAAATAGAAGGTCTAAAGCTGAAGCAAATCATTAAGTTCAAAGTTGATTTTCATAAATTCCATTTCTGGTTTCCACTTCTTTTCAAATTCTATTTACAAAATCACACTCGGTGCTTTTGAGAACATGTTCAGGTTCTTTTATGAAGTCGCATTATTCGTAATCGGATCAATCATCTCGTATCTTCAATATAATTTTTGTTTGCGAATTTCGTCTTTCATCCATCTTCACAGACAAAAATCGAAAGTGGTTACGTCTGGGTGCTTTAATGGCCAAGAAAAGTGACATTTTTTTCTAAACTGTAGGCGCCATGAAAGAGAGATCGGCCGACACGGTCATTCTTATTGGTGGTTTCCTCTTCATAATGAGTCCGTTTCAATCTAGATCGCTACCTTTGTGATAATAAACTACTTATTAATGCCTCTCTTCACGGAAAAACAATAATCGAAAAACTTCCTCTGTTCCTATGGCAAATTTTTATGTTATCATTTCTCGGTCATCCTGGACATATACATAATCTTAATAAAATTTCTCCACTTTTTATGCCTTTGATTATTTCCTCTCCTGAATTCTATGTGCTTTGTTTGGTTATTAAAATGGTGTCACCATCTCTTGTGAGTGTAGCATGACAATGAGGCAAAAGTATGTGCAGCACAAGGTTCCACAGAGGTAATATAAAGTTTACAACGAACTCGGATTTGTTGAAAAATGTGCAGGAGTATGGATATTAAAATTTAACGATATGCATTCATCGTTAATTATCAGGTAAAGGTTACTACAATGGGAACATGATATAATAACTTGAAACACATTATAGCAATACGATCAATAGACATATAGCAAATACGTCAACATAGTTTTTAGAGCGTCATACTGTATCTGAACATATTCATTGATTACTTGCCGGTTGTCGCTTTCTGTGGAACCATGTGCTGTACATGCCTATGCCATTTGTGTTTATATCTTTTATTGATTCGTTACACAGTTTTGTGGTCGTTTCTTACTGACCAACCCGTAATAACGATGCGTAATTTGATTTAAATCAGTTGCGTGGATAAAATTGCAAATTAATTGGCAATTGGAGCGCTTTATTACAAGATTCAAAACTATGTAATGATAAACAAGTTAAAGGTTGTATATAGACGAAAGTTAAAACAAAAAGTATGAGCGTGGTCTTGAACTTGCGGGTTTAATTTATTCCCTTTTTCCTCTCTTAGTCAGACCTCCTGTTTAGTGTTGAGAACCACTATCTTTCTACAAACAGCTTCTGGTTCTCCAAGATGTTGCAGATTTGTTCTAACATATTGAACGTAGAACAGAAACAAGAAAATGCATAGAAAATTAACTACATTCCAGCGGTGGAACATTTATGTGCCCAACGGTTCATCTCCTAATGCTGGAGACATCTTTAGAGATTATGCCTTCAGATAGTAATCTGAAATTCAAACAAACAAGCTCAGCAAACTGAATTGTTTACACGTATTCATGCAACGGTCGGACCGTGACGACATCTTACTGCTTCCTAAGATCGCTGAGTAGGATAAAAATGTGTAGTGGAGCTTTTAGTGGGGAAGAGTTGGTGCTGTTTGTTGTATTTGACCTTAAGGCTCACAGCTCGTTTAATTTCAATTCATCTTACACTCGTATAATATCAGTTCATCTTATTCTATATTAAAGTTGTTTTCGTGTTTTTGAATTTCTGTGACCTGTAGGTATACCCTAGCATATTAATGACTGCACCTCCAAAGGATTATAATATTGAAGGAAAGGATTTGGTGGCTCCCAGGTCACATATCTTGTTTGTATTCAACTACAGGCAGAGTGTTAATGGCCTGTGATGATGGTTGCGGCATTAGGAGCCGAAACCATAGACACAGAAACATGCAAATACCGACCGTGAAAGCCTTCACAGTATATTCAGCTATATTACTCTTCCTCTCAGGAAAGTAATTACATAACAGAAATGACCTCACAGTATCCCAACAAAAATCAGTCACGGCGTGGCGCTCAGTTACTAATCAAATGCAAATCTGCCATTACATTCGGCCCCTTTGAATCTATAGAGCCATGACTGCACGCACGTGCAAACGTGTGCGTGTGCAGGGGGCTAAAGGAGGGGGAGGGGGGTGGGGGTAGGGATGCAGCGTTACATTTATACATGTATGTTTCCGAGAATACGGGCAGCAGACTCACGCACATTCGATAACGCACTGGAAGGTAATGGCCAGTAGGTCTGTGTAAATGAATCGTGATCAAGGTGACATTTTTTCCAGTGACACTGAGAACGAGAGCCAGTTTGATTGAAGCTTGCTGCCTGATTAGATTGCATTAATCCGAGTCATCAGATATTTTGTTCGCTGTAACGAAAATGGAGGCGAGGGACTTGATGAGTTTAGTCCATAGAAAGCGCTGTGCACATATATTTTAAAACATATTTGCAGCTTAAAGCGTTGTGCAAAAACTGTTGTTTGTAAAAACGAACAATAGAAAACGAATATAAACAGCATTTTCCATACTAAATTCAACATTATTTCGTCATAAATTTTGTGTATTACCAATTTTATTCTCTTTAACATTCAAATGCTTTCTTCACTCACTGCTCTTTTTTGCAGCAGCCTGTTATTATGTGCAGTATCATTTTATTTATTGTTCAAGAATGTAACAGAGGATATAAGTGTTTGGGCAGTTTTTGGCATAAGAAGGATACTTTTCTACAGACAGAAGTATGAAAACGGAAACACATTCTTGATTACGGGTAGATTTTTGAAATATTTTACTTTCTTTGATCATGGAGCAAAAAACTTTTCAAGAGACTCTGAAGCATATGGTTCATTCACAAACACTGCACTCCAATTTTAAGCTTTTAATAGAGCATAACCTAATTTTCGACTTCCTAATCCGTTCTCATTATCAGCCATTTACAATGTTCTTCTGGCTATTGACGTCTTCCTCACTTAACCACACATTACGAATTTCAGCCTATGGAATTCACGTTTGTCGTGCTTGGTTCTTATGTCGTCAGTTTTAAGAGCACAGTGCCTTGACAAGTGTGCTCTCTGGCTTAGTATGCACTAGCTGGAGGTCCCTACTTTCTAGTATTTTTTTTTCTAGTTACATACCTCTTCAGGAGGCTGGGGCATTTTCGTGTCCCTCCGACAGTGCTTTCTGTACCATGCACGCGCGGTGATAAATATAAAGGTTTTGGCTGTCTGAGTTAATTTCTGAAGATAGAGCAACAGGATATGAGGACGCATGAAATTTAAAATGAGGAGTATTTAAGCAGCCATATCGAGAGGAGTACTGTTTGACATAGAAAGGTAAATGAGAAGATGTAAACGCGAGAGTGTTTAATTTTGAGCAGAAGTAAATGTACGGGTCAAGATGTCAACTTACGTTATTCACATGAATACCTGTTCTTAGCGTTGAGAGCAGCACACATAGTAACTTATAAGCGAGTTTACTGTATCTTTAAACACGTTCCCACTCGTCCAACATGATCAAACTGTGGCGCCTCTCCAATAAACAGAGCTCGATATTTGAGTTGTATCATTCTTAATGAGAATGGCGTTGTTGGTCAAGCTGCACTCATCGCAGATAAACAAACTTATTTACTGCAGAGGATCCTTAAAAGCAACTTGTTATTAATTTTGTGTGGCAGTTAGTTACAGGCATTTCATGGCTACTAGCTACACGCTTCCAGCGTTTTATAGGCGTCATCTGTATGTTGTCTGCCTCCGAGAGATTCTGAGAATGCTAAGAACTATAGACAAATGTCGCTTCTGTTTCATCTTCAGAATCATATTAACGAATAGTCCTGCCACGAAACAGTGGTTGAACTGGAACTTCCGCGTGAACCAGGCAATTTCAGATACAGTGAATCAATATACTGTAATCTTGCGGACGGAATACCATGGTATCTTGAACCATTTAAGGCCCCAAGAAATGTGTATGACGACACTCCCCACCTGGTAGGACCCCCTGGCATTAGTCTACTGCTTTGCAAGACTCTTGTACGACGAGCCAACGTAGCATTTCGTTAATCGGCTACGAATGCCACCACAGCCAAGATAGAAAAACATCTCAGCGCGGGAACGTTGCAAATAGGGAGGCACAGCGATCCGTGTGGCAGCAAACAGCTCGGCGACGAAGTTCAGTTCAGGACACAGCTTCTGCAAGATAACTTCTTTCTTGCTGAAGAGCGTCCATGCTATAATTTTTATGGGGTGACAAACCAGAGTGTGGGTATGTGCATGGGGAGGGGCGTGGGGGGGTTCCGGGGGATCGAATATACCATTCAAAAATGGTGACTTGTAAGTAGTAATAAAAAAGTTTCAGCTCGGATTCGGTTAATATCTGCGTAATACCGACTTTTAAATCATTTTCTTGAAAGAAAAACACCTTACTACGCTAATTTTTTTTTTCTTTCTCCGACAGTCGGGGATGAGGCCTCCTTTCCCCGGGTATGGACTCCACTTCCCCTTCGCAGAAGCGCGGTGTCGTTCTCAGCGCTGGGCTCCTCTATTCCGACAGGTTCACCACCTCAGTTTGCAGTCGACACACTGAGCTCTGCGCTTCGTCGGTCTTCAGCTGAACTGCAGCAGCGCAGACGTGTGCACGCTGACTGCTCAGCACTCGTTCTCAATCTATTTTAAATGAACAGTTTCTTAACTTCTTGATGAAGTGCCCATAATTTTGTCAATGCCCAAAGCTAGTGTAATATTTCGACATCAAATAAGGTACTGTGGGAAAATCGTTTACTTGGTAAATAAAAATAGGGATCGCTATGAGTCCGCGTTTGATGAATATTAGGTCACAAACTGTTGCGCTCGAAATATAGTTAACATTCAGGATTCTTTTATATACTTCAGGCGATTTCTGTATCACTAGTCTCTAGAAAATAGACTATATGTAATGCACTCACTTCTGATCATGCAAGCATACGACAGGGTTTAAAGGAAATATCCACAACATACCTCACGTAGAGTACGAGATCGCGTAAAGCCTTTTTGGCACTTCACAGCGCACAATGTAGGGGTTATTTTTCCAAATAATTAACAGGATTGCCATTTGATTAGAGGCGCTCTACTTTTTGAATCCGTAAAATGAGTTCATAGTGACATATCTTGAACTGTGACTTTTCAGGATTTCTCGACGGATCTTTTGCAAATACACTCCTCGGGTTTGCCGCGGGATCACCTTATTTAAATCGCACAATATTTCACCGATGCAACTGTTCGGCATCTTCACGTGGTTGTAGTTTCTGCTGTCACTGCTGTTTAAATATACATACGTGAGTTTGGCAACTTACGTAAGAAGAGAAGTAGATTGCTGTGCACTATGCCGTTTTTATTGAGATTCTTTGACAAGCTAACTGTCCGAACGTTTGCTGAATTTAAATATAATATTGATTCTACGGCGCTGTTCGAAGTGGACGACGTGTAACTGTAGGTCCAATAAAAGACATGCTGTCCACGAAATTACTATCACCGCATTTGAAGATGTCTTCGAAACTCTCAGCTTTATCGTGGAATTGGGTAGATAGCGCGATATCGGCGCTATCTCACTGGTAAAAACAACAAACCAAGATTCGTCAAATCTCAAAGTATACTCGTCTCGAGGCTCAACTGCAAGAAGGGAATGTATCAAGTGGACGCACGTTTAATCTCACGGATAGAACCGTTGACGACGCAGCCATTGCAGCGCTCGAGATACGCTCTAACTATGCACAAACGCAAAGGACAGTTCCAGTCCGAGATATCATAGCTAACATAGATCAGGCAATTTTGAAGCTTTCCAGTGACGTTGCCGAAGGGATTACGACTAACACCTGCCGAGCGCCACCAAGGAAATCTAACATCAGCTCAGCAGAAGAGAAGGCACTGTGAGACTTGAGAGCGGACAAAGCCATCATCATTTTACCTGCCACCGTCCTTCTCTCACGAGTTGAACCCATTAGCAAGTTGCAGGCACTGCTCGACGATCCCGCCTATCCCAAGCTAAGAGAGGATCTGACTGGCAAGATTCAAAGAAAATCATTAGATCTTCTTAAGAAAAGTTCTATTCCTTCTAGAGTCCTTAAGAGTCAACGTCAACAGTCTGCAGTTCCTCGGAGACTGTATGGCCTAAGTGAGCAACATTGGAGCTCGTACCTATTTTCTAACGAAACACCTCACTACACAGTGGGAATCTCTCTTAAGCAAGAGTGGTGACCATATGCGGATTCAGCGGACTTCATAGGACGTCTGAAGACACATCAGATACAACCGTCGTATCTATTGTTTAGCATTGAGGGCGTCCTCTGCAGGACTCACAAGAGCGCATCAGCAGCCACTTTGAGAAAGACAATGTCGCATTGCTTAAACATGTGCTTACCTCAACTTGTTTCTTATTCAGCGACCAGTATTATGAAAAGTGGGCGGTGTCCCCCACTGGCCAGTTATTTTATGGAAAATTTGAGAAAAAAGCATTGCAGTCGACAAATCTCAAACCTTCCTGCTTCCGGCGTTATGTAGACGATACCGTTGTGGTGTGCCCCAATGCAATACAAACATTATTTCTGTTCTCCTGGCTTCTGAATGTGCTCCATTCCAATATACAGTTCACAATGGAAGTGGAAAAGATGTCATTTTACCATTTCTGGATGTCATGATCAAAAGAAAAGCCGATGGTACACTGTCAATCGCCAATCAGCTCACACGGAGCTGTATTTGCAGGCTTCAAGTTGTCATCACCCATCACAATGTGGTTGGATCTTACGCTCTTTGGTGCATAGAGTACATGTGGCATCAGAGGCCGA
The DNA here is from genome assembly GCF_023897955.1 of Schistocerca gregaria. Taxonomy (NCBI): domain Eukaryota; kingdom Metazoa; phylum Arthropoda; class Insecta; order Orthoptera; family Acrididae; genus Schistocerca; species Schistocerca gregaria. Next base: position 373,887,641 of record NC_064926.1, read on the forward strand.
CAGTCTACCTGGTGAGCTACGACAACGTAAAGGCTTTTCCGATAGACAGATACGCCATACATTCCGTTCTAGGCAAACTCAAAGCAGAGATGTAAACGTAGATGCGGAGGCACCCACTGCAACGGCGTTCTTGCCCTGCTTGTCGGTATTTCTTCAAGAATAGAAGGAAAAACTCACGACATCGAGTGTGTTTTTCGATCACCAGCAAAATTAAGTAATTTATTGCGCTCGGTCAAAGATGACCTTGGCCTTAGGAAACGTGACGTGTATAACATCCCTTGCCAAAGTGGAAAACCTTATACTGGGCAGACATGGCGAACCGTGCAAGAACGTTGCATCGAATACCATCACCTTACACGCGTGGGGCAACCTGATAAATCAGCGGTAGCGGAGCATTGCCTGAACGCAGGGCATCGTATTTTTTGCGAAATTTTATCCCCAGCGTCATCTTTCTGAGCCTGTGTTGTTAAGGAGGCCATATATGTCCGTGTGGTGGACGATCTCATCAACAGGGATGCAGGTTTTCAATTAACCAGCACTGGCTGCACAGATACTGAATGCTCCCTACCTAATAGATTTGACGCTGCCATCAGATTATCATCATTCGCAGCAACTACCATCACGTGAAGGTACCGAACAGCAGCGTCGATGAAATATTGTGCGTTTTACACAATACGATCTCGCGACGAACCCGAGGAGTATATCTGCATCTCTTAAACTCTTGAAAATTACACCCTAGATTCAGAAATAAAACAAAGTTTAGGTAATACTAGGCATTGAGGATCGAAAATTATTCTATAGTAGCAACTACTCCATAGATTTAAAGGTTCTGGTTAACATTCAGTTCTCTGAACACTTGTATTGTTTTGTATTGTATGCTAACCGGGGACCTAGAAACGACAGAGAGGTTCCGTCCCGGCCGCAGCCGCAGTGGTCCACAACCCCACGACGACTACCGCAGTCCACTTCACCCCTCCGCCACCCCACACCGAACCCAGGGTTATTGTGCTGTTCCGCCACCGGTGGACCCCCCAAGGAACGTCTCACTTCAGACGAGTGTAACTCCTATGTTTGCGTGGTAGAGTAATGGTGGTGTACGCGTGCGTGGAGAACTTGTTTGCGCATCAATCGCCGACATAGTGTAACTGAGGCGGAATAAGGGGAACCAGATCGCATTCGCCAAGGCAGATGGAAAACCACCTAAGAACCATCCACAGACTGGCCGGATCACCGGACCTCGACACAAATCCTCCGGGCGGATTCGTGCCGCCCGGAGAAACGTGCGTTAGATCGCACGGCCAACCGGGACGGCTTCTCTGAACACTTACTTAACCAAGAAAGAAACATAGAACTGTTACACCACATTACACCAACACTTCCATGAAGAGAAAAGGAAGCAACATAGCCCTCCAGTTTCAGCATGCTTTATTTTTGGAGCACATGTGTGACACAGATGTTCATTTTATATGCTACGAACTGGTCCCCTACCTAGAAGATAACTAAATATATTAAGCTAAATATAACAGATGGAAATTCCGAGGGCCTCCTGCCTTAATTCTTATAGCCCCCCGAACCTTAATTAGCAGAGGTTAGTCTTCCATAATACTTAATCTCATAGTACTAATTATGCGCATTCATCGACCATTTAAGAAACCACATTAAATAAAACAAAGAATAATAGGATTTAGTACATCAGTTATTTGTGGTAATATGTAATCAGCTGGGCGGTGCTGCGTGGAGAATTTGAGAGTAGTGCCTCCAACGGTTTTGTCCATTTCCGTCCCAATACTCCAGACCGCGAGATGGTATTTGTCAATAATAGAGGATTCATCGTGACAGAGACAATCACTCTACGCCAGCTGACTGAGCAAAAGGCCCCATCTGCCCCAAAACCAAACAGAAGAACCAGTGTACCGACAGACGATACAGTTTGTTTCAACTGCTCCATCAACCGAATTTATGCAAGCAGCTATACATAATTCAGTCGCCAATATAACCGTCCTGTAGAAATAGGCTGGGTGGTTATAATTAAACCTATCCTGTTTAACACGCTATAACACGGAAACTCATTACCGTACGAGAACCATACTCGGTAGCAGTAATGTCCAGAACGTGGAATGCGTGATTTCTATGCGTCATAGCTCCGCTCTCAAGTTCCAACTATGGCCACCACGTGCCGTGAATAGTCATCATGATTTATAGGCTCAAACACTCGCAGTGCACTTGTTGACGCGTCAACATGAGTTTGGAAAACAAGTGCAGGGCACTATTTGTGAAACCAGGGAAGAGGCCGACCACCAGTTGCACCACAGGTAGTTGATGAAATCGCTGTTGCTATGGGAGATAACGCTGAATGCCATTCCCAATCGTCAGGTAGTGCGCGTCCTCTGGCACGACAGATGAACATCCCGTGGTTCACTATATAGAGGGTGCCTCGAACGATTCTCAAATGGTATCCGTACAAGATCTATATCTTACAGCAGCTTGCACCACAAGACCCGCAATGACGTGTTGACTTCGCTCTCCGCTTTCTCGAAAGGATTGAAGTTGGGCTGGCCCAGGACCATCCTATGGGTAGGCGAAGTTCATTTTTCTCTAACGTATTTGGTGAACACACAGAATTGCCGAGTTTGGGAACCTTCACCCCAAGTCACAGTGTATGAAGTTCCTCTGTATGTTGAACGCCTCACCATATGGTACGGCTTCACGGCTACGTTCATCTGTAGCTCATTCTTTTCTGAACGGGTTGGCGCTCAAGTACCAAAGAGGTGCAATGTGAGTGGCCAAAGTTACTGCTATATGCTTCGCCAGCATGTCATACTCGCCCAATGAACTCAACAGTTTTCATGCAAGATGTGGCCCCATCAAACAGCGTACGGAAATTTCACCACCTTCTCCGAAACATATTCGGAAACGATCGGTCTGTCACTCGATCGTATCCAGATGATTGGACGGCACGATCACCTGATCTCATCCCGGTGATTTCTGGTTGTGGGGCTACCTGAAGAACAGGATTTACCACGGGAACATTCACACACGTGCTGAGCGGAAGCACAGTATATCAAGAGAGACAGCCAGTAAGCATAGGATATGGTTCCAGAACGAGATTTTTACTCTGCAGTGGAGTGTGCGCTGATATGAATCTTCCTGTGTGACTCACCGAGACGCGAACTCGGGACCTTTGCAAGTGCTCTACCTGCAAGGTTCGCAAGAGAACTTCTGTAAAGTTTGGAAGGTAGGAGACGAGGTACTGGCGGAAGCAAAGCTGTGAGGACGGGGCGTGATCGTGCTTGTGTAGCTCAGTTGGTAGAGCACTTGCTCGCGAAAGGTAAAGGTCCCGAGTTCGAGTTTCGGTCCGGCACACGGTTTTAATCTGCCAGGAAGTTTCTAGTATATGGTTCTTTCTGCTGTGCATAATGCAATTCTGCACATTCAGACTCTTCTGGACACTTATGGGCGCCATATTGAGCCCCTTTTATAGCAGTAATATATATATATATATATATATATATATATATATATATATATATATATATATATATATATATATATAATTTTTTTGTCGTCCATCTACTGACTGGTTAGATGCGGCCCGCCACGAATTCCTTTCCTGTGCCAGCCTCTTCATCTCAGAGCAGCACCTGCAACCTACGACCTCAATTATTTGCTTCACGTATTCCAATCTCTGTCTTCCTCTACAGTTTTTGCCCTCTACAGCTCCCTCTAGTACCATGGAAGTCGTTCCCTCATGTCTTAGCAGATGTCCTATCATCCTGTCCCTTCTTCTTATCAGTGTTTTCCACATATTCCTTTCCTCTCCGATTCTGCGTAGAACCTCCTCAGTCCACCTAATTTTCAACATTCGTCTATAGCACCACATCTCAAATGCTTCGATTCTCTTCTGTTCCGGTTTTCCCACGATCCATGTTTCACTACCATACAATGCCGTACTCCAGACGTACATCCTCAGAAATTTCTTCCTCAAATTAAGGCCGGTGTTTGATATTAGTAGACTTCTCTTGGCCAGAAATGCCTTTTTTGCCATAGCGAGTCTCCTTTTGATGTCTTCCTTGCTCCATCCGTCATTGGTTATTTTACTGCGTAGGTAGCAGAATTCCTTACCTTCATTGACTTCGTGACCATCAATCCTAATGTTAAGTTTCTCGCTGTTCTCATTTCTACTACTTCTCATTACCTTCGTCTGTCTCCGATTTACTCTCAAACCATACAGTGTACTCATTCCGTTCAGCAGATCATTTAATTTTTCTTCACTTTCACTCATTATAGCAATGTCATCAGCGAATCGTATCATTGATATCCTTTCACCTTGTATTTTAATTCCACTCCTGAACCTTTCTTTTATTTCCATCATTGCTTCCTCGATGTACAGATTGAAGAGTAGGGGCGAAAGGCTACAGCCTTGTCTTACTCCCTTCTTAATACGAGCACATCGTTCTTGATCGTCCACTCTTATTATTCCCTCTTGGTTGTTGTACATATTGTATATGACCCGTCTCTCCCTATAGCTTACCCCTTCTTTTTTCAGTATCTCTAACAGCTTGCACCATTTTATATTGTCGAACGCTTTTTCCAGGTCTACAAATCCTAAGAACGTGTCTTGATTTTTCCTTAGCCTTGCTTCCATTATTAGCCGTAACTTCACAATTGCCTCTCTCGTGCCTTTACTTTTGCTTAAGCCAAACTGATCGTCACCTAGCGCATTCTCAATTTTCTTTTCCATTCTTCTCTATATTATTCTTGTAAGCAGCTTCGATGCATGAGCTGTTAAGCTGATTGTGCGACAATTCTCGCACTTGTCAGCTCTTGCCGTCTTCGGAATTGTGTGTATGATGTTTTTCCGAAAGTCAGATGGTATCTCGTCAGAGTCATATATTCTACACACCAACGTGAATAGTCGTTTTGTTGCCACTTCCCCTAGTGATTTTAGAAATTCTGATGGAATGTTATCTATCCCTTCTGCCTTATTTGACCGTAAGTCCTCCAAAGCTCTTTTAAATTCCGATTCTAATACTGGATCCCAGATCTCTTCTAAATCGACTACTGTTTCTTGTTCTATCACATCAGACAAATCTTCACCCTCATAGAGGCTTTCAATGTATTCTTTCCACCTATCTGCTCTATCCTGTGCACTTAACGGTGGAATTCTCGTAGCACTCTTAATGTTACCACCGTTGCTTTTAATGTCACCAAAGGTTGTTTTGACTTTCCTGTATGCTGAGTCTGTCCTTCCAACAATCATATCTTTTTCGATGTCTTCACATTTTTCCTGCAGCCATTTCGTCTTAGGTTCCCTACACTTCCTATTTATTTCATTCCTCAGCGACTTGTATTTCTGTATTCCTGATTCTCCCGGAACATGTTTGTACTTCCTCCTTTCATCAATCAACTGAAGTATTTCTTCTGTTACCCATGGTTTCTTCGCAGCTACCTTCTTTGTACCTATGTTTTCCTTCCCAACTTCTGTGATGGCCCTTTTTAAAGACGTCCATTCCTCTTCAACTGTGTTGCCTACTGCGCTATTCCTTATTGCTGTATCTATAGCGTTAGAGAACTTCAAACGTATCTCGTCATTCCTTAGAACTTCCTTATCCCACTTCTTAGCGTATTGATTCTTCCTCACTACTATCTTGAACTTCAGCCCACTTTTCATCACTACTGTATTGTGATCTGAATCTGTATCTGCTCCTGGGTACGCCTTACAATCCAGTACCTGATTTCGGAATCTCTGTCTGACCAGGATGTAATCTAATTGAAATCTTCCCTTATCTCCAGGCCTTTTCCAAGTATACCTCCACCTCTTGTGATTCTTGAACAGGGTATTCGCTATTACTAGCTGAAACTTGTTACAGAACTCAATTAGTCTTTCTCCTCTTTCATTCTTTGTCCCAAGCCCATATTCTCCTGTAACATTTTCTTCTACTCCTTCCCCTACAACTGCATTCCAGTCGCCCATGGCTATTAGATTTTCGTCCCCCTTTACATACTGCATTACCCTTTCAATATCCTCAAACACTTTCTCTATCTGTTCATCTTCAGCTTGCGACGTCGGCATGTATACCGGAATTATCGTTGTCGGTGTTGGTCTGCTGTCGGTTCTGATTAGAACAACCTGGTCACTGAACTGTTCACAGTAACACACCCTCTGCCCTACCTTCCTATTTATAACGAATCCTACACCTGTAATACGATTTTCTGCTGCTGTTGATATTACCCGATACTCATCTGACCAGAAATCCTTGTCTTCCTTCCACTTCACTTCACTGACCCCTACTATATCTAGATTGAGCCTTTGCATTTCCCTTTCGAGAGTTTCTAGTTTCCCTACCACGTTCAAGCTTCTGATATTCCACGTCCCGACTAGTAGAACGTTATCCTTTCGTTGATTATTCAATCTTTTTCTCATGGTAACCTCGCCCTTGGCAGTCCCTTCCCGGAGATCCGAATGGGGGACTATTCCGGAATCTTTTGCCAGTGGAGAGATCATCATGACACTTCTTCAACTACAGGCCACATGTCCAGTGGATACACGTTACGTGTCTTTAATGCAGTGGTTTCCATTGCCTTCTGCATTTTCATGTCGTTGATCATTGCTGATTCTTCCGCCTTTAGGGGCAATTACCCACCCCTAGGACAAGAGAGTGCCCTGAACCTCTATCCGCTCCTCCGCCCTCTTTGACAAGACCGTTGGCAGAGTGAGGCTGACTTCTTATGCCGGAAGTCTTCGGCCGCCAATGCTGATTATTTATCAAAATTTAGGCAGTGGCGGGGGTCGAACCAAAGACCGAAGTCGTTTTGATTATTAATCAAAGACGCTACCCCTAGACCACGGGTACCATCGCAGTAATAGTACGGCTAAGTAATGGTACGACCGTACCGTAGCAGCACAATAAAAGTGTTTCAGTTGAATTGATTCTATATTATTTCTGTTCCGCATGTCCTTCATATTAGTGCTACCAAGTTTGCTACTCTTACGGTAGTTAGTTTTCGTGTTATAACGTGTAAAAAAAGGGAAGTTTAATTATAAGCACCTGGTATATCCACAGCGGCAGACTTGCAATATAACTTTGATCTGCAACATACACACAATTTACATCTGCTCCCTAGTTTTACTAAGCGGAGCTTAAGAGGACCGCGAGGCTCACACGTACATAAGGACACGAATGTAACTACCCGAAACTCAGTGACAACAAGCAGGTTATCACAGAATCTTGCCCAGACACTTCGATACTTGAGCATACATCTACTTTTCTGAAGCGAATTTTGTGATTATCGACCAAAGGCAGTGTGACTATTTCCTCCACCAAAGGACCTGATAAGCCACCAAGCACTGCTCAGTGGTAACAATTGTGACTAACTTACATCCTCAGAATTATTGTGATTGGGAGCAAGAATTCGCTACACCTTAAAACCGGCTCTGCAGTCCAAGTTCAGTTTCACATTAAAAATTTTAACTGAAGAGCCACATACGGTTAAAGACCACGGCAAATTCTCTTCACTTCCTCGTAGGTACCAGTTGATAAACAATTCCTCAAGTAGCTCCAAACACACTTGACACAACAGGCTCATCATGTAACGAACTGACTCCCCGCCCACCGTTGCAGTTCAGATCTCGGCCCACAAGTCCTTTACTGTTGTCAGTAGGTGGTCCACCATACAACTTGTAGGGTGGTCATGTCACATGGTTTTTTGTCTGGCATCGATGTGCTTGTCAGAGAGACAGCAGGTTACGTTACTGTTAAACAGTCTTAAACAATCTTTCGTATTGTCGTGTCACGGTTGTTGCTTCTGTGCAGTCTGATACATTCTTAGTTGAATGTGGTAGATGGTGGACGTATGTAGTAGTGCTGTGTGGACTTGTGATTGTATATGTAAGGTGAACAAAGGATAGCAATGATAAGTATGACGGGTACACACTGCGCAAATCCGACACATTTTCTAGAATCAGTTCGCTAGATGCTTAAAGGAACACTAGATGAAATGAGTAAGAAAATGACAAACCACAAGGTGAAATGAGTAATAAAATCGACAAGTCACGGGAAGAAATTAGTATATCACTTAGGGAAAAAATTAGAAATGACCTTCAACCAATAATCAGCAGATTTGCTACCAGGTTACGTGACCTTGAAACAGAACACGACAACTTGACAACAAGTCAGCGCAATGACAAGGACGAATTGTTAGTTAAAATAAAGGCCGTAGTTGAGAGTGCGATAGTTTCACAGGTAAAAGAACAGAACTAACATCTTAACACAACGGTAAAAGAAATTATCGAACAGCTGGAGACTTTAAGACTAAATGCTGAAGAACAAAAAGAACAGTTAAGCACGATTAAAGTAAAAGTTGACCTGACAGCGCAAATGGTAACTTTGTCAATCAATGGAATCAGAGATTCAAATGACACAGTTCCAATACAGTTTTCAGACACAGCAAAATATCAGTTACCAACAAATTTTAAAGAAAATCAATAGAAAATTAATCGGGAAAGTAATCATTACCGGAACACTATTAATAAAAAGGTGTAGTGTATTGAAACAAAGATTAACCGAGACATTGAAAGAGACGAATTTGATTCTGTAAAGTCAGAAAACTTTGATGACCATACAAATTTTTGGCGTTTAGGAGATTTCTCACGAGCACAATACCACATATCTAGATACGATGATGGATCGCCGATTTGCTGGAATGGACAACAATCTGGTTCACACAGATATCGTTGTTGTTGTGGTCTTCAGTCCTGAGACTGGTTTGATGCAGCTCTCCATGCCACTCTATCCTCTGCAAGCAACTTTATCTCCCAGTACCTACTGCAACCTACATCCTTCTGAATCTGCGTAGTGTATTCATCTCTTGGTCTCCCTCTACGATTTTTACCCTCCACGCTACCCTCCAGTACTAAATTGGTGATTCCTTGATGCCTCAGAACATGTCCTACCAACCGATCCCTTCTTCTTGTCAAGTTGTGCCACAAACTTCTCTTCTCCCCAGGCCTATTCAATACCTCCTCGTTAGTTATGTGATGTACCCATCTAATCTGCAGCATTCGTCTGTAGCACCACATTTCGAAAGCTTCTATTCTCTTCTTGCCGAAACTATGTATTGTCCATGTCTCACTTCCATACATGGCTACACTCCATACAAATACTTTCAGGAATGACTTCCTGACACTTAAATCTAGACTCGATGTTAACAAATTTCTCTTCTTAAAAAACGCTTTCCTTGCCATTGCCAGTCTACATTTTATATCCTCTCTACTTCGACCATCATCAGTTATTTTGCTCCCCAAATAGCTAACTCCTTTACTACTTTAAGTGTCTCATTTCCTAATCTAATTCCCTCAGCATCACCCGACGTAATTCGACTACATTACATTATCCTCGTTTTGATTTTGTTGATGTTCATCTTATACCCTCCTTTCAAGACACTGTCCATTCTGTTCAAATAATTAATTCAGTTTCCAGGAATTACAGGAACGAAACTCGCCTCCAAGCTTCGACTTATCTGTTTCTATATTCTTTATCAGCAAATTGGCCACTGGAACACAAACTATCATTTTTATGCGGTAATTTGGAAAATAAACCTGCAGCAAGAAAGCGTTATATTGTGAGACATTGCCAAAGCGTAAATAATTTCTGTGGAGAATTTTTGTCAGCCTGCTGGTCGCAGGACACCCAAGATCGAGTGAAACATGCATTATAATGTTACGGAACTTTGTACAACCTGACTTTCGAACTCAGCAAAATGTTTTGCGCAGAAATCAGTACTTGTCAAATAAAAACAGTCTGTTAGATGTAACTCGCATTGGTTTAACAAAGTTATCTGCACGTTTGAGACATGTCATTTTGTGAAAAGATGCAATAACAATCACTACAGAAAGTATGACCGCGTGAAAACAAAACCTATGGGACCTCGCACAACAAACACAATCACAAAAACGGTAGCAGATACCTTCTGTATGACGTACAATACTAGTAGTTACATAATGCTTATTGTTATAGACGCAAATTCCGGATCCCTGGCTATGAACAAAATTACAAACACCAGAGAAATTAAGGTAATAAAACAACCATTACCATGTAGATCATAACAACAACACTAGTCACAGACAGTATTCTCACTAACATTTTACTCACACAATTTTCATGGCTAGACTTGAGGTAGACTCATCATCATCATCAACATTTAAGACTGATTATAGCTTTCAGCGTTCATTCTGGAGCATAGCCCCCCTTATAAAATTCTTCCATGATCCCCTATTCAGTGCTAACATTGCTGCCTCTTCTGATGTTAAGCCTATTACTTAAAAATCATTCTTAACCGAATCCAGGTACCTTCTCCTTCGTCTACCCCGACTCCTCCTACCCTCTACTGCTGAACCCATGAATCTCTTGGGTAACCTTGCTTCTCCCATGCATCTAACATGCCCCCACCAACTAAGCTTGTTCGCCCTGACTGCTACATCTATAGAGTTCATTCCCAGTATTTCTTTGATTTCCTCATTGTGGACACCCTCCTACCATTGTTCCCATCTACTAGTACCTACAATCATCCTAACTACTTTCATATCCGTAACCTCAACCTTATTGATAAGGTAACCTGAATCCACCCAGCTTTCGCTCCCATACAACAAAATTGGTCGAAAGATTGAACGGTGCACAGATAACTTAGTCTTGGTACTGACTTCCTTCTTGCACAAGAGAGTGGATCGTAGGTGAGCGCTCACTGCATTAGCTTTGCTACATCTCGCTTCCAGTTCTTTCACTATGTTGCCATCCTGTGAGAATATACATGCTAAGTACTTGACACCGCCCACCTGTTCTAACTTTGTTTCTCCTATTTGGCACTCAATCCTCTTATATCTCTTTCCCACTGCCATTACTTTCGTTTTGGAGATGTAAATTTTCATACCACAGTCCTTACATTTTTGATCTAGCTCTGAAATATTACTCTGCAAACTTTCAATCGAATCTGCCATCGCAACTAAGTCATCCGCATATCCGAGAGTGCTTATTTTGTGTTCACATATCTTAATCTCACCGAGCCACTTTATTGTTTTCAACATATGATCCATAAATAATATGAACAACAGTGGAGACAGTTTTAAGCCTTGTCTTACCCCTGAAACTACTCTGAACCATGAACTCAATTTACCGTCAACTCTAATTGCTGCCTGACTATCTATGTAAAGACCTTTAATTGCTTGCAAGAGTTTGCCTCCTATTCCATAATCTCGTAGAGCAGATAATAACTTCCTTCTAGGAACCCGGTCATATGCCTTCTCTAGATCTATAAAGCAATGATACAATTCCCTGTTCCACTCGTAACACTTCTCCATTATTTGCTGTAAGCTAAGAATCTGGTCCTGACAACCTCTAAGAGGCCTAAACCCACACTGATCTTCATCCAATTTGCCCTCAAATAATACTCGCACTTTCCTTTCAACAATACCTGAGAAGAATATACCCACAATGCAGATTAAAGAGGTACCTCTGTAGTTGCTACTATCTTTTCTGTTTCCATGTTTAAAGATTGGTGTGATTACTGCTGTCGTCCAGTCTGATGGAACCTGTCCCGACTCCCACGCCATTTCAGTTATCCTGTGTTGCCATTTAAGACCTGACATTCCACTGTATTTGATGAGTTCCGACTTAATTTTATCTACCCCATCCACTTTATTGCACTGCAATGTATTGACCATTTTCTCCTCTTCCTCAAATGTGATCCTATTTCCATCATCATTCCTATCGCATTGTGAATCGAAATCTGAAACATTACTGATCGTATTTTCACCTACATTGAGCAACTCTTCAAAATTTCCCTCCATATGCCCAAGGCATCAACAGGATTCACCAGCAGTTTTCCTGACCTGTCCATAATACTTGTCATTTCCTTCTTACCTCCCTTTCGAAGACTGCTAATTACACTCCAGAATGGTTTTCCAGCAGCTTGACCCAAAGTCCCCAACCTGTTTCCAAAGTCTTCCCAAGATTTCTTCTTGGATGCTGCAATTATGTGTTTGGCTTTGTTTCTTTCTTCAACATAACTTTCTCTGTGTACCTGAGTTCTAGTTTGTAGCCACTTTTGATACGCCATCTTTTTCCTTTTACAGGCTGCCTTGACTGCGTCATTCCACCAAGCTGTTTGCTTCATCCTACCTTCACACACTACTGTTCCAAGACATTATTTTGCCACTTCGAGTAGTGTGTCCCTGTACCTTGTCCATTCCTTTTCCAATGACTGTAATTGACTACTTTCAACTAACTGGTACCTTTCTGAAATCACTGTTATGTACTTGTGCCTTATTTCCTTATCCTGAAGTTTCTCCACTCTGATCCTCCTACATATGAACCTGACCTGCTGCACTTTCGGCCTCACAACACCAGTTTCACTGCAGATTAAATAGTGATCAGTGTCATCAAAGAATCCCCTGAATACGCGTGTGTCCCTTACAGCCTTTCTGAATTCTTGGTCTGTTATTGTATAGTCAATGACAGATCTGACTACCCTGCCTTCCCAAGTATACCGGTGAATGGTCTTATGTTTAAAAAAGGAGTTTGTGATTACTAAGCTCATACTGGCACGTAAATCCAAGAGTTGTTTCCCGTTCCTGTTGGCCTCCATATCCTCTCCAAATTTACCCATAACCTTATCATAGCCTTCTGTTCGATTTCCAATCCTGGCATTAAAATCACCCATTAGCAAAACACTGTCCTTGTCCTTTACTCTAACAACTACGTCACTGAGTGCGTCATAAAAACTATTCATCTTATCTTGATCTGTCCCTTCACAATGCGAATATACTGACACAATCCTAATTTTTCTTGCTAGACATCTTGAAATCTATCCACATCAGTGGTTCGTTTACGTACCTTATTGCAACTACGCTGGATTCCATTTCTTTCCTGGTGTAAAGCCTTACACACCATTCTGCTATTCCTGCTTTGATTCCTGACAGGTAAATCTTGTATGCACCCACTTCCTTTTCTTTCTCACCCCTTACCCGAATGTCACTAACAGCTAAAACGTCCAACTCCATCTTACTTGCAGCCTCTGTCAACTCTACCTTCTTCCCAGAGTAGAACCCATCGAAATTAATAGCTCCCCGTCTCATTACCATTCGTTTGCCGAGTCGTATCTTAGGAGTCCCTGGTTTGTCAATCAGAGGTGGGACTCCGTCACCTCCAAACGTCCGAGGCATTTTGCTCTGATTGTTGCCAGCATCATATTCAGGTAGACTGAATAAGCAAAATACAAGGCGCAACAACAGTTATGCATATACCAACTAACACCGTCAACAGCAACACAGTCACGGTAATCAGCATCATAATGCATAGTAAAAATTCTGTAAGGGCAAGACCAACGCGACAGACAGAAATAGTTAAATCACATATTCCTCGAGATAATCAACTAGAAGGAAGCAATAGATTGACTCGTGACGCCGGCAGCAAGAAATTCTGTAGATGACACAAAACACGCCGCTGCCGAAACTTTAAACTTCGTGCGTTTTGAAGAGATTAGAGACATTTTACTGGAAGAGAGCGACGAGAAACAAAACTCTGTAGTACATGCAGTAAGAAACATTACAGTAGGCAACACTACACTATCCGCTGTCCTTGACTCCGGTAGCCCTATTTCTATGGTTAGTGACAATGCATTCCACAAATTTGGGACAGCAGGCTGTCAACTTTACGTAAGATTGAAACACTAGGAGCGATTTCCAGAAAAGGTGTTGACGTGAAGCATCACACCTATTTAAACTTTTTGTTCCACGGTCATAAATTTTTTTGTGAAATTCTTGATTGTTCCTCTCTTGCCTACTGAAATAATATTGGGAGTAGAGTTCCCAAACAAATGTTCTGAATTTCAATGACGCCGAAGTAAGAATAGAGTTCGAAGACTACTCAGTTTTATTAACATTTCAAGACTGAGCTCGAAACAAGAAGAAGAAATAAAATATTTCTGTGTTTTGACAGGTAACGCTCCGGAAATTCCATCCGAGTACTTTCATAATGACGCAAGTTGTGCACATAACATTTACTATTAAATGGATCAGGAAATCGATATACAGAGTCTCATTCAGGTAAAGATGGATGGAGTAGAGCAATGTAGAGAAACCGACAGGAAAGATCTTCTTGACATTGGGCGCACACATTCCATTGTTTATACACATCGTGCAGTGACTATTAACGGTTTCCAATATAAATTCCAAGTCACTGAGTACAAAACGTTTTGCGTTAAGCCACTCATGATTCTATAGAGTAGAAGTGAAGGCAGAAGTTCAGTCCGTGCTAGAACAGCGGATCGTGGAACTCCCAGTCAGTTCATTCGATTAAGCTTACTATTATTTTGACAGAAACAGAGAGACCACAAACATTAAATTTACCGGACTGCTTGAAAAGGCATTAACATCCTACGCTGAAAAGGACATGTAACATCCTATGTGGACGATACAGTGACGGCAGAAAAATCTTGGTCACAACGTAACCGTATTTTTAAAAGCTTATTGCACTATTTTCACATTCGGGAATCACTGTCACCTTTGAAGAATCAAATTTTGGAAAAACATTACTGAAATAATTAATATAATTTCGTCAGGAGGTACTGAACCAGACACAGAGAAACTTGAAGCCATTAGTGCATTTCCCACTCCTGCCACAAAACGCCAAATTCGAAATTTCCCTGGTTTAGAAAAATTTCTATCGCCGTTTTTTTAAATATGAAAATGTTTGCTACTCTTAAATTATGTTCACTTACTGGGAAGAAATATCATATGGCACTGGACTGAACAAGCACAGTTGGAATTTCAGCATTTGAAAGATGCACTTCTTAATGCTCCAATACCTGCTCATCCTGATTTATCACGAGACTTCTCCTTGTCGGCGAACTCATCAAAAACTGGGTTTGCTCTCATATGTGCCAAGAATTTGAAGAGAATGGTTTAACTATACAGAGAAGTATAGTCTTTTCCAGTTTTTTCTTGTCTACATCTGAAAGGACATGAAAGAAGGTTGTATACATGGAAGAACCCTGGAGATACTAAAAGGTATCACATAGATTGTATAATGCTAAGACAGAGATTTAGGAACCAGGTTTTAAATTGAAAGACATTTCCAGGGGCAGATGTGGACTCTAACCGCAATCTATTGGTTATAAACTGTAGATTAAAACTGAAGAAACTGCAAAAAGGTGGAAATTTAAGGAGATGAGACCTTGATAAACTGAAAGAACAAGAGGTTGTACAGAGTTTCAGGGAGAGCATAAGGGAACAACTGACAGGAATGGGAGAAAGGAATACAGTAGAAGAAGATTGGGTAACTTCGAGGGATAAAATAGTGAAGGCAGCAGAGGATCAAATACGTAAAAAAACGAGGGCTAGTAGAAATCCTTGGGTAACAGAAGAAATATTGAATTTAACTGATGAAAGGAGAAAATATAAAATTGCAGTAAATGAAGCAGGCAAAAAGGAATACAAATGTCTCAAAAATGACATCTACAGGAAGTGCAAAATGGCTAAGCAGGGATGGCTAGAGGACAAATGCAAGGATGTAGAGGCTTATCTCACTAGGGGTAAGATAGATGCTGCATATATGAAAATTAGAGAGACCTTTGGAGAAAAGAGAACGACTTGTATGAATATCAATAGCTCAGGTGGAAACCCAGTTCTAAGCAAAGAAGGTAAAGCAGAAAGGTGGAAGGAGTATATAGAGGGCCTATACA